>NC_137078.1:59918656-61345878 GCF_951640355.1 Cnephaeus nilssonii | reverse complement strand
TTCAGAGAAGTAAACAGAACCTGAAGAAGCATAAGATGAAAGAGCAGTGGGAAATGGTGCATTTAGTGTGACTCATCCAATGTGATTAGAGCAAGAGCTCAAGAACTTGGCAAGAGATAAGCTGATGGAGTAGGTAGAAGATAGAGAATGTTAAGGAAATGCTCATTTTCAATTGGTATTTAATTAGGTGTTTCATTGTAAGTCTCCATGCTTCATCCACTTGTATTACTCAAAGTCTTTAAACCAACCAGCTGAAGTCCTGGAGAGGGGAAGAAAGAAGGGTGAAGAGGAGCAATAGGGGAAAAAGAGGGAACATCTGTAATACTTTCAACAATAAAGATAAATTTAGAAAAGAAACAACCAGTCAATTGTAAAGTCTCTAAGGAGGTGATGTGAGGGAAAAAAAAAAATGATTGAATTTGTTTTTAAGTGGACATCCTTTCCCACCTACCCTCCCCACCCAGAAATGTATTTACTTCGAGTGTTCAATCCTTAAAATGTTGACTTTTCTAAAAAGAAGAACACATTCTAAGTTGGAAAGGCTTAAATCTGGAGAAGTTTAAAATTATTTATAAGCCTTTTGCCTTTCCTGAGCCAAATTGTTCTCTTTGGTTGATCTTCTGGCCACTTGTCAATATCTACAAAAATATATCAATCAATCAGTATTTTGGGAGAAGAACTAGTCTACTTGGCTTTAATTTCTAGTTAGCTGAGAGTTAACCCAAAGACCCTCTTGGTTTCCACTCTAGAGCCTAAGATTTCTTGTAAAAGATAGTAGCATACTTTCTGCTCCAACAGGGCATTAGGATGAATTTTTATTTAATGCCTGAGGATTTTCAGAGCTCACATTGTTCTGAGCATAAGTTTATGACTTTAAATTTAGAAACAAGAGGAATTTTATTTACTATGTTCAGGCACTGACCTGATGCTGTTAAACATTGATCTACACTCTTTCAAATATAGGTATTGTTATCCCAATTTTCCAGACTAACGAACTGAGGTTTCAAAGGGTTAATAAATTGCCCCATGTCTTAAAACTACCCCAAAGTGGTCTCAAATCCCATGGTCTTTCTTTTGAACTTAAGTTTCAACCTATGAATCAGGAGGTCACAGTTCGATTTCCGAATTGGGGTACATGCCTGGGTTGGGGGCTCGATCCCCAGTGGGAGGCATACAGGAGGCATATATATATAATGAGAAAGAATCATTGATCATCTATATCTATATCTATATCTATATCTATATCTATCCCTTCCTCTCTGAAATCAATTTTAAAAATATATTTTTTAAAAAAGAGTGGCTCTAACACCAGGCATTATCAACACACCTGAGAGTTGGGGATCTCCCTCAACACATGCCCCAGGCTCAGGATCTGGATGGGGTTGGGAGCAAGCAGATATGCTTTCAAATGTCTTCTCAGTTAATTTTAATATGCCAAGTAACATTTTTGAGAAACTCTGATTTCAATTTTTGTCCTTATGGTTGCCTATTATCCTATTGTAATAATTAGAAAGCAAGAGAAAAATGCACATTTCCACTTAATTTAGTTTAGAATAATCAGGTGTTTTGTTTATTTTGTTTTTGAATGAATTCTCTAGTTACAACAGGTCCTGTGGAGTCTGCAATGAGATCACTTGAAATAAGATTCCAAAATATAAATTTAAGCTTACAACAATCTTTATACAAACTTATTACAAGTTGTGTAATTATAAAATCTTTCCTCTGCTCAGACTGCTGGGCAAAATCTTCTGTACCCCCACTATGTTATACTTTATGTGCTGTGACACAGTGGTGGACCAAGTGATCCTTCATTTATTCCTTCTTTTATTCATTGGTATATTGAATGCCTGTGATGAACTTTGGCATTAGTGAGGACTAGAATCTCTTTACCTCCATTATTCTCCTTTCTGAATGCTTTTTCTTCCTTCCCTTTACCATTGTACACAGGGGTTTGAGAGCTGTGTCATATCTCTCCTATGAACCAGAATTTTGAGAAGTTGAAGGTGCCCAAAACTTCTCCTCCTGTAAATGGAGGCAATTACTCTCTTTGGCCTACTTGCCTACTAGCTCCTTCCCTTTGAGTCCCTGGCAATGAAAACTAAGGAAGCCATCATTTGCCTTGTTCACATTATTTTCTCAATCATTACACAAAGGCTAAGTCAGCAGTCACCTACACACCATACTTCAAGGTGCAGACTCTAAATACTTTGTGTAAGAAGCCATCACATGGCTGAAATGCCACCTGTGGGCATAACATTTCTCTCACCTGAGGCGTGGATTAGTTTATCAGATCATCAGCCTTCTTTCTAGGGTCCCAGTGAAAGCACAGGGTTGACTGAGCAAACATGAGTGTTTGGGTTGGTAGACTCACCCCACCCACCCACCAAGGAAGAAGAGAGAAAACTAAAAGAAAAGGGAAGAAGCAATTGGAAAACAGGTATAAGGTTCCAAAGACAAATATCACTCACATCACTTTTCAAAGAGCCACCCATCTACTAATGCTATTACCTTTCCTCTAAAGCATGTTAAATATGACAGAATATTGGTTCTTTTCATTCAGTCCTTGGTACCTGTGCATAGGTAACCAGCCAGCATCTTTCAAACCTGGTTCATGCTAATTCTGGTCATTTTTACTTCATCTAATCTGCGGTTGAAATGTTTTTTTCCATGGCTTTCCCTCTAACTTTGGAAGGTAGCCTTCATTGGATGTGCTATAATAAAAGTTGCTTTGGCCTTTTGTAGATTAAATCAACTCCGGTCAACCAATGTGAGTGTTGTGTGTGTCCAGCAACCACATTCAAAGAGCATGGAGATATGGCACGGTCATACTCTAAAAGCCCCCTGAAATCATTTCAATAATAATCCCAGCTATTTCAGAAACATCTTTGTTTAGGTGCAAATACACCATGTAAGACCTCTCAATGACTAGAAATAGTGCTAGTCTTTGTTATAGTAAGCCAGAGTTTGTACAAGTATATTCTGCACAGCACTAACTCCTAATTACCTCTGCAGGGGAAAAATCTGTGGCTCAAAGGTTACAAGTATGCTTGACCAGTCAGAGTTGAATTTATTTATTGATTCCTGAATTCTACAGTGCCTTTAATAGGCTAGTGTGCTTTGTGCCTCTCCAAGAACAATCTATATATATAAAAGCCTACATGACCTTCGACCATTCAACCGTTCGACGGTTTGTTCGACCTGTCAACTGGTAGCTATGACACACACTGACCACCATAGGATAGATGCTCAATGCACAGGCATGGAAACATGGAACAAACTGATGAATCTCAGAGGGAAGGAGGGAGGGAGGAGGGCGGGAAGAGATTAACCAAAGATCTTACATGCATACTAGAAGCCCGGTGCACAGAGTTGTGCACTGGTGGGGTCCCTCGGCCTGGCCTGCGGGGATAGGGCTGAAACCAGCAGTCTGACACCCCCAAGGGCTCCCAGACTGCAAGAGGGCACCGGCCAGGCAAGGGACGCCACCAGTGCACGAATCTGTGCACCAGGCCTCTAATTTATAATAAGCAACATTTCTCAATTTGGTGTGTGACTTTGGCAAGTTGTATTTGATGTGCCTCTAAAATTAGGTTAGACTAGACTGCTTCAGTGGGACCTCCCATTTTTCACCCTTAGAGGCTGTGACACCTTTTCATTGAAACAAAGGTTTCTCCTGGAACTATTACTTATTACTTGTCACCGATAGCTAATAAAAATCCCTTTGCAGTCCTCCCTGCATTACTGTGGTTCATCAGGAACCTGTGGAGGGTGACTACTGGGGAAGCCTCAGAGAGAAATTTTATAACCACTTCCAATCAGATCGGATGAGAGAGAGGGAGACTGCCTGGGACTATTATTAATTGTGATCACAATAATAACTGTATCACTTTTTGTTCCTTTCCACCCTTACCACTTTGGCATTGATCTTCACCTAAAGTTACAAACATTTTCTATGACAATTTGCTTCCCCTCAGCACATCTGGTATCTGGCCAGAAACTGTAAACTGATGCTCCCCACTCTAGTGTCTGACTTGGGAAAGAAGGTGGGGGGATGGGGAGCAGAGGAACCGTGGCCACAGAGACAGACGCTGCTGAGACATTTAAAATGCACGCTCCCCTAATAGGAAACAGAGCAGACTGTGTTAGAGAGAAGGGGAATGAGAGAAGCAGCTCTCTGTGCCTGTGGGGGATGGAGTGTCCAGCTACCAAAGGCTCAGGACCCAGCAGGGAGGCCTGGGAGGATGGAACAGGAGTGGGGTTGCCTGATAAGATAGCGATAGAAAAGCACACGATAAAGGAAGTCTGGCCCACAGCAGCTAATCGAGGAGGCAGAAAAAAAATCACCTGACACGACAGCAAAGGGTGACAGAAGCCAGGCAACCAGAGAGCTTAGTGTGGGAGGAGGGACTGTGAGATGCAGGGTGGCATGGAGGGGTCGGATAGGAGCACCATTACCTTGCCAACTTCCAATCAACATGTACATCTTTTACTTAAGGGGAAACCATTGAGGCATTCAGCCCACCAAGCTAGTGGCTGGTCGGCTAAGATGTATTTAACCTTAGAGGTGGACAAATTCTCCAGAAGGAATTTGGCACAGGAAAAATTGCTGTTTATATCAAGGTGTTGTTATAGAGAAAGAAATAGAAGGCATTCCAATCTTATTACTATAGAACCTTAAGCAACTAACTGAAACTTTCCCATAAATCCATTGAGTCTTTGAACAAGAATTTATGGAAAACCTACTGTGCTCAAAGTTCAGGTCCCCTACTATGGATACAATGGGAAACAAGTCACAGGCTGTGGTCTTAAGAAACTTTTAGAAATTTCCACTTATGTAGACTGGACAAAATTTCAGCCTTGCCTCCTTCATGGATTTATCTTAAGGGTCTTGATGGCAACAGTGGATTTGAAAAGCAATGCTGTGAAAATACTGAAAACAACACACACAGGAAGGGATTAATATCATTATCTATGTAATTTTTTTATTTATTGAAATATAATTGGCATATAACATTGTATTAGTTTTAGATATACAATATAATGATTTGATATGTGTATGTATTGCAAAATGATTATCACAGCTAGTTGACATTTATCACCACACATAGTTACAAATTTTTTTGGTAATCCAATGTAATTTACAGTCTTAATACTTTAGGTCTGAAGTACCCAAAATTGAGTTCTGCACCTTTGCTCTAGATTCCTAAACAGTCATATCGAACACTACTTACCATGAAAGGAACTAGTCGAATCTTCAAAAAAACCATTCCGCATCTGATTCTGATGTCCTGTGTTAATGCCCTCATTGTAACTAGGGAGGCACTAGCCAGAGGGCGGTGTCCTTTAAGTCAACTTGGGACAAAGGTATTGCTCTTTCTGGCATGGAAATCATATGAAAAGCCACAGGCAATCATGAAAAGCAACCAGCTCTCTAAACCCAGCTGTTTTATACTCAACCTCCCCAGACCCACTCAAGTTCAAAAGGTATGCAAAACTGAGATTGGGAACCCTCAGCCCTGTGTGCCAGATGGTGGGACCTACCAACAGGCTCAGGGAACACCACACCCGGGGGGCCATGCACCTGCCACACACTTCCCCATCCCTGGGAGTTTGCCAAGAGGCCATCAGCACCCTCACCAAGCACTTTTCCTATGATGGTGAGTACTAGGAACGTGTTAAAGTAGCATAAAAGATAAGGCCTGTCCCAAGCTTACAATCATGTACACACTTCCAGACACTACCCGCTGACCTTGATGATAGGTGTTTTTAATTGTGGTAAAATATACATAACAAAATTTGTCACCTTAACCTTTTTTGAGTGTACAATTCAGTGACAAATGAAGAACATTCACACGGCTGTGCAACCATCACCACCATCCATATCCAAAACTTTTTCATCTAAAATTCTGTACCCTAATAACTTACCACTCCTTCCTCCCTCACCCCCTGGTAACCACCACTCTACTTTCCGTCTTTATGAATTTGACTATTCTAGGCACCTCATGGAAGTGGATTCATACAATAGTTTTCCTTCTGTTTCTTGCTTGCTTACCACTTGGCATAATATTTTCAAGGCCCATCCATGTTATAATCTATGTCAGAATTTCTTTTCTTCTTGAGGCTAAATAATATTCCAGTGTATGTGTAGACTACACCTGTTATCTGGTTATCCTTTTGCTCATCACCGGACATTTGAATTGCTTTCCCTGTTTTGGTCATGGTGAATGTCCAGCTTATAAACATGGGTGTACAAGTATCTGTTCGGTCCCCTGCTTTTCTTTTTATAAATGTGATTTTAGCAAAATAAGCATTTCCTCCTTAGATACATGGACCTGAAAAGCAAAGTGATTTGTATAATTTCTAAAAACTTTTTTTACAAGAATCGTCTGTGTCAAATTCAGAAAGGATGTCACTTACACAAGACTGTTTACACCCCTACTTCAGGGGACATGAACTTGGCATGATGTTAAGGATTCTTAAGGAAACCTGCAAGCTGGGACAAGCTTGCAGACTTTCGAGGTCTGTTTTCACTGGGAAGCCTGTTCTCTGAATCCCTGTGTGTGTGCCGGGCTTGGACCTCAGGTTCCTAAGTAATTGTACTTGGATTAAAATTCAGCAGCCAAGAACTTAAACAGAAAATTTGTCGTGGGCAACATGCTGTGAAGCACACCTATCTGTGTTGGATTTAGAGCTTGGACAGCTTTGGAAAGCTATGCAAGTCGATTTCTCCAGCCACAGCCCAGTAGTTCAGATCATGGCGGGAGCTGCTTGTCAGTTTCGACTCTAAGCTCCCCAAGTTTTACTCTTGGTAATAAAACCATCCAGTTCAGAAACGTCTTTCCCTGGGTTGTGACTTTCACTTGTGAGTGTTCCAAACCCTATCCAAAAGAGATATATAGTAGAAAATTTGAGATCATTATTTTTAGTCTCGACAGTTATATATGCCAGTTTCAGGAAGGAAGAAAAGTCAATGAAAGGAAAGCAAATCCTTTTACAATGCAATCATTGAACCTTTAGCATCTTTAAGCACTACAATTCACTTGTATTGTCACTTAATTTTGTTTTAAAGAGACAGAGAGGAAAGAGAATGAGAGAGAGAGAGAGAGAGAGAGAGAGAGAGAGAGAGAGGAGGGGGGGGCCTTGAGTTCAGTCAACTAGAATTTGGGAACACCAAGTGTCTACATTTGTAAAATGGTAATAATAATCCCCACCACCTGCTTCCCCGGGCTGGTGTACGGGTTTGTGTTCATTTCTGAAAGGGGCTTGAGATCCTTGAGTGAAAGGTGTGATGCACAGTATTATAATTCCCACCACAGGGGAACATATGGAGAGGGAAAGAAAGTGTATAGATACGTATGTTTCTGTTTAAACTCTGTGTGCAATTCTGACTTTTATCTTATTTTGCCTTTAAGCTAAACTGCATGGGTCACATTTAGAGCATATGTTGTTATCACTCGCCTCTTTTTGCTGGAGAAAATTGAGTGAATAACGGGCATTGTTTTCCTACTTGCCGTGGTGGGAGCGGTTGCACGCTTAGAAATCTCTGACTCCACACACAAAACAGCAAATTCTCTTATTACTATGCTGAGGGTGAGGGGCTTCCGTTTGTGCTTCCTCCGGTTCTGTCCTCCACGGATATTAGAGATACAATTTTGAATATTTGGAAATTGGCAAAATATTCCTTTAAAGAGATAAATTCCTTTTACCCTGCTTGATAAAAAGAGCGAACAATGAAACCATCGCACTCTTGGGGACCCATATGCCTCTCACTCACAGCCTCTTAATTGGTCTAATGTGCTTTTCACTTTTTGTTTTTCCCTATAATGAGCTTTCACGTTTGTGACCTTCTATTTTAAAGCCTTGCTGAGGACCCATAACTGTGCTTCGGGAAGAGCCTACCCCTCCGTACAAGGCCTCTTTCTCCTTTTACTTAGAAACCAGGTGCTCCAAGTCCCAACACCTTGGGTGTAAGATGTGAAATGGGTTTAAGTAACACTGTATTAGTCATGAGGCAGAAATGGAGGAATGTTGACATGACTTGAAAGTAGCATTGTTGAGTAAATGAATATGTGAGAAGCACTTGCTAAACTAAATGAGTTTTGCAGTTGTATGCACATTTGTGTAATCCTGTTTATTGATGCCTGAAACAATTTGCAAAATAGAAACAAATTCATGAAGAAGAAATATGTTTGGAATTATTTGTTTATATGACAATTTTAAAAAAACACACAGGAATCCAACTGCTACATTTCATGCACTAAATATACCATATGTGGGAGCTTCCCCTCAGAAAATTCAATGGCAACCTTTACCGTCTGAGGCAGAACAATAAGCGACAACCCTGTCTTTTACTTGCTCTCAACCATTTTTAACAGGAGAGTTAGTTGTGTAAAAAAAAAAATTAATCAAACAGAATATCAGATACCTATACTATTGTCTTTATAGGCTGATGAAGAAATACCTGATTTTTCTTAATGCAATATAAGAGTAATGTCCCTGACAGAAAAATATATATTTGTACTTTTTTGGGGGGCGGGGAAGGGGGAATATCTAGGTATCTTTAAAGAAATACATATAAACTTACAATGGACCAGGCACTATTCTTAAGTGCTTGGCAAATATTAATTCATTTAATGTTCATTATAATTCCTTGATTACTGTGATTATTCCCAGATGACAGATGAGGAGATTGAGGTACAGAGAAGTTCAGTAACTGGTTCAAAATCACACAGCCAGTAAGCAGCCAGGGTTCAAAGGCAAGCCACCTAGCTCCAGGTGTCCATGCTTTAACTCCCACACCGCTGCCTCTCCACAGAGTTAAAAGCCACCTTGTGTTAAGAATTATTGTTATTATTATTATTAATCCTCTCCTATATTATTATTTTTTGATGATTCAGGTTCCGGGTTGCATGTGTCCTCTAGACACAGGCATTTTATTTTAGGAGCTCAAATACTAGCCCCAGTCTGCCTCTGTGCCTGCTGGCTGTCCCTAGACCCCAGACTCTCCCTCTCATACCCACTTCTCCGGTCCCTGCTTTTGGGGATGAACACTTGTTGCTGTCTGACTCACTTAAGAACTACAAGTAGCCTTAGCCCGGCCAGCTGCAGTCCCAGACTGGATCCCTTCTCCAGATTTGAGGTTAATCAACTGCAAATTCCATTAGCTTCGTACAGAGTGAAAATAAAGAACAGACGGCTTCACATGGGAGCCCAAGTCAGGTGCGGCTCCTCCAGGCTGGCCTGCAGGTATCAGCTTTTCCCCTGCCTCAAAGGAGCAGCGCCTTCAATCCGGAGACTGATCAAAGAAGGGCTGTTCCAGAACCCCTCTGCCGCTGGCAGGTCCCCCACGCACACCCACAGACTTGGGCTTCTTTTTCCCCCAGGAAAGACGTAGAGTTTGAAACTCCGGTTCATTGTACTCAGGCGGCTGTGAGAACGTCTCCTAGGTGCTCTTCGGTATGCTGCTGTGGTGGGGCGGCAACGCTGACAACTGATTTCTCTGCCCACTAGACAAGATGGCCAAGACTGGGGTTCAAAAGGCGGCTGGGACTTTAGGGTGGTCCTTCCTTGAGGCCGTGGGCTTCTTTTCATCCATCCTGATGTCGAATGGCTTTAAGGCACAAAATAAAAGCCATGTTCCAAAGATCGCTGATGTTTTTCAGAGCAGGACAAAAGTGAACTTGCTAGGACATATTCAAATACAAGCTGTTAGTTTCTCATTAATCTAAGTTGACCGAACAAAAGCTCTGCTGGTGCAATGAAAGAAGTATTATATAGCAGTGTTGAGTAAGTTAGCGATTTCCTTTAAAATGCACAGTTCTGTTGGTCCCCTTGTGGGAAGCGTCCCCGTGATCAGGTGAGAGGACACTTTCCGTTTGACTTTTTAAAATGCCATATGGTCCCTGTCTACACGCTTTTCACTGTCCCTGAAGCCCTGCCCCACGCCATTGGCTGGGTTACTCTTTTGCTTCTAGAGTTTCCCTGGTTTGACTGCTTATTCTTTCCACCCCCAGATTAAGGAAAATATTCACCGTGAAAACAGAGGAAAAACGTAATAACCCTATTGCTGGGAACTTATAAGCTAACCAATCCCCCCGCCCCCCCGTGCCTCCCTCCCATCACAAGTGGCTCCTTTCTAATCATAGTTTGTGGTGGAATGAAAGATGCAATTGTCTGGAAGGGATGAATATGGGATCCATGCTGGCTTGGGGGTCAAAGGTCATCGCATGCAAAGGTCCCTTTCTCTCTGGCACGGCTCCCTTTGTATAGCATAGTTTGGCAGCTATCTTCTTGCACTTCGGCTACCTGCCAGTGCAGCTGGTACTGTGTCTGGTGCAGACAACAAAGCGTCACTCAGCAACCAGCAGCTCTGCATGGGGCCGCTTTTCTCAGATGACAAAGAAAGATGGGCTATACATTCTACCATCGCTGCCCATTAAAAGGACTCTTAAATTGCATTACTACAAGTTATTGTTAATTATGTAGTAGTCACTGGAGCTGGAGGAGCTTTCCGGGGACGATGGCTGGGCTATATGCTGGGGGAAGAGGAAGCGGGGGAGGGGTGGCTGGGAGAGGGGTAGCATGGGACCAGGACTGGAGGTAGGGGAGAAAAAAATGACTCATACGCTGCAAAAAAACGAAGTGACATGAATAGGGTCGGTCCTTGGTTCTGATGAGCATCTCTGGAGGTTCGTAATGGAGCTGATGAAGAAGGAATCAATCAGCTGGAAAAAAAACCTCTGATACGGGCAGTTTGGAAATTGTCCTGCCCCCCACTCCATTCAAAAAGCTGCATCGGAGGTTTCCAGCATTTTCATTTAAGAATAATTTTAAGCAATTTATCACTTGGCTGTAATGCATTCGCTCTGGGCTGAAATCAATAAGTCCTGCAATGTGGAGATAAGGCCTGTTTGAAGGTTGGGGAAAGAGGACCAGAGGTTGCCTATTGTCAAATAGCCAGAAAATGAAAATTAAAGTGATATGTTTACCCCAGTTGGCCATCTGGGGTAGAATGTGGCTCCGTTGGTGTTACCCACATTTTTCAAGGGTGGATGGTTTGAGAGATGTTTATAGCAAGGGCCCAGCTCCACCCGCTGTTTTAGAAATCAAATGAATATGTCCATGTGCCCCAAACTAGGCAAAATCTCTGGATTGTTTCTGTGGAATTCCTTGGTACTATTTTGAGTCTGCATTTGTTTTCTCTTGCCGTCCTTCTAAAGATTCCTAAGACAAGGACTGGGGGGTTTGAAATCTGGCCATTCATTTGCTTGTCCCTCCCCCCAAAATAAAATCATGCACAGTTTTCCAAAGGGGTTCAGCAAGGGGCTTTATCAGCCTTCTCTGGCTTATTTTGAGGGTTTTGGCCATTAAAATGAGATGACGCTGCTCTAGAAATGTCTGGCAAGTTTTTCGTGATGTGTACCAAACTCTAGCAAGGAGAGGATCCCAATTTGATGTAATTTCATTGCAACAACACAGCGGCACAGCTTCCCGCTCCTCCCCATCCCCCTTGCTTCTCCACTCCCTCCCCGAACCTCCACTCCAGCCCCCTCCTGCCAATCCTCTCCAGATTAAAAGGAAATCCAAGGGAAACGGGACACAATGGGGGCAGATGAAAATCCACAGTCTTTAGTTTCTATCTTTCCTTCTTGTGTCTAATTTTCCGCTTCTTGGTTGTTCTGATCTCAGCTATTTGCAATAGTTATATATAATTTAACATTATACAAAAGTATTGTCATATCAAACATAGTGAAATGGATTCCAAAAACACCATCTGGTATTTGGGAATGCACTGTGAGTTGGGAACGTGAGAAGAGATATTCTTTGCCACTTTGCTTGGGACCCAGCCATTAGCAGTGTAATTGCCAAGAAAAGGTGACAGGCTCCAGGCTTAAAACAAGTGGGTTCCTCCCCCCCTCCCCCTCGCCTATTAACTCTTGTGAGTCCTAAACCATATTAAAAAGAACTCTGAGGACAAGAGCAGTTTAAAACAAAACACGCAAAAAATAAAAAGACAAAAAAGGACTGAGGAATCTGATTTTTAAAACAGAGAAAAATGCCCACTGTGGTGTTGTTATTAGTGTTTTATGAAGAAGGGAGCATACAAGGAAACAAAACGAGTCAGAGACAGAAGGGTAGGGATCAGGGATCGAGTTAATTGTGCTTTCAAGTTAGAGGGTTTTTCAGTGGATTTGCATGATGAGTTTTAGTCCAAAGCTTGTTTCAAAATCCTCGTTAGTTTTCTCTAATCCTCCTAAAATTATGAAGACCTAGATTGTGAAGGTCGTCTGTGATGATTCAAACCTATTGAATGTCACAGCGGTTTGTACCCACTTCTCTATAGGAAATAGAATTAATAACTTTGAATTGTCTCCTGTATCTACAGTTTCCGGAACTGCCATATGAGAGAAAAGAAATGCAGACCATACACTTTTAGAGACCTGGACTTAGTTTAACCAGTTGGAGCTGAGAACAGTTTAAAAAAATAAATACCTCCTATGTAACAAGCAAAAGGAGTTATCCTACTGGACAGAAATTAAAGAAAGGACTTCTTAGCAGGAGGTAAAAATAAGGAAACAGCAGGAAAAAAAAAAAACCACTTAAACCTCTTGTAGCTGTGTTCAATCTGGCATTCACAACCTGGGTCTATATCCGTTTCCAACTACAAAAATAGTTTACAAGGGTCACAGTCATTTTTTTCCACACAGTGTGTCAGAAGTTGGGATGTGCAACCCAGAACTGCCATTCCATTACACAGAATAAAATGATATCTGGTGGGCGGATCGAACGCCTGCCAAATAAGACACAGTGAAAGCTAACCCTCTCAGTCTAGCTCCTGTTTTTAAATATTTATATCTCTGGCAGACTTTTTTGGGGTAGAGGAAACTGAAAGCTCTTTTGCTATCTGTCATTTCACCCAGGCAGAGGAGAGAGTCTCGCGACTTGATTTTCCTCGAATTTGGCACCCGGAACGGGCGATGGCATTTCTTCAGGGTGGCGAATTTCTCTTTGTGGAAAAACCGGCCAGGACCAAGGATTTTCACAAGAGCCAACAGCCGCTTTCCATACCCACCTGGGGCAGGGCCAAGTTCCCATTAGCACTGCTGTTACAGCTCCGGCCTGCTTTGCAATGGGCCAATGCTGACGTTGGTCAGGGCCTATTAGGAAACCTGCTAGCAAAGCCAGCATGGGGCTGGGGTGGAGCAGGGTGGGGACCGAGGGGAAGAAAATGCTAGAAATGGGGCAGTGTGACTTCCTAGCTGGCCTCTGTCATTAATTCTCTTTGTAATCCTCAGTTTTCCTCTTCCCACCCCCACCCCAACCCTCTGATTTCTCTCTCTAAGGAATCAGTCAACAAAGTCAATTGTCTACTACTTCTTCCTCTGTCTTACCAGCACCTCTGCCAGCTGCTTAGTTCAGGGCCTGGACTGCCCCCTGAGCCTTCTAACATTCTGGGGCAGTCTTGCAGTGTGCGTAGCAATCAGTAAGAGAGCAATCTTTAGAATCAGATAGACTTGCCTCTTAATCATGGCTCTGTGTATGGAGTATATGAGAGGAAAGGATCTAGGATGCTATCGGTCACCTTGTGAACACTCAGTATACTAACATTATTGTTAATGTAATCAACAAGTGCACATGGTTCCATCAGGAAGGCTTTAATACACCCCTTTTTGGGGACAAAAGTGTGGTAAGTGCTTGGGCTGCAGAACCTACCCCAGGGAGTTCTCTATAGAATAGACTGGTTGATCAATGACCAAATAGCTTTAACTTCCTTCCTTCCTCTATTCACATACCTCTTAATTTCCAGCTTTAGAAGATTTTTCTACAGCATTTTTTTTGGCAATAAAACCACAATTGTAATAATAACTACCATCTACTCAAACTTGCCATGTGCCAGGCCCTATAATAATGCATTTACATATATTACCTCATTTCTTTTTTTTTTTTTTTTTGGTATATGCTAATAATCTAAAGAAGAGCTGGGGAATAGAAAAAAAAAAAAACCTAAGTAACCTACATGGGAATATGCAGCTCTTAGTATCTACGAACCAATGAAAAGCAGGAATAATTTCCTTTTGTATTCTTGGTGGGAGGGGTGAACTTGATTCAAGATTCTAGGAATCTATTCCAATTCTGACAGTAACTAGCTTATAAGTTGTTTCAGACAGAGGCAAGATGAGCCATGAGATAACATTATTCTTTCACCAAATATTTTTCAGCATCTACTGTATGCTTTGGGTATTCTAATAGACACACAAATGGTTTCATATAAATTCTTCCCTCAAGGACAACAAAATCCAGAAGGGTAAAGAAGGTCTGTTTCTAAGTCACTGTGATATGCAGGGGAAGAGGGATAGGTTCCATTAGAGAGTTTCAGTAGATGGCATAGCTGAACTCCATTGACTCCAGCTAGGAGTAGGCCAGTGGTCGGCAAACTCATTATTCAACAGAGCCAAATATCAACAGTACAACGATTGAAATTTCTTTTGAGAGCCAAATTTTTTAAACTTAAACTTCTTCTAACGCCACTTCTTCAAGATAGACTCGCCCAGGCTGTGGTATTTTGTGGAAGAGCCACACTCAAGGGGCCAAAGAGCCCCATGTGGCTCGCGAGCCGCAGTTTGCCGACCACGGGACTAGGCCAGAAGACGACATCAAGAAGGATTTAAGCACAGGTGATAATGAACATGCGGAAATGATGAGAAAAGGTGTTCCAGGTGGAGAGAAACATATGAGCAGAAGCCCAGAGGTAGGAGTGGGTCAGATGTGCACTGATAAGAGTTCAAGGAAACAGACCCAGGAAAAGCTTTTGAGGACATAAACTTGGATAGTCAGTTAGGACTGAGAAAAGATGGATGTCAGAAAAAGTGGTACCTTGCCAAATGTTATGTGCAAATTTGTTGCTTAATAAATATTCCTTGATGAGGACAACATATGCTGTTACTTAATAAATATTCCTGATGAGAAAGACATGTGCTGAGCTGATGGGGAGGGGGGAAAATAACTTAATCACCCAGGGCTCAGTTTTTCTATTGGCTCCCAAAAATCCATTCATTCATTTAAGGATCCAAACATTTATTAAGCCGACACTCTGCACCAGCCTAGGCACTGAAAATACAGAGATAAGCAAGATATGGTCTGTGCCTTTGAGGCATTCATAATCCAGGGGCAGAGACAAGCATGTAAAGTAGCAATTCTAAATGGGGTCATGGGTACCATATTATGAAGCAATAGCCCTGGGAGCCTAGAGGGTGAAGTACTTAATGTGCCTGAAGCGGTGAGAGGAAAGCTTCCCAGCAAAGATAAGGTTAGGGTTCAGTGCTGAAATTCATACTCTTCCTTCAGGTGAAAGGGCTCTGTGAGTCTGAAAAGCACTGTGCAAATGTTACCTGTCATTTCCTTAATTCTTTTTCACATCCACAACTTTGAGGTTAAGTCAGCCCAAGAGGAAACTAGGACTTTATTTTTAGAGTTGAAGGAACATCATAAAGATCATATGGTCCACTGGCTTTCAGAATGAATGAGTGGATACGTATGTGTACATGTGTGTGTTTATGTCCACTTAAATATATATATATATATTACTATTATACAGACAAAATATTATTTTATCATTTCAAATTGATAACGTTTACCTCTTCAGGTTCCACCATATAGAAGTAATGAGTTCATTCATATTAACCCCAACATTTGATATTGGAGTGGTGGATGATATTTGCAATAATATCAGCCTCAGTATTGTCTTTATTTTGATATTTTGTTTTGAATACATGGTCTCATGGAAATTCTGAGTGTACTGATAAGCAGTGAAAGTGGTAACATCTGTGGGCTTTTTGTTTTTGGGGTTTTTTTTTATTAACAGCTTGACTTAAAATCCCAAGCTACTCTTCATTTAATCTAGGCCAGTATAGCAAGACATTTCTGTTGCACAGTTGACTCAGTAATCCTTCTGATGGCTCTCTATATTCTTTGACATGAATATGAAAATCAGACATGAGGAGCCCAAAAAACTTATACCGCTACAGTTGTCTATGGTGTGATTTACGGAGATCAGCATGTCTTGAGTGCCCAAGTTGCTGAGTTGGAATGATACAGCTTGATAAAACGATTGGCCAAAGTAACTGATTGGATACTTACCTGGAATTTATTTGGGGTACTGGTGACTCACTTATCAAATTTTAGGTTAAAAGTCTGAATTTCAGAAAGACCACTGCACACATGACTCAAACGGGCTTAAAATATAAATATAACATGGATAGTATGTATGTAATAAATATAAAAATATATAAAATAGGAAAGTCTCTAACCATTGAAAAGTCCAAAGATAGCATTGTCTTCATTCATGGCCTGATCCAGCAACTCCCAGTCAGACAGTTTCCCCATTCTGCCTTCCTTGGAATCTTTCAGGGTTACTTCCCCACTCATGTTTTTTAAAAAGAGTCACAGCATCCCTAAGAAAAAATATCCAAAAGTAAGCCCTAAGGCCTGTCCTTAAACCAAAACTGTGGTCAGGGGATGGAAGACGTGCTTGAATTAACCCAATCACATGTTCTACATCTAGAGCAAAACCTGGAGCCACCGGGATCTCTATGGGCAATTAACAGCTGTTGGGATTGGAGACAGGTGAGAATAAAGGCTGAGGCAGCCACAAATATCCATTGTAGTGAAGGAGGCATAACAACATTACTGCAGCGGAAAGTCTTTAGATTTGAACGGGGTAAAATTCTGGATGCTTCCAAAGGATGGGCTCTATTTGTCAGAGGTATTTATGAAGTGTCTATATGCAAGAAGGGAAAAGTCCCTCCATTCACCCCAGGAATGCATGCATGGCCAATGTTCACAAGGATGTCTGTTTAATACCACTTTGGGAGTATATTACCCCACTACATTCAAGGCTGGGCTGTTGCCCTACTTAAGAATTGACTAACTAGTGGCTTTTTTTAATGAGAGGGTAGCGGTACAAGAAAAATCCAGCAGTATTATCAGGAAGCCAAAAAGAAATATACATACAGTTTTGATATTTGAAGTTGAGGTTTGAGGTCAAGGGAAGTTAAATGGCTCTGAGAGGCAAAGAGCTGCTCTCCAGTGACGATGCTGGCCACATAGTAGTCAGAGGATGTAGTTCCCATGTGGGTGAATTTCATTCAGCACTAGGCAGGTGGAGAAAGATTGGGAAAGTACTGGGTCTTTTCCAAAGCCTCTTGAAAATGTGACAGGTCCCAAGGCTGCTTTCGACCATTTTAACTGAAAGGTTGAGAATCCTATCCAACTAAAATGCTTTGAGCAGGGGCCATTCACTTAAGTCATTTCACCTAACCCTCACATTAAGCCTGTAAGGCATAGGTTTATCCCATTTCGCAGATAAATACACAGAGGCTCAGATAAACTAAATGAACTGTCCCCTGTCATTCTGACAGTGGGCTCTTGCATGACCTTGAGCCAGTCCCTCCTTCTTGGTCCTAGAAATGGCTTCCCAGCTGCCGCCTGCCTCTCGGGCCTCAGACTGCCTGTGTCGAGGTCTCCACTGCCAGTCTGGGAGGTCCAAATCCTGGGCAGATGTCTCTCACCATATGCTGGGGGTGATTTAACAAGGCCAAATGGGCAGCCCCGTGGTTAGAGGCGCTCTCCATTACATGCAGGCCGGTTGCTGCCGCCCGCCCTGCTTGTCCCAGTCCTCGCCTGCTCCTTCTCTGAGGCAGCAGCCTGCAACTGCAGATGCCAAGCAGCGGAAGATATTTTTAAAGCTACAGCATCTGGCTCCTTGGCAGCCTCCACCCGCTGGTGGGCCGGGTGTTTTGGAGTTGCCTCTGGGCACTTCACATGGTTTGGCATCCGATCCATTGTCTGGGCTGCCTTTTAGAGCAGAGCTTTTATTGTGCAGTGGCGGTGGGGTTGAGGAAGGGGTGGGCTGGGAGGGGGTTCCCTGAAACCGAAATTTGATTATAACCTAAGTCTCCTTTTTCAGTGATATCAGTATGTCTCTGGTTCTTTCGTGGTGGGTTCTTTTTTTCTCTCGTTCTTTAATAAAAAGGAAGTGATGAAAGAATGAAAGAACATTTCCCCTCTGCCAGAGTGGGTTTGAATAGAAAGCTGCTCAGTAGCTGTGCAGCTGCCCAAATCTTGCCCACCGCGTCCACATTCTGACTGGCTCAGAACACGGCTTTCTTGGCATTCAAACTTCCCTCAGGCTTGACTGTTCCTCAAATGTCTCCCCAGGGAGGTGGAGGGTTTCTTTTTCTTTCTTTTTTTCTTTTTTTTCCTGTTTTTGCAAAAGACTCTGAAGCTTCCTGTCTACTTCCAAATAGCCATTCAAAAAAAGGAGGGGGGGGGGGGGGAAGACACTGACACTTAATTATCCCTGGCAAGCTATATTAAGTTTTCCTAGAAAGGTGCATTTTAGGGACACCCGCTCCCCTGGACACTCAGGCCTGGGGACTTGGCCCTGTTTCAGAACACCCGTTTCAAGATGATTTCAAGTGAGGATTTCAGGCCTGGTGACAAGAAAATTATCTCAGTTGGGGCAACAGGCTCCTGTGTCACAGGGCTGGGCAAGGCACCAGCCTGCCTCTCACCCATGACTTAGCAACAGACTAAGTGGTCTTTTCTCCAGCCTAGAGGCCCTGGGAGTCCCAGGTAGGGATGACCACTAAGGACCCAGCTGAGTTTGGCCAGAGGATTATTTTTAAGTAACTGGCATTTATAGGGAGCACTTATTGAAGGCATGTTTGTCTCTTGCCTCATTGGGCTACAAGACCCAGGAAATCATTACTGCCACTGAGCAGGGGTCTGCAGCTGCCTTGGGAAGTGAGGGGAGGAGGGGTGGCAAGAGCTGTACTTCCTCCACTTATGCTCAACAGGGAGGTGGCAGTGTTCAAAAATAAGGAAAATTGCTAACATCTACTGAATGCTTACTCTATACAGTTCTAAGTGCTTTGTACGTATCAGCCTGGTTATTCTCACCACAACCCCATGAAGTAGATATTACCAACCTCTCTCTACTGGTGAGAGAACTGAGCACTGAGAGGTCAACTAATTTATCCAAGATCACCCAGCTAATATGTGGTGAAACAAGGATTTAAACGCAATGCTCTAGCTCTAAAACCCACTTTCTTGACCATAAAATGAAGTTTGACTTAAGTTTTGACTCAACATTGAAGACCAAACTTAACTGTGAGCTGTTGGTTCTTTGGGGTTGGCCTCATTTGGAATGAAAGGGATTTATAAAGAGTGTTTAAAGTAGGAAAGTATTGATTGTGAATATATAGCCATGCCTCACATTTATACTGTGCTTGGTGAAGCCTATCTTCTTTCTTACTCATGTTGGCCAGAGGTTTTGACAAAACTGGCCAGCAAGAAGGAGCTTTATAGCCCTAGATGGTTTGGCTCAGTGGATAGTGTGGATTGAAGGGTCCTAGGTTTGATTCCAGTCAAGGGCACAAACCTTGGTTGCAGGTTCCCCTGCCCTGGTCGGGTTCATGCAGTAGGCAATCCATCTATGTGTGTCTCTCTCACATAGATGTTTCTCTTCCTTCCACTCTCTCTAAAAATCAATGGGGAAATATCCTCAGGTGAAGATTTAAAAAAAAACAAGAGCTTTATAAAAACAGGAGGTGTTTGAACAGGAAAAACAGACCCACCCAGGCTCAGGCATTTTAGAATTTTGAGTAGCTACAGAAAATCCAATAAAATCAGATGCTGCTTGAATTCATTCATTCATTCATTCATTCAAAATCTTCTCTGTATCAGGTATTGTTCTGGTTAAGGAATATACAGGAAGGTAGGGAGCAGGGATAAGGTAGTAACGTGTGAGAGAAGTTTTTCTGTTTTAAGTGGGGTAGCCAGAAGAGTTGAGTCTGAAAAGTTGACCTTTGAGTGAGATGCTGAGGGAGGTGATAAGCCATGTGGGTGTCTATGGGAAGAGAGGGAACAACCAGAACAAAGGTCTAAGGTGAAGCATGCCTAGCACACTCAAGGCACATCTGGGAGGCCCATTTGGCTCTAATAAAGTGAGTAGGGGAAGAAGAGTAAGAGATGAGGTCAGAATGGTAATGGCCATGGAGGAGATTATAAACATGATCTGTTTAGACAAACTTTGTTTGAGGAGACCTTCCCAGTGTACCCGGCCAGGTAAAGGAACAAGGTAGGAGTGATGGCATTCACCAAGAGTCAAGGAACTGACAAACCTGAAGGTCACAGGAGAATGCGGTTGGCCTCTAGCTTGGCTTGACTTGGCTTGGCTCTCCAAGCCTTGGGATGTGTTTTTGTAAAAGAAGACTAGATCTATGGTCGGCAAACTGCGGCTCGCGAGCCACATGTGGCTTTTTGGCCCCTTGAGTGTAGCTCTTCCACAAAATAGCATGGCCTGGGTGAGTCTATTTTGAAGAAGTGGCATTAGAAGAAGTTTAAGTTTAAAAAATTTGTCTCTCAAAAGAAATTTCAAACATTGTACTGTTGATATTTGGCTCTGTTGACTAATGAGTTTGCCGACCACTGGACTAGATCATAGGAATTGAGGCTTTTACTAAGTGGCAACCTCACAGGAATGCTACAGGCTATGCTCATAAGAAGAAAGTAGGAGGGTCCTTAATAATTTAACACCCAAAACAAAACCTCCATTGCCCACTGCAGTGCCTGGAATCCCATCATTAAATGTCAATCATTTAATGAATCCCATCATTTAATGAATCCCATCATTAAATCCCATCATTATTGCTGTGTGGATTCTGAAGGCAATAAATGGAGATGAGGGACACCAAAGGCAAACCCCACCTATTCTAAAATGCTGTCAAATATTAGGATATGTATAATCTTCTCTTAACTTTATTCTCTCACTTCTAAGTCCTCCTTTCCAGCATCTCATAGTCTCACACTCTTGGAAATGCCCACTAAGTATTATTATACTTGGTTTCCTAAAGCACTCAGAGTTAGCAGGCCCCGAACGCTCACATGCAAAGCTTTTTAGGACGGTACCATGGCCTCCTGTGTGCTTTATGGTTATTGTCTTAGGCTAAATGTGCAACAGTCCAACAAACCCAAGCACAGGTACATGTCACTGAGTTTTACTTTACGTTGGGTGATAAGTTCTGCTCTGTCACTAACCAGCTGTGTGACCTCTTTGAGTCTCAGTCTCCTTATCCATAAAATCTGAACCATATCTCCTGCCTAGCAGAGATTTTGTGGAGTTTAGACATAAAGTCTCTTAAGCACCTGGCATAAAGCAAAACAGAGAGAAAGGAAGGAACTAATGAGCTTGTACCTGTGTCCTCATCTGTAAGAGGAAGGTGTTGGTTGAATCATTCATTTGGCAAATATTTTGTGACCACCCTCTCTGTGATAGTTGCTACACTAACACCCAAAAGCCTTGATATTTGATTCCTTTAAAAAATGTAATGGATGGAAGTCTGAGGGACTCCATAAAGTGTCTAAGAGGGCCCTCTAGGTCAGTCCACCATCACTCAAAGGTAAACTGAAAAGCCTCTCCAGGGCAACTTTTCACCTGGTGTGTGTTTTCTTCCTGGTTTTCATTTACTTCTTTATTGCTATGACTCTAGCAAGTATTTCAAGTCAGCTATAAAATTGTGACATCACTTTATAAATGAAGAGTCCACAATATTTCATTTTGATGGCCACTATATGACAGACAAACTCATTATTCCATAATTCTCTCTTTAATGCCCAATAGGCCCCTTCCAGGACTCCCCATGAGCCATGGGGTCCCCGAGCTCATTAAAGGAAACAAAGTGTCCACATTACTAGTGGAACTTAACCCCATTTATATAACATGTCAGGTATGTAAAGTGTTCTACGATGGTTTTTTATAACTTCCTAGTCTGAGCATCCATTTTTTATTTACAACTATATTGTTAGGGATAAAATTGTGCTTGGGGATCGACTGCATCATCATCGCAGCTGTAACCAGGCATTCTAATGGCCTCGTTAGGAGAAAAAAATTCTTTTCTAGTTTATGTATTTGGAATCAAAAGCAATATTTTCCAAAATACATTGCAAGGAGCATAAGTTACATAGGAGTTACTCAAAACTAGAGTTTCATTATCAAACAAGTTCAACAAAGTGAAATACGTAACTTGTAAGTTCACAGTAGAGTTTTCATTTGTGGCATTTCCTAAAATTATAAAACAGTAAGTTAAGAAGCAGGACCTCATGGAGAATAATCCTGCAGCAATCGTGGATGTTTTATTTCCAATAATCCCTATGAATTTTCTTGGTGAAATTAATAGTCATTCCCTTGCACATAGATGAAAACTCAGGTAATCCCACAACTTTTCTGACAACCTTTAAACAAAGATTCAATTTAGAGATGAGACTATGACAATCAACACTTCAATCTTGTGGACTGGCTAGCTCCTATATGTGGGTGGCATGTCTTCACTCATTCGGTGTACCTGGTGCTCTCTCTCTCGCTCTCTCCTTCTCTCCATCTCTTTCCTGAGATAGCTTATTCAGATTTCTGGACCTTTTGTGTTTGGCACAAAGGGGTAGAAGGGAGAGGTGAGGCGGGGAGGCAGGGGAGGCAAGCTGGACAGAGGATATAGGAAAGTTCCTCTGTAAGAGATGGCTTTGAGATCTCTGAGCCTGTTATGTGTACTTTCATGGAGCCTCAGAGGGTCCCCTGCTAGGTCCCCAGCTGCCTCTCCCTAGATCTGATGCTCATTAGTTATAGCCATGGATGTCCATCACTGATGCCCTCATTTTGAGGGCCTTATCCATTGCAGGCTGCCCTTTGGAGCTGGAACCTTCCTAAAGTATCCTGAAGGCAATAGATGGAAAACTCAAAAGGAATAGTTGAAGGGAATTTAATGAAGGGACTATTTACAATGGAGTGGGCAGGGTAGGGTAAGACCAACAAAGAGATTTGAAGTGGCTTAAAACTGGCAAGAGCAGAGAGCTGTTCCCACCCCTAAGCCCTTTGGGGACAAGTAAAAGGAAACCTGCAGGACATGACCACCTAACAAGGAACGGTGGCTTTCCATAACGCAACACCTGTCAACCTGCCACCCAGCAGAGAGGCATCCCAGAGTATGAATGCCCTGCCCTCTTTCCCCACATTCTCCAATCTTCCCTGGTGCCTCCTCTTGGGCAAACCCAACCGTAAGTCAGAGCACAATGGAGCTCTGTCAAGGTAGTTTATGGAGGCCAACCTCCTAGGGCAGAGCAGAGACAGAAGGATGGGGAATTGATTTAGAGGCGCAAACAGAATATCTATTCACAACCTCAAGAAGATGATCTCAACATGGGTTCCACCACGGCCCTGCTTGACTAACTTCTTCAACTGCATTTTCTTTTTATCTGCCCACTCCAGCTGTCTGGGCCGCCTCCCCATTGCCCTAACCATAGGCAAGTTCCTCCACTTGGAAGCTCTTTCTCCGCTCTTCATCTAGTGAAACCTTTTCCGTTCTTTCTGAGTCACTCAAAGCATCACTGACTCAGGGAATCCTCCATTTAAAAACAAAACAAACAAACAAACAAACAAAACCCTTATACTGCTTTTACACATGACTTTGTACTTTGGGGATTTCTTAATTATTTTCAATTACAGCCATTTCTCTCTCCTCTGACACAAGCTCCTTGAGGACAGGGGTTTGATCCAGGGAAAAGGGCTACTTTTTCTCGGCACCTGACACACAGGGGCACCTCAGGAAGAGTTCGTGAAGTGATCAGCTTCCACTGTCTGGGCCTCAGTTTCCTCCGTTAGAAAAAGAAGGACTTGATACAGGCTACGTGAAAGGCCCCTTTGAGCTCTCAAATTCGCTAAAATGTAAATGCTACTCCCACATGTGAGACCCTCTTGACTCCTCTGTCAAGAAACTTCTTCCAAATTTATACATTAACCAGGGGATACAGTAGGGGGAGAAGGTTAGGAAATCTCAGATTACTTGCAAGAGGCAAAAAAATAGCATTACAGTGAATGAACGCAGTTTCTCAAGGAAATGAGAAATCTCTTCTTTGATGGAATATATGAAAGCTAAACTGGAAGGAATAATTAGATTAAATGGTGATGTAAACTGGAAAGGAGGCATTACTTCCTGCTCTGCACCAAATGTCTTACAGGTGTCGGCAGCCCACCCCCCACCCCACCCCCAGCTCCGTAATTTGGGCGTTTTAACTGTCTCCACTCAACTACATGCAAGTGATTGAAAACGGGAGTTTCACTGGGGCCTGGCACCAGGAGAACTTTTTGGTGAAATGAACTTAGTTCTGTTACTGGAAGTAAAATAAAAAACAGGATTCAATGGAAACGGATGTTGTAATGGCTTTTTTTTTTTTTTTTTTTTTTTTTTTACTCCACACAGCCCAGGGCTGTTCATATGTGCCCCAGGAGCCCCATAACCCCAAAGAGTGCATACCCAAGGGTGCCTGGAGCTGAAATGCATAGCTCTGATTTGAGAGTCAGCAAAGATCTGTCAAGACCTGGTTCTTTCCCTATGAAGGTGTGCAACTCAGGAAAGCCACAACCTGAACTCTCTGAGGCACAAAGGAGAATCGTGACATTTCTGATACAGAGAAGGTTTCTGATGTAGAGTGGAGGCATCACAAAATCATGAAAATACAGGGTGTCCCCAGAAAATGGGGAATTAACATTTTTCCAATGGGTTAAATCTGAAAAGAAAGAAACATCAATTGAGCTATCATATATACAGTGTGCATGCATTTTGGGGGGACACCCTATAGTTCAGCTTTGGAGCCAAGCAAACTAGCACTGCAGCCCAAGCTCAGCTACTTGCACTGTGTTGACCTCAGGCGGGCACATGTCCTCTCTGAGCCTCATTTGCCTGGGATGAAGGCTTGAATATAATCACAGGCCCACCCAACAGTGACTTGGTAGGTTCTTTATAACATGGCAGCAATAAGAAAGCTCTAATACATGGACAGGTTGGCTCTCCCATATTTAAAAAAAAAAAGTCTCTTCATTCATTCATTCATTCATTTAGCAAATATGTACTAATTGCCTACTATGTACCCAGCTCAGAGTATATAGTGTTAGCAAGGCAGCCATGGCCCCTGGCCTCATGAGCCTTACAGTCTACATGTATTAGGGGAGTACAGACTTCAAAGAAACAGGAAAGTCTGTGAGAAAATGCACAGTTGTGTGAAAGCAAGTAACGATGAGTGTTATTGAGGTGACAGAACTCAAGGAAGGCTGCCCTGAGGAAGTGACACTTAAGCTGAGACTTAAAGAATAAGCTGGCATAGTCCAGGTGAAATGTGGGCAAAAGATCACAAAAGGTTGTGGGAGGAGCATGTGTGAAGGCTCAGAGGTGGAAGGGGCCGAGAAATGAGAAAGGCCAGGGTGGCTAGAGTTTGTTAACAAGGAGAAGAAAGGGGGCCTGAGGAGGCTGGAGAGTTGAGCAGAGATTTAATCTTCCTTACAGGGGAAAGCCTCTCCCTTACTCCTTTTTTGGGGTAGAGTCCCTGGTTCAATGATGATCAAGACAACCTAGAAGAGCAAATGATGCCTGGTCTGGATGGGAGAAGACCTGGGTTCTAATCTCAGACTTGTCACCTAATCCTTATAAAGGATATCTTTAGCACACAGCTTCATTCCTTGATGCCTCAGTTTCTCTCCACCCAACCAAGATGAGTTTGGGCAAAATCATCCAACCTAAAATTCTCAGATTCCAAATTTCGATTTCTGGCCAACTTCCTTGGGTGTCATAAACATTGGGACAGTCTAGGAACAAAGGGAAAGAAGTATCCACTCCGTCCAATCCTGCCCCACTGCCATCCCGGGAAAGTCTCAGGAGAAGTACTGAGGAAGAAGGAAGAGACACCAGGGCTCTACAAAGGATGTGCTGTCAGCAAGGGAAACAGCTGGCAGGGGCAGAATGACAATATTCGGGGCTCCTGCCAGCCTTTGGGGAGGAGAGAGAAGCACTCTGCTCTCCAGGAGCAGGGCCTGCAACATGATATCCTGGGGCGGGGCCTCTGAGGACACCTGGAACAAAGGGGTGCTTGGATTCTCTGGAGCCTTCTCTGTTCTATAATCAGTTTAGCTTCCAGTCTATCAGTCCTTAGATTAGCCAAACCTCTAGTGGTTTTGGCTGGGTGGGCACAGGTTAAGTCAGGTGGAAAACTAAGGCAATTATCCAGATGAGTCAGGTCTTGCAAAAGGAGAAAGAGCCCTAACCAGTTTGGCTCAGTGGATAGAGCATCGGCCTGTGCACTTAAGGGTCCCGGGTTAGGGTCCCGGGTTCAATTCCAGTCAAGGGCATGTACCTTGGTTGTGGGCACATTCCCACAGGGGAGTATGCAGGAGGCAGCTGATTGATGTTTCTCTCTCATAGATGTTTCTAGCTCTCTATCCCTCTCACTTCCTCTCTATAAAAAATCAATAAAATATCTTTAAAAAAAAAAGGAGAAAGAATAGTGAATACGGAGTCTGGCACAGCTTGGCTTCCTGCAAGCATCCACCTTACCAGATCTCTGCTCAGCCCTCCATGTCACTAGGCTGGGTGGTCACATTATTCCAAGGGACACAAATATATAATTAGAATCTGAAACACATGAATACCATCTCAAGCCACAAACTCTCCTCCCCCCCACCCCCCCCCCCCCCCCGACACCCAGCAAGGCTTTGTGGAGAGTCACAATGTGCTAACCCTATACTAAACCCTGGAACAATAAGGTCATGATTAGCCTCTGTCTCTGAGAAGCAAAAGCTTACTTAGGCAAGTGAAACCAAGTGGCAAGCAGGAATTAGTGAACTTAAAACAGTCAATCCAACTATAGCACAATTCTAACTATTATGGGGTTCAGAGAAAGAAGCAGCCAGTTAGGCTGGGGTTGAAGAGGACAATTTGCAGACATAGCTGGGCTTAAAGAAGGAGAAAGTTTCCAACACAAAGGAAGGAAGAAGATAATCCCAACTGTCAATTAGATAAACAACAAGGAGGTAAGACAGAACATAGAGAATTTGGAAGAAAGCAAGAAACTGCTACCGAGAAACGACAGAAGTTTAAAAATTCAAAATCTAATATAATTTGAGGTCCCAGACAGTAGTGGAACCTTGACTAAGATATTGTTATGGGTTGATTGTGATCCCCAGTACCTGTGAATGTGACCTTATTTGGAAATCGGGCCTTTGCAGATGTAATCAAGATAAGATGAGGTCATAGGGGTGGATCCCAAATGACTGGTGTCCTTATGCTAGTAAGAAGAGGAAAACACCATGTAAGGACAGAGACACTCGGGGAGAACAGGGATTGGAGTGGTGCAGATGTCAGCCAAGGAAGCCAAGGACAAAAGAGTCAGGAAGGACTCTTCTCTACAAGTTTAAAGACAGTGTGGTCCTGTCAACACCTTGACTTTGGACTTCCAGCCTCCAGAACTGTGAGACAGCACATTTCTATTGTTTTAAGCCACCCAGTTTGTGGCACTTGTTACAGCAGCTCTGAGACACTAATACATACTCACAAACATTTGGTTAGTTTCAGTGAAGGTGCAACCATCCATCCCAGGCATAAAGAGAAGGGATATGAAATGTGCTCTGCACGCCACAGAAGGAATTACATTGCCAGATAACAGGATTATATGCCCACACCTGGGAGAACACTGGGCAGAAAGGAGGTAGTAACTGGCAATGAGAAAGAATGGAGGAGACAGTTTGGTTCATGGGTGAAGGCATAAACTTTAGAATCAAACAAGCCAAGATTGAGCCCCACTCTGCCTCCTGCAGCCTGTGAAACCCTGCTTGAGTCACTTCCTTCTCTGGGCCTTCATCTTCTCAGCTATAAAATTAAGATTATAATTGAGTTTAGCTCATAGAGGCAGTGACTTTTAAAGAAATAGTGCACACAAAGTCCTTAGCACAGAGCTTAGCCCCCACCTCCCTGGCCACAGGCTTTACCTGTGGGGGGCCTTCCACAGCCGTGCCTTTGTCCCCATAAGACACACAGCCTTCAGCCACAACCCAAACACTTCCATTTACCTCCCCTTGCTAGAATTCCTCTCCTACCCCCTTGGCCAGCCCTCACAAGGTCTCACTCTTCTGAAACCCTATAACATTAATTGCCTTTGCCACATGAGGCACCAAAAATCAACCTGCCTTTTCTTCAATACACTCTGCCTTTCACCCCTGGTTGTTATGCCCATTGAAAGTCAAAGAAAGGAAACTTGTATTGTTCAATGTTCACTCCAAGCCTGATCTGGTTCTGGGCACTTTACACTCCTTATCATTTAATTTAATTTCACTGAAGTCCATCCTCATGACACCTCCATAACATGCCTCTAACCTTATTGTCTCCTCCTGCTAGAAGAGCACCTGCCACACAGTAGGTGCTCAATAAAAGCTATCCCACTATGCTAACACCTTCAGTTCTTTGCTTGGGCCAATAGGAGAGAAGAGCTCCAGGAAAGAAAGAGGACTTTTTGGGTCACTGGATAACCGTTCAATGCTGTAGCCAGAAAAAAAGGAAAGGTGGTTCTCCTTTTATAATTGGTTGGGAGCCCAGAATTTCCACCCGAGCCCCTTCCTAGCACACCTTGACCCACTCAACTTCCAACCCTAGCAACCCCTGCCAAGCTAAGCGTCAAGAGAATAATCTTATTATTGGTAACCTCTTCCCAACACAGCCTCACCACAGGACAGCCTATTAGGCCATTGGGCATTATTAGTGCTCGTTGCAGCGCGGTCAAGTGTAACTGGATCCCGAGCCATGTGCTAAATGCTCCATCTGGAGCTACTCTCTGAACACTGATGAGGGCTGCTCCCTCCTCATCCTTAAAAGTCTTCTGAAGGATGGCTCAGGTTTCCAAAACCGGCTGGAAGTGAAGCTAGCACCCGCAGCCCCAGGCGCCTCACCCCTGTACAGAAGAACCAAGCAAACAATGGCAAGACCTCGTTGTCCCAGGCTCGTTCTTCATGTGAGCACTCAGAGTAGCTGTTACTTCTCTGTGTTCTGATAGGTCTACTCCACAAATATGTATTAAACAGCAACTATGTGCCAGGCATTATCTGGCACTCATGTTCTAACAGTGAGCAGAGCACACAAAAAATCTCTGCCCTTGTGGTGCTGATGTTCTAGCAGGGCAGATAAAGAATAAATTCAATTTTAGAAACATGAAGAGCAGAGAATATATATCAGTTTGCTAGGACTACCATAACCAAATGCCCCAAACTGGGTGGCTTAAGCCTTAGACCACAGAAATGTATCGTCTCATGGGGAGGCTAGACGTCTGAGATCAAGGTGTTAGTAGGGCTGGTTCCTTCTGAGGGTTGTGGACAAAGAATCTGTTCCAGGCCTCTCTCCTGGGCTTGTGGATGGCTCACATCTCCCTGTGTCTCCTCGCATCTCTTTCTTCCATGTGTTCTCCATGACTCTTTCTATTCTCTCTTCTCGTAAGCACACCAGTTGTGTTGGGTTAGGCCCTACTCAAATGAATTCATTTTTCTTTGTTAATCATCACCCTAGGATTTTTTTCCCATTTATTTTGAGAGAGAGTGGAAGGGAGGGGGGAAGAAAGAGAGATGTGAGAGACACATTGACTGGTTACCTCCCACACACACCCTGACTGGGGCTGGGGATGGAACCTGCAACCCTTCAGTCTATGGGCTGGTGCTCTAACCACTGAGAAAACCAGCTAGGGCCCAAATGACTTCATCTTTAACTTGATTACTTATAAAGACCCTACTCCAAATAAGATACTGGGGGTTAAGATTTCAACATATGAATGGGGGGGAGGTGAGACACAATTCAACCCATAACAATGTTAGAATTATAACTTAGTTATATGACTAACATTATAACTCAGTCAGAACTGCTATGGAAAAAAGAAAGCAGGTAAGGCAGATAGAAGTGCCAGGGTGTGAGGAGGGATTATTAAACAAGGTGGTAAGGAAAGAACAGTCTAGACAGAAAGGAAAGCCAGAACAAAGACCCTAAAGAGGGAACAGGACTAGAATATTCTAGAAGAACAAAGAGAGAGAGAGACTAATATGGCTGGAGCAGAGCAGTAGATGAAGTCAGATCGGAGAGTGTGGAGGGGGCGAGTCATGTCCTTAAGCCCTAGCATGAATGAAAGCTGGGAAGGTTTTGAGAGGCCCATGGTCTGGCTTTGTGGTTTTGTGAAGACCTGTTCTCCCGTCAGTTTTGGTGTTGGGGTGAAAACGTTGACCTTCACGATAACATTCCATTTCTGCAGCCTGCACAGTGCTTGCTTGCCTTGCCTTTCACTGCTTGACTCTTTGGCTTGAAACCCTCTACCCCGAGGCCTCGGAGCAGGAGTTTTACGAGGCTGCCTCTACCTGCGTTCCACAGACCCAGCTCCTCAGACTTCCTGGATTGTGGCCCTCGCAGGCCTTCTGCTTCACATACCGAATTGGCCACAATGGACCAACGTGTTCTAAGGTTCCCCACTGCAGGGCCCTCCTTGGCCTCCAGGTTCTACATCAGACTACTGATGCAGAGAGGGGGCAAGCACGCCTCTGAGCAGACACCAGAGATGATAAGCACGTTGAAAATTGCCTTCTTACAAAACAGAGGCCTGTAAAAGCTTTTACTAATTATCCAATGAAAAGAGAAAACAGTTCCCTTCCCAGACATGCCCAGTGGTGTGTCATTAGAGGGAGCACAGTTTGTTCCTGAGAGCCATCACCCACACCCGGGTGGGTCTGAGAATTCCCTCACTTCCTTCTCCCAACCGACCTTGGTGGCTTGGACCCCAACAGGTGGCTGTTTATGAATTGGTGACATTGACTGAGGGCCTCCCACATGACAGGTGTGCTGTAAACATTTGCTCACTTAATCTTCACAGTTATTACTGTAGATATTATTATTCCCATTTTCCAGATACAGAAACTGAGCCTCAGAGTGGTTATTTTTGCCAAAGATCATACAAGTAAACTAATGAGTGGTGGGGCTGGGGCTTGAACCCAAGTTTGTGCAATTTCAAAGCCTGTTTCTTTTCCCAGTACACCTTGCTGCAACCCAGAAATTCAATTTGCAGAGCAAAAGTCTCCGTTTGATACTTTCTCTCATTTGATATGCATGTGAAAAGTTTCCTTGTATGTCTTCTCTCTTAAAAAGTGTATTCCCTGATGAAAGCCCTATTTTTAAATATTAAAATAGTATGCTCCTCTTCAGTGTCCATCTCCAGTAACTCTTCTATGAAGTCTTTACTGATAGCCCCTTGCACCCCCCCCCCCAACAGAAGCTAAATGTACTCTATCTTGAAGCACTAGTAAAATAACATGAATTTTGGAGTTAAATGGACCTATAGTCATAGCTGAGCTTTATGGCATTGAACAAGTTATTTACCTCCCCAAAATCTCACCTGCTCATGAATTCAAGGGATTAAAATTCATACCTCATAAGGGTTAAAAGAATTAATGTGCATAAAGTAGCTGGTCAATAGTAGTTGCTCATTAAATGTAAGTGCCTTGTCCTGCTCTCTCATGACCCTGAGAATATTCTGGCTTATTGAATAGCTATTTGTGGCCTGCTTTGAAAGTTTGGCCTGTATCTTACTCTTCTTACTCATTTTTGTAGCCCCTCATTGTAATAGTTCATAATTGATGTTCTAAAAATGTTTATGGAATGAGTTTAAGTTTCAAGTTACTAATTTTTTTAAAGAAAGTTGATTAAAAATAAAGAGAGACAAAAGAAAGAAAGAAAACAGAGAGAGAGAGAGAGAGAGAGAGAGAGAGAGAGAGAGAGAGAGAGAGAAGGAAAGAAAGTAGGAAGGAATGAAGGGCAACAACAAAAAAAGGGAAGAAAGGAAAGAGGGAGGGAAGAAAGCAGGGGAAGAAGGAAGAAATAAAGGAAGAAGCAAAGGAGGGAAGAAGGAAATCCCAAAAAGGCAGTGGGTGGCAAAAAGACAAGGTCACAGATAGAGGCCCACACGGCCAAGAAGATGGATGGATCCCAAGGGCAAATTCATTTGTTTCCAAAATTGTCAAAACCTAGCCCCATCAGGAGATGCATCCTTTGTTATCCATGTGTATCAAGCACGTAAACACAATCAAGTTTTCTTTTTAATATATTTTTCATTGATTTCAGAGAGGAAGGGAGAGGGAGAGAGAGATAGAAACATCAATGATGAGAGAGAATCATTGATTGGCTGCCTCCTGCACAGCCCCTACTGGGGATTGAGCCTGAAACCTGGGCATGTGCCCTTGGCTGGAATCGAACCCGAGACCCTTCAGTCCCCAGGCCGATGCTCTATCCACTGAGCCAAACCAGCTAGGGCCACAGTGCAGTTTTTAGTGGCTATTAAGTGACAAAAGATGGGAAATTTAGGCAAAGCATTCATTCCTCCATGTGTTGACGCCAGGACCACAGTGAAGAGTAACTCTGAGTATCAAGAAGTTCCATTTTGCTCCCTTACCCCCAGCTCACCATGGAAGCCCCCAAAGAGGCAGGTAATGGACACATCAGGTCAGGGCCAGGCCTGTCTTACATCACTCGGCAGAGGTGAGAGCGGCTGAGCTTTGCTTCCGCTCAGTCTGGGGCTGGCCCGTGAAGGAGAAGAAACGGAGAGCTCTGCCCGCACTGCTTGTGTGTGAATTAGAACACGCTGATTTCCCTAACAGGATTAGCCCTCGCCTTCCCCAGAGCCTTTTCCATTAAGGAAGTAATCAATGATGTCTCCCTAACACAGAAACCATTTAGTCACCTAAACAACTGAATGCAGAGTTAATAATTCTCGGTTTTAAAGTCATCTTTATGGCCATTTTGCTACCTCCAAAAAAGTGTTTTAAACACTAATGAAAATACCTCTTTTTCTCTGCGGGCATTATGCCAGCCGCTTATTACTAGTCTCAGGTGTGAGACACTGTGGATCATTTCTAGCGGCACCAGGCAGGAAAGAGAGGGAACAGGGATACACTCCGTTCATGAGGTAACAAAGAGTGTTCCCTAACCCACCCCAACTCATCAGAAACATGGAAATAATGGAGGAGATAAAGTAGAAAATCATAATTTATGGGGAAAATTTAACCATATGGAAGAGGAAAGAGAGACTTGTATCTGAAAGTCTTAGTAGAGGATAATGGAAATCCCCCAAGCCCTCCCTCACTGGAGTCAGCGTGCTCTTCCTAAACCACAAATAGGATTACTTCATGACCTGCTTAAGACTTTCAATAGCTTCCCGATACTGCTGGGAAGACCAAGTCCTACCTCCTTAACTGGGCTGCAGGACCTTGCAGTCTCTTGTCCCTGCCCACTTTCTGGTCTCACTGCCGGTAACTCTCCTAATCCTATCTCCACTGTGCCACACACACGCCACATGCACACAAGCACATACGTACACATGCACACACAAACATACACATTAATGTACATGAGCACACATACCCACACACATGGACACAAACACATACATGCATGCACACAAAAATACATGAATACAGTATAGATACACACAAACAAATGTACATACAGAGGACTCATCAGGACTCATCAGGCCTTGAAATCCCTCAAAACACTTGGCCTCCTTTCCTCAGATTCGCTCTTTACCAAATATCCCATAAACTTTCCTTGAAGATACCTACACACATGCATACACATACATACCCAGGTACACACAATACACATAAAGCACATATACACATACATGCTCACACACATGTACATACACATACACAAATATGCACAAACACATATGCTCACTGTCCCCCTTAACTCCTGTTGATCTTTCAGGCCCAGAGCAGATGTTGCTTCTTCCAGGAAGCCTTCTGGACAAAGCCTTAAGTGCAGATAAGATGCCTTTCCTATGACTCCTATGGCACTTGGTGCTTTCCTATCTTAACCCTTGGACCTGGTTTTGTAATTGCTTATTTATCTGCCTAGTTTCCCAAACTAAACTACTGGATTAGGACTGTGTATGTACTGTCCGCCATGGTAGCCCCAGGGTCTAGGACAGGGCCCAGCTTAATAAATATTTGTCAAATTAAATTTAATTGAAGAGACTAAATTTAATATGGTGCACAATAAATATTTATCATGTTGAACTGATTTAAATTGAGTATCACTTAGATAATCTCAGGAAGACAAAACTGAGATTAATTGTATTTCAGGAGGCTAATAGCTGGTTAACAGTATCAAATAATATTGCCAGATGTGATGGAAGATTGTGTTCACCAAAGGAAAGGGAGGGTTCATAGTGGAATAAGAAAGAAAAAACAATTAAAGGGAAGAGCTGGCTGCTTTTGCTCAGTGCTGCTCAAGAGAAAGTCATAAAATTAATCACTGAGTCCCGCTGGCCACTGGAGAGGGGCATGGTGCTATGGGCCGAGGACTCACCAGGCCTCCAAGTCCCTCAAGACTCTTGGCCTGCTTTGCTCAGATTCTATCTTCACCAAATATCCCATAAACTTTCCTTGCAGATTTCCTACAGGGACCATGTGCTGACCCCAGCATTCTCATCCCTGGGCAGCTCTGTTTCTTACTGCGAATGAATAAACTGGCCCTGCTCCCACCGCAGTCTCTAGGAAGCCAGGCTGGTAGGAATCTGATCTGAAGCCCTGCTCCATTCGGAGTCTAAGACCAAATACCTTTCTAAGTTTGCAGCACTGCCCACCCTGAGCAGCCACAGGTCCACTCAGAAGCCACTGCTGTTTCCTTTTCTTTAGATACGATGGAAGCAAACCTAAGACCTGCACAACCCAGTGCACACAGGGGCTGATGGAACTGACTCTGACCCCAAAACTGGCTATGCCGGGCCAATTGGACAATGAGAGCACTCACGGGAGTCAGGGCTGGAGAGAGTACTTGGTGGTGAGAACCTGTAGAGCTGGAGTATCAGGCAGACTCAAGTCGTGGGGAGTGGGACAAGTCAGCACTAAACAGTAGTTTGGGGCAAGATGCCATCTGGGAGCAGACAGGGTACATAATGAGCCTGGGGCAATAGTAACTGTATCCTAATAGAGGCTTCTGTTCATTGAACACTATGTGTCAAGTGATATCCTTCATGTCTTTCTAAATATTATCTAATTTAATCTCCCAACAGCCCTATGATCCAGGAACCAACATCCTCTTATTTACGATGAGAAACCACTCTGGATGCGATACATTAGGTTGTCAGTACATTGTCATGAACCATATGGAATTGCCAATATTTGCCTATTGTTTACCTACAAAAAAAAAAAAAAAAAAAGGCAATTTCACATGGTTCAACCCAATAGTTGCTGTCGCTGTGATTGTTGGCCCAGGAAGCTAGACAGGATTGAACATGTTGGTGGGTGGGGACAGAGAGACAGAAGTGAAATAGAGGACAGGTCAGTGTGACACAGCCAGCCAGGACTTGAGAGGATGATGGACAAGTTCTGAAGGCCTGCTGTCCAGGCCCCAGCGTGTACTCTCAGGGTTTCTGGCTGAGGGGCCTGGTCCCACAGACAAGCCAGGTGTTGTTTACCAGTCAAGTCACAAGAAAAACCACAGACTGAGCTGCCCCTCTCCCAGCACCCAGAGGTCCAAACAGATGCACACATCTCTGCCAGCCCTCACCGAGCCTCTTTCTGTGAACAGAAATCAGATCACATGTTGCCTGGAGTCAGATATGTGACCAGACTCAGTGCACTGTGCAAGATTTCACCAATGATGGAAATAACTTTCTCCTGCTGCATTTAACATCTGGTGTCACAGATTTTTGCTGAGAGCCATAAAATCACTAACTTGCAGAGAAAACCTCATTGTTGAAAAATACATTTATGGAGGGGTGGGCAGCAGCCAGAGCCTGGCTGTGTTCTGGGGCTGCCTCGATGTGGACATGGCCCTTTGTCTCCTCGGCGGATGATGAATTTCATGAGGCCTCGGGAGGAACTGTGGGCAGAAGAAAGACAGGCCCAGGCTAGTGACTCTGTCACTGACTAGCTGAGGGACCTTGGACTGGTTCCTTCCCTTTCTGAACTTTCATTTCCTCATCTACAAAAGAAAGAAGAAAGCGAGGATAAAAATAGCCACCTGCCAGGGTCACTCTGTAGATCTGTGTAGATTCAATGAAATAACATATGTGGCAGTGCCTGGCATATGAGTAAATGTGAGCTTCTTTTTCCTTTTCCTTTTTGTTTTGTGTGTTTGCTCTATGACATTTCCTTTCAGTCCCAAGTTGGCCTGAGTGCTGTGGCATTTGTCCAAGACTTGTACATGCATTGCTCCTTCAAGCTTGGCCCAGGTTGCAACTAACTGGGGCCCCGGCGCTTTGCCTGGGGTGCAGCCACTGATGTTCTGTTCTGTCTCTCCCCGTAAAATGGAAGTTCTTTGAGGAAAGAGACCTGCCTGTTCACCAACGCCTGGCACATAGCAGATGCTCAGGAATGTGCCGATAGAGGAGAGAACTGTATGCCATCCAGGAGCAGCAGGAAGGGAGGCCACTGTGCCTATGTCAACCGCCGGCTTAGCAAGCTCCTGCTCTGCCCGGGTCTTGTGCTAGGTCTGAGGTTACAAAGCTTAAGTGATAAGATGGGGTGAGCCGCAGGAACCCCTCAGCTTACCTGGTGAGTGGGGGCAGGAAGACTTGCTCTTTGTAACTTTAATCATACACTAGGGCATTAGAGCTGCTGCCGGGTGGGCAGGCCACGCTTGAGACGTCTTCTCTGCTAGTCATTCTCATGGCTGCCTTCAAAATCCACAGCAAGTCTATTTTCCCTCTTGTCTAAATGCTGCTGAGGGTGGAGCGCATGGAGGGAGCAATGTGATGTGATTGACACTGCCCCTGCCCCACCCACAGCGTGGCCTTGACCCTTGAACTCACCCCAATTACTATAGTTATTTGCTCAGAGCACATTCAGCCTCACATGTCTGTCTCTCCCCATCTTCTCTCTCTCTTTCTCTCTCTCTCTCTCTCTCTCTCTCTCTCTCTCTCTCTCTCTCTCTCTTCCCCCCCACCTCAGTGTGCATGTGTTTGCCTCTGAGTGTGTGTGCACCGTCTCCTGCACATGCTGTGTTTCTGTTTATGTTGTCCTGTTGCCCTGCCTGTGTCTCCCCATCTCCCTGCATGTGTCTCTGGTATCTCTCTCTTCCTCTGTCCTCATTCATTCTCTTCCCTCCTACCCCCTCCTCCATCCCCTCCTGCCTCGCTCCCAGCCTCCCCCTACCTGAGTCACTCCCCCAGCTGTCTGGAGTCCCACACAGCCCAGCCACTCTGCACATATTTTTAACTCTCACTTATTATCTTTGCCGTCGCCAGTTTTGGCTGCAAGCCACAGCAAACAGAATGTGAGAAAGCAAAAACTAATGAGCTTCTTCAAGAGAGGATAGGGAGCTTCTGTTATTTCATTTAGTCCTCAGAGTTTAACTCCTGGCACTTCCGTCACATCTCCAAATGGTAAGCGAAGGTTGTTACTTTTCAATTTGGTTGGGCTGTGTAGCACATTTCATCAATTAAAATGCACCCTTGGTGCAAAATCACAACAGGGCCGGCAGGCAGGGTGCTAGTGTGTGAGGATTATTTTTTTTTCAGTTACTTTTGTTCTGTGTAGTTGAGACCTGTTCAAAGCAGCCTTATGCTCCAAACAGCAACACCGTTCATGGAAAGCAACATGGTGCCCCCCGTGGCAATGCGGCACCCTGATTGGCTGAGGACCCTGCAGGACCTGGCAGGCCTGGCCCCAGGGATGGGCACAGGTCTCTGGATTTAGCTCAGCCTGTTAACTGGCCTACCAACCTATGGAGTGGCCTGAGCAGGTCACTCAACCTACCTAGAAAGATCTTCAGAAGGGGAAGTGAGTAAATGGAAAAATAAGCTTCACCAACTTCCCTCATATTCATTCATACAACAGATATTATAGAACATTTATTGCATGCCAAGTACTATGCTGGCCCTGATATTTGAAAAAGTTAGGCCCAAAGACTTCAACCTTTCTCTGCATTCTTCCCTGCCAGATAGGGGACAATTCCTGTGAGTCCCCATGAAAGCTTATCTCCTCAACCTTCCATTCTTTCAACCTATAAACACTGCTTGAGGGGAGAACTAGGGGTGAACCTTTCAAGAAATTATTATTGTTTCCCAATTATAAAAGTAATACATTTATGATAACAAAAAGTTTATTTCAAATCAAAAGAAAGAACAGTATGTACATCAGTCACAACCTCCCTCCCAAAGTTCACCACTATTATTAAAGGAATGTTATGTTTAATGACAACAGACACCAGCAAGCCTACGCACAAAGAACTGAGCCCCAGAGAGCAAACCTAAATTTAATTTAATACTTTGGTTGAGCACTTACTTTACACTGAGTGCCATTATGGAGTTCCAAAGTTAGTAAGGTAGAGTCTTGCCTTTCCAGGCTTGGGGAACACTGACTCACTGGTCATTTTACCTAAATGATTTGAACCCAGGTCAAACATGTCTAAACCAAGAACCTAACTTGGGAATGGGCTCCATATACAATTTTCAGTGGGAGTGTTTTATCCATTCTGAAGTTCCTTCCCCATTTTACTCTGCCTACTGTTAGTACTTCTCCTGTACCCTCGGTCAACCCTGTCCACTTTGACTCTTTTCCCTATGTCTCACTGTCAGAAATTGTGAACACTTGGCAGCCTTCTATTTATTTTTTTTGTCTTTATTGTTGAAAATATTACATATGTCCCCTTATTTCCCCCATTGACCTCTCCTAGCCTGCCCACAGCCCACACCCCAAGCCTTCACCACCCTATTGTCTGTGTCCATGGGTTATGCATATATGCATACAAGTTCTCTTCCCACTCACCTACCCTCCCCTGCTTTCCCTCTGAGGTTCGACAGTCTATTCCATGCTTCTATGACTCTGATCTGTTTTATTTTCATCTTATTTTGTTCATTAGATTCCACTTGTGAGTGAGATCATGTGATACTTGTCTTTCTCTGACTGGCTTATTACGCTTAGCATAATACTCTCCAGGTCCATCCATACTGTTGCAAATGGTAAGAGCTCTTTCTTTATTACAGTTGCGTAGTATTCCATTGTATAAATGTACCACAACTTTTTATCTACTTATCTGCTGATGGGCAGATTCCAAATATTAGTTACTGAAAATTGTCCTCCTGCAATGTCAAAGAGATTAGCAGTAACATGAGCAGGTTTTGAATGATAGAACAAAGCCAGTGGGAGGTGAGCCACGTCACGCTTTTACAAGGTCCCTGCAGCTGGTGTCTTCTTAGAGCCTGGAATTGGCTGTTCATAAATGCTGTGAACTGGACAGGATGTGAAAGACATCCCTAGTTCTGTCCCCAGAGGGTGTTGCTCAAAACTAATTTCTTGCAATATTGGAGAAGAGGGAAAGTGGTAGTCAACTAAGTTTGGGAATTGCTTCCGGCCACATCCCAGTCACAAAGCACATTAACACATCAAAGGCTAAGAAATATGCTTAACTCCCTTTAGCCCAGCAGTTCCCAATCATCTGACCATGGATATTAGAAACACACAGAAGGCCAATATCCTTGATGAACACAGATACTAAAATCCACAACAAAATTCTAGCAAATCGGACTCAGCATTACATTAGAAAGTTCATACACCATGACCAAGTGGGATTTATTCAAGGAATGCAAGGATGGTACAATATCCATAAGTCAATAAATGTGACACATCACATAAACAAATTGAGAGATAAAAATCACATAATCATATCAAGCAATGCAGAAAAAGCATTTGACAAAATCCAACATCCTTTCTTGATAAAAACACTCAGCAAAGTGGGAATAGAGGGATCATACCTCAACATAATAAAATCCTTATATGACAGACCGACAGCCAACATCATACTCAATGGGCAAAAACTAAACTCATTTCCCCTGAGAACAGGAACAAGACAGGGATTCCCACTTTCACCACTCCTGTTCGATATAGTACTGGAAGTGCTAGCCATAGCGATCAGACAAGAAGAAGAAATAAAAGGCATCCATATTGGAAAATAAGAAGTAAAACTGTCCTTATTAGCAGATGACATGATACTATACATAGAAAACCCCAAAGACTCCATCAAAAAAACTACTAGACCTAATAAATGAATTCAGCAATGTATCAGGATACAAAATTAACACCCAGAAATCTATGGCCTTTTTATACACCAATAATGAACTCACAGAAAGAGAAATTTAAAAAAAAACAAAAACAATCCCATTTACCATTGCACCAAAAAAATTAAGGTACCTAGGAATAAACCTAAGGAGGTAGAAGACCTGTACTCGGAAAACTACAGGACATTGAAAAAAGAGATAGAGGAAGACATAAACAAATGTAAGAACATACCATGTTCATGGATTTGCAGAATCAACATCATTAAAATGTCCATATTACCCAAAGCAATCTACAAATTCAATGCATTCCCCATTAAAATACCAATGGCATATTTCAAAGATCTAGAACAAACTTTCCAAAAATTCATCTGGAATAACAAAAAAAGACCCTGAATAGCCACAGCAATCCTGAGAAAGAAGAACAAAGTTAGAGGAATCACAATACCAGATATCAAGCTATATTACCAAGCCATGGTTCTCAAAACTGCCTGGTACTGGCACAAGAACAGACATATAGACCAATGGAACAGAACAGAGAACACAGAAATTGACACAAGCCATTATGCTCAATTAATATTTGACAAAGGAGGCAAAAGCATACAATGGAGTCAAGACAGTCTCTTCAATAAGTGGTATTGGAAAATTTGGTCAGATACATGCAAAAAATGAAACTAGATCACCAACTTACACCATACACAAAAACAAACTCAAAATGGCTAAAGGAGTTCAATGTAAGATGGGAAACCATAAAAATCCTACAAGACTACATAGGCAGCAAAATAGTAGACATATGTTTTAGCAATATCTTTATTGACACAGCTCCTAGGGCAATGGAAACTAAAGAGAAAATAAATAAATGAGACTACATCAAGATAAAAAGCTTCTGCACAACAAAAGAAACCACCAACAAAACAACAAGAAAGCCCACTACATGGGAGAACATATTTGCCAATGATATTTCAGATAAGGGTTTAATCTCCAAAATTTACAGGGAACTCATACAACTTAACAAAAGGAAGATAAATGATCCAATAAAAAAAATGGGCAAAGGACCTAAATAGACACTTTTCATAAGAGGACATACAGAAGGCCCAGAGACATATGAAAACATGCTCAAAGACACTAATCATCAGAGAGATGCAAATCAAAACAACAATGACATACCATCTCACACCTGTCAGAATGGCTATCATTAACAAATCAACAAACAACAAGTGCTAGCATGTGGAGAAAAAGGAACCCTCAGTGCACTGCTGGTGGGAATGCATACTGGTGCAGCCACTGTGGAAGACAGTATGGCGTTTCCTCAAAAATCTAAAAATGGAACTGCCATTTGACCCAGTAATCCCACTTCTAGGACTATATTCCAAGAAATCAGAAACACCAATCAGAAAGAATATATGCACCCCTATGTTCATAGCAGCACAATTTACAATAGCTAAGATTTGGAAAAAACCTAAGTGCCCATCAGTAGATGAGGTGATTAAAAACTGTGGTACATCTACATAATGGAATACTACGCACCGCTATAAATAAGAAGGAACTTTTACCATTTGCAACAGCATGGATGAAACTGGGGAGCATTATGCTAAGCGAAATAAGGCAGTTGGAGAAAGATAAATATCACATGATCTCACTCATATGTGGGATATAATAATCAACATAATTTGATGAACAAGAATGGATCCAGAGATAAATGGCAGGGGACGGGGAGTGGAGGGTTAGAGAGTAACCAAAGGACTTGTATGCATGCATATTAGCATAACCAATGGACACAGACACTGGGGCGGTGGGGGATTGCCCGGGGTGGGAATGGCTCGGGGTCAAGCAGGGAAAAAGGAGACATATGTAAAACTTTAGACAATAAAAAAAAGAGAAAGAACACGCAGAAACATCCTAGGAAATTCACTTAGGGACATAAATGGCAGTCATTATTATATAAGTTATTCATATTAACATTATGCTAATATTATAAATAGAAACATTAGATTTGGTGTTATTAATAATATCCTTCTCTACTCTTAACACTGCCAAGGTCATTATTGTATACAAGGTCATTACTGGTCTGGCCACTGCCCAGTCCACTACCTCCCTCCTTTTCCACACTTCAGCCTTCCAGGTTGCTTGAAATGCCCCCCAAATGCAACATGTGCTTTTGATTGCTCCTTCACTGAAATGCTCATCTAATTTGTTTGTGCAGCCAAGTCCTACCCAGGACTTAAGGTTCAAGTTTTCTCTTCAGTGGAGCTGTCCCTAACCCCCAGGAGTTAGCATACCTCTCCTTATATTTCCCTGGCATTTTGCACAGACTTCATCTACTGAGTGGGATTGTGTGCTTCCATCTCTGTCTTCTTGGCCAGACTGGGAGCTCCCAGAGGACAGAGACTGTGTCTTATTCATCTTTGTATTCATGGGATTTAGTATAATGACTGATTCATAGAAGTTTCCAAATAAAGAGACGAAAATAGACTGAACATACAGAGGTCAGGCTAAACCCAGTTAAAAGGGACAAATAAAGAAGATGCTTGAAATAGGAAAAATGCAGGCAGAGTAGCAGCTGGCATTTGGAAGCTTCAGTTGTAAGTGGCATCCTGGTTTTCGTATGTCCCTCAATAGCATTGGCAATATCCAGACATGTGGGTGGTCTGTATGGGGTGGGGGGCAGATTGGAGAACAAGTTCCCAGGAAACTGAACTTCAGGCATAGCACCAGGAGGTCAGGATGGGGTAAGCTCTAGAAAAATCAGGGAACTCCTTAGGAGCTAGTCATTGGGTTGATTAAACTAATGGCCCAGAATTCCTTAAACTCCCCATAAATAGGGACAAGATTGAATCCAGATTCTGGGGAAGAATAAGCCCACAGGTGCAGATTGAGTGGCTGCACCTGGGGGATTAGAGAACCACAAGGACAGGAAGCCACACTGGTCATTAAGGCTTCCAGGTGTTTCTCGCCACATGGCCTTGCTAAGGTTTGCCTCTGTCGTTACACTTTAACCTCAGACTCCACCACACTATGGATTCCACATTCAGAGCCTTGGTCCAGAAATGTGTGGCTTCAGTCTTATTTCAAAATCATCTGAGCCCTACAGTTTATATCCCAGAATCAGACTCATAGGGTTGTGATCAAAGATCTGAGACCCATAGCATGCTCAAAGCCAGGTTGGGAGCCTCAGTGACTTATTAATAAATCAAGGCCATCTATCCAGATACTTTGGAGATGAAATAAAGATGGATAATAAATATGAGTTGAAGTATTTCAAGAAAAAATATCATATCTGGTGTTTTTTTTTAATGGCTGAAGACATAATCTCCCAAGTATCTATACCAATCAGAGTAGTTAAGAGAAATACAAGAGAGTCAGATCAAGCTAAGAGGATTTGAAATGTAGTTTGTTATTCAATAGCTTATAAAATGGGGGAAACAGATTCTAATTAAATCCTAAAGTCCCAAACCCATGTGTAGATCACAAACTTTGAAGGGAGAAGCTGACCACATTGGCTCAGGATGATCCTGTTGGCAGTGCAGGTAACTGTCAGGAGCATCTTCAATGAAGCAAGGAAAGAGACCCAAAAGGTCTACAGGTCTACATTTTTCAGTGAAAATACTACAAATGGGAGAAGATTCCCTATTTATTTATTTATTTATTTATTTATCAGTTTGGGCTTCAGAGAGTAATGAAAGAAAGAGATAAAGTGATGGAACACTGGATGGGTGAGAGATAGAAAGATGGACAGATGAATGAATAAATGGACAGATGGATGGATGGGTGGATGAATGAGTGGATGAGTAACATTTTTGAAATATGGATAAAGTGAGTAGTTCTAGCTCAGGCACTTGCTTGATGTTTCCCTCAAAGGACCACACATACTTTCCTAAAGTCCTTGCACTTCTTGGGATGGTCAGGATAAATTCCATATGCAACTCAAATGAGAGCAGAGGGTCACTCTATTCTTTGAGATGCTCACAACTTTGCTGAGACATTTTCACATCAAATTTAATAGTCTCCCCAAGATCACTGTGGAGTCTAGGGTTTATGGGTTCTTGATCTCTTATTATCCAGATGTTTTGTTCCTGCTAAATCTAGAAAGCATTCTTGCTTCCCCTGATGAGTCTGTCCTCTGTTCGATGCTGACTGAAATACATAGTTCCACCTTTTGCCTTGATTTACCCCAAACATCACTCTTGAACAGTTTACTGAGCATACAAAGGAACAGTGATGGGTGGTTACATAATAAAACAACACAAAATGTGTAACATAAGAGTTATGTTCCTGTTCTTAAAGTTTCTGGGCCATACTTGCCACTGGGAACTTCTCACTTGCTGACCTTCTCCTCAGAATCCCTGGCCACTGTTTTATGCCACTTCCTCCCTAGATTTCTCTCATATTTTCTTCTCTGTTCTCTCCCAACCTTGCCTATTCCCATAAATTTCATATCCATTCAGATCTCTCTCCATCTCTTCCCCACAGCTCTTTCTGGCTGAGCCACAGAGGCCCTTTATGGTCAGACACACCCAGGAAAGTATGTTCCGGAGGAAGGCTTTTCTGTCTTTGACCTTTGACTGGTATTCTACTATTTGTCAATCAGTAGCAATTCAATTTTTCTCCCCCTCCACCCCAATACCACACTTCTACTCTACCAATAGTCCTTAGACACACCCCAACCATTATAGCTCTAGTCAGAATCAAAGGCCGAGTGTCCTGCTCCCAGCCTCAGTCTGTAACCTGGCCAGTCCAGCCCCACCCTAGTAATTCTCCAGAGCTGCTCTCTGAAATCCACTGGGCACTTGGAATTCTTAAAAAACCAATCCTCTTAAAACATGAAGAGTGCCCAGGGCCAGGGAATGCCAGAGTCATTTGATTTCTTTTGCCTTATTTAATGTCACAGCAATCCTATTAGGTGGGCAGTACTCCCATTTGGAGATGAAAAAACTGAGGCTCAGAGGAGTTAAATAATGTTTCCAAAGTCACAGCTTTCCTCTCTCCAATTTATTTTCATTCCTGCAGCCAGAGTGATTTTTCATTTCTGTGGCCAGAGTTATTTTTTAATGTGAGTATGCCACTCTCTTGCTTAGAACTCTTCAGTGGTTCCCTATTATCCTCCAAGTAAAGCTTACCCTCCTTAGCCTGACATACAAGGCCACTTAAAATCACACACACACACACACACACACACACACACACACACACACACACGTTTACCTCTCAGTCCTATCTTTCTCCAAGCCATGATCTCCTAACTCCCTCCCACTTATAGACTCTAGCCATACTAGATTCCAGCCATCTGAATTACATGTTGTTCCCTAAACACATCTCTAGCTGTTCCCTCTATGTGTCATTATCTTCTACGCGCAAGAAAGCTCCTTGAAAAAAAAAAAGAACTTTGTTTGCTCATCATGGCTATAACCTGAATATCTACAATAGTGCCTAGTGCAAAGTTGGTCTTTACTTCACTTGAACTACTCTCTCAGATTTATTCTCCATGCCCCTTCTCTTCTGTCACTTCCTCCAAGAAGTCTTTGTGACACTACAATTAGGTTTTAATTCCCCTTTTCTGTTCCCTCAAATCACCTCATGCTTACATCTATCATAGCACTAGTGAGATTTTCTTTACATTCATTAGACAGTAAACCTGAGAATAAAACTGTGTCTTGTATATCACTGTGGTATCCACAATGCCAGATAAAAACACATAGGGTGAAAGTCAGAGGGGGCACATATGTCTTTGGAACCAGTGTTTTGAGCCTCCTCAATGATGCTACTCTTGAAAATTCTAGAGCAACATTGGCCAGACGGGTAGAGGGAGAGAGAACACAGACACATTACCTTGGCCAAAGACAATGCCTGCCATATAATAAGCTCAAAATATGAATGGAAGAGCCACTAAAAGTGAAGCAAGTGTTGGGACTTAAGAGTCTACCTACCAATAACTTTTCTATTTGATGCCATTCAGCAATCCCCTCCTCTTGTAGTATTATAACCAACATGGTAGAATAAGAAAAGTGGCACCCAAGACATTGGGGATTAGGAATAACTGTACCTGTGAATGTCAGTTATGGACATTTCCAGGTGACTATACTCCACCAGCTTTGGACCCTACTAACAGTTCTGCCTCACATAAACTGTAAGACATGTTTCTGGAAGCCATGAGTGAGCCCATCCTTTCTGCCTTCCCACCAGCATAGTCTTCTCTGACCTCTGACTGGTTGCCCCTTTCAGGGCCCACCTCACATCCTAGTGCCTTCTGAAAAGAATGTCCTTCCAGCCCTACACAAAAGAAATATTCCTTCTTCATCTCAAGACCTTTTGCTTGGGAGCACCCTGTGGCTGTTAGCCTAGATCATGTTGTCTTTTATTTACTATGAAATGTGAATGTTCTGCTGATACCTAACCTATGAGGACCCTTAGGGACCACAGTGACCCATTGAACACATCTAGAATCTCTATTTCTCAACAGATAATGGAATTCAGGCATGTTTGTTAGTGAACTCACCTCTTCTCCTCCACCACACCACACCTTAAAATCAATGCTTTAAGGTTAAGAAATTAAATGTAATACCACAAATAATTGTTGGAATTACATCCAGACTGCACAAGTGGTAGGAAGGGACTAGCATTTCCCAGAGGGCCTCCTCTGTACCAGGCAGATGCCATCATTCATTTCTTCCACACATCAGGCTTGAGAGGTGAAAATTATCAACCCCATTTTATAGGAAAGACAACTAAGGCTTTCAAAAGTTATAGCAGCTTTCCCAAGGACAAGTCATTGATAGTTTGAGACATAGAGACTAAAAACCATGTCTCAGTCCAAGGGCCACCTCCTTTCTGCTTCACCTATGACCACAGCATTTTATTTATTGCTTTGATATTATTTCTATTTTTATATAATAGAAACATATAATATGTAATAAATTATATATTTTATACTATATAAATTACTAGAGGCCCGATGCAAGAAATTTGTGCAACAGTAGGCCTTCCTTCCCCGGCCACCGGCATTGGCTTTCCTCTGGCACCCAGGACCCAGGCTTCTCTCCAGCCCCAGCTTCGTCCAGAAGGACGTCCGGAATAATGCCTGGTCTAATTAGCATATTACCCTTTTATTATTATAGTTTCCAGAAAGATTCGATGTGAATGCACACATAATCTTGGGATATATGCAAAGAGGGAGGAAAAGAGGGAAGAAATGCAATGGTATAAGCCACTTGGTGGAGAGTATGTCTTAGAAACTCAAGATTGGTGAGTTTTGCTGAGGTACAAAAAGAATACTAAGCTTCCATGACATGGCAAGAGCTTTTCATATGCTTTCTTTCTTTTTTTATTTATTTTTAAATTAAAATTTGGGGGGTAACATTGGTTAATAAGATTATATTAGTTTCAAAGGTACATATGATATTTGATCTGTATATTGCATTGTGTGCCCACCACCCAAAGTCAAATCATCTGTCACCACACACTTGGTCTCCTTTACTCTTCTCTACTCCCCTCATCCCTCTTCCCTCTGGTACCGACCATACTATTGTGTGCCTATGAGTTTTTGTTTCTTTGTTTTTCTTGTTTGCTTGTTACTTTCAATTTTATTTCCCACATATGAGTGAAATCATATGGTTCTTAACTTTTTCTGACTTATTTCACGTAGCATGATATTCTCAAGGTCCATCTATGTTGTCACAAATGACAGTACTTAATCTTTTCTTATTCCATTTTCATATGTTTTCTTATCCAATCCATGTAACAACTCTGTGAGGTTCTTATGAGAAAACTGAGGCTCAAAACAGGTAGGTAAATTTCTCAAGTTCATAAAGCAAGGAAATAGGAGAGTTTGGATTTGAGCCCAGGTCTTCCTGACTACAGGGATGAATCTTGTGGCTTTTGTCCCAGGCTGCTTTCTCATGAACAGGCCTCTCCATGGAGGCCTTGAGCACAAATAACCTAAAAATTAGAAATAAATAGAGGGAGAGGTTTAAAGATAAAACGGAATTAAAGGAGGTGCCATGGAGAGATTTCGCTTATTTCCCAAATAACTTAGGGCTCCTGCCCAACACATCTCAGCCCTGGTTCTCAGCCGGGCCCGTCACTGAGTACTGGTCATGCAGGAGGTCACATAACCTCATCAGGGATCCATTTCCTCTTCTGTAAAGTTGGTCTGTTGAACAAGGTGATTTCAGACCCATACAATCCTGAGGTCTTGAAGGTCTACAAAAATGTAACAGCGAAATACAATATTCTCTGCTTATCAGACCACTACTGTCTGAGGTCCTTCCCAAGGAGCCACGAGTGCCCAGACTGCACGGTTGGCCCAAAGAGTGCTTCTTTCACTGTGTTCTTTGTCTACACAGGCCTCTTGACTAAAGCATTGATATTTTGCTAAGGGAAGAACATATGCGCACACTTGTATAATGCTCTGGGGGGGGGGGCGGGGGACGCGGGGGGAGTGCCAAGGTTCTCGAGGAAGACATTTTCATTCAGTTAAAAAAATTTGCCCAGGCCCCACACATGGTTCCTGGCGCTGTGCTAGATGCCATGGAGCCAGGAGTAAACAGGCAGGCAAAGAAGTATTAAACAAATAATTACACCAGTGAGTAAGTAACAACAGCTGTAGTCCATTCTGAGTCTCTTAGGGGAGCCATGGAAGGGTGTAGACAGGAAAGTCACGTAGTCAGGTGTGTAGTACCCCAGCTACTAAATGAATTTTTGACAGCAAGACTGGAGGTAAAGAGGACAGTTAGAAAATCCATTGCAACAATCCAGGAGAGATTTGATGAGGCTAATTGAGGGCCAGTGGAGGTATTCATAGACTGACATTTCCGGGAAGTAGAAATGAGCGAGGCTGAGACTCAATATGAAGGTACCCCTATGGCTGGTGTTGCTGGTCAGGTGGGTGATTATTACTAGTTACCGTGCACAGGGCTCGCTTGGTTCACCTATCCATGGAGGCAAGATGCCAAGAGGCACAGGTGTTTCATCCCAACAGATGCCTGCCTTCCTGCCTCTTCAACATCCAGCGTCAACTCAGGGAGCCATGGCCTCCCACTCAGGGTGCTCTTAGCAGAGAGGCAGAAGGGCCACCGGCAACCGAGAGGGGTTCAAGGTTACTTATGGTCATCAAGTTCAGACTCCACCACGTCCCAGAAAGGCTCTGGGTCCATCCCGTGGGCCCTGCATCGTGTGATCTCCACATGTTCTGTGCCCGCTCACTGCCATCTGTTTCCCATCGAGGCTGAGCTCGTGCGTGTGGTCATAATCGCCCAGAAAAATCACTCTGCCAACAAATATTAAAATGTACAATTTCATCCTCTCTCTCTCTCTCTCTCTCTCTCTCTCTCTCTCTCTCTCTCTTCCACTGACTTACAAATGGACATTGAAAATATTGATCATTTCTCTGGTGTCTCCCGAAACCCCAAGCAAAATACAATGGCACTGAGTTCCCGTTGATGCCCATCCTTTACTTAAAGGCGGGGGGAATTCACTGCACATGTACAAGGGCCAAACCAAAATAGGAAATATGAGCAAAGTGGTTGCATCCTTTTGCAATCAACTATTATAAGAACTGGCCATCTCCTGTTCAGCAAGAAGCCATGGAGCTTCCAACAGGCCCCGTTTTATTTTACATAATTGTAACCATCTCAGCATGTCAATTAAGAGAGAATGTTACCTTTGGAATGGGATCAATTAGGGCCCTGAAGATTAAATTTGGAATCATGATTAGCCTGTTTTACATTTTGCCTTCGTTTTCTAAAATATACAATTGTCTGATTCAGCCCAATTTTTAAAAACATATTGTAAACTTATTTATTTTTTTTTTAAGCCAAAACAGACGTGGGAGGCCTACTAGTAACCGGAACCATCACAAAAAAAAAAAAAAAATAGAGGATGGGAGGTGGGGGGGATTGCTATTTGATTAGAGTTGATTCTTAAATTTCCACAGCAAGAAAATATTGAATGTGGTGTAATGGTTGCTGGATTTTCTTAAGAACTGAAATCATTACGCTCTGGCCGCGATCCAAGATCTTCCCTTTTTTTAGGTTACAATTTGAAACGGTGCAGAACATGCTATAGTGTTATAGTCATTCATGTAATGTCATTGAATCGAGCTTCTGGAAATAGACAAAGGACTTTGTGTCCCGAAAATGTTCTTCTGGCGGAAAATTGATAGCAGCATGAGATATGCTATTACTGGGCTTGGTTCTGCCTCCAAATTTGTGCTGACTAAAGTGATTTTATGGGGGAGGGGAGAGAGAAAGAGAAGAAGAGGGAGATAGAGGGAGAATGAATGGGTAAATGAACTTGCAGCTGTGTGGGGAAGCTAAATGCTTAAAGCAAAATGCTGTATGGAGGGAAGGCACACATTTCTGAGCAGAGATGTGCAAGTTTTTTCAGAGGTCACTAAAAGAATGTGAACCTCTTTGCTTGCTTTTCTTAAGGTGTTGTTTTCCAAATGGAGATGACAAACAGGCAAATGCATGCCTTGAAAGCCCTGGGTAACTCCCCCAAGCCCTCCCCTCCCATCCCTGCCCTTTGCAGTGTTTTACCGTTCATTGTCACCCCTCATCTGGAGCTTTTGCCAGATTCGTCAGGACGACAAGCGAGTCCAGCTTCACCAACCAGGGATGCAGCCTGAATGCAAATCAAGCCTCGGCCAGGACACATGGTGTTGGGTACAAGCCCAGGCCCGGCCCATTCTTTGCCCCCTGATGCCTTTCCAAGATATGCCATCTTCATCACCACAGTCCCTTTCAGAGGGAAAAGTTAGAGCTGCTTGTGCATGATGTGAAAGATATATTAATAAACCCCTTTCCACATAAATAGCACATCAAAATATTACCAAATAATGCTGTTGACTTTGCCAGCAGGCAGAGGACTCCATCTGGAGATAATGTCTTCCAACTGAGAGACGTCCAAGGTGCCCTTTCCTAGGCAACGGGCAAGTGGGCCATTCTATGGCTAAATCCCATCCTACAGGAACTCGCAGGCTCACAGCAATGCCCCTCCTCCTCAATCATACCCAGACCACCTACACCTGGATCCCAGAGTCCTCTGCTCCCCTCCAAAATGAACTCATTGATCCTCTTTCCTCTGCGTTGGCAGCAGCAGGATTCTCTTCTGACTACACGCTAACAATACCCAAGTAGCCTCCAGAGGCGTCCAAAATAGCCGGTGCTAGGTTCTGACAGGGCCCCGCGCAGGCTGGCTGCACAGGTGCTCCCGATTCCTGCGCTCCTGTCAACCCAGCGACAACAGCAAAACTCACTGTTGGGTCAGCTGTCCAAGGCGGCAGAGTGACACTTTCAGAACAAAGCCTTCCTGCTTTTCCCTCAGCATGTGGGTCTCTCCCTTCTGCGAATTCCTAAGTAATTGGAGTCTGAGCCACATAGATATGCTTTCTATTGTTCTCCTCGGTTATTCAACATATTTCTGCTGAGCATTTATCATGTGCAAAGGACTGTAAGGCAACAGAAGTAAACAAACTATCACTAGGGGGTCCCCTGGCTCCATAGCTCCATAGTGTGAATCCCTGCTTCTTTGTTGAAATCTGAAGATTTCTGAGGATTCCTAGAGGGGCTTGTGTTCTCACAGTCATCCAGGTCATGGAAGAGGTCGTTTCTATTTATTTAAAAGTTCTTGCAAAGCATTTGTGAGTTACGTAGATTTGGGGAAGAAATCATTGGGGATGTGGAGGGAAGAGGAGGGAGGGATGTTGCAGGAACACAATGTTGTGTTAAGTGTTAAATGTAAAAGGTTGGACCATCTCACCAGCAGAGGAGTTCAATGCACTTGGCATTTGACTCTGCCTATTCGTAATTCACTCATTCCCTTCCCACAAGCTCAGCCTTACTCCTCATGACTCACAACCCTTTTGTACTCCTCGCCTCTCCTCTCTTCTCTTCCATCTCAGGAGAAACAAACAAGCAAAGAAACAAACTTATTTTCTCAAATGCAACTGTTTGAACCATCACCTGATTTTGTTTTTGCGAGGGATGGGTGGGGGTGGGGGTGTTGCTGAATATTGGACTTCCAACACTCAAACCCTCAGATCTCAAATATCTTTAGTGAATCATCAAGCCCATTTTCCCAAACAAAGACAGTTTCCTCCCTAAGAAAAATGTTAATAACAATTGTTAGGATAATAAATACTTTGCCTTATTACTCAGAGAGGCACAATACCATTCAACTCAGTGTCACTTGCCATTTTCTGAACACATCCTAAGCCCTCCAAGCATACAAATTCACTTAATTCTCTTCACAATTTACTGTGAGGGAGGAGCTGAAGTTGGGAGTAGTTATATTGTCCAGGGCCACCTAAATCTGCCTGATTGTAAAGCCTATTCTCTTAATAAGTTATTCTGTCTCCCCTAATTCAAAAAGCATTACTTATTTGCAAGGTACTATGAGAGGTACAAAGATAAAAAGGTAGGATCCTAACACCAAGTGACTTATAGTGTTGTAAGCCATGAGAAACAGAAAAGAGTTACAACTATACAGACAGGGAGACCTGGAATCCCAGCTAAACACATGCAAATGATGTTGAGTGTTTGTTCTTTATATACTTAGAAAGACTGAAGGATTTACACAAAACAACAATCAGCTCCGGTTATTGTTTTGGACTTGAAATTCCCTTTATATTTGCAAATAGCACCACAGATACAAAGTCATTAAATTTCTCCTCTAATGTTTTTATAAAAGTCACATTTTTTGAGCATTAAAAAAATGCCAATAAAAAGAAATCCATTAAAGTTCATTTGAAGTTGACCTGGAACAGGGAAAATGGGGCTTGAAATTGAGGAACCACAGTTATAACGACCTTAATCAATTTGCAAAACACTCCCCCGGAAGGAGGATATAAAGTTATATAAACATGGTGCACACAACATTAACAATTTATTTCACTTGGCAGAAGGTATCTTTAGGGAGGGAGGGCAATGAAGGGGCTTGTTTCTCTGTTGTTTGGCCTGTTTTATCTTCAGTATTTATAGAGCATTGACATTTTCATGGATACTATTCCAGTCACCTTGACACTTTCCTGCCCAAGATCTTCCTTTCCAATCAATAGAAATAGCATGGGGAGGGCGGGGGGGGGGGGGGGGTGCGGGGGCACGGGAGGATCAAGAAATCCTGTCAGGCTGGAAATGCCTTTTCAAAATAAACCATGAGGACTTTCCGACTCCTATTTTTGGAATTTTCAGCAGGTGACCATAGATTCCTTCACAAGGTACTTCTTTTAAACATATCTCTATTGATTTCAGAGAGGAATTTAGAGGGAGATAGAGATAGAAACATCAATGATGAGAGAGAATCCATCACATCGGCTGCCTCCTGCATGCCCCCCACTCGGGATCAAACCATGACCTCCTGGTCATAGGTCGACGCTCAACCACTGAGCCACGCCAGCCAGGCACAAGGTACTTTTTGATCTAGTAAGCAAGTAATCATTTTTACCATTCTAATTTTAATGCATTTCAACATCTGTCTTTTTTATTGATTTGGATATTAAAGATGATTAAAATGCTGTCACCCAGCTAATGATCATTTGATTTTCAAGGATATACTAGTAGCCTGAGGTTTTCCTGAACATTACCTCCCTGTACCTCATCTCTTTCACTTAATGAGGGGACACTATGTATAGTGGGTGGAATGGTAACTTCATATATATATATGAGGTTACCATTCCACCCACTATATATATATATATATATATATATATATATATATATATATATATATATGTATTCAGAGCCTCTGTATATGTATATGTGATCTTATTTGGAAAAAGAATCCTGGCCATTGTAAGTCAGTTAAGGATCTCAAGATGAGATAATCCTAGGTTATTTGGTTAGGCCCTACATCCAATGACAAGTTTCATTAGAAGAGGAGAAAACAGTCACAGAGGCGAAGGTGTTGTGAAGATGAAAGCAGAGACTGGAGTGATGCGTCTGCTAGACAAGGGGCACCAAGGATCGCCAGCCGCCAACAGAAGCTGGGAGAGAGGCACAGCACTGTTTCTCCCTTGGAGCCTCCAAACAGAACCAGCCCTGCTGGCATAATTCTTTGCTCCCATGATTCTTCTCAGCAAGTTTTACCAAGTGCTTACACTGTGCTGTGCATGTATTCCTTGGGGGCTGCAGTATAAGAGTCAGACTCTTGCCTAGTGTTACCCAACCTACAGTGCCCAACCTCCTCTAGACCCCCCACAGTAATGGGGTATTCACCGCCCTTCTAGAGTAGCCCAGGCCGTTGCTGAACCTTCTTAGTATCCATAGGAAACAAGTGTAAAGCTGGTAAAAAGCCCCCAGAAATTCTGATTTAGCTAGTCTACTGTGGACCCAGGAACCTGCAATGTTAACATGTACCTTGGGTGACTGATGCAGGTGCTTCCCAGCTGGTCCACAGACTGTGCTTTGAAGACTGTGGGAAGGGAATGCCAATCACGCTGGCAGACCTGACTTCTGTTGGCTTAAAGGATGTATAAGGCTGAACATCCTGCTGGGAAGTCACAGGGCCAGAATGAGTCCCTCGAATAGTCTGCCCGGAATTTCCATCCACGATAAAAATTCCACCCTTTCGAGTCAGTTTATCCACTTGTCGACTGTTTACTGAGAGCTGGTTATGTGCTATGCATGGTTCTTGGTGCAGAGACTTTAGCAAAAAATGAAGCAGTCAAAACCCCATGCTTCTTAGAGCTTATACTCGAGTGGAGAAATGGTCTTCAATTAACCTCCTCTAGTTTCATTCCATCACATATGCATTCATTCATTTTGCAAAACATGGCTGAACCAGGCATGGTGGCGAATGTTGTTTCAGGGGGAAAAACCATAGTCCTACCTTCTACAAAGTCTGCAGTCCAGAAAGGGAAACAGAAAAGCAAAGATGAAAAGTCTGCAGGTGTCATGAGAGCTCAGAAAGGGGCAATCAAGGAAAGGTTCCCAGAGGAAGTGATGCTAGACCTAAGCCTTAAAGGACAAGTAGGATTCACAGCGGGCCCAGGCACAGCTACATGAGAAGAGAAGCCAAAAGGAACTCAACATGACTGAAGCAATAGTGTGAGGTGGAAAAGGTCGAGGGATGTAGCACAGAAATAGACAGGGACTCTCTGAGGACTGAATTGTGTACCCTGAAGGCCACGGGAAGCCATTGGAAGATGTTAAGAAAATGTGGTAACCTATTCTGATTTGTGTTTTAGAAAGATCTTTCTGGATTCAGTAAAAGGAATGGAGAAAATAGAATCATACAAAGGCACTGTGTATTTGATGAAGAGGGGGGGAAAGTGTTGAGAGACATTTAGAGATATTTAAGAAGTGAGCTTGAGAATACGTCATGATCAATTAGGTGTCAGAAGTATGAAGGAGAATGAGAGCCCCTAAAATACTTGGATGGCAATTACACTCCCCAAATTTCTCTTCATTAGCCTTCCCCCAGGATTAATAACCCAGTTTTCCATTTTTATATCATCCTGGTCCCTCCCAATCTAATTGCTATTCACCATAAGTGAGCTGAATTACTGGGGAGCTTGACCACAGTCTCAGTGGAACAACACACTCAAGTTGAAGCCACCTACTTAGTCAAGTTCAAATTATCTTCAGAGGGTCAGATAACTAATTTTAAAAAAGGAACTTGGTGATAATCCAAGGCAGAAAATTTAAAATAATTGGAAATTCTCCTTGCTGAGTAATGAATCTAAAGTTCATATAAACCAAATTATACCTGATGGCCTTTAGAAAATGATGGGAAGTAGAAGGTAATAACCACAAATCAAGAAGAGTGATTACCTGAAAGGGTAAGGTAGAGAAGGGGTGTGGTGTGGGCAGGAGGAATGCAGTTCAAGAAGGGTAAACAGAGGCCTTCCATTATAGCTAAAGCATCTCCTTCTTATGCTGATGGTGGGCACATAGTGTTCACATCACCATTATAGACACTATTTGATGGGCCTGAAATATTTCAGACATACCTGGGATCACATTAGGAATCTGGTCCTACCTCTGTGATCCTGGCCACAGGTTCCAGGATGCCCTTTGAATGACCTTGCTTGCAAAGTTAGAGACTTTAACAGGTGCCAACTCTCTCTTCACCTGGTTATTGGAAGATTCTTGTTTATCTGAAGGAATCTCGTGCATGTACTAGTATAGTGCCCACAACTAGTTGTATTTTACTTGCTTCTTGATATATCAATTACAGGTATCTAGTAAATAAAACTTTGAAAATTAAAGGGAAAAAATGAGAGACAACAGAGATAATTATTTATGCCAGTGGGATTTACAATATGTATCTTGAAGCCCAAGACACTGGAGGGTGAAGGTTAAGCCACTTGTGCAGGGCCTCCCACCCAGATACCCATCAGTGTTTTCACTTGGCTACACACTGGCTTTCTACTCAGTAGGTGATTTGAATGGTGAGTTCTACAATTTAAAAAATTATTTATCAAATAATGGATTTTGATAACTAGAAATTTTAATTTCCTCTATTTCTCTTTCATAACCAAAATTTAGGGATGGCTAGTTCACTGTATACATACACACACATACATAATGTATACCTACACACATACACAGCTTATTCACATACACACACAAACACACACACACACACACACACACACACACACACACACACACACATACACACACAATGGTTAATGCCCAAGTGAACCCAACAAACAAGAACAATACAAAGTTACTGACTGAAGACCCCATTCTCCCTTTATCATTCAAAGGGAAGAATCATTTTTATATTGACTTCTCCGTGAAACCTTTGTGATCATTTTAGGCACACTAAACTCAAACCAAGGGCTGGTACTGGTACGTGCTGTGTTTTCGCTTTACAACCCTTACTCTGCTCAGCCCACAATTATCATTCTGGTACTTGTCAAGTCAGAAAACAAATGAGTAAATGTAATATGAAAGAACAAAATAACACAAATATATGAATGGTTCATCAATTAATTTACAAATAAATTCTCTTCTGCCCTCATTAAAGTCAAGGATCATCCACAATATGAACACATACATAAATTTCTACCCATGTTAATTTCGCAGCTAGAATCCATGCCTGACAACATTTTCATGCATAAACACTTAGAATCAAGGCAAAAGGTCTTTCTTAAACTAACATAATTATTCTTGACAGTAGCAGTATAAATGACTCATGTCAGAAATTTGTTAATTGTATCTCTGTTAACTGACATCCACTTTGTTGACGAGCTTTATCATGAAAAGTCTTTTTATTGGGAAGCATGTCAGGGGCCTCCCATGTGGAAATCTGCTAGAATGCAGGCAATGACTATCTAATTGCATACTTTTCCATCACTTTTTTTTTTTTTTATGGACAAATCCAAAAGCCAAAAGATCATCCACACAATAGTTTCCTCACTCAATAGAGAGAAATGGAGACTTAAAATTAAAATTCAATTATTGTTGGTTGGGCACCTACTAGCAGGACTGTGATAGATGTAATGCAGAAATGCAAAGATATCCTCAAGAAGTTGACAATCCAGGTAGGGTTGCAGACACTTCATTCATTTAGTCACTTAACTACTTATTTAACATATACTATGAGCCAGGCACTTTTGCTAAGCCCTGATCCTACATAATAAAATGGTAATATGTAAATTACCATCACTCCGCTACGCCCACGATTGGGCCAGCAGGAGGCGCAGGGGGCGGGACTCAGGGTGGCCGGGGTAGCTGATTGGGCCAGCAGGATGCTGAGATCGCGGCGCCGCTGGCGCCGGGAGCTCAGCGTCTGTGCCATGGCTGCCCCAGAGGCTTTCGGAAGGCCTGGGCACCGGCGGACAGCCGGCCAGGTCCCCCGCGATCAAAGGCCAAAGCGGGGGACCTGGCCGGCTGTCTGCTCCGGCGCAAGGCCTTTCGAAAGCCTCCGCAGCAGCCGGAGGCTTTCGGAAGGCCTGGGGCACCGGCGGACAGCCGGCCAGGTCCCCCGCGATCAAAGGCCAAAGCGGGGGACCTGGCCGAGTGTCTGCTCCGGCGCAAGGCCTTTAGAAAGCCTCCGCAGCGCCGGAGGCTTTCGGAAGGCCTGGGGCACCGGTGGACAGCCAGCCCGCTGGTGCACCAGGTGCATGATTAAATCATGCACTGGGCCTCTAGTGATAGATATAAACAAACTGGTAGAGCAGTGCAGTAGGTAAGACAAATATTAAGCAACTAGAGGCCCGGTGCACAACACTGGTGCACTTGGGGAGTGGGGGTCCCTCAGCCCAGTCTGCACCCTCTCACAGTCTGGGAGCCCTCAGGGGATGTCCAACTGACAGCTTAGGCCTAAGCCGGCAGTCAGACATCCTTAGTGCTGCCACAGAGGCGGGAAAGGCTCCCGCCACCACCACTGCTCTCGCCAGCCATGAGCCTGGCTTCTGACTGAGTGGTGCTCCCCCTATGAGAGTGCACTGACCACCAGGGGGCAGCTTCTGTGCTGAGTGTCTGCCCCCTGGTGGTCAGTGCGTGTCATAGCGACCAGTCGTTCCACCGGTTGTCGATTTGCCTATTAGCCTTTTATTATATAGGATAAGCATACATACCAATACAAAATTATAAAAATTGTTAAGTATTTTATAGGAAAAGAATGAGATCCTATGAAAGAATAATAGGTACTTATATTCAGGGTGAGGCAAAGTAGGTTTATAGTTGTTTGTATGAAAAATAATACAATAATTAACAAATAATAATGTAAGAATAAACTGTTTCACGTACTCACAACTGTAAACCTACTTTTGCCTCGCCCTGTACTTTAAAGGGAGTGTGCAGAGGTGACCTCTGAGAAAGGATCATTTGTGCTGCCCTCTACCTGTGACACTTATATTGCATGATATAGTGTAGGTAATAGGGGCTAACTATAAGATGTAGACATTTCAGTGGTGTCTAAGTTAAAAAGGCATTTACCTCCAGCTAAGGGACTTCTCATGAAAGAGACATCAGTTTTGGTTCTCAGAGAATGGGCAGAGATTCGATATGTGGGGAAAACTGTATGAACAAAGGAAGGGAGGAAGGAGAGCAAAGTATGTCTAGGAAACAGCAAGCGACTGAGTGAAGGAAGGAACATGGATCAAAACAGATTGTGGAGGACCTAGAATGTTAGGCCAGGGAATTTAAACCTTATTCTATAGGCTTCAGACGAGAGTAACAAGACAAGCAAAACTGCAGTGGTCCATGTGAGAATGATAAAGGACTGAAATGGGACAGTAGGTCCAATAACGGGAAGGGTGTGACAAATGGCAAATGTTGGCTAGATGATTTCCCTGGCTGCCCATAGCCCAGTGCTGATTGGCCTAGGGAAGTGAGAGTGTGGTATCAATTGTGAGGCTAAAATCTTGAGTCTCTGGGACTAGGGAGATGGTGGTGTCACTAATCAGGCAGGGAAGCAATGAGCAGGAGGAGGTCTATGGAAAAGATGCTTTGTTCTTTGTTGGTTTTGGAACATGTTGAGTTTAGGGACTTGCAGGGCCCTATGTCCAGAAGGCCTTATAAATTCAGGTCTGTAGTGCCCAAGCCTGGATGACTAAGCCAGGGAGTAGTAGACTGACTCAGTGAGGCAGCCTCAATCAGGGTTCAAAGCCCCATGTCTCTACATGTGTTCTGTTTAGCCGATGAGATGTCATGAAGTATTCACTACACTCAAGCCTGGGCCTCTCTGAGAACAGGGATCACTGTACCTAACTTAATATTCTCTGGGATTATTACTGCTAATAACTCTTTACTGTGGAAATCAAATAGCTGTAACTTTTCACTGTTGTTGGAAAAGCTTTAAGGGTGAGTCATGTATTACCCACAGAAGAACTCTGTCCACACTAGCCACATAGTAAAATTAAGTTCAAATAAAATGGTTTTGGAGAGTGTTTCATTTCAGAAAGGCTTATATGCTGCCTCTTACTGGAAATGAGTCTTATAGGGCATTAAAAAGCTCTGTGTCCTATGTGGTGTTTAATATTAAGGGCTTCATTTTTTCTTTAATCTACATGAGAGCAATACTAAAATTCATAAGTAGAAAAAGCAGTTGCAGTAAACCTTAACATTTATAGCACTGTATAGTTTATGAAACACTTTTGCCAATGTTACTCTTTAAGTCCTCAAAACATCCCAGCAGAATCAGCATTGCTGCCTGTCCTCTCCTTTAGAGAAACTGAGGCTCAGAGAGGTCACAGGAAGTACCCAAAGTCACCTAAGTAGACAGTGTTGAGTTCAAAGATCATATTTGCATCATATAGTTGTGCTTTTATAGTTGACAATGCACTTTTATGATAACCTATTACTAGTAGATCTTCAAAGGCCCCGTTGTTGGCCATTGTTGACTCTCCCCTAAGGCAGAGGGACCAGAGACGTGGTGACTGTCACAAAGAGAGTGGAAGAGCCTAGACTCCTGGCCTGGCTTCCTGATTCCTCTTCCCACACTGGGTAGACCTCCTTCCATGACACCCAGAGAGCAGGGTCCATTGATTATCATTATTCTCAGATAAGCAGGACTTTCATCTGTTGGAGTCTACAGGACTAAAATAGCCCTCATGAGTTCTTCCTTCTCTAGACACCCTAACCCTCTATGTACCACGGAAGAGACACTCCACTTTCCTTGAAATTTTTCAAGGGTCCCAGATTTGAGAACCCCAAATTGATCTTCATCACCTTCACCCATACATTCCACTACCAATTTCATCCCACTTATGGAGGTTACTAAGAGGAAAAGCTCTTTGATCTCCAAAGTAAGTCAACCCAGCCTGCCAGTGATTGCTCGGTCCATTCCACTGGGCAATACCCAGAGAATACAGAGTAACCCTGCCCAACACACAGATCCTACAAAGTGACCTGAATGTAAGTAGTCACTTTGAGCCACTTTTACCCTGGAGCCCATTATTGGTGGATATCAAAAGCCGTACTCCAAAAGCACTTAAGTATAATGGGGTTTTTACCCAAGGCTTCTTCACGAAGGTGGAGCAGAAGGTTAACTTTTCAGATCAAAAGCAAAACCTCGTCTACGTCATCCTTGGAAGTCTCTGGTTCTACCAAGATTCCTTTCCCTATAACTCTTGCTATCCCACCATTCCTCCCTGCACCTACTCTAGACTCCTTCCTCTCTGTAGCCACTGCCACCACACTCTGTATCTCTTCTATGTGTAGAGCCATTGACACCCCCATTCCTTAACCTGATTCAGGAAACCTAAAAATATTCCTTGGGATTCACTCTCTTTAAAAAATTCAGGAACTTGTGAGCAGGAAGGGGGAGAGTTGGAGAAAAATTGATTGAAATATCATTCCTGCACCCAAATAAAAACATAATAGCCAACATTTTCTGTCTCAGCTCCTTTGCATACTTTCTCCCTAATTCTCAAAACAACCCTTATAAGACAAGTATCGATCCCCATTTTACAGATGAGTATACTGAGGCTTAGAGACATTAAGCTACTTACCAGCTGGAAATTAAATTAAGCTACAGCTGGTAAGGTGCAGACCCAAGTCTATCTGACCCCAGGAAATCACGCATCACCTACCACACTGCACGGAAAGAGAAACTGCGAGCTTCGTTCCCTATGAGAGTGGTCCTCTCTGCCCAGCCACCCAGCTCAAGCCAGCTGCTGCCCTCCCCCTCCACCCTCTGTTTCCTCTGGCCAGAGGCTAAAGGAAGCTTGTTACCTTTTCAGCTGATAGACCCACTTCCTGAGCCAGCCCTGGGTGCTAGTACACACATGGCCCAGTTCCCTCGTGCCCAGAGACCTGCTCACCAGCCTCTGGTCACATCTGGAACATATTTTAAATTACTGCTAACCACACTGCAAAATAAGTTTTTTTGAAGCGGAGATTGCAAGAGATTAAGCTGGTGGCTTAGGCTCACTTGCTGAAGTTCAGCTCAGGAGATCTGCATCCCCACTTCCCCTGCTCTCACTGGCTCCGCCTGGGCAACTGAACACAGGAAGTTTGGTCCAGAGATTGCTGCTTGAGAGCACAGAACCCTCAGTTGTCTTCTGGACTCACTGCTTCTACCAGCAAGTGGGGAGCGGTGGGAGGTGGTCTAGGATGAACAGTGTTGATGGGCGCACTCAGGTGGGAAATCCCAGCGACCCAAGTGTGAGTCCCACACCTGTGTGATGCTGGGTGAGGCACCCAACTGCTCCAAGCCTGTTTTCTCCCCTGAATAAGAGCGGGCTGTGAGGGAGTATGGAATAATGCGAGCACCTACAACAAAGTTCTCAGCAAATGCATTTTATCTGTATTACCTCCGGCCGCAGCCTCGGCTCTCTCCTGACCTCCGTAATATTGGGGCAGTCATTGAATTGCTGAGCTCTGAGTTTCTTCACCTGCACCAGCAGGTTGGGCTCAATCATCTCTTGGGTCTTTTCCTGCATTGATTTTCTATAAAGCCATCTTCATTTTGTGTGGGGGGTTGTTTTCCCGTTTGTTGCATGAAAATAAAATCACTCATTCCCCAAACCTCTTGAAAAAAGAGGGACTCCACTTGGCATGGACTTTCACTGGAAACAGCTCTTCTTTTCCACAATTGGAATAAAAAGCATGTGTTGTTTACTGTTTGTTCAGGTTTAGAGCAAAAGAGAAATGGTAGAGTAGCTTTATGTGACCAAGAGGTCTGGGGCAGGAGGGCAGGTATGGCTAATGTGTCAAATCCACATCCTCTGCTCTGTCTGGGGTCCCTCAGAGTGCACACCTATTGTGACAAAAGTAACAAAACCGTATTCCCCAAAATCTGCATCCTGGAGCGCAACTCTTCCAATCAGAACCCGGGAGTGATAGTCACCATGAGGGGGCCATAAGGGGAAGTAGGGAGGTGATGAAGTGACCACTGGCCTGTGATGGGGGCAGGGGGAGAAATAGAAATAGTCCTAACGGCATCAGCCAACCCTTCCAAACCTCGGCCAGGAGGCATCATTATAGACAAATGCCTACTTCAACTCTTAAAAACAAGTAAAGGTTTCCTACCCCCTCTTCTGAAAGAGTTTTGCCATTTGGACAGACTTTCAGGGTCACTTTCCGACCCATCTCTGGAAGAACAAGGGCTCCCAGACCCCTCCTAACTTATTTGTTTGTGAGAACAAACCCATGCATCTTCATTCGAAATACAGATCGATGCCCAGTCCTAGCCCTCAGGCTTTGTGAGGCCCTTCTGCCTCCCGTCCCTTGCTTGTGCCCCCTACCCTGTGGCCACTCTTGGAAAGAAATGTCCTTCCAGTTAAGCATGCTTTGGCTAATTTATTTATTCCATCTGTTTTTCCTCAGAACTTTGACCATGACACAAAAGTTTCCAAAACAGATTTGGTTCTTATATTGACTGATCATGTCACCCGTAATTCATGGAGGATAGAGTATGGAAGACTAAGGGAAAGGAGTGCATAAGATCTTCCCTTCCCCTCCCCTTTCATTTGCCTGGCTTTTAGGCAAATTGCTGATGTGTCCAGTGTGTTAAAGCATGGAGACATCTGAAACTGCATTAAAAAGAAGCCAATCTCTACTTTGCAAGGGAATTTTGAAACCTAACCTTGTTCAAGTCATTGACAGAAGGAATGGGGAGGAAGAGAAGTAAACCAACTCACGCATAATTGTTGAATGAATGAGTGAGTGAACAATACTAGTTGAGCAACTACCATGAGCCAGTTCCCTTACCAGGTGGCTTCTATATAGTTAATCTTCAGAATAAGCTTGTGGTAGGTAGAATAATGCCTGTGTCACAGATGAGGCCACTGTCCCCCAGAAAAGTGGAAAACGTGCCTGGCGTCACTCAGGCCTTGATTCAACCTCAGCTTTGCATCACCCTAAAATCTACTACACCTACCAAGCCACACTAGGAAATGTGTATCACCTTGTGCGTTTTCCAGAATTCGGATGACTCTGAGTCTTTACCAGGACCCCAGAGTGTCTTCAGAGGTGGGGAAAGTAAGGCAACCTGACTGTTGCGCGTGAGCTCGCCCTGACAGGTTTGCAGAAGCAAACGGGGCCTCAGGTGTACACACTTCCTTCATTAGGTTAGTCGCCTTTATTCAAAGTCAAACACCCTTGATCTGAATTGACAGCAGGTTTCTGATCAAATATTACGGAGTCTGCCTCTAGGTGCGAACCTGAGTGAGTTCCTCCGTGTCCCCTTGGTTAATGCCTTGTGGCTTGAGTGCCAGAACTGAGCAGTGTGAGCCGGTCTAACACGATGTGGCAGCTCACATCCGAGGGAGAAAGCAGCTCCTCTTCTCTCCGCTGTCTCCCCATCACCCACGTTTACAGCGTGCGCATTTCCAACCGGTCCGCAGCGGCCTTTTAACACACCGGGTGCTGGCGCCTAGGAAGGTCACTTTTACATTTGCGGGCTTGGCATCGCCTCCCTGCTATGGACTTATGGAACAGAGTGAAAAAGAGCCTAATGTTAGTGTATCTCGGTCCCTCCGATACCATGCTAAAGGGACTGACCCTGGGGCTCGGGGTGAGAGTGCTGATGGCCGGGCTCACTACCCCTAACATTCGTGTCAGCTCTCAGCTGGCATCCAGGCCGTCGGATGGAGTCAGGACAGATTGGCCAGCGCAGGAGCAATGCCGGTCCAGCCCAGAGTGGATGGAGATAACCTTGACAACACGAACAATGGACCGCACATCGTTTTCCTGAGGCTGTGTTGGTGCACGGGAAGATCTCTGCCAAATCTCATCCCCTTGCCAAGGCTTCCAGGTGTTTCTTTGTGTTTGCGCAGAGAACGAACATCATTTTTCCCTTCATTTCGGAAGAGGTGGTCCAAAGTGTCTCAGCGACAGTAGTTGCAACATGTCGGAGCGGGAATTTATTATCTCAGCCCCAATAGGTCTTAATAAGCCTTACACAACTGTTTAGGCATTTATTCTATTAACGGCTGTTCATTCTGGTGGCTTCACCTGAATATTCATGATCCTCCTGTCCCCAGAGCTTCAGCACAGCAGCTGTTTGAAACCCGCAGCAAATGTTCAAGAGAGTTCCACAAATATAAACACCCTCCCCGCCGAACGGCCCGGCCTGGCCGCGCAGAGCCCAGCCATGAAACATTTATGGCCAGTGTGGTTTTTTGAGGGCAGCATTTACAAAACTTAAATCACCTCCCGCTTTGGGGAGCCCTTTACTCTGACTGGGACATGATCACACGGACAAAGGGTCCAGGGCGCCCAGATCCACAAAGATAACGGCCTCTCTCCCCGCTTCCTCCCATCACGGGAGGTTCTGAATGAATTCCAACTGGAAGAGAAGCCAGAGCAACCCAGGGATGGGGTGCAGGTGGGACGAACAGTACACACTTCAGGGGATGTTGCTGAGTTGGTTGTTTGTGAAGGAGTGAGGGGATTCGTACAGGGAGTATTTTTAACATGAAAACACCAAAGGAGAAAGGATTGCTGATGGTTTTCCAAAGGGATCTAACTCGGAAGGACGAGATTAAATTAGCAAGAGGGCGATCTGACACGTGATTTAGTGAGCTCTCCCCCTTGAGCCTATGTTTTCTGCCTTTCAGGTCAGAAATGCCATGTAGACAAAGGTCAGGCCCATCTTGAGGACCGAACAGATCTGCTTCTCCTGGGCCAGTCACTTACCCACTTTGTGCCTCAACTTCTTTGTTTATAAATTGGGGGTGGCAGGGGAAATGTTGTGTCAAAGAAAATGATCCGTATTTTATAAACCGAGAGGATATTGATGTGCTATAAATACATTCCTATTGTCCTTAATTACACAAAGCATAAGGCTAAAGATGAATAGACATACTTTTCTAGGTTTTTTTGTGTGTGTGGGAAACCAAGGTCACCTCAACCAGTGAGAACGTAGGGTGAACAACATGTAGGGCTAGTACACGTGCTGTAATACAGTTTGCTGAGTAGAAAGAACACGGGTCATGCAGTCATATTGACCTGGGTTCAAATCCCAGCATCACCACTGAAATTTGAGCAAATCATGTAGCTTTCTGAGCCTTGGTTCCTTTACCTGTAAAATGTAAAGAATATCTAACTGCCACTTTGGCTGCAAGGTTTGAGGTGCTGCGAGATACACAGCACAGTGCCTGGCATGGGTGCTCGCCAGATGCGGGTGCCTTCTTCCAGCTTTCCACAGGAGCACAGCTGGCCAGAGCCCCCAGCAGGTCCAACCAGGCCCATTCTGCCCTCAGCCGTGGGGATTTTAGAATCCAAGGCTGGGTGGATGGACGGAATAGCCCCACTGCCTGGCAATGGCTTCTCTAGCCAGAATACCAGCCCTAAAGCCAAGAATGTGAAACCAAGAGCAGGGCAGGAGAGAAGGCTCTAGCCCCTCCCTGCTTTTGTACTGACCTGGCAGGCTCATTCTTTTTTGGGGGGACTCTATGGCATGGAAGGGGAAGGAGAGAGGTAAAGGCTTTACTGGAAGTTTATTCCAGGAGGAACACTTCAATCGAAATTTCTCAAGGAAGGTGATCATCCCTGGTTAAGTCCCCTTCTCTGTGCTTCCCCAGAACTTACCACATGTGTTGTCATCCTTGATGATTTTTTAAAATTCATTCCCCTCAGTAGATGAATGCTCCTTAACCTTTTGTAGATGCCATCTTTGGGTTCACATAAAAATCTCAAGTCTTCCTTTAATGGCATCTGGGATTCAAAATAAAAGAAATATCATGGTTAACGTCAAATCAACGCAATTATAATATCAACAAGGTTTTTCAAGCTGCTCAAGCTTCCTCCCCAATACAACTCCCTACCCCAAGCCTGGAAAAGGTCATAATATAAGGGAGAATGAGAGGACCAAACATGGAAAACACACGTTAGTATAATATGTGTGACATGTTACAGGAGAGAAACAGAGCAAGTCCTTGGGAGCACGGAGAGGAGGGATTCCGCTGGAGACCCAGGGAAAGCTGCAGAGAGGTGGGACGATTTGAGTGGGCATTTTCTGGATGGGGAAGATGAACAGGCATTATAAGCACAAGCAACTGCATGGGCAAAGGTCTAAAGCAAGGAAACGGATGATGTTGCAAGGAAATGGCCCAAAGTCCTTTGTGGCTGAAGTGGGTTGGTGGGAGTAGAGGTAAAGTCCCCTTATGCTATGCTGAGGAGTTGAATAAAATCCTATAAGCAGGAGTGAAGTAGCATCATCAGAGTTTTATTTTAGAAGAAAAATGTGTGCATGTTTGTGACAGACTCATTGATACAGAGAACAGACTGATGGTTGACAGAGGGGAAGGGAGTTGGGACTGAGTGGGAAAAGTGAAGGGATTAAGAAGTACAAATTGGTAGTTACAAAATAGTCATGGGGATGCAAAGTACAACATAGGGAATATAGTCAGTAATCTATATATATAATAGAGAAATATGCTAATTAACCAGGATGTCATAATGGGTCAACCAGACAGGAGGAGGTTGCACGCGCAGCATCAGGGATGGGGCGGCAGGGGCCTCCGCACCTGCGCTGGGGGAGGACCTGCAGGGCCCGGGGAGCGAGGCAGGGCCAGACCGGAGACTCAAGGGTGGGTTGTGCCGCGTGATTTCGATTTCTAATAACTATGTATGGTCCCATGTGGGCACTGGAAATGTTGGAGGAACCACTCAGTAAAGTATATAATCATCTAACCACTATGCATACACCTAAATCAATACAGAATAATATTGAATGTAAACTGAAATTGAAAAATAACAAATTTTTAAATGTTAAAAGTAAATTTTGAAAAAAGTGGATCTGTTCTCTTGTAAAAAAAAAAGGGGGGGGGAGAAAGCATCTAACTGTGAAGTTACGACTCAATTAATACAAGTAGTAGGTGGTAGACAAATACTTAAATAAAAATGAATTTTCCTCGACAAAAAAAAAAGAAGTTAGAGGGGGGAGACCAGAGTTAGAAAGAGCCTATTTTACCTATTTAACCCTCCCAGTTACCCCCATGGAGTACTATTTTTATCTACATAGCAAGAGGAGCTCACAACTTGCTCTTTTACTGACAAGTGGCAAAGCTGGGACTCAAACCCAGGTCTTCTGATGTCAAGTCTAAGGCTCCTTCCACTTCTCATCATAACTCATTAGCTACTGCAGCCAAGACATGCAGACACTGGGTTACTTTCAGGGGTCCTTAACCTTTTTTGTGCTGCGGACCTGTTTAGCAGTCTGATGAAGCCTTGAGCCTCTTGTCAGAATAATTTTTAATGCATAGAAGAAAATCCATTGAACTATCAAAAATACTAGTAGTGCTGAAATCTAGTTATTAAAATATTTAAAACACTGTACTACGGAAATATAAGTGCTTCTTTATTAATTCATCAAAAAGCAAGCTCTATTGGAGGAACTAATAGTGACTAGAATTCCAAAATAATGGCAAATACAAATCATTTTTTAACATATCTTCTGTGACTGCAACGCAATATGAAAATGTCTGTGATACCTACTATGACATTGTTTTGAGTTTTCCTAAGGCAGCTGTGACTTGCCTCTAATCATCACCAATAAAAATGACAAATTTCAGTTATACAGGGTGGAGCCAAAGTAGGCTTATAGTTGTTCATGTGGAAAATAATGCAATAATTAATGAATAATTATATAATAATAAACTCTGTGTTTGCGTACTCTCAGTGTAAACCTACTTTTGCCCCACACTGTCGATCAGTGAACATAAAGGTATAATTTTTCCCACCCAAATCCACAGACCCATGGACCCTGGTTAAGAACCTCAGGAAATGTTTCAGATTTGAGAACATCTACTAGTATGAGAGTGATTTCTAAAATATTTAGGAACAGGATCCTTTTTTTTCAAATGAACTTCAATGATGAAATAGTTCAGAGCAGAAAGGCTCTGATTGGAGCAGCATGTAAAGGACTTGAAGACCCATCCCCTGGGCCTGCTCCTCACATCTCTCAAGCTCAGGCACCCCCCGAGGGGCCAGGCCCATGAGGTCTCCCAACAGGTACTGGCAGGGCTCAGCTTTCTTAAGACAGAGGTCTGGAAAGTTCTCTGATGACAATAGCCCTTTCCAGAAAACACACTGCCCTCCCACTCTCAGGAAAGCGTGTGTCCAGGGAAAGTTTCTGAGCAGCCATGGTCCTCAGCAATAGTCCAGAGGTAGCATTGTTCCTACGTGGGCCCACCCGGTGAACAGTAACGGTTTCAAGCTAATAAGGAAATAATCCATTTTCAGCAGATGAAAGAAGAGGGATCAGACAGGTAACTTGAGCAGAGGGTAATAAGTAGTGCCAAAAACTTATAATGGAAACTATCTAAAGAATCCAAGACCCTTTGTTAGATATGAATGATTTCTTTTTTCTGGTGAAAAGTGTATGAAGAACCTGAGAAGAAGGGCCTGGGCGCAGTTTATGAAACAGCCTCTGTCTGGGGAAGAAGGGCCTGGGGTAAGGTTGCAGCTCCACTGTATCCTTAGGTTACGTAACGGGGAGGGAGTTGAAAGATGTTCAAACCACCACAATATGATGTGCTCTGTCTTTGAACTCTTTCCTCCGGGTTCTCACTGTAAGTTCATACATGTTTCCTTGCAATGCCTCTCCCACTGGGTGTGAATGTAGAGCAGAGGCAGAAACAAATTTAATTAAGAACGAATTCTATAAGGGACGCTATGCACACCTGATGTTCCCCACCCTGAATGCCAAAATCTTTACTGTAATTCAGGAAGAATCCACCTACTCGAGATACCTATACAGAGCAATGCTTTGAAGTTTCTAAAGTCAAAAGTTTTGTAAAGACATTAAGTGGATTTTATTGACAATGTCTAATCCCATTCGGACATAAAACTAGAATCTGTTGGCTCTACTAGCAAAATGCAAAGAGCTAGAAAATAAATATAGTGGGCTATGATTTCAGTTTAAAATGCCTTTTATTCATTCATTCATTCATTCATTCATTTTAAACTATTTACTGAGTGGCTATTATGTTCAATGGACTAAACAAGAAGTCATAAATACCTACATTGGGAGACAGGACATGATCCTTTGACCTCATGGGACACATATTCTAGAGGGGAGACAATCAACCAATACTTATTCAGTTCTCCTGAAAGAACTGGTTCTCGTTCTTCAGTGTGACTAAAAACCACCCAGGACACTTATTTAAAAAAAAAATACATATTCCTGCCAGCCGGTGTGGCTCAGTGGTTGAGTGTCAACCTATGAATCAGGAGGTCACGGTACAATTCCCAGTCAAGGGCACATGCCCGGGTTGCAGGCTCTATCCCTAGTAGGAGGTGTGCAGGAGGCAGTTGATCAATGATTCCCTCTCATCAATGTTTCTATCTCTCTTCCTCTCCTTTCCTCACTGAAATCAATAAAAATCTTTAAAAAAAATACATATTCTTGCCCTGGCTGGTATTGCCCAGTGGTTGGAGTGTTGGCCTAAGCACTGAAGGGCCACTGTTCTGATTCCCAGGCAAGGGGATCTACCTGGGTTTCAGATTTGATCCTGGCCCCTATAAGAGCAAGTACAGGAGGCAACTAATCGATATGTCTCATGCTGATGTATCTCTCTCTCACTCTCTCCCACTCTCTCTCTCTCCCATCCCTCCCACTCTCTCTAAAAAAAAAAAAAAATCAATGGAAAATATATCCTTGGGTAAAGATTAACAATAACAGAAATACATAATCCTGATTCAGCAAACCGGAAGTGGGCTGAGGAAGGAGCATTTTTTAAACAAGCTTGACAGTGAGCCCAGTGCCGGTGTTTGGCAGACCAGGCTTGGAAGAACAGCACACTAATGAGACTGCAGAACAGTCTGCCTTCCTGGCCCCACTGCTCTCATCCCAGGCTCTTCGCACAGAGGCTTCAAACGCCTTACTAGTACACCTTCTTCTTTGCCTGCACACTTTCTTAGGAGTTCAGCCTTTAAATACTAGGTCCTACCTGGTAAATAATTTATTTCTAGGGAAAACTTATTCCTTCCAACACACTTGGAAAATGGCTTCGGTATTTTGCTGCAGCTCCCTGTCTCTCTAACCTGAACCATCTGCCCCTCCTTGTTTAGGCAGCAGCATTATTTCGACATTCTGTGAGCTTCAGCAGCAGGAGGAGGGGTTCACACCCCTTTGGGTACTAAGAGTGGCATATTGCTTGCAAGGTGCTTGAGTCCGTCCAACACTATAAAACAGCCCACCCCACCTAGTATTATCAAAGAGCATGACTGTTTGACCTCTTCATACTCATACCACACACACATACACACACATACATCCTTGTGCATACAAATAGGTTTACATAAAACATCTACCTAAGCAAAACCTGCCATTTCTTTAATCTTTTTAAAAAGTATTAATTTTCAAACTCTCAGCTGTAAAGCTAGTAATCCATACAAGAATTTAGCTCTTGCCCTCACCAATGTGGTTCAGTTGGTTAGACATCATCCTGTACACCAAAAGGTTGCCGGTTCGATTCCCAGCAGGGCACATGCCCGGGGTTCCCCAGCAGGGCACTTGCAGGAGGCAGCCTATCTATGTTTTCCCTCCCACAGTGATGTTTCTCTCTCCTCCCTTTAAAAAAAATCAATTAAAAAAAATTAGCTCCTGTCAATTCTATTTTCATAAAGATACCACGAAGTGAAGAACTCCAGTCTCCAAATGCAATGTCACTTTCTCATCCCATAAATGACAGTGTTAGGATCACCCTTGAGATGACACCATGCCTGGACCATACTGTGACTCAAACCCTAGCTCCAACCAAGTAAAGACCAGCTTTTATCTTCCTCCGAAGCACAAATTGTTGCTGCATAATAACCTCTGGACCAATTAACTATATCCCAGTGGATTTAAGCATAATACTTTTTAAAGTTAGTTCTTATAATTTTTATTTCTTCTTAATATGGTAATACCTTACTAATAAAAAATTAATTACTCAAGGCTGAGCTGAATTAGTGAAAAGTGTGAATTATAAATGATGTCTTTCAGAGCAGTTTTGTTACTATAAAATACAAGATTAAGTAAGTGTTGCCAAGTAGAAGGCATGCTGCCCTGCCCTGCTTTAATGAGTAGATAAGAATAATTTGTAATTAGCATACGAAGGCTGCTAAATTGCTTTTTTAAACGTTCTTAGCTTCTTAGCGTAGGAAGTACAGGCTTCCGCAGCACACATCACTGAGAGTTTTCCAAAGCTGGCTCTATGAATACTCAATAAGGGGTTATGGCAGATTTAAACACTGGATAATTTTTTAAGTCCATTTTAGCCCAAAACTTCCACAATTCTGTGATTAACTGAATTTAACATATTTTGTTTAATTTGGTAAAATTGTTTTATGAATTATCATAAATTCCAAACTAATGAAACCCAAATTGATAGATTTTGCCGAGTCCAATTACTCGCCTCATTTCTTGATTTTCATAGGGAAGCTAATATTCGGTGCCTTGTCAAGAGTGTCCTGTTCCCTAACATCTAAGTGAAGAAAAGGAGAAAACCTCACCTCAGACATGGAGAGCAGAAACTGACATAGGAATCATAGTGCACCGTTCACTTCCAAATGTGCTGGGTCTTTTTGTGTTCACAGTTCTTTGTATAATAAGGATAGTGGTTATTAGGAACACCATGTTAATGAAAGAGAAACCAAGGATCTGTGAGCTCTTTCAGAATTAGAATTCAGGTCTTCGGACTCCAGAGACTACTTGGTATGAAATAGAAGCTCAATGTGTATTGGTTTAATGAATGAACAAATTGATCATCAATCAAACAATAATCAGGGATAATCTAATTCAAAGAAAGCATGGATAGGCAAAGCAAGACAATCATTTGAACAGTAAACACCGTTCAGATAGTCAGGAATGCAGAAATTCTATCAGGATACATAAGCCAGACTGGATACAGAATTTTTTCAAGGCCTGTTGAAAAATAAAAATGCAAGTCCCCTTGTTCCAAAATCATTAAGAATTTTAAGACAGCAACAAGAGATCATTAAACCAAGCCCAGAGCCCTTCTGAGAACAGGAGGCCCCTGTGCAACTCCACAGATCACAGGCCCATGAAGCCAGCCCTGCGCATGAACTTGGAAAACCTAGAGTTTGGTTACTGCTGGGAATGGTACCATCCTGTTCACGGCATTTTAGATGTTGGTGGGCGGGAACTTCTCGGCACAATGATTGGAGGCCCTATGATAGGTAGAGACAGCCCTGCATTGTAAAGAATCCTCCTGCCACCCAGAGAAATTTTCAGTGTCCCACAGGATAGTCACACTGGTGAAAAGCCTATTTATAATCATCTGAGAGTAAAACCCACCTTTGTCTGACATATCCTGAATTTTCCAGAATGTGACTACTCTGTTGATTCTCGGAAAGACTGTGTGGTGCTAGTACAGAACTTTATCATTACGATCACATTAATGACAGCAGCACGTCATTCAAGGTGATACTCCTGACTCCTGACTCCTTTGTTACATCTTCTCATAGAGTCCTAGCTGTGCATTTATGTAAGGAAGACATATTACTTTATCATAAGTTATTTTCCTTTTATGTTACAGTTGGAACATTATTTCTTTCTAATTGGTTAGAGGTAGGTTATACTGAAAGAGCATTTTATTTCCTGTTGGCAAAAGGAGATTTCAAAATATTTGTTACATAAAGTGGCTTTGGGTATGAAAGAGTTGAGAACCACAGGCTTAGAGGCATAAGATTACAAAATGTTTCAGCTGGAAGGAATTTGAGAGATTATCAGCTTCACTGACAGATAAGGAAATTGGGGCTGAAATAGATTATGTCTCTTGCCTAAGGTCACTCAGCAATTATTGGCAAGGCCAGGACTTGAACCTATGCTAATTTCCAGAACTATGTAATTATTTTCTTTCTTCCTTCCTTTCTTCCTTTCTTCCTTCCTACCTTCCTTCCTTTCTGCCTACCTTCCTTCCTTCCTACCTTCCTTCCTTTCAGCAAACACAACTGAGCTCTTACTTTGTGCAAGGCACTAGAGTGGATGCTGATGATGCAGAGATGACTAAGACACAGGTTCCCTTAATGAGATCCCAGGCTGATCAGAACATAGTGCAAACCCCACATGTGGTTCAGCATACTCTAGACCAGACCTACATTCAAAACATTACGAGGAGCAAATGATTGAGTCTTCTTCAGGAGTTGAATGCAAAGGTGAAATTTGAATCATGAGGTGGGAGGACGGTTTTTTTGCTCTTTAGGGACAAGGGAACCCTCATTCTAAGCAGCTCCACAGGGCGGACAAAGACACAGTGGCCAAAGCGAGACCATCTGTAATCAGGTCTTGGCTGTCCACAGCCCTTAATGCAAAGGGGTAATTTCCAGAAGCACAGAGTTGGTCAAACACAGCCAAACACAGACAACCAGAGAGCAGGGCTGGCTCAGAGGATTTGGGGTTCCCTAGGGTCCTCTGGGAGAGGGGAAATGAAGGGGGGCTTCTCTGTGTTGCTCTGTAGGTGACCAGGGCCTGCTAAGCCTTTGAGTTCTGTGGGCACTGGCCAGAGTGCAGACTAAGAAAAGAGTTCTTTGACTGCTGAAGTGGTTAAGTGGAACACCTTATTGATTCCCACCTCGCTTGGAATAGACCTCAATTACCAGCATCAAGTGCTTTAATAAGAGCAAAGGAAAGATTTACTGGATGCAAGTGCTTTTCATTAGAGAGGACTGAGAGGAAATAACACCTGCTGGCCCACCAGGGAGGGGCCGTGGCGTGGCCTCCAGCCCAGTGACTGCCAACCAGACAGGAAGGTGAGTAAGAGGAAGTCCAATGAGAGCACCTGGGCTCCTGCGTATCCGAAGTGTTAGGAAAGGATTTCCACAGATTGCCAGGCTGTCTGCTTCCCTCCTCCTCTTCCTCTCTACACAGCAAACCCCGCCACCCAGGACGCTCGGGCACGGGCAATGTGGCTGCCACGTACTGAGAGCAGAACCAGGCTCCAGCATGGCATATTTTAGGCATTATCTCTAATTCTCACCCCAACCCTACTAGAGATGTGTAATTTTTCCACATCACAGGGAACAAAAGTAAAACTGATGAAATGACTCCTAAATGATGGGTCCAAGATTGGAAGGGACCCAGGTGTCTCTGGCACCAAAGCCTGTACTTGAAAATTTTCTCTTGGAATAGGACTTGGCAGGCATCTACCTTTCCTTTCAAGGCTTTGAATTAAATCCACCCTAACCTACATAAACTAACCAAATTTTTATTTTTATTGAGCAGCTACTATATGTCAGATACCAAGAAAATATTATGCCATTGTGTCTTCACAACCAGCTTAGGAGGTTGCCCTGCTGTTATTCTCCCCATTTACAGAGACTAGTTAACGAGGCCTGAGAAGTTATTCAGTTAGCATGTGGCAAAGTGAGACCTTGAACACAACGTGGTCAGAGTCAAGATCCCACGCTTGAATCAACTGCATACTAGATGTTTCTTGAAGAAAGGATAAAGGAAAGGTATAGCTGTGCAATCTAAGTAGACAGGACTCAGGGAATGCACCATTCATTCAAATATTCAACAAATATTTATTGAGTTCCTACTTCACCTCAAGCATTTTTCTAAGCCCCAGGGATACAGTGATGATCCTGGGAAAATATTATTTGGGGGGTAGCTTACTATATATGTGGAACAAATAAGATAAGTAAGAAAAGACCTGACAGAGTTGAGTACAATAAAGAAAGTAAAACAGGGCACAGTAAATGGGTCTGCTTTATAATGGGGTGGTCAGGTAGGAGTCACTAGGAAAGTTGTTCGTAACCTGAGGCCTCAAGGACAAGAAGGTTCTAAGCATGCAAAGGTCTAATTCAAAAGCATTCTAAGTGAAACAGAGAGTGCGGAGTCCGAAAGACAGAAAGGAACGTGGTGCAGTCACAGAAGAGGAGAAAGCCCCTGGGAACAGGATGAACTGAGGGAGGGTGAGGGGACATGCAGCGGTCGGCAAGGAGGGGGAGCCAGTTTCCCGGGGCCGGGCAGGCCATCAGACAGAATTCTATTTTATTCTGTGTAAGAGAGGAAGACATGGAAGTGTTTTAAACCTTTTAAATGATTTGCGTTTTAAAAACATAATTTTGGCTGCTGTTTGGAGGGGGCGCAAGAAAATGCAGGGAGACAGACCAGTGGGGAGGGTGTGGCAGGAGTCCAGCTCCAATAACGTCATCGCAGAGGTGGCAAAGGGAGGAGATGGAAAGAAGTGGACACATCCTGAATACATTGTGATCCAACTTTTGTAAAGAGGCAAAAGCAGCTACCTTTTGACTCGCATTAAGTTTGGACTGGCTTCTGCCACGTCAAACTGTGAAAATTCAACTGAACTAATGGAACGTGATGTCGCCATCTCCTCTGCTCACCCTGAGAGGGTTTTAGGAAGTGTCACAAGAAACAATGCTCGCCAGGCGCCCAGCAGCTCCCCTGACCGCTGCTCACAGTGGCCCAGATGCAGAGGAAAACCAGGGGCAGAGATCTCCCTGTTTCCTGAAACAGCCCCTTAGTGGTAGGTCCTGCTTACGGTGGTCCAAGTGACAGTTACTCCGGAAGAAACAGAAAATGAGAATAACTAGAAGAAACTTGAGGTCACCGTGGGGTACCGCCTAATATCTTTAAGAGCAACTTAGGATGGCCCGGCCAGCATGGCTCAGTGGTTGCGTGTCAACCTTTGGACCAGGAGGTCATGGTTCAATTCCCGATCAGGGCACATGCCCGGGTTGCGGGCTCAATCCCCAGGATGGGGCAAGCAGGAGGCAGCCAATCAGTGATTCTCTCTCATCATTGATGTTTCTATCTCTCCCTCTCCCTTCCTCTCTGAAATCAATAAAAAGATATTTAAAATAAAAGTATAAATAAAAGCCACTTAGGAGTGTGGGGTTTGCCTACCACCAATAGGTTTAAGTACTCTTGTAGAAATCAGGGAAAATTCATTTGAAGGATAATGAAGAATTTCACAGGGAAGCGTTCCTTTGTGTCGTGTTCTCAGAGGAAAGATAGCCGGTGGCAGGCAATCATCTGCAGGTCTGACTCAGAGACAGAAGGTTGGGCACAAGGTGAGCTATCAGGAAGAAAAAAAGAATCGAGGGAACCCTAGAGAAGACGGGCCTCGTACATAATTGATCTGACAGATTACTGCCCACTTCATCATCGCAGCTGAATTACGGCCATTCTCCCCTGAGGGAATGCATTTGTGTTTAAGGGCACCAGACCCCAGCTAGTAAGGAAAGTGTTTAAGTGGGAAAGATAACATGTCTGTCAGTCTGAGCTAGTGATTCTGAAAACCCAAACGCCATTCCAGAGCCTTAGGATTAAAAACACATAAATCTAACTCTAACCCAAATCAGAAGGCATTTTGTCCATCGAGCAAGGGCAGGGGCTTATGACAACTGCCCCTCCTGACTTTTGGTTGGTTAATTGTATTGGAAGAAAAAATGCCATGTTCTGGGGGGCCTTCACTTAAAAAATGGTACTAGTATTACTCTTGGCTACTTGGGTTTGATTTCTTCCAAAGGGTAGGGTAAAGGATGTTCATAGTTTCATCAATAAATACTTATTTAGTACCTATCACTCATCCATCATTCTACTAGGAACAATATGAAAACAAGATAAGCATGCCATCCCTCACCTCATGGACTTTATAATCTAGTTCATTTTTAGACCTTTTTAGTTATTGAGGCATTTCTATGTCAAAGGGTTAAATCCAGTTTAATTAAAAAAAAACCTGTATTGAGCTCATATTCTGAGCAAAGTAATAAAAGACAACAAGAGTTACTCATTCAAATAAATAAGACAACATGTGTGAATATACTATATATGTATATTTTGGGGAGAAACAGAGTTCACTGAGACCTAGATAACCACCTGCAGTGTGTGAGGGATGATAAGACTTGCAAAAAGATAACTAAAATCAATGGTAGGAAATGATAAACATCATTGAAAAAGAGAAGTGCAGATAAAGAATTTTAACAACAAGAACAAGGGGCTGGAAGATGGGCAAAATCTATTCTCTGCCTCAACTTCCCACTTCATTTATTTACTTGACAAATATAATGTGAATTCTTGCCTCATTCTAGATATTGTTAGAGTCTTTAATGAACATGAGACTAGAAAAGAGAGAGATGCCAATTCACTGGGATGAATACAGAAGATGCAGTGGAAAAACATAGTCCAAGTCGGCTTCTGGTGAGAGACAGCAAAGGAAGGTTTTACCAAGCAGACTAGCTTTCTCTGGGTGTGAAAGAAAAGCTGACATCTCAGAAGAAGGAGGACATAGTGCTCTAGGCAGTAATTACAGAGTCTCCAGTAAGAGATGTGGAGGGAAGCAGGGTACAAGTGGGAAGCAGGGGAGGAGGCCAAGGGGGAGGTTGACCAAGCCTCTCCCAGTTTTCCCAGTGAATTAGGAGGGGAGGTTAACAGTTAAGGGGTGGAAGTAGCATGGTCTTTGGGGACTGAAATGGCAGGTTATGCTTTGAAAGGCTGCTTTGAGAAGATAAGATACTCAGAAAGGACAAGCAAAAAGGCAGCTCTGAAGTAGAAACCACAAATGTGGTGTGGCACAAATTCCACACAGTCCTGCCAACTACTCAAACAGCATGAGGAGTCTGGGCATAAGAGTGGAGGGAACTCGCCTCTGGACAGACACATATGTGCAAGGGAACTGGGGGTGCTATGAAGAGTTCAGATGATCAACCACAGGGTCTAACCTGAGGGGTTGAAAGAAAATGGGTCAAGTCATTGGAGTTGGAATGGTAAATAGTGTCCATCTCAAGGGGTCAATACCAATTGATAGAATCCTGGGCGGAGAAGGATTCCAAAGTTACCTCTGTGTTCAATGGGAAAGAATGGCAGATGGATCACGAATGTTCTCCATGGGCACAAAAAGAGTGGCAATTGCACACCAGGTATATGCCATCTCTGGACAAGAGGCCAGATGAGGCTGTGAGAGGAGAGTGCCAGAAGGACAGGAGGATGTGGGCAGAGAGAGAGATGTTAGAACTTGAGGTTTCCAAGTTGGACTTCTCATTGGAGATGTCCAGGCCTAGAGCATGGCCCTGGGAAGGTTTGGCTGAATAGAGGAGAAGGCCTAATCTAGTGCTCAGATACCTGAATGCTGCTGCTTCTGTCTCACAGAGATATGTCTTCGGAAGAAAAGATACACTTGTGACTAAAGGGAAGGGCGGGTGATTGAAAAGGCACTTGGCCATTATGATGTAAATGGAAGAAGGCAGGGAAACTGTCATTCCTCCATTATCAACAGCCTCCAGTCTCAATAAGCCAGAGAAAATAGCAGCAGGAGGCAGTCGCCGGCTTCCTCCAAACTCATGGCCACTGACCATTTCCTCCAGCAGGGTGGGCAGGGAGTGAGCCAATGACCTCTCCTCCAGTGACCTGACCCCATGACCTTCCTTTTTTTAATTGTGGTAAGAACACTTAACATGAGATCTTCCCTATTGACAAATGTTAACTGTAAAATACAGTATATTGACTCTAGGTAACACGTTGTACAACAGATCTCTAGATATTACTCATCTTGCTTAACTGAAACTTTATACCCTCTAATTGGCAGCTCCCATTTTCCCCTGTCCCCAGCCCCTGACAACCACCATGCTGCTCTTTCCTTGAGTCTGTGAATTTGACTATGTCCCCTACCCTCATGTAAGTGGGATCGTGCAGCATTTGCCTTTCTGTGACTGGCTTATTTCACTTCTCACAATGTCCTCAAGATTCCTCCCTGTTGTCACATATTGCAGAATTTCCTTCTTTTTAAAGGCTGAATAATATTCCACTGTGTGTATATATACCACGTTTTCTTTATCCATTCATCAGTCCGTAAGTATTCAGGCTATTGCCACATCTTGGCTATTGTGAATAATGCTGCAAAAAGCATAGAAGTGTTACTATCTCTTCAAGGCTCTGGTTTCAGTTCTCTTGGGTAAATATCCAGAAGTGGGATTACTGAATCATGGTAGTTGTGTTTTTTAATGTTTTAAGGAGCCCCTATACTGTTTCCCATAGTGGTTGCACCATTCTGCATTCCCGTCAATCACGTACAAGGGTCCCAATTTCTCCACATCTTCCTCTGAATCTCCTCGTGGGCCTTGGAACAAGTGTCCCTGGAGCCTTGCAGGGCAAGACCAGCACCTCCTCATCTCTGGGTGCCACTCTGCAGGGCTAAGCTCACAGGTCTCCATGCTTGCCTGTTTGCCAGCTTGCCTGGTAGATAAGAAGTAGAGAAGGAATTGGGATTGGCCAGAGAGGTGACTTCAGCGGCCTAGAGAGCATGTCTAAAAGCGTTTGTCAAAAAAAGAGTTAATGACGGCTTCTCTGCGGGAAGCCCGGAAGAAACGAGTGTTCGGAAGTGTAGCACGTTCGCTTTTACAGTAGGTGGTGTTATTGTTACATGTTCATGCAGACAGTGCTAATTAACAATCCTAAAGGCCACATCGTTAAATTATTTATCTGCTAGTAAAACCCTGCAATGCTTAACGCACCCCAGCAATTCAATTATATCCAAAACACCAGCCTGAACGCCAGGCACTGCTCTCAGCTGACAAAGTACAAGTTGCTCTGAAAAGCAGGTGAGGCTTAAAAGGGAAAGAAAAACACCTGGCCAGCTATCTTCTTTTCCCCTCCCTGACACGCACTCTAAATATCAAAGCAACAATCATCTTCCAAGAAAATTTCACGTGGACCTTACCTTTGCCAGACAGACAGTGAAATGTAGACTCTACCGATTTTTCTGTGTGTGCAGATAAGAAGCATCTGATAAGATTTTCTTAAAGATCTCACCTGAAACACCAAATCAGTGCCCCCAGATCTATTGGGTCAATTGGGTTTCACTGTGTGTCCTCTGGGTCCTGCCACCCATCCTTTGTCCTTTCTAACCACTGCAAATTGCATTGGGGGTTTGAACCTGAGGCCCGCCATGGCTTTGGGCTGGGTTTACTCTAGATGTATCTCACAGTCAGCACAACACAGCACTTGGAACAGCACACAAAGCCTCTTTGTCTCACACCCAGTGAAATGTCTCAAGTACAGCACAGCAAGAAAGGGCTTTGATCCAGCTTCACACACACACACACACACACACACACACACACACACGCACACACACACACACGGCTTCTGCCCTTCCCTGCCTCCCCCTGCCTGATCTCCTCAGTAGCCAGGCAATGCACTGCACAGGGACACAGCCTGGTCGGCTGGCCAAGTGGCCTCAGTCCTCTGGACGAGATTTGGCAGGCAGCACCACGACAGAACCTCCCGCTTGGAAAGTGCTGGTGCCGAGACCACATCTGGGAGCAGCACATATGTGATTCCACTGGTTTTCACACAAAGAGGCAGATTGTGCCAGTGGCCAGCTGGCCAGCTGGGCACTCATCTGCAGCCTTAGAAGCAGAGGTGGGGGAGCAACCTGCCTGCTTCTCTGCATGGTCTCCCCAAATGCCCAGTCTCTGCATAAACCTTTCCTCATTACTCTCCTCCCTAACACTATCCCAAATACCCTTCGAGGAAGCTCCATTCAACGCTATGGGACCAGGAGACCTAGGTACTACCTTAGCTCCACATCACCAAGCACAGTCAGTGCCTTACACAGAGCACCCCCACAATAAAGGTTTGTTGGATGGAGAAACAGAGGGATAGATGGGTGGATGGATGGATAGACATATGGGTGAATGGGTGATGGATGGATTAATGGGTGGGTGGGTGGATGGATGGATGGATGGATGGATAGAAGATAAAGCTAGCCAAGAAGCTATTACCCCTCTCTAAAAGAACAGTGTCCTCTCACTGACAGCCTCAATCTGGACTCCAGCTCTCTGGAGAGGTAGTACAGACTGGTGTGAGCAGGCCAGCAATGAACTTGTAGTGCTGCCAATCCCCATTCTCCCACCATGGCAGACATCGCTAACAGGCCACGGTGTTCTTGCCAAACAGATTCAAGACCTTTCCTCTCAATTTCCTCAGTAGTGCTCCAGGCAGGTACTACTAATCATCAAACAGGATCCAACCAGTTGTCTGCCCCAGGGTTAGAATATGGACCATTGTTTACATCTGATCCAATCATTTTCTTACTGTGAGGCCTGGAGAAAGCTACTGAAACAAAGATGCCAAAAACTAAGCCTTTAGTTTTCTATTTGTATAAAGAAAGATAAAAAATGAATATATCCAGTTACTATGGAGATTAATGAGAAAAGTAAGTAGACACCTGACATTAGTTGTTTTTATCCAGAGACTGTTTATAGATTACTAGAGGCCCGGTGCACGAAATTTGTGCACGGCGGGGGTGGGGGTTGTCCCTCAGGCCAGCCTGCACCCTCTCCAATCTGGGACCCCTCGAGGGATGTCCGACTGCCCATTTAGGCCCACCAGGATCGGGCCTAAACGGGCAGTCGGACATCCCTCTCACAATGCAGGACTGCTGGCTCCCAACTGCTCACCTGCCTGCCTTCCTGATTGCCCCTAACCGCTTCTGCCTGCCAGCCTGATCACCCCCTAACTACTCCCCTGCCAGCCTGATTGATGCCTAACTGCTCCCCTGCCAGCGTGTTTGCCCCTAACTGCCCTCCCCTTCAGGCCTGGTCACCCCTAACTGCCCTTCCCTGCAGGCCTGGTCCCCCCCAACTGCTCTCCCCTGCAGGCCCGGTCACCCCCAACTGCCCTCCTCTGCCAGCCTGGTCACCCTAACTGCCCTCCCCTGTGGGCTTGATTGCCCCCAACTGCCCTCCCTTGCAGGCCTGGTCCCTCCCAACTGCCTTCCCCTGCTGGCCATCTTGTGACGGCCATCTTGTGACCACATGGGGTCAGGATCTTTGACCACATGGGGGCAGCCATCTTGTGTGTTGGAGTGATGGTCAATCTGCATATTACTCTTTTATTAGATAGGATAGAGGCCTAGTGCATGGGTGGGAGCCAGCTGGTTTGCCCTGAAGTGTGTCCCAGATCAGGGTGGGGTTCCCTTGGGGCGTGGGGCGGCCTGAGCGAGGGGCCTGTGGTGGTTTGCAGGCCAGCCACGCCCCCTGGTGACCCAAGCAGAGGCCCTGGTATCTGGGATTTATGTATCTTCTACAATTGAAACTTTGTAGCCTGGAGTGGAGCCAAGCCTCCTGCTCACTCCATGGATGCAGCCATTTCTGTTGGGACTTATGTATTTTCTATAATTGAAACTTTGTAGCCTGTAGCGGAGGCCTAGGCCAGCCAGGGCTGCAGAAGCTTTGCTTCCTCCATTGCCGGGGGCAACCCTTGCCTCCTGCTCTTTCCAGCTCTGTAGCTGCCGCCATTTCTGTTTGGATTTGTTTACCTTCTATAATTGAAACTTTGTAGCCTTGAGTGGAGGCTTAGGCCAGCCAGGGCAGGCGGGAAGCTTGGCTTCTTCTGTTGCCGGGGAAACCCAAGCCTCCCTCCTGCTCTCTGTGGCTGTAGCCATCTTGGTTGGGTTTATTTGCATATTTGCTCCTGATTGGCTGATGGGCGTGGCTTGTGGGTATAGCGGAATTAGGGTCAATTTGCATATTACTCTTTTATTAGGTAGGATTGAGCCCCTTGTTTCTGTGAAAGGTCTTTCCCATCATTGGCAAACTCATTGCTCAGTTGCATCTTTCCCAAAGGGATGGTAGAGAAAAGGCAGTGTATGAACTCACACTGGACTTGGTGCCACAAGAGGCAGCACTAGTGTAGACTGAGGACACATAGTCCCTAATTTAGCTAGCCTACAATAATTCAGACAGGAACTGCTTGGAGACAGAACAGTAAAATGAGCAGATCTAGAAGTGAGGATACCTGGGTTCTAGTCAAAGCCATGCCCCCAACTGGCTGGGTGAACATGGAAGTCTCATGAATATGAAAATAAATTCTCCTTCTTCTGAAAATTTATAACACTTATCCATGCTATGCGTCTAGAAACTAGTCCATGTCAAGGCCCCATTGGAATGATGATAACATACACTCATGTCATACTAACCGCAGGTCCCAGCATTGTTCTAAGTTCTACACATACACACACACACACACACACACATCTATTAAATTTTCACAACTACCGTAGTGAAGCACACAAAAATTAAGTGACTTGCCCAAGGTCAAATAGCTTTAAGTGCTAGAGCGAGTATTCGAACCCAAACAGTATTGATCTATTGTCATTTAGCATCTCCCTTCTCTCCCCAGGTGCCCCCCTGTGCCCAGAAGCAGTGTGGTATAGTATCTAAGTAAAAAGACTCTGACCTAGCCTGCCTATATTTGAACTCCAGCTCTATTTAACTGCTTCATGCCTCCATTTCCCCATGCATAAATGAAGATAATAAGTATAGTCCCTCATAGAGTTGTTATGGGAATTAAATGAGTCACTCTAAGTAAAGCATTTAGAGCAAGGGCCTGGCACACAGCAAGTGCTATTCAGGCAATTGCTGTTTCTGTGTACGGGAAGCCAGTCTAAAGCACGTCCATATTCCATGTGCCTCACACTCAATAAGTGCTTAATTGTTGACTCAGTTGATTTAACTGACTTGCTCGAGAACCTGGGACTAGGAGTCAAACAGCCCAGATCCAATCCCAGCTCAGCCACACATTAACTCTGTGACCTTGAGCACATCAAGTAACTACATCTGAGTCTGTTTCCCCTGGTTTACAAAATGTGAACATACATGCCACCCTGTGAATCCCACAGAATTTTTTATCTCAGTTCAACAAGATGTATGTCCAGACAGTCCATAAACTATTCGATAAGCGAAAAGAATGGGATTAGTTTAGTCTTACTGACACCAGCTCCTGAAGGCCTCCAAAGGCCTCTGCTTGGGGGTCATGCTCACCTAACCCACTGCAAACACAGAAGACACGGTTCTCTCCAAAGCTGCCCTGTTCTCTTGTAGACTCTTGCTGAGCCAGATGAAGTTGTCATCAAAGCGCATTGCAGAGTGGCCCTTGATCTTATCAAATTGAAGAAGCCACTGCTCCCTGACCAATATGGGTTGAATCATGAGTTTTCTGCTGTTTATAGCTCTGTTCTGAGGCCTCCAAAGAGTTTTACCAGCAATGAGGTAGGTACAGGTGCCCATTTAGTTTGTTAGAAGTTAGAGAATAATGTTACAGACTAGGCAGTATTATGAAGGAGGCATTTGTCTTAGGTGTTATTTCTCTTTAGAGTGAGACACATCTAAGTGTCAGTGTCATTTAAATCACTTATAAGCCATGTGACTTATTTAATCTCTTTCAACCTCACCTAGGACAGTGGCAAGGATTAGAGACAGCACAGACTCTGCCACATAAGAGACATTCTATGAATTTAATGGCATTTTTGTCATCATACCCCTCTCTAGAGACTCCATGTTAGTTGTTTTAGCCTGAGGGACCCAAGAGCCCTCAAGTTTGGCCTTGCTTGTTACTTCAACCCACTGTGGGTAACGCTCCATGGGCTAAATCTTTCCTGGCTTCTGCTAACAAACACTCCTTTGTCCCCCTCCCATCAGATCAGGCTGTTCCTGCTGAGACATATGTATTTATTGAGCCTTTGCTAAGAGCATTGTGCTACATCCTATATAATAAAAGCCCAGTGACCAAACAGCGGAACAACTGGAACGACTGGGGCCCCTCACCCCACTCAGTCCTGCCCCCCAAGCGGGCTCCCCGATCCCAATTGGGGGCGGGGCTGCCTGGCAAACCACCTGTGGCCCCTCGCCCTGGCTGGTCCCGACCCTGATCAGCCCCCAACACCCCTAAGTCACTGCCTGGCTCCCTGGTACATGTGCATTTAGTGAAAGCACAAAAAAATAATTATCAGTCCCTTCTGTCCCCAACCAGAGTCTCCAGAGGGCTCTGCTAATACTGCAGCCAAGGTGTGGAATTCTCCCTCCACGGCCCCGCAGCCCCAGGAGACCTTCCAGGTAGCCAAAAAGGAGACCTAAGCATTAACGGGATGGTGGCCCTTTGCTGAGAAATGTAGAGAGGCTGGGTGGGGATTTTGTGAAATTGTAGTGTCTTGCAGATTAGGTGAGCTTTCAATTTCTCTTTAAAAGGGGTGGCGAAAAGAACACGCAGGCTGCCAAGAGCAACAGCAAAGTGTAGGCACAGTAAAAAACAGAAAAACTTCTAAACAAACAGAAATGAAGATCATGTTGGGAAACTGAGGGCAGAGCCACAGGAAAAATGCAAAAATCATTAAAGGGCCATCATCCATCTTGATATACATTTGCAAACAACACATAAACAACTTCATCTCATGGCATGTGAAATGCAAAACAGTTCTGTTGTGGGTTTTCTTTTGGTCATCCTTAAAGTATAATTAGATCCAGCTGGGGGAAAGCTATAGCTTCCAGCATTAGACCCCACAGCCAGTCCCGCCCAATGGGCCGCCCCAATGGGAACCCACCCGTGCACAAATTCATGCACCAGGCCTCTAGTATTGGAGATAAAGGAAAGATTTAAAATATGTTTGTGACAAAGTCTCTGCCCTCAAGGTGTTTATAATCAAACTAGAGGCCCGGTGCACAACATTCGTACATGGGGGGTTCCCTCAGCCCAGCCTGCATCCTCTTGCAGTCCAGAACCCCTCGAGGGATATCTGCCTGCCGGCTTAGGGAGCAGGCCTAATATGGCAGGTGGACATCCCCCAAGGGGTCCTTAGCACTGCTGTGGAGGCAGGAGAGGCTCCCACCACCACCGTTGGGCTTGCCATCCCTGAGTCCAGCTTCTGCATTGAGTGTCTGCCCCCTGTTGATCAGTGCACGTCATAACAACCAGTCGTTCCACCGTTCGGTTGATTTGCATATTAGGGTTTTATTATATAGGATTGGAGGAAAAAAAAATACACACACAAAGATGAATTACAAAGCCAGAGAGAAATATCAGTATAAGGTAATAGTAGAAGAGCTGCCACAAGGGAGACATGATTAGTTGCTGTATATATTATAATACATGGACAATAACTTCTGAGAGCAAAGGAGAAAGGCCTGGAGTTTTCAGGGCAGGCTTATCAAGGACAGAGGATTTAGGATGGATCTTAGATGATGGTTAAAGTTGGCGCAAAGCTCGGAACTGACATGACTCCCTGATATCCACTTTCTCTCTAGCCTCCCTTTCTAAGGTCCCTTTTTCAGAAAGGATTCCCTCTCTCCATCGTTTGCATGATTAAGCTCTGTCTCCAAGGCTGGATGGGGAAATAGGACAGACCCTGATCCTCAGAGCCATTAGTCAAAGGGGAGCTCTTTCTTGGTGATAGACAGAAGGTCACAGTGGAAAGCTTGTGGATTTTTTTAGTCCCCAAAGCTGGCAGTGTGCACCTGCCTTTCTTCTCAGAGACTCCACTTTTTATATCTGTTATCTCTATGGGGAATTGTTCCTATAGCAGCACATGGAACAACACAGAAGATTTTAATGTAATGCTTCTAGCATGTATTGTCAATAAATAAAATTTACTTCCCCTCTCTCATGCTTTTCCGTTGCCTCTGCCATCTGCATCTAACTTATTTATTAAATCTTCCATTAAGAGTAATACTTAGTAAATATCATTAGGCCTTCACTGTGGTAATTATTCAGCAAAGCTCATTCTCGAAGATCCCAGGACAGCACCTGGCACAAGAAAGGTGCTCAATAAGTATGTGTTCTTCTATCTTGCAGTGCCTGAAACTCATCATGCTCTCTCATATTTCTGTGCAATTACCCATGTTTTTACTTTTTGATCTGGAACAACCATTCCCCAACCCCTATCCACCCGCATGGCTAACTAGCTAACTCCCATTCATCTTGGGCATTTACACCTCCAGGAAGACTATTCTGCCCCATACCTATTCTTATGCACTCTAGGTATGTCATCTATTGTGCCTACAGAAAACATGGAACAGCATAGGATTTCAGAAAATGGTTATGGGATGGATGATGGATGATGGATGGGTGGATGGATGGTTCACTTAAGGTATCCCATCAGAAATCAACCTGCCAAAAACTCTTTTCACACTTTGGGCCCAGTATAAAGTGCCTTTTGTGAGGAATCCATTTCTTAAATAAGAGATGGACGCTAAGCTTTCTATGAATAGGTGGGAGTTAATGATGAAGGCTCAGTCTCATAGAATAAGAGGCCTGATGTGGAAAATTCCTGCTCAGCATGAGCACACTTAATACTCACAGGAAACAGCAGGTAAGCAACATAATTAGAAAGAGATGCAGAAACCCAAGGAGCACATGCCATTCCCCCTGGACATTTTCAGGGTTAAACTTAAGACAAGTTCCTTGGGGAAAAGATCCTTTATCAACTGTCAGACTCAGTAAGCACAAGATCCCAAACTTAACATGCTTGGAAGCAAAATGTTTCCATCCCTGGAGACTGGAGCTAGTTGCTCTGAGATCCCTAACATAAATCATTTTCATCCCGCCAAAGCTTTCAGCCAGTAATGGGACCAGGAGACCCCAGCTCTCAGCTTCCTGATCTCTCTCCCCCTCCACAAAACCCTCACCACTCCTTCCCTCACCTCATCATACGATGTTTTCTAGGTGTTTCTGAGATCTCAGAAAAATAAACATTGTTTATTTAACTGGAAGCATCATAAAAATTTTTCTTTTTTAAAAAACTTATACAACCAAAACAAAACAAAGCAATTGATACAACTATTAAAGCCATGAAGAACATATTATCTAAATTTAATTTTAAAATGTATACCATCAGTATATCTTAAAGTATTAAATAATTATGATCTCTTCTTCTATATTTCCTCCCTATATTCTTTCTTTCTTGATATGCATGCAACAAACATTTACTGATTGTTATGTGCCAGGCAGTCTGTAAAACTGAATAGGGCACAAATGTTTCCCGCAGTCTAGGGGAGATAGTGGCATGTAATACACAGTTACTGTGTGGGTAGGAAGTGTGCTGAGAGAGATATGTCCAGAGTGCAGGGAGGGGCACAGAGAAGAAACATCCAAGTCAGTCTGATGGATCACAAAAGGCTTCTCAGAGGAAACAACATCTGGTGGATGATGGTGATTTTGAGGCTAAGGATGGGTTTGCCAGACCAAAACAAAAAAGAAAACAAAAACAGAAAAGACATGAGTTCCACCCAGTGAGAAGGGTGGACACAAAGGCAGAGCAATGAATCAGCATGTGTAGAACCAAAGTTCACTCAGTATGACTAGAGAAATGGGACAGATGAAGCTAGAGATTCACAAGAGTCCGATCATAAAGTATCTTGTGTGCAAAGCTGAATTCGTCCTTTATCTTGAAAGCTCTGGGAGTTACTGAAGGGTTGTAAGCAAGCAATGCTATAATCTGATTTGCATTTAGAAAAATGATTCAGTCACGAGGTAGATGATGCATAGTAGGGGAATGAAACTGGAGGCAGAAAGACTACCTAAAAATGTGTTGGAATAAACTTGGTGAGGAATGATGAAGGTCTGATGGACCCAGGCAATGGCCATAGGAAAGTTGGTTGAATGTCTTTTAATTTTGAATGGAACCATGTATTTTTGGATCAAACTTCCCAGCAAATAACATCTTGTGGTCATCAGCATGAGCTGTGGTTCCCTTTGCATTCCTTTTATATTTGCTTTCCATAAGTAGCTGGTTTGAGGAAAATATATCTTAGCAATCGCTGTGGTCAGAAGCCCTAGGTTCCTGGCCAATCCCAATCACTTACAAGCTTATTCCTTCAGGAGAGTCACTTGTGCTCTCTGAGACTCAGTTTCCTCGCTTATAAAACAAGATCATAAAACTTACCTCCGACCCTTCCATGATAATTAAATACAATAATTTATTACATTAGTATTTAGCCAAGTAAGTGGCTAACATGCAGCAAATCATGGCATACTATACCACCTTAGGACCATTTTAGATGCAAATGGCAGAAAAAAAATCCAACCTAAACTGGCTCAAGCTTGAAAAACAGATGTCCTGGAAAGCTTATGAGCAGATTTGGCTTCAGACACGACTTGAGTCAGGCTCAGCTGCTCCCACCAGGTTGTAGATCCTGACTCTGCTCCTCCTGCAATGGTTCAGGCTCACAGCGCAGGCTCTTCTCTGCCACTAGCAGCTTCAGACACCCGCCACACCCCCCAACATGGTCTCTGAGGTGGGTTTTTTCATAAGCCTAGCACTTTCTCCTTGGACTTAACTGGATCATGTGCCCATCCCTTCGATCAGAAGATGGGATTTGTATATTGATTTAAGCCTACATGGAGTGCTCCACCCCTGGGATGTCCCAAAGTACAGGGCTGACAATGAGGGAGGAACAGTCCTTCCCAAGCAGACGTGGAGTGCTGTTACCAGGAGCGGAGGGACGATACTCTGGGTGCAAAGGCAACAGGTGTCCCTCACACACACTTTACAATGAGGCACTCAAAGCCTCTGGTTGCTAAGCAGCTGCATAGAGATTGGCTGACTTTGCTGTTGTAGCTCCTGAGATGGAGCACTAACGAGATGTGGCCCTTCTTCCCACTTATGTCATAATCGTAAAAATGTTATTTATTGTCAAGCTTTGAAGTATTCTTCCGAATGCTCTCATAACACCTCCGGGCTATTCAGGGATCACCAGGATTCCGCAGCACTCCTTTAAGAGGCACTTCTGGAGGCAATATGAAGCAGAGGGAAAGAGAGAGAGCTTCCAGCAAAAGAGAGGGCCTAATGGGCAAAAATCAGATAAAAGAACCTGACAGTAATCAATAGTAATTGTATTTATAAGAGGCATCCTCTCTTCCTCCTTGGAAAGTACCTTCTAGCTGCTGGGGACTTAACCATTTCTATAAGCTTTAAATCATTTCACCAATCTTTGCCTCCAGCCACCGTGTGAGTGGACCCCAAGAATGAATGGCCATTGTGCACTCCATCGGAATGCATCCAAGGGCAGGGAAAGACACAAAGCCAACTACTGCCTGGCTCTCAAAAAAGGTGACCATCAACAACTTAGACGTTGACTATAGGACAGCAGAGAGGAAAGGAAGCTTTCCTTGCCCTGAAGGTGGCAACGTTCCCAAACAGGATGCCCCCTTTACAGCTACATCTCAGAAAGAGTTCCCTTTATGTTTATTTCTGGTTATGTCTGTAGTTCAGTCCTCTATTAGAACACAAGCTCCTCGAGGGCAGAGGCCACATCCTTTTCCTCTCTCACTCTAACACTTACCACCGTGCCTGACCCACAGCAGACACTTCATAAACGTGTGTGGAACCCATAGGTTCACTTGGCTGGGCACTGCCAAATATAAAGATCGGAAAGACAGCTTTGTACTTAAATGTCTCATAGCCTGGTGGGGTAGGAAATGAAAACATCATGGATTTGCAGTATGGTGTGGTGTTCTAAGTGTACCCTGCATCTCATAGCCCTTTTGTGTTTACAAAGCACTGATCACATCTATTTTCTTACCCGATTCTCAGGACACCCCAGTGATGTTGGCACAGCATTTTACATACCTGAGATCGGTTACTTAGGATGCAAGGGGTGGAAATACTCAATCCCAGTCACATGACTTAATAGTGTCTGTCTCTGAACCCCAGATCTGGGTTCTTCCCATGATGCTTTTGCAATGTTCCCGATGAATGCAGGCCTGTTCAACTTTGAACACCAAAGATGGTGAGACTAACTAAATTATTATAGATCAACCTTATTAAAAGTGCTTTCTTAGTCACTCTCTTCTAATCACCACATTGAATTTGTGTAGCAATGTTACAGATAAAAGAACAGAGAGAGTGTGTAAGTGCCTTGAATCTAGACTAAATTGTAAAACTAATCAGTGCCTAAGTTAAAACTGGAACTCCCCCTTTTGCCTTCTCTCTGGCCTTGAAAAATCACAGTCCTGGAATCCTTGGGTCAAAGGAACAGAGGAAACCATATGTAGTACACCCTCACACCCCATGCAGACATTGCTTCATCCAGCTTCTCCTTGCACACCTCTCGCGAGAACACACTGCTTACCACATTGGAATGCAGGCTGCCCACTCTTGGAAATCCCTCTCATCGGTCTTTTCGTCATTAACAAAGAGAACTCTCTGACTTCCTGCCATGTCCTCTCATTGGTTCTGCACTGGTTCCATTTTATCCAATTTATGTTTATTGGGTAACTACCTTGTGCTAAGCACCCCATCGATAGGTACTCTTATTATGCCCATTTTGCAAACAAAGAAACTGGGCCTTTGAGTGGTTGAAAAAGTCCCAGATGGGAAGAGGCAAGGCCAGGTGTGTTGTCCTTAAGCACAAGGCTGTCCGAATGACGATGCACACTTCCTGCCGACAGAGCAGAGTAAGACCTGTTTTGCAGACATGGCTCCCTCTACGCCACTCTCCTGTTTTACAAGTCAGTAAATGTTCAGGAGCCTCCAATCCAATGTGCGAGGTTAATGAATAATATGTAAAAGTTTATAGTTTATACAGTATAATCTCATAAACATTTATTAGTATGCTAATAGAAAGTAATGGCCATGTGAGCATAAAATGAGATGGGGGCTGAAGTGAGGGAGCAAAAGAGCTGTCAGAAAATATCCGTGGTGTCAGTTTTTGCCAGCGAGGTGTACAGGCATGCTCTCCCACAGATTCACTGTCCCGCTTGACCTCTGGATGACCCTGACAGGGCCGAAAGAATACTGGAGATCTGGGTTCTAGTCCTGCCTCTGCCCTTCAAGAAGAAAAAGGAATTGACCTTTATTGAAACCTACTCTGTGCCAATGCTCTACTAGACATTTCCTCTGTGATTTCCCCACTTGCTCTTCCTGGGTGAGCTTAAGCAATTGCTCGGCACATTACAAATATTCTAATTTATTTACTCAATTATGCTGAGTCAAAATGAAATCAGTCTCCCCCTCTGGGCTCTGTATTTTATTCTATTTCTAATGGTCTCTTGTATATGCTCTCCTGATTCCAAGAAAGTTTTCTGCCATTTCTTCCCAAAACATCAAGCAGGTGGCATAAAATTTAAATCCTCTCACTTTCTTGAAGTCTAATGCAAGGCAGTTTAGTGCAAGAGAGATGGCACCTGGACTCTCGTCCGCCATTGCTCTCAGTGGCCGAGGGTAAGTCATTTGATATAATGTACTAGTCGGTCTTCTCATCAGAAACACAGAGAAAATAAAGATCTCATGACATGAGAAAGTCATGAAATATGTGAGAGTATCTGGAAACACATCCATGTGTATTTGCCTCTCTGCACAACTATGTTCTGAGTACTGACAGGAAGCAAGCTCTCGGGCTGGGACCCTGGGGCTGCACAGATGACTAAGACCCAATTTCTGCATTTAAGTGGTTCACAATGTACATGTGACGGAGAGTGAAGGGAAGAAGTCAGCCTTAAACAAATAGAGTTATAAATACAGTTCTATGAGGTGAGAAAGCTCAAGTAATTCCATTGTATGGGATTTTTCAGATAATGCTTCAATAAAGAGAAAGATTACATTTTCAACCTAGCCATGAATAATGAGCAGACAGTTCTGCAACGGACTTTTTTTTTTAAAACCTAACAGTATGTTTATATGCATGTATATTATATTTATTGGAACTACTAAATACTATTTCACTGATTAAACCACACATAGTTTTCTTTGCCTACTTAAGCTGTTATCACTTTTGCTCTATTAGATTGACTGTCGCTGTACATGTTTTCACCACAGGTGAGATCTTTCCTTATCACGACAATTATAAGTGGAATTCCTGGTGCATGTTCCTCACCAGGTATTGGCAAATGGCTCACCGAAGGATGTGGGCAGATTAATACAATGATGCACAATATAAAACCACATAAAATATGATATATTATTTGTGGATACATAGTAAAAGTGCATTGGGAATGACTGCATACTGACTTTACCATGGCGCTTACCTCTGGGGAGGGGGACAGAAACGGGGCCTTGGCAAATAACATCTCTTAAAGCTGGATGAAGGGCATCTGAGGTTCTGGGAAGCAATTTGTGTACTTTTCTGGATGGAAATTTGAAATTGCTCCTGCTTAATCCTGTGTAAATGAGAAGACCCGTAGCAGGCTGAGAGATGGGGAAGAAGCAGGCCCCCAGGCGGAGTGGATGACATCAGCAGGAGCCCAGGACCATGAAAGCACAGCCTGTTCTAGACGTAGCACGCAGCTGTGCTTTGACTGGAGTGAAGGGTGCCTGGTGGGAAACAGTAGGAAAAGGTAGGTGGGAGCCAGCCATAGTATCTGGACTCTATTCTAAGCCAGTGGGGACCACCTGACGCTACCTGAGGCCTGTGGGCATTATCAGGACACCACCAAGGCACTGACCACCCACCCCCTCGGCGCCTGTCCTCCTCACTCACCTCCCGACCTCGGCAAGATGCTTTGCTCCGAGCTAGAGGGCCAGGCTATCGGAGGCCAGGGGCCCCCTTCACAGCAGCCCTTGGAGATGAGTCAGCTGGGAGCTGCTAACGTGGAAAATACGCACTGTCTCATGCACAGGTGTGAGGACCGGGGGGCTCTGAGCCAGCGCTGCCCGAAGCTCGATGAGAGTTCAAACAATCCCCAGAGCCAGCGAGAAGAAAATTGTCTCATAAAACTTCCCATTGATTTTAGTCAGATCCTTATAAATTCCCGTGGGGCCAGATTGCTCTTAGCATGATTAATATCCCTGCCTTCCCCGAGCGCATTTCTCTGCCTCTCTCTCTCTATCTCCCCTCCTCCCCCGCCTCCTCTAATACGTGTGCACAGACACACTACATACTCACACACTTCATACTCAAGCACATGCTTTCGGTCACACACGCCCGGTCACTCTCCAGCAGGGACAAGAGACAGAGGTGCATGTCTGTGTGTTGCTCGCACTCCTTAAGCCTAGGGTGAAATGGTTCCCTTGTCGGGAAACTTCGAGTCTGTTTCCCTTTGTGATGCGTTTTTTCACACATCTCAAATCTGGCTAGGCTTTGCCTATGACCAAAATTTTCCCTTGAAAACACCCCTGAGTTCACATAACCCAGAGCAGGGGCCCCACATCAATCATGGGAGCTGATGACTGGTGGGTTGGCTCCACGGACCAAAACCAGCCACTTAGCAGCTTGTTCTCTGCACAGCCGGGGCACCCCAGGGTTCAGGAGGCAAGAAGACACCTCTCGAGTCCTGCACCCAGCAAAGTGCAGACCTGGGGCCAGAGGCAGAGGAAGCTTCTCGATTAGGGAGAGGCGAAGAGAGCCGTCTCCTTTGTTTAGGAAAACACAAGGAAGCGAGGACAGGCAGGGCTACCCGGCCCTCCCCACAGCACAGGACAAACTCAATGAACTTCCAAGCAGGAAATGGCCCAGTGGGTCCAGTTTCCCAGCAGATGTCAGCCTTTGGGACTAGTTACTTTGGTGGGCAAATTCATGTGTGTAGTAATAAGGAGGGGAAACATCCGTAATAGTTGCTTTTTGAAGGCACGCAGCTTAGCAGACACATTAGCTCACATTTATTACTATCCAGGAAATCCTCTTCTCCATCAAAGAATATCCCCTGCCAGGTACCACATGCTGCTCGCTCCTCGGGCCTTCTCCTTTCCCTGAGGCTCTCTCCCACTGTTCCAATTCCAAGTCTTAGCCAAAACCTAGAGAAAAAATAGCAGATTCCAGTGGGTTCTTGGTGGAGTCACGGAGAGCGGGCCTTTCTGCATCGATGGGCTTTGGAGATCTGTGATTCCAAGCTCTGTCTCAGACCCTCACCTGCCACCGAGTGGCCATGGCCACTCCACCTCAGCACTCCTACAACACATCGCAAATGCCTGTGTCCTCAGTGGCCTTCCCTTGTGCAGAGAGCCTTCCTCCTCAGATGGAGTCTGTGGGATCTAAAAGCGCAAACTTGATCTCATTCTTCCATCTCCTCTACAGCTCTTAGCACAGCTCCCAGCACATCATAAATGCCTGATAAATTGTTTGACTGGTTGAAGTGCTTTGAAAAGAAAGTGTGTAGATAAAGATGGTCCTGGGATGATTATCTGTCTGGAAGTTCCCTGTAAAGCAGACAGTCCAGGGTGGGATGGTGTCAGGATCCTGCCCAATCAATCTCAGTAGCTCAGATCCAAACAAGGTGGCACACGGAGGACCTTCTCTGTGCATCAGTGGTGCCCCGTAGGGGATGCCATGGGAACATCCACAGGTCTTTGATGCACTGTCTCTTTTGCATAGCAAAGTGGTTAAGAGCAGGGCATCAGGTTCAAATCCTCCTTATGGTTCAAATCCCAGCTTTACCGCTTACTAGTGAGTGACGTTGGGGTTTATCTATCTCATTGTTAAAATGTGCATATAAAGTTGTACCTCATTGAATTGTTGTGAAGTTAGGTGCTTTCCTACATATAAATCTACTAGAGACCCGATGCACGAAAATCGTGTAAGAGTAGGCCTTCCTTCCCCCGGATGCTGACACTGGCTTCCCTCTGGCACCCGAGACCTGAGCTTCTCTGTAGCACCCAGGACCCGGGCTTCGTCCGGAAGGTCGTCCGGAAGGACATCTGGTCTAATTAGCATATTATGTTTTTATTATTATAGATTTAAAATAGTGGCTAGCATATTTATCTGACAATAAATACTTATTGTCAGATAAATATGACCCTGTGCCAGTCACTGCTCAGATTGCTAAAAATACAGATTGTTATACTGAGTGAGTAAAAATAAAAGACAAAAATTCATGTTCTCCTAGAGCTAATAATCTAGTGAGGACATCGCCCTAAGTAAATGTCAGGGTTCCCATAATTAGTTTATGTTTATTATCTCCATAGCATCACCCTTTGCCTCCCCTGCTGGCCTGTATCTAAAGGCCTGGCAAAGTTGTAAGCACACAATGGGTATTCATAAACAGTTCTTGAATGGAAAATGATTAAATGAATCCATAATTGTAACATTGCCATATTTATGTCAATCTCAAAATTATATTAGACAACATGTACATATTTACATATATACATATCCTATATAATAAAAGGCTAATATGCAAATCGACTGAACGGTGGAATGACCGGTCACTATGATGCACACTGACCACCAGGGGGCACTCAACGCAAGGGCTGCACCCTGGTGGTCAGTGTGCTCCCACAGGGGGAGCGCCGCTCAGCCAGAAGCCAGGCTCACGGCTGGCAAGCGCAGCAGCGGTGGCGGGAGCCTCTCCCACCTCTGCGGCAGTGCTAAGAATGTCCAATTGCCAGCTTAGGCTCACTCCCCACAGGCTCTTGGACATCCCCCGAGGGCTCCTGGACTGCAAAAAGGCACAGGCTGAGCTGAGGGACTCCCCACTCCGAGTGCATGAATTTCATGCACAGGGCCTCTAGTATATAATAATTATGTGTTATATTGAGTCCTGGTCTAGGGGCTTAAATTGATGACTCACAACAAACCCACAGGGCTGGTACTATTATTATCCCCATTATACAGATGAGGAAACTGAGGCAGATAGAAGTTAGAGACCTTGCTCAGGAACACCTAGCCAGAATTCATGCTCACCCTGCCCAAGCCATCCTGCCTCAGTAGAATAGAATAGGCCAGATTTTTTAAATGGGCAATGGACACTCTTTCCATGGCTGAAAGGAAATCAGCCAGCACTCGGACAACTGCAGCCAGAACTCACCTGCCTGCTCTTGGCCCCATCCACACACTCCCCAGCCCACTTGTTCAAAGCAGCCAGAACTGATGGCCCTAAGTCAAAGATCTGATCTAGTCACCTCACCTGACCACTTGCCTACTTGAACATCCCTCATCCCTATAAGTCCCTTTCCCCTTTAAAATGTTCTTCAAACTTTTATTTTTACTGTTACCCACAGTAAGAAATACATTTTACATGGTAACCCAATATGTACAAATATATATACATAGAACTGGAACAAAAGTCTCCCTAAATGGCACCTGTCTTCTTTAAGCAATGTATCTTGTGCTGGATATCTCCCATTTCTCCTGCCAGATCCACCTGCCTTGCTCCAAGTTCAAAGACTGGCTCAGCTTCTTAGTAGCTCTGTGGTGTTAAGCAAATTATTTAACCCCTCTAAGCCTCTATTTTCTTCTCTGGTAAGTGGGGATGATGATAATAGCCCCCAGCTCATTAGGACTGGATGAGATGGTACATATTAAGTTCTGAGAGAATGCCTGTTTTATAGCAGTACTCCCAGAAATGTTAGCCAGCATTATGATTATTTTGAGTAGAAATAACAGTAAATGTTCATTAATTTTCATTAAGGTACTTTAGTGCCTGGCTGTGACTGAGTGACGAGATCTCAGACTAGGAAGTGTGTCTACAGTCTGGTAGTCACATGATTAAAATGACTGTTTTAGGAAAAAACACCAACATGTTGACTGAGACACTTTTTTTAAACAAATTCAGAATGATTGCCCTACAGATCCCAGTTGTCCCAAACTGCACGCTACAAGACAGCTTTTCACCTGAAGAGCGGTTGCCTCTCTGGTGCTGTGTTCCTGAGTGAGTCAGAAACCTTAGCCCGTGACATTCCTAACACATGTACCTAAACACGTGTTTCGGGTTACTGGGGAGTGAGGCAGCCAGGCTCCTATGTGAGACTGTGCTTTTGCATAAGCACAAGCAACGGCTTTTTATTCTCCTGAACTCGGGATTATTCCCCAAAGGCAGACACCCAGGTTAACAGCCAAGTCCTAAAAGGTGCCAAGGCAGCCTATTAGGGAAGGAAAAAATCCCTGGTTGTAAGTCACTTGGAAGGCAGTTTAATTATAAAATGTGTGAAGCTGAATTTTAAATGTAAAGGTTCATATGGGCTGTTTCCTAGGACCCTTTGAAAAGTGTTAACTAGTTATCATTATATGAAATTTCCGAACGTACCAAGCCCAGGGCTATATGTTATTTCCTAGGCTCCCCAATAATTCCCAGTTACAAGGAGCTGGTATTCACTATTTAGACATTCCAATGCAGGCACCAAGTTCAAGGCAAACGTCTTGAATGCAGATGTTTATCTATTTTTTGATCACCAAAAATGCTTCTAAGTTTGGAATAGGTTTGTGTCTTTAAATAATATTTAAACAGCCACCCTCTTACCACTTATCTTCTCCCTCCCACAGCCCAACAAAGTGAACCTCCTTCCTATCTATACATCTGCCACACACACACAAACACAATTCCATTTTGAAAAAAATAAGTACTGCTGATAGAAAGTTCATGGCACAAGATGTGTTGGTACAGGCGATTAGGCATGAAGTGTCCTGAAGAACTCCGCCCCAACTGAGAACTGCTTCCTCAGTTACAATGGTGAAGATGGGATTACAGCCCTTATGCCATTCACCCTCTCTCGACCTGTCACCCTGAGATATCAAGGCAAAAGGCCAGGAAAAGTTAGCAGACGTTACCAGAGGCCACCTTTTCATAAACTCACATTCAAGTTTCATTCTGTAAATAGGCTAGGGACAGGCCAGCATGGGGCAAGGGAGACTATGTACCAAAAATGAATGGAGCTGAAGCCGGTTTGGCTCGATGGATAGAGCGTCGGCCTGCGGACTCAAGGGTCCCGGGTTCGATTCCGGTCAGGGGCATGTACCTTGGTTGTGGGCACATCCCCGGTGGGGGGGTGTGCAGGAGGCAGCTGATCGATGTTTCTCTCTCATCGATGTTTCTAGCTCTCTATCCCTCTCTCTTCCTCTCTGTAAAAAATCAATAAAATATATTTTTTTAAAAAATGAATGGATATTGGTCTCCACCCTCAACCTGGTCACATAGCAGTGAGGGACACAAGTGATATACCAGCAATTGCAAACAGTGCTATAACTGTTATGTCAGTGGGTGGGCTGGATACAGTCATGTGCTGGTCAATGTTTAACAAACAGTTCTCCAGGGGAAAAGAAGCCCTAATTTGTAGCTCTTTCCAATTTCCATGGTGCAAATATTCCCACTATGACCAATTTCAAGCTACTAACATGACATCACAGAACAGAGAATTGGGGAAAGATGCACAATAGCGTACCATTACACAGTACTTCCCCCATACAGTTACAATAGATGTAATATCCTCAAGAGTATAGATCATAGTAAAAGGTAATAAATTTGGAAATAATGAATTTTGAGTAGTTATTAGCTGCTTTAAATATCATTTCTTTGATTGCAAGTTGATGTAACTTGAATTTTATTTGTGGCTGTGTTTAACAACTGCAAACAAAAGTCCTGCAACTTTTAATAACTGGCTGTTACGAGTTGCTGCAACCCATTCCAGTGCACTGCTAGATGGACCTCACCTGGACAGAGGGCTGACCAGGGCACCAGGGATAGAGTGAAGGTTCAAGAGCCAGGTGTGAGCTGAGGGCTTACCTGAAGCCATCTGGAGTGCAAAAGTTAGAGGTACGGGCCAAGCCAGTATTTGCAAGGAGCTGAAAGCCACATCCATAGGAGACAAAGTGCTAACACCAGACCACAAAGAAAGTGCGGGGCAGAGTTTATTTGGGACCAAGTCTCCATGCAAGGGAGGTTTTTGGAATGTGCTTCAGATATCCGAGTGATCATACTGGCTCACATTTATCAATAAATAACCTTGTTAATCATTCATGAACATTTAGTTATCATTATGGGGCACTTCACATAGACCAGGTACTGTTTTACGTGCTTTACATGCTTTATTCCACTACGGATTGCCCCAGTTTACAGATGGGGCAGACAATCTAACTCCAGAGCCTATGGTTATCCTTGCTCTGCAATACAGGTGCGTGTGTCCAGCTGGTTTAACATGCCATACAGAAAGCAAACCGTGTGTGAAGAAACACTCCAAGTTCCCCAGACTGTGTTCAAACAGTTGGTTCAAAATATTATGTGTTCAGGGACATCACCACACATTGCGTATGGGCGAGGGAGAGGATTGTTAGCGTTAAGCACTGGGTGATCTTACCTTTCGGTGAACCAGATACGCTGTGAGAACACGGATGGAAAATGCAAATGTGGCCCTGCCATCAGGAAGCTCCTTCACTCTTACGCCCAACCCCTTAGGTCTGACACTACACGCCTGCTTCCTGAATCTCCTCTCTCCAAGCACAAAGGTGTGGGGTCCTTCTGTTCCAAGGCCAGTGACTGCAAGTCAGTCCAAGGCACGCCCAACCCCAGCCCCAGGCCCAGCCTACAGCGCAGCCTGGGCAGAGCCCTGGGTCCCTGCTGGCCTTACAGGGGAGATTCTAGCCTGTGAGCTCCTTGGGGTTTCACAGACATTTTTTCAGAGGCCTAACCTGGCCCAATAAATAAATATGTGTGAACTGAACATTGAGGCTGCCAGCGCAGAGGGAAGGCATGCTCACAGTTTCATCTTTATTAGGCCTTCTCATTTTATGATTCAGTGCATGGGACACAGGCCAACTGCCCCTCTGCCCTTAGGAAGTGGCCTTCTGACTCAGAATGACACATTATTGCACATTCCCAACAGGGAACCACAAATGCCTCACCAATGTCTCAGGCTGGCTGGACGCTTTCGGGTGAGTCTCAAGTAGTGTTTTCTTTGCAGCCATGTCTTTGAGGAGCCGGCCGTGAGGAAGAGCTTTCAGAAACGGCCATGATTGCGCACATGGTGCTTCAGGGAAGTGGGTGATCGGGTCTCACCCACCGACCTGGGAAAGTTTCCATGAATTCATTTTCCTTTCACCCTCAGTGATGCTCCGTGTGCTTATTCAGACAAGGAGAGAGGTCTGTTTCCAATTAGGGCTACTAAAAAAAAGTGTTTTTAAAGAGCCTGTAAAAATAATCCAATAAAGGCCTCAGAGGTGTGAGCTGTTGTCATCATCCTGTTTGGAAAACGCCACTCAGAATGCACCCGAAAAGGAGACAGGGAGGTTGGGACACCTTCAAAAATTTAATTTGCGAAATGAACCTGCGGGATTAGTCGCCCCCTTTGCGCCAGCTTTCATGTGTCCTCGCCCAGGGAAATCCGAGGCTTTGGATGACTGGCCCGGTTGGATCAGGTTACACTGTTTGGCTCTGCAGACATCACACTTTTCATTTTGCCTTTAATCCTAAAGGTCAACGGGAAGGTCAGCCCCAAACACAAATGATACTTTGTGGTCTTACTTTCAGACAATTATCAACTCATAAATCTTGGTTAGACTGTAATGAGAGTGCGAGAAATAATTGAATTCCGTCCAGACGAACAGTGTCGGAGGGAGGGAAGACCTGAGGGAGAGGCGAAAGACGGAGGGAGGGGGTTCGGGGCCCAGGAGCCAGAAAGTCTTTGTGGACTCCTGTTTGCCCTTGTCGAATGGCTGCATTGAGAGGTTTGGATGGATCCGAGTGAGGCCGTTAAAGACGGTGCCGGTCCAGCGGGAGCTTGGACAATAGAGGATCAGGTCTAAGTGAGAAGTCAGATCTACAGGCAGCCAGCAGAAAAGAGACAGACTAGAAGAGGGGCAGGGACTGAGGTGCTGAGAGTGCCAGTTCAACCCGTCCCCATGCTGTGCAGCCCTGGGAAGACCACTTACACTCTCAGTGTTGGGAATGGGAGGCCAGCCCTTCCTACATCAAAAGATTGTCATTAAAGATCACATCAGATCATACACTGAAATCGGTGCTTTTTAATCCTCAAAGGAGACAGCATTATTAAGCATGTTAATTAATCCATGATAATTTGTAGACAATCCTGCTGGCTCTTATTCCCAACGTGTCTACTTCTTACCAGCTCCAGTCCAGCATCGTCTTGCACCTGGATTATTAGAATAGCCCCCCAATCATCTTTCTTTACATGACTGCCCCTCCTCTACAATCCATTTTCTATCCAGCATCTAGTCATGATCTTCTAAATATGTCGTGTTACTCTTCTGATCAAAACCCTCCAAGGATTCCCCATCTTACATGAGTAACAGTCCAAGTCTCAGGATTCCCTACCAAACATTGCACTACCTGGCATCCATTTCTTCCCTGACCTCATCTCCCACCTCTCTTGGTTTTATTCACCCTCCTACAACCACATCAGTCTTCTGGCTGCTCCTCAAACCCATGGGGCATACCCGCACTCCAGAATCTTGCTCTGACCCTCCCTTGGTCTAGAACAGCGGTCGCCAACCTTTCGGACCTCACGGACCACCAATGGTCTAGAACAGTGGTCGGCAAACTCATTAGTCAACAGAGCCAAATATCAACAGTACAACGATTGAAATTTCTTTTGAGAGCCGAAAATCAACTTCTGCGCATGGGCCACGAAGTTTCAATCTCACTGTACGTGCGCACCCGCATGTGGTATTTTGTGGAAGAGCCACGCTCAAGGGGCCAAAGAGCCTCATGTGGCTCGCGAGCCACGGTTTGCCGACCACTGGTCTAGAACACCCTTCGTTCACATCTGCGCATGGTTACTTGGCCATCTTCTTCTCCTCTTTACTAGGCTTCACTTTTCCTGCTTTATTTAAAATTGTACTGTGTCCACCTGACTTATTTATTATATTTGTTATCTCTCTCCCCAACTACAATGTATGCTGCGTGGTGACAAGGGTTTTCATGTTTTCTGTATTGTGCCCTAGCTCCTAGAAGAGGACTGACACGGAGTAAGCACTCTAAATTTGCCAAACTAAGATGAAAACCTGGTTCCTATCTGACGAGAGCTCTCATTTATGAGACTGTTTAGATACTGAATGGACGAATAATAACACTTCCCGAACTTCCCACCACGCTTCTGGAATCTCTTGCATCCAGGTTGGATGAAGTGCCTTCAGCCTTGTCAGTCCATGTCGCCTGGTGCCCACCAATGTGCACTCCAGGGCGGCAAGCCCATATTTTGTCTCAGTTTTGTTGGCTCTTCCCAATTTGGTCAAAGCTTGGTCACATCTGGTTCTGACAAGGGACACATGGGCCACCTGTCTATGCTACAAGGCCAGTGTATCTTGGGGCTGGAGAGGAACCTTTGTACAACTGCACCTCCATAACCAGCCTGGCTTGTACCCACAAGACTCTGCTGCAAATACAGACTAAGCTGGCAACACCAATAACACAGAGGGGAGGGATCAAATCTGGCTTGAAAGAACAAGCATTTTTGTTTTCAATAGCAAGCATTGCAAGTTAACACGTATCTCACCTAGTCACAGCACTTAATAGTGTTTTTCTATATACAGTTTCATGTCATCCTTATCCCAATAGGGTGGGTATTATTGTTATCTTTGTGCTATTAACAAGGAAGCAGATTATATAGTGAGTCCTTGGCAAAGCCATGTCTTATACTTTCTTTCAGTTGTAAGTGAATTTAGTTTAGCTGGTATGTTCCCTGCCTCATGCTCTGCACTTCAGAGTTCTGCTGCAATGATATCTATCTGGCCCTCAGTTAGAGTGAAGTCTAGTTGAGTGCAATGACCATGTCAGATCTCCAAGTACCTGGCAAGGTTCTTGACACAAGGTAGTTTGACAATAGTCGGAGTAAATAGAAGACCTGTGAAGCAAAAAGCCTAAAGGATGCTGAGGCAGAGTAATTTCAGTAAAGGTAACCTACTTTGGATAAGGTAGGCAGGAAATACACCAGTGAAGAGTTCACATTTAAGCTAAGACCTCATAGATCCCTATTTGCTCCCTGGTGAAGGACTGTGGCCGGACAGAAATAACGAAAAGCTACATGAAACCTTACCATGCGTAGGAGAAAGATCATGTGCATCCTGAGAGCAGGACTTATGAAAAAGAAAATGGGCAAGAGGATGTGAATGGAGCCACACATGTTCAGGTTTTTCTTTCATTCAAGGAAAATTTATTGAGTACCTACCATGTGCCTACTATATGCCTACTATGTGCATAGACCTACTATGCTCTAGGCCTGAGGGTTATGAACAAAACTCTTGGAGCATGTATTCTAATAGAATGAACAGACATAGACACTTTTAAATGTAATATGTTAGATAGGAACAAGTACTATGACTGTAAACGAAATAGGATAAGAAGGGAATTGAGAAAGATAGGAGTGGGGGTAGGGATAAAAGTTGACGATTAGATAGGGTCAGGGAAAGCCACACTCAGGCCTGAATGAAGAGGAGGAAGTATGGCATTCACATTTTTTATCCTCCTTCCTAAAGAGTGACTTTCCTGATTGGAAAGACCAAAAGAAGGAAGGGGGATGCAGGTCTCACTCAGCTCCCTTCTCTCCACCACACTTAGCACATTGCCCTTCAAATCCAGGGCCTCTGCTGGATTCCTATCTAAGAAATGACACCATCACCCACCCACTGTCCAGGCCCCACACCTAATAGTGTCCTCAATTCCTCTCTCTCCTTTATCACCTATTTCAAGTCATACACAAGTTTGTGACCCCTTTCTACAAAAATCATCCCACTCTCACCTAAGTCTGTGGTCTCTCACGCCACCATCTCTCACCTGCACCACTGCTGTTATATCCTCTCTCCTGGCTTTTAATCTTGTCTCCTGCAACCCATTCACTACACAACAGCCACGATGATATTTTAAAAACATATTTCTCTCTCCCTCTCTCTCAAATCAATAAAAATAAAATAACAATTTTTAAATGTTCTTTTCCATTAAAGCCATTTTAAACAGCCAAGAAGGCAAACATACTTTTTCCTCTTATTACCAGTGAATTTTAAAGATTTTTCTCTTATCTATTTGACTGAGCAATGAGGTCTTTTTACTAGTATCCAAGATGGGAAGGTTTTAAAATAAAAATATGGCCTTCTAAAATTAATACCTTACAGACAATAACTAGTATTGGTGAAGATGTGCAGAAATTGGAGCCGTCATACATTGCTGATAGGAATTTAAAATGGTGCAGCTGCTTTGGAAAACAGTTGATAGTTCCTCAAAAACATAAATTAGCATATGACCCAACCTTGTTAATATACTAAAAGCCACTGTATTAAAAACTTTTATGATATATGAATTATATCTCAAAAAATGAATAGGTTGGAGTTGTTAGCTATGTCCCAGTTTGCAAAGTGTTCTTTATATCATTGCCAAGAATACAAAGGATGTGGGGCTATTTAACAAGATGATGTATGTAAAGCACCTGACACATGGAAGATGCTCAATAAATGTGTATTGATTCTGTTATTCCAAATGAGGAAAAGGTCATAGATTCCAGAGTTACATGGGCCAGTAGGCTCCACACCACTCCAAGGACTTGGTCCATATCACACAGTGGGGAGAATTGAGACTAGGGGTCGAGGAAACAGAGTCTGACTTGGTCTTTTCCACTAACGTAGTCTGTGACCTTGAGAGATTTACCTCGTTGCTCTGTGTCTATTAAAAGAAAAGACAAACACTCTTCTCCTACCTCCCAGGATTCTGGGAATCAAGTATCTGAGTTGACTTGGCAAAGTTGAAGCAGGGGCTTATTAACCACAAATTAAAGACCTCCTTGAAGGAAAAGGGACCTCACAGAATGACGGCTAACATTTTGTAAAGGGCTTACTCCATGCCTAGCACTGTTCTAAGTACTTAAGTGCTTTCACCCTGGATTAATGAACTCACCTAATCCCTACAACATTCTTTTGAAGCCTGTGATATTATTATGTCTGCTTTTAAAATGAGGAACCGAGTAGAATGAAATTAAGTAACTTTCTAAGATCACACAAGTAAGAGGCCAAACTTGGACTCAGACCTAAGTGCCCTGGCTCCAAAGCCGGCACTCTTGACCTCTGAGGGTGTTGTGGATCCCTTTTACACACAGTGAAACTCCTGAGACTACACACATAGGCAGGGAGGCAACGGACATGCTTCAGGAGCCCACCATGTGCCACGCCCTTCCTCAGGCTTCCCAAATGCTCTCCTACTGCTCAGGGCAATCCCATGTTACTGCTGGGAAAACTCAGAGCACATAATGGACATAATTACCTAGAGTCACCAACTTAGTAAGTCACACAGCCAGGACTTGAGCCCAGTTCTTTCCGACAACAATCACCCCTGTTCTTTCCATATATCTTGTCTGGGAAACATTTACCCTGAGGCCAAGAATAATTCATGCACACGAGGTAATGATGTGGTGCGCTTTTGTCAGCGGGTTAACGTCTCCTCTGGATATAAGAGGGGCAGCCCGTGTTATACCTCTCAGGCCAGAGATGCTGATACACTGGCAAACACGTTTTCTAGCCACTGAGCAGAGACAGGCCCATGAAATGATGGGTTACACATCACAGAAAGACAAAACCCTCAATGACGGTGCTGGCAGAGTCAGCCCTGGTGGAACTAAGGAGCAGGTGGTCCCGAAATTAAAAATTATCTGGAAAGCAGGGGAAATTGTGGCATACTTCATTTGGACTGATGGGCAATTTTTGGTCCACTCCCACGGAAACCACTTGGGGATAACCTGGCAGTTATTAAACGCGCCACGCTTGTGGAGAGACCCATTTATTACTGATTCCCTGCACCAGAGTTCCTGCTGAGCAAAATGCCGCCATCACCAAGGCTGATTTAAGCCTGACATGAGAGCCCACAGTAAATCCTGTCACTTAGCGAAAGTCAAGAGAGGACAGCACCTTCTGAGAGATATAATGGGGCTGCGGGGTGAAGCACACAGGTGCCCGGAAATATCTAAATATAAAAAAATAGACGGAAGTGACTAAGCTACTTGTATTTTCCAGAAATGATATTTCTTGTAATGAATTCCAAACCTTAGATCCTGCAGCAGGAGCCACAAGGCCAGGACGCCACACCCTGAACATCCTCTGTAATCCCCTGGGCCTCTCCTGTGGTCTCCTTGTCACTCCAACAAAATCTGTTGGGGACCGTGAAGGCAGGCTTTAAACTCGGGTGTCTTGTGCATCTCAATTAATGGCAACCCCATCATTCTACTTGCACAGGTGATAAACCCATGGTCACCCTTGTTTCCTCTCTTGTCTCAAAATCCACATGTAATACAGCAGGAAATTCTATTACCTCTGCCTCCGAAATATGCCCAGAACCCAACTGTTTCCACGGCTTTCACCATCACCCAAGCTGCCATCATCTCTCACCTGAATTAGGCAACAGCCTCCTACTTAGTCTCCCTGAGTTCACTCTTGCCATTCTATAGTGGGGTGGTTTTCAACACTGCCCCTTGCATGATCCTATTAAAACATTGTTCAGATTATATCATGTCTGTGCTTAGACCTTCTAATGGTGCTCTGTCCCATAAAAGCACAAGGTCAAGTCCTTACACTGGCCCACAAGGCCCTTGTGGTGTGTCTTTTGTTACCTTCCTTACCATGTATCTTAACACTTCTCTCCCCTCCCCTCTGTGCCTGCCCCCTTGCTGCTCCTCAGATGGCCTAGAAGTAGTGGGCCATAGAAGCAGAGCCCACCAAAACTATGAATGGGCAGGCCATCCAATTGCCCTCAGGAAGTCCAATCTAGTGGGTGGGGCACAGTTTTCCTGGGGGCAGATGGAGAACAATAATAGGGGCCATTTGGAGCAAACTTGGGAGTTAAGCACAAGTTCATGTCTCAGCAAGGCATGGACAGCTGACAGAGCAATACTAGAAGGGGACGATGAGCATGCCAATCTCTTATAGACTCTCCATCAAACTTCAGTCTTCATCTCATCTTACACAAGGCCCATCCTGCTCTCACCTACCTTCCACACTCTCCTAGGTCCCCTCCTGACCCCTGAATCCAGCCATACCAGGTTGCTAAGAGTTTCCCAAACTGGTCATTCTGTTTCAAATTTGAGACACATTTGTTTTTCCCTCTGTGCAAAACACTGATCCCTGTCCTCCCTCAACCATTCACTCAACATTCAAAAACCAGCTTGTATCAAGGCCAAACCTTTCTCCATATTTCTATGTCTCACCCCCATGCAGAGAGTTATTTATAATATATCATTCTCAAGGATACAAAGGATGCATACACATACACACCACCCCCATGTGATTTAAGACACTCCTCTTCTCTGCTGCTGTAGTGCCACTTGCTCCCAGCTATCCCACCACTTCATCCACAGCACTGTAATGGCTGATTTTTTTTATCCCCACTGGATTGTGAGTTTTTTGTTGGCAGAGACCAATTCTTGTGCATTTTTGAGTCCCCAGCATCTAACACGGTGCCGGGCCCACGGTCGTTGCTCTCTCAGCCTCATACACATGCACCGAATGAATGAAGGAATGAAAGCAGGTGTCCTATCAACACGGTCAGGTTTGACAGCAGGTATAGAGCAAGCCACATTCACAGGCCTGGAGGTCTGAGCCAAGCTGGAGAAAGCAAAGCAGGGGCTGGACTTACAGGAAGGGTGACATGGACAGATCATCAATGTGGATGCTTAAGTAGAGGGAAGAGGTCGGGGACTCAGGGACCAGACTGGAGCAGAAGAGGTGGGATTGGTCTCAAGGGTAGGATGGAAGACCCTGAGGTAGGGATGACTTCTGATAGCTGGTGGAGCTATTGTTCTAGAAGAAAGGGTGGGGGAAACCAATCACCCCTGTTGACAAAGGTGTGCAAGGAGCCTGCACGTTCATTACACTGTGCAGTTTCCATGGGTTTTGGCCCTACTGGCGGCAGGACCGATGGAATCATCAGTTGGCAGAAACTAAAGCAGGTACAGTTTTATTCTCACATTTACCCTTAACAGATGTCTCCCTCTTTTTCTCACTTCCTCTGCAAAAAGTACAAGGAAAGAAACTCTATCACTACATTCACATTTAACCAACAAGTTCTTGAGTCAGATTGCTTGAGTTTCAATCCCAACTGTGCCACTTGCTACCTACGTGATCTTCAGCAAGCTATGTGCTCAGCTTTCTCATCTGTAAAACAGGGGGGAATAATAATAGTCCCTGCCTCACAGGTTATGTGAGGATGAAATGAGATGCATGAAAAGCCCAGTGTATAGTACTCCATGAATATTCATAGCTATTGTAACTGGGTTTGTGCTATTATTTATGGCATAACGGCTATGAATACGGACAATGGAGCCAGACTATCAGGTTCAAATTCTGTCTCCACCTCTCACTAGCCCTGTGACCTTGGGAAAGTTACTTATTTCAGGCACTTACCTCAATTTCCTCATCTGTACAATGGCGATAATAACAGGCCTACCTCAGAGGGTTGTTGAGAGAATTATAATTAATCATTGTAAACCATTTAGAACAGTGCCTGAGTTATAAGTGCAATCTAAATATTTGTGGAATAAGCACATTATTATTATTAAAGAATTAGTGGCTTATTGAATTCTCAGCCCAGAAGCCAACACCAAATAGAGAGAAGCATATGCAATTTTGAACCTTCCTGTCATCTCCCAAATAATGCCCCATAAGTGCCAGTCCTTTGTCTGCTATACCTCTGGCTTTATAAGACCCAAACCAGTCCTGACAACACATAACAAACGGGTGGAGGGGAGTGGGGCCCCCGCTGAAAACAGCTGACCTAGTGGACTGGTTGCTGCCACTGGATCTATTTCCCAGCGTCTCCGAAGCTGCTGACTTCAGCCTTTCCGGAGCAAAGCACCGTCCATGGCCAGAGACAGCACCGAGGTGAGCACGCAGCACAGCCATAAATCTGCAAGCCGTATTATTTAAGAGACCTGACTTTCTTGTGTTGCGATATTAAAGCAAATCTGCCTCCTGCTCATAAATCAGCCCGGCTATTTCCGTCCTCGGCCACTCTGCTCAGCGGCTCGAGATGCGCACAGCATACATTTCACTCACTTGGGAGGTGCAGGTTAAGAAAGTAAAAGAAGAAATGTATTTACCCCTTCCCCAAACTCTCACCACCCTGCCTGCTCGCTCCGTCCCTGTTCTACAATCTGAGAATCCCAGAATCCTCTGAGGAGCCACACAAAAAAAAATACAACATCATCCCCTGATATTGACACAGCAAGTAACCCTTCACAGTACTGTAGATAGGGTGGATGCTGTTAGAGATCATGAAACTAAATATCAAACATATAATGTGAATTTCCCAAGATCAGACAGATAAGCAGGGGAGGGTGGGCTCACTCCTAACTCCTGGCTCAATGCTCTTTTTATAGCAATAAATCTCTTACCATGAATTGTTTCATATGCATAAAGCAAAGAAGTGCGGGGACTCTCCTGGGATATAAAAAAAAAAAATTCAGCTCAAAAATTTTAAATGAGCGTTGATTAAGTGTGTGCCAGGTGCTTTCCGATGCATTAGCAAACGTTATCTCTACACCAAACCTTTCCCTGGCTCCCCATCACCCAGCTGACATCCAGGTCCTTAGCATCATCAACAAGGGTTTTCTTGCTCTCAGCCCTGCCTACCACCATGGCTTCCTCTATTCCCAGCACAGATCACAACCCTCACTTCAGCTTTCTGTCCTCCAAGAAGCGAGCTCTGACCCACTCCCCACCCCTGGCTGGACGAAGGTGCTTCCTCTGCAACCCTATAGCACCTCGTACTGACTCTGCACCACTTCCCACACTACGTCCCCATGGTCTCTTTACCTGTCTGCCTCAGATTGTGAATTCCTTGAAGACAGGGATATAGCATAGTTCTGGGCAAAACAGTAGGTACTCAGTAAATGTTTCTGGACTAAGTCCTCACTACCATCCTACACATTGAGCACTGTTATTCTCATTTAGCGACTGAGGAAATGGAAGCTCAAACACCCCAAACCACTGCTCACTGTCCGTGCTTTAAGGGGATCCCCAGCTAGGACTGGAACTAGGGCTTCCAGCTTCCCTGCTACAGCCCGTGTCCTCAGCCCCTGCTCCTCCCTGCCTTTTTCAGTCTTAGATGCTTCAGTTGACTTCTGCTTTTCCAGCCTGAGCTAATACACTGAGTTAGCCCTGCCACTCAGTGCCATGCAAGGCAGACGGTTGAAACTATGTCCCTGGCTTCTCACCTCCTCCAGGCAACATACCTCAACCATCTCTCTAGAAAGGACTCTTTTGAGTCACATGCTTGATGGAATGTTGTCCCATTGGCTGACCAGGACCAAAAGGTAAAAAACAGAGTGCAGAATATTTGCATTAATTCACATACATTGAGTGCTTACGATAGGCCAGGCATTTCCCAATAACTAGAGAGGGTCCCCTAGAGGCAGGATGAGCGCCTGGCAGAAATGTTACAAGCAGAGGCAGAAGCACTTGATGGAAAGCAGGGAGGTGGGGGGTGGGGGTGGGAGGGAGAGGGCTTAGGTGACTGCTAAGGTTCCTGAACTTGATGCCCTTGGGCTCATAGCCTTGAGTCCCTTTTTCTTCTGCCCTCTCTACCCCAACCCCTCTCCAACTCTGCTAAGCACTATAAAAAGCAAAGACTTTGGAAATGTAACTAAACTAATTTTGTGAAAGATTCTAAAATGTTCCTTAAGTATGGCTCTAAGTGATTATGTTTCCAATACTTGCTGGCAGAAAAATATTACCCCTGCATTTCAATGCAGAGGAAATAAGAAAATAAGCAGGCTGCATTTGGCCAAATTCATTTATTTAAGTTATTTTCCGAAATGAGTGTAATTTGGAAAGCACTAGTATTATTTTCTCCCAGTGCAGGTTCATGGCTGATACATGGCCTCTGCAAGGGATACTCCCTACCAAAAGAGTTATTAGTTTTTTATTTAGAATGTACTAGATGGGTGATTTGTGGGTGTAACAAACCTGAAATTTAAAGTAGTCTTTATTTGCTGAGAACTGCAGTTTTGTGTGTGTGTTTAAATAGATTTTAAATCTTTAAACTTTCAGGGATTATGAGAGATCGGCCAGGGATTTATTTGTGGCAGGAATTTCTTTGTCTTATGCTTGCGTCTTTCCCAGCACCCATTCTTCTTCCATACCTCCATATAGAATCATGTAATGTCAGCCCTCCAAGAGGTCATGGACAGCCATCCTTTAGAGCAGTGGTTTTCAGACTTCTTTTATGGCCAAATCCTTTATGCCATGACACTCTTTCACACTAACCATAAAACAGGCAAAACCAGAACTGCTGTGGTTGGGGACTCTTTCTCCCCTCACTTCTCCACCTTCATGCAAAGCCTCATGGGTCCCCTGAGGAACACACTTTGAGAACCAAGTCCCCGCATTTTACAGGAAAGTAAGCAATGACTTACCCAAGGTCACTCAGCAATCACGAGGTACAGCAGGATTAGAACAGCGTCTCCTGACCCTACTTGTGTACATCCCACTAGCTCTAGCTGCTTCTTGGATTTACATTGTAACATACACCTATCCACCATTGTTCAAGTTCCCATCTCTGAGTGGGACGGGTGTTAGAGGCAGCCCAGCACAGGAACACAATCGCTGAAGTCAGTGACAGTAATCACTATTGACTCAGGCCACGGGTTCTGGGCAGGGACATCCTCAGGATGTGCCCGCCACTCAGCAGCCATCCTCAGTCCCAGCAAGGCTTAGTGAGCTTGTCATTTCTAAGCAGGGCACGTTTTTCTGCGGTCCCCTTTCCAAGGAGCAAATGGTGACAGCAGCCTGGAATGCAATGTCAGCAAAAGGGAAGCTACTGGCCTGCAAAGGCCCAGCAGGGATCCCATGGCCTCTGCCCCTCCTTCTCATACCTGCAAGCACAGGCCACTTTCCTGAGAGCTGGGTTCCTGTGCCGGTCAATACCCACCAAAGGCCTTCTGTCACCTCCCCTCCCTGACACTGACTCTATATGGAACCGAGGGCAATTTTTGTTTACTGTGGCTCTTTCATTTCTAAGGAGAGAAGCATCTTGTTACATAAAAGCCCTTCGGTTCTGCTAAGGACTCTGATGAGTTTAGGTCTGAATTGGGAGGTACAGGTGTAAAAGAGCTCAACTTCACTGCGTGAAGAAATGGAATGACTTTGTGTTGCTTTGTTTGCTAGAGGTGATGGGGTGCACAGGAGAGGGGACGGAAGGCATGGGGACATGGGATGTTCTGCCACCTGGCCGAAGACTGGAGCCCAATTATCAAATTGGCGAAAGAGAGACTTTAAAAGCAAAATTGCTAACATGAAATTTTAGGTATCTGTGTTGCTGCCATCAAAATCCCTCCCACTCCTCCACTCTCAGGACAGCCCTCTATGTGCCCAAATGCCTTGCTGTGGGCTTGTTTCCTGGCAGAAATCAGGAGAAAGAGCTGAGTTCATATCTCGAATAGTATGGTGGGGAGCCAGACACATGTGCAGCGTAGGAGGTGACCGAATGAAAACTGGAGCTCAGTAATCGGCCCACACACCAAAGGGTTGCGGGTTCGATTCAGTCAAGGGCACATACCTGGATGGCAGGTTCAATCTCTGCCCTGATTGGAACACATGTTGGAGGTAACCAATCAATGTGTCTCTCTCATATTAATGTCTCTCTTTCTCTCTCTTTTTCTCTCTCTCCTCACTCTCTCTCCCTCCCCCCTTCCATCACGTCCACTCTCTCTAAAAGTCAATGGGAAAAAAATATATGTATATAAATATAACTGGAGCTCAAAGCCAGAGTTGACCATGAGAACAAAAGTCTCCGGGCAAGGCTCCATCATCCCGTGAGGGTTTAGTGCTTGCACACGCCATGAAATGGCATTTGAGTCTGTCTTGTTTCCATCTTAATGGGTGAGGAGACACCATCTGATGTCCAATTAATATATCCTCTAGCCAGAGCATCTAACACTGTAGAAACACAGATTTTGTCAGCACTGTCAGGGGACTTGTGAGTTAAGATAGAGTAACAGGCATTCATTCCAGCTGGGAATATGTGCTGACGCTGACTGAACTCTAGACACACTGAGAGGAATTTCCTTTCTTTCTGTTCAGTGTGCTTGTGCTTGCCCGGGTCTGAATGTGACCAGAAATCCTTCTTCAGTCCCAATCCCACAAGAGCCCCCAGGACCACGCACGTTAAGTCATGAGGTCAAGGGAGAATGACTATCTCATTCCAAAGCGAAAGGCGTAAAAGGGGCTCTCAGACTATTTGGCCTTTTTGCTATTGCTAATGGTCGAGAGCAACTGCAAAAACAAGCATTCTCATTCTTGAAAAAGGTCACCTGAAAGCATTCTCATTCTTGGGAAAAGGTGCTGAAAAGTCCCAGAGGCAGACACAGGTCACTGCTGAGACCAAGGTCTCAATAAAGTTCAATCCAGAGGATAGGGGAGAGTTTGAGTAATTTGCTCACTAGCAATTTTCAGAAACAGAGAGAGGACCTTGGTGTTCATCTTCAGTAATCTCAGAGTTGAGAGGAAAAGGCTTCCCTGAAGGAAAGCATCAAGGTAGAGGTGGAGAGGGCTTAGCAGGTGGCTGGGATGAGGGGCGGGAAGGCACGTTTCCAGGGAAGATCAAAGGAATAAGCATGTCTGGCCAAGGCAGGTAGGGTCCCAGAGTATGGCTAGTTTGGAGCATGCCAACCTTTATCCCTCCACTCTAAGGTTTCTTCCAAGAGGCAACCCAGTTTCACTTCCCACCATACCACCTGACTTGTCCATGTCTAGACAGGCAGCCCAGGATAAAGGCCTGAGGGTTAACTTTGGGCCCAGAGGTCTGAATTCAAGCCCTAATTCTGCCATTCTCTGGTTATAGGACCATGGATAAGTCATTTAGATAGCCAAGCTCAGGTGGTGCATTATTAAATACTGAGGTTTTTGCCCGGCCACGATGGCTCAGTGGTTGAGCGCCAACATATGAACCAGGAGGTTATGGTTTGATTCGTTGGGGCACATGCCTGGGTTCCAGGCTCAATCCCTAGTTGGGGGCATGCAGGAGGCAGCCGATCAATGATTCTCTCTCATCATTGATGTTTCTATCTCTCTCTCTCCCTTCCTCTCTGAAATCAATTAAAACATATATTAAATACTGAGGTTTTAAGTGCTTTCTTTTATGAAACAGAGCCCTTTCTTCAAGTAAAATCTTATCAGAAGCTCAATGTACAAAAGAGATCAAAGCAGAGGTGGCTGGAATAAAGTGAAGGTGCCCCTGGCAGTCCCTAAGTCACCCGCAGACACACCGCACTGCAGAGGCGCCATGCGGATGGAGTGCCATGTGGGAGGTGCCCCCTGGAGTTGTGCAGTGGAGCAGTGCTACCTTAAAGCTCCACAGAGCACAGGTCAAAATTCAAAGGACAGCATAATCCCCTTCCAGTCCCAACAGACTGGGAATATGCTTACTCCAAAATCGACCAGTCCCAGGGCTAGCCCCAATTCTCCTTCTTTACCCCAACTCAGCCTGGTTGCTCCCAAGAGACTGGAGAATGGGGGCTGCTGATGAAAGAATAGGACAAAGAGGACAATAAATGGGGACAACAAAAACAATATCCATATAAGTGCTTGGTTGTGTACAGCTTGATTTAAGTGTAAAACACAATGAAGGAGGAGATGGCCAGTGTGGACAGAATGAAAACTTGAACCAGAGCCAGATGTGATCTTTCAGGCCAGTTCTGCCATGAACCCGCTCTGCAGACTCTGACAACTCATCTGTGAAATGGGAGAGCAATGAATGCTTACCACACTAGTCAGTTTTGAGGAAGAGAAGAGAAATGTGGGTAAAAAAATACATATAAATCATAACATGTATCTAATTGAAGATATTATTATTACTACTAGAGGCCCAGTGCATAAAAATTCGTGCACTGGAGGGGGTCCCTCAGCCCAGCCTGCCCCCTCTAAGAGTCCAGGAGCCCTCAGGGGATGTCCTATTGACGGCTTAGGCTCACTCCCCATGGGGAGCAGGCTTAAGCCTCAGTCTGGCCTCCTCTGCAGGAGGCAACTGGGCCCATCGGGGGAAGGGACCGCCACCATCACCCCACTGCTGCTGCCACTGCCAGCCACCATGGCTGCTGGCCTTCAGCCCTTGCTTCTTAGTGCTGGCCCCACCCCCCACCCACTGGTGGGTGGGGGCGGTCTGGGGCCAGGCTGGCTGGGGGAGGGGCTGGGGGAGGTTGAGGCACAGCAGGTCACACCCTGTCCAGCCTCTGCAGAGGCATGGCACCGGTGCTGGGACCGGGCCTTGTCGCTGCCTCTGTGGCTGCCTCTGTGGAAGGGGCAGCACTGGGCCCGGGACTACGCAGCCCCCTGTCCCACTGCCTCTGCTGCGCCCCTGGCCCTCAGCCCTCACAGCCGCTGTGGCTTTGTCCGGAATGACGTCCAGAAGATGTCCAGTCTATCTGGTCTAATTAGCATATTACCCTTTTATTAGTATAGATTATTGTATTATTCTTTTTAAATGTGATATCTTCCAAGAGGTGCTATGGGTTAGCATGGGGCTGAACATCCACCCGCTGAGAAATGACGCTGCCCAATCTATATACTGAATCTCAAACTGTGATTCAATTATGTTTCAGGAATTCTACAGACAATGGAATCATATTTCAAATTTTTAATATACTCAAATATTGTGAAACTATTATGAAGTGCTATAAAAGAAAACTACAAGATGTCCAGAGAACATTCAGTGGTGGGCGGGGCTGCTTTGGATTGGCAGAGCAGGGAAAACTGGCTTGAGGAAGTCATGTTTGAGAGGTAAAGGATTTGGGTGTGGGGAGGCCAAGGGAACAGCATGAATAGAAACCCTACAATAGGGAAAGGTGTGGAGTACTCACAGAAGAGGAAGAAAGAAGGCTGGTGTGGCTGGAGAGAAAGAACAACTGTGAGAGTCATGAGATGAGGTGAGGGAGGGAGGCAGGCAGGAGCCAGACCACACTAAACCTTGTATAGATTCAGAAAGTTTGCTTATTCTTTTTTCATTAGCTAATGTATTTCCCTTCCTTTGGACAGCAGAGTCAGAATGAGAAATCAAAATAGCCACATATGGAGGCACCCTGGCCAGCCTGACCCAGGACAGGCCCCAGCAGGGATTATACCTGAATCATTCCAGAGCGTCAGGACACCTGGATAGCCTGGAGCATTGCGATGCTGCAGACGCAGAGCATTTGTCGTGTGAACGAACGACTGGAAAAATAAATGAATGACCTTCTGTTTAACCATTAACTTAGCAATGTTGTGGCCCAAAGAACTGGAAACTGGTTCAGAAGGCCCTCAGCATGGGGCTGAACATCCACCCGCTGAGAAATGACGCTGCCCATTTTCTAGGGCAGGGAAGAGATTCCTGAGCCTCGGGTTTTGTCTTTCATTTTAACTGGCTTTCACATGCCATGCAATCAAACAGCCATAAAAAAAAAATGTATACATCGGAAGAGGGCTTTAAAAGCACATAGTCTAACGCCTGCTAGTCCCCATCCCAAACCACATCTTAAGTCCCGTTTACCCGCCCTGCCTACTGATCTCACAGCTCCTTCCATGGGCATCTTTTTGCCTCTCAGACAACTGTAAACGAAACGATTCTTCTTTTAGCCAAAACCTACCCTCCGAAGCATCCTTTCGTGAATCTTAGTTCTATTCCTTGGGGGACACACGGATTAAGTCTTCTTCCTTTTTCAAGAAAAAGAGGCTGTCAGAAATGTCTTCCCTCCATTTGCTCCGTGGAAATCATGTTCCAGTTTGAGATCAGAAAACTGGAGTTCTGTTCCCAGTGAAGATTCTAACATGTCAGGTTCGTGGGCACAAAATATAGCATTTGCAGGGCGTGTCTATGTGTCCTTCTGGTCTTCACATAGGGAGTTCAGTCAAGTGAACTTTGGCAACGAGGGCTAAGGCTTGAGCTCAGTGTGAAGTCTCCTGTGAAATATGCTGGGTGGTTTGAACTCCGACACGCTGAATATTAGCTCACACAGGAAAACTATCATGACTAATTCAACCCAACTGGAAGAAGTTATTGGCGGGGTGCAGAGTAGCAGGGGTTACCGAAGGCTTTGCTTTTTGAGAAAGGAAAGTTGCATGAAGATTGAGTGATTTGTTAATCCCCAGAGAAGGCGTTACAAAGAGGTCAAGCCTGGATTCATTGGCAGGGCAGCGGTGGTGAGGGTCTCTGGGAATAAATTCACCTTATTTCAGTGTCTGTAACAATGGGGCTAAGAAGATCTTCGAAGAGTGTCCAAAATAATTTAATAAAGTTTCTTTTTGTTAAATGGGTCTTCCTGAAATAGGGTCATGAACTTTATCTTTTTCTATGACCAACAACTAAGCAGAACAGTTTCTTGCCCTATTGTCAGAAGTCTTATCCTCCTCATCTCCCCAAGAGGACATGGAGCAGGAAAAAAAGGCTCCATGACCCCTGGACGCCTGTGGTCCACAGTGTAGCCTGGCCGTCATCTCTGAGCCAACATTTGGTTTAATCAATTCTCTTGACATTAATTCTAACCCAGATGTAATGTTTTATAGCTTAATGATTTGTTCTCTCAGGCACCCTGATGAAATACAAACAGTTGCCTAGAACCCGGTGAAAATAGTTTTTACTCCTCGTTTCTGTTTCTAATTAATTATTGAGAAATTAGCTTGACCCTTGATCTGTGGTGATCACTACAAAATTGGACCATGGCAAAGATTCTTAATTACAATCTGCACGATCCTAGATATAGGATGCACTAGGAAAAGAGAGAAACATTTTGAGGGCAAGATTTTCTTAATTCATTCAAGTGAGGATATAGTAATTTTTAGATTGAAGCAATGCCTATTATCTGAATGCATTACGTCTTTCGGCTCCCCAGTGAATGAGACTGGTACGGAAAGATAGATACAGAAAGATGCTAAGGTTAAGTGACTAACGGGAGGCTAAAATGATATGAGGCCACAGCAGAACTCAGCAGGGGACACTATCATAGCCCAGCACCATCAGCCACAATCTAAATTAAACACCCCTAACCCAAGAGAGTCACAGAGATGTCAAGATCATACCAGAAAAATTACAGCCAGGGTTTTGCCTCAAGACTCAGAATGCGCATCAAAGGAAGAGGGAGCACTGTTCCTACCCTCCATCCCCTCCCTTGGAAAAATGACGGCAGTGCCATTTCTAATTCAGTGTTATGCTGGGAAGGTTGCAAATTAATTACAATTATGCCTTCTTTGTGCCAAGTGATAATTTACTGCAATTAATTATCAAAAGATCTACTGCTGTCAATTATGATACTCGCTCTCGAGGGGGGAGGAGCTATTGGTAAGCATCTGAAATCTGTAATAAAGTTATGTTTTGCCCTTTTTTCCCATTTCCAATTAAGCTGTTATAATTTGTTTTCATTATGCCAATACAATGGAAAAACTAACAATGTTACCCTAACCTCTTTCTTAATCTAAACATTATCTAGACTTTCATTGAATCAACATGTTTATTGTTACACCTGCAAGTCCTACATAGAGGGAGGCACACTTCAGAATTAATGAGCGCAGCTGTGGTCTCTCTTACATTCAGCACTTGTAAAATAGACCTCTTTAAAGTGCCATTATCACAATATTGATAGAGTTATTTATAGCATTGCAAACGCTCCCAGTCATAACAGAGGACTTGTTATCCATAGCAAGTTCATGCTGCTGTCATCCCCTGGCCTCCATCCAGAGCCAGGGAGCAGGCACCAGGTGGACCATCTTTCAAAAATGAGCTCTAAAAGACATCTGAAAAACTTTTCCTCACAGTGAATCTAATTGCCAGGAGTAGGTCAAGTGGCCAAGTTACTACCTATAAGAAACATAGCACGTCAGCCTGAGCCCAGGCATGTAAGACATGTCACCTGAGACCTGACCCAACATAGTTCTGCTGGGAAATGGGAAACTCGCGGTGCAAGGCTGGTGTTGCTTCTTCGTCAGTCAAAGAGGTGTCCGTGCAGGAGAGCAACATCAGGAGGAACTGTCTGCCTCCACAGTGCAGCTCACACACTCTCAGTCAACAAAAGATGCTCTTCCTTTCTTCTTTTCTGTGTGCAAACCTCCTCGTTTGCATCCTTTCCCCCATTACATTTTAAGCTCTTTATGGGTGAAGAGTACATCTTATTTGTTTTCTTATTAGCACGGACTAATAATTTTACACTCCGTAATTAGCACGCTATAGATTTATTTAAGAATTCTTTGCCATGCACTAACCATGTGTTAAGCACAGCACGAGGTCCTATGAGACAAAGATATATGTAATATATATATATATATATATATATATATATATATATATATATATAAATTGGTATATCAGCCATAATTTCTTAAGCATATTCTTCCTAAATTGCTGGCCTGGTTTACTTAGGACCAGCCAGTTCATCTATGTTGTGTACATTTGTATTTAGTTGTGTGGTTTTGATTTCTTTTTCCTACCTGGATTACCATCAAATTCACCCCACCTCCCCAACCCCAGCCCCATCCCCAGGGGAGCTCCTTGACAATAGTGAAGACAAGCATGTGCAGATCAAACTGCCAAGTCAATAGGTCAGCTCCTCTGCCCGCCCCCACCACGGGGCCCAGGAATAACAGAAACCCAGCTGAGAGGGAGAGATAAGCCCTAGTGCATAATCTTCCCCACCCACCCACCTCTGAGTTTGCAAACAGGCATTCTAAAGTGGCCCTGGCTCAGGCGTTTCCCCAATGATGTGTTCTCCCCAGGCAAACCTTGCCCTGAGCTCCCTCCCATGGACACCCAGCTATCCCTCACCTGCACTGGCACCCGAGAGAGAGACAGGTCATTTCCCACCCCTTGCCACTTATCTCAAGTGCAAGGACAAACAGTTACGTAGATTGCAGACACCTTGACATAGGTCTCCAACGGATCTGCCCCTTGGTCCTCACTGCCTGCATTTATTGGTAGGACCGGGGACTTTTCCCTTGCAGCGGGCAGCTCAGGATGGCTGCTTCCTGCTACCAGGCACACTGTATTCACAAAGGGCTCCTCTGAGAGGTGGCCCCCACCAGAGGAAGAGCCACCAGAAGAGATCCCACAATTGCAGTCCTCCCTCTGCTGTATTACAGTCGCTTTCCCTCCACATCTTAGCTCCCTTGTCGGCAAATAGAATGGGTCCGCCTAGGTGAGCGGCTGCAACCTCACCGCCCTCTGGGACCAGTAGGGAACAGGTATGACAGGAGCAGCCAACGGTGAGTGCTCAGAACTGTGAACAGAGGAAGCCTGCCCCACCTACAAAAGCACGTTTATTCTGAAGGTTTAAAATATGCTTGTATCTGCGATCTAAATTCATCCTGTGCCTGCCGGTGGTGCGTTCTGGCTACTGATCACCACCCCAAAGCCAGTGACACTACTGCAGTTTCAGCCCTTACTTTATTTGGGGGTGGCCCTTTATTTCAGGAGTATTTAGAATGTTTCAAATAAAATTAGTGAAATTAAATGTATTTTAAATATGAACATTTAGCTGAGCATCCCTTGGCCAGGACTGTCCTGCTGCTGCCTTTGACATCAGTCCCTTCTGCCTGGGGCACCTTGAAGCGACCATGTGATGTGTGATGGAGCCGGTCCAGATGGGCTCTGAACTGTCCTGCAGTTCAGCCCCTGGAGGCATATTCAGGACCATTGCCTCTGGGCAGCTCCTTGGCTCTGATGTGTTTATTTCTCTCCGTCTGCCCAGGGAGGGTGGCCCTTGTGTAGGACAAAAGGTAGGCAGGGGTGCGGAGGTCCATTCAGAGCTGACTCTGACTCTCCTTGGGGAGAAGAGTTGGTGAAAGTATTCCATTTCAACCAGTTCCATGGGCAACCTCTGTGCCTGTGGGGAGGGGAGGAAGGAAGCTTCGCTGCTCCATGCTCCTCTGACAGTAACTGTGCTTACCTCTCTCTATCCCTACACTGTCCATACTACACTCTGATTTTTCTTCAAGTTTCTGCTTCTCCCACTAGAGCCATAAGCTCCTTGAAGGTGTTTCTGTGTCCCCAGGACGTAGCACAATGTCAGACACAGACTCAACACATTTTTTTTTTATTATTCCTTACCTAGGAATAATAATGGTGATTGCAAGGATGTTGAATTTATATAAACAAAATAAAGAAGAGAGGGCATTCTGAGTTTTGGATGAACATAAACACAATATATGTAATTTGCAATTACATCTATTTATGTTCAACATCTGTCTTTCCACTCCAGTGTATTGCCAGCACTTAGCATAGTCCCTGACATATAGTATGTGCTGAATAAATATTTTCTGAATGAATGAAATGAAGGGAGAAAATGCATTTTGCAGAATTTCCATTTCTGTCAGCCTACCCAGACAAATTGCTTTGGCTACCCTGCTTTCTCAAACTCACCTACCGGACTCCCCCCTCTTAAGCAATGTGTTGATACATCTGTGTATCCTTGTGTTGATTGAGGGTCTGGAAATTGGGAAAGAAAACCCTATGCAGAGCTTATGTACATACATGATAAACCAGACTGACAGTCAAATTAGAAAGGCCTTTTTCATAATTTAATTAAATCCCCTTAAATGTAGACATTAGTCAAGGACAACTTTATTGATTGAGTCTAATTGCATATATTTTCTTACACTGTTACTGAAGCCTATTTTTCAAGTCACTTGAGAGACTGCTCCCATTTCTGAAAGGGGATATGTCAAAGCAAGGTTTTAATTCATTGCCTTTTGGACATACTGTCACTCCCCGGCTAGCACCAATCCGTTACAGAGTGTGATAGTGTACTTATCTATAGGACGCCCAATCCACCTTTTTACAAGAGCTAGCTACTAGAAAATTCTAAAGGCCTGTATGCCTTCCATTCATTTAATCAGTCAATTAGTCATTCAACAAACACTTATTGAGTCCCTATTATATGCTAAAAGTACTGAGATAAATAATACACAAAGCTGCTCTCTGGGAGCACCCAGTCTGATGGGGGAGGTAGATGAATAGTTCATTTAGCATAATGTGCACAACACACTAAGGGATGTGTATGTACAAGACACCATGGTAGCCCAGAGGACAGGGATGACTCATGGGGGAAAGTCAGAGAAGGCTTCACACCAGGTGGGGTAAGGGCCTCCCAGGCAATATAACCAGCAGAGCAGATATATCACAAGAGGGAGTAAGGAGCAGCTAAAACACTCAGGGTTGGAGGTAGAGGAGGGGTGGGCCACACTAGAGAGGGAGCAGGGGACCAGGAAGAAAAGGCCTTCTGAGGATTTTAGGCATGGTCATCTTTACACTTCAGAAAGCTGACTCTAGCAGCTGTATGGAAAATGGCTACCTGAAGCCAGACCTCTCTAGCACCTCCTCCCCAACCTGCGATGGGCCAGCAGTAAGAAGCCCCTTCACTCAGATTAGAACTCTCTGAGGACTGGAAAGATGATGAACAACACGATGTTTATTTTTAAAATAATAAATAAGATGAAGCCAGAGGGAGAGAGTAGCTGAGCGCTTGACTTAAGGCTGATAATAACAGTTGCCAATTCCATAGCACTCTACGGCAAGTGCTTTCACACACACTGCCTCTAGTCTGCACATCCACCCTGCAAAGGAGGGATTGGTCGTCCTATCTCAGAGATGAAAACTAAGGCACAAAAAGAGCCACTCTTAAAGTTGGCCAACTGGGAGGGAGTAGAGACCAAATTCATACCTGTTTCTAGTAGTTCCTTCTACTCCTCCATGCTACACACCGACCATCTGAATGAGGCTGGACCCTTATTCACAAATGAAGCTGAACGCTTCTTGAATTTAATGAATTACCAAACATCTCTTTGAGCTGACTTGGGGACTGTGGTGGAGAATAGCAAATGTGTGTAGTTTATTTAAATGACTTGACCAGGCCAAACTGCTCTGGTTCTCCATAAGTTAACTCCTACTCCTGCTTCAAAACCCAGCCAAAGCACTGCCTCCTCCAGAAGTCTCAGAATTGTCTGAAGCCCCTTGCCTAGTGAGTTTGCTTCTTCACGTTATCCTATCACTTATCATAAGGCATTGCAATTCCGATTTATTATATCTATTCCTCCTACCCTTGACCATTTTCCAGTTTCACTAAATCATGAGTTTCTGATAGGCACAAACTGTTTTTTACTCATTTTTAATTCTCAGGACTTAGCGCACTACCTGGCATACACTATTATTTGGATAAATGAATGAACAAGATGGTGGTGGATAGGTTGATTCTAATAGTCACAGGGTTTTTTCATAGACTTATTTAATGTGATTTCCAAGGATCCAATCTGTTTACTACATCCAGAAATTTTTATATGGACGATCAACAACTAAATCTCAGAGCACTGATCCCTAAAAAAAATGCTGATGCTTTTAAATAAGTTGTTCTTATAAGCAACTAGAAGTGGAATTTGAGAGTTATGAATCTGAGCTCTCACCCTATCACTGCTACTGTGTGACCTTGGACAAATTATTCAACCTCTTAGAAATGAGAGGCTTGGTTTAGACAGTTTTGGTCAACTGTGTCTAGGACAATACAATTAATCAAGTTCAGGTTCATGTCTTCCCCAAGAGCAGGCTCTCATAATGAAGGGGGTGGATGGAAAAGGTGGGTTTCAGCCTTGGGAATGACATGCAAGGCAGCTGAAGTATGCAGAAAAGGAATACTACTTGGAGTGTATCAGTTTCCCATTGCTGCTATAATGAATTACCAAAACTTTGATGGGATAAAATAGCATAAATTTGTTTTCTTATAGCTCTGTAGGTCTCGTTGTGCTAAAATTCAAAATGTTTATAAGGCCGTGTTCCTTTCTGGAGTCGATAGAAGAGAATTTATTCCTTTGCCTTGTCCAGTGTCTAGAGGCTACCTACAGCTCTCAGTTCCTGGTCCCTTTCTCCATCTCCATTATTACATTGGATCGACCTGGATAACCCAGGATCATTTCTCTATCTTAAAGTTCGGCATTAGCAACCTTATTTCCAGCTACAACCTTAATTCCCCTTTGCCATGTAATGTAACAGAGTCACAGATTCCAGGGATTGTGGTGTAGATATTTTGGGTGGCCCATTATTTTGCCATTACATGGAAGAAGGGTGCAAAATGAGACCGTGTTGAGGCGTTTTGAGGAGGAAAGCATCATGGTGTGATGGAAGAGCCCTTTCCACTGCAGCTTTGAAGTTCATATAACTACTCCTCCACATACTTGCCCATGAATTTGAACAAGTCATTTGCTGTCTCTGGGCCTCAGTATTTTCATCTATAAAATGGGAATAACAATAACAATCTCTCAGAAAAATTGAGGGAATAAGCTATTCTTTAAATTTAATGAAGCGGTGCTTGGCCAAAAATAGATACTCAGTGAATGGGGACCAAGAGCAAAAAGCTGGTTACAGCTGAACCACTGGGAGCTAACAGAGGAGCAAAGGGAAATAGGGTTGGAAAGGTAAGCAGAATCCATACTGTGAAAAGCCTTGAATGCCAAATTTTATCTTAAAGACCATGAAGTGCTATCAAAGGCACTGACTTGAGCATTCACCAAGCAAATAAGAATGTCAGATGAATTAGAATGAGTAGCTTTGGCATGAAGATCCCCTAAGGATAGGTAGGCTAGGCCTCCTCACATCTAGATTTCACATTTTAAGCCAATAAGTAGAAAATAAATCCCCAAATTCTGCTGTTGCCAGTAGTGAACAGCATGTTGCCCTCTAAGTGCTTGGTTCATGTTCACACATAATTTTAATTCTGTTTTAACTTTAGGTTCATAGATTTCAGATTTATCCAACATCTGGAACACCAAGGGCATTAGAAAAGCCATTCTGAGGTCCTGCCACTTACACAGTGGTGCTCAATAAATATTTGTGGATCAAAAACCCCAAACAAGGGAAAAAAGAAAATTTGGAAATAAAACCAGGTCTTTTGAAGTGGATCTTTATTTGAAGAGTTTAACTGTGACATGCTGAAAAGCATATTTTGCAAGTGAACAGGTGAAAATCATCAGCTAAGGTTAGCAAAAACATCCAGGAGAGAAAAAAAGAAAATCTAGAATATTTATGCATATGAAGGGAGTATTATGGACTTACTTTCATTTTTGTCACAATCACCCATAAATACACACACACACACACACACACACACACACACACACACACACAACTTGGGTCAATACCTAATTGCAATCATGAAACAATAACTTTGAACATCACGAAAGATTCTCCTTAGTACCTATGACTATTATTACCATCCAATATCCCTAAATATTTGTTAACCAACAACAAAAAGAAATTGTTTTAAAATTTTTTCTACAATGCATAAAATATATTTGTTATGGTGTTCTTAGCTAGTTCATTAGTTAGAGCTACATAAATGGATACATTTCAGATATTAAAAGGAATATTTTTAAATAACTGTTTTCTTCCTGTTTATAGGACCACAAATGAACACTGGGCTTATTACAGTGATGTGACAATAATATAATAAAATAATAATAATAATAATAATAATAATAATAATAATAATCAGGCATGTGTAGTGAGTTCCCAATGTGTTAACTTTGGCTTCCTGATTTAGAACACTCATCAGAACCTTCTTCACAGACCACAATGCCATGTCTCCAGAAGGTTTCTTGGAAGGAGGCTGGAGGACTGAATGAAAAGGGTGAAGGGAAATAAGAGGTATAAATTTCCAGTTATAAAATAAATAAGCCACAGAGCTGTAGTGTATAGCACAGGGAATATAGTCAATAATATTATAATAACTTGGCTTGGTGACAGGTGGGTACTAGACTCAGTGTGATGATCACATTGTAACGTTGAATCACTATGTTGTACACCTGAAGCTAATATACTATTGTACAACAATTATACTTTAACTAGAGGCCCACTGAATGAAAATTCATGCACTGGAGGGGGTAGTCCTTCAGCCCGGCCTGCCCCCTCTCACAGTCCGGGAGCCCTCAGGGGTGGAGGCGACCCGGCAATTAGGGGAAGGCGACACCCCATCACACCTCTGCTGCTGCCACTGCCAGCAGCGCAAGCCTCAGCTGGCCCTGGTTACCTGAGCCTCGGGCGGCCCTGGGCGGCTGGGCAGCCACCATCCGAGGCTTGCCTGCACCTCAGGCCAGCCCTGGGCAGCTGGGGGGCTAAGGGGACTAGGGCACTCTGGAGGCAGGCACGTGGAGTGGCCGGGCCCGCTGCATGCCTGCCATCCCGCTGAGGGGACTGGGCACTACCATCTTGTGGCTGTGGGTGCTGCCATCTTTGCAATGGTGTGAGGGTCAATTAGCATATTCCCTCTTTATTAGATAGGATTTAAAATAATAAAAATATAAAATAAAATGTAGATTTCTTCCTGAGCAAAGGGCAAGGAAGGCAGAACTGATAGATAGATAGATGATAGATAGATAGATAGATAGATAGATAGATAGATAGAGAACTTCTCTCTGAGCTGGCCCTTCCTGGACGTTATCTCACTCAGTCCTCACATCAACCCTTATGAGGGAGCAATTATGAGTCACATTTTATAGGTGAGAGTGTGAACCTCAAAGAGTTTAATATCTTGTCCAAGTATTTCCACCAGTAAAGCAGAACCAGCATTAGGACCAGTTTCTCAGCCATTGGCTCTAACTTAACTTGCAGCTGCCAAGAAACTCAGAAAAGGACCGCCAGGATAATACCAAGATAAAAGTCTACATGAACTAGAACTGATGCTAAAACGGACAGGGTAGGGCCTGAAAAGGGTCATCCTTTCCTTACTCTTTGATTTATGTTAAATAAAACATCACTGGACTGGGAATTACTAGTTCATTTGACTCTGAGATGAAACCAAGAAAGACTTCAGCCAGTAAATAAATCTCTTGATTGCAGCTGAAAGCATGGCAGATAACACTAACCATAATCACGATACTGTTTATTGAGTATTTAATGTATGCCAGGCCCTCTTCTAAGGCCTTTTAATTAACTCTTTTAATTCTATAACATCTCTGTGAGGTTGGTACCATTGTCATCCCATTTTATTGCTGAGGAAGCGAAGGCACAATAAGGTCACATGGAAGAGCTAAGAAACAAACCCAGGCAGTCTGGTTTCAGCACTCATGCTCTTATCCACTAAACCACACTGCCTTCACCAGGGGCTTCTAGGTCATACAATATCAATCAACACAGAACCATGCTGATACAAGAGAGTCTTATCCAGAGAAATAATGATTCTGCATGATTATAGAACTTTGCAATTTATAAAAAGAACTTACTCATTATCATTTATATCATTCATTCATTATTTATTATCTCATTGAGTCTGTTAATGTCTCCTGAATGTACATTTTCATCCATAATGTACAGGTTCTTTCATTCATTCAATAAATTTGTATTGAGCACTTGTCTTGAGCTAACTTTGGAGATAGAAAAGTAATCAAAAAATCTTACCTTGCCTTCAGGGAGCTTACAATATAGTGGACATGGCATTCTTTAATAAATAATCACATGAGTATGTAATTACATATGGTGCTAAGGGCTGTGAATAAGAACTATTGGGAATAATGAGCACATATAACAGAGAATGACCTAGTCAGACATTCAAAGACTCACTGACGGGTCTCGTCTGGAAGTCCCTGAAGAAGTTAATTTGAGTTCAATTCAAAGGATAATTGAGAATTAATTTAAATTTCACTATATCAGTAAGAACTTCTCTTCCACTCTAATTAAATTGGAAGCACTTTTCATACATCTTATTCCTTTCTATTCTTCCATACAAATTATCATCTTCTAACATATATAATTTACTTATTTACTATGTTTATTTTTGGTCTGAGTACTCCTCCCAACTAGAATGTTAAGTTCTATGACAGCTTTTTAATCAGTTTCATTCACTCAAGTGTTTGGCACATACAGACAATTAGTATTTGTTGAATGAATGAATGAATGAACAAATGAACTAGTGGGAAAGGCTTGAGGGTGTAGGACCAGCAATGGGGTGAGGGGGTTCTCAGTAAAGAGACCCATCTTTCAAAGGGCAGGAGAGCATGTTGAATTTTGAAGGAACTCAAGAAGGTCCTGGAGTATAGAGAACAGAACAAGGAAGAAAGTGACCGGTGATGAGGTGGAAAGATTAGGCCTGTTTTTAGGAAACAGAAATTCAGAATGTGCAATCCCCACCCCCACCCCCCAAAAAAGGTGTCATGTGTGGGTTTCAAATTAGACCCAGCTTACTTTGTCATCTCTTACACTTCCCTAAGAGGAGCAGAGGGCTACTTTCTCCTCATGGAAAAATGGCCATGCTTAAGCAGATGGCAGGGAGCAGCAGAATACTCAGGTTGGGGAATATTTCATATATTGTTAAAATATGGTCACTTAATATGCATGAAGCAGAAAAGCTTGATGGATATGGTTGATTTATGAGCAGCTGGATATTAATGCACGGAATGTCAAAGTGTATGAATTTTGTAAAGTTTCCTAATTCTGGTTTGTTAAAATGTAATATAAAAAAGTGGTCTCCTAGATCATTACTGTCTCAGCCAGAGATAATTGACATTGTGGCAGACAGCCAGCATTGTTGGAGGAAAGAGAATGTTATGGGAGGTCAGTAACACCAGACATTCTAGGGCTCACAGATAGATTCCTATCTGCCTGCCCCAAAGCACCTTTGTACTCCTACAGCAAAGAGCAAAGTGTTCCTTAGGACAGGATGGTGGATGATGCCCTCCGTTAGGTCTCTCCACCTGGCTCAGAAGAGAGAGGCATGTGTCTTTCAATTAAAACAGACTCTTGTCAAACTGGTGTTTTGATTTGGAGCTTATTTACTGCAGACTCCCAGAGTATGCCCAACATGTGGTAAGACTCAGGAAGCCATGTGGCACAGTATTACAGGAGGTGCTGTGGGCTTGCTTCTGTCAAACAAATTAAATGCCTGCACTTCATACACTTTACAAGGCCAAATTAAACACTCGTCAAAGGGGAGATGCCTTTTAATGTGCGGTGCCTGCAGCCTTCTTGACACTAGCTAGCATTCTCAACAAATCTCAGCCTGTCTTCGCTGAACCCATGAAGATAGCATTTTATCTCTGAGGCAGTTGTTTCTATGATGTAAGTCATCTCTAAAAGGATGCTTCTTCTTCTAGCTACTTTTGAAATTCTAGTTAGTACGTGGAATAATCTTAGCCACCACAGATAGTTCATTCTTGCAAATATATAAATGTTGCCATAGGTGTCAGCTATCCATTTTGCCCAGAAGGTAATTTATAGTAAATTAAATGGGATCACCATTCCAGAGACCCTTCCCAGAATGCCAAGCTGAAAGCCTTTAGAGAACAGCTATTCGCAAACTGAGCAATTATGACTTACTCTATGATTGCATTTTCTGACATGGTCACTGCTAATTCTTCGGTTGCTATAAACTAGAGATAATTAGCACCCAGTTTAGATGGCAATCTAGACAAAAACTAACATAAGCACGCCTGGTTGGGATTTTGCCACCAAGGTACTGATGTGGGAGATGCTTTAATAAAGTATAACCTTGTTCTAAGTTATATCCTTACCTTCCCCAGTCCTTATATTCATTCTGGAATCTGACATGCCACGGGCTAAAAGAGACCTTGAAAGAACCTCTGGTCAAGTAATTCTCAAATACAAGTTAGTTAAACAGCTGCATTAGAATTACCTAAGGAGCTTATTACAAATACGATTTCCCAGACCCCACCCCAGACCTACTAAAACAGAAGCTCTGGTTATGGAATCTAGGATCCAGGTTAGTAAGAAGTTTCTCATGTGACTTTAATCTTTAACTGCTACATTTGAAACCACTAAATTCTATTCCTTCCCTCACCCCCATTCAGAATGATACATAAGTCCTCTTAGCAGATGAGCCTTTATATAGAGATATGACAAATAGTAGCCCTTATTAAATATATTTTTATTGATTTCAGAGAAGAGGGGAAAGGGAGAAAGAGATAGAAATATCAATGATGGGAGAGAATCCTTGATCAGCTGCCTCCTGCACACCCCTCACTGAGGATAGAGCCCACAACCAGGGCATGTGCCCTGATTAGGAATCAAACCATGACCTCTTGGTTCATAGGTCAACACCCAACCACTGAGCCGCACCAGCCAGGCACATAGACACTATTATTAACACCACTTTACAAACGAGGAAACTAAAGCCCAGAGAGGTTAAGTAACTTGTCCAAGTCACACAGTGAGTCACATAGGATTCAGAACCAGGCAGGGCAGCTCTAAAATCCACATCTTTAATCATTAAACCACACTGCTTCTTCAAAAAGCTGGTGCTAAGAACAATGCCCTCTCTAGCCAACAAGCAAAGTGGAACACTGAACAGAAAAGAGCCAAAAACCCAGGTATGTGCAAAGGTCAGCCTGCTGGTTATTTAAATAATGTTCTTTTTTTAAAAAATTACATCTTGGTGAACACCAGGACACTTCAGGCTCAATGAATTCCAGACAGCAAAGCAACAAGACTAATTTCAAACCCACCTCACCCCCTCCAGAAATGGAGTAGGGGCTACTCCTGTTGTTCCAGCTCTAAAAGGGACTAGATGGATCAGGAAAGATGGGACTTGGCATTGTCTTAGCTCAGGCTGCCTTTAAAAAATGCCATAGACTAGATGGCTTAAACTACAGAAACATATTTTCTAGAAGTTCTGGAGGCAGGAAGTCTGAGATCAGGGTGCCAGCGAGGTTGGGTTCTGGTGAGAGCTCTTTTCCTGGCTTAAAGATAACACGTTCTCTCTGTGGGCTCACGTGACCTTTCCTTGGTGCCTGTGCATGAAGAGAGAGATGGTCCTCGCTTCCTCTTCTAATAAGGCTACCAATTCTATGAGATTAGGACCCCACCCTTATGACCTCATTTAACTTTATAACCTCCTAAAAGCTTTCAAATACAGTCACAATGGGAGTTAGAGGGGTTATGGCTGCAACATATGAATTTGGAAGAGACACAATTTAGTCCAAAGCTGGCATTTAGATATACTCTACTGGGAGAAGGCCAATTCAACATCAGCAATGACAATAGTACTTCCTGCCACTCAGGAATTGTGCCAGGAACTGAGCTAAGCACTTCATGTATATTATCTCATTTAATCAATGCTCCACAAGCCCAGGATTAGTCCATCCATGTTTCATATGAGGAAATCTGGAATCAGAGACTTAAATACTTTAGGGGGAATTTGAAGCAGAGCCAGGATCTCATTCTGTTCAGTCTGACTTTTAATTCTTATGCCAGAAATAGTAGTTTGGGGATCATGGATCCCTTTGAAAGTCTGAATAAAGTTATAAACCCTCTTCATAGAAAAATACATACACACAAAATTTGGCATGTAATTATAGAGGGCTTCCCAGCCATCTAGAATGTAAAGTAATATGGAATAATAGGATAAACATGGATTTTTTTCCCCTGGAGAATCAGTATTTCAAGTAGCCATATTATAGAGTGAAGACACTGTTTGCATAAGTTTGTGAGCGAAGCACATACATCAAAGAAACGTTGATGTTGCACAGGTGGCACTGAGCTAGCTCCCCGGGAACAAGCTCACGGTCCCCCGACCAGGGTAGCCAGGCAGCACCAGGCTCCCTCTCTCTCTTTCTGGGAACAGGTTTGTTGGGGAAGGAGGAAAATTCTCTTGAAGAGGTAGCAAGGGAGTGGGCTGAGGACACCTGAGCGTAGAAGTCTGGTATTCAGATGCACCCTGGGGTCAGCAGATAACAAAGACTGAAGCCGATCTGGAGTGACAGGAAGGAGGGGCCGCCACTCAGCAGCTCCAGCCACTGTCTCCAGGAGGAACCTGGGTTCCAATGGGGTGCACCCTCATTCTTGGTAAAGAAAAACAAAACACAGATTTTTATGTGAAAGTCTCCCATTCTCAAATGTCTATCCTTAGAAAACACGTGGCCTACGAAGAGAATCTCATCCTTTATGAGCCTCAGTTTCTCCATCAGTAACACGAGGATCAGAGCAAGATGAGTCTCTGAAGATTTTTTAAAAGATTAAATGAAACAAGGTACATAAAAATGCTTGGTGAACTATAAAGTGCTGTTTATGGGTGGTAACAGAGAAACCCATAAAAAGTAAGTTCTCTCCACTGGCAGAGATGGTATATTTCATAGCTGGGTACCACACACCCATAGAACTGGTGCAGCAGCAAGAGGGACCTTTATCAAATGTAAATCAGGCTGTATTTTCCCTTGTTGAAACCCTCTACTGGCTTCCCACCCCACTTAAAATAAACTCCAAGCTCGGTTTGATCTGGGTCCTGTCAACCTGTCTGACCTGGTCCCACTTTCCTCTCACTTTAGACACTGCAGCCACAGTGCCCTTGTTTCCATTCCTCAAACACAGCAGGCACCTTCTCTCTTAGGGCCTTGGCTGGAACGCTCTGTCCCTGACCTTCTGCAAGGTGGTCTCATCATTCAGCTCTCAGCTGAGCATCACCTTCGAAGAGAGGCACCCCAATCCAGAAGAGCCACCCGATCACTCTCAGCAACAGCACCCTACTTCACTCCAGGCACAGCCCTTCACTCCAGGCACAGCCCTTCACTCCAGGCACAGCCCTTCTCACTGTCTGATGTGGTTCTTTATTTTTATTGGCATGTTTACTTAACCAATCTGTCCTCCCACTAGACATAAGTCCAATTAGAAGAGGCCTATATAGACGTATTCACCACTGTGCTCACAAGCCTCTGAAACAGGCCTGGTACATGGTAGGAATTATAAATATCCATGGAAACAGTAGCATCTTAAAATTGGTATTATAGTAGGAAGTTTAGTGGGAAAGCAGGAAGCTCTGAACTGGACCTGTACAGTTTCCTGGGCCCCACTCCAGATTTGCTGAGTCAAAATCTCTAAAAATGAGGCCCAGGTAACTGATTTTTAATAAACACCTCAGGTGAGTGATTCTGAGGCAAGTGACCCCAGAACATATTTTTAAAAACACTGCAATTAGAGGCCAAAGACCTAGTTTGAGACCCTGTTTATTTCACAAAGTTTCATGAGACTCAAAAGATACAATGGCTGACCAAGTTCATTGCCTATGCCTGACACTTACCAAAACACAGGCCTGAAGAGTTATTCCTCCCGGCTTTCCTGTCAGGGGCCTGCAATGTGAGCATTCCAGGATGGAAGTGCCCAGGAATGTGATTTCTTTTTCTCAGCTCACCACAAACAAAGCAGACTTTTGTGGAAAGAATCATCTGCAGACTCACACAAAAAACTGACATAGAAACTAAAAAAGAGAACAACAGTAATAACTAGCATGTATTGAACCTTGATTAAGAACCAAGCACCATCATCCCCATCTCACGTAATATGCACTGTTCTCCCCATTTTATAGGTGAGATTGCATTAGTAACTTGCCCAAAATGACATAATTAGTACTTTGCAAATTTGTTTTAAAACTCAGGCAGCTGGCTGACCTCAGGGCCATGCATTTATCCACTGACTACACCATAGTCAAAGGCTCTTGTCTTCTGATACCAATCAGCACCAGCTCTTCTATTTCACACTGACCAACCAGTCCCCCTTCTCACCGACACCTTCTCTTTTCAGATATGACTAGTAGCCCTGCGCACGAATCCGTGCGCCAGTAGCTTGCTGCCACCCTCCAGTAGCTCTCTGCCCGCTGCCCCGCTCTCCTGTAGCTCCCCTCACCCCCTCCCCCTGCCCCCCCTCATAGCTTACTGCCCTGCCCCCTCCTGTAGCTCCCCCTCCCCCTGACCCCCTCATAGCTTGCTGCCCTGCCCCTTCTGTAGCTCTCCGCTGCCTGCTTGTAGCCAGTAGCTCACTGCCTCCCTCCTGTAGCTCCCTCCGTCCCCCCGATCCTCCCTCATAGCTTGCTGCCCTGCCCCCTCCTGTAGCTCGCTGCCATCCGCTTGTAGCTCGCTGCCCCACCCTCCTACTGATCAGTGATCCGGTCGTTACGCAGTCCATTTGGATATTATATCTTTATTATATAGGACTAGAGACCCAATGCATGAAATTCGTGCATGGGGGGGGGGGGAGGGGTGGTACCTCAGCCTGGCCTGCACCCTCTTGCAATCTGGGACCCCTCACTCCTAACTGCCTGCCTGCTTGCTCCTTACCACTTGGCTCACCACTCCTTAGCACTGCCTTGGAGGTGGAAGAGGCTCCCGCCTCCGCCGCTGCACTGGCCAGCCTTGAGCCCGGCTTCTGGCTGAGTGTCGTTCCCACTGTGGGAGCACACTGACCACCAGGGGGCAGCTCCTGCATTGAATATCTGCTCTCTGGTGGTCAGTGCGTGCCATTGCGACCGTCGTTCTGGGCTTTTATATATATAGATACCATCAATTGTACTACAATCAAATTTCATTCGTTTTTCAAGTTTCTTCTCCTAAAGATATCTATCTTTTGCATATATCTAATCCCACCCATTAGGCATTGATTTTGTAACTGAAGTCTTTAGATTTTTGTAGAGTAGGGTTTCTTGCTGATGCCTGTAACATCCTTTAATGATCAACTAAAACCCCTAAATATCTTCCCAGTCTAGAGGTAGGCTTGTATACTTGTGTCATTGATTTTTTTTTTTAATCTAAATACAGAACTTCGCATATACCCCTGTGGGATTTCATCTTGTGGTTTTGGACCAATGTTCCAGCTTGTCAAGATTATTTTCGATCTTGATTCTATCATCTGCGGTATAAGCCATTCCTCCCAGCTTTCTGTCATCCATAGATTTTATTAAATGAAACATCCATTTCTCATTCAAATAATTGATAGAAATGTTGAATTGCACAAAGCCAAGTATAGATAGTATGACAGGAGGGATTATTGTTTTAAAAAGGAGTACAGTACCAGACTGAGCATGAGTATGAAAGTGTAGTCACTAGAAATGACCCCAAATGCACTATTGAAAAGAGTATTTGGTGTCCCATCCTTCACCTGATATTCTCTGTGATGCTACATGCGGGCAGATGCACCAGTGTCATTATCACCACTTTTGATGTACCTTTTCACATACTTCCTTACCCTCTGGAATTCATTTCCTCGATAGTCAACAAACATTTATTGATTATTTACTAAGTAAAAAAATCACTGTGTATATATGTTTGGGTTACAGAATTGAGGAAAATAAATAAAATGATCACCATGGTACAATAAATGCTATTTGAAGAGAGATGGAATGGGAGAAAAAGAGGCAGACACATGGGTCAGGAAAAGCTACCTGAAAGAGGCAGTGCCTGGGTTATGTTTGAAGGTCAAGTGTGAATTGCACAGACATGGAATTGGAGGTAGAGAGATTGTCATGAGCTAAGGTCACAAAGCCTCTAAGCCATGTTAGAAGACTGGATTTTCTATTAATAGCATTAAAAGTTTCCATTAAGGACTCTGTCCATGAGGTCTTCCTCATTCACTTCAACTTGCACCAATCCCTCCTACCTTGAAAAGCCTAAAGCAGTTTTTCTCCATCCCAGGGTCAGGTTGCCCCTTAACCACATACTCTTATATTTTTACCTCATTAATGTGTACATGTGTTTGTCATCCCTCAATTCATGGAAGGGTATTGAAGAATGGATCTATGACTCACATTGCCACTGTGTCCCCTCACACCATCTTGAAAAGAGGCAATGGCAATGAATGGCCAATAGTAGGAATGGCTCATCAGATCGGGCCTAACCCGGCAGTCAGACATCCCTCTCGCAATCCGGGACAACTGGCTCCTAACCACTTGCCTGCCTGCCTGATCATCCCTAACCCCTCTGCCTGCCTGGCTGATCGTCCCTAACCGCTCTGCCTGCCTGCCTGATCACCCCTAACACATCTGCCTGCCGGCCTGATTGCCCCTACCTTGCCCCCCTGCTGGCCTGATCATCCTTACCTTGCCTCCCTGCCAGCCTGATTGCCTCTAACCTCTCTGCCTGCCTGCCTGATCGCCCCAAACTGCCCTCCCCTGCCGGCCTGATCTCACCCCCATCTGCCCTCCTCTGCCGGCCTGATCTTGCCCCCCAACTGCCCTTCCCTGCAGGCCTGATCTCATCCCCAACTACCCTCCCCTGCCGGCCTGGTCACCCCCAACTACCCTCCCCTGCTGGCCTGATCGCCCCCAACTGCCTTCTCTGCCTCGGTCCCCACCACCATGGCTTTGTCTGGAAGTAAGTCGGACGTCTGGAAGATGGCCAGTTGACCTGGTCTAATTAGCATATTACCCTTTTATTAGTATAGATAGATTATATAGGATAGGATTGCTTAAATTGGGACAGGGAGCCTTCTTCAGCAGGAGGAGATGCTCTTGGCAGACAAAAACACAAAATCCCTATATCTGGACTGATAGCCAGCCATATGCACTATACTGCCAAACCGGTCATTAAAAAATTGAACTGCTTTTTACACCTTACACCAAACAGCTGTTGCCCTTAAAACACCTCCTCAGCCCCCACCTTAGGTTCTGCCTTTGCAGGTCACCCAGAGTAGGTTCTGATTGGTCGGTTCCTATGCCAGTCAGCATCAAAAGCTCCGCCTCCTAGGCAGCCATTGGCTCCTCGCAATTTACCCAGATTTGGTTCTGATTGGTCGGTATCTATGCCAGTCAGCATCTCTGGGCCTATCTCTGGGCCTGATCATAGAGGCGGGGCTGATCAGCAGCCGCCCCAGGCTGCTGGCAAGTGGGCTAAACTGCTGACCTCTGGAAGAGAGAGAGAGGCTTGGCTGCTGGCGAGGCCCAGAGAGAGAAGCAGGGTCTGATCACCCTGTTTCTTTCTCCAGGCCTCACCAGCAACCGCTGCCGCTGCTGATCAGCCCTGCCTCTCTCTCTCTCCAAGAGGTCAGCAGTTCAGCCCATTTGCCTGCTGCACACACAGCCTGGTATTCAGTCGAGCCTTCGATTGTTTTGGATGTTATGACCCTGGCTCTTTATATATATATATATATATATATATATATATATATATATATATATATATATTCCTTCTTTGTGCCAAGTGACTAGCTGAGTGCCCAGTTTTATCTTTTGATAAAATGAATAAAATATTCTTCCACTCTTTTCAGCATAACTGTAAATCATACTATGTGTATGTTCAGTCCTGCTTTCCAAGGACAGAATACACCTTTGGAGTCCCTTATTTAGGGTACTGAGTCTGTGAGCTGGTATTTTTATGCACAATTTCTTTATACATGTCAAGAATTGGTGAGCTTTGGAGAGTATGCCATGCTGGGTTCATACAAAAACTGGTCTGATTTTTTACTTTATGTAAATAGTCAGGATACATAGACAATTGATCGGAAGTTCCATGACAAGTCAGTCAGGTTGGTTGAGAATGGCTGGCTGGGGTCTAAGGAGAAATGAGACACAGTCTACAGGCAATGTCTATGGCCACAGGTGAAGGATGTGGTGACTGAAAAGCACAGGGCCATACATATGCCATCCCAGATAGTGCCTTTAATGTGGGTTTCTTAAGGATGTCTAGCAAATCTAAATGTTCAACATCATCCTTTACTTTGTAAACTGTGTGCATGTGACTGCATCCTTTTCTTTAACCTTCTTATGAAATAATATATATATATATGAAACACATTACTAAACAAAAAATATATGACATATTTATATATACAGTTTGATGACTTATCTGATGTGAACATGTGTGATAGCACCACTTGGGTCAAGAAATAGAGCATGATCAGAGAAACTCCTTTCTTTTGCCCCCACCTAAACACTACCCACCATTGTCCTGATTTTCAAGGACATCACTTCCTTACTCTCCCTTACAGTTTCATCACCTATGTGTCTATCTCTATGCACCATAGTTTGATTTTGCCTTGTCTCTTTTTGGTACTTCATATAAATTATATCATATACTAAACTTTGTTTTGTGTTCAGCTTTTTTTGCTCAATATTATGTTTATGAACCTGATTGATTTTGTGGCAGGTAGTTGTAGCTCGTTCATTTTTCACTGTTGTATAGTACTAAAAAGTGTGAATATATGACAATTTTATTTACCCAATTCCCAGGTGATGGACATTTAGATTGTTACCAATTTTTAACTAGTTTGAATAATGATGTTATGAACTTTCTTATACATTTCATGGCACACGCATTTCAGGTGAGTCTGTGGCTAGAGAGTAATTGTTGGGTAATAAGGTATTAAGTTCAATATTAGTAGATAATGCCAAACTGTTTTCCAGAGTAGTTGTATCAATTCCACTTCTACCAGCAATGTATGAGAATGCCAGTTGCTCCCCATTCTCACCAACAGATGGTTTTATAGTCTATTTTTTTTTCAATTACAGTTGACATTCAATATTATATTAGTTTCAGTGTACAGCATAGTGGTTAGACATCTATATAATATACAAAGTGATCCCTCGGATAACTCTAGTATCTACCTGGCACCATACATAGTTATTACAATATTACTGACTACATCCCCCATGCTGTACTTGACATCACCAGGATTATTTTATAACTACTAATTTGTACTTCTCAATCCCTTCATCTTTTTTCACCCAATCTCCCTACATCCTCCCACCATCTGGCAATCATCAGTTTATTCTCTGTGTCTATGGGTCTATTTATATTTTGCTTATTCATTCATTTTCTTCTTACATTCCACATACAGTATAAGTGAAATCATATAGCATTTTTCTCTCTGTGTCTTATTTCACTTAGCCTAATACGCTCTGGGTCAGCAATTTTTAACCTTTTTCATCTCATAACCCACAGAAATTAATTACTAAAATTCTATGGCATGCCAAAAAATATATATTTTTTACCAATCTGACAAAAAAAAATAAGTATAATTTTGATTCACTTACACCTGACAGCTATTTTTGTATTGGCTGTTGTCATTTTTTTTATTTGACAACTTCAGGGAAAGAGGTCAGTGCCCCTGACTAGTCAGTTATTGCATGTTTTAAAAATTCTTGCAGCACACTAGTGTGACTGCCATGGCACAAGGTTGAAAATTGCTGCTCTAGGCCCATCCATGTTTTCACAAATGGCAAGATTTCATTCTTTTTTATGGCCAAGTGATATTCCAATGTATATCTGTACCACTTCTTCTTTATCCACTTACCTACTGATGGGCACTTTGCTTGCTTCCACATCTTGGCTATTCTAAATAATGCTGCAATGAACATAGGGATGCATATATCTTTTTGAATTAGTGTTTCAGATATATTTTTTTATAAATACACAGAAGTGGAATTGTTGGGTCATAGGGTAGTTCTTGTTCTTAATATTTTAAACTATTTTTAATTTTTTGACGACCCTCCTCTTGTCAGTAGTGGCTGCACCAACTTTCAATCCCACAACAATGCACTGGGGTCCCTTTTCTCCACATCTTCACCAATATCTGTTTGTTGATTTATTGATGATAGCTGTTCTGACAGGTGTGAGGTGATATCTCATTGTGGTTTTAATTTGCATCTCCCTGACGATTAGTGATGTTGAGCATCTTTTCATTTGTCTATTGGCCATCTGTACGTCCTCTTTGGAGCAGTGTCTGTTCAGGTCCTCTGCTCATTTTCAATTAGATTGGCGGGAGGGGGGGGGAGTGCTAAGTTGTATAAGTTGTTTATAAATTTTGGATATTAACCCCTTATTGGATATATCATTAGTGATTATCTAAGTCAGTAGACTGTCTTTTCACTTTGTTGATGGTTTCCTTTGCTATACAAAATCTTTTCTGAAAGATCTATTCACTGATGTCAATGGGGCTTAAAGTTCAGTACAATTACTGGATTATTGTCAATTTCTCCTTTTATGTCCATTAATATTTACTTTCTATATTTAGGTGTTCCTACATTGGGTGTGTAAATGTTTACTAGAGTTATATCCTCTTGTTGGATTGATCCCTTTATTATTATGAAATATCTTTCTTTGTCTCCTTTATAGCCTTTGTTTTATAGTCTATTTTGTCTGATATAAGTAATGTTACCCCAGCTTTATTTGCTGTTTTCATTTGCATGAAATATCTTTTTCCATCCTTTTACTTTCAGTCTGTGTGTCTCTTTCAATTTGAAGTGTGTCTCTTGTAGACAACATATGTATGGGTCTTGTTTTCTTATTCATTCATCTACACTATGTCTTTTGATTGGAGTATTTAACCCATTTAGATTTTAAGTGATTATTGATAGTTATGTAGTTACTAGAGGCCCGGTGCATGAAATTTGTGCATGGGTGGGGTCCCTAGGCCTGGCCGGTGATCAGGGCCAATCGGGGCCAGGCCAATCAAGTCCAGACCAGAGAGGAGGTGACGGTCACTAGTCTGGGTGCATAAGGAACCAACACCAGACGTCGACATTGCCATCATCAGCACCTCACCACCACGCGGTTCCCTGCCTCTCCCCCTGCTTCCTTCTCTTGCCACCACACTGCCACTGCAGTGGGTGGGCAGCAGGCCAATCAGGGCCTGCCAGCCAGGGGGAGGGACGGGGCATCGGAGGTTGGCTGCTGGCCCTGAGGAGGGAGCTGGCCCTTGGCACCCCTGTGAAATGGGCCACATCCACCACCACCCACCCCCGGTCCCCCATCCCAGCCTGGGGGCCAGCCCTGATCAGGCGATTGGGGCCAGCCAGGGGGAGGCACTGCAGGAAGTTGGCCGGCCAGAGGGGAGGGACTGCGGGAGGTTGGCCAGCCAGGGGAGGTTGGCTGTGGGAGCACACTGACCATTAGGGGGGGCAGCTCCTGCATTGAGCGTCTGCCCCCTGGTAGTCAGTGCGCATCATAGTGACCAGTCATTTCGGTCGTTCAGGTCGTTCCGGTCGCTTAGGCTTTTATGTATATAGATTACCATTGTATTATTCATATTTATGTTTTTTAAAGAAGCCCTTTTAACATTTCTTGTAATACTGGTTTAGTGGTGATGAACTCCTTTGGCTTTTTCTTATCTGGAAAGCTTTTTATCTCTCTCTCTTTTTTTTTTTTTTTAATCCTCACCCGAGGATATTTTTCCACTGATTTTGAGAGAGAGTGGGAGAGGGAAAGACAGAGAGAAATAATGATGTGAGAGAAACACATCGATTGGTTGCCTCCTGTGTGAGCCCCAACCAGAGCCCAGGCCAGGGAGGAGCCTGCAACCAAGGTACATGCCCTTGGTCAGAATCAAACCTGGGACCCTTTGGTCCTTTGGCCGGATGCCAAAGGACCACTGACACAAACCAGCTAGGGTTCTCCTTTGATTCTAAATGATAGTCTTGCTGGATAGAGTAGTATTTGGTTGTAAGTCCTTGCTTTCCATCACTTTGAATATTTTGTGCCAGTCCCTTTTGGCATGAAATGTTTCTGTTGGTAAATCGGCTGACAGCCTATGGGAGCTTCCTTATAGATAATTAACTGCTTTTCTCTTGCTGCTTTTGGTATACTCTCTTTGTCTTTAACTCTTGCCATTTTAATTATGATGTGTCTTGGTGTGGGTCTCTTTGGGTTCACCTTATTTGGGACTCTGTGCTTCCTGGACTTGTATCTATTTCCTTCACCAGGTAAGGAAAGTTTTCAATCATTATTTCTTCAAATAGGTTTTAAACTCCTTCCTCTTTCTCTTCTCCTTCTGGTATACCTATGATTGTTGTTATTCTTGATATTATCCCAGAGGTCCCTTAAACTCCTATCCTATTTATTTATTTATTTATTTATTTATTTATTTATTTATTACTGTTCTGATAGGTTGTTTTTTGCTACTGTCTTCCAAATCACTGATTTGATCCTCTGCTTTATCTAATCTTCTGTTGATTCCTTAAAATGTATTCTTCAGTTATTCTAGTGTATTTCAGTTATTCTAGTGTGTTTCAGTTATTGTAGTTTCATTTCTGACTGGTTCTTTTTATGGTTTTTATGTCCTTTTTTATGTTTACTATCTCTTTTTTGAAGTTCTGACTGAGTTCATCTATTCTTCCCCTAAGTTCCTTGTGCATCCTATAACCATTGTTCTGGACTCTGCATCTGGTAGGTTGCTTGGCTCCATTTTGTTTAGTTCTTTTTCTGAAGTTTTTTCCTATTTTTTTTCATTTGGGACATGTTTCTTTGTCTCCTCATTTTGGCTGCTTCTCTGTGTTTGTTTGGATGAATTAGATAGATCTGTTATGTCTCCCAATCTTGACAGGATAGCCTTACATAGCCTCTGTCAGGCCCAGTGGTACAGTCTCCCTGATCATCTGAGTCAGATGCTCCAGGAGTGTCTCTTTGTGGGCTGTGTGTGCCCTCCTGTTATAGTTGAGCCTTTATTGCTAATGGCACATCAGTGGGTGAGATTGACCCTGAGGTTGATTGGCTATGAGGATTGGCCACAACCATAGTGTATGAGCCACTGTGTAGGGCTGACTTTATAGAGTAGGATTCACCCCCACAGGGTTCTCATGCCCGTTGAGACTATACTTTGATTGTACTGTTTGTGGAGCCAGTACGTGGTGCTCTGTTGTAGTATGAAGCTGGCCACAGGGTATGTTGGTTCTGGGATCTCTCGGTAGAGGCTCTAGTGCAGGTCAAGGTCAGCCACTGCATGTGCCCAGCCAGAAGCCACCTGGTAGGAGCTACAAAGTCATCCAGGGTTGGGAGCAGCCTGTGGTACCTGGGAGAGGCCACACTGCGAACAAGGCTGTTTGCCACCATTTGCTCAGCAAAAGGCACAAGGCATAAGGAGGCCAGCCACCACTTGCCTGGGGCATGTGGATCTTTGAGAGTATTTACAAAAATCTGCCGCCTGAGCCAGGCCAGCTACCTATCACTGAATGGGCTGTGGTACATGAGGTGGGTGAAGTGGGTCTCAGGGACTCATCAAATTAGGGCATGCAGTGTTCACCAGGTCATTGTAGATTCAAATTTGATGACACCTGGCTGGCAGACCATTGATAACAGTGCTCAACACAGGGAAAATGGTGCTTGCCTAATGCTTGTGTGGGAGAAGGGTTCCACACAGAGAGAATGGTTGCTGTCCCTTCAGCCCTTGCCCTAAAGCCACACAATTCAGTTTCTCCTTGTATATCTCTGGTGCTTTTCAAAATGCTGTCCTTTTGCTTAGAGTAAGTGTTTGTGAGCAAGTGTGTGAGCCCTGTAAGAGAACACCTGGGTATCCAGCAGCCCATGCACAAATTTTGTGCGCCAGGCCTCTAGTTTTTAATAAATATAACTGATAAAGGCTTGTGTCTAGAACAGATAAAAAGAATTCCTAAAATTTAAAAAAAGCAACAAATCTGGCACAAGGGCCTGTATAAGCACTTAACATATGAAGATATTTAAATCATCAAAAATATATAAAAGATGCCCATTAGTCATCAGGGAATAAAAATTAAAACCACAATAAAATACCACAACATATCAGAAGGGCTAAAATTAACAGACTACAAAATTAGAGCTTTCCATCAGATGGAGAAGCTCACCTCCTCCCATGAGTACATAAACATTATAATTAAACTAGAGGCCTGGTGCATGGATTCCTGCACTGGTGGGATCTCTTGGCCTGGCCTGCAGTGATTGGGCCAAAACTGGCTCTCGGACATCCCCCGAGGGGTCCTGGATCAGACAGAGGGCTGCTGGATACCCAGGTGTTCTCTTACAGGGCTCACACACTTGCTCACAAACACTTACTTCTCTTTAAAGTTTGTGCTTTATTTTGTCCACTGTAAAAAAATGTTCCCTGTCTCCAGGTTATGAAGATATGCTATATTACCTTCTAGAGCAGTGATTTTCAACTTTTTTTATCTCATGAAATACAAACTAATTACTATAATTCTGCACCCCACCAAAAAATATATTACACATTTTACCAATCTGACAAAGAAAACAGATATAATTTTGACCCATTAACACTGACTATTGTTATGTTGGCTGTTGTCATTTTTTTCTATTTGACAATCTGCCTTTTTTGACTTTCTGCCTTTTTTCTTTTCTAATATGTGTATTTGAAGCTACAGCTTTCCCTCTAAGCATGGTTTTATCTGTATCACACAAGACTTAATACATATTTTTCAGTTTACTAGTAAATTATTTTCTGATTTCCATTATCATTTCTTGTTTGAACTATGGGACTATAGAACTATATTTATTAATTTTCAAATATTTGGGGACTTTCCAATTATGTTTCTGTAATTGATTTCTAGCTTAATTTACACAAATAAAGAAAAATTTTGAAATGTTTTGATAGTTTATAGTTTAGAAATTTTGCATATGCTTGGGGAAAATTTGTATTTCACCATTGTTGTTTTATTTTACATACGTTGATTAAATCAAGTGTGCTCATAATGTTGCTCAAATCCTCTATATTCTGACTGGTTTTTGTTCTATGGGTTCTATGAAACATTGAAAGTGATTATAAAATTTCCCACTATGATTATGAATTAGTGTATTTCAACTTTTAGTTTTGTCAATTCTTGCTTTATGTGTTTTTGTGCTTGTTATTAGGTACATACAAATTTCCTGTGAATTAAATATTTTATTAGTGCAAAGTATCTCTCTTCATTTCTAGTAATGCTTTATAAGTATTATAAAGTGTATAACTATAAAAGTTTATGTTTGGTTGGTACTTGTATTATGTGCATTTTTCCTCTCCTTGCCTTCAACTTTTCCATATTTTTATGATTAGGCATGTCTCCTATAAGTATGTTAAGCATAGTAATTTTAAAGTTTGTGCCTCATAACTCCTATATCTGGGATTCCCATGTGTCTGGTTCTATTGTGCATTGGTTTCTTTAGTTTTCATTCATTTCATTCCTCATATGCCTGTGTACTTTCTTTTCTTGTTACATGATAGTCATTGTATTTAGGGATCTGTTTATATAATAAACTTGAGGCCTAAAATGACGTTATCTTCCCCTGAGAGGATTTACATTTGCCTCTGCTGTCAAGCGATCATCACTTCAATTCAATTTAAAGATGATTCAAAACTGGTCTTAAGCCCTGCTGGGCCTCTTATTTCTGGTTCACCCATACTCCCAGCGTTCAGACTTTCCCAGGGTCGTAACCCAGGACTCCCAACCTGAGCAATCCTGATCTGCAATCTCTACCTTTCTTGCCCCACCCCTCAGCCACCCTCTCTAGAATTAGCAAAGATCTCAGGTGGAAAAGTCGGCCCAAATGCTGAGTTTATCTGCTGGGCCTCACCCTCCTCTAGATTCTAGCCAGGTCATTCTTCACTACCTTATTTGTTCTCAAATGCCTTAAAGCAGATATTTTTATATTTTCATGAGCTTTTCTCATTATCTTCAACAAGATGATCAGTCCAAATTACCTTGTTCACCATTACTAGATAGATATACAAGTCTGCTCTATTTGTTTGGTTTTTTAATGTAAACAATAATTTACACTATTTTCTTATTATGCCTGTTTTATTATGATTGCTTTCTTATTATGAACATTATATATTCCCACTGTTAAATTTTTTTTAAAATATAAACATAAAAAAGTGAATTAAAATTCCTCATATTCTGAAATGTATTTCCTACTTCTATTTTTTTCATTGTATGTATATATATATAAACATTTTTAACAATGAGATCATACTGTACTTATTTTATAATAGAAGTGATTCATTTAATATATCACAACATCTTGATAGCTTTATGGTATTCTCATATATGTGTACACCATAATTCATTTATACTATTCTCTAGAATTGGATATCAAAATTTCTCCAATGACTCATCATTATAAAACCACTGTCGCAAGCATTTTTTTTCAAATATTTGAATAGTTCATGATTATTTCTTTAAGATAAATTCCCAAAAGTGGAGTTGCTGATCAAAAGATAGAAGGAATTATGTATATTGCTAAGCTGTCCTCCAGAAGAGCATCATCAATATGCACTTCTAACAACAGTCTTTGAGAGTAACACTGTTCAACTCCTAAAGTCAGATTAGAACTTCTGAGCAATTACTTCCTTACCAATGTAGGTGAGATTTACCACTTTTAAACTATTTAAAAGCATTCTAAATGTTCTCTGTCCTGCCTTTTGCCATCATTGTAACTTTGATTTCTTCCTTGGTATGTAAAATAACCTGCCAGCTTAAGGATTGGAAGGATTTAGGGGCTTAATATTAGAGACCAAACATTTCCTGGGGGTGGAAGGAGGAAGGCTGCTGCACAAAGTGGTTTACTGAGGATCCCCAGCCCTCCAGTGGCCAAAGCAGGGCTTCTCCTTCTGGTTTGGTACTCACATCCCTCTTTTAAAAAGCAAAGTAGGGGGTGGGGTAGGGAGGAAGAGATTAACCAAAGAATAGGTATACATATATGCATTATCTATGGACACAGACAATGGGGTAGTGAAGGCCTGAGGTGGGGGGCAACAGGGTGGAGGGGCAATGGAGGAAAAAAGGGGAACATCTGTAATACTCTCAACAATAAGGATTTTTTTTTAAGTAAATGAGTGGAAAAGTTCCATCTGGTAACTCAGAAATTACCATAATACTTAAGCATAAATACATGCACTTTGCTTTGAATTCTCCTGTACTAACAAAGTCCAAACTCCTCAACAAGGCCTTTCGAGATCTAACCTATGTCCACCTGTCCTGCCTAGATTTGTTCAGCGCCAGCCAAGCTTTCTTTCTTCTTCTCCCCTATACCATGGATATAGTGTCCTTTGCATGGCACGTTCTTCTACTTTTGACTATCAACTCTGATTTATCCTTCAAAATTCAGCTCAGCCCTAACCGATTTGGCTCAGTGGATAGAGCGTTGGCCAGCAGACTCAAGGGTCCCAGGTTCGGTTCCGGTCAAGGGCATGTACCTTGGTTGCGGGCACATACCCAGTGGGGAGTGTGCAGGAGGCAGCTGATCAATGCTTCTCTCTCATCGATGTTTCTGACTCTCTATCCCTCTCCCTTCCTCTCTGTAAAAAAATCAATAAACATATTTTTTTAAAAATTCAGCTCAGATGTCACCTCCACAGGGAAATCTCCCATGACTCCCACAGCCTAACACAGAAGTACCTCCTGTTTTATAGCACTGCGTGTCCATCTCTGTCACAACACCTATCACTCTACACTGTACTCCTCTGCTTACTTATCTGCGTCACCTGCTACTTTAAGAACTCAAGATGTCAGGGACTGTGTCTTATATTTCTTTATACCCTGAGCACTGCAATCTGGAAAAATGCTTCTTAAATTAAGCCTTTTCTTCCCCTATAGATATTCTTTCATTCATTCCCACCAATCCAGGACTTTGTTTTTATTAAAGAAATTACAACCTAAACGTCTCAGTGGGATATAGCTGCATAACATTCTAGAATAATAAAACTGGGAAGGATGTAAGTAATCATAAGCCAGGTTCTTTATTTTTATAGCACAGGAACTAAGTTTCAGGGAGATGCAGTTATTTGTCCAAGGACATAGTGCAAGTTCATGGCCAAACCAGAACCAGAATGTCAGTTTTCTGTTTTCTAGAGCAGCATACTTCTCACTAAATTAAGGCTCTTATGAGCAGTCGCCTAGAGGTAATAGTGCTTAGCCCACAGAAAGGAATCTCTACTATTGGGATCTCAGCTATTATGGCCCCCATACGAGGGAAGTAGCTGGCGCCTCTCATTGTAGGCCACATATGTCTACCAGAATGGAAGAAAGGAAAACTCCACAAGATCAACATGGAGAAAAAAAGACTATGGTTCACTATGTATTTTATAAAGAAGGTTTTTGTTCTGTGTTCATTATTGCACATCCTCTTTAAGGTGCTGAAACCTAATCTTAGTCTTTGTGAAGATGGAGAAACTGAGTTTCACAGGTTTACTTTTCTTGGCTTATTTACTGCCGTAGAACTACCCTCTGTTAAATAGCAGATATCTGTCTCTGAAATATATTTTGACATAAGCTGATAAGTTAAAGTCAACAAAGCTCTATCTGCCAATTGCCTTTTTAAAAAACTCCAATTATATCATTTTAGTTTTATTTCTAAATATTATGTATGATTAAGGTCCTGGCTTAACTCATGGGGCAATATAGTGTAGAAGTAAATAGTAAGAACTTTGCAGCCAGACTGTCTGCGTTTGGATCAGTAATTTCTAGCTAATTTTGAGCAAATTACTTAGCATCTCTTTGCCTGAGCTTTTTCATTTGGAGAATGAGTATATTAATCACACATGTTTCCGGTGGCTGTTCCGAGGATTAAATGAGATAATACCTGTAAAGAGCTTAGAACAATGCCAGGCACATGGTAAGGCTTGAAGTTAGTAATTATCGCAGGGATTCTATAAATAAACGTAAGTGAAAATAATCAGCAGATCCACCGGGGAGTGTAGGTTAACCACTCATGCCCTCAAATACAAAGCTCCTGCTACTGGAATAATTTTGGAGACTGGAGCATATCCCCTTGACTCCTAATAATACTAAGCCACATGAGGCCCATGAAAGAAAACTCGATGAAATACAACATTAAATGCTATCACGTAACTGTCCATACATTCTGGATTTCCACAAAGCAGTGCATCCGAATCATAATTAAGGGTTTGAAAGTCAAATGATTTAAGTGCTAGTTTTAATTACCGCTTGGTGAACTTTAGTGTGTTAGAATTGTCACAACTTTCCTTAAGGATTACTCTGAAGCCAGGCAATACAGTGGGAAATTATTAACTCCTACTTTGGTACAGCAATTATCTGCATTACAAGGTTTATGCAATTAGCTGTTTAAGATGTCATTATATTTTGCCATCTGGTACACAGGAGTTTATGCATATGAACAGGCACGTGTTGAAGTGATTTTCACTATATGACTTGTTCTCAACCCAAGTCATCTCTCTAATGAGGGGAAGTTACCGTGCACCGTACATTAGTGGCAGGTGCACACTATCAAGCTTCATTTTCATCGAAGACCTTCATTTTTCCATTTTAAAGTATTCTGCCCAAGTGTTGGAAAATTAATTAGTCGTTTGCAATTGAACAACGCCTGCAGACACGTTCCTTGGCAGTTAGAGGGGGCGTGGCTTCAGTTAGGGGCCACGGTTGCAAGGAACTCTCCTCCGTGAAAAAAGCCTGGGTGTAAAGCAATGCGGTAGACGGCCTTTCCCCGAGAGGAAGGGGGGGGGGGGGCTCGCTGCAGGACGTTCTGCGCCACAGGGGTCAGCATCCCCCCACCCACCCCAATTCCCTTCCCACTGAAGGTTGAGCGGGACAGGGACGGGTCGCCAGGGTCTCCCAGAGATCACAGCTCCTCCTCCTCCCAGCCTCCGGGAAACCGAGGCGCGACGCGGCCTGGGACGCCGTTCTCCCTGAGCAGGGGTCCCCGACTGAAGCGCATTAAAAAGGCGCCCTCTGCTGTCCGCTCCCAGCCTTTGGGTTAGAGGAGAGGCGGTGAGGGGCCGGGACAAACTTTTCACCCCGCTCTCAGCCTGAAAGCCCTGCTCTAAAAAGTGCCTCGCATCTCTGCGGACAGACGTTCTGCGCAGCAAGGCTGGGCGAGGGGTGCGGCTCAGAAGGAATCAGCTCTGTCCCCTGGCACCGCGCCGAGAGCCCGGGCGGGCGGGGCGGGCTAGCGCGCAGCCCCGGCTGGGGTGCGGGGAGGCGGGGGGGAGGAGGTGGGGGGGGAGGTTGGGGGGAGCGCGGGGGGCCAGGGCGGCGCCCTCTGCGAAACCAGCGTAGGGGGCGGGGGGGCGGGAGGGGCCCTGGTCTTCCGAGGCAAGAAAGAAAGAAACCCCAATCGGGAGCGCGGCGGGACGCGGGTGACCTCGGGTTTGGCCGTCGCAGCCCCGCTCAGTCCCGCACCTGCCCCTCAGCCAGCCGCGGAGAAGGTCCCAGGAGTGGGGGGCCCCCTAGAGGGGGAACAGAGGTGTTTCTCGGCCTTCCCCTGCCGGGGCTTTGTTAGTTGGTTCTGTCTGAATCGCCAAAGGGCCGAGCCGTCCCGGAAAGGCGCGCGGGCACCCAGCCGAGGCCGCCCGCGCGGCCATTGAAATCTGACACTGACGAACGAGCTGGGCCTGCTGCTTTCTTTGGAGGAGTTGGGAGTCGCCAGTCTGCAGAAATGTGACTGTGGGGTTCCCAGGGAAACGTTCTGCGCCGCCCCCGCCCTCCCCCCGCCCCCCGTCCCCCATCGCACCCTGCCCCCACCATTGCAGCCACCTCCTGTCTCCCTTACCCCCCCTCACCCCCCCGCACCACCACCACCAAACACACACCCCCAGCACGCACGTGTTTCCTCTTTCCCCGTCCGCGTGCCAGTTGGAGAACCAGAGTTCAGCTCCAAGAATTGTGAAGGGAAAGAGCTGACCACGAGGAAGTGTGGGTTTATTGGGACTGAGCTTTGGTTTGGGGCTCTGACTGCAGAGGCGCCTTTCACCTTTGATGTTTGGGGCCAGGGGGGTGACAGCGAGGGGGACTGAGGGAAGAGAACCTGGCTGAACGTGGCCCCTTTTGCCTTGTTTCTGCACCAGTCTGGGGGAGGGGGGACGGGGATGAGAACAGGTTGGATGCCTTACAAGCAAGTTAGCAACCAACAAGCAAATATTTCCAGATAGACAATGTGTGAAGCACTGAACCACTGAACCGGGCACCAGACAGTGATTGAGAATGAAAACAGGAATTTGCGTCCTAGGGGGTGTGGCTCAGTTGGTTGAGCTTGGTCCCATAGACCGAAAGGTCACAACTTCCATTTCCAATCAGACCACAAACCCAGGTTGCAGATTTGATCCCCAGTCCCAGTGCTACAGAAGGCAACCGACTGGTGTTTCTCTCTCATATAGATGTTTCTCTCTCTCCCTCTCTCTCTCTCTCTCTCTCTCTCTCTGAAATCAAAAAAATAAAATAGGGATTTGCAAGCTGATTAGAGTAAAATTCAAAGAAAAAAGGATAAGTTGGTCTGATTTAATATTCAACTGGATGTGTACAAATGAAGGGTAGGTAAAATTAGAACTGGCTGTTGGAGTCTCAGAACTTCTGTACCTGGGCATCCATGCCTGCAAGTGAATCGCAGGTCAGAGGTTATTCCGTATAGCTGCAGCACAGGAAACAGATACTTAAGAAAGTTTGAGATGATGGTACCAAGAAAAAGAGCCAACTGTGCACTTGGAAGAGAAAGTTGGACAAGTAAAGCAAGGGCAGATTGAAAAGGCTGGCGGTCTTGGAACTGAGGGGATGAAGTAGGGAAATGTGCTTTGGGGCCAGAGTGGACTAGGTCTAAATTTCCACATGCCTCCTACAAACTGAGTCTCTGTTCCCCTCTGTGAAATGGGATAATTATGCCTCAATATTGTGGGGATTCCATAGGGTTAAATGAGACAATGTCCTTAAATTCAGAATTAATATAACCCCTTCTTCCTTTTCAACTATTTCAAAATTGTTTTCATAATCTCTCTGCTTCTTTGGAGCCTGTTTAAAGGTTCTTTAAATAAACATGTGGCTCTGCCCCTCTTGTTTAAATTCAATCAGTTCTATTGCCTATGGATGCTCTGGAGTCCATACTATATTGCTGTCTTTTATAGCACCTAAATTATTTAAAAATACTGAGTTTCAACTACAAACTTCTAGCAATTGACTTTCTGAGCCACTATCCCATCAGATTGGTTCATCTGATGTCAATAATATGTAACATCGGTTTATTAAGACTTTCAATGGCTTTGGCTGAAAACTCAGTTTCCCATGATCAGGAGCAGCAGTTGGGTCCTCAAACAAACCCCACAGCTGTCTGTTGTAAAAAGCCATTTGATTTTATTAAGTGTCTGCTTTCCCAGAGTGGAGCTGACACAGAACAACCTCTGACCTGCAACTGACTTGGGGACATACCCACATTCAGAAGTTCTGAGATTGGGACTTGGGAAGATGAACATTCTGATTCAACACAGGTGACAGGAAGAACATTAATGAGTTTCAAAGTGACCCACAGATTGGATCCCAGCTCTGCCCTTTCATTACAAATGAGAGAGATATCCAGATATACACCCATACCCACACTTACACTGACTGATATGCATTCTCGTGACATAGAAGCACAATTATATATCAGAGAATAAAACAGGTCTCACCCAAATAAATGCTGTCTCTTATAAATGTGTATACGTATGACTGTGTCAAAGGAAGCCATAAGCTATAGTCTCCACTGTTCCTGAAGTCCTTTCTCAACCCATTCATTTATATAACAACTAGAGGCCCGGTGCATGAAATTCCTGCACGGGTAGGGCCCCTAGGACTGGCCAGCGATCAGGGCCAATCTGTGGGGCAACCAGCGGGGAGCATCTGCCCCCTGGTGGTCAGTGCACATCATAGCAACCGGTCATTCTGCTGGTCGTTCCACCGGTCGGTCCATTTGCATATTAGGCTTTGATTATATAAGATACCTGAAGATGATGGAATTTTGAAGGCAAAATTCTAGGATGAAGATCATTCCAGAAGAGAAATAGGTCAGTGGTTGGCAAACTCATTAGTCAACAGAGCCAAATATCAACAGTACAACGATTGAAATTTCTTTTGAGAGCCAAATTTTTTAAACTTAAACTTCTTCTAACGCCACTTCTTCAAAATAGACTCGCCCAGGCCGTGGTATTTTGTGGAGGAGCCACTCTCAAGGGGCCAAAGAGCCGCATGTGGCTCACGAGCCGCAGTTTGCCAACCATGGAGCTAGGGTATATATTCTTTGAATATTAGCCCCAGCACTTTATTATGACAAAACTAAGGCATGGACCTGGGGAATGGAGAGGGAGAGAAGTTTCTACCCTGAAGTTTAGAATATAAGCAAACCAGGAGAAATACTCCTGGATTTCTCCATATCTCTACTAGCACCTAGAACATGGTGAAACACATAAAAAGCATTTCACAAATATTGGTTTCGCCTTGTTTTTCCTCAGAAAGCCCTCTTATCTAAAAATCAAGTGGTTCCCAAAAACTGACAATTCAAAGGCGTCTGACTTAAAATACGATAACCTTATGGTGTTAGTTATAATCTCCTGGGGCATCTGTTTCAAAATGGAAACCTATTGTATTATTAGAAATATGGTCAGTCTATAGAAAGTAGCGGTTAGATGCAGTTATAGTCTGAGCTCTTGGTAAGGCATTCCCAAGGAGAAGCACCAGGGCTGGACCCAGGAGGAGAAAAAAAAAGTGGGATGCACACATTTACATCAGATGCCCCTACCCAAAGCCTTCTAGTGAGTAACTCCCAGGCCTTTGATATGTTAGTTATTCTCAGGTGTGAGCAGGAAGTATTCTGAGGACAAATGGAGGTTTGATTTTGTGCTTAAGTAAGAAGAAGGGAAACCAATGAGCAATTGTTGTACAATGAAAAAACGCCCTGAGCAATCCGGCCCACCATAAAATGTTACTAGTACATGGACACAGACCAGCAAAAATATTTCATGTACAAAAATATTTATTATAAATAATTCTTATAACTAAATCAACAAAGCACTATCGCTATAGGTCAGATGCTAGATTTGGCAATAGCTACCTTACACCAAACTTTCCAGTGTAATGGTATTTGTTATAATGAGATTTGGCTGGTTTGGTCATTAGGTAAATAGGTTATTCATATTTATGAAAGTATACATCAACTCATTTGGGGCTTCTCCCATTGCATCCCTGCTCCCTTCTTCCACCACCACTATTTCTTTAGGAAACATTATAATACTCTACCATTACTTAAGGCTCTAAACTCCATCCTTTACCACACCTTCAACACAGTAAAACCACCAACGTGTTCACCTCTTCTACCTGACCTTCCTCCATAACTTTCAAAAGCTCCCCAAAGCCAGCTGGGCCCATCCTAAGCTGTGGGGCAACGGAAGTCACTTGAATGTGTTGTCTGAAGACCTGGGCTCTCCATGACTTGGCTCCACCACTCCTCTGTGGGACTTCAAAGGACTCCTCTGAGCTCCCTGAACCAATGTTTCCTCTTCTGTAAAGAGAGAACTTGAAGTCCTCCCTCACGCAGATGTGTGAGAACCACCTGGGGCCTATGTAAAAGTCTTAATAGAATAACCAAGCACGTGGTAGGTACTTAATACATTAACATTACGGTACGTGGAGACTTTTTTTTTTTTAAGTAGAAAAATGTACCGACCATGGCTTGTATCCCCATGTCTTTATTTCCTCATCTTAAAATTAGAGATAATGTATACTATATACGGCGGTAAAAAAATTAAATGAGGTAATAGTACACAGTAATAGTAAGTTACAAGTAAATATAATATGTTATTATTTGCCTGTGAGAAGGGGATTGGCGAGAAAGAGAGAGAGAGAGGAGGGAGGGGGGGGGAGAGAGAGAAGTTATCAAAACTTCCACTAACCCCTCCTTCTTTTCTAATCAGACACTCAAGCCTCTTTGGCTCTCTCTGCCCTCTTTTAAGGCCTAATCTTCAAGGAACAGCAAGAAGCTAGATGAAGTCTTGCAAATTAGATCTCTTAGTATAAAAAAAACGGTTTTTCATATTAGAAGCAGATGAAAGCTCCGTGCAGGTGCCTATAATTGCTCACCTAAGCTATCTCATTGCATTCTCACAAGGCTCCGCTCAGACAGACCCCACCATTCCCTTCAAAGGATGAGAAACCCAGACCTCAGAAAGGTTTAGTCACTTGTCCAAGGCCACACAGCCACTCTTCTCGGGGAAACATGCCATATTCCTTGAGACAGCCTGAGGAGACACTCCTTTGAAACTCCTGTATTGACTCCCCCAATTCCGCACTCCCCAAAAAGCTCCTTCTCAGGGCCGTCAGGACTCCTGCTGTGGAGCTCATACCTCAGACTCGGGAGCTGAGAGATGGTTCTGGACCAAAGCACGTGGGCCCGCCTGCGCGGGGCCGCGCTCCCGGCGCGTCTGCCCGGCTCCCTCCTGCCATCTGGGACTTGCCTATAGGTGGCGCCGGGACTCGTTCGGGGGAATTGGAGGGCGAGGACGCGGGCCACCAGCTGCCTCCCCTAAAGGCCAATTTAAATAGTTCCTTGGCTGGAGCCCAGCACAGGAACCTTGGTAACACGGACTGCCCGCCCCCCACCCCCCGCGCCCCCGGCCGGGTCTCTCTTCCTCTCCCCACCCCTCCGCCCCTCCCCGCCGCCCCTCCTCCCTCCCGGGCTGGCGCAGTGCGGGAACCACTAGCCTGAGCTTCCTCCGAGGTCGGCTCCGGAGCCGGATCTCCCAGCGCTCCAGGCCCAGCTGGGCGCTCCCGGGCGGCGCTCCGATCCCTGAGCCTGGGCCGGCCCCGCCGCTCCCGCTCTGCACCCACTTCGCCCGCAGCTGTAGGGGGTGGCGGGATGGACGAGACTGTGACCCCGGGAGTGCGGGGCACGGGCAGCTCTAAAAACTTCTGAAAGGCCTCGTCCAAAGCCGCCAAGGACAGACCTTGGGCGGCAGGCGGTTTCCACGAAGGGGCCTAAAAAGGGGCGGGGGTGCACCTGCAGGGCCGAGGGCGCACGGCCTGCGAAAGGGGACCCGGTGCCCCCGCGGGCCCTGAAGCCCCACCCCGCACTCGCTGCCGGGCCTCGACCGCGTCGGGAGAAAGGGGGAGCCCAGCGGCCCCCCCTGGACCCTGACTTTCACCCTTCCCACCGGGTCGGTGGCAAGGCGGGCCCGAGCTTCCGTGGCCACCACCATCCCCGCAGGGTCTCCCTTCCCTCCGGCCCCGCCCTGGGAACCCGAGGTTTCGCAGCAAAATTGAATTCCCGGCTTTTAATTCCGGCAGGAGCCATCTGAGGAAGTGGGCATCGCAATGGTGGAAACGTTCACATTTTACACTGTACCCCCCTACACCCTAAAAACCGCTGGGAAGGGTGAGGGCGAAGGGAAAGCGGGAGGGAAAGGCCCGCGCTGGGGGAGGCGAGGGGGTGGCCAGGGTGGCACGGTAGCAGGTCGGAAGGTGGCCCCGGCAGCGTGGGGAGCAGGGCCGGTCGCTGTGCGCCCCGGTCGTGCTGTCTGAGGGCAGGCGGGGAGTCCCGCCCGCCGCCGCCGGCCCGGCAGCCCTTCCGCGGACGGACGGAGAGCGCACGCGGGCCCTCGCGGCGCCCAGAGACGCGGACTCCCAGGATTTTCTTAGTACCGCATTGTGAGGATCCTCGTCCTTCCTATTGAGGCCCTTGAGTGACTTCGGTAAATTATTTTCTCCAGGTGTTGTTTCTGAAATAGACCGTTTCTTGGTTCTTCTGAAATTGGGCGCTTTAGTGGGAGCAAACATGTGGGCGCTCTTCTAGGAGGGTTCCTGCTACCTGCGGTCTCACTCGGTGAGACCAGCTAAGGCGCTTAGTGGAAGCGAATGAAGCTGCGTAATTTTAAAGGAGGAAAAATAGCCACTGAAAATAGAGTAGTTAAAAAATAAACTACATAAAAGGTATTGTTTGCTTGGGGTCCTTTTCCTTGATATGAGAAAGTAAAATAGGTGGTTCCCCCCCAACCCCACCCCCCAATTAGCGTTTATCATACTTTCTCAAAGGCCTTGAAAGAATTATTTTAGTGAATTTTAAGAACAGTAATTGCTGACATTGCAAGCAGCAAAGGTGTGAGAACAGATCGGTAGACTCCAGAAGTTTAGTTGCAACGTTAACGCTCAAATTTTTATTAACTCTTATTCAAGAGGTAGGGAACACTGAGAAGGAAAGCGACCAAAGGAAAAACAGAGCCCTGGAAACAAAAAGAGGCGAGATTAACTGTAACAGTCTGGTCTTCAAGGAGCCCCAAGTCGGTGTCCTAATGCACTGCACATTTCTGGTAGCCTTAGCTTCATCAGGAGTACCCGTGGGCCTGGTCTCTAAGCGCTGCCTAAGAAAGGACTTGCCCTTTTGTGAAAGTCTAGCACCTGCTTAAGAAGTAACCCTAAGGGGACAGGGGGTCCTCCCACACTCAGTGGCCTGAGCTGACCTCGCTGCTTTAAAATCAGCAGGTATGCCCAGCATCACTAGCGCCCAGCATCCCAGCGCTGCAGCCCAGAAGTGGTGGACAAGAGAAACAGTTGACCATCCACAGTGTGTCCTGAGTGCCTTGACCTGGCACTTTAGCACAAAGACTTGTATGCTGAGACTATCCTCCTGATGTTAGCAAAATAGAGTTCCCTACAAATTTGCCCACTTTGCACCCAACACTTTTGGTATAAAGGATGAAAACAACATTTTATCCCTTAAGACTAAATCGTAGCCTTTAAAACACTCCCAATAGGGGTTTGAAAGCCTGTCGACGGCTCAAAGACAAGCAAGTGCAGCTTATCAGGTTAAAGAGCAAGAAACTTTGTAAAAGTTAGAATCACCATCCCAAGACACAGTTTGAGAAAGTGTTACAAAATAGCCTGGTAACCACAGAGGAGCAGAGATACTTGGGGGTCTTTGGATTCTGAAAGGGGGGTAATTGAAACTCTGTGCACTATAGTTTGAATGTCTTAAGGTTTACTGTAAGCAGTCCTTCTATGTTCACTAAGCTAGAAGGCTGTATTTTCTGGGCAAAGTATTCCTAGTGATTTCCCCCCCTAGAATTATGGAGCATAAGACCTTTAAAACTCTCTTGATCTGAAAAATCACAAAACTAGCAAACTCTGCCACTTTTCTCTTGAGTCTATTAAACCTTGAGTGCAAAATAATTAAGGTGGTGCTTTCTCCCAGAAAGAAACTCCACGGAAAGTTTCTGCAGATGAGTGCTTTGTTAGAGCCCATTCCTTAATGGTGGGGGAAGGGGGGAGGGGGAGGGGCGGTCAGACAACAAACCGGGCACAAGCACACACCTTGTCTGCACTGGCACCCACATTCCGATGCTAGGTCCGTCCATACACTGCCAGCTAAAGAGTAAGGACTTATCCACTTGAAGTATGGGAGGAGCAAGGCGTGATGCAGGGTCCAAACCCATGTCCACAAAATACAAAGCGGGGAGCTTAACTCTGGCTTGTGGGGAAGGGCTACCCTAAAAGAAGTCTGGGGCTTCCAGCAAGCCGTGAAAAACAGCCTGGAGGTCTGCAACCTGTCCGCTCCAGGGGTAGCCACTACATCCCGCCAGCCTCGCAGCCCCACAATGTCAGTGCTGTGGTTCGAAAGCTGGAAACTGCGGTTTGTAATTGGGGCTGGGTCCTGCCTTCCCCCTTCCTCTTCAGTGGCCTCTCTCCGTAAGCGGATTTGTTTTTCCCTGCAACGCTGGCAGGTCGATTTTAGGAAACCTTGCCTCTGCAAAACGTTTTCAACGTGGTAATATATTGCAGCCTTATTAAGTCCCCCTGCAGGAGGGCATGAAAGGGGCTCTGTTTTCCTGAAAGATGCAGGAACTTGATGATTTCAGCAAAGGACTGACCCAAGGATTGAGTCCACTATCCACTCACCTGAAGGCAGGGTGTTTTGTTTTGGGTTTTGTTGTTTGATTTGGTTTTCAATGCCTAGGAGATTTTAAATTCACACAATACTCTCTCCAAAAAGAACAACAACAACAAAAAAAAGAGCACTGAACTTGTGCCCTTCGTTGCAAGACACCCTAGAAGTCTCTCTGAGGGAGGAGGCTGCAGAGTTGGTGGAACCATGTATTAATATGGAGAAGTAGGCCACCTGGGCCAAGTTCCAGGGCAAGAGCACTCGGTGGGGAGGGGACCGAAGTTTCTCAGAGGTCACCACTAGGAAGGGGGCAGCAGTGCAGAAAGCCCCTCCTAAAGTTCGGTTTTACAGAGCACCTGACCTTCCTTCCAGGATTCCTTGTTCGGGTGCCCCCAGGGTTTCAGCCTCCACCGTGAGAGTCAGGGTTGGATCAGCTGCATCGCCCCCTCCGTCCCCTAGGGATGTGCCAGATTGCCAGCCTAGGGCAGGGTGCGGCTGGGCTCCAGGTCAGCTCTGAGGCCAGAGGGCGGTGCCCAGCCACTGCACACCAAGCCTCCTCTAGCCGCCACAAGGTCGTGACCTTGCTGGGCAGCTCCAGTGCCTCCGCTCATCCCTCCACCCGCTCTTGACCTCCGCCCTTCTCAGGGCCTGGAGTGAGTGATCCTTGTCCTCTGGGTCGTCTGGGTAGGTGGTGATTAGGGAGTAGAATTGAATTTATTTGTTCTCAAATTCCCCCAGCACCTCTGAAACTAGAGAAGTCCGAGAGTCACTAGGGGCCATGATCAGTGCAGTCCTCACCTGGACTCCGAGTTCACAGGATGCTCTGGGAGGCCTGGTACCCGCAGCTTCTGGGTGCCAAGTTTCTGAGGGCAGGATGGAGTGAAATTCACCTGGTTTCCCACCTTTGGCTCCTGAATTTTTTAAAGTATAGGTACCTTGCTTAGGTTTCCTTTGGGGCACCTTACCGCACCTCTTTAGTAGAAGGGGTGTGCACTTGTGGTAAGGATGGAGGGGGGAGGCGGAAGGCAAGCAGTGGAGTAGAAACCCCCTTCTATTGAGGGAGCAGGGCACCCTCTTCTATTGATTGATTTATCTAGGACATTGTGTTAGATTGACCAAGTGGAGTCTAGCGCTCAAGCTGGTGCTTGGAACGACTGAACTTCTCTCCCCATGCGCTCAGGAAAAACACTTTCTGGCTTACAGAACTTAACCTGTGCCTGCTGCCCCCTAAACTTGGTGTCAGACTCAGCCCAGGCATCCCAGGCCGGCCAGCCCTCGGCAGGGCCTTCTCTGGGAGAACAGTTAGTGCACCTGGGGCTTCGGGTGCCACAGGAGGAAAGAAGTGGGACATTACTTTCCAACAAGCAGTGACCTAAGCCTGCCAGCGCCTACCTCGTTCTGGAAACACCTAATCTCCACTTCCTCTATAAAGCTTAACTGAAACTCACCTCCAATCCCAAACTGCAAACACTAGAAGAATTGCTCCCTCCAGCATTCCAGGCCTGTGGCCCTTCCTAAGGCCTTGCTCAAGTCTGCACTCCCGGGGTCATTAAGAGAAGAGAGACCTTCAGGCTGTCGCTTTTCCCTTTAAACTAATCACAGCACAAAGGGAGCAGGCCAGAGGTTTGGGATTGTTTTGCCTTCAGAATTCAATGACAGAGACCAGGTCTGAGGTATCAAGTTGTAGGGGGAAAAGTATCACAAGAGGAACAGGTAGGAACAGATGCCTTGGAAACTTCTCTCCAAAGAAAACCTTGGCTTCCTCCCATCTGGACAGCCGAGACACACATTAATACATATGCACTCAACACGCAAAGCCAATATTCCATATCTGCCTGGGTCTGGTCAAGTGGACGATTCTCCAACGTCATCACTATTGTATGTGTGGGAATAAAGTGGTGGTAGGAAATGTGTTGGCCTATTCTTAATAATAATAAAGAGTGCCAAGCTTCTTGCATTAAGCTGACATCATAAAAGCCAAATAAAATAAGGTGCTTAGGGGTATTAATTGAAATCCAGGAGCAGTTCACAGATTCCTCTATGATATCTGACCTTGCTTTCCCTGTGTCTACCCTGGAGTAATAATACCTCTAACGTGAGCTGTTTGGAACATGGCCTGTGCCAAGCCCTTTAATATAACGCACTTAATCCTGAACAGTGCTAGGAATTAGTTGCTGTTATAATCCCCATTTTATAAATGTGGGGAACTGAGGCACAACTAAACTAGGTAATTTGTCTATGATTATGTAGCCAGTGGCTTGGTTTTAGTGACCACACTCTTGACCCCTCACTACACAGTGGTCGCTACCTGAGACCCTGCTTGGAGTTGTTTTCCCCAAAAAAGTAGACAGGGAGTAATTAATCCCATTAATTTGGTCAATCTAGACAACCAAGCTGGCTCACCCACCACAAGTTATTTTCTCTGAATATCCAAGGGATTTAATACATTTCATATACAGATTATAGTAACCAAGAATATTGACCATTGTTTTAATCCCAAAACCCTTTTGGCTGATTTTTGAAAATAATCTTTCATCCTTCTTCCCAAAAATATAATTACAAAGTTACATCATCATCATTCTCAAAAAGCATTCACGATATGCTCTATATACCTCCGAGCTGGGACAATAGCAACTCTTAATATAGACACAATCTTTATTGTTAAGGACTCAGTCAGACTGGACTCATCATTTTCATCACCATTAGTCTACACAGATGCCACCTGAAGAATGTGACCTCTTTCTCCCCCTGCATGAACCCTCCCCTCAACATTCCCTCCTAGATAGAATCATGGAGTGTCAGTGGAAACATTAAAAAAAAAACACACTTAGAAAGCATATCATTTACCCTCTGTGACTTGACAGCTGGGAAAGGAGGGCCATAGGAAAAGAGACCTGCCCAAGCTTACAGACCAGTCGCTGGCTGGAACCCAGGGCTCCTCACTCCCAGGTCTGCCCTCCTCTCCCAAACCAAACTGCCCCTCGGAGTTCATAAAGGTATTTAGACTAAGAGCACACTTTTAAAAAAAAAAAAAGTTCCAACAACCCTTTTTTGACCCAAGATATGTACAGAAGGGGCTGTCTTACGCCTTTCTTCCTCTCAGATGTGTTCCTGGAATGTCTTCACCAGATGTTTACCCAAGAAATTACAGTCGCAGAGTCTTCTGTGCCGTGCATTTTAAAAGCAGCATTTTAGATCTGAGCCCAATTAATGATGTTCTTTTCTTTTATATATATAAAAAAAAGCGGGGGAGGGGGGGCGGATTTTTAGTTTAGCCTGCAAGTGATCCGAGTCTTTACAGAGTCTGCGTTAACATCACTCACTTTCACTCTGGGACGTGCTAGTCTCGCAGTCTAGTTTTGTTCAGACTTTATTTTGCTCCAAGCTGCACTGCAAGCCACTCGTCCACGCTGCAGAAGGTGGGGGCAGGGAGCTGGGGTGACGGCTCTTCTCCCCGCCCCCCACCCCTCATATACGTGAAGCAATCTGGAATCATTCCACTTGGCTCTCTCTCTCTCTCTCTCTCTCTCTCTCTCTCTCTCTCTCTCTCTCTCTCTCACACACACACACACACACACATACATACACACGTGTACCATGCATGTGCGGGCGCCTATGGATCTGTGTACAGGCGCGTTTGTGATTTAAAGTGACAGGACCCAGAGCTGGACTGAAGAAGTGAGTTATTTTGCGTGATAAATCAACTTGATGGTCTCCACACTGTACTTCCATTATTCACCCGAGCGCTCGGTGGCTGCGGCGGACGGACGTGCACTGCGGCAAACGCGTCCTCGGAGCCGCTAACTTCGTGGCCGCGGCGGCGGCGGCGGCGGGGGCGCGGGGCGCGGGGCGCGAGCACGGATTGATTTTTCAAGATCGCGTCTCCTTCAGTGCAACTCGCCAAATCAGAATCGAGTTGCCTGCAGAAGCCTCTCAGGATGCACGTGGATTGGGTTTTGTACCTGAGATTTCTTTACATGCTTTTTTCTTTGGAGGGAGGAGCCGAGCTAGTGGTGCAGGAAGGGAGATGCACCTTTTCTGGTTTATTTTCCTTTTATGCTCTTTTTAAAAAAGAAAGAAAGAAAATGGCCACCGCCGCTTCCAGAGCACTGGGGAGGCCAGACCTTTGCAGATAGGGAGATGATGCTTTAAATCTCTCTCTTCCCTCCATTCCTCCCCCCCTTACCCCTCCCCCACCCCCCTATCCTCCTCCTCCTGGCAGCTCTGCGACAGCCAAGGGAGAAAAATGGCCAGAGGCACTTGTGTGGGTCATTTGTCCCCACTCTCGACTTTTTCTTCGGACAAATAGACACCAATTTTCTTTTTCTACAAACTGGTCCTTTTTATCTGGTTTCACATTTTTAATAAAGTATGTCCGGAACACGTTTGGCTTGTCTTTTGCTGGAACACCTAGCGAAGCAGCGATGGGACGGCAGCGGGGGGTCGGGGAGGGGGCGATCTCGCCACCAGATCGGTAGAGATCACCTGGGGCAGACACAGCCCAGCGATTACAGACACTTTTCTTTTTTAAGGGGCCCGGGTAATTAACAAATTAATTACCAGATGTGTATTGATGCCTGCGAATTCTAAAAAAACACAACCAGAATTCCACTTTCACGTATTTATTACGGAATTGCAGTTCCCTATAGCTGGGCATACGGATCTTACCAGACTGATCATTAACATTTAAGAAGGAATTCCAAAGACCTGGGAGACTGCTTCGGTCTCCACTTTGCTAGGGGGTGGGAAACCTTTTCCATTCATAAAGGTGGCATTGACACATTTATTCTAGATTTTTACTTCTCCAGAAGCTGCCTACAAAGCTATAGTCAAATTGGGGAGATAATTGCAGTGTCAATGTATGAGTAACGACATAGTGTTGCATAATAATCATTTAAGCAACTGTGTCTTTGTTTACAGTGATGTAACTTTCCCAAAGTTTGTTTGTAGCTTTAAAGAGTTTAAGAGCAGAGCTGACTGCAAATGAGTAACTGCCCAGAGGAAAGTGAGCAGGATTCAAGGCTCTGGGTTGGGCTCCCTGTTCCCATCTTTATCTGTAATCCCAACCTGTAGAACCAGGGGCGGGGTGGAAAACGACCCCATTTTCCTTAGAGAGGTTGGGAAGGAAGAGGCCGAGCTGATGACTTGACAACCTGATAAAGTCTGCCTGAATTGTTAGCAATATGAAAGAATACTTCTGTCCAAGGCAAATCAAAAAGCCAGATGCAGCAGTGCAGTGAAAATCCAGCTCAGTTCAATGTGAACATAGAACATGGCTGAAATACAGCTTTGTAATGAGTGTGTCTCAAGTAGTAAAAATGAGTGCAAATAAATTCAAAACTAATCAGCTCAGTTGCTCCAACATTTAAAACATACTAAGTTGGGCATGCGTTTGGGCTGTTGTTTCACAGCCCCTGCGGTGTAGACAGTGCACAATTTCCATGTTATAATGGCTTGGCGATAGAGGGGTATTTCCATTTGGTCATTAGAGTAGAGACAAATGAGAGCAGGTTAATATCTCGGTCCACAGAAACAGGGCCTACCAACTCTGGGGAAGCCCACACTCTCCCAGGCAGCAAAACCTCCACTGTCCTTTACTCATAAAGACCCAGATTCCAAGGCCTTGGAGTTGGGCATGAATCTTTATAACTATAAAAGTGATACACCAAAATGTATTAACTTACGTATGAGTGTATGGAAACTAACAAATAAAGAAGTCTTTGTTGGGCATTAGGCAGGGCTTGGAACTTGGGAAACACTCCTCTAAAGTTTATCTGAATTAATACTTCTCGGGATATCTTCTGTGTAACCACAATTTGTCACTTATAGAGCCTCTATTCAGGCAGGAGAGTTAGCTTTTTAAAACTTTTGTGGTATCAAAGGTTTTTTTAAGGAAAAAAAATCTCAAATGAAGCTTTCTTATTATAGGGAAAGTTTAGTGAAAGTCTTAATGTGTTACTGCTTTAACTAAAGTGAACTAAAGTATGTAAATACCAAAAACATTAATTATGATGTTTTCTCAATTAATTAATCATGTTTTTTTATTTTTTTAAAGTAACAGAGTAGGGTAGTAAAAAACTTCAGCTTTTCTCATATTGGAATTGTTCTATCAGTAAAGTGCTTATAGGATTGCATTAGATTTTCATATCACAAACTGTGAAACAGGGTTGTTGTTTTTTTATTTTGAAATTAATTCAATTATTTTATCTATAGTCCATGGAAGTCTATAACTATTGCACCTGGTATACTCATTAAGATAAATAGTATGTAATATTATACAACACAATTTTTTAAAATTAAAGCAAATAACTTGAACACATGGAAAGAACTGGAGTGATCAAGTAACAATGTCAAAACAATACAGACACTTGTCACACTATGGGTTTGAGTCATTACTGACATTCAATTTTACAAAAGAAAAAGAAAAGGAAGGATGAGTTTTGCAAGCTCTTCAGTGCTTTTCCAATTAAGAACATTTAGGTTGGGAAACAACAGGTGTTTGTATCACTGTTATTATCTACCCAGAAAACCTCTCTTCTGGTCATGCTACAAAAAAAAAAAGAAAAAGATCCAAATACTATTTTAAATAGCACCTGATATATATCGATATTACAACGAATCAAATATCTGTAACACAAAATTCAATTGTCTTCTTAAATTTTGACTTTGGGAAACTAAATTGGACACTAATGGCTATATTTTTAACATGTTAGAAAGCAAATATCATACATACTATATTTTCAGAATTTACTCCAATATTATATTGTCATCAGAATGCAGGATTTACTGCAAACTGATGTTCAAGTAGAGACTTCCACAATATATTCCTAATATAAGGTATCAGATTTGGAGGGAGAGCAGTGAGGTAGGATGTACCTCGTTGTTTGATACAACTTCATGTGTCATATGTTTTTACTGACTCCGAGAAGGCTATTCTGCTCTGGCCTCCTGGCAAATAAGGTAACGCAGGCTTGTCTAGAGTCACTTGTCTCTTTGACCACCAGATCACCACTCATTTGTCCCGCATTCCCAGGCCTCATCTAGTGCCGGCTACAGCAGCATTCAGTAAATGTTTTCCAGACTTGAACTTATTTGATAGTTCCATTTTTTTCTTAATTTTTGATAGTGAGTATAAATTTTGGAAGTGTATAGGGCTAGTAGGAGTACTTTGGCAGAAAACCAGTTAGGAGATTTTTGTTTCTATATGCTATCTCATGACAAATTAAAATATGTTTGATTTATTGTCAACTTTATAGCTCTTGGGAGGACTAGCAAACTAATAGGAATAATGTTAAAACCAGAAACACCATTCTTTGGCTGCTTTCTTGAAAAAGCTCTTCTTCTTCTTCTTCTTCTTCTTCTTCTTCTTCTTCTTCTTCTTCTTCTTCTTCTTCTTCTTCTTCTTCTTCTTCTCCTCCTCCTCCTCCTCCTCCTCCTCCTCCTCCTCCTCCTCCTCCTCCTCCTCCTCCTTCTTCTTTTTCTTCTTCTTCTTCTTTTTTAATATGCCAAAAGCATACCAAGTACCTTACAAACTTTACATTTTCAGCTCTCAGCCTGGCTCTGCTTGCAACAAACTGGCCATTTCAAGCATCTTTGCCAAACCGAAGCACTCTTTATAATTGGTTCTCCTTGCTCTCATTTCAGTTCTCTTTCCTTGGTAAACAAAAGTGAAAACTATGCCAAACTGCCAACATTTATTGAAGGTAAATGTCTTTTTTTTTCAGCATTATTTTACTGAATATGGCATTAGTTACTGAATGATCTTAATATCTACAATAACCAAGGCATTTTTCTTGCATATTAAAACAGAGCATTTTTCCAAACAACTTGTTTCTGCATTCGTGTGATCTACTAGTAAGATAGAAACCAGCTTCTTTTCTTCACCAATGAAAGGGACCAAGTGTTGTTTTCATAGGTACCCAAGCTGCTGATGCAACACAACTCATAGCTTTCATGGTAAAAATTAAAATTAAAATTAAAATTAAAAAATGAGGTATATAACAAAGGAAAGCAGCATCACTGCTTTTTTATGATTTTTATAATACTACATTATTTAAATAAAAACATTATATAAAGTCAGAACTAGACTATTTGTATCCCAGTTATGGAAGAAGTCCACTTAATCAAATATGAACCTTCTTAAGTTTTCTTATAGAATATAAGGTATCAAATTAATACGTGATATTTAATTTTTAGCATTGCAAATAAAGAGATAATCTCCTGTTGGGACTTTTAAAAATTGCTCTAATGTCAATATTAAATGACAAAGTAATGACTTGAAAACATTAGTATACTACCAACCATGGTGAGTGGTATTCACAGCTCAGGGAAAACGGTGGTTGGATATTTTTTATTGTAAGGGGAAGTGTTATACAGTATTATTTGCCAAGATGAAATAAATTTGATCTAAATGTCTTTTGTTCCAGGTTAGGCTCTGGGACATCTTGACTAATTTTACTACTTTCAAAGCAAAAGGAAAAACTGAGATAATGGAGTAGAAAAAGGAGAGGCTACTTGTTTTGAACCCCTACAATCTATTTTTTACACTGTGGTTAGAGTGCTTTTTCTGAACAAAAACTGATGTTGTTGCCACCTTCTTTATGACTCTTCAATGGCTCTGCATTAATGACAGGATAAAGTCTAAAATCTTTAAAGTTGGTCACTAGGCCCAGAGTGTTCCGACCTATATTTGCCACTTCAGCATCGCCTTGGCACCTGCTCTCCCACTAGCTTGCAGTCCATTTTATTTCTTCTTTCAACTACTACCCTTGTCTTCCTCTTCCCTATCTCTCTCTGGGCCCTGATAACTGTTATTAATCTTTGAGTAAAACCTGCTCTGACATTCAAAAAACATTTCCGAAACAAATGGATGAACCCGTAAACCAAAGAAAATATGCAGAATTATAGACCTTTAGAATTTTAAAAGATCTTGAATATCAACTAGTTCAGAGACATCATTTTTCAGATGAGGAAACTGACAATGGTTGTGATGATCAAGTGACTTCAAAGATCATACACTTAATAGGAGAACTGATTCTAGAACCCACGATTCCTGATACTTGTGAAATCAAGTCTGTAAGTGAAACAAGTCATTAAAGACTTTGTTCAATTTTTTTCTCCAAAGATAAATTAAGGCTTCTATTTACTCCTCAAAAAATTACAAATATAGTTACCATATGATTCAACATTTCCACTTCTGAATATGTACCCAAAAGCATTGAAAGCAGGGGCTCAAACAGATATTTATACACTATATTCATAGTAGCATTATTCATAATAGCAAAAACGTGAAAGCAACCCAAGTTTTCATCAATGGATGAATGGCTAAACAAAAAGTAACATATACATACAATGAAATACTATTCAGCCTGAAACATGGAAATTCTGGCACCTGCTACAACATGCATGAACTGAAGACATCATGCTAAAGTGAAATAAGCCACTCACAGAAGGACAAACACTGAATGAACAATGAACGCTGAATCTAAGATACCTAGAGTAGTCAAATCCAGAGAGACAGAAGGCAAAATGGGTTCTAGGGCCTGTGGGAGAAAGAAATGGGAAGTTATTATTTAATGTTTACAAAGTTTCAATGTGGGATGATGAAAAGTTCTGGGGATTGATTATGATGATAGTTGCACAACAATGTGAATACGTGTAATGCCACTGAACTGTATATTTAATAATGATTAAAATGGTAAATATCATGCCATGTATATTTTATCACAATAAAAACTGCTGTTTCCCTAAGGGACCTACCAGTAGAGTGTCAGATCACGCCCTGTCTCCCTACCCTGACCCACACAGCATTCTTTTTTTCTATAATGTTTTTGGTTGACTCATAATCCTGCTTCTTAGCCTATTAACTGGGCTTTGAGCCAAGCTACCCACTTGTTACTGCTTGTGTATCCAACACAACAACAACTCTAACTCTACAACTTCCTTGCTGAACTGCCCTTTGCTGACCCCATTTTGAGTCACCTTATGAAAGAGAGAGGTCAAGAGAGGCTGGAATGCTAAAGGATAGGGGCTGGAAAGAGAGTCTGAACTCTGAATGTCCATGCCAAAGAAGTTCCCAGTTCCCATTTCCTTTCTCTCCAGACTACGTTTTGGAGGGTGAAATGTGATCTTAGAGTGAGTGTAGGGAAAAAAAAACACACAACAGGATCAGAGGTGTCAACCTCCACTAGTTCTCTCTTTTTTGCTGATTTTCTGTACCTACAGACACTGATATCAAGCTAGGTACATTCTAATTTAGCAGTATCAGGAGCATTTCGTATCACTAGCCCCAGGCACTCAAGCTGAGTTGAGGAATTTCTAAAATAGTCCTTTTATAAGATGCCATGCTTCCCATTCCCTCTGTCCTTATGGTGGTTGAAATCTCACCCAGGGAAGCTTAGAAAAGATTGTCCTCTTCACAACCCTGGTCTGTGTGTATGTATGGCAGTGATGGGGATGCTGGTGGTGGGAGGTTATGCGCTAAATTTTTTGAGACCTCATAATGTCTGTGTTGCTTTTGAACAAACAGCCCTTCTTGAATTGGAATGTTATAATCATATGAATACTGTGTATTTTATAAGTTTTTACCTTTTCTTTTTAAAATTAATTGGTAAGAAATTTAAAGTCAAATTATAAGTTAACCCTAGAAGAGTACGTAGGATTTCATTGTATGTATTTTGGATACTAATCTTGGCCTTGATTTTATCTTATATATATCTTAATAGTGTCCTTTGGGTAGATAGATAGATAGATGTAGATATTTAGTTAGTTAACTATCATCATATATAATAAAGCCTAATATGCTAGGTGTCCAACCATTTGACCATTCGACCAGTCGCTATGATGTGCACTGACCACCAGGGGGTAGACACTCCGACCGGTAGGTTAGTTTGCTGCTGGGGTCCAGCAAATGGGGACTGGGCGAGTTGGGCAGGACATGCCCTGGAGCCCTCCCACAGTCCCTTCCCAGCCTGATCGTGCACCGGTGGGGTCCCTCGGCCTGGCCTGCGCCCTCTTGCTATCCAGGACCCTCAGGGGATGTCAGAGAGCCAGTTTCAGCCCCGATCCCCACAGGCCAGGCCCAGGGACCCCACCAGTGCACGAATCCATGCACTGGGCCTCTAGTATATTATATTTATGCTGCCTCTATTCCAAAAGGTCTTGGAATGGAAATATGTAGATGTGTGAGTGTGAGTGTGTGTGTGTGTGTGTGTGTGTGTGTGTGTGTGTGTGGTCAGTAGGTAGGTAGATAGATAGATAGATAGATAGATAGACAGATAGATAAATAGAAACACATCACCACTCCAAAACCTTTTTGAAGAGAAGCAGGATAAATATGACTAACTAAATATCCATATTCTGTATTCTGTGCTGTATTGTAAACAACTGTTGGTATAGACCTTTGTAGAATAAAAACCTAATTTTTTTAACATTTCACATTCATGATTTCATTGAATTCTCACAAAGCCTCAAGAAGCAAGCAGGACTAGTGATATTTACATTTCACAGAGAAGGAAGCTAGAGGAAGCAATTGCACTGCCCAAGGCCACAAACAGCAAAGAATAAAGAACCGGTCAGCTCACAGCTGTTAACACCAGGTTACAGTTCTAGACTGTCCTCTCGCCCCACCCTAGTTTATTTTTCCTGAAAATTATCCTTTAACTGTCTGAACACGTTTGAGTAAATCTTCCAGGTACCAGCCTAGATTCTAGAACCCTTCCTTCAGTTTAGCTAGTTGACTGTTTTCTTTCTCCGATCAGATTCACTCACAGTATTTCTTCACTTTCCCAGGCCTCTTTTCAACTTTGATACCAGAGATAGTTATTCACTCCTTTCCCATTCCTGCAAAATAGTCTTTGCATGATGTCATAAAACTGGCGCTGGAACTGGGGATTAATTCTTAACCAGCTGTGTGGCCATGAGCTAGCCACTTCACTCTGCTGGCTTCAGTTTTATCATCTGTAAAGTCTGGTGGACAGAGACTTCTGAGCTCCCTTTCAGCTTCTGTGAATTGTAAGCTTCAGACTTGGCCACTTTTGCTTTAGTCAAGATACAGATTTCCTTTCTTTGGTCATCCTAGCCGCTCAGTTGTGTGATATCATCTGTGGTCTTCAGGAACTCCTGCAGTTTCCTGTGTGTCCAAGATGGGAAGGATGGGTCTGAAGTTGGGGGAAATGGGGAGTTGTTCTTCAATGGTGTCAGCTATGCTAGATGGATACATTCTAGAACTTTGCTGTACAACCTAGTGCCTAGAGCTGGCAATACAGTATTGTGCCCTTCAAGATTTGGTAAGAGGGCAGATCTCATGTTAAATGTTTTTACCACAGGAAAAAAAGCCTGGGGTGGGTGGGAGGGGCGGTCACAGGGAGACTCTGGGAGGTGTTGGATATGTCTATGACCTTGATTGTGGTGATGGGACCATGAGTATTTGTATATGTCCAAACTCATCAAATGGTATACATTAAATACGGGAAGTTCTTTGTATGATACCTCAAGAAAGCTGTGTGTGTTTTTTAAAATGATGGGCCCATGTATTTACCTTTATGCATAGAGCCAGCTAACCATTAAAATGGTACTTAAAAAATGTGAAGCCTGAATTCTTTCCTAAACCAGACATCATAGTTAGAGCTTTGGATATTTCAGTTTCCTGAGCCTTAGTTTCCACATTTCTGTGGTGAGAATGACAATTCCTGGTGTACCACTTCAGAAGGAAGGAAGGAAGGTTAAAGGGGATAACACGTAGGTAAGCTCTGTGGAAAGCAAACTCAATGTCCTATTTACACTTAAAATTTCTACCTACTGATTGTGCCATATTTTGCATAAGCTACACTCCTGACCCTGTATTTCATCAGAGTACAAGGCTGGAAAATGGACCATTTGTTCGTCTATCCATTCACACATTAACTTACCAAACATTTGTGAAGGATCTGCTACAGCATTTTGTTTATAGGAATAAAAGAATGAATGGAGTCGTTGCATTTTCAAGGAGCTCAAGTCTAATAGACAAACATGCAAATAAGTAGCTGATAGACAATGTGAAGAAAGTTGTTGTAGAGATGCGGATAAGATGTTAGAGATTAACCAATTCTACCTAGGGGGAGGGACTGACCAGTTCTACGGAGGGGAGTTGGGAAGTAGCACAAAACTGGCTCTTGGGGAGAAAAATGAGTGGAACAGGGAGAAAACTCTCGGAACTTTGGAGCAGAAGAAATCACACAAACAAGGGAAGAAGGGGATGAACATGTATTGTGTGTTCAGAAAATGATGTAAAGAGAAAAAAATGATGTATAGTGTGGCTGGGAAGAGGGGGTAGCAGAGAGAAATTAGACAGGAGGAAAGTCCATAAAAGAAGGCTGATAATAAAATCAAATGTATTCTGTACCAAGTTGGGGGGGAAGTCTATGACTTTAGACAAAGAAAAATCCAAAGGTACCATGAGATTGTTTTATAATCTTTTTTTAAAAAAATATATTTTATTGATTTTTTACAGAGAGGAAGGGAGAGGGATAGAGTTAGAAACATCGATGAGAGAGAAACATCGATCAGCTGCCTCCTGCACACTCCCCACTGGGGATGTGCCCGCAACCAAGGTACATGCCCTTGACCAGAATCGAACCTGGTACCCTTTAGTCTGCAGGCCAACGCTCTATCCACTGAGCCAAACCTGTTAGGGCTTGTTTTATAATCTTGATTATTAGTTACAGAAGAGGCTAGGCTGCTATATCAGAGATCTAAACACATAGTAGCTTAAATAAAATCAAGGCTGGAGAAGTAGCTTTGCCCATGAGGTCATTTACTGACTCAGGTTCCTGCCATGTTGCTACTTTCTTTCCTCCTAGGGTATTGTATTATCCTAATCTTTGAAATTAAAGTTGGATCTCTCACATGGCCTCATTGCAGCCTTCAAAAAGGCCACATGTATATGACAAATTTCTTTTAAACAAGTGACATGGAAGTTGGACTAAACTCTGCTAGCATTCTACTGAGAACTGAATCATGTGTTGTGCCTTTCTGTAAGGAAGGCTGGGAAATAGGGCTCTATACTCTTCATCTATGTATCCGAAAACACAGAAAGAATGCATTTGAGGGGGCAATTGCCTGCCACAACTTGCTCATTTGGGAACCTCATCAATTCCTAGATTTAAATTGGCTTCTATTATTTATCCTTTATATGGCCATGTTTTCCTCTAAACGCCCATCTTGATTACTTAGCCTAAAAAGTGCTTTGGATGATCTAGGATTTACCCAGGCATATAAAAAAATGTGAAATATTTTTCTGTGTTCAATATTCAGCTTAGTTCACAAATCAAAAATGAAGAATTATTAGAAAAATATTGCAATTTTGAATTATATTTCTAACTCTGTAAGACTCTAGTCTCTGTAACAATGAGCTGCAAGAGGATTAAAGTTTTTATTTGGGTCAAAAGCAAAATTCCTGGAAGAGCCTACTATTTTCAAGGCATAAAGCCAGCCTACCTGCAAACATGAGGTTCTCAGTGGGGTTAGCAACTCGAAGTCACCCTATTAGATGTGTGCCTGATTTTCAGAGGCATGATGGGAAGTTACTGGAATACAAATTCATGGGGTGGGAAGAGCCTATATAAAGACTCAATCTATGTGAGCTATTGCTACTATTACTGGTATTATTTTTAAATTAGTTTTAAGGATATAGAAGTGACAATTTGTGGGGTAAGGAGAGACTCTTTCACTAACAGGTCCTATTATACACTAGAGGCCCGGTGCATGAATTTGTGCACAGGTGGGGTCCCTCAGCCTGGCCAGCGATTGGGGCTGATTAAGGCATCTAGTCCAGTCCGGGGCTGGGAAGGGACCGCGGGAGGTTGGCTGGCCATGGGAGGTTGGCTGTGGGAGCACACTGACCCCCGGGGACAGCTCCTGTGTTAAGCGTCTGCCCCCTGGTGGTTAGTGCACATCATAGGAACTGGCTGGTCAGTCGTTTGGTTGACCAGTCATAATGGTCGCTTAGGCTTTTCTATATATAGATTTTGTGGGCCTTTGGACTTTGAGAAGAACCTGGAAAAACTGCACTCCTAAATTGTCTCTGTTGATCAAAATCCTGAAAATTAATGTGTATGGTGGGTCTCCCTTGCTTTCTCACATCTCTCTCACCCTCTATTCTCCCCTCCCTTTCTCTCTCTCATTCATTCATTCCTGCTGTGCTGTTCAGGACTTCATCTTCTCTCACTTTTTTCTAACTAGTCTTGTTGCCTCCATTGCTAGAATAATCTTTCTAATTTGCAAATCCTACTTTGTCTATATTTTGGTTAAATATGTTTGATATCTCCCCAGTTTCTCAAGTGAAAGTTTAAATGGCTCACAAGGTTCTCCACCATCTTGCCTCAGCCTGCCTTTTTCACTTCATTTCTAGTTACTGTGATGCAAGCTAATACTAGCTAGAACAACTAGCCACAACCAAACACTACCCCACTCTCTGGCCCACTGCATATAGGAATGCCCTGCCCCTACCTTGTCCACCTGACAAATGCATACCTCTGACCCAACACAAATGTCATTTCCTCTTTGTTAGCCTTCTATGACTCTATACATCCAGGCAAAATCAGTCATTCTATCATCTATATTCCTATTGCCATTTAGGTATATCTAAGTTGGATATGGCAATTATCACATTACATTATTATTTACCTTTGTGCTTTGTCTCCCCCACTGGACTGAAAGTTTCTTGGAGTCAGAGATAATGTCTTATTGTCTGTATCCCTAGCTCCTAGCACATTCAATGTAGTGCATGGTACATATTAAACAGTAATAGTATTATTATTATTATTATTATTATTATGGCTATTGTATATTAAATATACATAGTATACTAGGCAATTTACATATGTTATCTGACTATGTCCCATTTCCTAGATGAGGAATCTAAAGCTTACAGAGGTTAAATAAATAGTAGGCCCAACATTAATACCTAAGTTGGACTCCAAAGCTTATACTGTTTTGCTGTGGACTAGATGGAGACATAAAAGGTCACTTTGGAAATAAGTGCTAACCTACCACATTAAACGGAGTTAATGAACTACAGACAAAGCAGAGAAAACTCACTGTTACCACCTACTGACAAGGCCTGGCTTGCTTAGCTTGGAGGCTTATTCAGACCATGGCATCTACACAGCAATGCGACACAAGTTGATATTTCTTGTGCATTTCAAAGGCTCTTCGCCCTTAACAAAACAGTCCTCTAGTGTCACAATAGGTCCATGTCCTATTTTGCAGGTGTTATGTAACCATCTCAAGGTCACACAGCCTATCACCAGCTGAACTAGGCCTAGAACTTTTTTGGTTGCTTAAAAAAATGCTTTTTTTTTTATTTATTTAAGCCACAACATTCCATCAAGTGTTATTTCTAGGGTAAAAGTAGTATAACAAGTGGAAATGGATGGTCAGTGGAGAAGGCCAGGATTAAATGCCACAGAGTTTCTAGAACAATATCAGAATCTATAATGGGTAGACCAGAACAGCAAAGCTTGTCTAAGACCAAGGGCAGCCACAGTACCCTACCTCCCAGTAATGCTGCATCCTTTAGCTAGTGGTAAAGTGCAAGCTTAAAGCCAAAAATGTGGTTCAATATAAAATAGGAGGTTTCTCTAACCTCTAATTTAACTGTGCAAGGTCCTGTTATTCATTAATTAGGCACTTTCACCAAGGACAGTTAAGCAAACCAGACAACTACCAGATTGCATCCTATTCCTCTTGACTTGTTATTAGACATTTTTTTTTATCAAGTGAGCTAAGCACACATTTTCCTATAACTCAGTTATTCAGCAAAACGTCCTAAACTACTTAAAACATTAAAAAAAAAAAACAACAACCAACAATAACAACCAACACACACAAATGCAATAGCCTGCTTGTGATGCTCTCCATTTAATGGGACACCTCTTCTCTTTAGAGTTGCCCTCCCCACCCCCCACCCCCCCACCCCCACACCCCCACACTGTGCTGGTAACTAGTTTGTTATTTAAAACAAGCAAATAGAAGGTTAACATTGAATTATCCAGATCACCTGGTCTTATGGAGCCTGGGTTAATGAAATAAAATGAATCAGTAGGATGAAGGACTTAATGTTCCAATAACTGTTATCTTATAAAAAAAACAACCTTTTAAATATTAGAGCCTTTCTTTAGGTGGATGGGAGGTTGAGGGGTGTGTCAAATTTTGTGGAACACAGGTTTTGTAAGCATATTGGTCAATTAGATGTTTGCTTTAAAGGAACAGCTTTTTCTTGAGGGAGCCCACCTAACGATTTTATGTTCAGTCATCTGCAGAGGATAGAGCCAATGTCTTTTCCTCTATGAACCTGGAGTAGAAGCTTTATTTCGCTATAAGTTCTCTGTGACATTTTGCACTCCCTTGATTTAATGAACCAAAGAGGATCTTTAACTCTTGGTCTACACCAGTGCAAATAAAGGTTAAATCTCTCACTGGCCATCATGAACTAGCCTAATAACTCACGAGAGGCTATGGAAAAAGAAAATGAAAAAGCAGGTGTGCAGACTTGATTAAAACGTTCAAAGCCCGTACAACCGCAGGCAAAGGTACTATATCCTTACACCTCCCTAGCACCGCGAGGTCCGCAAGCAAAGGAACTTCAATGCGCCAAAAACAGGATCCCCGCAAGCAGGGCCTGGTAACACAGGAGCTTTTCTGCCGAACAGTGACCGGACCGGAGCTTGCGCTGAATACCGGGGCTCCGATTGGCCACACGCCGTGGGGGAGGAGGAGACTGGCGGGGAGAGAGACGGGAGGAGGGGAGAAGGGGGCAAGGCCTTTTCCCTGCCCCCTCCCGGTCCCCTCCGTAGGCTGCCGCGGGCGCCTAGTGCGTGGTTACTATGCAAATTACAGCGATTGCGGAAATAAACAAGGGCAGAGGGAGAGGAGAGAGAGACTGCGAATCGATTGCAACTTCTACAAAGTCTCGTATAATCCAAAGCACAAACGGCAAAAGCAGAGAGAATCTGAGAACCAGCCAGCCCGGGTTGGATCGCTTTCAAAAGAGGAGAGAGAGACAGTGAGAGAGGCAGAGAGCGCGCATTGCAATTGCAAAAGCCTTCTGATTTGGAGAGAGAGAGAGAAAAAAAATCTCTAAGAAGCCTGCAATTGGCCAACAGCTTTAAAAAAAAAACCTCTTCCGGGTTTTCAACGGTTCCAAGTTTATTTAGATTTTTTTTTTAATGCAAAAAAAGGGGACAACAAATGAAGCAATTCGTCTGAACATTTTAAAGTTTCTCACGTACTCTTTTTACATTGCAATGGTACGTGGTACATCTTAAACTTTCTATTTTGCGTTTATACGGATATGCGTTTTATAAACAACAATAACGGTAGAATGATTTTGTTTAATGGCTAAAACTAAAATTTCTCTAGCTTGCATATGCATTTAAGTGATTGCTGGGTAATGTCTATTGTGATGGTTTTGTTTTAAAGATGTAGCTTTGTGGATGGCTTTTTTGCTATGTGCATCTGAGACTGGGTTTCCTTTTTTTCCCCCCTGAGATTTGAAAAAATTGCTGAGCTTGACAGATTTTTTTTTTCCTCCTAGCGCTTACTCCGTTCCAGAAACATGGTGGGGGGGGGGGGGTCGGGGGGGGAATCCTGTACGTGCTTCTCTGTTCTGTAAAAAGACGTCTGGCCTCAGCAGTCAACCTAACCCGAAAAGAAATGTCTGGACCCGGAGAATAATTGACGATTCCATCCTCTAATCAGTGGGACAATAGGGGAGATTGACAAAAGTTTTATCCAATCATGAGAAAGCTCGGTTGTACAATGGTTCGCAATTGCCAGAGGAGGCGGGGCAGAGAGGATCTGAAGTTCTCTGCGGCTCTGAAAGGGATGGTGTGGTTCAAGCTGTCAAAGCTACAAGCTCTTCCGGATTTTAGCAAGCACAATAGGAAAGAGTTTTCGAGTTTAAGAAAAAAAAAAACAAAAACAACACGGATGGGGGATTTTTGCATGAATCTTATGCTTTCTTCACTGTCTTTTTGGAAAAGTTAGAAAATTTCTGCTAGAGAAATATTTAACTTTGCATGGATTATTATTTTTAAATTCGGAAAGTTGTTAACTGTCGTGGAAGGTGAGGTTCAACTTTTAAAAATGTTCAACTTTTAAAAACTTCCCTAAATTATGGGACTGTAGTGAGCTTTGGGAAGTAGCATATTGCATATTCAGCATTACAGAACTTCTCGCTCTGATTATCGTAGAAGCTTTGGCTTTTCCAGTACTCTGGAGGAATAGGCAAGCCTCCCTTTTGGAAAGTCTAAACAAGTTTTAAGGACGAGAGAATGTTTCGCATGTGGACTGACAGCTGTTTTTTACATTTGAAAGGAAGAGGGAGAGAAAGTAGTTTTTCTTGACTTCTTTTGAATTCTGCTGTTTAAATATATGGTCAGTAGCAAATAGGATATTAAGACTGGCCAAATTCACATTTCTTCTTGTTACTACAACAACCCCTGTGGAGGGTATGTGTGGAAAGTTGCTGACTGGCTGACTCTTAGCTGGAATCTGGCCTTTTGGACAAGTCTTTGACACCAATCCAGTGGAAACCTACTGCAGTAGCTTATCTTGGAGACAGTAACTGGCAGCCTCTGACTAAAACATATCCATCTCTTCCTTCCCTCTGAGCAGAGTAGACACTTAATTCTGTTAAGAAGTGGGTAGAAAATAATATGGGCTCTTTCCCATCTTTGTATTATATCCCATGGAGCTGTTTCCCAAGGCGTTAGGCCTTCTCATCAACTCCGGTTTGGAAATTTGATGTCAGAATCCTCTTGCATGCTCCGTTCAACAACATGATTCAATTTAGGAATATAAGCATGTAAGAAAAATCTGCACACACGTGACCAGCAGGTCAAAAAACTAGAGAAGAAAAATGTTGAAAAATGCTAGTGATAAAGTCAGTCTTGGTAAGAACTACAGTTAATGGTGTTGTCACTTATGAACCCCAATTTTACCTTTACTGCTTTGGGCATTAAAATCTAAATCATATTAATAAGATCTTCCTATTAAGTGACCTCTAAAATGAGAGGTATTTGAGATGTACATATAAGTGAAACCTTATTGACGTAATTTATATATCTAAGAGGATTTCACTAAAACTGGCAAGGTAACATTTCTGCAAATAAAACACAGTAAATGCAAGGCTGGGCTCTGTGCCAGGAAGAATATGGATAGCCAAGAGCATGACAGGAGCCTCTTTTGCGCGGAGACAACCCCATTTCAAGGCAGCCTCCCAGCACTTGCAAAATAAATGATTGGAGCGGTTATTTCCAATAAGGGGTTTATCCTTCCTAACAATAGGGCATTTATATGATTGCAGTAAACTAGTTTTCCTACTTCACCTGTGTTTCCTATACTGTTTTCTATGTCTTCCCTCCTCTTTCTTCCCTCCATCCCTGCTCACTCTCTCAAGTGTCTTAGTATCTTTGTGAACTCTGGACAAGGATTTACTTTTGCAACTTGGGAAGAGGGGAGAGAGTTGGAAATGTTTTTTACCCCCAGACTGCCCTTTGAGAAACATCTGTTTCTTTGTGTATTTAAATTTATGCCTGTTGGAGAGAAAGTTACCAGAAGCCTTTTTGTAACTGTAACTCTTCTACTGTATTTTTCTCAGTCGTGTTTCCAAAGACTGTAGTTGGAACTGTACTTTGTAGTGTTTCCCCCGCCTCCCCCCCCCTCCCCCATCCTCCCGCGGGGGAGGGAGTGGGAGCTGGCGGAGATAGGAGAGAAAGCAGGAGCGGATGTGAAGGGCTTTGGTGCTGAACTTGGATCCAGCCCTTGCCTAGAGGGCGCAAACAATCGTCCCATATCCAAAAGTCTTGCGAAGGGCGCCAAAAGTTACTTAAGATAATATTGCTAACCACAGAAAGCTGGAAATCGCGGGCACATCCACTGCTGCAACAAAAGAAGTTTTGAAAGTAGAAATATCAGCATTAAATTACTTTTCCCCATTCTTTTTCAACAAGGGCGACGTGCCAGTTCTTTTTTTTTTCTTTCTTTTTCTTGAGATTCAATTAAAAGTAAGAATCTTTGGTATTTTGGAAGGAGGCAGATGTGAAGTCTATCTTTAAAAGAAAGATTTTAATCTGCTCTGGAAGACAGCTTCCCAAGAGTGCACACTTGAACAATAACTTCTCACTGTGCCTCAGTTACATGTTGGGACTGTCAGCCAGAAATGTCTATCGAGGAAACTTGGAGCGCCTTGAAGTTATAGATCCCAGCAAAGGTTTCGTGGCCAGGGATTTTGTCTCTGTAACTCGGCTTAGCTTTTAGGACATTTTCCCCTACTGGAATCCAAGAGGAACTAAGGAAAAGCGGTTGTTTAGTTTGGAAAAATGGGACTCTCTTATTAAAGGTTTAAGCCATTATTTCCCCTCACCTCTTAATAAATAATCTGAAAGACGTCCAAGAATATTTAGAATCGGGGAGTGTGAAAATGGTCTCTTGAACATTCAGGATTTATTTTAGCAATAAACTAACTGGAGGACAAGCATAAAATAATTTAGACAAATGCAGAATATTTCCCCTGTACCAATTTTGTTGCCCCTTCATTTAAAAAGGGGGAGAAGGAGCCTGAATGAGAATGGCCTTTAATACCTCACCTGACCCTCACCTGCAGAGTGGGCATTCCTACAGTGAATTTCCTCTTTTCAGAGGCTAAGCTGTGTAACTTCTACCAAGGTGTAGATTCCCCTGTCTGTGTGCCAGTGTCTTTCAATGTCTTTCCTTTTGGAATTTTGAGAAGGATCAGCACATGCAGCAGGCTGCAAACTAGCATGAGAGAGACATGAGGAGAAAAAGACGGGATGGGACTTTGGATGAAGGAGGTATACTTTCCCCCCACCCCCCCAAGTAGGGAGGAGAGCCTAGAAGAGAAAATATGAGGTTAAAAAAAAAACTGGAAAAGCAGGCTTATTTGGCAACTTGCCAAACCCTAAAAACCACCCCCCTTTTCTGCCAAAACAATACTTGAGCAAACCTAAAATAATTGCAGGAAGCTCTTTTCCATTTTAAGAACTATTACCTGGGGGAGGAAAAAGGGGATTCTTAAAAGGCACCCTTCCAGCGGTGTTCCAGGCACATGGACGGTAATGAGAGCCTGTGTCCAGTTCTGGGCACGCGTTTGTGGACCAGAATCATCTCTCCTCCCGCAGGAGACATCCCTTTAACATTTTTTTTTTCCTAAAAAGAAAAAGATGTCACAGCTAAACCACTGTTGTTTCTGAACGTGATAGAACTTTTTCTATGGCGTCTGTGTTCAAACCCACTTAGTTTCACAGTCCTGGGAGGGAGAACGCTCATTAATCTCCGCCTCCCTTTCTCCAGACAACCCCCACCCCCAAATCCGGTGAATCTTCTGTGTGAACATTTTCTCTACCACCCCCGCTCCTGAATGCCATCGGACTTAAGTGGCACAAAGTTTGCAGGATTTTGTGCATAATTACGTCTGCCGACGATCTATTCCCACAGAAAGCTTCGTTGGAGAGATTGCAAGGCTTTTGAGCCATACCGCATTTCAGAGGAGAAGAAAGTTACCTAGGAGGTCCGATTTTTATAAAAAAAAATTTGCATACATGCAAATTGACCCTCAGGCCCGGTCCCAGGTTCTCCGGGTGCCCGCGCCGCGAACCGGGGGGTACCGGAGCACCTGGCAAAGTTGCCAAAGTCCTCCCCCGAGGTCCGCGAAGGTCTGCGGCGGGAGTTGGGGGATGGGGATGAGGAAAAGTAGTTTTGTTTGCTTAAGCACATCCTGTGGCAGCCTATAGCTGCCCGGGAGTACAGACTGTAACTGCTCCTCACTGCGTTACCCAGTAATGCGCTGAGCGGGGCCGGAGTGGGGGGCTGCTGGGGGGGCAGTGGGACGGGAGAGCCAGCGAGCCAGGGAGCGGGAGAGGGAGCGAGCTAGCGAGCGCGAGCGGCCGTGGAGGCTCGGACCGGGCTGGCCGCGCGGCGCCGCAGCCGCCCCCTCCCCCCGCCCCCGGCGGCGGCGCGAGCGGGCGGCGGCTGTGCGGTGCGGTGCAGAGCGGAGGCGGAGGCGGGCGCGCAGGCAGCTCACGGGCACCCGGCCGGGCGGGCGCGGGAGCGGGAAAGGGTGCGCTATGCCTTTAACGCCCGCGTACAGTAGACATGTATAGTGGAGTGTAGGGAAACTCTAGGCGGGGTTAAAGTTCAGCTCATGGAGCGGCAATAGCGCTGGCTGGCTGCAGTTGAGCCGAGTTGGAAATGTGAACGCAAGAAGCAGGCTTGATTTTTTTCTCCCCCTTCTCTCTCTCTCTCTCTCTCCTCCTCCTCTCTCCCTCTTTCTCCTTTCTCACCCGCACTCACGCACACCTCCAAACCGCACACCCAGACGCACACGCACAGCCCACCGCCCGGCAGTTATGTATTCTCCGCTCTGTCTCACCCAGGTAAGCAGCTGTTGGGATGCGGCGGGGTTGGGGGGCCGGGGTGGCGGGGGCTGAGTCGGGGCTGGGCAGGGGGTGCCGGGGTCCGTCACGTCGGCTGGGCCCGGGGCATGTGTCTTGGTGTGTGCCCGTGTCTGCGTGTGTGTGCGCGTGTGTGCTCGTGGGGGGGTGGGGGGAAGGGGGAAGAAATACAGCTTTAAGAAAGTAACTTTGTTTCCATGCGGGTGCATTCCTCCTGCACGGCCATTTGTGTGGGCACATGGCTAATGGCGCCCTCTTATTAATGCGTTAATTAATATCGGGGCGCTGGACTGCGGAACGGCGGTGCTTTCGGACGCTCCGCACGTGTTCCAGCGGGTTGCAGACCATGACACGCTGAAATCTGGACTCAGCGTTTCTGCAGCCGGGAGGCCGGCTCCTGTAGTTCCGCGGCGCCCGGGGAGGGGGCCGCCGACGGTGCCCACCGCACACCCCGCACGCTGCGGGCATGCGGAACCCCCGGTGCGGGAGAACTGGGATCCCCGCGCCCACAGCCCGCTCCCGGAGCCCGCGCCGTAGCAGCCTCCCCAAACTCTTACTTTTGTTTATTGTTTGTCAGCCTTTGGGGTTCAGCCGCGGGAGGGACGCGGGCCGGTGTCCCCGGCCCCGGCCGGGACAGCGCCCCTCGGACGCGGGCGGGCGGGCGGCGGTGAGCCGGCCCCCGGGCTCCGCGGAGCAGGGCGGTACGGACGCGCGTCCCCCGCGCCGGTCGGGTGGAGCCTGCGTTCTTGTCGCTCGTCCCCCGTTTGCTTTCCCGAGTGAAAGTTTCGGTGCCGGGACGAGCCCACGCTGCGCAGGTTGGCGAGCGGCGGAGGCCGCGGGCCGCGGGCCGGGGGACGTCGGGCGGAGTTGGGCTCCCGGCCGCGAGCCCGAGCGGCGGCCCGGGCCAGACTCGGCTCCCCCCCGCCGCCGCCTCCCGCCGCCGCCGCCGCCGCTGCCGCGCGACTCCGTACGCTGTGCGCGCAGGACAGGGGCAACTTTCTTCTCCGATCCAACTCGGAGCGTGGGTCTTTCTCGCCCCACCACCCCTCCTTTCCATGCCCTCCCTTCCCACCTCTCTGTTGTCTGCACCACCCCCAGGCAAAATATTGCTACTTCATGGCTCCAAATCTGGTCCCCTTTGAATGTATTATTTTCTTTGACTCAAAGGCACGAAGTCAAAAGTGATTTTGCGGTGAGGGGGAAAAAAAAGGAAAGAAAAAAAGTGTGAGCCTTCATACTGTTTTGGTACATTGCGATCTGACCATTAATCACTTGCATGAAGTTGTATGCTTCTTATAAAATGTTTATTCACCACTCCCTTAAAAAAAAAAAAACCTGCTACCACTTCTTGCCTTCATTTTGCAGGAGATAACGGTTTAATCGGAATACTTTCTGGAAGGCTAAAAAGTATCAATAGATATTCCTCCCCTCTGTAGAGTCTGGATTTATTTCCCACATGACATCTCTTCATATTGCAATATCTAACAGTAAAAATACTGGTTATTTGATCTCAGAAGACTCTTAAATGCATATTTTATGTTGAAATGATCTGTTTAGGATTTAGGCCTAGCAGTAATAATGGATAGCAGTTGCTTTTAGTTATTGTAAAAGTTTTTGTTTTTTATTTTTCCCTAACAAACTTCCAAAGTTCCTATTTTAGTAACATTTTAGTAACTTGTGGAAGTATGGAGTGAAACTTTTCAACCACTCTGGCAAAGTTCACAATTGCATATGGATAAGATGCAAAGTGTAAGATAATTTGAATGAGTTGCAAGGACCACAGTGAAAATGCTGAGATTCAAAGACTGAAGTTCTAGCTGACAAAAGTTTGCAACACATAGAACTTGTAGATAATACCAGTGTGCTGCAATAGTAGGATACATTAGCGTCTTCTCAAGTGAGCTCTCAAAATTAAATTTATATTTTTGAGATGGTGCACATAGGATACCTGTGAATCTATGTAGGCCCAGGGCATAGTTATTTATTTAACAAAGCTGGATTTTCTTGGTTTGTGAGCTATGATCACATTAAGAAAGTTTTTTTTTTCTTTACACATATTTGGCAGTGTGATTGATACATTCACTAGGCCTTCTTCTGGAAGCACCACTAAGAGAAACGCTTACTTAGTATATCAGTTTGTGAAGAAAATATATGCTAAATAGCAAATGAGGGCCATATATTTTATGATTTCTTCTTTTAAAAATTGATTTTTCAATTTATTTAACTTGATGGAATATTTATAGAGTTTTAGAGCCAATTTTTAAAAAGAAAAACTTAGGTAGCTTATTGGTCTCCAGAGAAAGTCCAGTAAGCACAGTGATAAAAGTACCCTCAATGAAAGAATAAACTCCATATATGTGTATGCAATTTTTAAAAACTTTATCAGAAAAATGCTAGACATCTTATTTTAATATACAGGCATATCATAAGCAAACCATGTACCTGGCCACAGAATGATAACACAGTAGAAATTTATAGGTGAACATTTGAGAAGTAGTCCCAGAAATGCCAGCATTCAGTGGTTCTTAAACTTGGCTTACTTACAAACTGATCAACGTTTAAGGTGCTGATTCAAAGTCATACCGCTTTGGAAACAGGTTTTCAGGTTTGTTTTTATTGGTGGATAGTAACTTTCTCACTGAGTACATATGTAAAACATTCTTTGTTTTCTCTTGACTATTTTAAAATATTACATAACTTATGGTTCTATGTGCAGTAACATTATTTGTAAAGGCATACTATTTTTTTTTAAAGATCTAATGCATGCTATTCCTGGACATTTCCTACAAGTTAATGATATTCTTTAGTTCTGATGTTCTGGAATATTTCTAATTGTGAGTTGAGAAAGATAACTAGCACTTTAATGGTGCATGTGTGTAAAGTTATACAAAATATTGTGCACTTTTATTGGCACATTCTTGAGACCTTTGGGGAGTAATAAGTTGTAAAAACTTTTGATGCAAAAATGGGGACTTAGATTATTCTTAATGTTTAGTTGATATAGTTGACCTTATTTAAGGATTTTTAGGATGGGATATATGGGCATTTGGTTGGCAGGTAAACAAAATCCTCTTGAACACGAATGAACGCAGTTCTCCGTTCTCCGAGAAACATGTTGGGAGTATCTTTGAGCACTTAAATGCCATATTAGAATGCTTATTTAAAATGTTTATTATTAATAAAGCTTTTTAATAAGAGAATGTTTTAGCATAAATATGAATTGTTTGGAAATATGCTATTCTTTGCATTATAAAATAGGGCTGATACTTTAAAATGAAATCCTCCTTTTGGTGAAAGCTCACTTTGTAGTTAAGGTAGGCTCCAGGAGTTCTTTGCATAATGCCATAGAGCCTTGGTCCCTAGCATGTCCTATGTTTATAATAAAATCAGTCAATGTGAAGGACCATTTCAAACTCCAAATTTATGTATTTTAGAGCATTTCAAGGATGAGCTCAGAATTTAGTAATGTTTAAATGCTTTGTGGTGTGGCATGTCTCTTAGTAGATAAACTGTGACTTGAAAATTGCCCCCCCCCCCCATTTCTCTCTTCTACAGTGTGGCAGTAAGAAAGATTTTTCAAACATCAGAAATTGAAAAATGCCAAGGCTTTTTGGTAAAGGATAATATAATTCTTGTATTTTTTTTTCCTGTTCCTTCTTCACTTAAAGAAGGCTCACATGTTATAAAAGCTGACTTCTTGGATTCTTTTATTGAAAAAGAGCAGTTCTCAAAGTTAAACTTGAAATACAGAGCCTGAAATTTATTCAGAGAGGAAAAAAAGAAATCTAATTTATTGAAATGATTTATTATGTATTTAATTAATATATACTTTTCAAAACAATAATATGTGTTTAGATGATTGTTTATAATTTATAATATTTTAACAGACTTCATTGTTAAAATATTTTACCAGTTTTAACCACTCAGTTTACATTTGAACATTTAAAAATTTAATAATTTTTAATAGTAGTAGTATTTTGGACACTGCAGTTAATTCTGTCTCCAAAGTATATATCTAGCTGGATATTATGAACTGAAAAAGAATGCATTTTATAATATTTGTCTGCCCTACACCCTTTAAAAAAGTCATCAAGCATCTCTTTGATTTTCTTATTCTCATTTATTTGAAAGTAAATAATTTATCCTTTTGGGGGGTTGTTCGGCGGAGAAAAGTTATGTAAGATTAGTGTGGGTTGGTTAATCAAAAGTTAGATGTACCGAGAAAGCTTTGTGGAGGTTACTGTTTAATTTTTAAAAAATTTTATTTTTATATTTACTAAGAAAATGTCAAGTAAAAGAATCAAACATCTTCAGTAAAACAGTAAGAAAAATTTAAATATTTTAAATTCCATTTTATTTTCAAATTACTTGAATTTTAAGAGGCAACCATGACGGTTTTCCTGGAGTCTCATAAACATTGAATATACCAGGTTCTCCTTTTTCCTGTGAGAAAAAGCCTGAAATATTATTTTCAAAAGTTAAGTAATTATTTTGTTTTTTTGAGGGATGATCATTACTGAAGGCATTTCACAATCATATCAGTAAATTAAATGTATTTAGTTGCAACACTGTTGTCACAGTGACACATTCTGTTTACTATCTGGAATGTACGCTTTTCTTTGTTTTTTTTCCCTCCCCCCCCCTTTTTGTTTCATTCCCATAGTCTCAGAAATTATGTCTTGAACATAGATCTTTTATTTTAGTCTGATGAATGTCAGATTCATCTCTTCTTTTGTATGTGGTCCTCTGCTATATTTTTCTAAGTTTTTGACTAAAAATATTTATGTACAACTGGAATACTTAAAAAGGAATTAAGATGTTACCAAAATGACTGAGACACAGATCAGAGTCTACATGCAGTGTTTTTAGAGGGAAAGTCTTTATTTTCATTGATCGCGGAGACGATTTCTGCTCCTAGACTTCCACAAACATTGACTGGCATCTAAATGTTTAGGATTTGCCAATCTGGCGGCTGAACCCTGGCTGTACTACAAGTAGTGAGGTCAAGGCTGGAGCAAAATTAGATATGCCTTCCTTGAAATAGGGTTAAGATTATATATTGTTATAAGCATTCCGATAAACTTTACTTACTAGCTAAAGGATTTGCAACGAAGACTGGACCATAGAACCTGGGATGCTTTGGTGACTATACCAAAACGTTTTTTTAATTTTTAGCAATTTTCTTCTTTGAGGTTGTGAGAAATAATACCGGTCGCTTTCTTTTTTTCCCTCTCAGACTTCCCATAGGGATTCTTCTATATACGATTTTGGTAATTTAATCCTCGCATCAAATTTCAAGTGAAATAAAGATTTTTTTTTTTTGAAGGTGACCATCTGAAAAAAAAAAAAAGTTGTTTCTTTTTGTTTTCAGTGTAGTCATACTTTTGTTTCTGTTCATTTCCCTAGGATGAATTTCATCCTTTCATCGAAGCCCTTCTGCCCCATGTCCGAGCCTTCGCCTACACATGGTTCAACCTGCAGGCCCGAAAACGAAAATACTTCAAAAAACATGAAAAGCGTATGTCAAAAGAAGAAGAGAGAGCCGTGAAGGATGAGTTGCTAAGTGAAAAACCAGAGGTCAAGCAGAAGTGGGCATCTCGACTTCTGGCCAAGTTACGGAAAGATATCCGACCTGAGTACCGAGAGGATTTTGTGCTTACAGTTACAGGGAAAAAGCCTCCATGCTGTGTCCTTTCCAACCCAGACCAGAAAGGCAAGATGCGAAGAATTGACTGCCTCCGCCAGGCAGATAAAGTCTGGAGGTTGGACCTGGTTATGGTGATTTTATTTAAAGGTATTCCGCTCGAAAGTACTGACGGCGAGCGCCTTGTAAAGTCCCCGCAGTGCTCTAATCCAGGGCTCTGTGTCCAGCCCCATCACATAGGGGTTTCTGTTAAGGAACTCGATTTATATTTGGCATACTTTGTGCATGCAGCAGGTAAGTGCGATGGTGAGAAGTCCTTCCAACTTTCTTTTGTGTGTGTTTCTTTCCCGACGACCTCTGTATGTGCCGGGCCATTCTTGAACGCCCTCATTCTGCAGGTTCTGTGCACATGGACAGTGTGGTTTCAAAGGTGGGCCAATGTCAGAACAGCCCCAGAGTCTGGGGATGCCACCTTCATTCAGATGGAAAAGCATAGCTTTGAGAGAATTCGCACTAAGTTGAGTTCTTTTGGCAAGTGGCGTTATCAAAGGTGTTGGGTAGTCAGTTATGCTTATGTTTAAATCACAGTTTTTGATGCTGGGCAGAGAAGCCCATTAAAAAGTCTTGTAACGAAGGGTGTATTTTACCTGGCAAGTGATCTAGTTAAAAAGCATGTAGTTTGGTAGTGAGGCAATATTTTTAGTGGCTTTTCTTCTGGGAATGTTTTTAACCCTACGGGGGCCTCTTGAACACCGTGCTAATGAAGATGAGGTTGGAGGTGAGATTATTGTTATTAAGTTGCTGATCATTTATGAGGGAAAAAGAATTATATTAATATGCAGGCTTAGTAGCTTTGCATTCAGGAACTTTTAGTGTTGTTTAAGAAAACTAAGGAAAAAAGCAAACCAACTCTTTAAGTAATTGATGGAGAGGTTAACCTTAAAAGTAACCAACCTATAGAGTGCATTGAGAAATCCATATTGATAATTGGTTTAGTGAGTTGCTTTGATTCATAATAAAATTATTTATTGTTTCAGGGCTGTTTTCAGGGCATGTTTTACCTGTGCATATTACAGCAGTTAGAGTAGCATTCGGGATAAAACTCAATAGTTTTATTGAGTTAAGGACTGGATAAAATAATGCATTTTTACTTTGTTCCTTTCATCTTGTTTTAGACAAAAGGCTCATTGTGTTACGTGAAAGCTCAGATCTTGTGTAACTTGTTGACTTTTTATATGTACATATCGGTCGTGATAGATCACCTTCATGGCAGTTACTTGAGCCTGATGGAAGAAAGAAGGTTGTGGAATCCTACCAGTAGATTGTTTGGGGGTTCATATAATTACATATTTTTTCACAAAGGAGAGAGAAGATACTATCTGTAAAATCAACACTGTACTGTTTTGCAAAACATTTTTAATTATAAAGATGCAAGCTATATTTTAAAGAAGTGAGCTGAAATCCTATTCTCTATTATTTTTCTCAATATATGTTTCAGAAAGAGAACTTTTGTTATCCATCTTTCCTTACATAAGAAACTGGAGAAATTAACTTTGCAAGCATGTCTCATCATCATTCGCATTCTGTTGGTAGGGGATAGATAAGTATTTTAGAGGATGTGATCTGTAAGTGTTTAAAATATGTGAGTTTCTGAAAATGTTTATATGTAATTATAAGAAGTGCCTGTTGCTTCAGCCAGTTTTGGGTGGCGGTAATGAAAAGGCACACCTCTCAGATGACCTTTACACAGGAAAAGTAGTCCTTTCTTAACCCCTTTACCATTCCATTGTTGTTATTTTGTTTTGTGTTTTGAAAACGTCAAGTTAAATTTTTAAAAAAGTTATTTGCATATATAAGTGGAGATTCTGATAGGGAAAGGCAAGGTGCAAAGAAAATATGGGTGTTCTAAGTGCTTTCAGGGAACATTTTTTAAAATGTTGTGTGTCATCTTTTTAATATTTAGGAAGTAAGTATTTTATAAATTATAAGAAATGCTCTAATTGAAAATTGAGGATGCCAACAGGTGATGCACATCATGGTATGTTTTGTACTTGCTTACAAGGTACTATCAGAATGAAATACCTGTTACGTTTTTATCGGTGCGAGCAGTATCTATTCTAAGTTTTAGATATAAACATTTCCTTTAGATTTAAGAGATGCAGCCTTTCTAGCTATTGTCATGACATGCATTCTCTTTTGTTGTTGATGCTATTACTTGTGCTGTTGCTCCAAGTCCTTGAGCTAACAGTTGCTCGTTGTTTCAGTACTTAAAGGGTGATGTTGGTAAAATGACGTGCAGACGGTTGCTTAGGAGAGTTAGCATCCTTATTGCTTATGAAAGATTTATTGACAGCAACATGGATCAGACTACCTTTCGGTTTGGTTTTCCTGATGTATCCCAGAATCCCTTGTCAGGCCTGAATGCCAGCCAAGTGCCAGGCCATTGGTTTTACCGGAGCAGAGCGCAGTAATGGCTGCTTCTCTGTGCGTGCTGCAGGATGATTGCAAAAGGACATATTAGGGGCCTTTTGTCTGAAAATATTTCAAATTTGATTTAAGAGATTTAGAGACCTGTTATTTGTGGAAGGGAAGCTGCCAATACAAATACGAGGTAGGCCGGTCAACTTACATACAACTGATTTGACAAGCATCTGTTATAATACTGAAGATTTGTAAACACTAAACAATGTTTTTACCTCCTTAAAAGTTTTGAGAACTTGCCAGTATTGGCAGGAGGCAGAGACTCTGGAACGTGCTTCAAGAAACATGCCAAAATCATTGTGGCCTTTTCACCTAGAGTCCGCTCCCCCCACCTCTCTCTTTAAAGTGTTATATATTGTGTTCTCCCCCAAAGTCTTCTTTTTCCCCGCTAGCTGGCCACAAAAGGGAGGTGTTTTTTTTTTTTGTTTTTTTTTCCTTCTAAAAAATGTGTACAATTATTGCTTTATTCCTCGGCCTCTTCTTTGGTAGGAAGTTGAAATCTTAGAACACACATGTAAATGCTGGAAACTAATGCAGAATCAATCACCTTTTTAAAAGCAGAGGTGATTTAGCCTGAGACTTAATGAGATGCTAAAATACAATACATAAATTACATTCCAAATTTTTCCTCTAAATCAGTGGCATTCGAACTGTGTGAATTTTGTGGCTGATAACTAGTAACACGTATAATGAAATCGGAGTGATTCCAAAAGCCTGAGAATTTCATCTCGTTAAAAGTATAAAAGAGTATATTCATTTTCGTTTGGTCTCTGTTTGAGTTGTCCTTTCCCTGTATCATATGACAACTTGGAGATATTATGGTATTGTGGCAAATGGTATTCTTTGTGGGTGTGTAACAGTAAAGCTAATTTATGACCAGTCTTTACCAGATGATCTGTATCAGAATCTACAATATACCCGGCACGTGGCAAGGTCACAATTTAAGTTGTTAAGGTCATAACCTTAGCCACCAGGCATTTGACCTTTTAGATAAAGTTAACCTTTGTTCATTAGTAGGCACTCAACCGAGAACTTTCTGGAGAGTTTTTTGTTGTTTTTTTTTTTTGTGTGTTGTTTTTTGTTTTGTTTTTTTAACTGCTTCTGTATAACTTCTGGTAATGTAATCAGATTCTAGGGAGATTTTCACCTGAGTTAGTTAAATTTTGTAAGAAGTTAGATTTTTAAAGAATGCATCTCTTGCATTAGAGGTAGGTTGCTGTATCTAGGCCCCAGAATGACAGTGTCACACGTCATTTTTCATAGTTATTACCTACTTGAGGCGGGGGTGGGGGGGTGGGGGGGAGGGGCGGCATAGAATGAAAGCTCTGAGGCAGCTGCATGGAGATGTTTAAAAATAAAAATTAAACAAATAAAATTATGTTTAATTCAATTTGGCCTGTGCTAGTTTTTAAGTTGGGCCCAAACACTAAATCACAATGAGCATCCTCACTTTTTGCACATGAGGAATTTTGTAAGATTGGAAGATATTTTTAGTGGTCTTAAAATTTACTTGGAGAGATCAATAAATGACCAAAATTTGCCAGCTAATTGCTGTCATTGTTAATTAACCAGTGACACAGAAAGTTGAATTTGCCCTACTGGTAGCACGAGTACTTGGTTAGTTTTAAGGTACAAAGCGAGCATTTTTTGCATGGTGATGTTTTAGTACAATAGTAACTGATTGCTTTCATGCTGCTCCTTTTACTACCTTTACTTAGCTTTGCTTGGACTAGGGTTAGCAAAGGTCCAATCACTCACTCAAAGAGCTGTTGCCATGTCTCGGAATTCTGGTACCTGTCCTGTAAATCTGTACTGCAGTATTACGGATTACAATATCACCTGTACCATATTATTCACCTTATTATGCTAGCGTGAATGCTCATTTTAAATTATTTACATTACTGTGAGTTTTGCTCTGATATGCCACGTATTATTCCGTTTCAACAAAGAGAGAGAGAGACTCCCATTTAGGTGCATTTTAGTTTTATTTTGGCTTCGTGATTGCCATTCCTTCATAGAGTAATAGAGAAAGCCGTGATATGCAGATAGACCAGATGGTCATGTTGACAGGTTGAGAATTCACTTCCTACTGCTTCAGAACAGGTGTAAGATTAGGAGTGTCTGTGTATGAGCGTATGTGTGCATCGTGTGCACATCCAGGCTGCACACAGAGTGTTGTTTAGAGCAGTGGAAATGATTTCTTTCTTTTTATTTATTTTTAAAAATAAAGCTGGTACTTTAAATACAGTGTAGCTATATGCATAAGGTTATCAATGCATAGAGAGTAATTATTGTAACAATTTTTAAGTAAATGTTAGACTGTTACAGTTTATAATTTTATGCCAAATTAATTACAACAGTTTCTTAATTTTTAGATAACCACATTAGTTTATGGCAGTATTGCATATCTCAACTATGTTCCATATATTCTGTTAGCAGGTATATGTGCGTATGTGTTTATGTCCAAGTCTAGGACTAGACATTATGTAATTAAACTTCTTCAGTGCCTTAAAAAACTCCCTGGTTGGAAGCTGTGCAGTTAGCTTCTGTGATTTGTAATCATAAACTGTGTTTGGAAAATGAAGGAGTAAGACTAATATACATTTAAAATTAATAGAGTAAGTACCACCCTACCTCAAATTCTAACCCTAACCTGACACTAAACTTGTGATAGATTTTTGTGACTGACTGATCTACTGTAAATAATTGGTATATGCACACAATTTCAGAAAACGTCATTTATCTTTTTGTCTTTCAAGTCTTCAAAGGAAAGAGCACTAACAATCAACAAACTTGAGATAAATATGGCTTTTATACCCTGGAGTGTTTTCTGTGTAACTTGAGGATAGTAACAATATCCGTTATCTAGAATTTAGTAACAGTATCCTTTATGTAGAATGTAGTGAAAAAGATGGACATTCAGAGGCCGAGAATGTATAGGAATAAGGAGGAAGAGTGGTTTTGGTGTAAACCTGTAACAGAGGAGGTCAGTTCATTTATGGCTAAGAGGTTCGAGTGTTGGTAAGAAATTTCTCAATGCTGCTGGCTTGGATTTGCCTTGTCTCTTTTTTCCACCCAGTGATGAATAGCATTAATTTAAACCTATTTAGGGCTAGTGTGGGAGAAACCACAGCCTTTGTTGTGGTCACTGCTGTACACAGTAGGACTGGTGTTTCACTTGGTTAAGGCCTCAAGCTGCTTCCAGAAGACACAGAACCGCCTGTCGGCTTTTAAAAACTTGCACAGAAGCAACAACAGTTCTAATTGCTCACAAATGTTAATATAGATTATTGAAAACAATTCTGAGGGTTAGAATAGGGGGGGAAAAAACCCATCAAATACAGATTGAATGCAGTGAATGTGCTAACCATTGTTTTATGACCATTTCAGCAACAATTTCTCCATGGTTATTTAGAGTTTAGATGTTGCTTTTCAATATATTATAAATTGTAAATCATTGGGAGCTGGGGTAAGGGGGAGGAAGAAGTCAGGTGGAGGAGGAAGAGAATGAATGAACTGGCATGCTTTGTTAAGAGAAACATAAAACCGTGAACTTAATCGCAAATGGAGATGCTCTAAAAAGTGTTTTGGTTTAAGTAATGACTGTAAGAGGATCCTAAGCAACAAGATATCAAGAGAATTTTATAATCTATTTACTCACATTTTTTTTTTTTGCATACTTTCTTTTAGACTAAGAGACTATTTGTGGCTTTTGGAGATTCTGTGCAAATTTTTAGAAAGAAAAGTTTCACAAAATTTTTTTTTAGTTTTTAGGGGTCCAATTAGGGACACTGTGGCACACATACACTTGAAAAGGAGCTATTGATATGTTTATTATTATTACCATTTCACCTTTTAAGGTGACAGCTTAATACTGTTGTCTATTTTTTGGCTGTCAGCCACTAAGGCAACTGTAAGATACAAATTACTGATCCAAACTTTAGTGTCCCTAAACTTAACCAGAATTCTATAGCTGCTGCAAAGACAGAAATGACTCCTGCCCCTTCCCACCCCCCGGGTTTCCCCCAAATATTAGAAAACAATGTTGTATGTTTTGTTATGATAACTCCACAGTGTAAAAGTATATTTTATCTAATGGAATTTGTCCTCCCATTTTAGTGAAATAAACATGGCTTATGAGGCAAAGAAATAAATCCACAAATGACAAATTGTGGCAGCTTCATGGCAGAGATCTTTTTGCTGTTTTGTTTGTAAAGAAGCTAAATAAGATTAAGCTAAACAAGATAAAACTGAAGGAAAGAAGTTCATTTGTGTTATGTATTTTGGCAAGTGTTGGTCTTCTTTGACATGTAATAAATTGCTCATTCCAAACCTAGAAATGATTAGGGTGGTCATAATAACTGGAGATTGAAGTGGAACAGCTTAATCTTCTTTTCGAACTTGAAACTTATTGCTCCTTGTGTCTTTTTGCATACCTTCCTAGTGATAGATATTTTGGGCCTTGATCAATTGAGAGATGGATGGAAGGAAGGGAGGATGGAAGACAAATAACTTTTATTGAATATCTCTTTTATGGCAAGGACTGCACTAAGTTTTGCCCTAAGCTTTTTTTCTTTCCTCTTCTTTTTTTAAAACTTCATAGCAATATTGTGAATAAATAATACACTCTCCATTTGTACAGATGAAAATAAAGTCTCAGAGTGGCCAAGTCAGAGCAAAATTAAATTCAGACTTGCTGATTCCAAATTATTTGCTGTTAAAAATAAAATTAAGATCTATTCTATAACCTTCTTTCTATTTTGTTGTTTGGGGTTGGCTGTCATTTAAATGGTATTACACATCTACCTTGAATCAATAAAAAGTCAAAATCCAAACCTTTCCCACAGAGATAGTTTACTGCGGAGTTCAGTTCTTAGCCACAGAATGAGGCTGCACTTGGTTAGAAGGAGAAATGGTCTTGAGCTTGTCAGTGTGGGGGCCAACAATCTGGAATGACTTGTTCTATTTTGTTTTTAGGAAGTTGAAGTTAGTGAATTCTATTTGACATCACAACACAAGTTTAAGATTAAAAACATTTTTTATTAGTAAGATAAAGTTAGATGAATTGGTTCTAAATCCTTTGGGGAGCCATTGAGAATTAAAGCAAGCATCATTTTAAAAACCAGAGTCGCATGTAATATTTTACTAGGTAGATTTTTTAAACATATTTTCTTATATGCATGAGATATATATTAATAACTTCCCATAATGATTAGATTTACAATTTTAAAATTTACTGCATAAAGACCCTCTGATTATGGCCTTGTGTATAATTATTTAAAAGAAAGCGAAAATGGAGTGTTTTTAGTTAAAAAATTTTAAAAAAATGTAAACTAGAAAGCAGAGTTTAAAATAGGGACAAGCTTTATCTTAATGCCCTTAAATGATTTATTGATGGATTTATTTAATGCCCTTATATTCATTTTTTTAAACTTAGGCAAGATTAGTTCTTAATGACTTTAGTACAAAAACTCAAAGCCTCACTCAACATGAATTTTATATTTGTAAATAGAAAAAAAAAGGCCAGCAAAATAATTTTTACTACATTGGTTCTACATATTAATTCTCTTAGGATTTTTTAAATAAAGTATGCTGCTGAACTGGAACCTATAATGAATAAAAGAAAATGTAATTTTTTTTAAAGAAATGCTAGTAAGTCTTAACATTAGGGTTGTTGAGTATCAGTTATGCTGGAGGAGGAAAATTTAGGTTTGTGAATAAATGGGAAACAAAAGAGGGTTAGAATTAAAAAATAGGACTCACAGTCATTGTTCTTTCCACCCCGTTCCATACTGCCTGCCTTATGATGTCTCTGGTGTTTATGGTGGTCCCAAATCCTGTGAGTTTCAGACATAAACAGTTTTCAGAGCATACATATTTATACAAATATTTTAATAGCTATTTTTGAAACACTCTATGGGTTAAAAAAGTGAGATAAAATAAAAAAATAAAACACTTAAAAGAGAAATACTATTCAAAATTTTGTATGTATGTCTGTGTAGCATCTGCCCTTGTCAGGCTGTTGTCTTAGTTGCTATGGGTTGGGTGATTTTATTTCCTTTTGTAATTTTGCCAGCCCATGACTGGGTAGTGCAACATGTTCATGCTGTTGAGGAAGATGTATCTGTGGTGAGTCAAATAGCTTGATCTAAGTGGTAATTTTTTGGTAGGGAAAGGTATTTGTCAAATTCTATTATCCAATAGAAACTGTGGTGCTACAATATCAATTTTCATTTAATTATCAAAATCAGGCAGCATTACTTAATATGGGAAATGGAGGACTATCTCTTCTGTCTTATGTGCCTGCTTCTTCCCTCCTTCCCTGTGGGAAGCATTTAGGATACTGGTATTTTAATCTTAAAGGGATTAGTTATTTTATTTTAAGCTTCTACATAAAGTGAATATTGTATATATAGGGTCCCATTATTGTCACTTTCAAATATTCCATTGCTTTCCAAAGAAGCTGACATTACAAGTTCTTAGGTTGACAAATTCTCATCAACTTTGATGAAAATTTTGGCTGCAAAATGACGAAAGGCAAAGGAGGGTCCTGGACAGATGGATTTCAGTGTTGAGATGACATCAAGCCCTTCCTCATGGCATTTTTTAAACATTACAAGTGAATGAGGAATGGAGATGCTTAAAGAGCTTACTATAGAATGAGGAAGTAAGATATTATGTATGTGCATGCAAACCTTCATAGCATGCTGTTAAACAGAACTGTATGAGCTTAGGTATAATAGCAAAGTGGCAGTGAAAATTGTAAATATTTTTTTTACGCAGTAGAACTCAAAAATAATATTAGTCATTATAAATATTGTGGATGGAAAAGTGTGTATACCTGAGAAAATATTTTTAGCATTAAGTAATGGGAAGTTAAAGATAAGTGGGTTACATACATTTAAGATGATGCAAGGATTCTTGATAAGATTTTGGCAAAAGCTTGTCTGTATCTTTGTATGACTGTGGCAAGATTTCTGCATGGATGTATATTATATAAATATAACTAGTTACTGATGTTTCTGTTTGATTCATTTAGTTGGCGTTTTCTTCCCTTTTAAATGTTAGAGGTTCTCTTTTGGAGAGTAGTTTCAAGTAACTTCTGAGAATGAAGTCTTTGTAACTGGATGCTGTTTAACAGCATAACTATTGTTGTATGTCCCTGTCAGCAAAAGACAGTCTTTGCAATACTTTTATTGTATGGCCTCTTAATATGTGACAAGGACTTTTTTTAAGAATTATTTTTCCTTTTAAATGTACTTTTTGAAATCCCTCCCCCTCCCAAGCTAATCAAGAATTATGGGGGTGTTTTAAGAATATTCAGATGAATTTTTATTATTTTCTAGGCTTGTTCACTGTATAGGAAAAGTCTTATTTTTTAAAGAAAAGTTCTGGGATTCATGTAGTTTAGATTTTCTCTAAAAGGAAGGGGGAATAGAGATTAACAGAAAAATGCCATCTCATTGAGCCCAGGATGCATATAGTCCTTTGGAAAATGAGAATATTGCAATCTGAATTGTTAGCGTTGAATAACTAATTGTTCTAAAGATATTTGCCCCTCATTTCAGAAAAGACAGCAAACATGCAAAATGGATAAATGTAATACTTTGTACTTTTTCCACCTACATTTTTAAACTACAGTGACTGATTTCTCTGGAAAGGTCAGAGGTTTCAGAAAGCTTTGTAATTCTTCAAAGAGAGACATTTTCAGTTTTGCTATATAAAGACTGATTATACATAGCTTTTCACTTTATTTGCAATTGAGCCTAGGAAGTGCTGGGGTGGGTATGATGCTGAATAAGACATGAGACATGTCATGAGATAGCAGAATTGGAGGGAAACAGATAGATTGGAGAAAAACATAGCATCACGTTTAGAGATGCTCACTTTTGGACTTTCCTATCAATCACTTTGTTTAAAAGTGAGGACAGAGCAGCTGCAACAGTGCATTTGGCTTTGTACTAGAGCATTCTATTACAAACTCTTTGAACACTTGAGCCGATTCAAGGAGTTTATATATGTGGGTGCTATTTCTTAGGATTGGCTTTGTTGGTTTTCTAAATTGTAGATATGAGTTCCTTTGGTTATATGTGGGTTTCTTTGTTTCTGTTTTGTTTTTCTTTTGTACTTATCCAAGATTTGGAAAATTTTTCAAGTTGGGTGGTGGGGTGTGTAGAGATCGTAGATGACTTTTGTTGTGGATTACTCCTGTTATTCAGGAAAACAGAGGCTCAGAGAGGGTTAGTAATTCACTCAAGGTCATGCCAACAGTAGGTGGCAAAGCCAGGGTTAAAGCCAGATCTGTCAGACCACAGGCTCCTGTTGTTAACTTCTGTAATATTTAAATTGGCTGTTCTTATACATTATGTTATTAGCTCTTCATGTAAACCGTGCATTTTAGGGAGGGGAACTTTTACAATTGCTTTTATGCAGTTCAGGAGGCTCAGTAACATGTCAATGGTACATGGTTAGTTAAGTGATTGGAGCTGGTAACTAGGTCAGACCCTTCTGTGGCCTGTTTTTACTCTCTAATGTGTTTCTCAATGTATCCAACTCTCTAAGCTCCACCTCTGAATGTTTGGATGGGATAAAAAGTGCTCTCTGGAAGTATGTAGTATTCTGAAAGCACTTTGTTTTCTCTGAAGCTTAAAAAAGTAGTGAGAGCTCTGGCTGGTGTGGCTCAGTTGGTTGGAGCATTGTCCCGTACACTGAAAAGTTGAGGTTCGATTCCTCGTCAGGGCACATACCCACGTTGCTGGTGTGATCCCAAGTTGGGGTGCATGTGGGAGGCAAACGATTGATGTTTCACTCTCACATTGATGTTTCTCTCTCTCCCTTCTGAACTTTCTCTAAAATCAATTAAAGCAAGTTTTGGTGAGAATTGAGGGGGAAAAGTAGTGAGATATAGAGCTTGTTCTGGTTTGTTATTAGATTCAGAGTTTCACACCTTGGAGGAAACCTTCATTTAACAGGTGAGAAACTAAGACCACACATCCCAAGAGCTCTAGAGATAGAAAATTCTTGCATAAATTGGAGAGCAGTTGTAGCCTGTTGTTATTGTTTTTATCAAGGTGGATGCTTTTTGTTTGGTGTTGGCATAGAAGATCTATTTTAGTTGCCTTTATTGACAAATTCTACCCTGTCATTGGCAAGTCCATTCAGGAAACATGTTTTGAGCACTTAAGGCACTATGTGTTAGGTGCCAGCTATACAAAGCTAAAGAAAGTGTTATGAAATGAGTTGATGCCATCTTAGATGTAATTTCCTCAGAAATTAAGACTTTCAGCTGTGGCTGGTTTGTCTCAGTGTATATAGAGTGTCAGCCCTCTGACTGAAGGGTCCCGGGTTTGATTCTGCTCAAGGGCATGTACCTCAGTTGCAGTCTCAATCCCCCACCCTGTTCAGGGCGCATGCAGGAAGCAACCAATCAACGTGTCTCTCTCACATTGATAATTCTCTCTCTCTGTCTCTCCCCCTCCCTTCCACTCTTTCTAAACATAAATAAATAAATAAATAAATAGAAAAGTATTCTCAGGTGAGGATTAAAGTAAAAGAAATTAAGACTTCAAAGCTTTTCATGTTTTAAAATTAGGATCCTTCCAACCAATAGCCTGTGTGAGTTTTTAATAATTCACAGAACCAGTTGTTTATATTGCCTTTTTGCTGTACAATTGGTGTATGTTGAGGAATTCTATCATTTGATGATACTTCTCCAGTTAGATTTTTTTGTTTTCTTATGTCAAATATATCTGTGTGAGTGGAAAGAAAATCCGAGCAGACACAGGAGAGGGCACAGGTGGTTTCTATTATTTGATAGTTCACTGTAGCATGTTTTCTCTAACGAAAACTGGTGGGTAAAAAAAAAAAAAAGTTCTATTTTTTTTTAAAGAACATCTTTCTAGTAATAGTGAAGTATAAAACAGAGTAATAGGAAAACTAAACAGCAGGAGAATGAGGGAATGAAAAATAGCAAGGAAAGGAAGGCCTGGGAGAGCCAGCCGTGTGAATTCATTTGGCAGTTGGTAGTAGTTCCTAAAACAGTCAAGTCCCAGTGGTATAACCTACATTCTCTATTTTGCTCCATCTCCAGAGAAAGTTAGCAATCCTGAGACTTTTATACTGAAGTGGATTTAAATTGTCCAAGGTCTCAAGTTGCTTTGCCTTATTTTCTGTTGTTAAAAGAAAACAGATACGAATATACATTCAGACAGAAAGCATAGAAGAGGTCCTGTATGTGTGAGTGTGTGCTTGTGTGTTAATGGGACAGGTGTGAAGGTCTTTGGGGAAAGTGTGTACAGATGGTGATGGGAAAGAGAAGACCTTTGCATGTCTGATAAATGAAATACAAACAACAACAACAATCTGGTGGTCCCAAACAGTGGATATTGGATTTTGTTTTTGTTCTGTTATGTCTGCTTGTTGTTTGATCTGAAAGTGAAGTCTATTTCTCCAGCCATTAAATGTGTGAGCTTTTCTTTGTATAGAAACTAAAACAAATGATTTGTTCTGTAATTATTTTCAAAAGGTAGAAAATGCGTGTGTAACATTGAGAATGGCATGGGATTGTCATAGAAACTCATCTGAATGCTGTAAATAAAAATGGCTGGGGATTAGTCACAGTGACATGTGGGACATCATGAAACTCAAGACAGATTTCTTTGTTTTACAGTCAGTAAGAGAAGTGAGGCGAACTTGATCGAGTTCATGGGACGTTAGCAGTTCAGTTCCTCCAGGGAAAACTGTGTTGTCTTCAGATTAAATAAGCCACATGGGTACAAATATCTGAATTCACCTGATGATTTTAGCAATATCCATATTTCCTTTATTTTAAAAGTGTACTTATAGCTAATGAAAGTTTTAAAAGTTTGAAAATCTCTCTGTTTTTGTTACTAATTTCCTTCTCTCATTACCCCCACCACTCTACACAGCTTATTTTCTTATAATCTTGAATAGCATTTTTATATATGTGGCCTTATTATGTTTTCTTTAATCTCTCATTTTTTTCAATTAGTAAGAATAAAACTGAACATGATAAACAGTGTTAATGTTATATCTTTTAAAATTATATATATTTAGATTAGAATTATGGGTCTGCAATATAACCCCATTGTCTGTTTTCTAATGTATTATTTAGAAGGAAATTTTTATAGTGTATTCTCATTGTCCAACATGTGGAGAAAGGATTGCTTGTCTTTAAATTTGGAATGAATCCCCAGTTGCATACTCCCATCAGGCTGATGTTTCAGTAAACGGACATATCAGCCTTGGACCCTTGAACTTTTGGAGGTAGGAACTAAAGTCTGAGTGGGGTTCAGGACTTAAGGAATTAGTGCTGGGGAATGTCTCATGCTTCTGGTGAGCCCTCTTTCACAGTGCTATACTTTATTGAATGTTCTTATTTTTAATCAAGATAATAGACACAGCCCAGCCGGTGTTGCTCAATGGTTGAGCATTGACCTATGAATCAGGAGGTCATGGTTTGATTCCTGGTCAGAGCACATGCCCAGGTGGCGGGTTCGATCTCCAGTGTGGAGTGTGCAAGAGGCAGCCTATCAATGATTCTCTCTCATTGATGTTTCTCTCTCTCTCTCTCTCTCTCTCTCTCTCTCTCTCTCTCTCTCTCTCTCTCTCTCCCTTCAACTCTGAAATCAATAAAAACATATTTAAAAAGTAGATACAGTATTTAAACAAGGGAAAGGTGTAGACAAATGTGGAATAATTAAGGTGATTGAGTTGTCTTTCTGGATTGAGTTAACCAGTTAACACAACTAACCTTGAAACTGAAGAGAGCACATACAAAGATATAAGTGAAAATTTTAGTGCATGGAGCATACAGAGGCACCCTGCCTTCCTACCTGTCTCCCATGAGACTCTACCCACACTTTGTATCATAATGTGTGTGTGTGTTTATTTTTTCTCTCTCTCTTTTTATTTTTTGTATTATTCCTTCTATGTGGTATGTCCTCACCCTCCTTTAATTGGCTAATAGTACTTAAGCTTCTTTTCACCCCAGCATTGGACTAAGGGCTCTTTCCCTACATGCCCATAGAATCCTGGCAGCACTATATCAGTCAGTACTTACCGTTAGCACTTCCTGTATCATAAAATGATCTGTCTTCCAAGTTGGGCTGTGATTTCTTTATGAGCAGGGGCTAGATTGTACTAATTTTTTGTGTCCCTCCCCATAGGGGTGCATAGGGCCTGCTCATATCTTTGTTGAGCTGGGAACTAAGTGGAGAATATGGGTTGAACAAAACAAAACAAAAATGTGAGAAGCTGATAGTCTGAATTTTAAAACCAGGTAACATATTATATACTTTTTGGGTGTTCATCTTAGGACTGATTTTAAGCCTAAAATTTTTGTATGAGAATGATTTTTCCCTTCTCACCCTATTATGTTACCTGATTTCTGTTTCTTCACCAAAATCCAAAGTTGCATGTTAACCTAAAGGAGTTATTTATATGTGAATAATTATAATTTGGAAAATAAAGGTTTGTTGATGCTAGAATTATCTATAGAAAACTGTCAGGCTATTTTTTTTTTCCATCTAAGATCCTGGTCTTGACTTTTTTTGAACTGTTTACCTAGAAAAGATGATATGGAGGTGATAGGAAAATATAACCATTGTTTCAGCTTATGTAAGAAAACCATCTTTATAACAACAATCATTTCTCAAGTACCTACTATGTGCTAGGTACCTAGCTAGAGGGGAGACAACGGAATTTAATTTCACGCTGTTGAATTTTTGAAGAGCATAATCTTGATTAAATATGGAGTCCTCTCCTTAGGATGGACACACTTTGGTGGTGGTGGTGATGGTGGGGGAAAGAGGGTTGGATCACATACTCACTTGCTCCAAAGGGAAAGTGTCAGTCATATCCTTATGTCTAGAGAGCGTTTAAAGGTTTGTCTGTCTATCTGCACTGAATCAGGTGTATTTTGGCATAGTTACTTACCCCAAGTTGGGACAGGCCACAGGCAGTAGTAGTAGAAAAGTTAGAAATCAGAATTAAGGACTTGGGCCCAATTATATATGGTGAACTACTAAAGTTCCCCTCTTATCCAATGCTTTACTCTCATCAAAACTGTTAGACCAATTTCATTAGCTCCAAAATGCACCAGCCTATGTAAATCTTCTTTGTTTAATTGGAGACCTATTGATTGTAGGTAATATAAGCCTCTCTAAGGGAAACAGAACCCAACTGAAGATAAGAGTTTCTTCCCCCCAACACATACAGCATGCATGATTTTATTTCTCTAGGCATGTTCATTATCGAAACTGTGCCACTGCAGATTTTCCCATAAAGTGTTTCCTTCTGGCCCCATTTTCATATCTAAAAGCTCCTACTGGTTTTAGCAAGGGATAATGGAAGCATTTAACAGAAACTCTTCTCTCTCTCTCTCTCTCTCTCTCTCTCTCTCTCTCTCTCTCTCTCTCTCTCTCTCTCTCTCCCAAAACCTTAAAAGTACATAATGAGAAACAACAACTTATAACATCATATGAAAATTAATTTGCTTTAAAAAGATGAGAAAAGTCTTCTTTTGTGCTTCATAGAATGCTAAAAGGGATGAAATTTTGCCCATCTTCTTTAGTGAGCAGTCACCAAAAATATTCCAGTAGGGAATGAAAACTAGAATGCAGTTTTTTTCACTTACATTCTAATTGAATCTCAAAGCTGCAAAGAAGATAGTGTACCAGCCTGATTTTGCAAGGTGGTATAAAGCATGGGCTATCCCAGTGTGCTTCCTAGGATCGGGGCATCTTCTAACTGTTTATAGTAATAGGAAACTTGCATTTTCTTAGATATCTTCTTGAAATTCCTTTCATTTTTATTTCTGAAGTGTAAGATTCAGGTCAAGATCAATGTACGGCTAATTGCTTATTAAGTAATAAGAATTTTGGGAAGGAGAAATATCTGTTCAGATGTTATAAATTTTCATTCAATAACTCAAACTATGTTTGACAAAAACACTAGTCAGGTATTGAAGAGGTAAATACCTCTATTTTTTTATTTCTTAAAATTATACGAAGATTATGTTTATTAGGAACTTGAATTAGGAAACACTCTAATTTTTCTCTCCCTTATAGTATTATCAATTTCTAAAGGAGATATTTAATTACTGAAATTATAGCATCTTGTGAAAAATGGTTATTTTCTAATTTTATATTGTAGTTAATGCTGTCGCAATGAATTCATGGCCCTTCTCAGAGTATTCATTGTTCTTGCTTGGTGTGGCTGGTCGAACACCTCTCAGGTGGTGAGGAGTGTGTGTTTAGATGGCATGTAGTGGAGAGATCTTGACTGGTACAGAGTAACTTTATAGCAGCCACTATAATGCTTATCAGTGAAATCCTACCTCATTTAATTATTACTTAATTCTCTGATTATATTTTTGTGTCTGAGAGAAGATGATCACCTTCATCCTGTTGAAGTGTGGATGGACAGCTATCGCTGTTTCAATTTCTCAATTCGGCACACCTAGAATGCCTTTTTAAGGAATAGTGCATCAGTCTACCTACCAAAACGGATGTAGTGAAATGCTGACTGGACTTGTGATGAGATAAGAGGCTTCTCAATTCAGTTAAGTTCATCTTTGTGTACTGCATGCCACTCAGGTTCAGTCAGGTTTTTAAAAAATTGCTTTTGGAAATTATTCATAGAAACTCAGTCCTATAACCAGATATTGAATATAATCATTGGAAGGAAGGTTTGTACTCATCTATCAGACAAAAAAAAAAATCCCACCTCTCTATCAGACCAAAAATAACCCACCTTGTTGATCTCCTCTCATATATATGTGATATGTGGTATATGATATATGATATGTGTGTGTATGTATGTATTACTACCAGCTATTTACAACAAACCTGGATCATCCTGTTTCAGCCCCCTCCCAAGAATAGACGTTTCTTTGAAACCAAGCATCCTGGAATGGAGTGTTAAAAGACTGATCGATACATTTTAAGTCAAACAGAAATGTGGATTATCTGCTGTTTGGATTTGTCCATACTGGAGTTACTACCTCCTGTATGGCTGCATTTCCCTATTTGCATGGGGAACTGAGATTGGATTTAAAATGAAAATTATTCATATCAGTCAAGTAAAAAAGAATGAAGATCCCCCCCGCCCTAATTTAACTATTCATATACTTTCTTGGGGAAAATGGGACTGCATTAATAAAATAATTCAAACTGGAGAATTACATGTATTTCTTTTAAACCATTTCAGGCCTTTTGCTGAAAGGTTTTAGGATATTGTGAAAAATCATTTTGTTTTAATAAACATTGCTTGTTTGATTATTTATTTATTTATAATATATTTTTCAATATAAGAATATATGTAAGTTATAATCCTATCTAATAAAGAGGGAATATGCTAATTGACCCTCACACTATCGCAAAGATGGTGGTGCTCACAGCCAATAAGGAGAGAATATGCTAATTGACTGCCACGTCCTCAAAGATGGCAGCTCCCACAGCCACAAGATAGCGGCACCCAGTCCCCTCAGCCCCGCCAGGGTGGCAGGCGTGCGGCAAGGCTGGCTGTGCCACGTGCCTGCCTCCAGAATCCCCCAGTTCCCTCAGCCCCCCAGCTGCCCAGGGCTGGCCCGAGGTGCAGGTAACCAGGGCCGGCTGAGGCTTGCACTGCCGGCAGTGGCAGCAGCAGAGGTGTGATGGTGTGTCGACTTCCCCTGATCGCCGGGTCGCCTCCCACGACTGAGTGCTCCCGGACTGTGAGAGGGAGCAGGTCGGGCTGAGGGACCCCCGCTCCAGTGAATGAATTTCCATGCACCAGGCCTCTAGTGCATAATAATGAAGTGAAGACCTGGGAACCTATCACCCCACCCGAGAAAGAGAGCATCACCAGTATTTTGCATTTACTTCTATGTTCCCTGGAAATATTATCCATTATCCTGAGTATTGTGTTCATCATTACCCTCATATAGAAGAAATGTTTCCATAACATATATGTGTACTAAATATATTGTTCAGTTTTGCTTAAGTTTTATAAAACTTTTATATACATACATACATGCTTCTTAAAATTGATTTTCACTCAATGTTTCTAATGCTGCGTGTACTGTAATTTATTCTTCTTCTATAATATGCCAACATTTGATGTTTCTAGTTTCTTGCTACCAGGAAGTCATGAATAGTAACATGTGATCTGGAGCATGTGTGTAAGAATTTCTTTAGGGCATGTAATAAGAGTGGAATTGTTGATTTACAGAGTGTGTAAATGTTACATTTTTTTGTTTTTTATTTTTTATTGATTTTTAGAGAGGAAGGTAGAGGGAGAGAGAGAGAGAGAAACATCAATGAGAGAAACATCGATCAGTTGCCTCCTACATGGTCTCTACTGGGGATGGAGCCTGTAACCTGGGAATGTGCGCTGGCCAGAAATCGAACCCGTGACCTCTTGGTACATGAGTTGTTGCTCAACAACTGAGCCACCCTGGCCAGGCAAATGTTACATTTTTAAAAACAATAATATTATTTTATTTTTTTAAATAGTTGTACCTATTTTCACTCTCACTAGCAGTAGCAGTGTACAAAAGATTCATGTTGATATATGTCTTTTCTAATATTTACTATTGCCAAATTTTTACTTTTTGCCAACCTGGTGGCTATAAAATGATATTTCATTGTGGTCTTAATTTGCATTCTTCATTTGATTAATAATGAGATTAAACATCTTTTCTATATATTTCCTTTTCTGTGAAATAAATATTCATGTCTTTTTACTATGTTTTCTATTTTGTTGCTTATCTTTCTTGTTGGTTTGTTAGGAATTCTTTATGTATCTTGAATTCTCCTTTGCATTATATGTTTTCAAATACCTTTCATAGGTTGTGGCTTATCTTTTAATTGCTTTAAGATATCTTTTTTTATATTTTATTGATTTTTTTACAGAGAGGAAGGGAGAGGGATAGAGAGTTAGAAACATCAATGAAAGAGAAACATCAATCAGCTGCCTCCTGCACACCCCCTACTGGGGATATGCCCACAACCAAGGTACATGCCCTTGACCGGAATTGAACAAGGGACCCTTCAGTCCGCAGGCCGACGCTCTATCCACTGAGCTAAACTGGTTAGGGCTGCTTTAAGATATCTTTGATGAACAAAAATTAATTTTAATATAGTAAACTTTATTAATCTTTTTTCTTTACAGTTAGCGCTTTTGTCTTGTTTAAAATATCCTTCTTTGCTCTGTTAGGAATACATGGTATTTTTTACACATCTTTAAATGCTTATCTCCCATTTAAGTTTGTATTCCAGTTGGAATTTATTTTTTGTGTATAGTATGAAGGAGAGGTCCAATTTTATTTTTTCTTTGTGAATGATAGTTTTTACTCCATCATTTATTGAATAGTTTCTCTATTCCTCCAAATAATCTTCCGGGCTACATCTATTGTTTATTAAGTTTTCATATTTGTGTGTATCTGCTTCTGGATTCTCTGCTGTGTTCCAATAATCAGTTTATCTACCCTGTACCAACACTATGTTGTGTCACTTACTAAGTACTTATAGTTACTTACGATATCTGATAAGGCAAATCCTTCCTACCTTTATTGAGAAGTGTTTTTAGTTATTCTTGTCTCTTTAATATTCCATATACAGTATATGTTATTTATATTTAATATTTTATTCTACATATAGAATTCACTTTAATTTCAAACCTTTTTTCTCTTTTTTAAAATATTATTTTATATTCATCAAGGTGGGCTACAGCTATGGTTTCAAATAAGCTTTTAGTATTGAATTTCTTTTTTTTTTTTCTTTTTCCCCATTGATACATATCACTCATTTCTCACTGCCCCTTCACCCCCGCCTCTGGCAACCACCAATTTCTATATCCATGACCCTTTTTTCTTTTTAATTCCACATACAAGAGAAATCATACAGCATTTGTCTTTCTCTGTCTGACTTACTTTATTTTCCATAATGCCCTCAAGGTCCATCCATGTTGTCACAAATGGCAGGACTTCATTCTTTTTATGCCCAAATACTCATGTGTGTGTGTGTATGCCACAATTTCTTTATCCATTTATCCATTGATAGAAATCAAGCTATTGGTTGATTCCATATCTTGGCTATTATAAATAATAATGCAATGGACACGGGGGTGAATATACTAGTATCTTTTTCCAGTAAGTATTTTTGTTTTCTTCAAATAAATACCCAGAAGTCAAATTGTTGGGATCACATGGTAGTTATATTTTTAATTTTTCCCATAGTGGCTACACTAATTTACATTCCCACCAACAGTGCATAAAGATTCCCTTTCCTTCACATCCTTGCCAAAACTAGTTATTTCTTGTCTTTTTTATAATAGTCATTCTGACCGGTTTGAGGTGATAGAATCATTTTGTCAAGTTTCATAAAGAGTGGATTTTGTTTAGAAATGTATTGAATCTACAGATGAATTATCTTTTTACTATCAGATCTTAGTACATCTATGAACATGGTATGTCTCTTTATTTAGATGTTATCTTTCAAATGATTGAATTACTTTTTACTCAGGTCTTGAGATTTTTTGTGTGAAGCTGCTTTTGAAAATTGTGTTTTTAAAAGTATATTTTCTACCAATGTGTTTCTAGTATAGAAAAACAGTTAATTTTTATACAATAATTTCACATCCAGTTATATTTACATGTTTTCAGCCAGTAATTGGTAAATTTGTGTTTACTGTGTAGATTATCATATCAAGTACAAACAATTGCACTTTCATTTCTGCTATTCCAGTCTTATGCTTTTATCCTTCTTACACTTCTTACGGCGCTGACTAGTACTGCCAATTATTTCAGTGTTGAATTAACCTGTGAGTATGGGCATCCTTGACTTTCATCCCTTGGTTTCCTATTTATTTTTTATTCACAAATGAGATTGAGGTTATGCCTTAATATTTAAATATTACATTTGATGACCATATTTTAATAAGAGAAAGGACAAGAACTTACCTCATTTTGTTAATTTTTTCCTCAAATTCTCTTAGTTGGTTTGTTCTATGTTACAATAGTTGAGTCCTCAAATTCCCCTGGCAAATTACTTCATGTGCAGGGAGATAGTATAAATTATTCGGTGAGTGGTGTTTTAAAGAATGAAGTTATCTAATATTTCAAAATAAGAGGCTCATTTGTATATACTAATCATTTTAGATATTTCAGTAAAGATAATGACCATATTTTGTATGGATGTGAGATTCTTTGATATTGTGGTGTGCGTGTCAGCCTGTTAAGTTTTGATTTGAACTATAGAATCTTTAAGTATCATTTTTTACAATTTAAAATTCATGGTTTGGATTGGTTTACTTTTTTCTCTTTTCCTCATGCAATTTTTGTTAAGACTTGAACAGATTACTCCTAATCTTGTGAGCAGACTGCAGGAAGACAACTATTAAAAGTAGAAAGCTATTAAGCAGTCAGGGGTTTATTATGCTTTAGTGTTTTGTTTAAGTCTGTTCTTAATTGGTTGATTAATGTACGTGAAGTCCTTTTCCTCCCTCCATCTCTACAGATGGCAAATGGTAGGTCCCAACTGTCACTGTTCGCAAAAAAGGTTATGGTTCAAAGTCAAAGATTCAGAGATACTACAATAATCAATCATAGGAACTTGTCTCAGAGTGCTCAGCCAGGCAAAAGTTAGGCAGAGTAGTAATAATTACTCAGAATCCCTTAGGAACATTTTTTTGGTGTGTTCTTGATTTTATTTAGAAATATTATTTAATTAATGGAAATGTCTCTCTGAATTTAATGTCAGGCATTTATATAAATATGAAAAAGAATGGTTAATATGTTTTCTGTTAATCAGTTATCAAATGTTGGAATTTTAGTACAGTTTAAAAATGAGCATAATAGAGAAAGGAACAGTCTTAATATATTGAGATTAACAGAACACTTTCAAAGGAATACCTTTTTACCATTTTCATGTGAAGATGATTTATAATGGTTAACTTCCGTTTTTTAGGAGGAAGAATAGAATTATGTTCTGGTATTGATCCATAAAGAGGATTTGTATTTTATTCATACTATAAAAAGTACCTTTAATGGATACATTGTGGTAATTGAATCTATACTCTGTATCACTATCAAAGTATCTTTTTAATTATTTTATGTTATATAATTCAGTAACTAAATTTAAGCCACGGGGAAGGAGATGACTGTATTATATCTGTAAGTATAATGTATAGCCTTTAATATTCTTAAAGTGGATGGCAGTTAAGGACATTTTTATTTAAATGCAAGAGAGAGAGAGAGAGAGAGAGAGAGAGAGAGATATTCCTTTACATTCAGCACTGTATGAAACTAAGTCAAAGGAGTTTTGTTAATTAAATTCAATTGCCATCCATTAGACCAGTGGAATGAGATGATTCTGCCAGGACGCTGACACAGCACAGGTATGCAATTTGGCTAAATGGCCATTTCTAAACCATAGCACACATTTCTCTACTTGTTCACTTTTTTAAAGTAATAGTTTTTACTCTTAAAAAGTCAAAGAGGAACCAGTGCTTGCTGAAGGGTAAAGGTATCATTTTTATCCAGTCTACTGAGAAGCGATTAGTTTGTTGGCTTGGAAATGTGTGGTTCACATGGAGACTATTTGGGAGAAAATGATTTTTTAAAAAAGTATGCAATATCTGTAGGCAAGCATATTAACAAAATGTATACATACATGTGTCAATGTAGACAAATGTATATGTTTTAAAATTTAGTGATCTTTAACCTAAAACAATTTTAGTAATAATTATTTCTTGAATTAAAAAAAAGCATCCTTGAAGATATAATTACAATTTGGACATATACTACTTGGTTGGAAGTTATAATAATTATAGGAATTATAAAAATGAAATTTAGGTGGTGGGTAAGTTTATCTACATTTTGGCATAAATCACTACTTTTAGAGGCTTTATATGTCAGGCTGATAAGTTTCTTACCATAGTGAAATGACAAGAATACCACTCAGGCATTGGCTGACACATAATTTTGACAGCCAGCAAGATTGCAGTGTTGCTGAGTGCACAGATTTCCACTTCCTGCCAAGATTAAAATTGGCAAAAACCAAAGAGGATATTAGGGATTGTCACTTTAAGAAGAAATAACATGTTAATGTTCTCCATTTGCTTAAGAAATATAAGGGTGATCTCTTGAACTGTAGTCTGCTGAAATGTACAAGATTGCAATCAATAGATGTTGGTTAGTGTGAGCATCAAAAATTAAATAAAGTAAGTCATTGGATAATGAGGCTCATTCTAGTTTCACTTACTAGAACATTATTATTTTTCTTCTGTATAAAACGACTTCTTTACAAAAGCAATAAAATAGGTTTCCCAACAGCCCCTGAAGAACAAAGGCCTACTTTAAGTTTGTGAATTTGAAGACAGAAGGCCTTACTTCCTGAATTTTCTTATTTTTTCCTGTGTGAGCAGATGGTTTTTCTTTTTATAAGTTGCCAGGTCTTTCCTAGTATAGCAACTGTCATTTATTAAGAACCTACTATGTGCTGGGTTCTGAACCAAGCACTCAATCTTCAATGTTTTTTTTTTTTCTTACTTAGGAGTTTTCATTTAAATCTATGCATAAAAATGAAGAAAAAAGTTATCTCCTATGTTGTGAAAGAGTCAGACTCTGAAATCTGCTTATACTTTGCTATTTACAGTAAGTACTATTGAAACAGCTGTAGATGTTCAGATGAAAGTAGCAGTGTGGAGTGGGAAATGTGGGAGCGTTCATTTGTGAGGACTCTGCATTTCTCCAGCTTTATAGCCAACAGAAAAGGAGATTGTTGTGCATTCTATTAAATACTGCCAGTATGATTAATTTAAAGGGTTACATTTTATTGAACCCTGGTGTAGATGTTCTTTGTCAACCCACATTCACAGCTAGTTAGAGTGTGTGTAGCATTTATCAAAACTTTCTGGAGCCCCTCTCACCTCATTAGCATCTGAATCTCTATTCAGCAGTTAATGTCCGTTACTGCTAGAGTGCTCAATTCTTGTTTTCAATAAGCCAGTTGTAAAATGTCAGACTGTCACTTACAATATAAAAAACCAAAAATGATGGTATTTGTAAAAATGTTATCACCTCATAAAAACAAATTGTAAAGACATGAAAGTGATCTTGCTATGCTGGGCTTTCAGAAGGGAGTTGGTACAGCTACTTTAAATACCAGTTGTGTAGATTCCCACACTCTTCTACCAATGGAGAGGTTTACACAAGCATAATTTAAGTTACAATTACACTAATTAACATCTCATTTGCATAAATTGTTGAAGTCAAAACAACAAAGAATTGTCTAAGAAGCTTAATCCTATTTGTCCAAAATAGAAAGATTTTTTTTAAAAAAAGCATGCTTTAAAAATTGGCAGCTTGAGTATGTCTTTAGTATTTGAGCTATGCCATTTAAAAAAAATAAATAAATGCTTTCTCTTTGTTTAACAATATATTTCTCTACCCCTTTTATAATCTCTCAGTTTTAGTTAGCTTTAAAATTTTTTTGAAAAAAGGCAGTAAACTCTGGTTTCTTATTCAGCATAACAAGAGATTAAGTTAAAATCAAGGTACAGTATCATTTTTATGTGGTAATGTAGAATACCATGACTCTTGAGATGTATGATGAAGAGTTGTGTGTGTGTGTGTAATTTGTAATTTGTAAATTGTAAAGTGTCCCTATAGTTCATTCATGGTCAGTTTTTAAGTGTTGGTTGGTTTCTTCCAGATTGTCTAGGTGTTTTCAATGTATTGTATTTGCCTTTTTGTTGTCCTAGATTAAGGTTATGCTAAAGGTAGTTTTTACCCATGTGTGATAGCTCACATTTCTAGTCAGAAAACTTTTTTTAAATGGCCACCCAAATGCAATTAGCTTCATAGGGAGTGATTTAGTATAGTAAACTATCTTCTTCTTTAAAACCCATTTAAAATTAGGGACATGTTTGCACACAGTGGATTACTGAAGTTTTCATACTAACTCACAAAATTCTGCTGTGGGCCTAACATTCATTCATTTCATATGCAATTATCGCTACCATTGAGCTTGTATTAATTACATTGTGCATATATGGAGATGAAATGTCACTGGCAGAGTTTACAATTTTTTTATTGTTAATTTTTATAGTAATTTGGGTTGAGGAATTAAAATGAGCCTGCTTAGTTAGTATTTTCAATGTTTTATTAGCCCTAAAAATGTGACATGATCAGGAATAAGATTAGAATAAAAGTTTCTAATTATAATATGTCTCAATATCTTGAAAGCATTTTGTTTATAATAATTAAGTTTATCTTAATTTAGTTGTTATAGTCTTATTTTAAAATCTCATAATGTAACGTTTATAAATTACTGTCTTAGAGATAATTAGTTTATAAATATGTATTGAGTATTGACTGCATGTGAGCCATCATGCTAAGTTTGGTGGAAGATATAATCATATATATGTGTATATAGTACACATATATGTATATATACATACACACACATATACACACACAATGTAGTACTTGCTTGTATGAAACACATCCTTCTTGGGGACATATAAATACAGACCAAATAAGAACATGTCTTGTAGAAATTTAGAAGAGAATTTATGAAGAATAGGGACAATCTAGAAAGCCTTTGGGTGAAACTAAATTCGAGTTGTGGATTGAAGGCTTGTTTGGAAATTAGATGGTGAGGAGGGGCGATGATCCAGATTGGTAGAGAGACTAGAGAGCAAGGGAAAGGCATGAGTGAAAGGGCAAGATTTATTGCAGGTCAAGTAAGTGGACAAGCTTGGTTAGTTGGTGGGGTTCATGTAGGGGAGGGCTTTGAGTGCCTGGTTAAATTTAGGCAATGGAGAGTCATGTGGGGCTTTGGAGCAGGGATATGACCTGTTTCAGGAAGTGCTTTGGCAAGATTGATCACCAGGCTCATATGCAGGGAGCCCGAAACAGGACGGAGTGGAGTTAGGGAGAGGGAGCAGTGGCTTTTGTAGTTCTCTCAGCACAGAAGTGTCAATCATAGTGGGTTTTGTTTTCTGTGCTCTGAGTAATATAGTGAATTAAATATATAAACTGGCAAGGGTGTTTTAGAAAAAAATAAATGAATTCTGATTCTGAGGTGGTACTTAAAAAGATATATTTTTACATAATAAAACATTTTAAAAAATTTAATAGTGATTCTATATGTATATTTAGAAAGATAAGTCTGAAAAAAGAACATTATTTCCTTTATCCTTTCAAAGGAAAATGATTTCCAGATTATTTTCCCCTCTATTTTTTTAAAAAAGCAGATTTTTTAGAGAACACGTTTCAGTTTCTTTTGTGCTTGGCCAAATTGTTCCATTGTCAATATTTGATCTTTATTGGAAATTGAGGGCATGTTCCAGTTACTCAGGAGAATGTTCTGGACTTTTCTTCTTATCTTTTGAAGGCTTATCTTTGATAAGGTTGGACATGGTGTGTTCATGGTGACTGTTATCATTCTTCTTGTCAGTTTTCTATATTTACCTTGTTTATAGTAAGTAATCTGAGAGTGCCTTCAAGAGCCTAGAAAAGATTTGGCTTCAGATACTACATTTTAGGTATCTTAATATAATTAGGAGGAAATTGGGCATTGTGTTCATACAGGATAGAATGTATTGGTGTAGGTAGAAGTACACATTTTAAATATTCAACAAATATGTGTTGATCATTTACTAGAAATAAGTAACATGGTGTATGTTCATAGAAGAATAATAGAGAAAATTGAGACATTCTTCTTCCCTTCCAGATGCTTAAAGATTGTTAGGAGAAGAGGCACAGCATGCTAAGTGCTAGGTTATAGGTAGAATACAAGGGACTCATGTGGCCCAACAAAGCACAGTATTCATTCTGAGTGGGGGAGACTGAGGAAGATGTCTGTGAAGGAGATGATATTGCAGCAGGGCCTTGAAGTTTGGCAAGCAAAATGAAGGGACAGCACAACGGTGGGAACGGGTGTTATGTGTTCTCAACAGCATGAGGTCGGATGGAGCACAGGGTGTGCTAGTGTATGTGATGTCTTCTGCCCACGTTCATTCAGCAAGCACCCATCCCTTACCTTGTGCCAGTCATTGAGCAAGTCTACCCAAAGGAAGTTGCCAACTTATTCCTGAGCAAAGTTGAAAGGTTTTGTCCAATTGCCCTTGCCCCAAAGAGGGAGGAGGTCTGTATCTGGTCCCTTTGACATATTTTCCCTTGGCATAATTAGAGTTTGTTTTGAATATACATTCAAAATTTCACATTCCCGTCTGGGCAGTGTGGAAGGTGGTTGAGCATTGATTTATGAACCAGGAGGTCACACTTTGATTCCCAATCAGGGCACATGCCAGGGTTGCAGGCTCGATTCCCAGTAGGGGGCATGCAGGAGGCAGCCAATCAATAATTCTCTCTCATATCAATGTTTCTCTCTGTCTTTCCCCCTCCCTTCCACTCTCAATAAAAATAAATGGAAAAATAATCTCCGGGGGGTCGGGGAGGGGAGTGAGGATTAACAGCAAAAGAAACGGTAAGCACCATAGTCCTCCTGCTCTTTCCATTTCTTCACTTGCAGCCAGATTCTTCCGTCCAAGGATAATCTGAGGAGTAGCTGCCATATTTTCTGTTTTCTTCTTGGTTTAAGGAGACCCCTTTTTTCACCCCTAAGAGTTTGAGTCTGATGCTGATTTTTGTCTTATGCTGGGGCTGCCCAGTTGCAACAGAGTTCAATGGTATAAATGCAAGGACCAAATCCGAGATCCCAAAATAATGCTGGAGAAGGAGAATTATCTAGGTATCAGTAAAATTGTGTTATGGATTTAAGGAAGCCCTTGTATACAGTAAAAGTGAGACTCCGTGTTAATTAAAACAACTTCACAGTACATCTCTGCCACTGCTAGTGCTGTTATTAATTATTGCAAAGGTAAGGATTTTTAGCAACTGCACATATGCAGAAAACATGGATATCAGAAAGTTTAGATGACCTTAATGAAGAAACAAAGGTGGCTCTGAAACTTTGCCTGGCAGGAATGAGGTTTTGTGAATTTGATAAACACTGTCGGTTGTGAAGGCGTCTTCTGATAGGTGAAAAGTGGTTTCTCGATGCAGTGCTGCCTGGCATGCATCTTCTCTATGGTCTATTATCTTGTGGGAATGACATTCGTTAAGTTGGTATCTGTGTGCATCCCACCCAAATAAAGAATGTTTCATCAGCAAAGTGAATTGCCATAGAGTCATCAGACTCTAGAAATAAATTATCAACCACGACTGCAGTGGGTGAGGCTGTTTGTTTATCACATCACTTGAGAACAGAGTAAAGTGAGTTTCATATTTTCCTGAGTCTTGAATTCTCATTTTCGACATCTGTTCGGAAGCTTTCTAAGCCATGGAGTATTCTCAATGAGCATTTTGTTAAATGGATGAAGGAAGACTTAGTTTTCCATTGTTAGGTGAAGCCTAATTAAAAATTAAATAATGACTTTGTGTTGGCTTGTAAATTCCTTATTTCCTGCATGTATGAGTGTATTTTGTTAGAACATTCCATTTTTATTTTTTTTAATTTTTTTATTTTTAAATTTCTTTATTGATTAAGGTATCACATATTTGTCTAACATTCCATTTTTAAAGGTGTTTTTTTTTCAATGACAAGAAATACTTCAAACTACTATTTGCTTTTGGAATTTCAACAGAGCATCAAAGGATAGTCTCTTGTGGAGAGTGGGAGGGAGCCGTAAGGGGTTAGACGTACGTGGTTTTATGAGCTCTCTTTTCTGTGAATATAGCAGAATTAATTTAATTGTTCAATTTCACCCTCTCCGGCATAATGGCACTCATCAATGGCAGTTAACAGAGGCACCTGTTATATATTTGTGTTATATTAGGAATTCTTTATAAACTTAATAAATGAAAGCTCTTTCTCTTACAGGCCTGATTCTCTAGTGGACTTCTGGTGAAATTATGTGGCTACCTTCCATTAATGTTAATGGAGGTTATGGATATAAATCCCTCCATAGTGATGGAAGAAGGACCCCAGAGAAATGAATGTTTGTAATGAATCACTGGGTGGTGATACAGGATTCAGTTGGTCTCCCTAATACCATTTTTTTCCTCCTAAAAGTTTGAGGTCTTGTATTTAGGAACTAGTTTCTCTCCACCTGAGTCCTTTAGTAAAGGTAAGAACAGGAAAAAATATGGATTCATGAGTAGGCATAGTTTTTGTGTTATGTAATGATATAGCACGTGTAATTTTGTGTTTTCCTCTCAATATTATTTGGTAGATATAACTTGAATGTTTTAAGAGGTCATCATATTCCATACTAATAACAGTTGCTTAATAATTCATTGTCCTGACAGACTGCCGTTTATCATTTAGGTATTAAAGCTCTCAAATGTATTTATTGAGTACCTACTGTGTATAAGACTCTGAGCTTAATGCATATAACATAGTCTCTATCTCAAATTGCCTACCCACTTGTGATGAAAGTAGACCCTCGTCTGTAAGGCACCTTCCTGTGGGCCACAGACTATGAAATGTCCCCTAATTAAAGAAAGAGAAAGACATTTACAGTTAGTAACATCACTTCTGGGAATCTGATTGGAGAAAATAATTTTATATGTAATTATGTTTTCAATCAGTATTGTTCATTTATTCAGCCAACTATTATTGGCTGCTCATTATGTGCCAGGCATTGTGCTAGGCATTAGGAATTCACCTGCGGACAAGGCAGATAGAGCCCTGTTCTCATGGAGTTTACAGTTTGGGAGTGGGTAAACAAATACAATGATTTCTAAATGTGACAAATTGCTAAAGGAAATGGACAAGGTGACAGAATAAATGAGGGGTTCCTGCTTTATATGGAGGGTAAGGCCACACTCACCATAAGCATCCAAATAGACAGAGACCAGGTGAAAAGAATTTGGTGGGGGTTGAGTGTGTGAGTTTGTGTGCGTGCGTGCGTGCGTGCGTGTGTGTCCCAGGGACGAAGAAAGAAGGCCATTGTGTTTGGACACTGGTGTGTTGGGATAGCGTGGTCTAAAGAGAGATAACTCAGCTCCTCCAGGAAGGAGGAACAGCTTGCTACAAGGTCACATAGCAAGTGAGTGGTGGTGAAGACAGCACTAGAATCCAGGTCTGTGTGACTGCAGTCTGTGCTGTGTACTACCTCTTGATGTAAGTACCAGAGAGCATGTGCCAGAGTCATAGAGCTAATAATTGCTACAGGCATCCAGACAGGAGGAAACTCATTTTGATTTAGGAGAAGTCTCAGGATTCTTTTAAAAAGTGCATGGAATATGAAAGATATTATAGGTCTTTTCCTTTTGTAATATAAGCAGGAAATTATTCAGGCTAATTTTCAGATGAATTATTATGATAGCTAGTTGAGAGAACTAATGTACATAAAACTTTTTTATTAGGTAAAAATATCCCATGAAATCTTAAATATCCATGTATATATTTTAGTGATTTTTTTTGTTTTATTTAAGTATTTCCTCCCCTCCCCCACTCCCACCCCCGCGCACCCAGTGACACTTACAAAATCCTGCTTACCTCACTCCCAAAGTCCACAGCGCACATAAACTCTGCAACCTCTGTTCCTGCGCCAAGGGCTCTTCCTTTGTTACCAGGTCCACGTAATTAATGGCTTTATCATATGAAGTAATTCAGTTACTCAGCAAAATAAACGATATACACTTTTAGAAATAACTCTAGAAAGTAAACGTGCACCTAAAAGTGTTTAGTGAGAGGAAATTTCTGTTTGTCTTTAATTAAGAGAAACTGTATGGAAATGTAAGCTAAGGATGCATTAATCAGAGAAGTTGGCATGGCACCGTGTTCTTCATTTTTATTTGGCATAGATTGCATGGGTGCTCATTAAATAACTTGTATGGCTGAAATAATTTGTGATAGTTTTTGCTAAATTTTTGTATCCAGACTAAGACTCTGGAAAGTTTAAAAATTCAGTCTGTAGGTTTGAAGGTTTATGCCCTCCCTTATAACTGAAAATGTTGTGGAAATATATATCCATTATAGTGTTTGATTGCCTCATTATTGGGGAAGAAATGTATATTATAAGATTATATACATTTTCAATGAAAAATTAGTAATCCAACAGCAGATTTATACCTGGTGAGTAGATATTTGTGCTTAATGTCCTTGAATTTTAATAGCTTCCCCTCTGCTCATCTTCTCTTCGAACTTGTCAACTTTGGTATTGTTTTAAAAATAAACATTTGGAGGAAAAAATTTGGGTATTTAGAGGATTGGTAGTTTATTTCCTTCATGTAGGGTATACTCAACATCTCAAAGGAACCTTATTTATATAGATAGCCTATTTGGATCAAGGCCAAGGAAAGGAATTTCCCCCTCCACTTTAAATTTTGGGTCCATATCGATCAAACCTGATTTCTTTGGCTTAAATCATGTGCTATACACTTGACCATAGATTTGGTTTGGCTCTGTAATATTTGTTATTATGTGAGATGACAAGATTAAATTAGCTTAATTGTAGAGTTTTACGTAGTGTCTGTATCAACATTCTAATAAAATAATATGAAATTCAATAAGTAATGCCAAGTGGGACAGTGCCTCACTCACATAAGCTTACTAAACTTGATATATTCTTATGGCGCTTCTCCAGCATGTAGAAGAAACACATTTATCTAGGTGATTAGTATTCTTTCTGTGTGCCAGATTTAAGGATTGTTTGAAAATATTGTTAGAATCAAAATCAGCGTTTGTTGCTACACAGGGTTGGGCATTCCAGGCAAACTCTGGTGGCTTTTAATGGTGTTATTCTTACGTCCACTTGTTCCACCTCTGCCATGACAGTGACAGTTTTCAGTAACACAGACCTGCCATCAAAAGAGTGATAAGCTTGTAAGTGAAGCCTTTGGGAAAGGAATAAAGTAACTTCTGGTCCCATCTCAAAAGACGTTACTGAAAATGTCTTTAAAAGTGATCAAGGTAACACACACTAGGACTTGGACCGTTGGGGGTTTTTGAAGTTAACAACCTATAACTAAGTCCATTTCAAACTAAAAATATGGCTCTTACACAAGCTACTTTTTAAAGGCTTTAGCTGGTTCTGAATTTAAGGAAAACGGACACATTAGAAATGAAGTCCGAGTCCTAGGGCAGAAGATGCTTTTGCATTTGTAACTACCCACATCGGATTTAAGCTTGAATGCAGCAATGCTTTGCATTTTATGCTGCCTAATTTAATTCTAATTAGTACCTCAGATTATATTCTGTTACTAATATCTATTAGCGATAATACCAGGTCCAGTTTTTAAAATCTCGAATAAATTTACAAGAAATGTATTAACAAATGGTACGTTCTTAAATTGACCTCCAGGACATTAGGAAATCAAATTTAAAGCATTGCATTGTCTGTTACTCAATGGAGTGGCCTGAGGACAGCGTGTGACTTGTGTACTGCACATGATGCAATAGCTAAATATTCTAGTGTGAGTGAAGGTTGATTACACGATCACTTTAACTCTGTTTTCCCCGGTGCCTTTTGAACTCTTTTGTTTTCCAGATGGTATTCTATGCCTTATAGTATTGATCTTTTAAAAAAGAGTTCTCTTCTGGCCAAGAAAACATAAGCTCCCTTTGGATTCTGGATGGAAATGAGCAACCCTATGCTCAGAACATAAAAGTATATCATGTTTTCACAAATTGACCCTCCTCCAAAAAATTAATAAATTAATCTAGGGAGTAAATATGTAAGCAAGGAACCAGAAATCGATAAGCAGTTACAGGTTTTTAAAAAAACTGTCTTACATTTTTGTCCTGGAATTAATTTTCAGTGAAAACTAAGACATTTTTTTCTACTCATCTGGAATCAGTTTTTACCTCATTAGCAGGAAATCGTGAATATACATCCAGCACAAACAGAGTTCGCTTTATGAGGCAAAGAATTTGCACTCCGTGAGTAGATGTGTACAAGAAAAGACTCTGTTGTCCTTAACCAGCATTGTGGAGGAAATTATAGCAGTAGATGCCATCATACCAACTTTGAATGGTTTGATTTCACTCTCTCTTTCCTTCCCCCAATACATCAGAAGAAGGAAGAATTTTTCACCTAACCTATTGGGAAATATTTTAGTGTTGCCTTTAGTATATTAGTAAAGTGAAATGTTCACTAGGTGGGCCTTGGTGGTGATAGCATGTGGGACTGGGGTAAAACTCCCTTTTCCATTTTCTTTCTGTCTTAAAGTTACATAACTGTGTATTCAGCTCAACTTGTGTTATTGCAGTAGGAAGATGTGTAGGTGGAAAGATATTCTAAGAGAGGCTAGAACTACCTTCCCTGACAAGAAAAAATTCAAGTGAGCAAATAAATAAAAATAGATTCAAAGAATCATAGAATGTTATATACTAGTAGCTATAAGGACCTTAGGTTTCAAGGTCCTAAGGATAAAATGTATATTCTGTCGTTGTAAGTGGGACTTTCCATATTTAAAAGTTAAATTTATTAATGTGTCCATTTGTTTACCCATGATATATTGGTGGCTATTTTTAAAATACTAATTTTTATTATAGATTCTTTTTATTTGTCTGGATGCTTGAATATGCCTGTTAGTCTAGAAATGTTCTCACATGTGCAAACATACAAGAGAAAATGGCAATCCAGCATTATAACCTGGGAGAAGGAGTTATAGAGCAATACGACTGGCTCAATTGTGCCTTTTGGCAGTCAAGTTGCCATAAAGGTCATGTAGTTAAAGTTTTAGTGTAACTCCCATGTTCCCCAGAGTTTGCACAGGGTTGCTGAGGCCTTATTAGACGTGCAGTCTGCCTGCTGTTCTGTCCTGACATATGGAATGGATGTCATTGAACTGGCATCTAGCAAGTGTTGGTAGCACTACAGGTTTTATCACTCATTCCAAACACAGGAGTTGCAAAACGCCTTTCTTTAAATATTTTTTCTTCATGGTGCAACTGGAGAGGGCCAAATTCCAGCCTTCAATAAAGTTTTCACCGGAGTAGTTGATAGAAATGGTAGAGCGAGAGAACTGCCAGTGTCGAAACCGATGACTGGACCATGTCTAGGATTAGACCGCGTTTGTGACGCTTCCAGATGGGCTTCCCGCATCGACTCAGTGCACACATCCTTGCAGCTGGGAGGAAATGGGGAGTGCCACCTTTGGTTTCTCCTAGAGATATTCCCCAGGGGACTCTTAGACCCTAATCAGTCTTCTTTTGCTGATGAGAATCTACTTAAATGATATCCTATCATCAGAACCCCTTTATAGAATTATCTTTACATTTTATATATTACCTCCTGGCTTCTTAAAAGAAAGTGCTTATTTTCTTATATCATTTTTCTAATGGGGGCAACATATAAATATGCAGGAAAGAATCCGCAGTCTTGTAGAAAACCTGGTTTTGATACACAGTTCACCCTGCTGCAGCTGCTTTGTAGGCGGCATCATATATGCACAAGGTACAAAAAGAGACCTCTGCTGCGATTTCTTTCGTTTATGTATTTTGCATTGAAATTGTAGACTTTTTTGGTTGGAATTTATTCGAGATGATTAGAGACATTTTGCAGAGTACTCAAATATAGGTGAAAGAATTTCAAATTTGCTCATTTTGGCATAATTTTAAAACAAAAGTGTTACTGTTGGATCTGGGCATGTGATGGGTGAATGAGTGTTTCAATGAAATGACATAAGTCTGTATAATTTGGAGGGTAATGATGCCTTAGAACGAGAATAAATCTGGAGCGATGGAAAGGCTCCATATTCTAGATGAATGTGTGCTTCCTCTTCTGAGTCTGAAAAATAAAATTGAATCTTCATTTATCCCAATCCACTGGCAGGGGGGAGGGAGGAGGCAAGGAAGCTACATGAACTGGGTTCATGATAAATTTCAAGACAGGAATATTAGCCTTCACCCCTTTCCTCACATTGCATATGATATTTAATCCATCATCTTTGTTTTAAACAAACAATATGCAAGCTGTTGCTGGCATTGGTATAAAGCTGGTGGTCCATCTGGAGAGCAGGAATACAGATCAGGGAAATAAGAGGATTGAAACTGGGTGCAAGGGCAGATTCGCATGTGTGAAACCTTTCTGTTTTACCAGCTTCTTATCAAATTATTTGGTATCAGGCAACACAGATTCCTTTTTCTTGAATATGAGTGCCTTATTGGATGAAGAGTGGCATCAGTGCTAAAGGAAGAACAAAGGTACTGAGAGACAATGAAATAATAAGCCACTACTTCCATCTTTTTTGGGGGGCTGGGAGCTCATGCGGAAGAGTGGAGAGAGCACTGCCCTGTGATCTTTAGGCGATCATGTTAGCTTCTTGACCTTCAGTGCCTTTTGGCCCAACTTAATGCAGCAACCATTTATTGAGGCAACTGTGAGAATTTTCTCCGAGCCAACCATGACGCTAGGCAACATGGATCCGTAGATGAATAAGACCAGGCCCTACTCTCAAGAGGGTAAGGCCTTGCAGTGGAGAGAGACATTACAGCTGCACAATGCAGTGAGTGTTGTGTATGAGCATTGGTCTCACGAAGGAAGGGAAGATTAATTCTGTCCGGAGAGGACAGGAGGATCTGTATTATGAGCCCTTCATAAGGGCTTTCTATTGTGACCAGCCGAGGAGCAGGCATTCCAGGTATCTGAACAGAGCGATTCCGAACAAATTATCAACAAAGTTCCTTCCCGTTCTTCATGTGTAGTGTTATCAACGTAAAATTCTTTGAATAGCTTTCCACTGATGAGTTATTCGCTGAAGAGTGTTTATTGTCATGGTTGAGAGAAAATAATAATGAAAGAAACAATGATCTCCTTGAGTTATAAAATTGGGGCTGGAGGGGAAGAGGCGGCCAGTTTCTTCTCCCTTTAATTGTTGCCCTGTTTGAAAATGCAACCTGCTCGTAGGGTGGCTGGGACTCCGTGGAGCAGCCTGCCTCCTTCCTTCCAGGGAGCGGCAGCGGGTGGAACCACTGAGACCTGGCCTCCCTCCATGAGAGGCGGGAGTCCAGGTGGCCATGTCCAAGTGTGTCTGTGTGCAGCGCGGCGTCTGAAGTGACAGGCGAGCCCGGCAACTTCCCAAGCAGCTGTGACTCTGGATTGCACCCACCATCTCTGCTTCTCTCTCCGAGAGGAGTGAGTCTCTGCTGCCTTGGGAGGCTTGGAGCCTGGGACTTTTCTTCATTTTTATTTTAATTTGTCATTTTATTTAAAAATTTTTGAGTGGTGGGTGATGATTTCTTGACAAAGGAGAGTCTCCCTCGTTTAAAAATATTCTATGTCAAGATCTTGTGTAAACTCATGGGTTAGGAACAAAAGTAGAATACCACCTTTTTGTTGTTGTTTATGAACAACCAATAATTTATTCACATGTGACATTTGAGCCGGCAGTCCCCCCCCCAAACTGCCCCCCGCCCACAGATGACAGTCGCTTCCGCTGTTGTTGTATCCTAAAGCAAAGTCAGAATAGCCCTTTGCTTTTGTCCTAGTTGGTAGTTATATTTCACCCTCTTGCCTTTTTCATTTAGACCTTATGGTATTTCCTAATCCTCAGATTGTTTTGAAAGGCTTTGATTAAAAGACACGGATAAAAGAATTCGATAACCAAGTTAGGAATGACAAGGCTATCTGGAGAAGACCGAATGATTTGGCAGCCTAACAAATTCTATTCAGAGCACACAAAGAGATCCTGGAATGTTTTATAGGGACTTGTGTTTGGGGAATGGTATGAACTCAGGTTACCTGCAGAATATGGTGTCATATGGAAACATTTAAGAGCTTATGGAAAATTCTTTGAAATAAAGTGGAGTGAGCTAGCAAGCATATAATACCTAAGAAGAAAAATAAGAGCATTCATTCTGATTTTCAGGTGGCTGCTCAAGGAAGGGAGGTGGATGAAAGTAAATCTTTTTCAACTTCATACACATAGTGTAGAAGATATATCACCTAAGAATAGTTTTGCTAACCAAACCCCAGACTTAAAAGGATATTAGAGGCCATCATGTCTAACCACCTTCCTCTGTAGGAATCTCCTGTGTGATACCCCCAACAGCTTCTGCTTAAATACTTCCAGAGAAAAGTGAGAGGGGTGGGAGAGGGGATGAAGGCTGGCAGGAACTCACGTTGCATACCTTACATCTGCAGGATACTGGAGTAGGCACTTCCTTGCCATCTCATTTGACTTGTGTGTGGGTTTTATAACCTCCAGTTTACAGATGAGGAAACTAAGTTATATAAGCATAAGGAAACTTGCCTCAGCTCATGTGTCTTGCTTAAGGCAAAACTGAAATTAGAACCTGATCCATCTTCTTGCACCACACCAAATTGCCTCCCAGGTCGAAGGAGAGCTCCCTTCCTCATAAGGCAGCCTTGTCTGTCTTAATAATACACATTGTTTGAAAATACTTTTTTATTTATTTAGCTAGAATCTGGCTGTTATGAATATCTCTCCTTGGTCCCGATTCCACCTTAGGAACATTACAGAGCTGATGGAATTCTCTGTTTCTTCATGCAGGTATGTTAACAGGCACTGCTGCCCATGTGAGCTCTGCCATCTTGTATTTAGTTGACTTTTTAAAACACACACACACACACACACACACACACCCTCTTGTTGACTGCAATTTAACTTTCAACATAGGGCACTCTTTTTGAATCCTAGAGGTCTGGACTTGAAGCATGTGAGTGTTACAAGATACTTTAGTTTCATCCCACCTTGCCTGATTCATCAATCCGTTGTATGCCATCATTCAAACCACAAATAAAAATAGTGAACAGGACAAACAGGCTAGGTTAACTTGTGGTCTATGTATTAGTTCCTGAAATTGCTTGCAGAATTTAGACTACCTGTGATTTTTTTCAGATTTTTGAAGGAACCCATTATCTTAAAAAGTTAAAAACTACTTCAGCCCTAACTGGTTTGGCTCAGTGGATAGAGTGTCGGACTGCGGACTGAAGGGTCCCAGGTTCGATTCCGGTCAAGGGCATGTACCTTGGTTGCGGGCACATCCCCAGTAGGGAGTGTGCAGGAGGCAGCTGATTGATGTTTCTCTCTCATCGATGTTTCTAACTCTATCCCTCTCCCTTCCTCGCTGTAAAAAAATCAATAAAATATATTTAAAAACAACAACAAACTACTCCAAGTAGAGAACTTCATGCCAGTCAAATTAACTAACCTCTTTGAGGAGGACATTCATATAACCATCTTCTAGACCGTGTTATTTTGTCCAGAAGACATGTAAGATCCCTGGCTAAAATGAAAGTTTGTGGTATTTTCTATATTCTCTTTGAAAAAGAATTATTATGCCCTTAAAAGTAAAAAAGGGACAGCAATATTCTTCAGCAGGAAGTGGGCTTTTTAAAAAAAGTACTCTTTAAAAAGTAAAAAATATAAATGTTAAAGAGTTTGTATTTACATTTAATTTTTCTTTATTTTAAATTACAAGCCAAGTAGTATTTACTAAAACTTTACCCTTTACTCCTCAGGAACCTTTGAAAACAGGTAGGATATATGTGAATATCCTGTATACGCCCACTTACCTGTGGCAGAGTAGGTGTTGGCTTTCTCAATAGACTGGGAGCTCCTCAAGGGCAGGAGCCTTTGCAAGTCCTTGAAAACCTAGCACTAAGCCCTGTGTCTGGCAAATGCTACACTCTTAAGGTTTATAATTGAATGGAATGGTTTAGATGAAACTTCCTGTTACTTAGTGTTCCAGTACTGGGTTGTTTAAGTCAGCCTTATTTCATGTGCTTTTATTTTGGGTGAAAGGTATAAAAATGCAGTGGTACAGAGCACCTAATTAATTTAATAAATAGTGAAGAAGAAGAAGAATGGACCATAATGAGATGTGATTTACAGGGAAGTGAAGAGCCCAGGTGAAAATGACAAGCTCTATTATATGTGAAGTAAAACATATGTAACCTAAGTAAAAATGTTGATACACATAACCCCCTCATATGTTGTTTAAAATAGGCATCCGTCTGCGTGTAATAGAAATTGATGATTTACCTACAGATAAAGAGAATTTTAGACATTGAGACCTTAGGGAGGTCAATTGATATAATCCCATACACTCTTCAGATAAGGAAACTCAGGTCCTGATAGTGAAGTGACTCTCCTAGGGCCACCCTCAGGACACTGGTATGCTCGCCAGCAAATGGTGATGCTTACCTCATGCTTTACTTTTTAAAATCTTTTAAACGTTAAGAGTGGTAAGATTAAGGAAAGGTCATTTCTAGATCATAGAGAAGTAGCCCAGTTACCCCAGGATTATTTTATTATGAAAATGTTATAAATAAATAAATCTATATATCCATCCCCCTTTCTCTTACAGAGTAAGAATATTAAGTCCATGCAACTTGGTTTTAAATGACAGTTTCTGTACAAGTGAAACACCCATAGGAAAAAAACAAACATACTTTCTTATCTGATGTTACTAGTTCTTTGAGGTATTTCACATTAGGGACATTTTCCATGGAGAGTATAGAGATAGTGAATATGTTTAAAAACATATCACGAAGTTAGGAATGTTAAGAGACATTCAGAGCACCTCCATGTCTTCCTACAAATTGTCTCTTGGGGGCACAGTTCGAGTTAGAATCCTGGCTTGATTGACAAGGGAATTGACTCAGTGTAGTGGTTCTTATATGATGAATCTTACTAGACTTTTTTCTTTTCTTCAAAAAGCCGAAGTCACTGTCTTTGGTTGCTTCAAGCATGATAGTCCTGTCTCCTCAGCCTAGACTCTGAGCTGCTCCCAGAGTGACTTATTCAGTAATTACTTCCACTTTGTTTGAAAACACTTTTGGTTGCTCGGGGAGGAAGAAGAGGAAAGACCAACCCACTTCCAGTTTGGTTGGGCTACATTGATGTTATCTTTCAAACTGCTCATGAAATGAGCAGTTTTTACGACATCTGAGATGCCAAATGTGTGATGAAGACAGATGTTATCTTACTCTTTTAGAGTAATGGACAAAAAGACATCCTATTGCCCTTACTTTCAGATCTTCTGTAACCTTTTTTAAACAAAATGGGCAAAGTTGCTACTTGTACCCAAGGGAAGAGAAAGTTAATGAGTAGAAAAGGCAGAATTTACTAAGGAAAATAGTGGAATTAAGCTCTGGACAAAGCATGCATCAGTGATGCATAACATTTTTGTTAATTGGGTCTTAACAGGTTTCTGACTCATGTGGTAATCATTGTAGAAGTGGGTCATACTAGACCATGCCAGCGGCATACCTCACAGCTATAAGAACTCTTACCTACTTGTGCATGTACACCTGAGTGTCTGGAGGCATACATTTCTATAGCTTAATTTAGGTTCCACGTACACTTCAGTGGTTAAACCTGAGCTAGACACAAAGAGTTTGTTTCCATTAAGAAAATGAATCTTTTATGTGGACCAAGGTCAGGTTAGTTAATTTGTTTGCTTTTATTGGAATAACTTTTCCCATTCCAATTCATCACTTAATTTTAAGTGGTTCTACTAAAATGCCCATTAAAGTCCCTTACATTTCTAACAGACTAGGGCTATGACAGGTTCATGCAACTTTTTTTTTTCCCCAAGGCACAAAGGTAGCTTTTCTGGTCATCAACCTAGTCTTCCTACTCTGTAATTTCCCAACAATGAGGGAATGTTTTATATAATAGCAGTATGAACTTTAATCGAGAAGAGACCAAATGAAGTTTTCACAAGAAATGAGATTTATTAAAATAATAAAATGCACCCGATTGAGATAAACATTTCTTATTTTATAACTAGAGGCCTGATGCACGGATTCGTGCACCGGTGGGGTCCCTCGGCCTGGCCTGTGGGGATTGGGCCGAAACCAGCTCTCCAGCATCCCCCAAGGGGTCTCAGATTGTGAGAGGGTGGTTCTTGGGTGATGCACCCTGGAATCAGGCTCCCTCCTCTCTGGTTCCGGGTGCGTCACCCGAGAACCGCAGCTGCCAAGTCACTGTAGCTCTGCAGCTCCTGCATTGAGCGTCTGCCCCTGGTGGTCATTGTACATCATAGCTACTGGTCGAAGGGTCGGACAGTCACTTAGGCATATATATATATATAATACTCTTTCCCCATTAAATTCTTCTGTTTTCTGCTGTCTTTCCCATTGATGTATTGTCCAGCAGCCCAAAGTTGACTCCTGCTATTAAAGTAAACCTGATGTTATCACTGTAATTAGTGGTGACAAAAGATCAGTTAATGTTATAATTTAAAAAAGTGTCTAGACCTGTTGTTTGTGTTGAACAAATGTGACAATTACATTGTGTATTGACAGAGATGTGGTGAATCTCCTTCCTAGATTTTAAGGGGTGCATTTTAGTGCTGACATGCACATTCAGCTGTGGACAGTAGGAATAAGGCAAGCATATTAGGGAGAGACTAGGGCCCCTAATGTCTAAGCTAGAGCCATATTTTAACATACTTGACACCTTTCCTTGGAGTTGGTGCTATCTCAGCAACTTGTGCTCACTGGGTCTGGAGCCTTATGCTTTTAATATTTTATCACTAAACGCTTAAGTGTTTATGTTGCAAAAAGAAAAGGAAGATAGGATTCCCACTTGGACTCTCAGCCCACGTGAACATGACAATATACGATATCCATATCATTGATGATTTTGGTTCCATGAATAGCAATAATTTTTCAGTTGATGGGGGCAGAATAGTGAGTATGTGATTTTTGCAAATATGGTTGGATTTTCTTCTGATACAGAACAAGCTGTTTTTCATACATTGAAGCCTGGGAAAGCTATGTGACTGTAAAAAGAGTAACCGTATCTCTTTTCTGAGTCCTTGCCAAGCAGATGTAGACTTTTGGAATGTGCCCAGAAAACTTCTACAGCTGAGACTTTGGTGACTTGTTCCTACTTCTGGCTTTATTGGCACCTATTAAAATAGCAGAGGAACATGATTTTGTGTTGGTAGGTCACAAGTCTATACATTTCTTTAGAAGCAATTAAATAAAGGTAAACCAGTTGCTTGAAATGAAGTAAACCCAATTTTCTCTTTGGGAATAGCAGTCAAGATGTGACAGCCTTTTTGGTTATGTCATTTTGGACAAAAACGAATCAAGAGAATTCATTTAAAAAGTTATCTGAGCCCGGCCAGTGTGGCTCAGTGGTTGAGTGTCGACCTATGAACCAGGAGGTCATGGTTCAATTCCTGGTCAGGGCATATGCCCAGGTTGCAGCTCGATCCCCAGTGTGGGTGTGTAGGAGGCAGCCTATCAATGATTCTCTTTCATCATTGATGTTTCTCTCTCTCCCTCTCCTTTCCTCTCTGAAATAAAAAAATATATATTTTTGTAAATAAAAAGTTATCTGAGAGATTAGCACTGAATATCAAACAAAGCAGTCCAAGGTGATGACTAATTTAACCTCACTTTTTAAGTTCACCTCACAAATGGATCATTCTCAGTGGAGGTACCTGAACAGCACTTGGTTTGACTTTAAATTATTAGATCACTGACTTCCACCATCATGGTTTGTATTCTTTCCATGGTGTTAATGTTGCAAACGCAATGCAACATGGGGAATGAGCAGCAATGTCAGGTTCACAAATTTATCAGAAAAATGAGCATTTTTCTGTATCATCAGGCCAAACAACAAAGGTTAATACCATAATCTCAGGTAACTTGGTAGCATCTGAAATCTTGTAAGCCTCTGAGGTAGTGTGCTTTTGGCATGGATGGGAAAAGAAGGGAAATAGTTGAAATCACTGACTAACTCTGTTGCTGGTTAAAAAGACAGTTAAGGAGAGAAGAGAGGAACAAAGAAACAAAGTCTGCTTCTTTTTTAGGAAGAGTTAGAAGACGAGGAGTAATGCAACATTTTACATTTATATGTTAAAAGTTTAGAACAAATCATAGATCAAACTAAAGGACTGCTGAAGTTTAGAACATGGCCGAGGGTATAGATGTCAGATTTTCTTACACAATAGTGGCTCTTTTGTTTCGGAGTTCACTCTTGGCAAGAAACTCCCTACCACTGCGTTAATTTCCTGTCGATCTTTCATTCAGCAACAGAGCTAGAGATGGGGAGCAGACATTCCCGCCCCCCTCCCCAGGCTTTTTAAGACTGTGCTTTGTGTAAATTAAAAAGAAGAAAGAAAAAGGAACAAACTTTTCCCAAACAAGATGTCGGTGTGTATGCTTTAAGATCCCGTGTGTGTGCTTAAAATGATCCTTAAGAAAAGCTCTCTTCATAATTTTGAACCTCTTCTTTTTCTAAAGACTTTTATAGACAACCCTCCCCCCTTCTCAGCATGTGAACAAATGTGTAGCTCTAATAGATGTTACTTTGCTATTTACTTAGATTGTTTTAAAAGGCTAGCTGTGTAGAGGAATGAGGAAGGAAGGAGGCGGGAGTGGCTGGGTTTGTTTGTTCTGTGTTGACCTAATGAGTGCAGTTCTTAAAAATAATAAATATTTATACGTGATCTTAATTTTTAATGAGTCTCATAAACTGGTTGGTATACAAAAGTGTAGGAAAGCCATATATATTAAACTATACCTATTGTAAATACATGAGGATGGGCACTTAGAATGTTTTAGGAAGGAAAGGACCTAATTGGTCTTGTTCCTGTTGTTTTCCTAGTATATCAAGAGCAATGCCTGGCACATAACTGGCACTCAATAAATGTTTGTAGAGTTAAAAAAAATAACGTAACTGGGGATAGCATTCAATTAGAATTCAGAATACTTCTGGCACTGCCATTAACAACACATGTGAAGTCACTGAAGTCGCTTTAACGTGGTGGTTTCTCCGTTTCCTAAACATTGGAAATAATAGTACCAGCTCTTCTTGCCTTCAGTACTTAAAAAATGATTAAATGATATCTAAGGGATACAAAAGTGCTCTGGAAACCACAGGGTGCTTTAAAGAAGTGTGTGAGAAAGTGTGTGTGTGTGTGTGTGTGTGTGTGTGTGTGTGTGTGTGTATAAGAAAATCCTTTATCTCTTTGCTTCTCGATTTCTTTCTTAGGAAAATCAGATTATTTAAATCCCATTATGCACAGCTCTCCCCTGTTCTTCCTAAGCCCCTGTATTCCATTACCTCCGGTAAATCAGAAAAAGGTGGTGAGTCAGGCTAATGTGGAAGGAGAGGGCCCCTGATTTCTCGAGTCCCCTTTACTCCGCAGAACTCTAAAACTCGAGTACACATGTCTCGTGAAATTCCTTACCTGTTTCAGCTATACAAGATATAACATTTGACTTGGGCGCTCTTAGATAACGACCACTTCCAGATTCTTTCTTTGATTTACCAAATTAAAGTATGTATTGTTAATAGTGTACATTGATAATTATGAACTTAACATAGAGTCTGGCTAAAAGCAGTGTCATGGAATTAGCTATAAATATATTTTTAAAACAAGAGCGTGTGTTTTAATAATAATATGTCCCAAAGCTGCACACCTGGGAGGGAAAAGGGTAAAAAGTAATTAGAAAAGTATTAACAAAGAAAAAAGAGGTCATCGTCATCCGGGCAGTTGTTTTTTGTTTTCAAAACTCCTCAAGGCTTTCCACTCATTCTCCACCGTTACTTTTCGACTTGGAATTCTTAAATTTAAGGATTGACTAACAAGATAGGAGGGCCTGTCGATGACCCTATTGCCTTAAGTTAGGAAGAAAATGGTGTGAAGGCTGCAGTAGACTTTAATAGCATGGTAGAACCTGGAGATTTTAAGAGACTATGTAGTCTCATTTGGCTCTTGGAAGCACCAAGTCCCAGAAAGCCCAGGCCATGGTGCTGTTGGAAGGTCACGTGACCAGTTATTTTGGAGTCAGGGCTATAGCTGGTTCCTGAGATTTCCAGACTTCTACTATTCTTCCCTGTTACCGTTGAATTTTCTTAAAACTAAAATGATATTATAAATCCCATGTAGAAGAGCTTGCCAAAATACTATTAATGCTGAATGCTTTAATATCACACTTGCTAATGACCATCACTCAGGTTTACAAAGCTGAAACCTAACTTTTCGATGACCATCGTTGGCCAGACATAGCCATAGACCACACATTTTAAATCTGGAAGAATGTAATGCCTGCTACCCCCCTGCCCCTGTCAATTTTTTTTTTTAACGACAGGGGCTATTGACAACCCTGCACTGTCACTTGCATCCATGCAGCTTAAAATATATGCTGCTTCCTGAAAGAGTTGTTCAACTCAGGAGATGTAGTACAGCATGTAATATGCCTGCATTTGTCCATGCATTCTTTGTAGAAACCTGATCTTATTTATGTCTGCTTTTAGCATATAGGCGAGGTGAAGTTATGTTGAACATGTTGTTCTGGGCTTGATTCACCAGGCTGCAGCCGGGCTTTCTTCCTTGATTAGCTTTAATCAAACTCTCCGCATTCCATGACCTTAATAAAGCTATTTTTCCTGACAACTGAGGACCGTCTTAACAAGTACAGCTCATCTGTGCTGAAACGAAGGCCGAGTTAAGATGGGGTCTAGGTCCTCATTAAAGTCCACAGCGTGGAGCATAGGAGGAAATGATGAAATGGCGCTCCCTGAAACATCTCTTCTTTAGATTTAATTAGACAGATTATACGCAAACCAGTAGATGCCCTGGGAAGGCAATCAACATCAGGGCTCATAAAAAGATTGGGTAGTAAAAAAGGGCTGGGGGGAGGTGCTTTAGAACCTTTCTAACACTTTCATGAGAGGTAAATTAACCCAATTGCTAAACAGAAACTAGATGAATTTCAATATCGATTTCGAAGTTAATTTCATGATGCTGTTCCAAGTACAAAAGTACAGTTTATACTTAAATATTTTGAAGTTTGGCATGTGCACACATATGCACAAAACATTTTATGAATGCTTTGTATGTAAAGTATTCATATACACTTGAAATATCAAGTTTTTTTACACACTGGGAGACACAGTTATGGCCTGACTTTGGAGTTTTGACAGACCTGAGTTCAAATTCCTGCAAGTTCTCCTGCTGTCTCTGTGTGTGTGTATGTGTGCAAGTTACTTTACCTCTGTGAAAGCTAATTTCATCATCAATAAAATGAGCAAAATAATTCTTTTCCTGAAGAGGCTTTATAAGAATGAAATAAAATTAAATGTAAGTACTGACTACTTGGCATAATACCTGGCACATAATAGGTGCTCAAAAATAGATGCCTCATATTTAAAAGAAACTTCCACTTAGTCCTTTCTAGTGAACTACCCTATAAATATGTAAATTGAATTATGAATGTAAATATTCTTCACATAATCTCATGTGAAGATCATTTTAAGGGAAAGTGCTGAGGACAGAAACTTAGGGTTTTTGGAAAGAATGGTGACTCAAACATAATAAGTCAATTGTTTAAAGCCTAGAGCAGCCAAATGGAGAGACGCTTCAGAAGGTTGAAACTTATTAAGTGCTGCGTGCTAAGCATCTTGTATGCCTTTTTAAATTTCATTTAATTTTGAAAACAACTCTGCGTGGTAGATATTACTCTCTTTTACAGACCAGAAGGTGAGGAAAGAAGTTAGGCCCTACCTAGCCAGTTTGGCTCAGTGGATAGAGTGTCAGCCTGCGGACTGAAGAGTCCCGGGTTCGATTCCAGTCAAGGGCATGTACCTTGGTTGCAGACTCGATCCTCGGCCCTGGTCTGGCCATGTGCAGGAGGCAGCCAATTGATGTCTCTCTCACATCTATATTTCTCTCTCTAGGTCTCTCCCCCTCCCTTCTACTCTCTTTAAAAATCAATAGAAAAATATCTTTGGGTGAGGATTAACCAAAAAATAAAATAAAAGTCTAATTTAAAAAAAGTTGCTACCATGGGAAAACCAGAATTGGGACCCAGGGCGGGCTTGGGGCAGTTAGATGGAAAACCAGCGCAAATGGGTATCACTTTTAAAACTAGATTTGCCGTATAAGTTACCGGGATACCCAGCTCTTTCTTTTTGTCCTTGGGTGAATTCTAAACAGACTTATTTTGTGTTGTGTTTAACCTTCCATTCCATTGCTTTCGGACTGTGGGTCTCAGTCTTGGCTGCCCTCTTAGCATCACCTGGGATGGGATGGGGCATTCGTATGTTTAAAGCTCCCCTGGTGATTGCAGGTGTGCAGCCGGGGGAAGAGCCTGCACTCAGGTGTGCCAACCCAGGCACAGGTGTTTGGTTGTCCCGGACTTTCAGCCTCAGTGTCAGAAGTGGTTTCTCAGAATTGTTTGTCAAATCAGAGGAAGAAATATAGAAACCCTGAAATCTTATCCAGTGGTGATAGATGTTGCTTACTCCTTAATTAGCATGTAAAAATGAAGTGTTCTCTATTGTTACTATTAGCTCATTTCCTTCCTCTCCCTCCCCTCTCTCTCTCTCTCTCTCTCTCTCTCTCTCTCTCTCTCTCTCTCGTTGAAAGAGGCCGAATTAGGAGCAAAGATCAGGGCCAAGGAAAAAAAGTGATTATGGCATTTTCAGAGAACCAAAGAGCAACAGAATTCTCTCAATTACTTGTAGTAAAACAAAAATTATTTTCAGAATACACTGGTGTTACCCCGGCTTCCTTAGAGGTGGAAAGGATCTTTGTGGTCAGACCAATTTGTGGTCAAATGTGGGCTCTCACTTTCTAATAAAGAATTAGTCATTTTAAACTCTCAGAATCTCGGTTTCCTAATCTGTAAAATAGAACTAATTCTGAACTCATTTAGGCACTCTGAGGCTAAAAAGAAAAACGATTTGCAGAGGACAGCTTAGAACCTGACCTGAGTAGCCTCTGTGGTGCGTGTACTGAGACAGTGTCTTCAGATTGGGCATCTCCCAGAGGGTTCTGTGGGCTTCTTGGTTCTACAGAACAAGGTGGCCTGCAGCTGACTTTTTAAATCCGGGATGCTCCTCTTCAAAGAGAACTTGTTCTTTCCCCTGAGAGATTCCTAGGCATCTCCTTTGCAGACCAGAAAGTAACGAAAGATGTTAGGATACCTTCCCTGAAAGGTAGTCTGGGGAGTTAGTGGCTGATACAAATCAGCATTCCCTAAACTTGAGATTTCATAATTCTCCCTCTTGTCTCAATTCTGAGTCATTTGGGCCTGCGCTGGTGGCATTGTTAATGAACTCAGACAGTTATTAGGAAGTGATCTTGTCTTTCCTCCTGCCTTTAGGCACAGCTACATCTAAATTACCCCAAACAGATGTATTCCCATTCTTCTTTAAAAGACTATGCCATGAGTTTAACTATTAAGAAGTTCATTCTAATTGCTAACATTGATAAGCATCAGGTTCAGCATATTTCTACTCCTACCATCTTCCTCTTAGGGACTTTTACAAAGAAAATGTTTGATATCTGCTAAGGCATTGAGTTTGCAGGAAGTTTTGAGAGCTGAGTAGAAGAGTAGCCTCCGCCCCCCCCCCCGCCCCCCCCCCCCCCCCCCCCAATGCAGCTCCATGACCTGGTGTAAATCCAGACATTAGGCTCCGCCAAACTTGAACGATACTCAATAAATGATGGCAGGAACATCCAGGGAGGGAGAAGCCTCGAGACCACTCACTCCCTAAGCTCCGAATCCTCAAATGACCCCAAGATAGCCAGGCAGTGGGGCTGCAAGGCTGAGATAAGTACTGGAAATTGGCCGGTGTACTTTTTTTTTTTTTTTTTTAAACATAGCTCTTTCCTTTACACTTTTTTTGTACCTCTGCCCTGAGGGCTACACAGCCTGTTACATACTGATAGCTAAGTAAATCCAATCAACATTCCCGACTCCTGCCTACAGAAAAGACCTAAATTGTTTACTGGTCTCCAGGATGTTGGTAAATATCTAGCGGTGTTTTTTTATTTTTTTAATGTGGGGTTGGAGAGGGTAGAGGAAGGCAGTGTATAATATCTAAATTTGCACTATAAAAATATAAATTTTGTACTCCAGAATAAGAAAAATATAATAGATTTGCATTGTTCCAAGACTGATGAGAAGTCATCTTGTTCCCTGTGTGCAGGTCCCCTGCCCCTTAGTGGCTTTACATATTTTCTGTAGGGGAAAAATGCAATTTGTTACGTAGTCTGAAATATGGAAAAGCCAGTGGTAAAGGGATATGGACTTTTTCAGACTGGTTTCCCTTTTGGAATGTAGCATAGGCAGGCTCATTCCAGAAGACATGCTGGCAAAGTTGGGGACAGAATTGGTAAGAATGGAATGAAAATCCTCATTTTCTGTTAAATGTAGGCAGGCTAGGGACAGGGCACCCTGCATTTACAATTAGAGACTTCATTATACAAAGGAAGGGTGGAGGAGACCTAATTTGACAGCAGTTCATGTGGAAACCACCCAAGAGTGTAAGTTGACCACAAGATTAACAGGGGCCAGCAATGCGACATTGCCGTTTTCTAAAGCTAATGCTGTGTTGGGCTGTGGTCAGACCACAACTGGAATGTTTTTGCCCAGTTTTGGGTACAAAATGCTTAGAGGTTTGCCAACAGACTGGAGACCTGGATGCTAATGGATCAGGAAATCACATTCGAACAGGGGCAGTTGAGGAAAGTGTGGCTATTAAAGCCTGGAGAAGAGATTCCTTAAGAGCAGGCTTAAATATTGAAGTGTCTGGGATATTGTCTGTTGCTCCACAAGACAGAGTAGGAGGGTCTTTCACTGGAGCCCCAAACCCACAGGAAAAAACAGGTACACACGAACTGAGTTAACATCTTGTACTGCCTGACGCGTGTTTCCAACAAATCTGCTTGCTCATCTTGCTGTATTTCAAAATGAGTAGCTGTTACCACTCCTCACCCTGTCATCCAGACCAGAAACTGAGCATCATCTTTCACTTGTCCCTTCCCCTCGAGGAGAAAACCCTGGCATTTAAAGTCAGCACCTATGGTAATGGGCTTTAGTTCATCACCAATGAACTCGTTTTGCTGAGAGCTCTTGATGGGGAGGCAAGACTTTTAAACTTGTTAATTTCTAAAGAGTTGTGAGCTAGTTAGCCCTGAGTGATGCCAGAGGAAAAGAATACTCACAGCAGAGGGGAACATTTCACATCCTGTTTGGGGGCCAAGGTTAAATTCTGAGTGACTCAGCACACTGACATTCTATATGCCCCTTAAATCCCTTCTGTTTCCTCATCTGCTGGTCGTGACCTGTTTCATTTCCACACCAAAATAGTTTCATTAACACTGCAATCATGCTCAGAAGATAGTAGCTAACTGATGTAATTAACTGGTGTGTCAAAGGCTATTGGTTTATTACACATACAACTGTCTTTCCTGGTGGGAAGATACACTTTCTGCTGACATAATAGATCTGCAAACACTACAAATTGCCACATAATCTGGGTGATGGTGAGGTGTTTGTGGTGATTCCACTTATGTAGACAGAATGGTGAGATCTGTTACTGTATTTTGCTCCTAAAAGGCAACTGTCCAAATGCTAATTGTTAGTTAAAACTGGAGAAGAGAAGGCAATTTAGTTTTGGGTCTTGGTAAGGTTCTTTTTCTTTTCTTCTTAAAAAAAAAAAATCTGTGCTTTTGGCATGCTAATGCATGCATTTAGTCTCTGCAAGAAATATGCGTTTAAGAAAGAATTAGAAAAACACAAAGTGCTCAATCCATATCTCCTAAACAACAAAAAAGGCTGCAATTTCAAATGAGAAATTATGTTGCAAAGAAGAAAAGTGTTTATTATGGCTCAAAATTTTAATCACCCAAGGGCTGTAAAGTTAAAAATAGACAATTCTGCCTTCTGTTTATGGTAAACTTGGCTGAATCCCGGCAAATTTCAAAGCTGAACATACTGTATGTTATTTTTGCTTAATTTTAGATTCTACATTTTAAAAATTATTTCTTACAAGAAGCATATTTCAGGATATAAACTTAGCCTGAAGAACAGTATTCTTGATTTCTGCCCATATTGAAACTCCTTTGAAAATAGTAAACTATGGTTTTGGGATTTTCCTATTCCCAAGAGCCCAAATGGGTACCTTTCTCAGTCTTTTACATTATGAATGAGCACAGGAACATGAAATTGTCAAGGTTGCTTTCTGTTATGGGTTCCCTCCATGGTAATTTTAGTTTTCTTAACAGGATGACTTCAGGCAAATATACTAACTTTCCCTGAAGTATTTTCCAGAGGGAGGGGCATCTTGTGTTGCCTTTCGTGTTTCAGGGAAGGAGACTGGAAGACACCCGTGAGACTCATGGCATCTCGAACGGTTAGCCATGTGCCAAGAATGTCAGAGGGAGCCTGGGATAGAACCTCCAGGCGGTGCCTACCGGACAGTGCAGCTTCTCTTCTGATGCGTTCACACCTGCCAGGAGAACCGCGTGTGTGGTGACTGTTTGGCCCCAGAGCAAGTAGGCTTGTTGACTCAACCCTCTTCATGCCTCCTCAGCGAGGAGGAACACCTGGCTTGCTTCACCTCTTTACATAACTCTTGTTGATTCTTGCCCCCGAGCTCTTCCAGGACGCTGTTTTGGATCTTTCCTCCCAAGGTTTTGAGAACAAGCCCTTTGGGGTGTCAAAAAAAAAAATCTGGGAAAGGCATGTTTTTAACCCATTACTCAATGTGGCATGTGAGAATCAAACATGCCCACAGAGTGAATGACGTGCTTGGCAAATATTTGCTGAATATTGTTGCGTGAATGACTATTTACCGAAGCTCAGGACTTCTGACAGAGGTGTGTTTTTGATGAAGTTAATCATAGCTACCACTGAAGAATTAGCACCACGTGCTAGACACATAGCTGAACACTGCAGATATGTTATTTTTTTATCTTCCAGAACCCATTTTATAGAAGAGAAAAGTAAGCTTTACTGGATGGGGAACTTACCCCGGAACATTCAGCTATACAGCATTAGCTGTGGAGAATTTGTACTTAATCAGTATAGAATGACACAAAGGAAAATAAACATCTATCCATTTTCTCAAAGAATGTTCCCTGAGCACCTACCCTGTGCCAAGCCCAGAGCTAGATCCTAGAGATATAAAAACAATTTAGTTATTGAGCATTTTCTCTGCACTAAGCAGCTGTGCTAAGTATGAAGTATGGCCCCATTGCTATCGTGTTCATTTTTACAACAAGAAAACTAAAGTTAGAGAGGTTTCATAATTCTCCTGGATTCAGGTGGCTAGGGCTTGGCAAAGAATCGGAATCCTTGTACATGTGACTCTAGGGCCCGTATTCTTACACACAAGTGTCCCAGTGTCCCCCAGCACCGGAGCTTTGCCCATCACTAAATGCCACCAGGTCAAACTTCAACATACACACACACATTGGGTAAATCTGGAGACAAAAGTTTTCTACAGAGATACCTGCCACAGGAATACAAAAACATTTTTTGAAGCCTTCTAGAATGGGACCAGGATGGGGGTCTCTGAGAAACACCTATCAGTGTAGTATTGTTTGGCGACAGATGCAAAGGTTTCTGTGGGCATACCTGATGTACAATGTCCTTTTGGAAATGTGATTTAGCCACAGCTGTTACTTAAGCCTCACCTGTCTAGGTGTGCAATGGCCCCTCCTCCCCCTTAGCCCTTAACTTTGGAATATTTCAAATGCCTATAAGATTTCATTTAATTAAGGGGCTTCATATCTGCCTATAGATATTTTATTCTCGAAATGCCAGTGGCATTACAGTAAATCTAAGAGAATCAAACCTCTGCCTGTTTTGTGCCGTTTCAGCACTAAGCCAAGGAGAAAAACTCTCAAGGAAATTAATGTTGTCCTCAAGCACGGCAGGGACATGGAGCTAACATATTGCCATATAACCTGGTTTCACTGACTTTCTCTCTGAATTTTTGTTTTGTCATTTTTATTGCACGTCACATTGTGTGGCTAAAATGAGAAGTACAATTATGAGGAGGATGTTTTCTCAAAATCGGCAGAGTCTGGACAATCAGATAATCTTTCAGAGGAAATGTTATCCACTGGAGATTTTGTTATTCTTCACAAATTATCTTTTATCTCCAGACTGTCATTAATTCATGAAATATTATTGAGCGCCTACTATGTGCCAGGCATTGTTCTAAGTGCTGGGCATACAGCAGTGAACACGAGGGACAAAAATCCCTGCCCTCCAGGTACTTGGCTACTTTCTTCTTCACACACACGAGTGTGTTTAGAGGTCTCTGGAGTAGAATTAGTCACAGAGCTGAGCTGGGGTGGGCTGGACATGGCAGAGGCACTCAAATATTAATTTCTCGGACACTGAGTGCTTGCTCACTTTCAGTCATATAAGCATGTTGAACCATTTGTAGTATTCTGCACCTGTTTTAAGGGTTATGTGTGAAGTTGAACTTCATCAGTAATGAACACTGTCACTGTCATTGTTTCTCTTCTCTGGTACATCCTGGGGGCTCTGATTTGTGGGGTCAAGTCAGTGCTAATTTAACTCAATTCTTCTTCACATCACTGCAAGCTCTGTGTTTCAGTTTCCTATGGCAGCTATAACAAATGACCACAAACTGTGGTTTAAAACAGCATGAATTGCCCTAGCCAGTTTGGCTTAGTGGATAGAGCATTGGCCCACAGACTGAAGGGTCCTGGGTTTGATTCCAGTCAAGGGCATATACCTCGGTTGCAGACTTGATCCCCAGCCCTGGTTGGGACGTGTGCGGGAGGCAACCAATCAATGTGTCTCTCTGTGTCTCTTCCCCTCCCTTTGTCCCTTTCTAAATATCAATGGGAAAATATCCTCAGTTGAGGATTAACAAAAAGTAAAAGTAAAATGATAAATAAATAAATAAAACAGCACAAATTTATTTTCTTACAGTTCTGGAGGTAGGAAGTCTAAAACTGGTCTGGTTTCAGCAGGGCTGGTTCCTTCCGGAGGCTCCTGGGGGGATCTCTTCCTTGCTTCTTCCAGCTTCCAGAGGCTGGTTTGGCTTCCCTTGGCTCATAGCTGCATCACTCCAGTCTCTGCTTCCTTCTCCCAGACCTTTGATCCTCCTGCCTTTCTCTTACAGGGAACCTTGTGATTACATCATTGGGTCTACCTGGATAAAGCAGGATAACCTCCCCACCTGAAGATCCTCAACTTGGTCACATCTGCAAAATCCCTTTTGCCATGTTCATGGGATCTGGGATCAGGATGTGGACATCTTGGGGATGGGGAGGAGGGGATCAATAGTCAGCCAGCCACACCCTGTCAGAAGATTCCATTGTCCCTGGGTTCATCGGCTAATGAGCAGGTTTTGCTGGGTAGTATCTCACTGAAGGGCTGGTTCACGTGTCATGTCTCTGTGAACCTTTGGGTAACAACAGGAAGCTACTGACTAGTGCAACTATGGAAAGCTGTATCTGCACCTTCTCGTCAGTAGAATGTGGATCATTGCCAGTTGCTTGCATCATTTGGATTACATCTCCCAAACTCTACTTTGTTGGGTGGTACGGTTCATTTAGAAATGGGCAGAACATGACTCTGTAGTCGGGACAGAGAATCAAGTCAGCAGCAGATTCTATTGCGTTTCCAGAGCATAACTATCAGGTGAAATGGGACAACGAAGGAGAACCGATGATGAATTACCTTCAGTATGGCTGACATCAAGGGAGCTAAATAGGCAAACAGTGGTGGGAAAGTGAACCATTCCCTTTCTAATTAAATTTAGGAAAGTTTGGTGCAGAGAAGGTGCTTAGCCAACATTTGCTGAGGCTGAAAGAATAAGTGAATCAATTTTTTCCTCTTTTTCTTTTGGCTTTATAAGATTAAAAAATAATCCTTAGTCTCTTCCACTTTACTTCTTTTTGCCCACATATCTGTAGCCTCAGTCTATACTTAGCGCTTTTGCTAAGACTGACTCATCTTTGTTTCTGATTGCCTTAGTGATATAAAACTCTGGTATCCATGGGAATGGTGTAAGACTGCCTTGCTTTCATGCTTGGGAGAATGTAAACCAGAAGGGCTAGCTACTGGTACCGGTACCAACTAACTCCTGAGAGCTGTAGGACAATCTCACTGTTAAATTCTTAAGCTGGTGTGGAAAACAGATGTGACTCAGATTTGGTCTCTGCTGGGGATCTGTGACTTTGGGCAAGTTGTTTAGCCCATCTGAGTTTCTTTATCTCAGTTTTTTTTTTCATTTGTAAAATGGGGGAGCAATATTAACTCATAGGATTGTGTGACAATTAAAAGTGATTTTGTTAAGTGTCCTAGTCCATATCTGATGTTCAGCAAATGGTGGACATCTTTATGATTATTACTGCTCTGAACCAGGCTGGGTGCAAGCCCTTGAGAGTTTCAATGAGGACAAGGTGATGGAGACCAGGGTAGAGCAGCTGAGTTAGATCTAAACAGTCTCTGTGCGTCTCCAAAGGAGATTTTCCTTCTTCCTCTGGGGAAAATGCAGATATTTTAAGAAAGGAACCGAGAGTGTTTTCCCTATGTTCTGAAATTGATACTAACTTTTAAATATACATGTTAGGAGTTAGGGTAGTATAGGGGAGAGAACACTGACTCGTGTTCTGGGGCCAAGGCCTCGCCCCACTCATCTCCATGTTCTTTGGCCAAGTCCCTTTCTGTCACCACTCTATATCCTTCCCCTGGAGCCCAGTGCACTGGACCAGACGATTATCCTGTCCCTCTACTGTTTTCTTCCCAGGCAAGTGCTCTGCCTGTCTGGAAGTTCATATGAGTAGCCCCAGCTGGGTGGCTTTTATTCCAGAAATTCTCAGCAGAGAAATGGCTGGACATTGGAGTGTCCCTTTTTAAAAACTTTTTTTTTTTTTTTTTTTTTTTTAGAGAGAGGAATGGGATGGTGGTAAAAGAGAGAGAGAAAGAGAGAGAGAAACTTCATGGGTTGCCTTCTTCATGTACCCCGATCAGGAATCAAACCCACAACTTAGGTATGTGCCTTGATTGGGAATCAAATCTACCACCTTCTGGTGCACGGGATGACGTTCAAACCAACTGAGGCACACTGGCCAGGGCTAGTGTGTCCCTTTTGACTTGACATTTTGGGCATCCTTTTATGGTACAACTAGTGGCCTGGTGCACGAATTCATGCACATTGAAAGGAAATTAATTCGAGGAAATATTTTAATATCGCTTGAACCGCATCCAGCATGGCCAGGGGTGAACCTGAGGCGGGGTGGTGAAGGATTAAAGAAGACAGACGAGAGAATACAGTTGGGGCCAGGTGGGACACTGTCCTCGGATGGAGAGACTGCCACAGCCTGTAAGCCGAGTCCTTATTTTATAGTCAGATCCCACGAGGCAAAGCAAGGGCGTGGTCAGGATGTTTACAATGTTCTCATGAGTTTTGAGTCTACTTAATTACATGCACCTGAGAACTCTATTAAGCTTTGTTTTGGCAGCACTTGTTGCACCTCCTGTAGCCCAGCCACGGGGGACCACAGGTTCGGACCATAAGGTCAAGCTTACAACCGTAGCCTTTGGCTATAATTGTGCTGGGAGGGCTTTGCCCTCCAAGCTTGGACCTGCATGTGGCTTTGCCATGAGAGTACAGTGTCCTCTCATTAGTCCCAGGCTTGAACCTGTCCAAATGCTGTAGCTGCTCTCCACAATTGCTATTCACCCTTTCTCTATAATAGATGTGTCAACCAAATTCACGATTGACAGTGACAGATCAAAATACACACATGAGATTGGCGCCAGTGAGAGCTTTATATGTATCGTGCATGTGTGAGTCAACTTAGCCTTTTTAAAAAAGTATATTTTACTGATTTTTTTTACAGAGAGGAAGGGAGAGGGATAGAGAGTTAGAAACATCGATGAGAGAGAAACATCAATCAGCTGCCTCCTGTACACTCCCTACTGGGTATGTGCCCGCAACCACCATACATGCTCTTGACCGGAATCAAACCTGGGACCCTTGAGTCCGCAGGCTGACGCTCTATCTACTGAGCCAAACTGGTCAGGGCAACTTAGCCTTTTATATATATATATATATATATATATATATATATATATATATATATAGAATAAACTTGCTAAATTAGACCTTCTTTCTGATGTAGCTAAACTTTTTCCAGCCCAGTGAAGACACCCCAACTTCTCTTTCAGGTAATTGTCAGCAACACAGCAGTAAATATCAACACAAAGCAGATTATTATTATAGATCACGCAGGGAGAACAAAGGGTAAAATATTTTTTTAAAATATATTTTATTGATTTTTTACAGAAAGGAAGGGAGAGGGATAGAGAGTTAGAAATATCGATGAGAGAGAAACATCAATCAGCTGCCTCATGCACACTCCCCACTGGGGACGTGCCTGCAACCAAGGTACATGCCCTTGACTGGAATCGAACCTGGTACCCTTCAGTCCGCAGGCCGACTCTCTATCCACTGAGCCAAACCGATTAGGGCAGGAGTAAAATATTTAACTGCAGCAGTGTTTGACTATATTCTGCGCAGTGAGAAAACCTGAAGTCATTTTCAAGGTCCACCATTTCTTAACTTCTTTTCAGTCGGGTCAAGTTTCTAAGCTTTCTAAATCTCCATTTTCTGGCTAATGAAAAGAAAATAGGATTCCATCGAGTCTCCTATCTACCTACTCCAGGACTTATGTGAGGATCAAATGAGATGAGGCACAGAAAAATGCTTCACAGATGTTTGGTTAAAGTGTAAAATGTTTCCACCTGGCTATAAAGCAAGTTGTGTTCCTGGGCTGAAGAAACTGCAAGAGGCTAGTTGCTAGGGAAAGGAAGCCAGGTGTTGCTATGAGATGTCATTACCCAGATGGACACTTAGCATATTAGCCTTTTATATATAGTATAGATTGTACTTGGCCAAAATGTCTTCCAGCTCAGAAATTCTGTGAGTGGAAACTCTTTGAATAAATGTAAACCAAGAAAAAATTTTCAGGGCAAATTTTAAAATTCTCACATGGCTTGGTTATAGCAACTACTTAAAACCCCAGACTTTTTCCGGGGTGTTGATAATGCTTGCCTTTGAATGGGGAATGAATTTCCCAGCTTCCCATGAACAACAATAACAAAAACTCCTCCAACAAACCCCAAAGTGTCTGAAGCGCTGGCTTTCTTCTCAAAGAGCCAATCGAATCCTCTTCTGTTGGCTCAAGAGCTATCAGCAGTATTGAACAATTAGACTAGAGGGAAGGGTTGTGAACAGTTTTTCCCTAAAGGCTTTGGAAATTCACAAAGGCCATATTAGTAAGAAGAGGAAGGAGGGAGATGAGGAGAATGGGGACTGGGAGGAACAATTCAGAAGTGGAGAGGGTGATTGGAGGGGTTTGTTTCCCAGATAGTTTTCAAAGAAAAGAGATTTGTGTAGTTTGCTGTGGGGCTGAGAACACAGTGCAAGACCAGTGATGTTCTTTTTATAAATCCAACAAATACTTTCTCTGGCATATTCCTTTTAGGCTAACAAAGTATCTTCCTTTCCTTTTTCATGGTCATTAATAGCAAGAGCTTATGGCCTTTTTGCTTCCCTGAGGCTCAGAATTGGGTGGAGAGAAGGATATACATAAGAGGGGAAATTGACATTTTGCAGATTTTTCTTGAATTTTGTCACAGACAAGAGAAAACTATCCAAAGCATAGGGAAGGCTCAGGTTTTCATTTTAGTCTGGAGTGAGGGAGGGTGATTGATTTCTTTCTTTCAAGGGGCTGATTTAGGAGGTCAGAGTCTTAGACAGAGAAGAAGTCAGGGGAAGAGAGAAAAAAAGAATTAGATTTATGACCTTCTGGATCCCAGCTTTTCTGTCGTGTGTGTTACCATTCCCAATACTGGAAGTTCATGACACCCCGAGAAACCACCGTGGAACTCAGAGCAGTAATCTGCATGCAGAGGTGGAATTAAACAGCCCAGCAATGGCTTTGATTCAGAGACACACACAGTCCTATCCTGGATCCGGAGTGCTGCTTTCCTTTTAGTTTGTCCTCTAGGCACAGAACCCAGTGTTTCAGGGACTGATGAGGCAGACCACCCAAGGCTGCTCATGCTATACCGAGGGTGGTGGATGATGGTGCTTACAGATGAGTCATTTCAACAATGGGGCTGCCCCATTATTTGTTCTGCAGTCAGTCCTCACCACTCAGAACACAGAAACCTTTGCATCTGTCGCCAAACAATACTACACTGATAGGTGTTTCTCAGAGACCCCCATCCTGGTCCCATAACCCCGAGCTAATAATTGAAGATCTTTAAAAATGTATGTATCTTCCGTTTTTATTCCATATGGCCCCTTAGGTAACATGACCCAATGTGACCATTAAATGACCCTGCTTACACTTGGATTACTCAGTACAAAGCAAATTTATGGTTGTTTATTCTCTCCTCCTATCAGCTATTAGTGCCTAATCATATGGTCTATCGATCATGAGATTAATCGCCTGCTCAAAGAGGCAGCAGGTCTTGTGGAATGCTGCACTGCGCCAGACTGAACTTCAACCTTTTCTACAAACCGGAGGAGTCAAAAAAGCATCTTTCACTGCCTGAAGTCCCGGGTCCCAGGCCTCCTGAACCCCAGGAGGTAAATCCCTGCTTTTTCAAACAGTGTACTTTGCACTTCCCTTCCTTGTGTCAAACTTCACCTCATTGATTCAGGCAGGCACTTGCAAATACAATCCTTTGCAAGGTATCCTATAAACAATGATCTAAACTGAAAATACGAGGGCTTTCTTAGACAAAGCCCCATAGTGCTGCCATCATTAAAGGTCTGTCAGAAATTTCTATTGCAAAGTCTCATTTTGGGAGATCTATCACTGGCCCCTGAAGTTTTTTTTTGGCTCAGACTTTCCAAGATTATCATGATCTGAGCCTCCCAACCCCCCTTTTTGTGTGGAATGTGTTTATTTAAAGATGAAAATAATGAAGTCCAGACACATTATGGCCTAGTAGCACATTTCTACAAAGATGGAACACTTTAAATTTGAGTAGCACTGGCTTCTCTTCACCTCTGTGTCCTCATGGGAGTTATGAGAGCAGAGAATCAGTGTAGCATTCTTGCTGTATGGCAATGTTTGTTTCCTGGTCTGTGAAATCCCACTGGAAGGAGAGTGAGGGTAGGCATCTTAAGTCATTTGTCTTGGATGCCCTGCTTTTACCAGTGGGCCTTACCCAACATAAGCACAGGCTTGGTTCAGTTCATGTACCAAAGGATGGGAATTAGGAAGCTTCCTGTCTGGTCCTGACATGGTTGTTGAAGGTGGGTAGTCATTCCAGGCAGTGAATGTAGACAAGTCGCTTTCCTTCTCTAAGAACAGGTCTCCTGGTCAGTGAACCGAGTGGGCTGGCTGGTCAGTCGTTGTTCTCTGAGTTGAATGCTGCCAGCACAGTGTTTCCAAACATTGGAATCTGAACACCCTTAGGTGGAATCTGGACTGTCAAGTTTGCCACCGTCCCCAGCGTTTCCTGTGACGTCATGTTGCATCAGCGGCCTGCTTCAGGCATCTGCCCGTATGGCCTGTGCTTATTATTCCTTGTCGTTATGTGTTTATAACATGATCTTTTGCTTTGTTGTTATGGTGAGGGTCTGAGATTTAGGTTAGCTGGGGATGCTTTTGACTATGTTTTTAATTCTAACTTCCAATTATCAGTAAGAACCTTAACTATTATTTTTTATTTCATGTTTAGAAAGCCTCTGTCTTCTAGACAAACTGCATTGGTTAATAACTAATTTACTTTCCCATTTTTAAAGCAAACAGACAGAAATGGGCCCTCAGCAGTGAGAATGTGCCGTAGTCTCTGTGTAAGCAGTCAGTTGAGGTTTTAGCAGGCCTGTGCAGTTGTTTCATGGGTAAGTGTATAGTTTTAGTTGAGGTTTTAATATTCTAAACATAGCCCCAAGGTCTTCCTGCTTTTTTAGACGTGTGATGTCCCAAGGACTGTAGGTGAGTGCTTAGTTTATTTTTTTAGGAGTTGCTCTCCTCAGCGCTTCAAGTAAAGGGTTGGTCTACATATGTAGTCCACATCTTTTTTCCCTTCTTTATTTTATTTTTTTCCCATCACCATTTATTCCCCACACCCTCCTCCATTTCCCCCACTCCTCCCCCCATAATCACTGCACTGTTGTCCATGTCCATGAGTTCTTTCTACAGTCCACGTCTTTTATTTATTTACTAGAGGCCTGGTGCACAAATTTGTGCATGGGTGGGGTCCCTTGGGGTGGCCTGCGGAGATTGGGCCCCAGCTTGCGCCCCCAGCCTCACAGCCCTGCAGCGCCACCTGGCACCCCACCTTGGCCTGGCGCCGCCCCCTCACCTGCTCTACCATCCCGTCTGCAGAGCGATTGATCGGGGTGGGGACCCCCGCCTGGCTTCCTCAGCGCCTGGGAGCCGGGCAGTAGGTCCCCCCTCCCCTGCCACTGCCAGTCACTGTCTGAGGGGCGGTAGGCAGGGCGATCGGGCCCCTGCTTGCACCTGCCTTAGCCTGGTGCTGCCTGCTCACCTGCTCTAACATCCCGCCGCGGTCCCACTCTCGTCGGGGCCCATCAGGGCCGGCAGCACCCCCAGTGCCGCCCACTGCTAGCGCTGTGTCACTGACACCTGCCATGTTCTGCACCGCCCCCTGGTGGTCAGCGCACGTCATAGTGAGTGGTCGAACTCTTGGTCTCCCGGTCGAACTTCTGGTGGAACAACAGCCCGAGGGGACAATTTGCATATTAGGATTTTATTATATAGGATATTCATTGACTTCAGAGAGGATGGGAGAGGGAGAGAGAGACAGAAACATCAATGATGAGAGAGAATCACTGATCAGCTGCCTCCTGCACACCTCCCACTGGGGACCAAGCTTGCAACCTGGGCATGTGCCCTTAACAGGAATCGAACCCAACCCTTCAGTCCACAGGCCAATGCTCTGTCCACTGAGCCAAACCAGCTAGGGCCAGTCCACGACTATTAAATTGTCTTCTTATTGGACATTAGGAAAGGAAGTCTCTAGAAAACTTGGCATTTACATTTGATGAGAGGAAAGAAACTACCTAATATAAGTTTACCCCAAGGCCCTTGCTACATTTTCTCCCTTTAGTCAAGAATATTTTGACCCACCAGAGTGACAGTTGGTTGAGCTGGTTGAGTGGCATCCCATGTACTAAAGAGTTGCCAGTTTGATTCCCAGTTAGGGCACAGGCCTGGGTTGCAGGTTTGATCCCTGATCAGGGCTCATCGTGTCTCTCTCCCTCTCCCTCTCTCCCTCTCTCCCTCTCTCCCTCTCTCCCTCTCTCCCTCTCTCCCTCCATTCCTCTTCTTCCTTTCTGTAAGCATGCCCTTGGGTGATGATTAAAAGAGTATTTTAAAGGCTTGTTAAAAGGAGTGGGAGACAGTTTGACACTTGACTCCCAAGCTAAGGAGAATATTTTAAAAAAAATCTCAATTCAGACTGTTGGTGAATATTGTAGATTGAGAATTTAAAAACAAACATTTAAATAGAACAAATTTAAGCTCTGTAGCAGTGATTTTCAACTGTCATGCCGCAAGAATTTTTAAAACATGCACTGTCTGATGATTGAGTTAGGGGCACTGACCTCTTTTCCCTTAGATTGTCAAATAAAAAAGTGACAACAGCTAGCACAACAATAGCCATCTGGTGTGAATGAATCAAAATTATGCCTTTTTTGGGTCAGATTGGCAAACAAATACAATTTTTGGTGTGCTGCAGAATTTTAGTGATTAGTTTATGTGTGCCATGAGATGAAAAAGGTTGGAAATCGCTGATCTATAGCAGAGAAGTAGTCTGCATTTAAGCCAGTCTTGAGGCCTGATCTTTGGTGTTTCAAGTAGTCAACATCAAGTGAGAGTAAAGGGCTTTGAAGACGGCACTGGGTTTAACCAGATTACAACATGGATCCAATTAACAACAACAAGAAGCAGCAGTGTCTGCATTGTGGCTAAGAGTTTAGGCCCTGGGGTTCCACTAATTTGGGTTTATTTCTGCCTTGTTTCCTTAATCAGTCCTCACCTTCAAAAGGGTACTTAAATCTCCATAAGCCTCAGTTTCCTCACTTATAAAATGGGGATAATAATAGCTCGTTGTGAGGAATAAATGAGAGTAAGTCACACAAAGGATTTATCATGTTGGTCACAGAATAAACAAACACTAATTGTCATTGTTAGCTAGGACATAGTAGAAATATAGTTCTGAGCTTTGAGTTTAAAGATATTCTTTCATAAGTATGTCCATACATGCTGGGTCACCTACTTACATTTCCAGAAAATTACATGTTTCACCAGTCCAAATGTGCTTTTAGTTTTTTAGGAAACAAAATATTGTTCAACTTTAAAAATCTGATGTTGAAATTTCTCTTACATTTCCTTTCCCCTCCAGCTCAATCCAAGTTAAAGTTTCATTGCAAAAGTTTCATGGACTCTTATTAGCATTAATTATTATGTGTGTGCTGGTGACAGTTCCATAGTGAGTGCATTAAAAATTAAAACCCTTGAGAAAACTTTAAACCCTCATGGGCTCAAAGAGCTGGAAGGGGCCTGAGAGATCATCTCCTCTAAGCCCCATTTTACAGATAAGGAACGTGCTTATTACAAGGTAAAATAATGGCTTTTTAATTTGTATTCTCGCTGGAATCTGCACTCATTTGCCATGTTGTGATTATGTTCTTATTGTGGGACTTGTGTGTATTTATTAGAGACCATTGAGATGTAGCATTGGGCATTACTTTTGTGGTAAAGGCACAGGGGGCAGTAATCATTATTAATGGATTCCATTATTTGGGAGAGCATTTTACTGACTGTAGAGAATTCATTGCATTGATCTATTGTGCCACGTTTGTATTATACCAGGTAGTTTAAAATGATATTCTCTAAACTGTTAGGCTGAAAAATTGTCCAATGTTGGCAGTTATCCCATCAGTAAGACCTTCCTTTGACTACTGAAAATACATAGTTCTTTTGAAAGAAACCTTTTGACTGGTCCCCAGTGCCCTGAATGTGTTTAAATCCCTCACTACTGAAATAGGAGGATTACTACTGCTATCATTGTTCTAAAACAAACTTCCTTTTGGACGATAACAGCAGCGGTAAATCAGATGTTGAAGAAAGTACCAGCTTAACTTCAGTTTGCTTTAAAGGGGTTTCCTCTTTAATTGACAAGTGTCATGTATAATAGAGCATGGCAACTCGCATGGAAAACCGTGCGGCCGGACTTCCCGCTGGGGTTGGAGTTCTTAATGAACATGCGAGTGAATACACTGTGGCAAAAAATTAAAGCCCCCCAGCTGTGGAGCCTTCATTCTGTTCACCGAGGCCGGTGGGTGATCGGCACCAGCCACGCCGATGACCGGAGACCTGGGCTGGTCACGTGGCTGCTCTGTAGCTGTGGGCTAGGGTGACTGTGTGCTTGCCGGTGACATTGCGAATAATGGCACAGATTCGAATGTCCTATCCAAGGAGGAAACAAGCCAACATTATTGTTATTTTTAAATGTAAAGACAAGAAGCTGTTCGCAGCAAACGCAGTCTCTTCTCAGAGTGGCGGTTTCCTTGCTCGGGACCACTCGCTAGCGTTCCTAAGTCTCCTTACTTTAGTTCCCCTTCCCTTCACTCTCCAGAGGAGAACAGACTGAATTTTTTTTCAGAGGTGATGTTTACAGCAGTTGCACACACTCGAATAAGCACTTAGAATAACATCAATAGAGGAAGGGAAAAAAAGGGTGTATTATTATCAAATTAAGTAATGGATGGGCAGTGATATTTTATTTATTAGAGCTCGTCTGAGTACCGTTGGAAACAGTGTGTTGGTTCTGAAGTGCACAGATTAGAGAGGAATGTCGAGTTTGGAAACGTGGCAGCCTGCAGCACTGTGTATGGTTTAAATTAAACCTTTTTTTGGAAAGCAGAATAGCTCTAGGCCACATTTAAGGGGAAAGCTACAGCAGAGTGAGCTGGCTGTGGTTTTTCTTTTACTCTGTAACCGGCCCACTTTCCCTTGTTTTAACACAGAAAAAAGACTTTGGACTCTTTCAGACCAACCACATAGCTTCTCTGCTGACCACAAAAAGGAAGCTTGGCGTAGAAGCCATGGGATTAATACCCACTGTCTCTTAACCCAACAGAGTGTGAAAACTTTTATAAGAGATTTCTCTGGGCAGACTGACACTGTGGTTGGACTTTAAACATTTTAAATCAAGAACAACTCTGAATTGCATTATGCCACAGTGCTCTGTAAACTGTTATGTGCAATCCCACTGTTAAAAGTTGTTTACACGGATCCCCAGGTTTCAGAGGGATAAACCACTAACAGCTTTGTGTATCTTGATAAAGAAATGCAAGAGAATTAAAGGTATGCCCATGCCAAATTATCTCAGCGTAGGTAGCTCACAGTCAATCAGATTTTATTGTTCTTAGGCGAATGGAGGCAATTGGCTCTTGGCAGAAAAGCCCTTTCATCTTTGAAAATAATAAGATTAAGATTGTGGATTCTATTAATCACTTGATCAGCTTTATTAATTCAACACATTATTTTTAAACTGGAAAGAAACATTTTAATGGGGGGAATCTTTCTAAAGTAATTTTTGTGTTATTTAATATGCTGACCTACTAAGGTGTTGTAAATGGTTGTTTCTGTGTTGTGAGCATTAATTTTTTTTTTTTTTGAGAGAGAGAGACATTGATTTGTTGTTCCACTTATTATGCATTCATTGGTTGATTCCTGTATGTGCCCTGACCGGAGATTGGACCCACAACCTTTGTATATTGAGATGATGCTTTAACCACCTGAGCTACCCGGCCAGGGCCCTGAGCATTAATTTAATTTTATTTATTGTTATTTTAAAATATATTTTTATTGATTTCAGAGAGGAAGGGAGAAGGAGAGAGAGTTAGAAACATCAATGAGACACATTGATCAGCTGCCTCCTGCACACCCCCTACTGGGGATCGAGCCCACAACCCAGGCTCGTGCCCTGATTAGTTATCGAACCCAGACCTCTTGGTCCATGGGCCGATACTCAGTCCACTGAGCCACACAAGCTGGGTCTGAGCATTAATTTTAACGACTGGAATTTTACTACCCTGATTAATCATGTGTTTTCACAAAGCACCTCTGAAATTAGCAGAAATTATATTTATCTATTAATTACCTGGGATTGATATATTGTAAAAGAAATCATTTGAATTTACATTTTGCAATGCTGAAGTAAGGAGCTTTGCACAGGTGCACCGTATCAGCATTCTGCTTTCTGTTTAACACAGACTCTCAATCAAAAGAACTGATTTGAAAAGTTGAAGGAAAAACCTGCATACATTTCAAAATTGTGGTCTGACAGCAACCACTGAGTTCATTCTTGGTTGACTGTATGTCGCGAGAGGGGTTTACTTGCTGTCATTATAGAAATTGGTCTGCGTAACACTTCCTGTGTGTGAAGAAATGCAGTTGTCATCTTACCTAGACCTTTAAAAGAGAATTTAAATACTTCCAGTTGTGAGGAGCCTTGCATTTACTGTGGTTATTTCCCCAGGTGTCTTAGGAGCAGCTGTTTTGTGCTTTCCTAAACTTAATAGTTGAAGAATGTGGGAAAGAAATGGTGTACTTTCTGGGTAAAGTATTTTAGCCCCCTTGGAGTAGTTGCATTGCATCTTGATCTTTTTTTCATCTTGGTAGAATTATACTGTAACTAATTGAATCCATTGATCACTGTCTTGTTTTTTTTCCATCTTCTTCTCAGAGGATTCATTTCATAGGGGTCTATACATCAGTCAAGAAAATGACTACAGAGGAATTACCAACACTCGTAAGAAAGGTAATTTAACCTAGTTTAATGTTTTTTTAAGGGCAACACTCTGTGAGTGTCCTTTACCTGGTGAGAGTTAACTTCTTACTTAGGCTGTGTTGGAAAACTAATCAAAATATGACACTGACCAGGACTTTCAGCGAGGGAGGAAAAGGAGAAAAAGCATCCATCTTGGAATTAGATGGCCTGGATTCTAGGCCTGTTCAATGCTCTCCAAACTTTAATGTGCATATGAATCGGCTGGGATATTGTAAGCTGCAGATTTGGATGTAGCTGGATCTATGGTATGTCTGAGATTTTGCGTTTCTGAGAAGCTTTCTGGAATGTCCGAGCTGAAGCACCTCAGACCACGCCCATCCATTTTAGCACTTAACTAACTGTGTAGCTTTGGATATACTGTTTAACAACTCTGCGTCTCAATTTCCTAATCTCCCAAATGGGGATGCTAATCTTTGCTCTGCCTACCTCGTCAGAGATAATACAGAGTCAAATGAGCTAATGTAGATGAAATTTTCAAAGGCTACGTAAGTATAAGACACCGAGGATCTTTGTTTATAGATAAAGACATTCTTTGAATACCTCTCATCGAATCCTTGTGAGCTGTTCTGTGATGGGAAGCGCCCTGAACTGTGAGACAGGAGAGAGGGACTGGAATCGATACTTCTTTCATCCACTCTGCGCCTTGGGCCCAATCACTTCACGCTGTTGGTTTTCCTTGTCTTATCTGTAAAATAAAGGCTTGACCTGGATTAGAGGATCTCAAAGTGTGGTCGCCAGCCCAGCAGCATCAGCATCACTTGGAACTTGGCTGCATTTCTCTGCCCTTCCTGACCTCCTGAGCCAGAAATTCTGGGGCTGGGGCCCAGCAACCTGTTTTTAACAAGTGCTTCAGGTGGTTCGGATACACGCTAAACTCTGAGAACCGCTCTGAAGTGTCATCCAGCTTTGAAACGGGATGCTTCAGCATTGTCTTTATAGGGTTACCCACAGGGATGCCTTTCGGTGCAATCTAGAGAAACTCGCCTTCCTCATAGGAAGAGTTGGGAGTTGATGTGCTCCAAGGGTGTTCACCGAGCATGTAGAAAGGAAGGATGATCACCTGGGGGGTTTAAGCCTCACCCCCCTGGAAATCAGAACAGATAATAACTGCATTGGCCCACACCTTTCTGGCTTATCCCAGCTTTGGAGGCAGCTTTAGTGGACCGTGAAAGCTGATGGGAGTCAGAACGTGTAGCCTGAAGAGGTTCTCTTCCCTTCTCCTCTCCTGGTAGCTGGCATCATGACACAGCCCCATCTAACATTTTCAGACATTTCAAGCACTGTCCCAAAGATCATCAGTCTATTTGCATAAGGTAGGTTGGTGTGAGATGAGAACTGAGAAAGTCAAATTCGTGTTTTTCTTAAAGTCATTTACGGTTAGACTTCACATCCCTGCGCTTTTGTTTTCTGTTTGTACAGTTGGGAAAATACCTTAACACTAGAAGAAAGCACAACCAGCCTCCAGTTATTTATTTATAAATAAATAAAGGTAATATTATCTACCTAATACTTTTGTCTGGATTAAGTGGCATAGTATTTGTAAAGCACCCGTGCACTGCCTAGCCTCTCATAGTATCTCAGTAAATGGTAGCTAAGATCATTCAAAGTAGATTTTATCAAGTTCGAGCACTAAAGCTCATGATCTTTATATTCGGAAGAGACCCTTAAGGAAGCCTACCAACTTTTACACAAATCTGATTTTTCATTCCAGAGCAGCAAATAAACTCTAGTGGACACCTGCTTGAGTCTAGAAAGTGGACGCAAAGGGGTGTTAGCTGGCAAGCTGAATGGTGAGAGAAGACATGGAGACACTCTTGAAAGTAGAGCAGATATGAGGTCGAGATGGATAGTAATTTGAGACCCCTCCCCCCTATACACGCACACACATATTTATATACTGTATATGTACATGTGTGCAATATAAAAACGTATATACAGTGCATATGTGTGCATACATGTATATATGTACAAATATAAACACATACAGATACACATATACATGTCAGTACATGCATTTTAATAAACATATGCATATTTATATATACACACACATACACAAGCACATTCAAATGTCCTATATACTAATATTCCTAAATATTTTTTTGGGTATTTACTGTGATGGAACACTTTTGTGTAACTCATGTTCTTAATGATACCTTTGGGAAAAGATCAAGTTATGTTTTAGTGTATAAGAATATTGGTTACACATTACAGAAGATTGCTCTTCAAAATGAGTTAGTGTGGAAACCAAAATCACCTTTAAATATAAGCTTTGCAAATTCATATAATTATGGAATATCTGCAATTCTGAATGACCTTATAGATCATCTTATCCAGTGGTTTCAGATTTTCTTTAAACGGGCATCTTTTCTTCAGAATCTGATGCATGTGGAAGATATATATATATATTTAGGTTGAAAATAGTGTGGGGGTACTGGATCTCTGTTAGCTTTGGCCCTTCTGTTCTTTCTTCCAGAGGCAGCTGAGTTGGAATTGATCCCTAGGGCAAGGAATCACCTGGAAGCTTGTTATATGCAGAGTATGATCCTGAAGGTCTAGGGCGGGGCCTGAGACTCTGCATTTTTAAATTATTTTTTTTTAAGTTTTTTTCATCACCACTCTGCATTTTTAATAAACTTGTGAGGTGTTAAATATACACTGATTACAGTTTGAGCAGCAAGGCCCTGGGGAACCTGTGCAGATAGTTTCTAAAAGTTGGACAGGCCAACCTCTTCATTTTACCAATGTGAAAGGAAGGACTTGAACTTTATAAATGATTGGCTAAGCCTCTGCTGTTCTATATTATGCCTGAGAGGAGTGGCTGTGTTGTAGCCCTTCTGGCTGAATGAAGTAACCCAGTCCCAGGGTCTCATTGGCACCCCCAGGGCCTTGCACAAACTTAGTTATCATTATAGATGATGCCAGGAATTTGTTCCCTTCCAGCCCACTCTCTGCCCCATGGAAAAACAGTGCTTTGAATCAGACTCCATTTAGAGTGGAACATTCTCATTACCCAGCAAGGGCCAAGGCTGGGAGCTGTGGTGTCTGCTGCCACAGCAGAATGGATACGTAGTTCTCAGCACCCCCAACATAATCCATAAAACTCTTTCAACGTCTCTTTTTTTTTTTTTTTTTGCATGATGTCTAGTGTTTGCAAATGGAAAATGGCTGAGAAAAAACAGAGTGAAAGTTTATATAAAATATTTATACCTTAAAGATCTTTTTATCTTGTGTCATTCAAGAGATAGAGAAGTGAAAAATGTATTGGGAGTACATTATCAAGAGTACATTATAAATTTAAATCTCAGATTGAATAATACCAGCTGCTAATGTGTGGAGCTTTGGAAATGAGTCACTTTTGAATCTTGAGAATTTACTGTACCAGGTCAGTTACACTTAAGAAGGAAGTGCCTTTTGAAAAAAAAAAAAATCCTATACCGGAATCAGGCCTTATACTAATGGGTATTAAAAATCAAACATTTGACATAATTGTCACGTTAGAATGTAGTTACCTAGGAATGAGAAATTTTACGGAACATTTCTCAAAAACAGCAGATATTTTAGGTCTCTTCTTTGGGAAGCAGTATGACCTATGGCTAATAGTATATGTCTTAGAGTAAGAAAGACTTAGATTCAGATTTCTCTTCACTGCTTGTTAACTCTGTGATTTTGAATCAGTTACTTTCTCAGAGACTTGCTTTCATTATTTAAAAAAGTAAAAGTAGCCTGGCCAGTGTTGCTCAGTGGTTGAGCATCGACCTACGAATCAGGAGGTTATGATTTGATTCCTGGTCTGGGCACATGCCTGGGTTGCGGGCTCAATCCCCAGTAGGGGGCGTGCAAGAGGCAGCTGATTAATAATTTTTCTCTCAGCATTGATGTTTCTATCTCTCCCTCTCCCTTTCTCTCCGAAATCAATAAAAATATATATTTTTAGCCGAAACCGGTTTGGCTCAGTGGATAGAGCGTCAGCCTGCGGACTCAAGGGTCCCAGGTTCTATTCCGGTCAAGGGCATGTACCTTGGTTGCGGGCACATCCCCAGTAGGGGGTGTGCAAGAGGCAGCTGATTGATGTTTCTCTCTCATCGATGTTTCTAACTCTCTATCCCTCTCTCTTCCTCTCTGTAAAAAATCAATAAAATATATTTAAAAAATATATATGTATATTTAAAAATAAAGGTAATATTATCTACCTAATACTTTTATTTCTGGATTAAGTGGCATAGTATTTGTAAAGCATCCCATACACTGCCGAGCCTCTCACAATATCATCACCATCATATTGCCTTTAGCCCTAACCAGTATTATGAGGCCCTATAGTGATATGGTGTCTTTCTCCTCTCTGTGTAGGTGTGTAAACCAAAATCTATGTGCCTGTTGAAAAAGTTAGTAGTCAGCAAAAGAACATATATTTTCATAACTGAGACTTTGACTATCTAAGCCAGATACCTTGGACCTAGGAAGCAAAAAAATACATACCGGTATTTTGTTGGTTATAATGGTCATTTGTTTTTAGAGTGCATAGTATATATTTTTGTAGGCTGTATACTAGGATCTCAAATTCATATGCTTATGGCAGGAGGAAGGGTAACTAAAGGAGTGAAGTAAGCAGTGAACAGGGAGAGCCCAAGCCCCATCTGAAAGTCAGTGAGTCCCATGGAAAGGCCCCTTAGTTCTAGTCCATTGGTATTGGGTGTTGTGTGAAACCTGGGCCCAGTGTCCTGGTTTCTTTCTTTCTTTTATTTTTTAAAAAGAATCAGGACTTCCAGATTTTCATATGAATCAATAAATATCTTAAATAATGGCAGCTGTATCTTGAGAATGCTGTTGGCTGCAAGAAACAAAAACAATGGTTTAAACAAAGATTTATTTTTCTTGCATAACTGTTAAGTCCAGAGGTGGTAACTAGTGTTGGCTTGTTTGCTCACTCATACCAACAAGCGTCCAGGCACTTTTCATTTTTCTGCCCTGACATTTTATTTGTTGACTTGTTTTTCATAATCCTCGTCATGTTATGGTGGTCGTCTGTATGTTCAAGGCAGAGGATGGGGATATGGGTCATGCTAGCCTAATTTGTTCCATTTATCAGGAAACACTCCATGAGAAACTACATAAGTGACATCTCCTTATGATTCACTGGTTAAAACTGGATCGCTCACTGCAAGGAAGTGGGGAAATGAGTATCCAGCTTGCCAGGCCCTGTAGTGGGCAGTGATGAGGAGGCCATGAATGGCTGCGGCATTTGCCAGGGAGCATGCCTGCCACAGCAGCCAACTCAGCAGGAAACGCAGATGCAGGGCCTGGAGATCCTGCAACTTCCAATATGTATCGAAAGTCTCCAGGTTTGGTCATTATAAAATATCATTTGGGGGAAGGCCAGTGCTTTATTTTTTAATCAAATATTTTTGCATTACAGGGGGATACATTGCTAACAGGGAGCAAACTACTGAGGGAACATTACATGAATTTATTTAATTCTTGGTAAAGTTTATTTAGAGTTTTAGCAGAGAAGTTAGAAAAGAACATACAAATTAATAATATTCCTGTATTACTACCTTACAATAAAATATCTAAATTACCCCATACATATTTCTTTCTTTTTTAAACTTATGGATAAACTTCATTTTCCTTTAATTGTTTTTATTTTAAAATAAATATTTATTCTAGAAATCATTGTCATCTGATTTATGACAACCTTTATTGGACAGAAATCTTTCCTGTCTTTTTATTTATCTGTACATTTAACTCTTACACTGGGAAACTTTTCCAAAATGCGTTACACGAGCTGATGTTTAAGCTGATTAAAAGAATGCTTATATGAAAGAATGTTTTATATACATGGTTGTAATTGAGATGCTACCAAGACAGGTATATATTTAGTTACTTAAACTCCAGGATTATGGAAGTTTGAAGAACGCTTAATCATAGGTAAGCATGTACTAGAGGAAAACCTTTAGTACATTTAGTCTATTTGACTCCAGCCAGTCGACTCATCTGTAATATTTTTGCTTACACCTTTTACAGCTTACTGCTGAGTTAGCTATTCTTTAATGTCCTTGGCAAATTCAGGAAGCCACCATGTGTATATAAATTAAGAGAAAATATTTCTGCCTGATCCTGATCATTTTTTCTCAGGGCTATACGTTTGGGTTTTCATGATCTTGATGTTTAAAAAAACAAACAAACCCAAAATGAAAAAGCCAAACCAAACCAAAACAACTAAATACTCTAGGTAATCTTGAATGGTTACTCCTTGATACGGGAAGGTATTGGAGAGTTTAGGGTCGATAAATGGGTCACCTACCAATACCTAAAAGCATAGAAAATCTTTACAACATTTATGTAATTCTAACATATAATTATTTTGTCAGGCCCAGCAAGTTAGTGGAAACTCTAATAACACTAGGATAATTAAATATTTCAGTAACTATCAGCTATAACATCACAGGCAAAACTAATTTTTATTAGGGAAACTATGCTGAGACAATTGTAGAATTATTTAAGGGGGAGAGATAGATACATGAACTAGTTTACTACCCTAAACACTCTATTTAGGATTAAAAATGAAAACACTGTGCAGATGCAATATCAAAATCTACTTTAGAGTGGAGTTGTAATTACAGATTACTTTGGAGACAAGGGAAAGGATAGGGAACTTATTTGTATGGGAAAATATCGTGTTTTCATTTAGCATATACCTGTCATGTGAGAGATACTGTGCCAGATGCTTTAAACTTGCTCTCTTTAATCCTCATAATCTATAAATTGGGTGTCATCACCCTGTTTCCTCGATGGAGACACCAAGGCTCTTAGTACGTCTGGTGGCTTGCCTCAGGTTTTGGAACACAGCTCTATGCCCCAGTACTGATTCTCTTTCCCTATATCAGAAGATCCGCACACTCTGGCTGGGTGAGAAGAAAAATAGCAGATGGGCGTACATGTAGGTAAAGGTATGATAATGCCCTTAACCTCAAAATAGTCCAAACTGCTCACGAGGTTTGGGCTCTCTACTAGTTACAACTCATGTAAGAAGCTGGGAGTCGCTATGGGCTGATTATACCCTAAATGTCACTTAATTCAAGAATATTTGCTGAGCACTTACTTTGTGTTGGGACAGAAAGATGTTCTCCTACTTGAAGATTGTACATCTTTTCCCATGTGACTTTTCTAACATTGCTGTAGTGAGAAAAGTCCCTGTAAACCTCTTTAAGCAATGCCTCAATCTGTTTAGGGAAAGGGTAGATAAATGTACTCTTGTTTAGGATTCTGTGCTGATCTGTGATGTATTTTGGAAATGAAGACCAGAGTTAGAATAAGTTTACTTTTCTTGAAAGGAGGCCTTTTCTTAGTGGAGTCATTATGCCATTATTTCCTAGCTATTAAAATTTGCCATCTCGATGCTTGGTTATTCACTGAAAGGAATGAAATATTTATTAAGGTCATATCAGTGTTGCGTACAAAGGGAGCCACGGAGTGATTTTTATGCCTTGCTTTTTGGGAGCAAGTGTTTCTGCTGGGTTGCATCAATGTCTGTAGATTTTATTGATTATAATTAAGTCAGTCTGCATTGTCTCTAAGAATTTACATGGGTTTAAAAATCAATTCTTCATGTATTCATTTGAAGTAGTTTGAAAAAGGATCTGAGGAGAAAGGACAAATCTGCAACTATTAATCCTGTTGTTATTTCTGTGAGCCAGAAATGGTGTTATTTTCCATGAAAACATCTGCAGGTTTTAGGCGCTGTGATCCTTTTAGTTTTCTTTGCATTTCATTTCCTCTACCTCTAATCTTGCAAAAGCGTGTCATAGCTTATCCTTATCTTCAGTAGATTTCTGGGTGTGCCTGGAAAACCCCCTAGCGCAAATCCAAAAGGTTACTTAAATTCTCATATTGGATGCTCTTCACATACACAGATATTGATGTAAACTTAATACGATTAGGAAGATTTCATGCCAAGTTGATACCTTGCATTTACCTGGTGGATCAGACAAAGGACGATGGGAGGGCTAATGGGTCTGCGCTTTGGTTGGCGGTTGTGGGGGACCTTCTCAGGACTTTTTACTAAAAGATTCCTGTGTTACCTTATGTACACGTCTAAGCCAAGTTTGGCAAGTGCATTTATGTTAAAAGTGGAGGCATTAACTATCACATAAGCTTGTGGCATTAACTCACACTGATCTATGTAATAGTGCCAATACCAATTGCAAGACCTTTAATAATTAGTGCTTTCGTGGAAGTAAAAGAATTTATTTATATTTACATTATTTTCCTACAACAGCTGAGTTTAAGTACATCTACTTCTGCCTGAGTGGCCCATCCCTGTGTGTGCATGCATATTACAGGTGTATATTGAGAGATAGAGTTGAAAAAATGCTCGTTTTTGACATGAAAAATGCTAAAGCAAATTGCAATTTAGTTTTTTAATAGGAAAGATTAAATAAAAATAAAAGAGCATTATTTATAACATGAACTCAAACAGATATACAGCTAGTGAGCCTTTAAGGAACAGTTTTAGTTACCCAGACTGATAAGGGGAGATTATGGACACTAACATTTTCTGTGACCAGGATTCTTGAAGGCATTTAATAAAAATTTCTCCTGTTATAGTTCTTTAAAATGGCACTATATTTGGGATATCCTATGACTATTTCATGCCTCTGGATTGATGTTACATATGTCTTCCAAGGGGTTGAAAATTAAGCCTTGGCTATAGCAGTCTTGGTATTTTCTATAAGCCCATAGCTTTTATTTAAAAAATAGATTTTTATTGATTTCAGAGAGGAAGGAAGAGGGAGAGAGATAAATAGAAACATCAATGATGAGAGAGAATTATTGATTGGCTGCCTCCTGTATGTCCCACACTGGGGATTGAGCCCACAACCCGGGCATGTGCCCTGACAGGGAATCAAACTGTGACCTCCTGGTTCATAGGTCGATGCTCAACCACTGAGCCACGCTAGTTGGGAGAACCCATAGGTTTGATCACATTTTTTTGAAAGCTTAATTATGAATGGCTGTTAAATATTTTTCACTTACCCACTTACCAGCACTTTCTTCTTTTGTCTTTCTTTTTCTTTCTTTCTTTTTTGTAGCAAGGCTTGCTTTCTTTGCTTATGGAAGGCCTCAAGTTTGTTTAGAAAACAAAGTCTGTCTTATCATAATTTTGTTGGAGACAAGATGCAGTTACATAAAACAAATGGCAAACCTGTGAAACTTTTGCTCCTCATATCAGGCCTCTGTGTGGGAAACCTAAATGAATAAAATAGCAACTGTTCAACATAGCCTGCCTGGACTCTGTTGAAGGGGAGCTTTTATTTACAAAATTGAGTTGATTCCTCCCTAAAACAAAAATAATCGTAATTTTAGAGAATCTTGAAAGCTTTTAGATAAATACTCCAAGTATTCTCCCCCCTACTCCCCATGCCCCCCTACCCTCTGCTGCTGCAAGCTTAAAAAGCAACATAGACGGTCGGAAGCCCGTTTTCCCCCCCAATTTTGTAACAAGTAAAGAATAGAAGATTCTAAATATTTATGCCCCACCCCACCCTGACACTCTTCTGTGTTCTGGTCAGACTGGTCCTTGCTGTTCGTTTCTCCCCACTCCCCGCACTGGGCTCTCTCCGTTGTCCCTCCAGGAATGCTCTTCTTTCTACCCTCACGTCTCTGTCCAGAGGAGGCCTGTCAGCCCTCATTCTGTGTTTTAGGTGTGGTCCCTCCTGAAGTCTTTCAGACACGGCAACTGAATGTGGTTATTTTGGAAAGGGGTCCGCACTTTCCAACACAATTGCCTTACCTACTTTGTGGTTGGGCTCTGTATTATTCTTTTTTGCTGCCTGGTGTTTTACATATTTGTGTACTTAGACGTGTTCAGTGGTCAATAGGCATTTACTAAATGCCTGTTCTTGCCAGACATTATGCTACTTACTGGGAAAATCAAAAGGTTTAAAACCTGGCCTGTGATATCAACAACCTCTTGGTCTTTTCTCTCCCCAACGTGGCTCTGAATTCCCAATGGATAGGAACAGTCTGATGGTTCTTTGTTATCCTCAGGAAATCCTGGCTTCTTGCATAGAGTACCTGCTTAATAAATGAGTAGTTGACTAAACCACTTTTCTTCTGATTGAATTTGAACAGCAGAGATTGGCTTTCCTCTCTGGGATTTGAATAAAAGTAGTGTAATAAATGCTATTTGCCACTACACTGTGATATTTTTGTGGTATGTAAAGGAATATTTTCCCACTACTCCTGCCATGTACTCTTGGGGTACTTGCCATTTATCTTGGAAGGCATGGTAATAATTAGCATAGGTCAGGCAATCAGAATTTTATGGAGTGTCAGTAGGCGCTGTGTTGGCCTCCTTTGTCTGGCCCCATTCAGCTACCTTGGGGATCCTCAGGCATAGACAACTGTCTGAATACAATTCCTGGACACCGTCAGCTGTAGCTTTCATCAAGTTCCCAAAGGCATCCATGACCCAGAAGAGGTTAAGTGAATGATTTAAGTTCACACTTGTCTCCCTGAAGGATCTAAAATGTAGGTGGCATTTGGGCAGGTTCACAGCTGCTCAGATTCCCACAATTTCCTTTTACCTAGTTGGGGGAAGAAGAATGCCTGTAAATGTGGGTATATTGTAAAACTTGAGATGACCGCCAAGAAGCTGTAGGGTTCCTGGGCAATTTATGGCCAAGACCTACATTATTAGGATAGGCCCAGAAACCCAGCTTGCTAGTAAATGGTCTTGGATCATAGCACTCGGTATTTTCCCTGTACTCCAGCCAATGCAGGGTTTTTGAACGTTCTGGACTGTAACCTAACCTGAACTCTTGCCTGGGAATACGCTCCCCCAGCCCTCCAGCCCCACTTTTCCCATCTAAATGACAAGGGTAATTATCAGTAACATTTTGAATTTCCCTGCAAAATAGTATTCTTCACTGAGGATAGTAGGAAGTATTTCTTTACTTGGGAACTTTAGAAGATGGTCTGAGCTGAGCAGAAATTGTCATTGCCTTTTTAACGGCTGGACACTTATCACCAGGCTGTGCCAACATCAATGATGGCCCACCCACAAAGGTGTTTGGTCTTGATAAACTTCTAAAGAAGCAGACTTTGTCTCTGTGTGTGCTTTTAAATAGCTACTGGACAGAGAGAGAGAGAGAGAGAGAGAGAGAGAGAGAGAGAGAGAGAGAGAGAGAGAGAGATATTCTTTCCTAAATAGAAAAGGAAAGAAAGTTTATAGAAAATAATGCCTAAGTTGCTAACACAGTGTTTGCTTTTGCTCTGTGATGTGCGTGGGTGTGTATATATGCGTGGGTGTGTATACGTGTGTGTATGTGTGTGCACACATGCGCACATGGGTGCTTGTGTTCATACTTAGTAAAAGGCCTTTACATGCATACCAGATTGGGTACATCACCTTAGAAGATTCATTTACTCTCTCAATTTCTTTTATTACCAATCTTTGATCAAATACTCTTATTATGTTCTCTAAAACTATGACATAAAGGGGACGGGTGAAAAAATTTCTGAAATGCTAAATGTATTCCAGGCTAAAAGTATTACAATAGGATGATGTTGTTTAACCCACCTACTTGAAATAAGAAGCCAAGCAAATGGAAATGTGATATGTTTAAGAGGGCAATTCTTAGAGGGGAAAAAATGTTTGATGTTCCTTCCAGTCTGACATTATTCATTGTATTTTTATTTTAAGCATAATTTGAAAATATTTTGGAAGTGCTGTAGTGCTATTTCTTCTCTGGTTGAGCCAAAGGATAATACCAGATAAATGCTCTCTGTAATGTAGGCTACATTGAATCATTAAAGCTCCCATCTTTGTTAAAACACTAAATATAGGATTTGGGAGGAGGAGGAATTTCTTATTTAGGAAAAAAATTTGGTAGGTCTTCCTTAAAGCAATGAAGGAGATGCCCTGGTGGTCTAACTTGAGAGGAAATGAGAGAATCTGCCATTTTCTGTGGCCACCATGCTCACAGTCCTGTGCTGGTGCAGGTGTGGACGTGACTCTGTGCTTTCATTGGGGTAAGAGCCCTGGAATAGGATTATACCCTTGATTCTAAGACGATAGACCCTAGGAACTGAGAGCTGTAATGGAGGCAGCAGCATTTGATTCGGAGGGGGATTTCCGATGCACGCCCTAGGGGAGTCCTCGGGTTAATACAAAGGGTGATTTCAAAGGATTTACCTTAGGAGCTTTGTCACTGAGTACAGAGAAAGGAATTTCTGTGATGATTCCAAACTTAGACTAAATGGTAGGGAAGAATCCAAGGACTCTAACCTCCAGGGGAGAAAAGCAGTAATTTATGGATCTCTCTAGAAATTATGGTTAGGTTCTTTTCCCTCTGAACCCAGTCTTCCTTGGTCATGTGACTGGAATTCAATTATCAGCGCCATAAATAATCTTGTGAATGGAAGCAGTGTGTTTGGCAGTGAATTTCTGCTTTCTAAAGAGAAAGGAACCTTTAGGAGTTATTAGAAATAATGCTGTACTAGCCAGGACTATGAAGGCAAATGGTCACAGAGGTGCAGGACCAGGTCCCTGTAGACGGTGGGTTTAAGAGGAGTCAGATATGTGCTGCTGACGGATGGCATGAAGGGTGGATATGTGTTTTTAAAAAAATGCATATTTAAAGCAGGCTGTATTTAGACGTTTATTTATAATTGGTTTTAAGATAAAGCCAGCCTGTTGATGCATAACAGAGTTGACTGGTTCCATTAGCATCCTTGAAATATTTAACAAGACGCTGAGTTTAGCATGTGAGCTCTTTCAACCACTGTTGGAGACAAGGCAGTCCATGTTGGATAATTCTTGTTGTAAAACCAGCAGGCAGCCCCACCTCCATTTTTTCCCACCTTGCCCCTTGTCCTGCGTTCTAGACTAGGGAAGGGCAGCTTTTTATAGTCAGAGGTCTGTATGCCTTTGAAAATAGCCCTTCTTCTAGTGATCTGCTGCTAGTGACAATTTATGTCCTGAAGATAGCAAAGAGTGCTGATTTAATTCATTTTACTACCAGTGTCCTTTCATGGGAGCAAGCAGGCTGGTAAAATTGTTTCAGGAACCAGAACATTTTTCTTGGTTATTTATAACATAACATGATCATCCAGCTACACAGGGCTTCGTTCAGTTGAGAAAGTCTATTGAATCCAAAAATAATAATCCTTTATATTTGTACAGTATTTGCAGTTTTATAAGGAACCCTTCATATCCATTCTCTCATTTGATTTTTCTGACAACTCCATAAAGTAGAGAGGGCAGGTATTGTTACTTCCAAATTACAGGTGAGGAACCCGAAACCTATGTGCTTGCAAGTCTTGTGCCCAGGGTTTCACACCCGTCAGTGACTGGGATGTGAGCCCCCTAGATTTCATTCTGGCTTGAGGGCCAGTGCTCTTTCCACTGTTTGTTTTGATACCCTTGGAAGGTTCATTGCTCATCTAGGAAAGAAAAATTGGCAGCTCTTGCTGAGAAACATGGAAGTCTGCTGGGAGAGACAGATCCAAGAGAGTTGCACTGGTTACTAAATAAAATGAGAGGAGACCAAGGGGGTCAAGGGGCTTGTCCTACTGCCTGGGGTCACTCACTGTGTGATCAGGAGCATGTCTCTTAACTTCTCCATGCCGGGGGTTTCTCCCAGTTTGTCCAAACATGAGAATCTCTAATCTGCCCTCGCCAGCCTGCAGATCCAGGGTGAAGACGATGGAGAAGTAACTTCTCTGAAGGCCCCTTGGAAGGGACATTTTATACATGTGACGGTGGTATCACGATGCATGTTTTTGGTATTTGAGTTTCAGGTGTAAGGTGGAAAAGCTATCATTTCCCATTTGTAGGGGCCTCAAATCTACTCTCAAGGGAAGACTAAGGGATTGCTTTATTTGCCCTAAATCAGATCCTTACTTTTCCTAATTTACTTTTATTTATTTCTCTCGCCTCTCTGGGCAGGACTGTGAAGATATTCCCAAGCATTTCCTATGGGAGGTGAGGGTGTTCCAGGGAAGGAACATCAGACTTATAGTCGATGGCTCAGTCCCACCACATTCCAGCTGTGTGACCTTGGATAAGTGACTTCGCCTCTCTCAGCCCCAGTTTCTGTCTGTCCAGCAGGGATAAGGGTGATACCTAAGGGCCTTAAGTGAGATAATGGATGCATAGTGGCCTGGCAGTCACTCAAAACATTCTCAATAAACGCTGTTCTGTGTTAGGGAAAAGTGAATAGAGATTGATGATCAGGGCAGAGCTGATGAAAGACATGCATGGAGAGAGGGGAAGCTTTAGGATTGGCTATTTTTTTTCTATTTTAAACACTGTTTGCTATATTGTCTTTCAGCTTTCATTTTGCCTCTCATCCTTTTTTCTCTCAGACATGAGGTGTCTTAAAGAAAAAAAACAACTAGGAGGTGAGGGTGTTAGGCAGATGGGAGGTCCATGGCTGAATGTACTTACAGAAGCCCCACCCTGGGTCTGCGCCTAGTTTCGGCCATTTTGAAATGTGTGGCTCTCAGCAGGCCAGGGTAGTTTGCGAAGCTGTTGGGGCGGCTTTACCCAGACACTGTTACCTGCTCCGAGAGCCACATGCACGCCTACACACACTCCACGAAGCAGATGAATTCTTTTGTTCTCCATCTGGTCTAAAAATGAAATGGACTTTTAATGGAATGGGTTGGGGAATTCCACACACCATCAGGACTTTGGAGCAAGGTCAGCGATAGAGTGCACCGTGGCTTTTAAAAGGATTTGTTATCCTTCGTTTCATCTGGCAGTGGGAGGGGAAATGAGGAAGCAGGAGTGAGTGAACGAAGCTGCTGTCATGTGGTAGCAAACCAGTGCGTGACCTGGTATCTGCCATTCGCATTGAAAACGGAGAAGAAGCCGAAAACGGTTTGGCTCAGTGGATAGAGCATCAGCCTGCGGACTGAAAGGTCCCGGGTTCGATTCCGGTCAAGGGCATGTACCTTGGTTGCGGGCACATCCCCAGTAGGGGGTGTGCAAGAGGCAGCTGATCGATGTTTCTCTCTCATCGATGTTTCTAACTCTCTATCCCTCTCCCTTCCTCTCTGTAAAAAAATCAATAAAATATATTAAAAAAAAAAGAAAACGGAGAAGAAGGAAGGGAGCGTATTTCTGCCTTTGCTCCCATGTGTTAGAGAAAGGGCACATTGGTTTGGTTCCATCTGAGAACCTTTGAGCTTCTCTGATATGCCAGACACTGTGATAGGTGCCCAGGGCATAAGGAAGACACAGATCTTGTTGTTGGGAAGGTTCATTTGAGCTACCTGTGATGGGCTGAAGTTATGTTTTGAATTGTAAGCGTTAGGATTTTTGAATGTACTTTAACAAAATAATTTTTTATTGATTTCAGAGAGGCAGAGAGAGGGAGAGATAGAAACATCAATGATGAGAGAGAATTGTTGATCGGCTGCCTCCTACACACCCCACATTGGGGATCAAGCCCATAACCCAGGCATGTGCCCTGACCCAGAATTGAACCATAACCTCCTGGTTCATAGGTCAGTGCTCAACCACTGAGCCACACTGGCTGGGCTTGGACGAACTTTTGATAGGGCATGGATAAGAGGTGATTTGTTCTTTTGATTTGTATTTTATAGGGTCAAGTTATTCCAATCTCCTATGCCCGTGGTCGGCAAACTGTGGCTCGCGAGCCACATGTGGCTCTTTGGCCTCTTGAGTGTGGCTCTTCCACAAAATACCACGGCATGGGCGAGTCTATTTTGAAGAAGTGGCATTAGAAGAAATTTAAGTTTAAAAAATTTGGCTCTCAAAAGAAATTTCAATCATTGTACTGTTGATATTTGGCTCTGTTGACTAATGAGTTTGCCGACCACTGTCCTATACCATATTGTGTATATATACACTGTTTAAGATTATATATACACTAGAGGCCCAGTGCACGAAATTCGTGCACTGAGTGTGGGTCCCTCAGCCTGGCCTGTGCCCGCTTGCAGTCTGGGAGCCCTCAGGGGATGTCTGACTGACAGCTTAGTGGGCCTAAGCTGTCAGTCGGACATTCTTAGCATTGCTATGGAGGTGGGAGAGGCTCCCACAACTGCCATTGTGCTCACCAGCTGTGAGCCCAGCTTCTGGCTGAGCGGCGCTCCCCCTTTGGGAGCACACTGACCACCAGGGGGCAGCTCCTGCATTGAGTGTCTGCCCCCTGGTGGTCAGTGTGCATCATAGTGACCAGTCATTCCACCATTCAGTCATTTGCATATTAGCCTTTTATTATGTAGGATTATCCATAATAATCCATAATAATAAAAGCATAATATGCTAATTAGACTGGACATCATTCTGGATGTCCTTTTGGACGACCTTCCAGACGAAGCCGGGGCTGTAAGGGAAGCTTGGTCCCGGGGGCCAGAGAGAAGTCGGTGCTGGCAGCTAGGGGAAGGAAGCCCTACTCTTGCATGAATTTCGTGCATCGAACCTCTAGTATATATATAATCTTAATCAGTATTTAGTGAATTTGTGATGACAGTCATAATAATAACCCTGATTTTTAAAGAGTACTATCTGTATTATACCACTTACCTAGTGATATTATGTGCATTAGCTCATTTAATTCTTACAGCTCCCTGTTGTTATCAGTATTTTAAAGACAAGAAAATTGAAGCATGGAGAAGTTAACCCTATGGCATGATCCTCAGGTATGTTCTGAATCATTAAAGACGGTTATGTTATATCTAGTTACTGTTTATAGGAAGAATGGTTCTAGCCTCTGTGTATGTGGTTTGGACAACCATTTACTATATACAAGACTCTCTGATTTTAGGTTAGTCAGACTCCACTTTCCATAATCCCCTCCTCAAAGGTAAGCCATCCTGAAAAAAGAGGAGCTTTAATGAGCCATCTCTATTATTGGTTCTGTAAGACCTTGACATTTGCAAACTTTGTGTGTGTGTGTGTGTGGTTTTTTTTTTTTTTTTGTCTTTTGTCCCACACAGTAGCCACTCTTGCAAATCAACCTTGGGAAGTTAGCATTCTTAATGAAGATCTATAGGAGACTTTCTCCTTAGACAGTAAATCAGCTCTGCCAGGGCACCATCCATCTCTTCCTTCGAGCGCATGAATTGGTATATGGCACCTTACAACAGCTCATTTATCTTACGTGGGTCCCTGGTTATTCCCTCTGCCCACTTCCCTCAGATTGCCAGAGATCAAGGCAGAAGTGCAGTAGCTCATGGCTTTGTGGTTTGAAAGTTGCCAAGGTCAGCCAAGGTGCCTGTGGCATTGACTTACAGAGAGCTGGTACAGAGTATCACCAATAACTTTTAGGTGATATCACCCACGCTAGCGAAGGGGTTAGTTTGCTAAAGCATTGGAATTACGCTTGGTTAATTAAAGGTGGCTAGAAGATAGAGCAATAGGAGAAAAAGTTTGTTACCTTATATCCTACCTTTAGAGATTTTTTTTCCTGGTTAACATTCGTCCAAATCATACTGGTGTTTTTTGGCCTTACAGTTAGTTCTATAATAGTGATAATGATGCACTTTTGTATACCTAGGCTATACTCTAGATGCTTTTACAAATGCCCTATTTTATCCTCACAATTCTACCCTGGGGTAGGAGCCATCCTCCTCATTTCACATGTGGGGAGCTGATCACCATGGAGGCTAAATAACCTGCTGAGGATAAATAAACAGAAGCCGGGTTCAAAACCAAGTGTCCTCAACATTTGCTTCTCTGACCATCTTCTGGCAAGGCCAGAGCCTTGCTGGAATCACCCACTGTTGGAAGGATGGTGCCAACTGTGCATATCATTCTGGTAACAAATTGATCGAGGTAGAATAGTAGTGTGAGATTATGGTTAGCGGTGGACCTAAAGGCCATGCTTACTTTGTTACTGGCACTAATACTTGTTTTATTGTTGGGGTTTCCTCACAAGCAGGCCCCGAGACTAAGGTTTGGGAGGTTATCCCAGGGAGTATGGGGAGGAAGAATGTCCAGTAAAGGGCATCTTAGCACATTATTGCTGTGACCAACTGGGGCTCATTCCCTCTGGGTACTTCCCAGGAGGTAGAACATCATCATAATTATTTCACCAAGAGCCAACTCTTGTCCTCCATGCTTGAGGGGGGGTTCGTGTGCACATGAATTCTGCACTTCCAGTCTGCCCACTCTGCCCCGTGGACAGAGAAAGCCCTGAGGCAGAAAGACTCAGGTGTTTGTGTTTGAGACTGGAAAGCATGTCTGCCCCAGCTGTAGGCCACCTCCAGGGTGGGGTGAAGAGCATAGGGGGAGGGCCCCAATGGTTTCTGCTGCATTTGCTTTTGAAGCCAACACTACTAGTGCTGACAAAGATGCATCCAGACTGGGGCCTCTCACTGGGAAGTTGACAGCCTTGCACATGCAAAGCAAGAGAGCAGGGGCAGCAGTGAAGCTAGGTTTCGTTTTAGGGGAGGAACAGAGGAATGGGAGTCAGGCAGTCCCAAACTTGGGTCCCAGTTCTGCCATTTCTTAAGTATGTGTTGGGCGAGTCTATGTCTCTGAACCTCAGTGTTCACATCTATAAACTGGACACAGCTGCCTTCCAGGGTTCATCAAAGCCTTTGTAAAGTATGAAGCAACATGAAGCCTCTGTGTTGTTGCCTTTGGGGCTGCTGATTGAGGCAGCTGATGGAGTGTTAGGTGCGAGTGGGACGTAGAGGGCAGCTGTTTGCTTCATGGGAAGCTCGTGGGGGAGCCCCATGCTAATTCCTCAGGAAGCCTGACCTCAAGCATCCTGCAAGTCAAGGGGCAGTGAATTCAAACCCTGACCGGGCCCCTCCTTCTCAGTGTGGTTCCTTGCCAACTGAATTGGTAGCCCCGGTTCTGCACCAGGGAGAGGGTGCATTTCCAGTAACTCTCCGTGGAGTGCAGATTTATTTTTATAGTGAAAGTTGATTTGGATATGCAACCCCATGGATCAAGTCCTGGTTCTTCTAAAGGTCCTTTGGCCTGTAGAGATGTCAGATAAGCTTTTGCCTTCTCATTCACAGTGTGGTTTCTGGCCAAAGGCTGACTTCCACAGGTGGCTGATATTCAGTGAATCAGGACTCTTTCCATATGTGAACTTGGCTCTAGTGCAGCCAAGACCTGCACGGAGACCTGGGAGTGCCTTTCAGTATCCGCCCTTCAGTTCCCCCTGGCTTCTCAGGATTCACGCCAGGGAGGAGGGCAGATGCCCCTTACTCTATTCGCGCGGTGCCCAGGACTGCCGTTGCTTCCCCCTCCTCACCCAGTCAGCCCCTGGCTTGAACTCCATCACTCAAGAGGGAACATTAAAAAACCCACACCTCTGACTCATGCTTTGATTTTGTGGCCTAAAGAGGCAAAGACGCCGTAAGGAGCTTTTAGGGGCCATCACCGTGGAGCCTCTTTATTGCCTAGCAAGAGCCTTAAATGATAATGGGAAACCTCACTATTGATTGGCTGACTCTTAATTCTTCCTCTTTGGGTTTTGAAGTAGAAGTGATGGTCCAGAATATTTATATTACTCATTGGATATATTAAATTAAACATACGAAAGTCCTGAAGCCACTTAAGATGAGGTTGCAGCTCTGGTGAACGGGACTTTATTACCAAAAGAGGGAATAGTAGCTTTTAGTTGTGGCTTCTCTGGAAAATGTATTGATGATAAGAATGGCTCAGCAGAGGTCTTGGGACTCTCAAAAGGGGCTTAGAGTGTGCTTTCTTTTACGAAAGTTCCTCAGGCCCATTCTCTATAAAAACCCAGGTCTACGGCGTAATGGAGAGTGTGGTAACAAAGTCTTAACTTCTGTTCTGGCTGAAGATAAGTTCCACTGACGTCTTGGTAAAGGCTGTTAAAGACCAGTGTTTGGGTTCTGGGGCTGCAAGTCACACAAGAAAATGTCTGCTCACTATAAGAGGCCACGTGAAGTACAACCGCCCTGTACTATGGGATTTAAATTCTGTCTCTCATCTTAAATCCATTGGAAATTAGCATAGATGAGAGGCTTGGCCGATTCTGTTAAATGACCAAGAAGGCATATAAGGGCTATAATTTTTGTCTTAAAAGATTTTTGATCCCTGGAAGAAATACAGGGCCCGAGGCAGTGAAATGGTTAATATGACAGCCACCCTTCCAGGTCTCCCCAGATATGCTTACTTGCCGTACAATGGATAATTGTTAGCTCTTGTTGTGCAGATGCTGTTGCAGATGGAGTCCTGTACCTGCATGCATAGCAAATGAATTAGACTGGCAATCCCCTTTATAAAGCATAAATATGTAATTTGTTCAGCTGTTGTAATTAAATATGTATGTGTGAAACAGCCACCATTCAGGTCATTAATGATGCGCCATGCCAAATTAGAGCTTACAGACAGTAATGTACATTGTTGTGCAATGAGGGAATTGCAAATAACACAGCTAAGCCTTTCCTAGTAAAGTGATGCATTCAGCAGCCTTAAAAGGAATATTTACCTTTGCAACATTATTTTTATTTAGAAGGTACATTTTTGTTCAGTGTGAAAGTCTGTAAGATGGAATTACTTTTATCACCAGTTTAGTTTTATTAATGTTTTAACATTTTATCGTACATATGACACAGACTTTATTAAACATGCTGCTTGGTGATAAGTCTTAAGTAACTACTTACGTATAAAACAGCAGTTGCCCCTGGTTTTCTACATGGTTATGATAGAATTGATATGTCATACCACCATGAAATGTCTTGATTATTTCATTGCATTAAAAAAATAACCCTTATAATATTTTAACTGTGTTCCCCAATGATGGATAAAGAAATTCCTATGACAGTAAACAGTATTTTTATTTCCATAGAAATTGAGCTGAGAAAAATGCAGTTATCAAAATATAAACAAATGAAAGTGGTAAATTTGCCTCATGCTTTAATTACTAATGAATTACTTGTGAATCCAAGGAATTTCCTAAGAAAAGTGTCATCCTTGGGGTCAGAATGGTTGTTTTTAAAATTTTAAGACTCAAAGTTTGTAAAGCTAATTCATTTGGGAAAATTATTGTTTTGTCCTTTTTCTCCTTGGTTTCACGTTACAGTATTTCAAATACTTGACGCTGAAACTTAAATATATTAAAACTATTTTTATTTTAAATTCTTTCTGCATTTGTATTTTGGTGGCCTATAGACGATCTATTTTTAACATGCCCGTTGTTTTGACGGTTGGTTCTGAGACTACAAGAGCTAACCATCTTGACCTTTTTGTCCACCCGGGCAGCAGGAGGAAGTGTCTCAGAGTTAATTCTGTCTTGTTCACAGCTGGGAACAGAACATTCCTCTGTGATCTGCTTGCCCATGATTCGCTGCGATCTCCTGGAAGCCAAACTTGATACTATAAATCCTGGGCTTCTGAGGTCGAACACAGATCAACCTTAGTGACACATTTGGTTAGGAATTAGTCAAAGTTTCAGACAGTTGAAAATAGAATTATTTGGTACATTATTTTAGTTTTGCACCAAATTCAAATTTAGAAATTTCTTTAAGCCTAAAATTAACCAAGATTCAGGACCCTAAAGAATTTTCAGTTAGATCTCCAAATTGTGTGCAGATATAAAATCTTTATTTTTAACAAATAGGCAAATGTTTTAATTCAGTAAATGTGTATTTTATTTTAAACAGATGAAATAACAGCTTGGCTTGCTCTACCTAAATTATTGTTCCTTAATATCAAATATTTTACTTAAAAGAAGTTCTTAGCTTTGTATTTCTTGATTTTCCTGTCCCATGTTCTGTATAACTTTCAGTTCAACTAAATAGGAACATTTCATTTGCAACCTTAAGGACAAGTTTGGTTCATGCAATAATGTTTATGAAGATAGAAATGTTATATGGGTGACAATGATTTTAAAATATTTTGACTTGTTTTGATTGTATTCAAACTTCCCTGAATACTGAACACCATGGAAAGACTTGGCCCTGCTAGCTACATGCTTACCATAAACTATGACTTTATAACTTTCCTGAAAAGTCTTTAAGATCATTTTTTCATTCAATTCCTAGATCTCAATGAGAGATCTTACTCTTTGCTCGGCTGCTTCTCTTATTTATACCTGCTTTGGAACTGTAGCACCTGTGAAACAGTATGATGTCTATTTTGGTTTTTGGAGAGAGCATTTGGAAGGACCCGTTGCTTTATTTAAAACTAGTGGCCCGGTGCACGGATTTGTGCACATTGAAAGGAAATTAATTAGAAGAAATATTTTAGTATTGCTATTCATCCTTTCTTTATAATAGAAGTGTCAACCAAATTCACTCTTTCAGGTAATTGTCAACACAGCAATAAATATCAACACGAAACAGATTATTATTGTAGATCACGCAGGGAGAACAAAGGGTAAAATATTTAACTGCAGCAGTGTTTGACTATATTCTGCGCAGTGAGAAAACCTTAAGTCATTTTCAAGGTCCACCATTTCTTCTTTTCTGTCGGGTCAGGATTCTAAATTTCCTTTTTCCGGCTAATAAAAAGAAAATATGATTCTACTGAGTCTACCTATTCCAGGACTTCTGTGAGGATCAAATGAGATGAGGCATGGGGAAAATGCTTCACAGATATTCAGTTACAGTGTAAAGTGTTTCCACCTGGCTATAAAGCAAGTCGTGTTCCTGGGCTAAAGAAACTCTAAGGAGGCTAGTTGCTAGGGAGAGGAAGCTGGGTGTTGCTACGTGACGTCATTACTAGATGCCCACAGCCGCCATTTCCGGGCTAGGCTGGGCTGTGGGCCGCGTTTTGCGCCATGGGGTCTTGGCAGCGTCAGCTGTGATTTGGTGGGCTGTCGCTCCCAGGTGGTGGCGGGGCCTTTGTCCCACTTGGGGGAAGCCGAGTGTTGTTTTGTGGGTGCCAGGTCCACGGTGCCATTTCTCTGTAAATGGCCAGTGTGTGTCATGGCAGCTCTTGTGTTGAGCGTTTGCCCCCTGGTGGTCAGTGCGCGTCATAGCGACCGGTCGGCCGAACACTTAGCATATCAGCCTTTTATATATATATATGCTAGAGGCTCGGTGCACGAAATTCATGCACAGTCCCTATGCCTGGCTGGCAATCGAAGCACGACTATTGGCGTGGAAGGGCAGGTTGCAGCTGACCTCTGGGCCCTGGGCAGCACCTGGGCACCCAGCCCCTGTGTTCCCTCCTTTGCCTGAGTCACGGCGCCCAAGTCCCCATGCGGAGAAGTGCTGACTGCGACCAGACATCGTGGGCTGGGGCACAGCATGGGCCTTTGGGCTGCCTAGCAGTGGCGCATGGAAGCTGGGCAGGCAGCACGCTCTCTCCCGGCTGGCCTCGCAGACCGGCTCCTGTGCGAACCCACGGGGAGCCCGACTGGCCCCTGCAGTCCCGGCGGCTGTGGCCCGGCTCACTCAGAAGAGGCCACACGGATGCGGAGTGGGCTCCTCAAGAGTGCCTGGCACCTGAGTGCCGGGGTTTCCCCAGTGTGAGCCCTGATGTCCCGGGGGAGGGTAGCATGGGGATGAAAGCGAGCTCATCAGACACCTCGCATTCTCACCGCACCTCTGTCCCTGTCACCCCTTCCCCCAGGTAGCCAGAGAGCAGTTGCAGCCCCCTGCCCAGGCACCGCAGGAGGTTGGTCACCGCCACCCACCCCCAGTTCCCCGTCCCAGCCTGGGGCCCGGCCCTGATTGAGCAGTTAGGGCCTGCCGGCTGCTGGTCGCTGTCTGCAGGGTGCCGCCAGTCGAGGGCCTGGCTCCCTCAGCGCCTGGGAGCCGGATGGTGGCCCCATCCCCCGCCGCTGCTGCCACTAGTTGCCATCTGCGGGGTGATTGGCAGGGCGATCGGGCCCCCGCTTGCACCCGCCTTGGCCTGGCACCGCCTGCTCACGTGCTCCACCATCCCGCCGCGGTCCTGCTCTCGTGGGGGTCCATCGGGGCTGGCAATGCCCGCCATGTTCCGCACCGCCCCCTGGTGGTCAGCACACGCCATAGAGAGCAGTTGAACTCCCCGCTGAACAATTTGCATATTAGGCTCTTATTATATAGGCTAGCCAATCGCAGCTATTGAGCAGAGGTCTCTCCTAACTTATTATCTCCCAGGAATTTCAAAGTTGCTTAAAATCATCAAGTGATGACGATTGAGGCATCTAATTGTGGAATACATAGGGATGAGCATTGGAGGTGTGCTGGGGACACCCGACTTGAGAAATGCCAGTGATGTTGGTGTGTGTGAAAGGGTCACAGGCCCTTACCAGGTAGTTTCAAGGAGAAGACACACGTTGCAGATACCCGGCTGGCTTGGTTCCGTCAGGCCCCCTGCTCTGAGGAACGCAGGTAAAACCATCCGCACGTCTATTGGTCTTGTAGTAGCTGTGGCCAGGCTGTGCATGGAAGAGGTACCCATCCCCGAGAGGTGGGAGCAGCCCAGGGGCTGGTGGCCAGGGGCCAGGTGCTTCCTGATGACAGGCGGGCGGCCCGGCCAATCAGAGGCGCCCTCTTGCTGGCAGCCGCTCCCTTGGCCACCGCTGCAGTAAACACTTTCCCTGGGATGATGGCTTTCTGTTGTGTCTGGCAGCCACGCAGGGCCGCTTGAACTTTAGCCAGAGGCAAATATTTATACATCCAGAGTGTGCAGTGTTCCACTGGTCAGGCCTGAGAGGGAGAGACCTCCGTGCCTTGTAGCCAAAGAGGATGTGTCCTTTTTCCCCTCTCTTTTCTTTTTTTCCCCCTTTCCCCTGTGTGACTTTGTGAAGGGGGACCATCCAGGAGGTCCCTGGAGCTCGGGCTGCGTGTGCTGCTTTTCCAGAACGTGCGCAGGCACACACTGGGGATGTGCTTCAACGGAGGGATGGCGCCCTGACGTTTCTGCCTGCTCCTTTTAATTCCTCTTGGAGAGTTTACAGTTAATATTTCCCCTGGAACGGTGTCAAGCTTTTGACAGAGCCCGAGTGTATGCCGAACTGTGAAACGGAGCCCGAGAAGCACGTTGGGAGAAATCTGTTTCTACTCAAATCCGTAAGGTTTTACTGAAAAAAACAAAAACAAAAACCTTCAGGGCGGGGGACCCCCGAGAGAGGGCCTCCGCCGGCTTCTCCCCCGTGCGGGGGCTCAGGCCGCCATTTTAAGGAGCCAGCGAAGGGCGACGACGTCCAGCTCCTTACATGGCGGCTGTATTTACTCGGCCGCAGCCAATCGGCGCGGGCCGGGCCGGCACGTGACACGCCAGCCACGAGGGCACGCACAGCCATTTCCTTGTTTCTAAGAAGCTCGCTACCTTCCCAGAGCACTTCACCTTGTTTCGCATGCCAAGTGCTCCCGCAGAATGTGCCTCGCAGACTGGCGTTTGTCCACGGAGTTATTTTAGTAGGTAGAGCGGCTCGGAGCAAGCGCTGGGGCTGTGCGCATTCTTTATGTAAAATGGATTTCCCTTCCTGGCCGCAGGCCAAGGGCACAGCACATTCGCTGGGTGAGAAGAGAGCTTCTCTGCTGAGAAACTGGTGGACCGACACACTCTAATTTTTTGGCTTCTGACCAAACAAGCTAGATGGATGCCAAAATTCAACAAAATAACACATTATTGTGTGATAGGAGCCGTGCTCAGAGGGAGGAGGAACTCAGAGGAACTTCATACTGGCCCCCTCCCCCCTCCTCCTTTTTTTTTTTTTCTTTTTCTTTTTTAGCATTGTCTCTTCGGGGAGTTTTCTTTGGGAAAAGAGAGGAAAAGGCAACATGCAACCTAGAGAGTAAGATATAATTTGCACCTAAACCCGAAGGAAGCAACTGAAAGAAAACAGAGGAGTTTAAAATTACTTTTATGAATTTTCCCAGGCATACCCCACTGTTCTCGGACTTGACTTTATTTCCATTCTTTTAACCCTGTAGGCTCCATCTACGTCTGTGAGCTGGATGCTGGACTGCTTAATAATGACAGGAGAATTAACGTGAGATTCAAATACTTTAAAAAGGCTTTTTACTTAAAATAATGGAATTTTGGCAGCTTATGAGGAACAGCAGAAAAGTTTGTGTGTTTTAGTATGCCTTTGCCCCTGACATCTGACTTTGAAGTCTGCTATAAATTACTTGTGTGACAATGGCAAGTCAGATAAGCTCTCTGTGCCTCAGTTTCCACACATGTACAATGAAGCATTAAAGAAGATAAGTTCCCTTTGGGCTCTAAAGACACTCGAAGTTGAATTTGAATGAACAAATAGGATATGTATAAAACACATCTCCAGTTTTTGTACGGAAATTTGTCAATCAAAAGGGAAAAAAGGTAATATATCTAGTTCAAGCCACCGTCATCCTTACTCAAATTCCTTCATAGTTCTGAGTGTTTCCCCTTCTTTTATTCCTGTGCCTTCTCAGCCAGACTACTATTTAAAGAGTTAAATTAATGTTAACACTCCTCTGCTTAAAAACCCATGGATTTAGAATAAAATCCAAACTTGTTGCCATGGCTTACAGATACAGCACAGCCTCTCTCTCTCCAAGCTCACTTTATACCACTGACTGCCTGGATGCCTTATTGGCTCCTTTTGATTTTCGGAACCTGCAACTCCTTTGCTACTTGTTGACTGCTTAGAATGCATTTCCCCTGCCCTTCCTGTGGCTGCCCTTCCTAATAAGCTGCCAAAATCCTCACCCTTCAGCTTCCAGTTCAAATGATATCTCTGTAGAGGAGCATCCAATCTAAAATCGGCCTTCCTATTTATACTTGCATAGTACTTTTACCAATCTGAAATGGTCTTAATTTATTTGATTATTCATTTTATACCCGTTTTCTCTGTTTTATACTTTTTGTACTGTACTAAGCTACTTGAGAGTGAAATGTTTTATTTACCTTACATTTTACTGAAGAATCCTCTGTTTTATTATGTATACTCAGAAAACTTTTATTATAAAACTAGAGGCCCAGTGCATGATTAAATCATGCACGTGTAGGGTCCCCTAGGCCTAACCTGCCATCCAGGCCATATCCACTGCCCCGCAAAGCCTAGCACGCTCCCCGCTTTTGATGGCAGGGGGTCCGCTGGTGCTGGAGTGGACACACAGCTCCCTGCTTTCGATCGCGGGGGAGCTGGCTATCTGTCCGCTGGTGCACCAGGCCTTTCGAAAGCCTCCCGTGTGGCAGAGGCTTTAGAAAGTCCTGGTGCCGGAGCGGACAGACAGCCAGCTCCCCCGCTTTCGCTCCCCGCTTTTGATGGTCCGCAGCAGGATGTGGGCTCGCTGCCCCAGAGGCCCCTTCTGTGCCGCAGCACAGCCATGGCGCAGATGCTGAGCTCGCGCCGCCGCTGGCGTCCCACCGGCCCAATCGGCCACCCCGGCCACGCAGAGTCCCGCCCCCTGCACCTCCCGCTGGCCCAATCGTGGGCGTAGCGGAGTGATGGTAATTTAAAAATTACCCTTTTATTATGTAGGATGCCTTGCTAGACTAATGCCTTTGGTTCTCCGTTGACAATTGGTGGAGCACATTGGTTTGGGGAGGACAAAGCTATAGACCGTTAGTCAGCCTGTATTTGTATCTTGGCTCCACCATTGACTAGCTGCGTGAACTGAAGCAGGTGACTTAGCCACTCTACACCTCAGTTTCCTCATCCGTAAAATAGGATTCAGAATAGTTTCTACATTATAGATTATTGCAAACATTAAATGTGATATCATACGTAAAACTCTTATCACAAAGATGTTAACTAGACTATTGTTACTGCTGCTTCTGCTAATTAGTAACAGTGGTAGCTCAGCCATGGCAGTGGGAGTAGAGCTGTGGTAAGAAACAGTCGTCTCCATTAAACAGTCCAGTCAGTGGAAGAGACATAGATGTAAATTACCTATTGTAAGTGAATTACCTACAACACAGTCTGCCAAGAGCTCTAACAATGTGTAAGCAGAGCATTGGAGAACACAGAAAGGGAGCAACTACCTCTCAGCAGACAGCAAAGGTGCCTTAGGGAAAGTAGCATTGGAGCCAGATTAAGTTGCCTTTTAGGTAAAATATGTTCCTTAGAGATAATAATAAAGTAGCAGCAGCTAATACTTATGTAATTCTTTTACTAATACATAGGACTCTGAGTTTTTACATATATTATCTCATTTAATCCTCTCAGCAACTCAAATGCAGCATTACTATTATCATCACCCTCATTTTACAGGGAAGGGAACTGAGCCAAAGAGAGGTTAAGTGGCACGCCCAAGGTCACAGAACTACTAAATGTCAGTCCAGGCATCTCACACAGTGTTGCTGTTTGAACATGAGTGCTACCCCTGCACTGTCACTTCTCCTTCCCTTTTGCTTTCATAATACATGGGAGCCCTGACAGAGCTCCCATGTATTACCTTATTGGTAAAATGTCAGCTGTAATAGTATCCACCTACCTTATAGAGTGATTATGAGACTTAAATGAGATAATTCAGGTAAAGTGTTTAGCATATGTTTGGCATATGGTAAGCATTTAACAAATGTTCACCATAACTACTATTATTATTTAGGCAAACTGAAACAAAATCCGTGATCCCTTGTGGCCCGCCTGAGCCCCTCTTCTCAAGGTGGCCTCCATCCCGGGGTATCCACCTCCAAAGACAGCGAGTTCCCAGGGGTTGCAAGGTTGCAGTGACATGCTACCCAGGTTGCTAACATCGTCCCTCAGCTGCTGCTCCAACTGCCATAGCTGCCTCCATAATTCAAAAATTACTCTTCCCGTTTTATATTTCAACTCAGAAAAATAATGCATCTTGATGCATCTGTGAAGCAGTTTGTTTTCCTGGGGACGTGTAAGGAGCTGTGTAGCGGTATGGAGACGCGCTCCGTTTAGACTCAATATTGCCACCCACTCCCTCAGCAGTGTCAGAGAACAGTCTCCAAGAGATCTGTTCCTTCCCGGCACAGACCGGGGACCGCAACCTGGCCTCTCCTCTGCAGCTTTGCTTATCTCCAGGTTGGCATTCTGTGAGTCTGTGCCTCTCTTTCTGTCATTGTCATGAGGCAGCCTCGCCAGGAAGAGACTAAGCAGCTTCCCTTACTGAGTTTTCCCAGTGGAGGTGGGCTCTGTGTTTCTAGAGGTGGTGGCCCTGGTGTGTCTAGTTGTTTAACTGAAACAGAGTGAACTTATCCCTGAAATTTTCTTACGTGACCATCTTTAGATTTCAGAGAAGGAAGAACACCGTCCCTCAAAACACCGTGAGTTACAGCATGTAAATAGCTCTGCTGAGCTGAACAAAAGTGTCTATTGTATGGTGTACTGCAAAGCAAGATATATACTGGGAACAAGAATGAGAAATTAGAGGTTTCTTTTCTTTTTTTAATTTTAACTTGAAAAGTTTGTTTTTCCCATATGAATTGTGCATTGGCTCTTGGGTCTTACAACAGGATAACTTAATAATGTGCATTCAAATCCTGGGCCTACCACTTGGCAACTGTTTGATTTTAGGAAATTATTTACCTCTGTGCTGCTGCTGTTGTTATTTAGGTGAATTTTATAATAAGCTCTTAGGGCATTTATAATGGATAGAAATCTGTTCTTCTAAGTCAGTTATCAATTGGTCACAGCTCCTGAAAATGTCCTTCTTTCATAGTTAGGGCTAGTTATAGTAATTATTTTACTACTAGTGGCCCGATGCATGAATGAAGATTCGTGCAAGAATGGGCCTTCGTTCCCCTGCCTGCTGGCACCACCTTCACTCTGGCCGTAGCAGCCTTTCCATTCTGGCCAGAGCCACCTTTCTGCCTTCTCATGCTGCCCAGAGGCCCCAAGCGGTCGGGGTGGTGCAGAATGCCTGCGTCCTGCCCTGTCCCTGGCCGCTCGGTGCCTGCATATGAAAATTAACCCACCATCTTTGTTGTGTTAATTTGCATACTCACTCCTGATTGGCTAGTGGGCATCGCGAAGGTACAGTCAATTAGCATGTTACTCTTTTATTAGGTAGACTAGAGGCCCGGGCATGAAATTCGTGCATGGGGTGGGGGGGGGGTGTGGGGTTGTCCCTCAACCCGGCCTGCACCCTCTCCAATCCGGGACATCCTTCTCAAAATCTGGGACTGCTGGCTCTTAACCACTCACCTGCCTGCCTGCCTGATTGCCTCTACCCGCTTTGCCTGCTGGCCTGATCACCCCTAACCACCCTCCCCTGCTGGCCTGATCACCCCTAACCGCCTCTGCCTTGGCTCCCGCCACTGTGGCTTTGTCTGGAAGGAGGACCAGATGACCGGAAGATGTCCAGTTGACCCGGTCTAATTAGCATATTATCCTTTTATTAGTATAGATTAACTGTTGCTACCAGGTCATTTCTAGTATTTGGTGCCTGAGCTGGTCTGATTTGCATGTCTGATTCCATTCAGAGGCAAATTATTTAATTTAGATATAGTAACTGTTTCCTAGTCTATAAAGTAAGGATCATAATAGCTACATGTTAGGCTCATAACAGGCTCATTGTGAAGATGACATGATATATGTAAAAATGGCCAATTTGGTGCCTTTAAAAAATTTGAGGTCACCATGGCTGGTCAGACACTCAGGCTAGTTAAGGAGCCAGATGATTATGTGTGATCAACTCAAAGCCTGAGAGTCAGAAGGTGTATACAAGGAGGTAGGTGGCCTTTGGAACCAGGAGAAAGTAGGTCAAGGATGGGCAAGCAAAGGCAGATTCACTGGTTCAATTCCTGGTCAACCCCAAAACAAAAATAAAATGAAACAAGAAGAGGCAGGTTCAGAAGCCAAGGCAGACCAGGCCAGAAGTACTGAAAAAGAGTTGTGTGGGGTTTGGGCCTGGTCTTCAAGCCAACACTCTGGGGCCTCTGCTTTTTTCTCCTCCCTGTTTGGGTAGCACCTGACTTCAGAGCCTAGAGTACAGGATAGAGAGGAGATTCTAAAAATAAGTTCAAAGGTGGGCCATAAGTTGCTTCCCAGTTTTCAAATAAATATATCTAAATTAGTGAGTTCACTACTGTTTTGTTATATAGAATCGATTTGCCTATATTAAAAAAGACTCCCGTGACTTCTTTCATATAAGGAGAGCTGGCCATCGGGAGTCTAGGAGTGTTGAGTGGTGAATCATAGGCATTCATTAAATACTTGCTGATGGGTTGATTGAGTTTGGGGGAACTCTCATTCACATTTATGGTTTTAGGATATGGGAATATGTGACATATTGCTATTTCTGGTGATAATGCAATTGAATTTTAATAATATTAATAGCATTTATCACATGCTGCTGCATGGCAGGCAGGCGGTGTTCTAAGCCTCTGTGTCAATTATCTTATTTAATTTTCACACTATCCTTCTGTTTTACTGGCCAGGAAATTGGTACCAGTAAGGTGACTCTGGTGACCACTGTCTTAATCACCCCATGACACTGTCTCCACTCAGTGTCATCTTCATGGTACTTTGAACTAAGTAATTCTCACCCCAGCACCATGAGTTTGGTGAATTCTTTCATTTGCCAGATATTCTTTCTGTGCTACCAGCATTGGACTGGCTATGGATTGTGCTGGGCATGGATTGAAGACATGGTTGTTTTCCTGAGTAGGGCTGCTGTCAGAACTGAGATGTCAGGTTCGAAGTTCATGGCCTCCAGTCTTGTGCTTATAAAACAGACACAGACACATACCTTATCCTATTTTTATGGTTACATCACAACAATGATTGACATGTAATCAGACAAAAGTCGGGCAGTGTGATAGCTAACCTGTCTCAGGATTTTATCATTTACACATCTTGTGATCTAACTGATTGAGTCTGAATTGGGGCATCTGCTGAAAAAAACAATAAAAATGCTTTCTGATCTTTAGATTTCTGATCTTGGAATCAGAATATGTGTGAAATGGACCCAGGAATATGAGTTGGATAATATACTTAAAATGTCGACCAGATTGGTCACCCTAGTACCAAGGATTTTAGTTGCAGGTCTTAGACTTGGATTTCTTGCAAGAGTAACTCCTTTACTTGCCTTCCCAGTTGCAGGCTTTATATCATTTTTTTGTACGGAGCACCAAACTCTCCTGGCAGTTTTTTAATTGAGGTTTTGCAGTTATAATGGTCTGGTACTAAAAAAAGCCAACTTGGTGCAAAATTTTTTCAAGACCAGACATGGGTTTTGACACCACGATAAATTAAAGATAAATAAATAAGGAAACATGGCAGTGAGAATGCTGGAAGTGGTATTTTTTTTGTGTGTGTGTGTGTGTGTGTTTGTTTGTTTGTTTTGTTTTTAACTAGCAAGTGAGGCCTACTTTTAAATTTCAGGCATGTTTTCTTAGTATTTCAGCTCAGTGTTACAATGCTTAGCTACATTAATCTGTTACTGGGTAACTCCAGAAAGAATGTTAGGCCAAACCATTAGGAGATTGGCAGTCCCCCCCACCTCCTTGAGCATTATTGAAATTTGACAACATTCTCATAGTCTTTGCTTTCATTTAAGGATCTGGCTATCAAAAATACGGGTAAGTGAAAGGAACCAAGAGAAACTAATGACCAAATGAATAGTAGTATTTAAAGTTGCAAGTTGCTATGATACAGACTTCACCGTGACCTGGATGGATAAGGACTAAATAGGATTTGCTTTCCAGAGAATCTGGGTGCCTGTTCCACCAATTCTGTTTGTCTCCAGCCTGCCGTGTTGGCCACCTCCTTTTCCCAGCACCACTTATTTCAGTTCTGAGAAACAGCTTCCTCCCATTACATGCACGAATTCAATTAGGCAGGAGATAGTGCTGAAGGTTTTTGATTCCATCAGCTTCTGGTGTGTAGACAGTAGCTCTGTTTTGCAAAACTTTATGAGGGCGTTGTGATGTACATCTTTCTGGATTCTGATCCCTTCTCAGTGTTATGACTGTTAAGTCAATCAATCAATCAATCAATCAATTTTTCACCCTTCTCTCCCCTCCTGTTTTCCCCCACTGCCTCTCCCCTTCCCTCCCTCTCTGACCATCACACAAAATGGGGGACGGAGGGAAGTGGGCTGCACAAATCAAAACTAAAATATGTCTTGGTTCACAACTATTGGTAAATCTTTAGGAAGCCATTGATTTTCTTTTAGATGCTAGGTAATGATAACCTGTGTTTGGAATTTAGTTTGAGCACCTGTGTTTGGAATTTAGTTTGTCCCCTGTAGGGACCTGTTTCCTTTCCTAAACTGTGTCTTAAAATTTACAAAAGAGGACTGGACAAGCTTTGAAGCCTATTAAAAATAACTCAACAAAAAACTTCCTTTTCTTTCTTGAGTCTACAGAAATTAGTCTAATTTTAGGCCACCATGTGGAACTGAGCCTTTATTGAGGTTTGAAATGTCAAAATAAGGATGGACTTGTGTACATGGTCACTTTTGACTTCACTTATTGACGTGCTGAAGCACCAAGTGGGAGGTAGCTTTGGAAGTATTTCTGATCTAAAGAGGAAATTCCATAAACAACCCATGACAGTGTGTCTCGTTTGGTATTGCAAAGAAGCATAGGACCTTTGCATCATGCATCCTAGCCTTAGACTGTGTACTGGCCCCTCACCTGGGATTTTAAAATTTTGAGCATTTGTTTCCTTCTTGAAAAATTTCATACTAAGATTCTTAAAATCTTCTGTTAAATATTTTTAGATTAGCCTAGTAAGTGTTCAAAACTGGCAAGCACTGTCAGAATCCTCTGATATGGGGGAGAAACATGGCTGTTATCATTGAGTGTGCCTTCAAAACTTCCCAAAGTTGGCAGGTGACCATGTGCTTGTTTTGGACCAATTTACATCATGTGCTTACGAAAATGTTAATATCTGCTGTTCAGAATAGTTGAGTATGAAATTGAGTAGAAAAGCATAAGAAAAGAAACTTTTCTGTGACTTCCAGTATTTCTCTTTTGATCACTGAGCGCTATGAGAAGGGTCTTCTTCATTTTCAAGTTGTCCAGTTATGGAAGTCTCTTAAGGTTATATCAGCTGAGAACTGGAACTTACTCTGTCTGGTGTTCTGTCTCCTACATGACCCCCTCCACTCCCAATCCAAAGAAAGATAGAGGTAGCTTCTGAGTTAGGTATAATGAAAATAAGTGGACCTTAATATATAGTCAGTTAATAATTCTCCATTGACAAAATGTGCAGTAGAAGCTTTTCAGTGTTCTACAAATGTCTTCTCTATTAATGTGGTGAAAAAGAGATGATGAAGGATCATAATCTATAATCAAAGATTATACACAAATATGGTATATGTTCTGGAAAAGCTGCAAACCTGCTGTATCCCAGAAACAAATTCTGGTGGTTCGTGCAATTATTTCATAACCTGCCTACTTTTCTCTTTGAAAATTTCCTCATTAATGTTTTTATTGCCTTTCATGGAAATACCAAAAGGCAAATACCATACTCTAATAGGACTGATAATTCTAGTACAGATTCTTAAAAGTATGTCTTTTTATGCTTACATTTTTATTCAGGGCTTTGTCTACATACATCTAAAGTCAACTTAACTTTTGACCCAATTAGCTAATTGGCCTGATGAATTCAATTAAAATTGGGGAAGTGCTTGTGCATAAAGGAACAGCATTAGTATAATGTGTTAGTTATGATGAACAAGATGGATTTGATTTGATAATTTGATAATTTGATTAACGATAATTTAGTGTCAGCCAGAGACCTGGGTTCAAATCTATATTAACTAAGTGACCTTGCCTTAAACATTGTAAGTGTCATTTCCCTCCCATCTAGTAAAACGACATAATAACATGTACCACATAAGGGTGATGTGAGAATTGGTGAAATCAGTCATGTCGAGTGCTGAGCACAACACTTGGCATAGAGTCACTGGTGGACAATAGTACTTTTTGTTATGTTTCAGGATTTTAAAATATGTGTCCTCCAAAAGACACCATGTCTCATGATTGCTGTCAGATTCTTTCTGAGTGCACAGAAAATCACTTCTCTTCCTGAAGATTTCAGTAGCACAGGCATCATATCATCTCTGAATTTTCTCCACCCTTTGCCATTGAGGCATTCCACCCCCCTTTATTCACATCAACTTTAGGTCAGAATAAGAGTTCCTGTATTTTAAAAAATAACATTTAATAATTTCTACACAAGCTAACCTTATTTCATTTTCATGGAAACCCACCCTATAAAGTAGTCAAGGTAGAGATTAGGTCATAGAAAGCATTCAGAGCTGGAGGGAAATGTGGTGGCCTGGGCTCCACCCCCAGCATGTGGTAGGTGAGGAAGCACCATGTTCCCCCGCTGTGGGGAGTACGTGGCAGAGCTGGCAAAGCAGATCTGAGTTCAGGGCCCTTTCACCACACCGCGTGGATTGCTTCTCTTTTTAATTAAAAATGCCCTATTCCTGGCCCCTTATGGACAGGTTGCACATAGCTGTTAATTTCTAGGGCTTTCAAAACTGTTTCCTGAGTCTACCTGGTTTAAATGCAGGACCATACAGAGCTCCTTTTGGTTTTAAAGATACCTATGTACAACATGGACCTCATAACAAGTTCCTATAAATTTCTTTTTTTAACTCTTGGCTCTTTTTCTGTAGCCCCTTGAGAAGTCAGTGCCATAGATCTCTGCTTCTTTCTATCACCACTTCTTGTCCCATAAGCATCCCTGACAATAGCTGCCACATTTAAAATAACAATAGCTAGGAATGTACACTGAAATATTTTCAATAAATTTATAGATTTTTCTGTCCTATTCTATGTTATGGAATGTTAATTTTGTTCAACTGATATTCCTTTATCAAAAACTGTTCTTAAGCAGTCATTAATACGTTCCCTTGTTAGTTAATATTATCTTAGCCACATAAGAAAATGACCAGGTCATGCAACTTGTATGTGAAATGCAACCAAAAGGGCTGTGTTTCATCTTAACCTAAATTTTCTGAAATGTTTTGTATTTCAAGGTCAAGTCAGCAATTCATTCCCATAAACAATACTGTTCTCCTGACCTTTGTTGCATACCCTGTTCTCTACATTTGCCTTTTTCTTGTTTTTCATTATATTGTGTCACTAAGTTAAGAAATTTTAAAATACAATTTACTGCCTAATCCATATTATCTTTATTTAAACACTTTATCTTTGCATTAGATTTATGAATTATTTTATCCTTTGACAGTTTTAGCCTATTCAAAGGTGATGCTTACCCTTTGTAAATGTTTTGTAACTTGCCATCCTCTGAAAGAGTCAGTGAAAATTTTACATTTAATTAACAGTATATTTTCTAGAAGCCCAAGAAATACCTCTTTTACATATTACTACTTTGTATAATATTATTTCAGGGAGTAGAAATTCAATTTTAGTTTTTATTAACCTAGTTATTTTGTCAGGAAAAAATTCATGGATAAATAAAGCAGATATATCTAACATTTAAAATATATATATATTTTTATTAATTTCTGAGAGGAAGGGAGAAGGGAGAGATAGAAACATCAATGATGAGAGAGAATCATTGATCGGCTGCCTACTGCACACCCCCTACTGGGGATCGAGCCTGCAACTGGGCATGTGCCCTTGACCAGAATTGAACCCGGGACCCTTCCATCCACAGGCCAATGCTCTATCCACTGAGTAAAATTGGCTAGGCCTATGTCTAACAATTTTTAATGAGCCTGATGTTTCTTATAGAGTAACTGAATATTTCCGTAACAGGGACTTTATTTTTTGGATAGATTTTGGTTTATTTGTCCATATGTGGATTCCAGTTCTGCTATTATTGATTGGAAAGTATATTTTAAACTCTATACTTCATACTTTTATAAGTTTTTAGTTTTATAAAGAAAATTAAAAGTAAGTTTGCTTTCAGGGGGTGTTTGTTTTTCTTTTGTGTATAGGTGCTGTAGGTGGGTTTTAAGTGAAATTTAGTGGTATCCTTTGATAAAATTATAGATTTAGTGTACTATTGAAAATCTAGGGTTGGGAATCAATACCTCCACTTGATTTGGACAAGAAACCTATAGAAACTTTATAGGAATTTTAGCAGGGCAAGAAAATTTGTGTCCCCACGGTGGTGCTCAGTATTACTTAGTAAACTCCTAGGATATGGCTGTGGAGCCCTTACTCAAGTGAAATGATTCTTTATTTGAACCAGTTAAAAGTTACTTTAAGGTAAATTTGTAAAATATCTAGAATTGAGAATATTCTTGCCTTTTGTTTTCTTCATTGTTCTTAAAGGTACATTTTAGTGCATTTCTTAGAGTAGAGCAAATTTTATAGGCGATTTTACTGGCCAGTGGTATTTTATTTCAAAGAGCTCATCCTAATATATAGGAGACTGCAGTACTCTCTGTTTGTTTGTTTTATCAGCATGCTTTATTTTTTTAAGGGTACTTGTACCCGGAATGCATATGGGCTGTCCAAACTAGTTAATGGGCTTACAACTGGAGGGTGTAAATTCTAGTATCTGTATTTTCCAGCTTGCAGCACTGTTGTCTGAAGCCTGAAATAGCTGATGTTAATCTTCAGCTTGTTTTGTTGCTTTCCAAAAATTAAGTTGAAGGATAATAAAATGTGATGTAAATCAATTTCTCTGCATAATAATAATAGTAATAGTAAAATATAAAGTGATATTTCCTATATGTCACACTGTTTAAAAACTTTAAAGGAGTATGTGTTTTTTTGTGTGTGTGTGTGAGTGTGTTTATTGAATAAGGGAAGCAGTAAATTGCTGGTTTTAAATCAAATTGATGAGTTTTGAATTTCCACTTCAATGATATTTCTACCTTAAATTCATTTTGCTGATTTGGAACGCAAGGAAGAGATAAGGATCTGGACCCTGTATTTATAATATCCCAGAAGAATTTCATTGCTTATTGGCTAGAAACTCAGATTTCCCACAGAGTTGTGGATAGCACAGTTTGGTATGCACATTTACTTACTCTAGTTCCTTACGGTCAAATACTTGTAGCTCAGAAGGATCTAAAGCAAGCATGTCAAACTCAAAGGCTAACATGGGCCAAATAAACAAGGTTTAAGTTTATGTGGGCTGCAAAAAAACAAAAGCTTAAATTTTCATAGAAACGTAGATTTATTTCGATAAAGACATGCTGAATACAAAGGGCTGAAATAAACGAGTAATCACTAATATAAAATAATTGAACATTTTAATAAAAATTAATATTTTTTCTTGAACACTAACTTACCAGACACTGAATAACTGCACAAATTAATAAGCGTAATGCAAACAAACCTATTTTTCTTGTTCTCCAAAAGCGAAATATTTCCTGTTGTGCACACCAAACAAGTCAGTCCAAGACTAATGACGTGGCAATCGGCTGCTAAAATATTCGCTGCTAGCATTAATGGAGAGAAATGTAAGGTGTGTAAGGGAAATGAATGCAACAGGATTATAGTAATCAGTTATTAGCGAACGTTGTAGTTCGTTATTAACAATTATGTATAACAAGATATTGTAAGAATTAAGTTACAAAAATTTTTATTAAAACGTTTCTTACATATTGTTATATTGGCTGGCCTGCATAAATATTCGTTGTGGGCTACATGCGGCCCGCGAGTTTGACATGCTTGCTCTAAAGAATGGTTCTCTTAATATTGCATGGTTTAGCTAAGAAATGTTCCCATTATTCTGTTTGCTGTGGTCCTAGATTTGTGTAGGAACAGCAGACTTAGACTATTCTCACTTTAAGTAGAATTAATAGGCAAAGTGGGGCAAGGCAAAGTGAATGAAGAAGCTACAAGCAATTCATTAACCCATTTTAAGGCATTTTCAGGCAACTTGTTAAACTTCAAAGGTCAAACTGACCAACATTTAATTCATCATGGAAAAAACTCTGGTAGAAGAAAAAGTTAGCCAGTTTGACCTTTAATGCTTAACAAGTTGTCTTAAAATGTTTTTATTCAATCTTGATACTTTGCTAACATGATTTCTTTTCTAATCTATGTAGATGTGACTTTTAAATCATACTTGGTTTTATGAAAGGGCTTGATGTTATGGACTCTGGTGCAGGTAACAGCTTCTTGATCATCATGCTCTGATGTGCATAGTATCACAGTCACAGGGAAATTGCTCCTGCAAAGACAGTTTAGTGAGAATGTCCCAGAGTCTCTGACTGAGAAGTCATAAGAGAGTCAGTGGCTTATGCTGTTTTGAATATTTTCTGGCTTGAAACTGAGAATGGGGTTGGGGGGGAGGGGAGCTTAATCTTTTTACGTTTCTTTTCATTTGCTCTACACTCTCTGTCTGAATTGCAGTAGTGGTCCCCTGGCAGGCAGCGTCTACAAGCGGCCGGAAGGCATTGCTGCATGGTGGGACGATGTTGGCACAGCCCTTCCCAGGCATGCTAGCACCTAGTGCACAAGCAGAGAACTTTGCTTCTGCCAACTGTGACTTCAGAACCCAGGTCTGTTCCTGAACCTGGACGCCCAGCTGTCAGTGTGTTGCCATATGTCACCAGCACATGGCACCCTAATTAAAATTTCAAATTGCATGCATTTGTGTTTGCTGGCTGGCTTGCTTAAAAGGCAGAGACCTCACCACCCCAGCTTGCCCCCCTCCTCCTTCATCACTCCGAGGTATTATATTTGCCATTCTTAGGCAGGGGTAGGAGAACGGCCTTTCCCACCAAAAAGCCACCACTGTCATTCTCTCACCTCCCATTTTGGAGTAAGAATAGTCCCTATTTTAAGGGAGAAGGAGGGGTGTGAGAAAATGTGACTGCTACCCTTGACTAGAATTCTAAAGACCAGGACTGTGGTCTGCTTTACCAGTGGTTTGTGGTTTGTGCAGATGATCCTTCAATTTATACCTCTTTTTACATTTGATAAAAGAAAAGTGAATATTACTATCCATTAAACATAGTATAAACGTTTTTTAAAGTGAAGCTTGTTTATTTAAATATTTATACTTTAAGATTAGACAGTGTGAAGTGGTGTTGATAAGTACATGCATTTCTTTTGTGCTGTCCTCTCTCTCTCTCTCTCTCTCTCTCTCTCTCTCTCTCTCTATATATATATATATATATATATATATATATATATATATATTTCTTTGTATGTTTACATTTGAAATTTTAAAAAAGGATTCCATGAAGCCCTCCTGGAAAACAGTAACAAAATTCTATAGAAGTAGGTCCTTCTATTCAATGTAGAAAGACATACTCTGATTGCAGATATCATCTATTAATAGTTACTATTTGTTTATATTTTAAAAATGCTAAGAAAAGTGAAAATGGCTTTACCTTTGTCACCTCATTTAATTTTCACATTACCCCTAATATATGCTAGCATCATCATTTCAGAAATGAGTGTATGTGGCTTACTTAGGAAGCTTTTCTAAGGTAATATAGCACATGTGTAATGGAAATGAGATTTGAATCCAGATTTTTAAGGAAGAAAATGCAAGTAGTTTTTTGTTTGTTTGTTTTTGTTTTAATTTTTCTGGTTCATTCTGATGCTAGCTTCCTAGGTATAGGGTATAGCTCTAAGTGTGTACTTGTTTTGCATAGTCTTGGAAGTTTTGCTGATATGTTCAAAGGTTGAGCTAGAATCATGTAATTCATTTTGTATTGCCCCTGGTTGCCATTGGCAGTGGTGACAAGCCTGGGGTATTTTCAGCTACAGTCAGATTGGTATTATATTGTCTAATGGTATTATATGCCTCTGGTTTATTTGAAATCTCTGATGAACTCCAACATTGAGCTTTGTGAAGACATTATTGTCCAATATGTCACTGCTCAGGCTTACATGGCTGAGCAAATATGTGTCATAGAATTCATGTCATTTATTTACATATTGGCCACTTATCTACAGAAACAGGAATACATGTGGTTTTCTTTCCCACCACCTAGGAGTATGGTGACTTGCTAAGGAGTAAATTGGTAGTGTGGACTCTGGAACCCAGTTGCTGGTTCAAATCACAGCTTTCCCTTTTATTGGCATTATAATCTTGTGCAAGCCACTGGACCTCTCTGTGCCTCAATTTCCTCATCTGTATAAGAGAGATAATAATATGAGTCAATCCATGTAAAACACTTTAAGGATGTTGCCCCTGGAACATTGGAGGTATTCAATAAATGTTGGGTAAAATTAATGATCACATTTAACACTTTACACAGAAAAATAAGTTATTTTTCAGGAAGATTAATTGATCCATTCTGCAGAAAATTCTAATATTAAAACATTGACCTTTTTAAAGCATCTCACACTTTGATTTGATCTGCCAATCCACAGTTGTTTATAGAGCTTCTGCTGAGAAATGGTGTGTGGAATCTCCAAACTAAAAAAAAAAATATTATCACAGCCCTTAAAAAGACATCAGTCATGTTGGGTAGACAAGACATATCCACTTATGTTTCAACAAGCATTCTAGTGTATTTACACAGTTAGCACAATGAATTGTCACAACCACATAATTAAATGTATACTCATCCCCAAATAATGACAGAAAGAATGAAGGAAAGACAAATAAACAAACAAAAAGCACAGAAATTTTAATAATGTAATGTTAATAGTAATATTTCTAACAATGATAATAACAGTAGTATAAGCCAGCTATTCACACTTAAGTAGCTTATCTATGGCTCTAGATAAGTTATTTACATACTTAGTTAGCAAAGTTATGAAAGTCTATCATATATAATATTTTTAGCCACAAACTATTCATTTCTTCTACAGCTCCCATGTATCCCACTGGGTTGCTGAAACACAGAGAAGTGTGAAAGAGAAAACAACTACTCCCTCTACATTTTACTTAAAAATAGAAAATTCTGATGAGAATCTGCAACACAGGCCAAGATATGTATTGAGATTTCACATACTTTCTTGGATTTGGCTTTTTTTAAAAAACACACCCAATTATATGAAAATGCATCCTGGTAGCTTAAAGAATCAATATCCTTTTACTACCTCTATGGAAAATGTAATGATTGTTGATAATTTTGTAAGATTCATTGTACTCATTTGAATCAGCACATCCTCTCACCTGTAGCATCACTGTCTTGAGATAAAACTGGCTAATGACCCATTAACTGAACTATTTCCTTACTTTCATTGAGCTTTAAAATGTAATGCCCTCTTTGGTGTTCAAAGAGATATATTTGTTTGAGCCTTTGTGTTTATTAGGTATCATTAAGGAAATTATAAAGAACTGATGAAAGCTCAAGGTAAACTCTTAAAACAGAGTTTGTTATGTCAAATTCCTGTCTCCTTTGAGCTAAAAAAAAGAAAGAAAAGTAAAGAAAAGAAAAAGAATGAGGGCCATTAGGAGGATAGCAGGTAGTTAAAGCCTCTTTAATGTAACATCAATTGTGGAGAAAATATTAGATACAATTACATAAGGATTGCATGAGAGGGAGCACCTTGAGAAGCATAATTTAATTAGAATGAATTTATGAGAGAGAGAAGGGAGAGAGAGGTCCTGTGCCATTAGACAAAGGGAAGGCAGTCATGTTGTGCTCTCCTTTCACAAGAGCATTTTAATGAGTTTCCACATGGAGTATTTCAGGTAAAAGATTTATAGCAGGTTGGAATAGAAATGTAGCTCAAAACAAAAACCGTCAAGTGGCTCCAGTGGCAATTTCTGGATTAAGAGCATTAATTAAATTACCTAAATATTGGTATTTCTTAATGATGATTTTAGCCAGTGATCACAGGCAAAATAATATTTTTTTTCTTTAATAAAAGTCAGGTGCCAATGCATTCGTTAGTTTGTCAGTAAATATTGAGCAGTAGCTCTGTCCTCTCTTGACGCTTGTCTTGGACGCGTGTTGGATCACATCTGACTTAGCATGGCAAACACATTGATCGTCCTGATAATCCAGAAGGATAGGTGCCAAGGGTGACTTTAGATTGAGATTTTGCCTTTATTACTTGTTTCCTATTTTTGGTTAGAAGGAATTAAGGTGTTATCTCCCTATAATGTAATTGTGGTCATAAACTTTATCTGGATTCTTCTACATAAAATCCAAGTAGGTGAAAGGGAAGGAAAACACTGTGGTGAAATTGGGGGAAGGAGGGTGCAATAAGGTCATGGCCATAACGTGGGTCAAGCTATGTTCTGGGAAATCTTTTTTATATGAGATTCATATGGAAGGGTTTAAAAATATTGATAACGGAATACTTTGTTGTTTAAGGATGTATTTGTGCTTGTTTCTAAGAAGGTTTTTTTTTTTTTTTTTTTGGGGGGGGGAGGATTTATTGAAAATAATTCTGTTAATTTCTTCCCAGGTATTCTGACATGCCAGGTGGTTATAGAAGGATGATAAATGACAGGTCTATGGAGAGGCCAGGAATTATTACATAGTAATATAAGTATTTGTGGTATCTATGACTAACTTTTAAAATGGCAAATTTATAAATATTTATATAGTCTGTGTGCAGTTGTTACTGATTATTGTGACATTAATGTGTAAAGAAGATGTTTTTTGTTTTGTTTTATTTTCCACCCTTACATTTTATTTATAAAACAAAAAAATTATTACATAGGAGGAAAAATTAGCAGGGTGTAAATTAAAGACAAAAAAACATCCCAATGGGGAGAATGTCTTAAATGTCTTCCAGGGAATGTAAGAAAGAGTTTTGCTTGAAATTTTCACCATATGCTAACTATATACAGCACTTCAAATTTATTTATTGTTAAAGCTTCATGTAAATCACGTCATTTTGAAAGTCATGGAAACTGCACATTTGTGTATTAAACTATGTAAACAACAAAAACTGGTCATCCATCCAATTGTTGCTTCACTTATTTTGAATTATAGTGCAATTTTGTGAAGGGTGAAATGGGGATTACACAATATAGTGATTTCCTGTTAACACCTACATTTTTGCTGACCTAGCAAGGTCTGTTGGTATGAGAGCTTAACCTTTATTTTATTTCAAAATGTGTTTTTTATTCTAAGTTCCATTGGCTCCTATGGTTTCAGTTTTCTCCATGAGCCCCATGTAAAAGTCTTTCCTGTCTAAATGAAGGGGGCAAGTACCAGGAAAGACCTTGTAGGCCAGCAAATTTTATTCTAGAATGAGTTAAGGAATACTTCGAATGTATCATAATATTATTAATGGTGAGAAAGTGTAAATGCTAACACTTCAAATGCTCAAGTGTACATGTCATGCTTAAAGCACACAGTTACGTGGGGCTACTGGCCACCCTTCCTTACTTATAGAACAGATGCATTGTTTGTACATAACTTGTCCTCCCCTTTTCCTGCACCTGTTTTTCTGTCTGGGGTGCTCAGTTCTTCCTAGCCTGTTGAAACCCTGCTCATCCTTCAAGCTGCCTCCATCTTTTGTGGGATAAGGCACAAGCTACCCAGCCTTCCTTGACTTGGTTTTTCCTCATCCTTTACCCATCCCACATGGTCTGTGTTGCTTATGTTAAATCTAGTTACCGTTTATAGTTAGTTGCATGAAAGTTAGTCTTCCACACTGGGCCCTGTCTTCTTGGTGCTTGTGACAGTTCTTTGTAACAATGGATACTCAAGAACTGTTATTTGGACTGAATTAAAGGTGTTTTTTTTAAAGAGGAGAGAAATCTGCTTTAGTAGGAGCCAGGCTATAACGTGGTAAGATACATTGAGGGAAATCTCTACACGTCCAGGATCCTGGCTAGTTGTTCCGGCTTCAGCTGAACTGACAGTTTGATCCCAGGTTCTGGGGTGGATTTTAAGGTGTGCCTATCTGTTGTGGTCTGTAAACACTCATTTTTGACCAAAGAAGAAGTTGTTACATTATAGATGCTCCTGTGAATCTCTCTCTATAAATTCTTATGTTGTTGTTGTTGTTTTTCCTTTTAGTGCTACCAACTACTTAGCAAGTTGTGAAATATTCAGCTGGAATGGGCTTTTCTCCATCTGGACTGTCCTCATCAAAATGACTTCCACTTTTCCTGTGACTCTTTTGAAGTGGATCAAGTATAGAACTTTGATTAGTTTATTGTCTTAAGATTCTTACCTACTTAGGCATAGGCTCAAAGGATCAGAATTAAACTTAGGTTGTGATTAGTGAACTGGAGCTGGCTAGCTGATGGACTGGAAGTTAATCAGGCTTAAACTAATTCACACGTAGTTTCTAGGAGGTTTTCCTGGGTTGTAGAACTTTCTGTAGACTTGTCTCATTCATGTATCTATTTGGATTTAGAGTATGCATGTAAATAACTCTAAAGGTAGTACCTGATATAAGACATAGCAGGAGGACCTGTCTTAAAACAATGCCTTTACTGTGTAATCCTAAATGATTTGTTAAGTGAGTTTCCTTTTATTTGCATCTGTCTTCATTCCCGTAAAGACAGAAAAACAAAAGTGCACTAAACTGTTATTTGATTTCTAGTTGTGGATGTTTGACTGTACTGTGTCTGCCTTAGTCCACCTTATGGTCCCCTTGGATTGACACAGTTACTAAACATAATGGAGCTATCTGGAGAATGGGTGTTGATCTTCATATAATCGAACCAACAGCTGTTGCTCTTACCAACAAGGGATGCTGAGTTGAGGACATCGATAGATTCTATTCTTGTGGGAGCATTCCTTTGACATATACTTGATAATACTGAAAACTTGTAGAGCTTTTTTCTCTCAGAGTTTGCTCATTCATTCACTCAATAAGTATTTATGTAGTATCCACTATTCTAGGCTCTGGTGTTGTATTCTGTTAGCTCACACATAATTTTCTCAGTTGAGAGGGCTTAGAGTAATGCTAGGACACATCAATTGATGTAAAGCCCATTGCCAATTATACATTTATTTTACTGTCACTTCAGTTAGGTCCTAATGGCAACCCTATGAAGTAACACTATTATTATCCCCATTGAATAGATGAGGAAACTGAAGCACAAAGAGGTGAATGAATTTACCCTAGGTCATACTAGTATATAAATTATAGACCTGGGATTTGGACCTAGCTATTCTCAACCTCTGCGTCTGTACCCTTAATATTATACTGAATTGCCTAAGACTTTTTTTTAGCAAGGCCTAGTCTAAGTAATATATAGCATTTCAATTTCTCTGAAGGTTTGCTTAACAGATTTTTTAAAAACTTAGCTCTCGGAAGTGAGGCTTTCTTATAGGTATAGTGATGACATCAAAATATGGAAAAATTTAGAATCATGCAAATTTAGATCCCCTGGAGATGACCTAGTTACTGAATTCTTCTTTATAAAAATGTGAAAGTAGAAGTTCAGAAAGTTACAAGACTGGGCTGAGTTCAACCCCTTGGTTATCAGAAGAGGCAGGGTCCAGAGGTTTGTTGAATTGAGCTGATGGGAACTCCAGGGGTCCCATATGTTTATTCCAGTGTTTCAGTGCTGACACAGGTCACAACGGTTTACAAAGCTTCACAGTTTTACAATATTCAACTAATACCCTACAATGAAGTTTTCCTATTTTGCAGTATTTATTTAGATGCATAATTCATTTATATAACACTTTTTATGGGTAAAAGTGTTTTATTTTACAATATTTTATGTTCATTTGAAATCAGTCTTTATATCAACATACAGAATCTTATTTGACTGGATGCACAGTTTCTTGCTGAGGAACTTTCAAGGTATGGTATTAGCCTTTGGTTGATAAGAAGAAAAGCTACAGATACAACCTTGGCATCTAGCAAGGGTTCAGATCAGACCAATTTCACTGTGTTGATAGGACAGAAAACTGGTTGGATTTCTGGGGGCTTTAAACTGAAACCAGTGACTGGCGTGTTAGCTCCGTCAGGCATATGCACAATTAGAAGTCAATGAAAACTTTCCCAAGTTTTACTGATTCTTGTCAGTGTGACCTCAGACACATATTGCCTCCTTCTCTGTGCATCCTCTGACCAGATGGAATTTATCCTACTTTGGATGTTGTCAAAAAGCATTTTAAAGATCTGAGGTGTGTCCTAAAACTGAAGCTAGTCATGGAATCATTATTTTCCTTTGTGTTTCAGAACTGTTGTTTTCTGCCCATGATTACTCACCAAACCCCTATCTCTCCCTCCACTGTTGTACTGTAGTTGCAAACCTTTGCATTGGGACCAATATCCCTGTTTTCTGGAGAGCTGTCATATGAAAGAATAAGTGAGCTCGTGATAGCTTTAGGTGTATATCTAGAATTAATGTGATAGAGCCGTGGTCGGCAAACTGCGGCTCACGAGCCACATGCGGCTCTTTGGCCCCTTGAGTGTGGCTCTTCCACAAAATACCACAGCCTGGGCGAGTCTGTTTTGAAGTAGTGGCGTTAGAAGAAGTTTAAGTTTAAAAAATTTGGCTCTCAAAAGAAATTTCAATCGTTGTACTGTTGATATTTGGCTCTGTTGACTAATGAGTTTGCCGACCACTGTGATAGAGTAGAGGCAGAAGTCAAATTAGCATGAAGAAGGTTGTTATAATAATTGAAGATGTCTAACAGTGGACTGGGCATATGGAGAGCCTAGGGATCCCACATCTGGGAGGGAGTGGTTCTGCTGATGTGGTTAAGAGATTTTGTAGCTGAGATGGATTGGATGAGAAGACCATCAAGATTTTTGTACAATTTCTAAGAACTGAAATGTAGTGGATTGTCAGTTTGGGGAATACTGGTATTTTTCTTTGACCCTTTTATTTTTCTCAGATAAGATACTGGGAAGTATTCCTGAGTAATAAATGGTAGACCCATTTTACATATATTCATATTTAAAACTGTTTAACCAGAAATTGTAATGTCTATTATTACCTTTCCTTTTTTTCTTTCTTCTTAATTTCATGATTTTGTCTTAGAAATCAATTTATTGATTCCACATTCATGTGCCTCTCTCCCCAACTTCACAGCTGTCATTAAAAAGAAACCTGGGTCCTCATCGGATGTGGAGAGTTCAGTTGACAGTACAGAATGTGGGAGGGATCCAGGGAAATATGTAGCTGTGTACGCTCACCTGTGACCATAGAAGCACTGTTAAGATGTGCCCAGATGGAGTTCTTGGGAGTTTCTCTTCTATAAAGTGGAACTTTTGTGGCCCCAGCAGCAAAGCGGTTCATGAATGAAAGGCCTTCTCTGGTGTCACCCATTGTGTTCACTGTTTTTGCCTCCCTTTGCTTTCGTTAGGCATAGAACTTTTACGTATCCACACACAAGTTTTTAAAAGATTAGAACATACTTCCATTTTAATCACATCCCATGAGTTATCATTTTGGGCAGAGATGTGTATGTTGATTTTGGTGTGTGTGTGTGTGTGTGTGTGTGTGTGTGTGTGTGTGTGTGTGTGTATGTGTGTGTGTACTTTTGCTGAGGGAAACTAATAGAGAATTAAACAAAGTTTCAGCATAGATAGATGGTGTGCCTCATGAATGTACTGAGCTTTTTTTCTGACTCAGCTTTTCACAGATGGATAAGGTAAAGCACTATCTGCGATGTGTGAAGTACTTTTTAAAAAGTGAGAACTCCCAGTGGAGCCACAGTGGAGCAGGAGCAGGTCAAGTGCTTCCTTTCTTTACTATTCAGCTAAGAGAGACCACTTAGCTATTCTGAAGCCTTCCCTAGAACTGATCATCCCTTTCTTGTTTTCTGTTCACAACACTATGATGGAACTCTTGTCCTTGTACACCAGTAAGATCTCACAACTGAAAATCCTGCTGCAAGCCAGTTCTGACCAATTCGTCATTCTTTCTGCTGCACGCTACCTGAGTGCATCTTGGTTCATGCCAGGCTGAGAGTGAACTCAGCAGAGGGAGGAAAAACATATAGTGGTTTAAGAACATGGTAAGAAAAAACAAGTATTTGGGTGGTTTTTCTCTTTGTTTTGGTTTGTAGTTTTGAAAAGACTCAAACTCACACTTTTATTTTTATTCCAAGGGAAGCAGTTTGACATATTAGAAGCTGGGTCTTTAGAGTCAAAAAGATCTGAATTGGAGCTGTGCTTTGTGACCTTGGACAAATTACCTAGGCATGCCAAGGTCCATTTTGCTGTCTGTGAAATAGGAGTAATAGTAGTAAGTTACAGGGTTGTTAGGATTAAATAATACAGTATATGTAAGGTTTATAGCACCAGCCCTTGTACACAGTAAGAGGCTTGTTATCATTCTTGTATTATCAAGGCTGTTCTGGTATTTCTTTGATTGTTAACTTTCATAAAATACATATTAAGCTTTATGTTGAATATGACTTAATATTTTTAATAAACTTGTCTAGAGTCAAAGATTTAAGACTTTAAAGAGGGCTCAGACATGATTTGTTTCTTAGTGATTAAGTAGTGGGCAGTTGAAGATACTTACTTTATGACATGTTCTATGAGGAAGTACTGAATGAAGCTTATAACAGTAACAGCCCCTTTAATTAGAGGACCAGATAGAGGCATCATTCCCAAGGCTGCCTGGGAAGGGTGGATTTCCTGCTGCATCTGAGTGGCCCTGGGTAAAGGAGCCCATAGAATTCCTGAATAAAGGGAGCTTGGAAACTGAAAAATGCAAGTTGTGTTTTTTTTTTTCTATCAGCAGTTGACCTATTGCATTCTAATCATATCAAGTAGGAGTTGAATTTTCAGAGGGAAAAAAATATTGAGAGAGTTGCATTGACTGTCAAGTTTACATGTTTTACTTTATAGAAACGGAAACCTGTGTATTCTGTCAAAGTAGTTTATTTGTGTCCAGATTTGCTCTCTTGGATTCTATCATTAACCATTTAGGGTTAAACAGTTTTCTCCTAACTGGATTTGGTATATTATTTGTTTATCTTTTAAAGAAATCACTTTTCTATATAAATTTCTTTGAGGGCAAGAATCAGCTTTCAAAGTACATGTCAAAATATGCACCTAGGCTCACAGTAAATATACATATCTTAAATGTTTATAGATTTTTATTATAAAACGTAATTAACTTATTATAGGTCATTTGAAATATACATGAAAATAGGAGGAAGAGAAATCAAACACAGTTCCACCATCTAAAAACAATTATCATTAGCATCTTGGTATATTTCTTGCCAGACATTTTTCTATTAGTACAGAGCATTATGGTAGATACTCATGATTATGAATATGATTCTCAAAGATTTTCTCATGCTGGGACCAGAAAATGATGGTAGCTGGGCAAAGTGTGCAGACATAATGGTAAAGATAACAGAATCTGAGGTAAGCTCTACCAAACTTGAGTTCCTCAGCCCAGGGCTCTCACCTCTGCAGTGGGAAATGTGGTTTTCCTCAAGTGGAATAAGATTGTAAAGGGAAGATAGGTGAACTCAAATCTTCAAATTGTCCCTATGGTAGGTAACAAGGACAATAGAATAACCCAGTTTTGCTGTGCTGTGTTATTCCTGTACATAGAAAAATATCATTAGTTTCAATAAGTCCAAGTTTTGAATGTTCCTTTTTTCACCCTGAATAGTTCTCATTAGGGATTAAATTATTATCATTAACTTCAAATGTGGAGGTGGAGACATGAGAGCACTGAGATTTGTTTGCACATACAAATTTTTTGCAGCTTCTATCACAGCCCTGAGTCATGAAAGACTGTTTTCTATTGAATGATACCTTTAAAAATATATATATTTTTATTTCAGAGAGAGGAAGGGAGAGGGAGAGATAGATAGAAATATCAGTGATGAGAGAAAATCATTGATCGGCTGCCTCCTGCACACCCCGCACTGGGGATCGAGCTCACAAACGGGCATGTGCCCTGACCTGGAATTGAACCATGATTGCCTGGTTCATAGGTCGACGCTCAACTGCTGAGCCATACCAGCTGGGCTAATAATATCTTTATTTATAGATGCTTTCTAGTATGGACCATGCATCTCTGACTTTTCTCATGCTGAGTCATACATTGTTCTTATGGATGTGTATATGTATATATACACACACATATATACACACACATATACTGTATGTATGTATATACTGTATATTGCTGTTCTATCCATTATTAAACAAAGACTAGGGCAGCAATATTCAACATTTTTCATTTCATGGCACACATAAACTAATTACTAAAATTCTGTGGCACACCAAAAATACGTTTTTTTGCTGATCTGGCAAAAAATAGGTATTCATTCACAGGATGACTGTTGTTGTGTTGGCTGTTGTCATTTTTCATTTGACAATCTAAGAGAAAAGAGGTCAGTGCCCCTGACTAAATAGTCAGGTATTGCATGTTTTAAAAATTCTTTAAGCACACCAGTTGAAAATCACCGGTCTAGAAGAATGGATGCAGCTTTGGGAAATTTGCAAGATTTCCAAAGATCACTTGTATTGAGAGATGATTTCATTGTAATCCTTCCTGATTGGACATCTCAAACTTATGATTCTCATCTGCAAAGTGAATGTTTTTATCTCGTTTCCCTTGGCTCTTGTCTCCAGCTGCATGCTTTGCTCAGGTGGACTTCTTTACCGAAGAGAAGAGCATAATATTCTAGTTTGCCTAGCTCTTTGGCATTTAAACAAGCTAGAAACATGCATAAATTTAGCAAAGGATCAGGGCCAAAGGGATGACTGAACTGGCATCGTTTCATATTTTTCACGCTTTGTATTTATAGTAATAAATTTCAAGCAAGGAAATAGATTGCAAGGAGTATGCTGTATTAGGAAGGAAGTTTGTACACTTTTGTGGCTTATTGGTATCTTAGTATAACCTTCTTCCCACTTCTCTAGTTTAGTGAACTGAAACAGATAAGTTCATGAGCTTTTGGGTTTTCATGTGTCTGGCCAGTTAAGGGATAAGTTCTTTTAATTACACTGAGCTCCAGAATTATTGCTGGTTATTTATAACTTCCTTTTAAGGAACTTCTCTCCCATGTGCCTTCATAGCTCCTACATGCTTAGGCTTTGTGATGAATTCCATACGTTGACATAAAGAACAAATAGTATTTGCTTTTCAATGAGGAGATTACAATGGTACAATGAAATTGTTTTCTATTCATTGAGGTCTTAGGAAGCTTTAATAATATTGAGGAATTTTTTGTTCCATGATTGTCTTCCTTTTGAATCAGAATGAATGCCAGATTACTATTTATTAGCAATAATATTTAAATGATGGTGATGATGATAATTAATATAACAGCTTATTATCAAGCTAAATGCTTTCAGGAATGATCTCATATTTCTCAACAAACCTTCTAAGTCTTATATGCTACAATTATTCCCATTTTATCAATGAAGAAAACCACTTTTTTGAGAGCTTAAATAACTTTAGAATACAGGCAGTCCTCGGGTTACGTGGGACTCGACATATGTCATTTCGTGGTTACGCCGCCATCTCCCATTTATTTATAAAAAAAAGTTCCGTCATTTCGACGTATGTACATACGTGCTTTATGTTTTTTATTATTTATTTACCACAAGGTCAGGAATTGTTATCTTTCTTTTAAATTTTTTTTGCTGTTTCACTTCATTACTGCTGTGTATGTGCTCCATGTGAGTGACGTAGGTGCTCAGGTAGGTGGGTTCCCACTTACGGTGAAAATGGCATTACGTCGTCATAGGAACGGATCTCCGATGTAACCCTAGGACCTACTGTATAGGTTATAAATATCTAGAGTAAAAAAGTGACATGAGGAACTAGTCCCCTTAGTTAAATATTTTTTCTCTTATATATTCCATCAATTAGAGATTTTTGGGAAAGGGTCTGTTATTTTAAAAAAGAGAAAACCCATTAGAAGTTTTTTGTCTTTTTTTTCATTAGTTATATACGTGTGTAGTGTGAATTTGATTGAGCAAATTGGGTTATTGGATTTGTAGTTAAAGGAGAATGGAGTTGTTGGTTTGAGATTTAAAGGAAGGGAGATGGATAATATAGAAGTTTGTTTTAAAAGAGGGACAGGCTAGCAAGCTGGCTTTCTGTGCTCAAGGACATAGGGTGGAGCAGGACATTGAAGACAGACTCCACCTACTGCCAAAATTTCACCTTTTACCCCAGTGGAAATTTTCTTTTAGGCCACTTTGGTGACACACTAAAGTGTATTGCTTTATTGAGCTGCCAAATAAATTACATTTACTTTGAAGACAGTGAAATATTAATTTAAAAGGATATTTTAGATTTAGAAAACATGATAATAAGCATTTATTATCCAGTAGGGACTCTGAGCCCCATGAGTAGGTACTGAATTATCTTTATCTTATGCCCAGAGTGCCTGGGACAGTGTCCAACATGGTAAGGACCCTATAAAGCTTTTTGAATAAATGAATGAGTCAAGGAATAATTGAACAAAGTTTATTAAGTTCTTCTATCTACTAAGCATCTGCCTATAATTTTAAAGAACTTCATTTTCTGCACCATAAAAAAATAGGTATGTGAGCTAGCTTTTAGTAACAATATTCATTCATATATATTGCAATTGTCCTTATTTGTAAAAGAGAACTTGGTAGTCTGGTTCATAAAAGAAAATGCACAATTCAGAGGAGTTGGGACCACACGTTCAGACATAGACACTCCATTCAGACTTGCAGACCCCCACCCTGTTCTGCATCTGGGTTGCAGCCCAGACTGAGGTTGGGCAGTGGGAAGAAGGAAGCCATGTGGTTAAACCACTTGGGATAATCGAAAGTTGACCATACTTATTTTTAATTTGGCAGCTGCATTAACTTTTGCCTCAAGTGTGAGTTTTCCCTGGCTGTCTTCACACTGTGGCCTGCTCACCAAAGGTGACCTGGCCGAGCCCACAGAGGAGGCTAGCCTCGGCTCCCTTCTGGCCACTCCTTTGCCCGTTCCACTGTTTTCCCTGACCTGGCCACGCCCTCTTGTATCAAGGAATTGGATCAATTGCAGTGAGTGCAAAATAAGAAAAAGTAAGACCGAGACCAAGGAAGTATAACCTCAAGGATACCAATAATGAAATTACAAATTTAACATGGCCTGAGTTTGGCCATGTGTAAATATTTATAGCATGTGAAAATGCTTCTGACTTCTCCAGCTGTTTCACATACTTTGATTGAGACCCTTAGAAATTTCTGGTGGGCAGGTGATATTTGAGTTCATGAAAGTATCTGTCTAGAGTGGATGGAGATGAGCATGTGCCAGCTGCAGGTTATGTGTGAACATTTGTGTCAACAGGAGAGCAAGGTTGTGACTATTCATTCTCACTAGGGACAGACTGCAAATCCAAATCTCCAAGGATGAGCTAGTGAACGTGATCTTGTTTATGATGGGCCTATTTTTTTATTCTTTTTCCATTTTTATCTCAAGTTAATTGAAATCTGCAAAGGCACGTTGGCATAGTTTCCTACCCAAGTCAAACCTGAGTTAGAAGAACCTTAGCTCTATAGTGGTCTTATTTTACTATTTTCCCTGGATAAAAGGCCCTTCATACCAAATAACTGTACACTGAATATTTATTATTGCTTGAGTACAGTTTCTTGGAAAGGACATCCGGGGTTTCATAAAGGGATAGTAAAATCCACTTTCCCTTAGCACTTACTAACAACCTTGCAATTCTGGTGGCTTGAAATATGGTCAGAGTGCATGTTACTCAACTTCTCCTGGCTGCTCTGCTCTTCTCACTGCATGCACATGGTGCCCCCTCCCCCGCCAGTCAAAGAGTGTAAGGCCTGCTGATGCATCAGGCATACATAAGGACTTACTTATTTATATCTCTCATGTCTCTCAAACTACTGACCTGCCTGACTTAAAATAAAAGCACCACTGAATTTCATTGGAAGTGTTGGAGTTTGGAGGCACCCCCATAATTAAATCTAAGTCTGCAGGTGGTCAGCCATGTTTCAGCTGCTTTTTTCTTATAGGTGTGTGAAGGGCATCATTTCATGATTTTGCCTAGGCCTGAGGGAACAGTTGATTAAAAGTTATAAATTCATGAATTATATCAGAGAGAGAGAGGGTCCCACCTGGAGATCAGAAGAGGATTCACCCTCATGTTCTACAGTTTATCAGGATATTCCGCTGCGCTTGCCAGCCGTGAGCCTGGCTTCTGGCTGAGCGGCGCTCCCCCTGTGCGAGCGCACTGACCACCAGGAAGCAGCTCCTGCATTGAGCGTCTGCCCCCTGGTGGTCAGTGTGCATCATAGTGACCGGTCGTTCAGCCGGTTGTGCTGCTGTTCCGTGGATTTGCATATTATATATGCTTTTATTATATACTAGAGGCCCGATGCACGAAATTCGTGCAAGAGTAGGCCTTCCTTCTCCCAGATGCCGGCACCGGCTTCCCTCCGGCACCCAGGACCTGGGCTTCCCTCCGGCCCCGGTTTCATCTGGAAGGACATCCGGAATGAAGTCCAGTCTAATTAGCATATTACCCTTTTATTATTATAGATAGGATAGGATATTTTATTTAATACTTTGAAAGCCAGTATAGAAAATGGCACTAAAGTTATCTACTTTGCTTGCTAAAGTCAGCACCATTTGTGAAACAGGCCTTAGTTCCCATAAACTCCCTTAGCTCCCTAAAACTTAACTCCTATATTGTCAAAAGTTTGCAAAGCAGTGCACAGATGAAGAGACTGGCTTTTTCTCTTTCCCTGATACCAGATAGTACTAGATGCATCTGGACTCTTTACAGAAGAAATGGCCTATAGTGACATTTATTAAAATTTGTTTCTCAGTGAATAAATTTCTTTTAAAACTGAGAAGTATCTAAACAGAATTCGTAGTGTTGCTTTAAAATGTGTTTTTAATGAAGAGAATTAAAAAGTACATTTGACGAATTCTTCAACATCGGCAAAATGCTAAAAATGACTTGTACTGTTATTTAAGTATAAAACATTACATTGCTTATATGAATATTCTGTTATATGTAACATAGCTGAAAAACTGCAATGAGGCCATGTCTGTCCAGTTACTGATGGTGTAATGCTGTAAATTTTTGATAAGCAAGTTCCAAGTTTCCTATTCCTAAAACAGAAGCATTAAAGTCACCTACTGTTGAAGACAAAAGGCCACAATTTTTTAAGGAGACATCATTATATATATTTAGAACTAGTTAAAATGTCAAAAGACTAGATTAAAAAATCAAAAGACTAACCCCATTGATAAAAATTCACTTTCTCTGAAGCTAATTAATATAAGGTCCTTTCCAATAATGACCACTGAACATAAAAGACTTTTAAAGTCTACCTCACCATCATTGTGGAATGCAGCTTGTTCTAGTAGGTGAGATAAACCAATTCCCCATATATCAAGCTGTAATTGAACAAGGATGATAATATATGACCTGTAAGTGACTTCTTTTTTATATTGCCTGTGCAAATCAGGCCACTAACCTATTTCAGTAACATGAGGTTTGAAGTATTTCAGAACTTGTCCATCCCTTTCCCATGTGACTCAGAATCAGATTCTACCATCAGCTCTGCTAAGGTCATTCTGACCCAAACAGGGAACCAAGCAGCTGGACATGAGGACACAGACTGAGATACATGTGTTCATCATTCACGTCCCTTGCTTTGGTTAAATAACCCTTGGCATGCTTGATGGGTTATTTGCCAAGAGCTTGATAATTCCCCCAAATTGCTGATGTTACCAAGTGCAAGGGAAAATATTGATGTTTAATAACTGCATGGTGCCAGTATACTCTGTAATAGTGATATTTGGCACAATTAACCTTGTGATAGTGGCTTCTTGGTTCATTTTCTATTCATCATCAGAGAGTTTGGGCCTTTTTGGAGCATCACCATACACAGTTCATGGTGCTGTGTAGTCCACATTTCCAGGAGGGATATGTGAGGTTTGGGTAATAATCCAGTGTGGTCATCATATAATCTTTTCATAGAAGATGCATTTACATAACTTTGGAAGCTTGTCCTTCGTGGGATGCCCAATTCAGTACTGTGGGTTCCAGTTTCTGCCTATCACCCTCACAACTCCTAAATATAAAAATAGGTGTATATGAAAAATACTACCCTATCTAATAAAGAGCGAATATGCAAATTGACCATCATGACGTCACAAAGATGGCAGCACCCATAGCCACAAGATGGCAGCGCCCAGTCCTATCAGCCCCGCTGGAGTCCCACAGTCCTTTCAGCCCAGCCAAGGGGGAGAGGGGCGCAGCAGGCACACGGTGCGGCCGGACCTGCCCTCAGCCCCCCAGCCACCCAGGGCCGGCCCGAGGCACAGGCAATCCTTGGATGGCGGCTGCCCAGCTGATGCCCGAGGCACAGGAAGTCTCGGATGGCGGTTGCCCAGCCAACGCCCAAGGCACAGGCAAGCCTTGGATGGTAGCTGCCCAGCTGATGCCGGAGGCGCAGACAAGCCTCGGATGGCAGCTGCCCAGCCGCCCAGGGCCGCCCAAGGCTCATGTAACCAGGGCTGGCCGAGGCTTGTGCTGCCGGCAGTGGCAGCAGCAGAGGTGTGATGGGGGCATCGCCTTCCCCTGATCACCGGGTCACCTCCCGCCCCTGAGGACTCCCAGATTGTGAGACGGGGCAGGCCGGGCTGAGGGACCCCCTGCTCCAGTGCATGAATTTTCATGCACCGGGCCTCTAGTGGTACATAAAAGACTTTCAGGGAAATGTAGCTAATTCTTTTTGTTCTGGTGACAGGTGGATGGGAGTGTCATGATGGAACATAGAGGTTGTTCCAGTGAGCTCTTAAAACTTGAAACAAGTTTCATTGTTTCAGCTGAATTTAATAGTGAGTCTAGGTTTTAAAAAAACTGGTCAATTCAATAAGACATGACTAATTGCTCAGGCAAATTAATTGCCTTTGTGGTCTATTTTAAGATAATTATTCATGTACTATCTCTGGTATCAATGTGTAGCAGTAATCTTTACTGTACTATTTTTGTTTATCTGTGTATATGTTCTCTAGAAAGGAAGTTGATTAAAATTTTAAATAGCCTGTATCTATTGTATGAACTCTATTAATGTGCATCATTATGCCTGGAAGAAAACTATAAGTAATTATACAATTTATGGGTAGGACAGATGATCTATATTTTTTCTTTGTAGCTTTCCTTTACCTGTGTTTTAAGAGCCATTCGGAGTACAAGTTTTGGTTAATAATCCATGACAGAGCTAAAGTCAGGAAGGGATGGTCCCACAGGACCTGAGCTGGATCTTATTGGGAAAGCTTGAGATTAGGAAATAGCACTTTGGAGGCACAGGTCAAAGAAGGATAGGAACTATTTGCCCCACAGCTCCATACATGACTAACCTTTATTTTTGAGAGGAAAGGTTTCTCAGTCGTATTGAAGTAGAATTAGAATAAACCTGACTTCCTTGGCTTATAAACTCACAAATGTAACAGAATAAAGGCTTTAAAGATCAGATACTGTATTCAGTCAGAGCTCTGCCACTTAAGAACTTTGGGACTTCAGGCATGTGGCTTATTATCTATTACCCTCAATTTCTTCAACTCTACAAAGGGTAATGATAATATCTATATTGTGGCATTGTTATTAAGAGGAAATGAGGTCATGTCCAAAAGTTTTTAACATAGTCACTGGCACGTAGAAGATACTTAATAAATGTTGTTTTCCTTCTTGTTCAGCCAAAGCTTTAGGAGAAAGCTGGTGGGGATGTTTATGTATTTCATGACTTCATTAGCATTGGCCAAACATATTTACTAGTATCTCATTGTTGCTAAGTGGTTAAAACAGAAATATATATCTAAATATACAGAGACATATTTTGTAATTTAGGTACCACTCTTTTATTCGCAATGCATTGTGGATTCTCACTTTGCCTCTGCCTCTCTGAAAGTTTTACAACGTTAAGATAGTGTTTGTACACTGGGGCTTTATTCTAATTGAACTGGGGGTTCTTCACCTCCATTCATGTACTGACTTCAGGGTATCTGAGAATCCCCTGAATTGACACACAAAGTGGTGTATGTTTGTGAGTACACATATTTTATTGGGAAGTGGGGTCAAGGATTTCATCATTTCCAAAAGAGATAGGGGACACCAGAAGTTTAATATTAATCCTTACGATCTGCTTGCATTTTTTGGTCCAAGAATATAAATGTACACTATATTATTATATGCTAGGCTAAGCTCATTATCTTTTATATCCCAATGGAAACTGGGACTTTATGAACCTCAAGTCTACAGAGACTCTTTGGAGCACACAGGAATGGGAAGCCATGGTACAACTTGCCTTAGCACTGTCGAAGACCAAACCCAGGGATGGAGAATCAATTTCACTGTTTACTTTACAAAGAGTTTCTTAAATATGTGAACATTGTGACTTAATAATGTTTTTATACCATGCATAAAGGCATCAGAGGTTTTTTCTTTAAAGCATTAAAAGGGTGTGATGTTAAAATGGTCATTTTCATGAATGATGGTGTGTGGAGTATGCCTTATATCACAAACCTCAGTTTTTTGGAGTTTTATTTATGTACTTATTTATTTTCTTAACAGGCATAGAAACTCTGCCATTGTCAGAAAGGTTAGCTTCATCTGTTCTTTATCTCCTCTATGGAGAAGCTATGGGGATTCAGATTGGAAACCTTTTCCCTTGCAGTGTCCCAGTTATGCATGGGAAAATTAGGAATAACACATATTGCTAAAGAGCTGGACACTGGCCAGTTTGAGGAAATCTTTTACAAAGGGTCTATGCAAATTCCCTGTTGTTGAATCAACCCATCATGATATGCACATAACTTGAAGTTATCAAACTTGTGAGTTGGAGATAGGGTTGTATTTCCCTTGATTAGAATTGTTGTCCAGCCTTATTGGACATCTCCTGAAACAGCCGTTTTGTACTTCGGGTTGTTCATGTCTGTTGTTTTAAACATTGTTATTAATATAGTCATTGCACCTCTGAGAAGTCAGTTTTTAAAAATATATATATTCTTATTGATTTCAGAGAGGAAGGGAGAGGGAGAGAGAGATAGAAGCATCACTGATGAGAATCATTGGCTGTCTCCTGCATTCGCTCTATGGGGGATCAAGCCTGCAACCCAGTCATGTGCTATTACCAGGAATTGAACCATGACCTCCTGGTTCATAGGTTGACGCTCAACCACTGAGCCACACCAGCTGGGCCTGATAAGTAAGTTTTAGCAGTGTTTGCCATCTCAGCCAGCAGGTTACTTTTGTTCTGAGAAAAATGTACTAGTAGATGCCTGATAGAATTCCTAAATCTATTATGTAGTTACTAGAGGCCCGGTGCATGAAATTTGTGCACAGGATGGGGGGGGGGGGTAATCCCCTCAGCCTAACCTGCACCCTCTCCAATCCGGGACCCCTTGGGGGATGTTTGACTGCCGATCCCTAGGATTGGGCCTAAACTGGCAGTTGGACATCCCTCTCTCAATCCTGGACCGCTGGCTCCTAATCACTCACCTGCCTGCCTGCCTGGTCACCCCTAACTGCTCCCCCTTCTGGCCTGGTCGCCCCTCACTGACTCTGCGTGCCTGCCGGATCGCCCCTAACTGCCCCCCCCTGCCGGCCTGGTCGCCCTTAACTGCCCCCTCCATGCTGGCCTGGTCGCTCCTAACTGCCCCCCACCCCCGCTGCCAGCCTAGTCATCCCTTACTGCCCCCCCCACCCGCCTAGTTGCCCCTCACTGCCCCCCCCCCCCCGCTGGTCTGGTCGTCCCCAACTGCACCCCCTCTGCTGGCCTGGTTGCATCTAACTACTCCCCCCGTCGGCCTGGTCGCCTCTTACTGCCCCTCCTGCCAGCCTGGTCGCCCCAAACTGCCTCCCTCTCCAACCGGCCTGGTCGCCCCTCATGGCTCCCCTGCCGGCCTGGTCACCCCACGCAGCCTGCTTATTCAGTCGTTTGGTTGTCCCTCACTAACACCCCTGCCGTCCTGGTTGTCCCACATAGCATGCTTGTTCAGTCATTTGGTCATCCTTCACCCCCCTGCGGGCCTGGTTGTAGGCAGCCATCTTGTGAGGGTGTGAGTGTTAATTTGCATTTTTTTTTTTTTTTGGCTGGGAGATGGAGGGGACGGAGGAGGGAGGGAAGCAGTTGGGAGGTGGGAGCGGGGGTCACCTCTTTATTATATAGGACTAGAGGCCCAGTGCACAAATTTGTGCATGGGTGGGGTCCCCAGGGGTGGCCTGCGGGGATCCAGGCCCAGCTCGCACCCCCAGGCTCACAGCCCCAGTTTGCGCCCCCAGCCTCGCAGCCCTGCAGCCCCGCCTGGCACCCTGCCATGGCCTGGTGCCGCCCCCTTACCTGCTCCACCATCCCATCTGCTGCGTGATTGGTCGGGGCCGGCCATCTCCCCCCCGCCCGGCTCCCTCAGCACCTGGGAGCTGGGCGGCAGCCCCACCCTCCACTGCTGCTGCTGGTCGCCATCTGCGGGGCAATTGGCAGGGCGATGGGCCCCTGCTCGCACCCGCCTTGGCCTGGTGCCTCCCTGCTTGTTCAGTCATTTGATCGTCCCTCACTAACACCCCTGCCACTGTCCTGCTCTCATCAGGGCCCATCAGGGCTGGCAGTGCCTCCACTGACGCCCGCTGCCAGCGCCGCATCGCTGACGCCTGCCATGTTCTGCACCACCCCCTGGTGGTCAGCGCACGTCATAGTGAGCAGTCGAACTCCCAAGCGAACTCCCAGTTGAACAATTTGCATATTAGGCTTTTATTATATAGGATGGTTTCTATAGACTTGTCCTCAAACTTTACTCATTTACTTTATTCATCCAGTATATAATTATTGAACAAGTATTATGTGCAAGATACTGTTCTGTGTTCCAAGTATTATTTCATTGTTTTTTAGAATACATATCTGGACATTTTAGAATTATTAGCTATATTTTATCCAGAGGAATAGATGAGAGAGAACAGTGAAATTCAGTAATTTTCTCAGTGTTTAAGCATCAAAAGTGATATCAGATAGAAATATAAGTCTGGGCTATTCTTTTTCTTGACCACATGATCCCTCACAGTTTTACATCTAACAAGTATTATAAAGTGTTGTAGTAGAATTGCTGTTTTTTTCTAAAGCTATATTTAGAAGATTTTTCAAAGGATTTAGAACTTCTAGGGGACTTAGAAGGATCTTACTTCATTTGGCTGAAAATTTGGTGTCTCCATTGAAATTTGGAAACCAAACCAGACAGCTTTGAGTTCTCATTTATCATTTAAAATGTCAAAGAACATAAAAGTGAAAAAGCCAATTTTGTCCTAATTTTGCATATTCAGTATAGTTTAAAATTTTACAGAATGAGACTGACTTTTCCTGCTTCTTATAAACTCTGTTATAAATAAGTTACTTAGAAGACAATTGAGAGAATAAATCTGAGCCTAATGAAAATATACTTTCAAATAAGAGTATTAACTAAATTATGTATTCTTGGGCAAAGTCACATAATCTTTTTGGCAGTCAGTGTACTTCTTGACAGTTTTTAAATTTTAAGAGTCTCCCTTCTACTTAATTTTTCTATAAGAGAATTTCATGGTAGTAATCTAGTAACAGTCTATACCTACTGTGTCTCTGAACTTTTCTTCCTTGTAGGATTTGGGCATTTAATACAGTTTAGCAAGTAGTGATTAGCTCTAGCACACACAAATTATTTGGTAACATTTTCAAAATACATTTACTACTGGGATTGAATTTCATAAGAATAATTTAAATGCCCAGAGCACATGTGCCTTGTCATATCTTTTTGAAAAACAACAAAAACTTACTTCTGTTTATTATTATAGGATTTATCTGCCACCATCATAACTTGCATAATACCTCTCAATAAAAATAAAAATATAAAATCACCTATGGGAAAAGAAAATATAAATCACCTAGAGAAAACCATTATTAAAATTTTGCTATTTTGGGGGTTAGCCTTCCAAATATGTGTATGCATTCTTAAAATCCTCTTTAACAATTTAATGCTATATCACAAACACCTTTTCCAAATGTCATTTTATATTCTCCTACAGCATCGTTTTAATGGTTGCATTGTAGTTCATTATGTGGGTGGAGCATCATTTGCGAAATCAATTCTGCATTGGATATCGCAAGTTTGTTTGCAAGTTTTTGCTATTATAATTAATGTGGCAATTAGTATAAGCATACCATGATCATGATTGTATTTTATAGATCATATTTATAAAAAAGCAACATTAATGTGATGAGAAGTGAAGAACTTTTTGGGTCTTAAAGAAGAAAGGGACCACAAAATCCACAATATTAGTGTTTATATTTTTAAAATAATATTTCATTTCCTCTTTGTTTTCAAAAACTATGGGATTTTAACTGTGTGTGTGTGTGTGTGTGTGTGTGTGTGTGTGTGTGTGTTTCTCTGCCCATATGCCCATGTATCCATCATAGAATATTTTAAATGCCATTGGAATACTTTAACCCATCCCCTCCAATTTGTGGGTTTGTGGGCTAGTCTAGCAGCAGGCTTGGAGAAGTTACTTGCTACCTTATTATAACATACTTAAACTCAATAGCAATTCAGGCCTTACTGGGTATTTACCTAATTTATTGTGGCAATGCGGTATTTAGACCACTGATTAAGTGAAGTATGTCAGTATAGTTAAAAGAAATTAGAGACACTATCATTGCTAAATCGCTTTACAATTCAAAGAAGAATTGTAAACATATGAATCCATTTAATTATAATAGTGCCAATTATAAGAGAAATTGTAATGCTGAGAACAGTGGCTTTTATGTAATCATAATAATGGCATGTATTTATCTTGGTTTGGCAAGTTAGGCCTTTCTTTAATACTTGGCTTTGCCTAAATAGAATGTGGTTTGCTGAAACCCACAATAACCCCCACACCCTCCAATTTGTTATTGCAGAAAATACTGAACAATAATCATGTGGTATGAATGATTAATGTATGCATGGGTTAGTAAGTATCTTTGAGGTTTAAAAAGTGTTTTTATTTACATTCTTCTGTTGCCTGAAGGTATAAAACAAAGAAATACAGATTCACGTGTTAAATATTCCCATCCCTTTTCATGCAAGTATTTGCAGCAAGTGCAATCATAGCTTTTTTATTATGTTTTGTGTTTTTTGTTTACCCAATACATATCCTTTAATTATATTTGATATGTAATCAATTTTTGAAATTCACTAAGTACTTGGAATATAGCTCCTCTAAAATATAGAAATAATGAATTTAATATTATTTGAAGATTGGCAAACTTAGTTTATAATACTGTGTTCAAAATAATACCTATTAGAGTGACACTTATTTGGAGAGCATATGTAAAAAAATTACTCATATTCTTGGTTTAATAGGATTACTATTATTATTGAGGAAGAGGTGCTATCTAGTGATATAAACAAAATTACTGTGGAATTGGAACATTTCTACACTTTAATCTCAGGGCTTTTATTTCTGTTTCCTGCATGCAGAAAGATAATTTGCAGCAGTCCCAAGGTGTGCATTTATAGAAGTGAAGGAAATCCCACTTTCTAAGCAAAGAAGGAAGGAATTTAAAGACCAAAACCTAGAACAGATAAACAACCCCACCCCCAAAACCTTACATTTAAAACTTCAGATAGGTCATTATTTTAAGAATAAATAGACCTCCTGTGGACACTATTAATTCATTGTAAAAGCTATACATTATAAAACATCAGAAATCTAAATTGGTGAATTTTTCTAAGACAAGACTCAAAAAAGTGAAGATAAACAAATAGTAGATTTTAAAATTTGACATCCTGTAAGGGTTAATGTTTTTATTACTTGAAATTTGATATAAAATTGTGGGCAACCCCTGACATGGTTGGGAGTACTTGATTATTCTTTTCTCAATAAATAAGAATGGCATACAGTTAATTTCAGCACTGTAATTGAGCAATGCATTCTGGGAAGTTGAAAAGCACTATAAGATGAGGAAATGTTTTAGGGACTAATCATGAGAAGAAAGGAGCCTTTCATGGCCCGTATGATGCTGTTGTCAGAGCTAAAGGCAGATAATGATTCGGTAATAATGGCACATTGTGAATATTTAAGCTGAAAAGATTTGGGCAAAATGAACAGACATTGCTGGTTTGTTAAAACTGAATAGTTGGTCTTTGGGCTTCAAAAGCACTCTAGACCCCGTTGAACATTTTTATTCAAAATTTTCCCTAAAACAAGATACTTTTTTTTGAAAGTTATATCTAATACCATCACTATAAGAAGTTTTAAAATGATCTACTTGTTTAATTTTTACTCTGGAAATTGATAGCGTGGGCTCTTTTTTGTTACAGAGAAGTTTAAAAGTTTCATGTGCTGCTTCTTATATGTCTTTAATTTAATGGGCAAAAGCAGTACCTTTAAAGAACATTCTCATAGTAGTGATGTAAAATATTAAATATAAAACCAAGAGTGTCAGATTGCAAAGAAAGTAATTTGCATTTTGTTTCTAAGGTTTTCATTACACCCTTAAAAGTCTTGCAGCTGGATTTCTATGTACCTTGTCTTTTCTCCTCATTTGAATATTTTCACCCTGTTTGTTTTCCTTCTTGAAACATCTGTTAAATGCAGATTTATGCAGCTCTAGTTACCTATTTTGGGGTGAATGTTCCCAGAAGCTTAAGAGTGAATCCTCAAAGTCTTTCTTCAACTTATGATGAGAAGAGAACTAAGCAGCATATTTTAAAACTTACTAACTTTAATGGTGGGTTCTTAGAGTGGGTAGCACATCTGGTAAAAAACTATACCCCATTTTGTCCAAGTATAGATAATACTTATATTGAAATAATGCTTTTAAAACTTTAAAATCTAATTCAACAAGAAAACTTTTTAGAGTATGTTTTAGGACAGAATTCAGCCTCTATGTATGTAAGATATGTATATTTCCAGTGAGCTCTCATTTATTACATATATGCTATGATGACATAAATAATTCCAAGTCTGGTATTTCTTTTATAAATATACTTTTCATGTGCAGTTTTACACAAAGAGTGAAATGAAACAGATTTCTGAGGCTATACAAATGTATGGGTTTTTTTTTTAGTAAAAAGATTACTTATTAAAAATGGCTTCACATGTTTAAACCAAAATAACTTTTTTTTTTTTTTTTTTGGTGGGGCAGGGGGGGATGTTTCTTCTCTGAGATTTTTTTGAAGGGAAGAATGTTGCCGTATGTTTACACTAACATTTATTTTTTCACATATGCTTTAAATCTGTGTATTTGTTTAACCAAATATTGTTTCTTTGTAGAGCTGTTTAATTTTTCTTTTTAACTGGAATTTTTAACAGCTGTTTAAAAAAAATTAAGTTAAATAAAATTACACTATTTAAAAGACATTTTCTTCATGAGTTTGAACCAAAAAATAAACTCTGTGTTACCATTAGGTGAGACTGGTCTTAGGACAGGAAATAGGCAGAATTCAGAAGCTAAAATAAAACAGAACAGATGTTTACCAGGAAAATGTGCTGTGATCCAAGCAGATTCTTGTATCATTTTTAAAAGTGGCTTTTATGGCAGGTAACCCATGAGCAGAAGAGCCTTTCCTATATTTCTGCAAAGAAATACAATTTGAATTTTGATGCTCTACCTACACAAACTTACACTTTTTCATGTTTGATAGAGGGAATTGACTATAAAATGAGATTGTTTACTTGGAAGCTCCATAAAATTTACCTTATTTTTAGAACATAAGATAAACATTTGAAATTGTATTTTTAAAAATGTTCCAATAATCATTTTTTGACATTTTCTCAGATTCCACAAAATTACAGAATTGTTTGTTCTATTTTTTCTTTTTTCCTGGGAGTATGGATTTTTCATTTGATAGTAAGCATTAACTTTATTTAGATTGATAGTTATTATCTCCCACCCTTGCTCTGTATTTCTCTTTATTCAAATTCACATGGTTTTATCAGACAACTCAATGGCCAAAATCAAGGGAATCAGGGTGCTATACTCTGCCAACATTTACTCGGAGGCTTTCTGAAGCTATGAACTAAACCTTCGTCAAAGGAACCTTTCAGGAAAATTAACCTTGAATTTTGTTAATAAATAATTTAAAGCCCATATTTAGAAACCAGCCTGTTTGAAAACTGGCCTACCCACTTACAAATTACCAGATGTTATTGCCTAATATGAAGAGAAAAATTCAAGTTAGAGCTTTTGTGGGGAGGACGAGGGACTTTTACTGCTGATAGAATTGCATTTTAGTTATTGAGGTATGAAACAGTGTATCAGTTAGACAATGTTTCTAAAATTAGGAAAATTATTAAATAACTTCAGTGTTTTAAAAAGATTTTGAATTAATTATCTTGAATTAAACTTTTCAATGTAATTTAAAACAATTTTACTTAAATCTAACTTATGAAAGCCTCAAATTTATACTAACCAAAATACATTTTTAAATACTTGAGTCTTAAGATATGCTCCATAAAAAAGGGTAGCTTTTTGTGTGTATGTTTAAAATATAAATGCATGCTCTTGTCTCAAAGAGTCAAAATGTACATTAGAGATCTGAGAACTTTAGCTTAGCAGTTTCCAAATTCATCAGTGGAACCCTGTTTTACTCATAACCCCTAACACCCTCCAAAACACACTTTGTAAAATTATGCCCTTAGTTTATTTCTCTGCATTTAAGTGAAGAAACGAGATTTCAGTCCTTTATGGTGTAAAAATCATCTTTGTGCTGACCCTTCTGTTCAGTAGGAGCCCTTCAAAATGAATCCATTCCAGTCTCCATTTGGGTACCAAGTGCCCCCTGGAGAGGGACTTAATTTCAGATGCAGTGCTACTTGATTCAGTTGTCCCATCTCCTCTACACATCCATCCAGTCCATTGCAATTTACTTTAAGTACTTTAAACTGTGTCCTTGGAAGACAGATTTGCCTGGAGCTAGTCCAAGTTGGCAAAGGGATGTTCTAATAAAGCTCTAAGTGGTACTACTTGCTGATCAAGAGGAGAGGGTAAGAATAGTGACAATGTGATGCTACAAAGGTCATTTCATAGGACTCTGAAGTCCATTTTTAAAAGATCTTTGTTTTCACCTCATAATTCTGAGTATTGGAAAGATTTGTAAATGAAGCTCTCTTTTATTCTGTTATGCCTACCAACAAACAGACTTTTAAAAATATTATTTTCAAGACTCATGACATAGGAATCTATTGAACACTTCTGCTTTAATTTGCCCTATTCCTCAAAAAACGTTATCATTTTTTTAAGTACAGAAAAAAACTGATTTGAAGGTTTAAACTTAAAGCTCAGTAAATAGTCAATGTAAAACCATTATTTGAATTTTTATGTACTCAGTATATTTTTTCGTTGGAAAGAGATGAAGCAACTGTAGTAGGAAATTTTATTTTTTTATCACCAAAAAGAAGTTTGCTGTTCTCATTTAGATGGACATCTTCAGTATTTGCTGAATAGGAACAAATGATTATTTTTCTATCATATCTGTCTTGCATCTAATAAATTTTAGATTTATTAATGTCTGAGGCCTTCTTTAGTATGAGTGATTAATTAATTTCAGTGTTTGAACTGTTACTGAGCTAAAAATCTTTTTTTTAAAAAAGCCACAACAAAAATCAGAAATCAGCCACATAATATAACATCAACTCTATAATCTTCTTACCAAGTAGACTATAGCAATTTCAGAGGATTTAACACACTCTACTAGATAAATGACTTATAATTTTAAGAGACCATAAATATACATTTAAAAATTATAAGTGAAACAGGATCTTGACAATAATTCATATAACCTAATTAGCTAATGTATCAGTTGTTAATTCTTTTAAGATACACAGTAAACTCAAATGACATGTTGGACACCCAGCGAACATGTGTGACAGGAGAAAACTCCAACTCCAGCAAGAAGACAGTCTTCGTGGAATATTTAATGTTCTACAGTAGCATTACAGGAGATTAGTTACCAGCCAGGTTATTAAACTTCAAGTTTACCTCATGCTATCTACATTAGGCAGCCACTTGGTAAAGCCTGGAAAGTAACATGTGCCTCAACAGTTAGCGCTTAGAAACTGTTTTAACAAGTCTCCAGATATGTATTTACATGATAGACCATACTGACACCTTTTAGTGTTATCTGCCAATCAAGATTTAATAATGTTCCTTGATTAAATGTATCTGGTATTCATTTCCATTGTTACCCTACTTATTTTGCATTTTTGTGTATTCATTAAGAATCCATGGTCACCTGACCTCTTGGCAGCCTTTCGTAAACTTCACATCAACCCTGCTTCCCAGGGATTGCTGGGGTTGTTTTAACCCCCATGAAGCTGAAAGGTCCAAATAGAGTCCAAAGACTTGAGAAGGAATCTGCAAAGTCTCCCCCGACCTCCAACTCCAAAAGAAATGCTTTAGTCTCTGCATTTGGCAACTATCCCCTCCCATCTTTTTATTTTTGGTAAAAGGATTTTATGTCAGACATATTATTAAAAGATTTTATTTAACACTCAGATGCATTTTGTTCTAAAATGAATGCTTGCTCAAGAGTCTAGGAAGGTTTCATGGGAAGAGCAAAGCAATCTAAGCCATATGTATTGGGCAGGTTGCCAGTTGTTTGCCAATATGCCCAAGCCACCTGGCTGTGCATTCAGCCAAGTATGCCATTGCGACTAGCTAGCTTTAACCTCCCGGCTGCTTTTCAGTGCTTAGGAAACTCCAAAGGCCTGGGAGCTGCACTTCATTTTTCCCATGCCAGTAGTTTTCACTCGGACAAAATGCACAGCTACACTGGCCGGTAACTCACAACCGCCCATTTTGAATGAACTCTCCTTTTGTTTAAAGCACCATTCACTGGTGTTGAACCAGTGCCATAAGATGAGTCTGGAGATAGCAGACTGAAACTTTTACCCATATGCCATAGACAGACACTTTGACTGACAAGCAGCATTTTATTCCCAAGCCTGCAGCGAGAGGGTTTTGTGATTCTGGTTTGCTGAGATTTGGATTGACTTCATTTGCCTCTGGTTTCAATTTTTATTTGGGGTGATTCTAACTTTTAAATGTTTGGAAACGTTTGTTCATTTGGTTTTCCCTTTTTGTTTAGTTTAGAAGTTGGTTGTGCTGTTTCATAATTTATCAAGCCTGATTACATAATCTTTGGCAAGCTAGGTCAGGAATTGTTGGGAAGAGCAACCTTAAAAGTGTTGATGGAATCTTGAAGACTGATTTATTCTTTTTAAAAGTCACAATAGAAAACCTTTTACTTCTAAAAGGTAGTATTCTTTTTATAGGTTCATAAGAATTACATAATATGTCTTGTTTTCCTTTTGGCCTTGGCTCCCAATACACTCAGAGATAAATTTAACTTTAACCTCAGGAAATACATCAGTCTAGATTTTAGCCCCTGTAACTTCTTTCTCTTCTATTGTTTTAATTCATATTTTTTCTTTTATGACCTTAAATTTGCATGTGTATGTGTATGTATATATGCATTTGATGTTTGTGAACCATCTCAAATCATTTTTGGAAGGTAGGTATGATAACTAAATAAAAATTCAGTGTAGAAATTTTAATCTTGAAATGGATGTTTGTGGTTTAATAAGCAGGTGTCTCAGGCCAATGATCCCATGTTTTAAATAAAGGGAGCTGTAATGATGTAGATAGGCCTAGAATTTTCATTATTATACATTCTGTGGTAGCCTTTGGTCTGGTCAGTTTATTATTTCCCAACAGTAGTATGGTCCGTACATTCTCAGTTGATGCCGTTTTCCTCTGCTGGCTCTATGACTACTATCTCTCAGATCTTGAAGATCTGTTTTGGCTTGGCTCCAATTTAATCAGTCTGAATGGATCCTATTGAGTAACTTGACTCATTCACCCTGCTGAAGAGAGTTTGAATACACTATTTCTGAAGGTTTAAAAGAAACAACTATTACAATGTTCTTTTTTATTAGAATTGTCAGTCATTTCAGGAAAAATATGTGATCTCCGTGTGTTTATATGTGCGTGTGTAATTTGGAATCCATTTTTCATTCCATTAATAAGACCCATTCAGATTGTCACATTTTGGCCAAAGTCCTGTGACACACTCAACAAAGCCCTGAGCAAGGTGGAGTTGCACCAGCTCACAAGATGGATAGACAGAGCTGGGGAAGTGTCCCAGCGGGTTTTTGCAGTCTGTTAGAGGAGCTGCAGCTGTAACCACCCATCTGTGCTTCTTTGGCTTGGACTAGGCTTCTTTATTGAGCACTTACCCTGAAAAAAGATGGTCAAAAGCAATGGATTGTATGGTTCAAATAATAATGACCAAGAGGAAAACCATTATATCCACACACTGTAAGATTCAGACTTTTGGCATTTCTGAAAATCTAAAATTTCTGCATTATTCATTCCATTGCATGTTTTTCAGGATCCTACTAGAAAGAAAAAAGTGAGCTTTCAGTTTATTTTTCCACATGTACATGAAGATTTCCAGCATATTAAATCCAAAAGAATCCTGACAACTATATTCAGAGTTTCTTCACTGATTCATGTTTTTATCTTATGAGTTAAGCTTTCCACATTAGGTAGTCATCTTACATATCTTTGCTCTTGAGCATTTCTTATTTCCTCATTCATTCTGAAATACAAATGTTGCTTTTAAAACATTTCTGTGCAACAATAAGCTTAATGATTATGGACAAAGAAAAGGCTGTTAGTTATTTGCACTCTTTAAGGTTCTTTATAGACACCTAAAAGAACCTTATAAGAATCTATTAATAACCAAAATGCAAATATTCCCCCAAAATAATATAAAAATTCTACTCCTCTTTTTGATATAGGCAAATGACATAGATCATTTATATGTATGTTTAATATGTGAAAATGAACATGTTTCATCTGAATTATCTAAAATAATGATGTCAGGGTAAAAATAATAATAACCCTGATAAGAATTCTTTCCTTTATTGGATCAAAAATTTCATATTACATATATACAAATCAGATTGAATTAAAGAAACTATCACTTAAGAGGTATTCTTGGAAAAATAAATTACTATGCCATTTCTCCCAATATAACATCTTAAACCAATTACTCAACCAGATATTCTTAAGGAAAATAAATATCTTGTATTTATACTTGAAAATTTGTTATGCATTTACAGTGGAGTGAAATTTATATTCATCTCTTAAATATTTCCTCATACTCAGAGGCCCCCAAAACAACACTGCTGCCTTAGGCAAGATTCTCAGACAGTGTTGTTGTTTTTTTTAATTCCTTTTATTTGATATCACTAAAGTAAATGAGTTTATCAAGCAAAAAAAAAAAAATGGAGTGTTCAATCAGACATCATCTCAATGAGAAATCACTTATGGATTTATTTGTTGAGTGCCTACTAAGCAAGGTGCTAAAACCTCGCCTTACAGAAGATTAAAGTAAGATTGAGTCAGGGACCATGTGTCTTTCCTTTCTCTCCAACATTTACTTATTAGCTTTTCAATCAAATTTTATTGAAAAATGCTTAAATGTTGCATTTTCTGTTAGAATATAGCATACAGGTGCAAGAATCTTATTAAAAACCATTTTGGCCTGGCCAGTTTAGCTCAGTGGTTGAACCAAGAGGTCATGGTTCAATTTTCTGTCAGTCAGGGCACATGCCTGGGTTTCAGGCTCGATCCCCAGTGGGAGGCGTGCAGGAAGCAGCCAATCTATTATCTCTCATCATTGATGTTTCTAGGTCTCCCTTTCCCTTCCTCTCTGAAATCAATAAAAATATATTTTTAAAGAAAACATTTTGGGCAAAAAGGGTTTGGTAAAACTCAATGCTGATTCCAAACCTTTAAAAACTCTTTTGATAACCAGTAACAAAGGAGAACAGTATCCTTAACTTGATAAAATTATATCAAATCAACAAAAGGAATCATAGTGAATTACAAACTATTGGAGTCATCCTCACTAAAATCGGGAACAAAACAAAGGTAACTATTATACCATTATTTTGTAATGTTCTACTAGAAGTTTTGGCTGAACTATTGTTGTAACTCTTATTTCTGATTGATATAGTAGAAAAGAGGAGACAAAATGATCATATTTCCAAATGATAGAATTAATCTACTTAGACAAAGAGTCCAAACAAGAACATGTGGAATTAATAAGCAAATTCAGCAAAATATCTGATTAAAAGATCAATACCCCAAAGCAATAAATTTTTATACAATCATCTCTAATAAGAAGCTATGATGGAAAAAGATCTCATTTGGGAAAGTAATCAAAAGCACAAAATATCTAGGAATAATTTGGCAGTGATTTGATAGGTGTTCTGAGCTATGAGGTTTATAGGAATGTGAAAGTGGCATCTGATGGAATTACCACTTACACATGTCTCTCACATTACAACTTAAAAGTTATCTCTTACTCCTCTTTCATCATGCTTCATATCTAATCAGCCACCAAATTCTGCCAAGTCAGCCTTCTTATTAGCATGCAAATCAATTCCATCCTACCCCAGGCTTCCTTTATGTTTAGACCCTTATTATTTTTAGCCTAGACTATCTCTACTGTAGCCTCCTCTCTCTTTGCTCCCATTCTTTTCCTATCATCCATTCCTTCCATCCATTGCAAGAGTGATCTCTCCAAAATAAGAAGGACCACTCCTTTACTGACATACCTTCAATGACTCCCATCACCTGCTGTATAATTCTGCATTTCTCAGCATTTTATATAAGGCTCTTTATGATCTGGCTTCTCTTCCCCACTCTGGTGTCACTACCGCCATCCCACCTTTCACCTTTGGATACACCATACTCCAGCTCTGATCCAGCTCTATTGAAATATTTGTGGTGCCCTGGCTGGCATGCTCAGTGGTTAGAGTGTTGGCCCATGCACCAAAGGGTCGCAGACTCGATTCCCGGTCAAGGGCACATACCTGGGTTTCAAGTTGCTCCCAATCTCTGGTGGGGGCGTGTGCAGGAGTCAACCAGTCAAAGTGTCTCTCTCACATCCTCACATCGGTGTTTCTCCCTCTCTCCCTCCATCCTACCCTCCCTTTCTCTTAAAAGCAATGGAAAAATTATCTTCAGGTGAGGATTAACAACAACAAAAAGAAATGCTTGTGGTTTACCAAGATTCTGTGCTTTATCAGTGCCTCAGTACTGCATTATCAGTGTGATGTCATTTCATATTCTAGTTCACCTATTGAGTATGCTCTTCCTCCAAATAGCTCCACAGCCTGGAAAATTCCAGGTCCCCTGGCAACACTCAGTGTAAGCATTGTATCATTTGGAAAAGCATTCCCTGTTCCCGTAGCATCTTTATATACTACTATCATAGCACTTACCATTTTATACTGTAGCCATTAGTAACCCCCACTAGAGATCAAAGCTAATTGCATCTATAACATCTAGCACAGTGGCTAGAACATAATAGGTGCTCAGTATTATTGAAACGAATATCAAAAAAAATCTCTTAAGTTTGTAATTCATTAAGTTCTGTTTTTGAGATAATCATATAATTGTTTTCTGGGGCAATTGCTTTTAGATTTTAGTTTTTTTTGGCATCTTGGTCCTAAACAATGACTGAACATAAAATATAAGTACATACATATTTTATGTCACAGCTGAAGTCTGACAGATGTTTAATGTTTTTTTTCAAGAATAAATAATAATAAACTTTTATGAATAGGCTATAATTTGTGTTTATGTTGTCAATGCTAACCATTTCTTTATTATATGACTAGGTTAAGGTCATTAGCCTACTTTCTGACATTTGCCAATCACATAATGCTTTATTTAAACAAATAAATGACACAAAATCATAGATATGTAAAATTCAAATATTCAGATACTTTAATATGCTTAGGATTGAATTTGGCACTCTTACATTTCAGAAAGGTATAAAATAGCTCAGTTTCTAAGAAGGTTGTATAGAAACTAAGATGTGCTTACACAACAGCCAGCCCAAGATAAAAACAAGGGTTTTGCATCCTAAAAAGCCAAGTATCATCAGTTTCATTTTATAGATAAGGAAACTGAGTTTTGAAGTTTGGTGACTTTATGAGCATTACATTCAAGTAGGAATGATGGGTTTGAGGCTGAGACCTATATTTTTAGTCTCCTGGTGAAGGGCTGAAAACAGATTTTAATAAGCTAACCAGGAGTTTAATGAATTGGGAAAATGTAAAGCAAGTCCATGAAGCTCAAGAAACAGAATAGCGATTCATGATTGTCTAATTGTTTTCCATTTTACTTATGCATTTACAGAAGTACATATTGAGTAGGTTATATCTGAATAATGAAGCAGAGCATTAGAGTGCCTCTTCTATTTTGAAGGCATTCCAGAAACACTAATTAATCTAAGCTCACAAATAGTCCTCTGAGTGATTGGGCTAGACCAATTTTAACTAAAAGGGAAATGAAACCATATATATTATATATGTACATATTTATGTAAAGCACAGTAGAGCTATATTACATCAAAGTTTTATTGCTGTGAGTTTGGGGTGACATGTTGTAAGTGGTAAAGCCACAAGTGAGTTATGCAGGTCATCTCAACTAAATGCCAGTAAACTGTTTTTATTGTACCACATCATCCGGTATCCTGCCTCTGCTACACATTTAAAGAGAACCAATTTTAGAAATTTCCAGAGTTGTAAAGTTTTTATTGGTACTATATTTCAAACTTGCTGGCCTGTAAATATTAGTTCAATTAATTGTGGCAAAATTAATGAACAGAACTTTAAAAAAACCAACCACGTAAGATTAGGGTCTTTTATTAAAACGTATTTCTTTCAAGTTTAGTTCAGTTTTCCTGGTTCTGAGTATAAATACATTCTTTTTCCCTCTTCCCTTTTTATGTGAATCTTTTTCTCTTTTCAAAAAAGGACCTCTCCATGGGTACTTAATATCACCTCTAAATTTGATCTCATTTTTCTGAATGTTTGCTTTCACTTATTGCTCATAAATTCATTTGGCAAATTTTTTATTGCTTTTTAACCACTCTTTTAGTTGTAATTTATTGTTAGACTATTAATTTAAAGTATATCATTATTAAACTTTTAATTGAGTGTATACTGTTTTTCCCAAGTAAATTCTAGGCTCTGAGAGTGTGTACTCAATGCTTTATTTTGTCCCTGGGCTCTAAGACAGTTTTTGTTTTTTGGTTTGTTTTTAATGTTCTTTCTCTTTTTCCTTCCCTCCTTTTCTTCTGCAGACATTGAGTACCTACCATTTTCATGTCTGAGCTGTGCATTGATATTGGAGATGAAAGGCTGCCTAGAAAACGGCTTATAAAAATGATTCTCAAACTATTGTGTGCATAACAATCCCTTGGGGAGGTGAATTATTAAGGAAGTATACTACACCAAGCCTTATATCCAGAGAATCCTAGGCCAGGAACCAGAGATGTATACTTTTTTGTTTGTTGTTGCTTGCTAATCCTCACCAGAGGATATTTTTTCCATGGCTTTTTCAGTGAGAGTGAAAGGGAGGGAAGGCGACGGGGGGTGGGGGGGGTGGGGGGGTGGGGGGGGTGGGGGGTGGGGGGGGAAGGGGAGAGGAGGAGGGGAGGGAAAGAGAGAGAGAGAGAGAGAGAGAGAGAGAGAGAGAGAGAGAGAGAGAGAAGGAAGCATCGATGTGAGCTGACTGGGGGCAGGGAGTGAACCCACAACCTACGTACATGCCCTTGACTGGGAATCAAACCCAGACCCCAGACCCTTTGGTTTGGGGAGCCAATGCTCTAACTACTGAACACACTGGCCAAGGCTAAAGATCTATGGTTTTTAACACCAGATGCAGGGAGCCCACAGACTTTGAGAAACCCCAGGCTGAGTGATGGGAGAAAGTGCCATACGCTGATCGTCACAAAGCTATGCTATTTACAAAGTGCTATGAAAGCATCATGCTCCGGGTGTTTAAGGAGCCCAGTGGAGAGGCACCTACTGAAATGAAACTGGAGAAGTCAGAGGGGTAATGTCATAGTTGGTGCTTAATACTTCTCTGGATACATAATGTATATTTGAATTTAGAATTGAACTGAAGTGGTTGAAATCTTGAGGCTTCATGACCTCAAGCAAATTCCTTCACTTCTCTAAGCCTGAATATAGTGATCTTGGGTCCATGTATCCTCAATGCTGGTTCCATGACACTGATTTTGGTTGTTCCTTGCCATAATTAATTATTTTCTACGGAGAATCCATAAGTAGTTGTCCAGAGAGCTGTGAAAGTATCTTTAAACTCTTAACTTCTCATTTTAAACAATATGAATAGAAGGGGAAGGAGGGTCGGCTCCTGTTCCCAATGCTTTTAAGAGTCTATTTCACTGTGTAAAAAGTTTTCAGTTTTGAATGCTTGGTGCTGTCCATTCTTGCGTTATATGGGTACCTGTCTGTCCCCTCTGCTCGTCAGCTCTTCTGTGAGCTAGAATGTCTGTTCTCTTCTTTGTTTTTACACACCTATTATGCTATTTTGCCCTTGATAATCCCTTCAAAATATTGGTATATGAATGAAATGAATCCCTTATAGGTCCTGGTCGCTAGTGTTAGCCCCACTTTAGGCAAAAATGTTTGTGCTTTTCATATTACCATAAAACTGTCAATATTCCCACTTTTCTAGCTGTGGTGTTTTAATGGTCAGAGATCTGATGACTTGCGAGTTACTCAAGAAGACTGAATAGGTATTTTGACTCCTGGCACTTCCAGAATCGGATTTTTATTAAAAGACAATGAGAGCCAAAACCGGTTTGGCTCAGTGGATAGAGCGTCGGCCTGCGGACTGAAAGGTCCCAGGTTCGATTCCGGTCAAGGGCATGTACCTTGGTTGCGGGCGCATCCCCAGTAGGGGGTGTGCAAGAGGCAGCTGATCGATGTTTCTCTATCATCGATGTTTCTAACTCTCCATCCCTCTATCTTCCTCTCTGTAAAAAATCAATAAAATATATTAAAAAAAAAAAGACAATGAGAAACACAGCTTGTATTGCACTATTTTTACTATTAAAGATGGCCACGACTAGGCTATTTCCTGGAAATACAACCTGGTGGGTTCTGTCTTGAACAGAATAAAGCCTTTATACCCCTTTTAAAGCTCCATTCTCAAGAAAGAAGCCATTCCCCCAAAAAGGAAGTTACAACTTGTGGTAAAGCACATGGTAGACAGGAGGACCAGTTTCTGTTGTGTGAATAAAGGAATGAAACGATTACATCACAGTTTCTTAAAACTAAAGTAGATTTATCCGCTTGTAATTTCATTTGTAAGAAACTAAGAGAACTGAGCTTCCCCACTCAATTAAAGATTGTTTTGCTGTTATGAAGGCTCAGGTTAGTGTCTGAAATGCAGATTAGAGATCAGTGGGAATGATGTTCTCTTGTTCATGTGGTTTCTGAACTTTCCTTCATCCTCTGAGGCCCCTCCTTGTGAGAGAACATTGGGGCTGTTCTTATGTTTTAACTAGAGGCCCGGTACATGAAATTCGTGCATGGGTAGGGTCCCTAGGCCTGGCCGGTGATCAGGGCCGATCAGGGCTTTCTGGCTGCCGGCCAGGACCTTCCTTCATTCTGTGCCACCCCCTGGTGGTCAGCAAACGTCATAGCAAGTGATCAAACTTCTGGTCTCCCAGTCGAACTCCTGAGGGGACACTTTGCAAATTAGCCTTTTATATATTTAGATGCTGACTCAGAAACAACAACAACAAAAGTCCTGAAATGGGCAGTTAATTTGCATCAAATTCAGGTAAACTAATCATTTCAGAAAATACCCATTTTTTTTTTTTAAGGTGGGAAAAGGGGGCAGAGAGAAGTGATTTTCTCTAGATCAGTGTCAACATGGGAACAGCTATTCTATTTAGAGCTGACAAACACAATAGTCATTAGAGAGAGTTCTTCCGCTAAATAGGTGTGATGTGGAGGGTGTATCTTGAGTGTACTGCTAGTTAGGGTCCCAAAACATATGGCACAGATATCCTTGAACAAAATAACAGACAGTGTGTGCTCTGTGCTTTTAAGGCAGGTGCTATGTAGAATTTTTATATTTTTTTAAATGTGAGTTGTTGCAATGTACTTTATCACATCCCAACCAAAAATCATGACCCTCACCTGCAAAAATCTCAAATAAACAAAGAAATAGGAAAGCCTGGCATTATAGGGCCAACAGAGGACACCTTCCAAGCCACCCCTTGGCATACTAGTCTAACTTAGACACATTTTGAATTGTTACTGGAAAGGAGTTTTCCTAGGAAGGACCTTTCTTTATTTTTGTGATTCCTTTCCTTTCCCTGTTACCAATTAGTTTAAAATGACTCAGTGTATTCATTTGTTGTATTAATGTGTGAAGGAACACAACCAAAGACTGTGTGCTTTTCATCCACAGGCAGACATAGTCCATTTCTCTAATTATGTCCAGCCCATAAAGCTATGGCAATCACTCTTCTGCTTTTCATCAGGTAGAAAAAACTTAAGAAAATTAACCTGTGGAAAAAGAAACAAAACAAATAACTCTTTGAAGCTCTAGCAAATTACTTTTTCATGTTTTTATTCCAGTGTTTAAGGTGTTTAATAACTGTTTCATAGATGAAGTAATATATATCTAGAATCTTTTTTCTCAACTCCATTCTAATGTAAGCTCCTAGATGGTAGAGAGTTTTGTCTCTTTTGTTCACTGCTTATCTGTAGCACCTAGAACACTATATGTACCATCCCCAATGTTGAAAAGAATGAATGAATGAGTGGGTGAGTTCAAAGCATTCCTTAACCCTTACAAGTAGTCAGTGACATGGTAATTTTTAAGTCATATTACCATATTATCAAGAACCTCAGACTGCCCTAGCCAGTGGTGCTCAGTGGGTAGAGCGTCAGCCTATGGACTGAAAGGTCCCAGGTTCTATCCCAGGTTGTGGGCTTGATCCCCAGTAGGGAACATGCAAGAGGCAGCTGATCAATGATTCTCATCATTGATGTTTCTATCTCTCTGCCTCTTTCTCTCTGAAATCAATAAAAAAATATTTTTTAAAAAAGAACCTCAGACTTACATAACCATGTTTCAAGCAAAAGCACTCGTATAATTCTGAAAAATATACATTTATTTTTATAATTTCCAAGTAGTTTTATTAAACCAATGACAATGAGGGAACCTCATGTTTGTTGGGTTATAGTATTAGCGATAGAAGGATTATTTTGACAATCAACTGATAAAATACTTAAGTCTCTGTGGTAGGCAAAATATTGTGCTTAAGTGTATTAGAAATTAAAATCTTCAAATTCACACATTAGTTTTTCTCCTTATGAGCAGTATAGGTAAAAGTACACATGCAAACAAAAGACCCCTTGTTTGTTATATTTTTTAGCAGCAAAATCAATAGGGATAAGCCAGATTGCTTTTTCATTATAAAATTTCGTTATAAAATTTTTTTCTCTGGCTCTTATGACTATTTTAAGATACAACATTTAAAAGGTGGAGTAAGGTTCCCACATTCTTATTTTTATTCTTGTGTATGCTCTGAGACCTTGGGTTAGCCTTAGCACTTATCTGTGCCTCAGCCTTCCCAGGTGTAAAATTGGCCTAACAATGCTCATCTACTAATTAGGGGGGGCATGAGACTTAATTAGCAAACAGCTGGAAAACCCCTTGAGATAGTTCTGTGAGTCACAATGGAAGTGCATTATTATTAATCATTATTATTGTTATTATTTTTAAATGGCTCAGAGCCATCTCTAAATTTAGTAATAAAATGAATGCATCTAATAATTCTTTCCGTGTACGTGACCTGTGATCATGCATTTCTCAAATTAAATGGCAGAATACTTGTAGGATATGATTATAATGATTCAAGTAAATGATCCTCAACCAATTCAAAATTATATGATTAAGACCCCAAGGAGCTAAAGCAAGCACTTTGCTTTGTTACCTTTCAGCTTCTCAAATAACGCATTTTGCATTAATTTATGTAACAAAGAAAAATTAGCTTTTTTTTCATGTTAACTTTAACTTTCCTGTATAATTAGTTGGAAATTTGGGAGTTGGTGGGGTAGTCATTTCCTGATTTCCAAATCTATCTGTAACACCTTATCCATAATGTACATCTATTATCTTTCAAATATGATTGGCTTAGCTTCCTATCAGTTTTTGATTCAAGTATAATCAGTGGTCTTTCCAAGTAAGAAATCTTCAAATGTCATTGGAAAAGATTATCATATGTCTTATTTTTCTAGTTTCCTTGTCTCCTCCTGTACCCTTTCGTCAAGAAGTGCTTTGGGGTCTGATTTAGGTTATGTTGCAAGTCAAGGGAGAATCAGCTTCCACTGCAGATCGTATGCCTTTAGCTTGAATTATCTCCCGCAGACATCCTGGCTAGCTGCAATGCAAAACTCAGAGGGCTCAAGCCTGAGAAGACCTAAGGTTGGCAGCCCACTAAGTTGGGGATGAGAAAAGAAAAGGGAAATTCTATCTTTTCCCCTCTTGGTTTCCCCACTAAAAATCAATAGCCTGGTCGATAGTTGGTTTTGAGTTGTTCACTACATGCTAGAGTTCTTCTGATGTAAACCTTTGGTGTCTGGGCTTCAGACATTATAATGTGTCAGGGAAGGTTTGATAGCTACCATGGCCCTCCTGGGTTACATTTTATTCCCTGTGACAGCCTTTGTAATGTGAGAGGGAAGTACAGATCAATTTTTTCACCATTTAGTTGTTGGGGAAATTTTTTTCCATGACTTGATTGTTTTTAAAAATTGATCATATTTATGTATTTTTCTTCTAAATAGCAAAAGCTAATAAAATGAGGCCTTTTCACTAATGAGTATTTAAAATAAAAAACAAACCCAGCCGTGCTCTAAATTGTTAAGACCTGGCTGTATCCTGTTCAGGATTTCTCAAGTTCCTTTTGCATGACTTGGAATGACACTTTTAATTTTAAATGTATACATTTGGGGAAACCCGGTGTCCTTTCTTAGCAATACTCTGGAATGGTAATGTCAGGAAGAAAATGGCACAGTGTCAGCTATAATGTTTGTGTGGTTTTAATGCAGAGTTGTTTTTTTAACTATATGGTGGCTTTTATAGATATTGAATAATTATGGGTAATGAATAATTATACATGATGTCTATTAAAAAGTTTTAATTTTCATTTGAGTCCTTTATAGTGAATTTCTTGCTATCTGGATGTGTAAATCATTAAGTTTTCTCTTCTAAAAATAATATTTTAAGTTGTTTACCTATTATCTCTTTGATTCTAATATACTTCTTCAACATAAATACTCGTATCAGAATTATCCTCTAAAGACTTTCAGGTGACTAGTATGTTCAGTAAATACAAGATGATAAAGGTTTTGTAAGATGTCTTCAAGTTTTGAAAGATAAATCTCTAAATGGAATGAAAATGCTTTTGCAAAATTGTGTTGAAACATCTTACAGAGGTGCAAATGCCCTATATTTAATGTACTAAATACACTTATTTGAAATAATTGTCAAATATTTGAGAAGTAAATTAAGCAAGAACATGAGAATCAGGCTTGTTATTCTCAAACAGACTTATATATCCATCATGTTGTATTAATTGAAAGGATTTGGTATAATCTCATAAAGAAACAGGCAAACTCTGGGCTTTCCTCTGTAGTAAAAATATATCATTCATGTCTTCCATTACCGTTCTATAATTATGGTAAGTGAAGCAGAACGGAATCGATAGAGCAATTCATCAATGCATTCCAAACTATTCTAGTACCGTTGACGTCATCTACTGCAGATACTGTCATTCAATAAAGAGACATCTAACAGTATCAAGGCTTTAGGCTGATCTATTTTAGCATAATGTTTTCTTACGTAATGTTCTAATTTTGATTCTAGTTTATTAATTGTTTCACTCTGTGTGGTATTACACAAAATAAAGTATTCCCTGAATTGGATTTCCTGAAATTTAAAAAAATTCAGTCTTCACTTAAAAAAGCACTGCAGTATTATGAACACTGTAAATAGTGCATGGATTTAGACTATTATTTTATACAGTTATGAATGATATCATAGTTGGAACTAGATACAAGCTAGGTATTCTTCAGGCCCAAGAAACATTAAAATTTAAATAACAAATATTTGTCTAGAGATTTAATGACTCTAAATTTTTGTTTTTTAATATCACAAGATTCAAAATTCTTTAGGCTTTATCATCATATTTATGATGAGTTCATTTAGATTTTTAAAAATAAAACCATAAGCAAGATGATCTTTTTACTATAAACTATCCCCCCATACCAATATGATACTAAATAGTCATAACATCAAAGGGAAGATATTACATTGCACATTAAAATGTGATTTATTTCGGCCCTAACTGGTTTGGCTCAGTGGATAGAGCGTTGGCAGTGGACTGAAGAGTCCCTGGTTCCATTCCAGTCGAGGGCATGTGCCTTGGTTGCCAACTTGATCTGGAGGCGACCAATGGATGTTTCCCTCTCTGTCTCTCCCCCTCCCTTCCTCTCTCTAAAAATCAATGGTAAATATCTTCAGGTGAGGATTAACAAAAATGAAACAATAAAAATAAGTGATTTCTTTTAGTATGGAAAAAGGCATCGCATATTATTAAATTGTCACTTTCCGTTTCCATATAGTGGTAAAGTGATCACATCCAGGATCGTTTTAGTGAATGCAACCTCCTAAAAACATCAAGAAATGCTTTTAGGGGCGGGACTTATTTTTGACTGAGTTAGAAACACTGAAACTTAAGGGGAAAGAGAGGTTGACTATAACAGCCGTCTGAGAAAACATTTATAACTCGGTTTTGGAAAAGTCTCATTATGTCCAAGTTCCTACTTTTTGCCTTCTTTTAGACTGGTTCTGTAACATTTTTTGAAAGGCCATTCATTCCCTTACTTGCCTAGCTCTGCACTACTGGGCCGGAAAGCTAGTGTCCATGTGCTCCTGCAGCACGTGGGCCACCGTCTGAGCACGTGGGCCCCCGTCTGAGCACGTGGGCCGTTTCCCGGCTCTCACTGCGCGCTGTGCCCACAGGACTGCCCCGCTGTGTTCTGTCCCGGTTTGGGATGGGCTCGTGAATGTTTCTGGTGTAATCGCGGCTGTGTTTTCGTATCTCCCACTTGCTTGCTCCCTGGTATTGATGTTTCAGAACCTGCCAGCCTAAGGGTTAAAGGGGCCCGGTGTTGAGCTGCTCTCCGCGTGGAAGAAAATTGGGATGTCATTTACCTCGGGGAAGAGGTTGTAAACTGTTTCCTTGGCGAGCTGCGCTGCGGGTTCCCCTACCTGGTATGACGCTGTATTGTTCCCGTGGACTATTTTTAACGAGCATCCCATGTACACGGTGTCTGCGAGGCCCAGAGCCTGCCAAGCAGATTCGCAAAATGGTTGCCAACTGCAAGATGGCTGCCAAGGCCCGGCGGGCCGTTCAAAATGGTGGCCGGGCTCCTGGTCACAGCCCCCCTCCCCCGCCTCCCCCGCAGGAGGGAAGCCGCCGGAGATGCAGGGTCTGGCACCAGCCCCTGGCACGCGTGGGCGGGCGCAGTGTCACCCAGAGCTGCGAGGAGGAGTCCTCGGGACTGCTCGCTTGGCATGCTTGGCAGAAGGCTGGCTGTTCGGGGGAGGGATGTGCAGTCCTCGGCCACCTCCTCTACCTGGTTCGACAGGCACAGAACAACCCCTTGGAAAGGGGCATCTGTGTGTGTGTGTGTGTATGGTGGGGGGGGATGGGGGGGGACCAGGCCTAGACAAGGCCGCCCTTTCACAGAGCTTTCGGCTTGGGGCTGGGCCTTTTTGTGCTGCCTGTGTATAAAGTGGCACAAACTTTATATACAACAGGTTCAAGGTTTATTTTAGTTCTGCATTTGTTTACTCGAGTTTATAGCAATTGCTTTCTGGCAGGGGTGCTACTTAGCAGATTGAAATAAAATCATAAGGGTGAATTAAAACATACTGCTGTTCGTGCTGATTAGAATTTTAGCTCAGTGTAAATACCGGATGCGGGTCCAACTCCGCAGACACTTGGCCCTCGCTCAGCAGGGACCTCCCGGCTGCGGCTGCGGCTGCGGCGGCTGCGGGGGAGCGCGGGGCTGGGCCTGGGCGGGCGGGGCGCGCTCCCGCGGGGCTGGCTGCCTGGTGCGCTCCAGCTCCAGGGTAGACGGAGGAACTGGGGGAATTGTCAGAAGGGGAAATGGGTTGACTTACACCTCAGAACTGGAAGGAGGATTTTAATGAAGCCCTGGACAGTTTTTACTGTGTGTTTTAGCTCTTAGATATAAATAACCAATATTAAACTCAGTTGTAGAAGTGTACGAGTTGTGGTATTTTGAAGAATGATCTAATAGCGAATCTATTTCCACAACTTGTTGAAATTTTTCTCTCTGTGACGCTTTTAAAAGTATACGGGTGAATTAACTTCTTCAGCCAGTCAGTTTACCCAGTGAATTTCTTAAATAGGTGTTCTGTTTAATATCCGCCATGGACTGGTTTTAGACTCTCAATTGAAACCTGAATTCCTACAGATAATTTTTTAATTTATAGGGCATTTTATGAAATGCGTGTGTAGCTCTTCAAAAAAGCTGATTGTCATGAAGGTGGTGGTGTTTTGTCTTATGCCAATCAGTAGTGGAATCAACTAGTTGTAATAGTATAGTAATATAGTCCTATATAGTTTGAATTTGGGGAAATGTACAAAGATTGGTTCAGTTTTGGAGCCCTTAGGTAGTGAGATGTACACTCTGTATATGCTCTAATAGGTAGTCAAGAAATATGATTTTTCAAGTATTTTTTATTGCCATTTAGTCAGCATTGTAGCTAAGACTCCTGAAAGTTCATTTTCAGTCTTCTCTCTCATAATAAGCAATTGTCAACCAAGGCCCAATCACTCAATAGGTGAAATCAAATGTTATTGACAGTGCTGAAATTTGAACTCTGCATCCTTTAAGGCAAAAGATCAATGCCCATTAAGATGCTTCAGCTCTGGAAATTTCAACATAGAGCTACATAGACATTTAGAGGTTAGCTGGGCAAATGTGTGAAATGAAAGTTGCATGGCAGATCGCTTAATACATATTTGCAGAGTACACTCAATGTTTTATGATATTACAAATATAGTTTGATTAAAAGTCTTTCTTGCTAATTCTTAGAAATTAATGACAAGAAACTTGAATAAAACTTTCTTTTTAAATTAACAATCAGGAGTCCATGGCTCTTTACAATAAATCAACACATCTTTAACCTTCAGATTAGGAATGTATAAGTAATACAAATTATTTCCTGTCAATTTTGTGTGTGTTTCTTAATCATATATTTATTGGCAGTTTATTTGGGTGAATAATATTGTTGTAGCAAAGAAAAAAATGAAGTAATTTAAAAATATGCTGTTTTTACTTTGTTTATAATGGATTACAATATTCATGAATAAATAAGTAGAATTTTTTCAAATTGCCTGGAACATAATTCTAAATTGTACAGTATGAAGTACCAATCAGGCAATTTTTAGGGAGGTAGAATAAGGCATATTTTTGCAAATTCCCAAAGAATCCATCAGCCTTCTTCCTTATATGAAAATCACAGTACTTTTTAGCATTTTAAGAAAAACTTCTGCCATTGTTAGACATAATTCCTATTTTAGGTTAGTGATTTACAACTTTTTTTTTTTCTTCAGGACAGTTTTCTATTAGTCTTCCAAAGTGAGTATTTTAATTTAAAAGAGTTGTTTGTGTTTTTAACATATAGAGTGGTGTATTTGGCATTTTACCCTTTTCTACATGGTGTACATGTGTAATTGGTGCATGGGGTGTATGTGTATGCTTGTCTATCCAAGTATGTATAGAGATATAAAATTTACATTCTATATAGTAGCTTTCTGCATAGGGCAACCCAAACAGCTGTTATTCCTTTTTATAGCTTCTTTAATCTATGTGCCAACAAGTCAGTTTACAAAATCTGTTTTGTTGATGACTGCTGCGATAATAATTGTGGTGTTTTGTGGCTTGGCAAAAGACTGGGGTCTCCTCTGAGGACTCCTGCCAAAGGCTTTGAAGGGGTTGAGGTGGATTCACTGCCAGAATGAGTCACCACTCTCCATTTTATTTAGTGTCCTTCTGCCAAGGCCTTAGACACTTTCTGTTTTCATTCTTTTGTAGGCTTTCCTCCCCACATTGTGGTTTTCTTCACAGCCAGAGGCCTGGGTCTGCCAGGATAGGTGAGAGGAGCTGGCTACCCTTCTCTAAACACCAGTGTGCAGTGAAACTGGAGGGCTAGGGGGTTAGCTGGTATGCACCTAGAATAAATGGGACTTTAATTATACAGTTATGAATTATAAATAAAACGATGGACTTGTATAATCTAGTACACCATAGTCACCTGCATTTGGGTCAGAAATTCTCAGAAGAGTAGTTATTTACTTTAAGTAGCATTCAAATAACCAGACAGCGTTTTAACGCTTTTCATAATGGACTGTTGAAAAACCTTAGATTATTCATGAGTTCTGGCTTTAGGCCCAAATCTTGAGTTTTTCTTTAAACAAAAGAGTACCATCCCCCTCTTTTTAAATGCCATAATATTTTGCCTCACATAAACTATTTCTACACCCACCTAATGGTTTTAAAAGAATAATCCTAAAGATTTTATATCTACTTGTCTCCATTTAAATTGTCACCAATAAGTGGACTCAGAGATATGAATTGCTAGTCTATTGTCAAAGACATTAGTGATTTAAATATTTTTTCTTTATTAAATACTTTCAATAAATTGAAATAAGTTGGAATAAACACCCTCTTGTTAGGTTCTTCTAACTCAAATACACATTATGTATATAGAAAGATGGCCAGGATAAATTTTCATCTTCAAAATGTAGCAAAAATGGCATTTCATACATTAATATGAGAGAACTTAGTAGGACTTTTGATGACTTTGATCCCAATAATTCAGATGGTTTTTTAACTACAGTTAGGACAACATCCTAAAATCTAATAAACTATACAGAATTAAGTTGCGGGCGGGGGGGTTTAGTTTTTTGTTTTGGTAAGCATTCATTGTGTTAGGTCTTTACACATGGTCTGCACAGTAAAACTTCATTATAACATCCCCTGAAAACATTTCTGTAAATATAAAGTATATTTTTCAAAGTTCAAAGTCCTAAAACTGTGGGACACCAAAAATATTTTCCACACGTTATAGTCCAAGCTTTTGTTCCTTAGGGGGAAAAATGCTGTAAAATGACTCATTTAACACTTTGTTTAAAAAATAGATGCTATTAATAATTGATTATTATTCCTCATAAATATTTCAGTTAGAAAATGTATAATTACATAGATGAAGAGTCTCAGATAATATTAGGATAAAAATTGGTCTAATCATATTCTACAGAGGTCACTGGTTGGCAATTCAGATAAGTTAATATATGTGAAAGCCCTTTCTAAACTGTGAACTATTATATAAATATCGATACATTACATTTTTATTTTCTTAAACTTCCGATAACAAAACTCTTCTTTCCATGTATCTTCTTCACAGTTACCATTTAAAATATGAAAAAAAATAAGAAAACAGAAGCAGTTTCTAAAAACCTGTAGCCACTTTGTGATATAAATTCATCCAGAATTTATATACTTAGAGTTTACGGCAAGATTCCAGGACAGAAATTCTTTCGGATGATGTATAAACCACTCAATCCCTAGTTAATGCTCAAACCATGTGAAAAGTTCCAGATGAAGTTTGTTTTGAGCCCTATCTGAACCCCATAAACTGAGTGAAGTTCTATAAACCCTGTGTGAACCCCAAAGAATCAGAATAACTAAATCTGGTGCATCTAATTAAAACCTGCTATTTTCTAGTGGCTCCTTTTTTGTCCAGAATTTGAAGACAAACTTGGCATTTGGAAGTGAGCTGTTTTATTTTTGAAGGTATGAATCATAAGCTACTTGGTATTTACTAATATACTAGTAGTTACCCTAGTGTGAAGATCTAATAATGTTTTGGAAGAGGAACTGGAACCACCTTACATGTACTAATATTCTCAGGATCTCTCATGAAGTCAGCAAGACAAAAATACATAAATATAGTAGTAGGAATGGTTGTTTTATTATTAATGTTGTATTAATAGTAGATATCTTCATCAACATTATTTTGAAAGAGTAATGTTATCTTGAATTTATACTAGACCTCTGTGCCAAACACTTAAACTAAGACTCTTGATACATTGCTTATTGTGATAGTGTGAGTTGTCAAAAACTAGGTATTTTGCAAAAGCTAGGTCCAGTTATGCAAAAAGAGAAACAGAATCACTGATTAGCTAATCACTTGGCTTCCGACTACTTGCATGACTTCAGGTTCTGGTATATTAATCTTTTGGGGCATCTGTCTCATCTTCTGAAAAATAAGGAGACTGAGTGAAAATGACTTAGAGTTCATTCAACTCCTAAAAAAAAATCTGGAAATACCATTGCTGTAGATTTAGAAAGCCTATCTCCAGAAGCAACAGCCTTTGTGTCATTGTTCATTATATCCTTTTTGAAGATGAGGTGACTGATCCATGAAGGACACATTATAAATCACTAGCTAACTTCCCTTATTAATCACCATAATCAGAAGAATAATCACAGTTATCACATACTGAGTGCTTACACTGTCTCATACATTGTGTGCTTGGCTCTTTCCATGAATTAGCTTACTTTTCTTTCTGTGGTTCTTCATTAGTAGCTTTACTATCTTAGTATAGCAATGACATTAGTTATCAATGATATTAGTATATCAATGATATTAAGTTGACTAAGCATTTTGCATGACTGTTTTTATAGGCCAGTGTCCTGGAGTGTTTAAGAATCCTGAAATTATTCCCTTTGCTTGTCAATGCTGACAGTTAACCAAAATAAGGACTTCCTTTCAATCTCTTAATCAGTTTGCTTTTTTGACTGTTTGTCTTATAATAATTTTTGTAAGGATTAATTAATTGTCATACATTTGTCAATCCATTCAATCATCCATCCATTCATCTATCCACCCACTTGTGTACCTGTAGGCTTTTGCGCATTGAAGAAAGCTAGGCGAGTAAGAAATTCTCCTTGTCATAAAGAGGTTACAATTCCCTAAGTTACAGGGCCACAGTGAAAAGAGTGTCAAGACACACCTTAAGTACATCACCTAAATGGCATTGGTGAATATTTTCAGAGGAGTAAAATGTTGAGCTGACATTGAGAGAAGTATGTGCTTCATAGGCATTCACGTTTCATTTCCGGGTAAGAGGTGGCACTCTGGAGAACAGGGCTTTTAAAATGTCTGTGCTTAGCCCCGTTCTAGGTGCTAAGGAAAGTAAATAGTTGCTGAAATAGTCCTCTGTCAAGCAGTGAACTGTATCTTTGAAGCCGTCGCCACATACACAGCACCTCCCTAGGCTCTGTCTGTTGTAGGGTCAGCTCATTAAAGCTACTTTTCGGGTCTTTGTTAATGTCACGCAGACCTTGTGACAGGTGTTACAGCTGCCAGCCTGGCACAGTGCATTGGGGGCATGCTGTAATTGCTCTTGATGCCACCCTTAATGGGTTGGGTAAAAGGCAGCATCATGGGTGAGAGGAGGTGAGAAGATACCCTCAGGCCGTTACTGACATCTGGTCGCTGCTGTTTCACTGTGGTGTCTAGTGGTGCCGACAAATATTGGACCTGTGAGTTGAGTTGGCTGCCACCATTGGATTCCTTGCAGCTATCATTTCACAGCTGGGCAATGATTTTATCTTGGAAAGGGGGGATTTATCTCAGGGCCAGAACAGTCTCCTGCCAACATGGCCCTGAGAACTTTCTTATGTTTATTAAATGAGAGAATAAGTATCCTCATGACCTCCTTTATTAGGTGTTTGCTGGTTTTGAATTTTGTGTGTGTGTGTGTGTGTGTGTGTGTGTGTGTGTGTGTGAGAGAACTCCTCTTCAAGAGTTTTGAATATTTTTATATGTCTGTAGGGTGATAAGCAAACATGGATCTGAGAAAGTTCTGAGAATTGTATTCAGCCTGCATTGACCAAGCCCCTATGTGTCAGCCACTGAACTAGGTCAGGTGCAGAGAGAATAAAGGCCTGACCTCAGCCAGCTCTCATTCCAGCTGGAGGGACAAACCTTAACTACAACATTGGACAGACTGATTCAAGTGAAAATGAAGTAAAATGTGAAACAAAAACTTCATGCACAAGACTTCCCGACTCACAAATTAGACAACTCCCTAATATTAAAACACTCTTGAGAAGGGGGTTTTCAGGCTCTCTGGAATCCCCAGACTTGAGTTTCCCCACAGAACTAAATTAAAAGTAACTATTATCTCTCCTTATGAGCTTTTGTTTTGCAAATAATTGCATCTTCCTGAGACTCAGTATTTTGGTTGGAGCAGAGCTGTAGTCTAGTGTTAAGTTGGATAGGAAAGTTGTGAGACTATTAGGAAGGGGATTTAGATATTTATTTAAAACCAGTCACAAGGTTTTTCTAGAAGATGCCCATGTTACAATCCTAACTTAAATACTAACTTAAACAAGAAACTCGACTTTAGGTGTGCTCAATGAATAGTCAATGACCATTTCTGGGGTATTTTAAGACACTTTTAAACCACTTAATTATAAATATATTAGTAACTAAGAATTGTCAATTAAACCCCCTTCCCCATTTCCATGTCTCTATGCGTACCCACTCTAAATGCTCATGGAGAAATAGCATTAAGGCTCTAATCTGACCGTAGTGATTTTACAAATGTAAAGGTAGCATTTCATGGTCCCTGAAGTGATATATTATTGGAAGAGCATTCAGACAATTTTATTTTAATTGATTCTAACTCTTAAGTATGCAACCAATCTGTGTATATCTCTTTTTAATTATTTATCTGAGCTGTGATAGAGAAGTGGGTAATCATTTGGGGATCCATTCAAATATCTTGAAAGGAAGGCATTCATCTTTTATGACAGGCATGCTGAAAGGTATAAAACAATACATTTTTATTTAATAATTTCATTAATACTATTTATAGTGAAAACTATTTAAAAACATGAACTATACAAGATGCTCAATAAATATATTTTGATTGAAAAAGAATTAAATGAATAATATTAAGTGAGGAAATAGAATATAAGAACATGAGAAATAAATGATTTTCAGGAGGAAACCAAATGTTATAGTTAGGACAACAATGAAATAATCCCACTATAAGAAAATTAATTCAGCTAACACACTAAATGTCTTCTGTATGCTTAATATGGGAAGTGTGACGGGGGAGGTGGAGGAAATGTATCAAAAATGAATAATATTCATTACCACATTCCTGTTGACAAGTTAGAATACACAAGATATACTAGTGAAATAGTGAATTCAAGGAAGCAAGCATGTTATAGGTTTGACTCATCGTGTTTGGATACTTACAAGAAGAGGTGGAAAAACATATAATTATTTTTATAGGAAAATATTTGTAAATTATACTTGGTTCATACAAGTATGAAGAAAGCATATGGAAGTTTCCTATCTATATTTCATAGTGTTTGTAACATGCTCGGTACAATGTATAGGTCCTTGTCCTAGTCCTTTATGATGAGAACGATCATTTTAATTGGATTGCTTCTTTGGAAACAAGACAAAGAATACATTGCTAAAAGCTTCTGGGGGCCATTTTCAATATTTGTAATAATATAAGTGCTAGAAATGTGCTTCAATTTGTATGCAAATGTAATAATGCCTTATGTAAGCATAGTGTCTCTATAAGAATTTCATAATATTTTCTATTTAAATGCAAGCAGACAAAATTTATTTTAACTTCAGATTAGAAGATCAACTCCATATTTCTCCTTTGCAACTATTTGGCCTTTCTTTCTATTCCCACTGAGCAATTTAAAAGTTATTTTTTATTTTGCTAAAAATAGAATGTTTATTTCTATAAGTGCCTTGTGTGTGTTTTTTTATGACCTGGATGGTATGTGTCATAAATATAATTTCTTTATGATTGGCCAAATTTTTCACTTTTACTTAACATCTTTGCAGTAGCCTAAAGAATGTTTGTGTTGAGAGATAACTTAGAATTTATTACCTTACTTTTAAGAGTACCTCTGATAATATAGATTTAACAGTTCAATTATAAATTTCTATTACCTATATATAGGTATATACATGAAATAGGTTCAGAAATTAAATGGCCTTTGCTATATGTTTCTTTTCATGGCTTGAATTTAAATTTTCCCAATGTTATATATATATATATATATATATATATATATATATATATATATATATATATATAACCAGACACAAATTAAGATTATAAGAAAACCATGGGCCAGTTTAGTGCCTATTGAAATGTACACTGGGATATTAAAATGTTCTGTTGAGCATTATGAGTAGGGAGAAAAGGGCTCTCTATCTCTTTTCTGAAGCCAAGTCAAAAATTGTGCTTTCATAACATTCCATTGAAAAAGATACTATAAAAATGTTTTATAAAATCTTACCTTGAAGTTTTTTTCTCATCAGTAAGGAATTATGTTTAAAATTATGGAGTTTACTAGAGGATAATATAATTGTGTTTAACATAAAAAAACGCATTGAAAATCTGTATGGATTTGGTTAATCTGAACTATAGATTGGTTAAACTTATTTTATTTTTGGATATTCCATAAATTCCAGACATCTCTTTCTGTCTTTCCTATGTATGAAAAATCCATACACAACAGAGAAAAGATGGAAAAAATGGAGAGCTTTCATTTCCCTTATTTTCACTTTTGTTCCATCACTCTGTGCTTGTTCTTTGTTTAAATAAACTTTTGTGGTATGTCTTTCACACATCATCTCTCCTCACTTCAAAGGCTTCTTTTAATAACTTAGCTGGCTCACTTTTCTTTTGCATGTGAAATTGATTTAACTAAAGTGTGTGTGTGTGTGTGTGTGTGTGTGTGTGTGTGTGTGCACATGTGTGCATGCCAACATGCACACACACATCTGTGCAAATAAAACTTTTACTGGAAAGGAAAGTCTGTGATCTCTGGTTAACTTTAAACACATACACACAACTTGTTGAAGTGAGAAAGCCTAAGCTCAGAGTCGATCTATTTTTGAGAACTAGATTTTTCTCTTGGTGCTATCTCAGTTTCCTCAACCTGAAATAAGGATAATAATATTTATTTTGCAGAAGTTACTGGGAAAGTTACACATCTGTAAATAACTTAGCTCACAGTGCTATATATAGACAGTTAGTAAATGCTTGATGCTACCACCACCATTTTAATCATTATACTTGGACACAGCTATGTAATTTATTTTGAAAATGATAGTAGTTAAACTGACAATAGTAATTTAACTGATAATAAGCAGAAGGTTGAAATTAGGCTTTTTGCTGCTAAAATTTTGATCTTAAGCACAATCACATGATATGTGGTACTTATATTAACCTGAAAATAATAAAATATTTTTGCCGAAACCGGTTTGGCTCAGTGGATAGAGCGTCGGCCTGCGGACTCAAGGGTCCCAGGTTCGATTCCGGTCGGGGGCATGTACCTTGGTTGCGGGCACATCCCCAGTAGGGGGTGTGCAAGAGGCAGCCGATCGATGTTTCTCTCTCATCGATGTTTCTAACTCTCTATCCCTCTCTCTTCCTCTCTGTGAAAAATCAATAAAATATATATTTAAAAAAAAATAAAATAAAATATTTAAAAAACAGTGAAAGTATTATCTATGTGATTGTTTTAGATTGTCAAACAACTGATGTTCAAATGGGTATAAATTTTTCCTTTAACATAGTGTCATTTTAAAAAATGTTTGACCAATCACAAATTATTTAAATGAAAACAGAAGTAATGATATACTGATAGTCGTACAAAATAACAAAAATGTAAATATAGTTTAGAATTTGAAAATACTGTATTAGGAGCTAGGATGTCCAATTATTTTTCTTTTTCTTTAAATACTTTCAGATTAATATAGCAGGTGGATAGAGATATCAATTCAGCTACCATTTTAAATACAGTAACTCTGAGAAGTTCTAGTTATTTCTGGCATTATTAGAAATTAGAGCTATACCAGAATGATGTCTTTTTCAATATTGTGTCCCACCAGCAAGCATTCATGTATCAATTATCATTGTCTACTCATAATATTCACTCAGTGACTCTTAGAATTTTATTTTCATTGGGTAGACTCTCACAGTAGAAGCTCTGTATTAACCAGCTTGCAAGATTAACTAAGACTTTTTCTTTTCTTTTTTTAAAAATTTCTTTATTGATTAAGGTATTACATATGTGTCCTTACCTATTTTCTTTGTAACATACTAACTGATGCCTATAGCATGTTAAATGCTCATGGCCAATAGTTACCTACCAGACCTACTAGCATACCTAGCACTTTTGTTTTTACTGGTTGTGTACTTATCAAAAGTCAGCTGTGCTATTCCCAGACGTGTGTATACTTCTATTATTGGTATTGTTTGCCTCAGCATTTGATTGTCCTGATGCATACCTGTATGGTGGATGGAATGTGGAGAGACAGAATGGTTTCCTACAGACAGAAGTGTCAGTTGAGGGTGCATTTTATTTCCCTATTTGTTCAATTTGTACCCAGAACATATCATATGGAAAACTGGGCCAGGACACTGACCAGAGAACTCCAGGGAACTTGACTAAACACAAGTACAGGAGTTGGCATTTAAGTTGAGCTGACCTGTTGAAGAATATAGCATAAGTTACTGGACCAAAATTAGAGCACAAGGTGAGAGGCTAGGGTTGGCTAAATGCTGAAGCCCATGGTCAAGTTGAACTTCCCTTAGCCCTACTGCCTCCTGAGGATGGATGCACTTACAGATTGGGATTGTTATGCAGTTGGACATCAAATGGTGATTTAACTGGTGTGGCAGAGAGCCAGGTGAGGACTGAAAGTGTTCAAATAGAAGTAAAAATAAAATTGCTCCATGTCTTTCTTTGTGAAGACAAAACCCAATAGCCAAAGGGCTGAAAATTTTCCCCAAGAAACTGCTATTTTTGAAATGACAGTGGAGTATACATCTGCTTCTTATGGTAGAATAGCAATATCTAAACAAGATAAGCTCTTTGCTTTGTGCTGTTGTTGTTGGCGGTGGTGGAGGTGGTTTTTGTCCTGGCATCTACTCTTGCCTGACACCAAAAAAAGCAATGAACTGTTGGCTGATTTGACTTGTCATGATGACATTTGTAATTCAGATATATCCTTTACTAAAGCAAGTATAGACATTGCTTTTTCAGAATCTGCTATCTGCTGACTATTTTTGTAAATTTGGATTTCTATTTTGTTTGGCTATTTTGTTGTTGCTGGTGGTGGTGTTGGTGTTCTACAGTGGAGCATACCTATAGCCCAACTAAGGTGTTTGAGTCAGACTTTATAAACACAGAAGCACTCCGAATGGGTTTATTTCATGTGTTTCATCTTACGTCATTTGTGGCACTGAAAGTGAGATTATAATTCCCAGAGTGCTGGGACAGTTCATTCAAAGGTTAGCCTACCTATGTTTATAGTAGTTCTCTGTAATATAATTGTAACTAATTTCCACTGTTGTTTTTGGAGAAAACCGTAGACTATAATTATGTGTTAGCACTTTTTAAACAGCTCCCTGCATTGTCATATTATTTTAAGTGGGCTCTGTTGAAAATAACCTTTTATGTTTTGATTGCAAGAATATAGCTTACACAGGTCTGTAGTTAGCAAAATACAAGGATCCAGTAAATGATAGAGCGTCAGTGCAACTCTAGAAGCATTTGTTAAACATTTCCCGAGCTGCCCTAGGTTTAGAAGGGAAGTGGTCAGGGAAACAAATTCTTTGTTCTTTAACAGTTGATCAATCTTGTTGGATAGGCAAGATATTACATAGAATAGCTAAGCCCCCCATGCAAAACAACAACAACAACAAAAAGAACACATCGTAGTTTGCAAATGTAAGAATGCTGCACATGAAGCATACTTTATTTCGTTTCTGTGGTCCACTCATAAGAAATCCCAGAGCAGTTAAAACCCCATCTCCCAGAACTAAGGACAGCAACACCATTTTATCTCTTGGCAAATGTTGCCTATATCTTCACCAAATGGCAGATATCTGGATTTAGTTAGTCATCTGGACACACCCTTCTGCTGCATTTCATTGCCATATTAGTAATAGAATTTTAGTGTTGATTTAAGACAGTCTGCCTTAAAGCAGATTGCATAGTTTGCACACTGTGAATTGTAATTAAAGTGTAAGGGGTGCTTATTATGTCAACAACTGGCATGAGAACCCCCAAGCAGCAGGTGACCCTGAGCATGTGACGTTTGTGACAGCTAAGATCCCCTTTTCACTGGTTTAGCAATCTGAAAGTCCAAATTGAAAGAAGCCCAGAGGCTGTATATTTCATTAGATCCCAGGGGAAGTACAGGATACAGCTTCCTTCTGCTTTCCTGGGAGGTCGCCAGAAAGTTTGTAGAGCTCTGTTTCTGTCAGAGGCTCCAAAAAGAAAAGAAAAAGCACACACAAAACAAAACAAAACACCATACACACCACAAAACCATCCACCAATCACCCCCAAGACCATAAATTTGACATTTCCCACAGTCTCTCTGAGGCCACAGTGTTGCAGTGTCAGCAACATGCCCCTTGCCTTGAATTGTTTGAAAGGAAGGCTCAGTATTCTAGCATTTAGAAAATGTTTAACCATCCAGGTGCAGTGATTCTTTTGGTACACAACCATGAAAATTGATCAAGTGCAGATATCATGTGATTTGTTTTAGACACTTTTGCATTATGCATTACATTTTCCTCACCTGCTAGAATGGAGTGGAAGTCTGTATTTAGAAAGATGAAACCACATGAATAATCAAGGAAACAGACCACGGAGACATGCCATATGTATTTCAATTCTTACTGTGATGGGTGAACCATTTGAAATGTGGTCACATTAAAGGTATGCTTCTGTGGGAGGCTCCGAACCTTTTAAGGGTAGATTTTTCATTGTGTTCCACAGACAGTATAGACCCCCTCTAGGATTTTGGTTTTGGTGGAAGGTTTTCATCTTTAGTCATCTTGGAACTGGACTGGAAGTTGCTGGAGTGAGTAGAAAAGCTGCATGTGTTTTCTCAGCACCTCACATTGGATTCTTATCATCAGGAAGTTTCCGTATCACAGAAACGGAAACTATAGTACTTGTACTTTGTTACTTAAATTTGGCAATACAGATCTTTTGGTAGTTGATTTTGAATCTGGTACTCAAGCTTCCCTCATGAAGTGTTGCTAGTCTGCCCTCACCTCAGGAAGACCAAATTGAAGGAAGTACTTCTAGCTCCACTTATACTTAGCGTACCTTTTAGTCCCCAAGTGTATCATCTATATCTATCTATCTATCTATCTATCTATCTATCTATCTATCTATCTATCTATCTATCTATATATCTATCTATCTATCTATCCATCTATATCATCTATCTATCTATCTATCTATCTATCCATCTATCTATCTATCATGTTGTTAAATTTAAATCAGAAAATAAGAATTATTGAACCCAGACTCCACTTTTGTGTATTTTATTGTTTGGTCAAGAAAGAAGGGGTTACAGTTGCTGTTTGTATGCTTGTGTGTGACTATGTGTATATGTTTATGCTTAAGAACACTTTAAGGTTTCAAAGAGAAGCTTATACCATTCTTACAAATTTAGTAACTACATTAAAACCTTCCAACTTTAGAGCTGAATTCAAGTACTGTCATTCAGGGACTACCAGTTGTTGTTTTAAAATTATACTTCATGTATTATAGAAAATTTGCAAATTCTTCTTATTTATATTCTTCAAGGTCATTCCTTCTATCTAGTCAGAGGGAAACCTAATATCCTTAGCAGAATTTTACTTCAGTTACCCAGAGAGAGATGAGAGAATAGGCTGAGAGGATGTGATAGAAATTTGTCTGTCTATGCTGCCTGTTTAGCTAACTAATCATCAATTTCTGCATGCAGAGGTAGAAAATGGTTTCAGGTTATGAATTTTACATTTTTTACTTAGCTCCTAAATGAAGCTTTTAAAATTTTTCAATGTGTTACTGAATACTACTTCCTTAATCTCTATTCTTATTTTATCATCCTTTATCAAATGTCCTAACCTGCTTTGAAAGTATGTATTTTATTGTTTTATCATCTGTACATATCATATCACTTCATGGATATCATATCGTCTGTTAAAAAAATAGCATGAGTAAAAGTGAATTTATAAAAAATAAGCCCTTTTCAGAACTTTTGGCTAATTGTAAAAACAACATTCTCAACTTTAGGCCAGGGTTTTTTGTGTGTGTGTGGTTTTTTTTTGTTTTTTTTTTTTTTAAGGATTTAAGAGTACCTGAGATTATGCCCATATCAAGCCAAAGGTGAAAGCTCTTCTATTGAGTGAAGGAGGGTGTGGCAAACAGGCTGGGTATCAGAACTGGCCTCCACTCTAACAACATTTTCAACACAGTTTAAATATCCATCTTTTGAAATGCATGCTAGAATAAAACCAAAAAGGAACTTTTCATATTTTATTTTTAGTTATATAAATGTAACTTCTGATGTTGTTTTTGTTGCTGTTGCTGATCTAAGTGGCAGCAGCTTTACTGATACACTAGTCCAAACGTGTTCATGTCACTCCATCACATACTTTGTAAAATGCTTTTGCTCTCTAATATATATTAAGGTGTCTCTAGTGATTATGAAACCAGAAATGCAGAAGCTCATCAGCACATATGGCAGGAATTTTCTATAGTAAGGACCTAAAAACATTTACATTAAACAAAATTTGTGAGCTTAAATTAACCTTAAAGACTCTGGTCCCAAAATATTTGCAAAGAATTATTAGAGTTGTCTCTTGATGTGAGTAATTCACTTCCCTTTTAAATCTTAAGTTTTGTTGGTTTATGTTTCAAATATTACATTACCTAATAGAAGTGTTGTGAGCACTACACAAGACATTTGCCCATCCCTGAGAGAGAGAGAGGGAAGTTGGTTCCTTATTTGTAGCCTTAAGTGAAAAATCTAGCCTGTTTTCTAAGTGGACTTTGTTTCTACTAGGAGATAGAAAAGTCTATAGGTCATGTCTGGGATAGCCCTGGCCCCTTACCTCTGTGCAAGGTCACTTATTGAGCATTTATTAAATGCAAACCTTTCTTTAGGCAAGTGGGAGCCTTGTGCCCTCAAAGGCTTGCGACTTGTTGGGAAGGCAAATGGGATTATACACATGGAGAAATGAAACAGGAGCTGAGCCCTGCTCTTAGTAACCAGGCTGTAGGGAGCCAGAGGAAGGAGCAATCCTGCCAAGAGGAAGAGAGAGGATTCTATCTTCACCCTCTTCCACACTGAATTACCTTCTAAATTTAGGACAGGGATCTGTGCTGTTTAAATGTGACTAGGAATGGGACAGAATGCAATTACAGGTACGTTCTGTGCCTAAGTGGGGTGCTGGTGAAAACAGACGGTAAAAGCAAAAGCAAACTGAAAATTTCCCAAATATTTGATAGAAAGCACTGGGTAAAGTGTTTCAGTTTTTAAAAAATATTTTTTTATTGATTTCAGAGAGGAAGAGAGAGATAGAAACATCAATGATGAGAGAGAATCATTGATCAGCTGCCTCCTGCATGCCCCCTACTGGGAATCAAGTCCGCAACCCGGGCAGGTGCTCTGTGAACTCCTGGCTCATAGGTCTATGCTCAACTACTAAGCCACACCGGCTGGACAAGTGTTGCAGTTTTAATTAATGTATTTTAATGGCAATTGAGGGTTAATAAGCCCAATGGGGACTGGTCCTAGTTATCAACATGCTATTGCCATGCAGTTGAGAATAGTTATGGCCTGTGAATGCAATGCCAGTGGGTTAATTAAACTTTGCATTAGTCTGTTACTCATTTCTTAGGCAGAGGGACTTTTGGTTTTTCAGTTGCAATTTTGTTTTTAACTTTAGATAAGTTTGAGTCTCCAGAAAAAAAAATCAAGAGTGGAAGAAGTGAGTTTTTGAATTAATGAATTTGTTCAAACAAGACAGAGGACCAGAATGAACAGTCTAAGGTTCAGACATCTTTCACAGAAAAGCTATGTCTACATGTTCACAGTCATTGCCTCAGTGTTCTACTTTGCTTCTAAGGACATGACGTCTATTTTCCATGTAATTTTTCAGACAGTATTTTAACCCATTTATTTTATTTTCTCAAGGAACTTTTCAAGCAGATTTTTCCATGTGGTGAGCACCAGGGACCACGATTCTCTCTGCATTGATACTCTCCTGTCTTAAGCAGTGTGGTGATTTGTAGCTGGTGCTGAATTCTGCTGAGGAGGAATGTCAGTGCTTTGCTTTGCAAGCTCATGGTAGTGTAGAAGCGGTGAGCACAGAGCTTTGTGAGCCTCTGTTCACTGCTCTGTCTCCAGTGCTCGTGAGAGGGCGTGGCACACAGTATGGGCTTGATATATATTTGTTGGTTTTATTTGTGGAATGACATGTTGACTAAATGATGACAGTGTGCTATTAAGAAATTTTAGTTGTGTTTCCATTTTCTGTGTTGCTAGATTTTTAATATTTTAATCAGAATGTGACAAACATTTCTGACACAATTTTAGATTTTTCAATGACGTCTGAAGTGCCTTTTACTCTTTTGCCGTCATTAGTTTCTTGGGACATATAATCCTTAGGGGGGAAAAATAGTTAGACTTAAAGAATTAGGAATTTTAGGGGAGATCTAGCTGGTATACTTTAATAGCCTTGAAGATGAGATAAATGACACCGAGGATTACCGAGTTTTTAACAATGGAGTCTCAATCCCAGATTTCCTGATTCTGAACCTGATGTTCTTTTGGGGGTTATTAAGCAAATGCCTTAAAGCTTTTCCTCTCCAGTGCTCTCTCTCACTCTTGGTCTCTCATCTGTGAGTCCTTTCTTTAGATGAATTGGGGAATAGTGAAGTGCCCCAGCAGAGCAGGACTGGGGGGTGCACTTCACGTGGGAATGTCTTGGGCCTGCTGCAAGGGGCAGCCGGCAGCAAACAGCAAGCTGGCGATCTGCCTCCCTTGCAAAAGTTATTTCTCTTATTACAACAGAGCTAATTAGTGGATTTTCTAATGTAGGAAAGTGTTGCCGTTAGTAAAAGTTTCCTCGGCGCCAGAAAGCAGATGGTGGCTGTGAGCAGTGCTTTCTTTTGCCAGGTTTTGTATATGCTTTCTAAACCTGCAAGAGATTTTGCTTTCCCAGATTTCAGACTTCAGATCTTTTTTTTTTTTTCCTGAACAGAAATGGAAGCTTATGTTTAAATGTACGTGCCTCTTGTGGCCCGTTTGACACATCATAGTTACTTGAAAATGTTGAGTAACATTTGATGTTCTGCATGAACTTCTCTGAGAGCCTTGGGACATTTTTATGTTGTTCTAGACTTTCTCTCCTTACAGAAATCAAGAGCTTGTGTTTGGAGATTGGCACAATAGGGGGTTTTGGTAGGGTTATGAAAAGCAGCCTATAAGATTTTCTTGATGTGGAAATCTGTTTTATTTTGTCTTGTTTTGCTGCCAATTACTGTGTAAACACCAGCTTTTCTCAGTGAGGTTCCTAAGAGCCTGCCTCTATTCATTATGACATCAGTGTTTATGTGCAGGTTTGAATAATTCCTTTGCCTATCTACTACTGGTGAGATGTCACTCTCTTTCTGTTAACTTTAAATTCTCTTTTTGCCTAATCCTTTTTATGAAATTCCTTCCAAAAAATGTTTGTTTAAATTCTTCCTCATTGAAGTGTAAGCATGTCTGTACAATACCAACATGGCTGTATTAAAACAAAGTGCTTCCTGATTTTAAGGCCAATTGGGAGAATATGTGACTATTCCCCCAATAGGTGTGAGGCTGTTTGTATGGTAAAGACTTATGGCTTTGTTGACTAGCACTTGAGAAATCTTTTCCTTTCTGCAGAACCTCCATTTAGAGCAGAAAAGGAAATCTCTTATATAAAAGGCCCGTGGCCATCACCCTGTAACGCGGTCACGACCAAAAGAACAGGGGCTCTCGCGGCGGGCGGGGCACGAGCTACTAGCAGCGATGGGCAGGGCAGCCAGAAGAGACAAGCAGAAGCGAGCTACTTGCACACGATTTAGTGCGAGCGGGGCCTCTAGTACTTAAGTAATTAGGCGAGTTGTTAAAATATAAAATAAAATTGGAAAATGAAACCAACTTAGTGATTTTTAAAAATTATTTGGGTAAACATAAAAAGAATTGTCCCAAAGTTACTAAATGGAAAAGTCTTATGAAATGACTGTTCTATTTTTGGAGGTGATAGCCAGAATCAAAGAAAATGAAGGAAGGACCTTCACCCTTTAATTTGCATCAGTCCCATGTTAAGTTCTTCTGCTACTGTTCCTTCCACCCCCCTGTACTAACCTGGTAACACAGAGACACTTATGCAGGGCATTATTTCACCTTTAAACCCTGAATAAACTCTGATTTTTTTACTTGTAACTCTTCCCATGTCTGTTGCAAATAAAATTTCCTATCTCAGCTGAAGAATTTCTATTTCTGACCTCTCGTTCAAATCATACCACTTGTTACTGTGTTCTTTTATTTCTCTTTTTACAATTTCTTCTTTTTCTTTGTTTTTCCCACTGATAATCTGTATTTATCTTATTTCCTAGTAACCAAAAAATAAAACAGAACAGAGTTTAGAAAGGACACTTAGAGATATATTAAAAAAGATGATTTAGTCACCATGTCTCTGCTTTTTTTAAGATTGTAAATCTTAAAAGGTGATGCTGAAATCGCTCTGAATCACAGGTTAGGGCCATGGCTCTGAATGCTGCAGGGGTTTAAACTTTGCTCCATGAAGCCCAGCAGGGAGAGGGTGCAGGTGATATGTGAAAATGAGGACATGATTGGCAGGGGAAGCTGCTCACTCCCCAGCTTCTCTATAAGCTTTGGCTTGTCCATGGGCTTCCACCATTACCAAGAAATTGGAAAAACCTTGGAGTCCAAAGATTTGTCATTTTGGTTAAGATAAAACGAACAGATAAGCCATATCCTACTTATAGAAATCTCTACCTCTCCATCCTGCTCTGATACACTTTGGAAAGGGTTCTAACTTAGAAAAACTCCAAGCCACCACCCCAGTGGAGATGAAGGCAAGTAGATACTCTTAAAAAACAAATAATGCACATTTTTATAAATGGTGCAGAGTTGAATAAGTGGGATTCTTAGTCAACATTATGAGCTAATTCAAGACTGGATAGTAGCTCACAGTGCCTTGCACATAGTAGGTGATCAATAAATGTTTGATGGACTGAAAGAAACAGGCTCCATCCTCCTGAGGATGATTAATTATTAGTAATCCCTAAAGAATGAATCTGATCGATAATGATTTTTGAAAAGAGAATTTTTGTAAAGTTCTAATCACTCACTCAGACTTTTTGACAAAGAGAAGTTGTTGAAATACTACTTAACTTAGGGACTAGCTGCAAAATATGGTTTTTTAAAATTAAAATAAATTCAAGTGACAAATAAGAAGCTTTTTTTTAAAAGCACATACTGCAGATAGTTCATTGTATTAATCCTATACGAACTATTACTAGGCATTGGATGGAAGACAATTTAATTTTAGGATTATTACTAAGCACATTACTCATTCATATTGAGTTACTGAAATGGAAAATACTATCTCTCCTCACAATATAACTACAGAAAAGAATGTAGATTGTATCCTAAAATGAAAAAAAAAATGACAGCTAAAAGGAACTCGAGGTGAAGGTGAGAGCACACCAGCTCCACTGGCACCAAACCCGGGTGGAAGTGGGTGTCCACTGTGGACGGTTTCTCACAGCTTTTCTGACTTCAAAGCTGCATAAAGTGAATTCATGTGTTTTAATAATCTAGTTTTTTTTTCTTGTCATGTAGGATGTTTGCAGTTTTCTTATTTGTATCAACTCACATTTTTGAAATCTTATAATTCAGTATAGGTTTTGGTTATAAAGTTCATTGACTAATCTTTTTAGCATGTTCAACTGCTCCCTAGTATAAAGATACACAGAACTTGATGGCTTCCAAGTGTGGTTCAAACATCCAAAGCTCTTGAGATTAGCACCATGTGAAGAAATTTTAAAATATTGTACTGCAATTAATTTTAAATAACTTAGCACTGCATATGTGAGGAAGAAAGCCATGATAGAATCCAAATGGAAACTCCTAAAAATGAAATGATTCAGTACATTTAACCCATTTCATCTATCTTAAAGACATGGGAACAAAACATACATGACTATTTCTACTTACATAACGCTTGGGTGAATTTCTAAAGAATCAGGTATCTTATGAGCTTTATTATGATAACTAGAGGCCCGGTGCATGAATTTGTGCACAGGTGGGGTCCCTCGGGGTGGCCTGCGGGGATCGGGCCCCAGCTCATGCCCCCAGGCTTGCAGCCCCAGCTGGCACCCCCAACCCCGCAGTCCTGCCTGGCACCCCGCCGTGGCCTGGCGCCACCCCCCTCACCTGCTCCACCATCCCTCCTGCAGGGCTATCGATTGGGGCTGGCCCTTCCCCGGTCCCTGGCCCAGCTCCCTCAGCGCCTAGGAGCAGGGCAGTGGCCCTGCCCTCTGCTGTTGCCACTGGTCGCCCTCTGCGGGGTGATTGGCGGGGCAGTGGGGGCCCCACTTGTACCCACCTTGGCCTGGCGCTGCCCGCTCACCTGCTCCACCATCACGCTGCAGTCCCGCTCTCGTTGGGGCCCATCAGGGTGGCAGCGGTTCCACTACTGCCCACTGCCAGCACTGTGTCGCCAACGCCCACCATGTTCCGCGCCACCCCCGGTGGTCAGCGCACGTCATAGCGAGGGGTCGAACTCCCGGTCGAACAATTTGCATATTAGGCATTTATTATATAGGATATGGGGAGTCTGAGGACCATTTGATTGGCCAAATGAATGTTAACTTTCTATATTCATGCATATTTGTTACAGGTTTAGAAACCAAGTCATTAGGGCAAAGTTATTATCAATGTGGAAATTGGTACTATTTTAAAGTATATACAGTATATATATATATACACATACATACTCATATATGTATATGTATATACACATATATATGGAGATATATCTGAAGTAATTTTTTAAAGTATTCTAAATTTTAGGATCTGGACTAAATTCTTTAAGGATACCTTATTCAGTATCTCCTAAACAAAAAGTTTTCTGGTGTTCTGGATGACATGATGCATCAGGATATAAAGAGAAAACATTATTTATGGGCATCTGTGGCCAGGGTTGGCCAAGTCACTGAAGATAAATGTTTGCAACTTTTAGTGGGCTATTTGCAGTCACTTATAAAGAAGAGACAGTCTTTGATATATAGTGGTTATTGCATTCATATTTTTTCTAATTGCATTTATGATCAGCAGCACGTCAGAAAATACCACCTAGTCCCTTTTGATGAAATGGGAGTTCCTGTTTTCAGTGCAGCCATAAAATGAACAACTGGATTGCTAATACTAAGTTTCAAATGAGAATTCTAGAGCTGGACAGAGCTTTTACAGTATACCTCAGCCCCTTCCTTCTGGTCCTGGATTGAGGCCCATAAAGCCATAGGGTCAGAAAATCCATCCAAGAACATCTGTTGACATCTCCCAATAGGCCCTGTTTTATTTCATGGCCTTGAAAGAGCTATTTTTCACTTGTGATTTCAATTCTATTTCAACAGACATCTATTTGTACCTATATGTTCCAGATACTGTGCTATCTGGCAATAAAAATAATGAGGTAGGAAATAAAAGTAAGTAGTCAATGTGATTCTTTAACCAGTTTATATACTTTAGAAAACCTGCTTCTAGGTATTGTACAGTTAGAGAATTATTGTTCCTGTAATTTAAAAGGCATTTTAAATTATGCCATTCAGTTCTCATAATCTTGGAAGTCGGGCATTTGGAGGATGAGCAAATTGAAGTTCAGAGAAGTTAAGGGGCTTGCCCAATTCCACAGAGCTAAAATGGCCAAAAAGGGACTCATACCAAGGTTTTCTAATACCAGGTCTTTTGCCTTTTTCATTGTACCACAGCTACCTTTGTTAGAACTGTTATTTCTGTTAAAGGGAGGACACCAGGCCTGATAAGGAATAACATTTCTCACTACCTGTGAAATTGTTTCTGAGAGAAAAAAATCTGATTTTCAAAAACTATTTTGATATTTTGTACACCATTCCAAGTAATACTAATTATATGGTAATAGCTTTATATTTCACTTGAAAGAACTCTGCCTAAATCCTCTCTATCTTGCTAGGAAAGTTAATGCCACCCATTCCCAGCAACAGTTAGCATCCAGGCTACTGTGAATTCTGTTACAGACTACAGTTAGTGGTACTGGTTGTTGTTAATAGTAAAAGAATAAAAGCTATTGCAGATATGCACAGTACCATGTTGCTGTATATTAATTTAATCAGGAGATAGGACTTAATCAAGATGGGATGCCACAGAATCTTGATTTTATTATCATTATCCTGATTGACGGAGGACATAGACCTTGCCTTTATTCATTTTGTATCTCCAGGTATACCGAGTGAATAGCACATACTGGATGCATTAATGAATTGCAATGAATTGATGAATGGAATAGGCCCAAAGACAAAGACGTTAAAAGAAAGAAGTGCTGTTTCAAGAGAATATTCCAGTATCATTTCCCCCTTTGATTAGGAGTAGTGGTGTGAATGTTGCTAACACTGCAGAATCCCAGACTTGTCTAAAATATCTAGTTCTATCTCTCACAGTGGTGGAACTCATGAGTACACTGATAGTCCTGTTTTCTCCAATACTTTAGGAAAAAAAAGAAAGAAACCCCAAACTTCCTGAATTATCCAACCACAGAATCTCCAACCTTCTCATTTAGGAGTCTGCATTTTTTAAGCAAATTGTTACTATGCCATTCTCATTCCTAATCTTCCATAGAATTATTTTCATTTTCTGGGTATGGCTATTACAGGGTCCAGTTGGTCTTTGAGAGTTTGGTCATTTAGTCAGTGGATTTAAATATCTTCTGCCATGTTTTTTCCCTGTTCCCCATTCGTCCCCCCACAATCAATTCTTAATTTACTTCCCTCCCTTTTCCCTTTCCAAGCAGGAATATGTCACAGTGAACCCTACCACCTTGTCATCCAAAATTCCATCCGAACCTTAGCTCTGGGGGTCTTCTTCTCTGGGCCTTAACCTTACTTTTAGACAGTTGTCATTATCTTTGTCTAAAGGTCATAGCTAAATTGAATAAAAGGAAAGCTGTGTTTTCCTGTCGATGCACAAAGGCAGTATTGACTTCCCTAATCCAGTTTACTGAGGGGTGAGAGAATTAAATTAGATATCTAAGCACAGAAATTGAGAGCCTTTGAAAACAAAGATAAGGAGACAAGACTGTATTTTCCCTTTTCCTGGGAGCTCTGGGCTCAAGATTTTGCAGGTGTGTCATCTGATCCATGGCTTGCATCGATCAAAACTGTGCCAATGCATATTTAATTAGCAAGGGGACCCTGGGTGCATTATAGCCATCATCCCTATATTGAATGGACTGTCAGACTTTCTGCACACTTCTCCACCCCCACCTTCCCCTCAACTGGAGTCCCCTCCCTTGCCTCCTTGTTTGGGAAGCTTCATTTTGTTTGAGCAGCTAAAAAGTTTCTTTGTTTTTAGCTGCTGATGCATACAGCGCCACTGAGGAGAATACAAACAAGTGGAGTCCTAAAGTGTTTATTTTGTCTAGGAAGACAAGCTAAACCAATTCGATTCCTTTGGTCAGATTTTCAAACCCTGTAGAAAACCAACAAGAAAAAAACAGAAAGAAAAGAAATATATTGTTCAACTCTTCCCGTACAGACTTAAAAAGAGTTAGTTATATTAAGATTAAAGAGAGAAAGAGAGAGAGGATTACAGGATAACTAATAATAGAATTAAAAAATACATATCTTATATTTTGATAGAAAATATTTTCTTTTAAAAACTCCCTGTTTTTGATCATCAGATAGGGCATGTTAGACATTTTTTTATTTAGTCCAATTTGCATGACAAAAATTCACCATTCTGTTCTGAGTCTATCATACTATTAGGGAATCAAGTTATTTAAGACAGAAGGTGGGCAAAAAGTTAGAGCTGGATATGTTTTTTTTAAAGTCTCAAAGGTTTCATGGAAGCTTCTATTGGTAAGAATTCTTAAAGTGACAGGAGGTTTGGAGTTTTGCCTCAGACAGGTTATTTCATGGGATTGTGGTCACCATTCATTTTCACACAGGTTACAAAGCCTGAATACCCAGACAGAGTGTGGTCTGATAAACAGATGTAATGCACCAAGACTGCTTAGAATAAAGGCAACAGACTGTGAGCACATGTTTAGGACTCATTTAAACTCATCAGCATAGTGTAGCTCATAGTTCTCTGTCTCTATTCTACTTTTGAGGTAACTTCTTGCTGATAAAGTAACAGGGAAAATTTCTTTTTCTGCTACAATTTGATGCAGAGACTCATGGGAAATTCATTTGCATACATCTTGTTACAAAGACTGACTACTTCCTGGCTTAGACAAAGTGTTGCCTGATAAACAGACTTAACACACAAATGTCTGTCTGGAATAAACAATGGCAAGCTGAGATTTACATTTCCATTATCAGAGATAATCTCTTTCCCAGTATATGGGAATTAAGAACCCTTTCTTTAAAACCAGGTCTGTAATGCTGATGGTCTATACCAGAATCACATCATGTGTGGGTTGGTACTGATTTTTTTAAAGAAACAAACAAACAAACAAAACTTGTGTAGATGGGAATATTTATGTTGCAGTGGTAAATGTACATTTTTTTGGCACCTTACTGTTTTAAAACCAGTTTTTCTTGCATTATTATATTGGATCCTGCAAGAATCTTGTTAAGTTAGGCAAAATAGTCACAATGTCCCCACTTAACAGATGAAGAAACTGAGATCCAGAGCAGTTAAATTATAAAACTGAGGTTTCTTTTTTGGGATGCCATCTTTTTACCATTTCAGACTCCTTTTAATACTGACATATGAATGCAAAATGTTAATATTTAGAGTGCTACCTTAAATACTTAAATGGCATGGTTACCCTCAACAGAGGGTATTTTATTATTTTAGTACATTTCTTTACAGATAATCCAGATACATGAAAATAATGCATGTAGACTAAAACTTAATTATGCATTATTTTCATTTGACATTTGTTTTTATAACATGGAAGTAGACAGGGAAAATTTCTGCTTTCTGTTGTATAGATGACTATATGAGTACTCTTCAAGTACATATTATGTTTAAGAACTTAAAGAACTTAACTGTTATAATTAATTTTATTTCTGGGGGAAAAAAGTTGACCATAAAGGAGAAATTACCACAATTCTGATGTATGCAATAATGTTTTAGTAACAGCTTTTTAAAAATATATGTATATTGTTATTGATTTCAGAGAGGAAGGAAGAGGGATAGAGAGATAGAAACATCATTGATGAGAAAGAATCATTGGTTGGCTGCCTCCTGAACACCCCACACTGGGGATTGAGCCTACAACCCAGACCCGGGAATTGAACAGTGACCCCCTGGTTCCTAAGTCAAACCTCAACCACTGAGCCATGCCAGCCGGGCTATAGTAATAACTTTTTAAGCAGGTCTTTTTTATACATGAGTGGGAAGGTGACCAGGTTGATTCAATAGCTTGAATTCTGAATTGATCAACAGGTCACTATCACAAGTCAAAACAGCCTTTATTATGGGAAAAACAAAACTCAAATGACTACCTAAGCACTAGTTTATTTTAGTCATAGAAAATGTGAGGATTTATAAATGTAGTCAGAATATCTCATACTTGTATATCTTTAGTAATCACCTAGTCTTCCCATTGAATTCATTTATAACTACAGAGAAAAAGCTGATTATTATTTGAAATCAGCCTCATGGGAAGACTGAAGGTTTAAAGATTGAGTCATTTTTGTCATTACTTTGAGAGTGACTGAATTTGTATTTTTAAAGCTTAGAAATGATTTCCCCTCACTGTCTTAACACAACAATAGTTACGCCATTTTTTCTCTCAATGTGTTTAAACTGTGTATCATACCGCAACCTCCTTGCGCACATAGTAGAAAAATAACACATTTATGAGTAGGTGATAAGACAGTTGAATCATTCTTCAACCTAAACTATCTCATCATCATACACAGCCCTGACTAAACAGATGGGCCTTGAATGTCAGCAATAATGCCAAAAAATCTCATTCCTGCAAATTTAATATTTCACAAATTCTTCTTCAGAAAGGATTTTTAAAAAATTTTAAGAAGGAAAGCTGTAGCTACCTACATTATATAATGCTCTTCAGTACGCCCTGAAAATGTGATACACAGGAGTGGCTTCCGGGTGGATCTCCCTCCCGAGCAGCTGGCCGCCCCCGGGGTGGTCTGGTGGAGCCCTTCCAAGTCTCTGCTGCATGAACACAGGCTTCCTGCTCCCTCTGAATCCTGATTAGAGGAGAGCAGGCCCAGTGTGTGCAGATGAGCCTGGTCCTTTTGGAACTAGAGCTTTTCCTTCCCCAAACGCCCCGTCTCCCTTTGGTAACGAAGGACTTGCTCTCTATACTTTGATTGCTACAGTTTTCATGCACACACACACACACACACACACACACACACACACACACACATGTCCCTGCAAACACTCCATTCTAGCTAACTGGAAAAGTTGTATCTTAAATAGAATAAAGATAAGACTTCCAATTTAAAGAACAGTGGAGTGTTTACACTTAAAAGCTAAGAAAACTTTCATGGTATGACTCACCTTACAGTTTACCTGTTTTAAAACATAGGTTATTGTATGTTTTTTCATTAAGTGGGCCACAGTTGTAGACATTAATTGACATAAAATTCCAATTTGGTTATTTTATCTATTCTCTGGAAATGCTAATAATAATTGAATAATTTACATGGTCCAGATTTAAGGATGGTATTACATATTTCTGTTACTTCTTTGTTATGACCATGATGGATAATGTTGTATTTAGCTGATGCCATTGTATTCATCAGTGTTTACACATAAGTTACACATTATTTATACATATGTGCACCTGTACACTGGCATTCTACATTCTCAAAGATTTTTAAAAAAATATTTCCTCACACCCCAGTCTTTAAGGTTATGGTGATACTGGAAAACATAGACAATATTCCTAAATATTTTAAAGAAGTACTATAATACTTCTTTGATAACTGTAGCTATGAGACTAATGAGCAAAATGTGACCTTCATAGCCATTTGATTATCTAGATTTCCTTACTGTAATAAACAGGCTATGATACTGGATGATCAAAATAGAGTAATTCTAAACCTTACACTACCAATCAGAAATATAATTATTTTCCATCATAACATTGTGGATGTGGAAAAATGAGTATGAGTATTCTCTGACCTGACTCTTCTGCAAAAGGATCATCTCCCCAAATCCAAGAATCAAATCTTACCTAAATGCTGAACATCTTTAAAGGCTACAATTTTAGAGTAACTGTTTGTTATATTCAGAGTATAATCACCCTTCTTATTTTCTTTTACCCCAGGAATGCTCTTAAATCTTAATTTATTTGCAGGAAAGTATTCATTCCTGTCTTTGCCTTTTCTTTCTCACACTATAAACAACTACAGCTCTTTTCCGTGGCATTTTCACGTTATTTCTTCCACTTGACTAACTCATTTTTGTTTCTTGGTACCTCCTGGTTTCTTTATACTGCCTTTTAATTTGGGAGATTTAAAACTGGACACAAAATTCTAACGAAGGATTTTCAAATTTCATCTTTAGCCAAATCATTATACTTCTGGGAGGTTGAAACTTAGGCTAAGTCATTTTTTTAGTGGAACCAGAATTTGTACTTTGATGGTCTATAGACTTGTGCTGATAGCATGTTGACTGAACAGGAATTACCCTGGTTTGTTTTAGGGTAGGAAGGCTTCTTCACCACAGCATGCCTGTTCTTGCTTTATCAGCTATTCACACAACAGTCAGTAGCATTCTGAGGTGCTCTTTGGGTGTCAGAATATGGCAGGTTTCTCTTTGCATATTTTAAATGCACGAAATATTCCTCTGTCATCCATCATTTAAGCCTATACATAGTTCCAGAGACCTCCTAATGTATCACACACCATCCTGAGCTCCTGCTGTTCTGAGGAGCCTCTTACGGTGTGTCAACCAGGGGATCATAGGAGGTGATCATCTAAACGCTGTGCAAGGTCCCCCACACCCCACCCGAACCAGAGGGATATACCTCTCTCACCCCTGCCAGACCCGATGAAAGGGGGGACATCTAGTAGAAATAAAGGCATTTTTTCCCCTCCTTTATCATTTTAGAAGTCCCAGTCCTCTTTTAGGTTGTGAACTTAGTTTATTTTTCAGTCACTGGCCATGGTTCAGTGCTAGAAAGCTGAACAAGTGAAAATTCATCTCCTTAGTTCAGCAGTCATTGAATCCTTGGCTGGGCCAGGTACCCTTAGAAGGTACTAAGGATAACACAAGCGTTTTCTTACAGAGCTCAAATCCTCATAGGAGATCATTTAAAATCACCTTAGTACCTAAATACAACTTAACATATGTCACACCATAAGAGATACATACACATTTAAGGACTGGAGAGGAGGAAGTTTAATTCTAGGTCAAGATTTAGCAACGTTCCCTCTTTGCTTCATTCCTAAAGAACATAAAACACATGGAAATAGAGCCAAATTTTTTGTCTGATCCGTTTTAGCATCTTGACATGTTTTTGTCATTCTTCACTTTCCCAAAAGGGGTATTTTCTGAGATTTCATGCTGAGGGGAGTAGAATTGGAGTTGGGGGAACTGCATATGTGCTTAAGGAGCAAATGCAGTGCCAGGTTTCTGTTCTTGCATCGCACAAGCTTATGGAAGCAGAGGCTAATATGTAGGCATTAGGATTTATTTTATTCCTTTCCCCAGTGATTATGTTGATAGTGAAATATCTTTGTCTGAGTACTTCAGCAATATAGCTGTAGGCGCCATAAAATGCATAGATAGATGGCCACCAGTTCAATTAAGAGGTCCCAACACAGCCTCCTATATGCAAACCCAGTCTATTTTAGGTTTAAATTTCTGCTCATAAATTTTTTAAAAACCAAAAGAAATATTGCTTTTCAAGGTTACGTTGAAGTCTAAGGTTTCTTTAACAAAAAGCAAATCCCTAGATGGGAAAAAAATTGATAACCCTAATGTACTTCCTCACAATAGCATTTCCAACTCCATCATTTAAACATACTTTAAATAATATTCTCCTCATTGTTATATACAAATCATCTAGTTTTCAACCAAGTGACAAGAGAAAGTCATTGCCAGATGTAACATCTAAGATATGGAATCCAATTCTATGCAGTCAGGTTTGTTTTGGGGTGGGCCTCTAATTATTTCAGGTGGAAGGAATCAACTAATCACAGGATAATTGTCCAAAAAGTGAGACATAACATTACCTTGGCTGATGATAGGCCGCTACCAAGTGTAAAAAAGAGAAGAGTAAATTAATTGTTAACCTTCATGATAGTGTTTTAATGCAAATGCTCAAGAAAGAGATCTTTCATTTGTATCAATTATGTATGGGTCGGAATTAATTTGTAATTCTGGTCATCTGGTTGGCTCCATAACAGCATTGGTGACCTTTTGCAACAGCAGAGAAAGTGTCCATGTGTGCTCAGCATAGAATAGCGCCAGAATAGCACCGGGATTCAGTAATTTTGTTCCTCGGTTCAGAGAGGAATGGTTGTAAACGGTCCATGGTACGAAATAATTATTGAAGTTTTAAAATCATTTACATTTTCTTATAGATCTTTGACTTTGCCTCTCCCTTTTCCAGGATGGCGTATTTTACTATGCAGTCCTCTATGGATAACAGCATTTCCAGCTTTTGAATAAAACTGGAGAAATTAAATTCCGTTCCAGTTTGGCAAAGTGCCTTCTCCAGTGTTTGTAGCTGAGCTTTCACAGGAGCACTGCTGCCCCTTTCAGAACAACTCTCAGCAGTCTCCTGCCGCTCAGTCCTTTGCTATTTGTTTGCTTCTTTTTCCGTCGCTTGGAATTTTAAACTTTCTTTGAACTTACCTTTTGTTGCTGTTCATGTTTTCTGTAATCGTGTTGTATTTCTCTAAAGAAACAGTGGCAAATCAAATGTAAAGGCAAAGTAAAAAAAGAAAAGTCCACTTGGGATTATTTTTTAAAAATTGGGTCTCTCATTACCCTTTTTGCCTTAATATTAATGGATAAATATCAGGAAATTAATTGCTATTGTATGTTGAAATTAATTGAGATAGACAATGTTTTTTTTTCATTTGTTCACGAAGAACTGATTAATTGTGAAGATATTACACCTAGAAGGACACTCTCTGAGCTATCATATAGAAAGTTAGGTTTGCTAGTATTACTCCAAAGGAAATGTTCTATTTGGCAAGATTTTATGTTTCTATTTTGGGATATGATTAGGAAGGATTTTAACTTTTCCTAAAACAAAATTATATATTTTCTTTAATTTTTATTTTGGATATTAATGGCTTAAAATTTTTCAGGACAAAAATAATAAAGGTATTTCTTCCTTCTAAAACATGTTGACTGTCTTCTCAGAATATCTCATTTATAATTTTTAATGGCAAAATTACAGGATCTTTTCTTAGAAAAGAATGAAGGCAGCCACACCATATTTTTAAATGGTTTGCTATAAAAATAATATTCATTTATAAAATTAAAATTTAATTATGGTTCTACATTAATTTGCACTTTCAATTTTTAGTGCAGGCTTTGTATTTCATTTCATGGTTCATTCTAAAGGATCTCTCTAAAGTTTCCTGACCTATAGTACTTTTTTTGTTTTTTACTTCACTAAGGCGATTGTTATAAGATGATAAAAGCTATCACTTTGCCAGACTTAACTAAAAATTCACATTCCACAACTTTTGTTAATTGAACCATTGAATCAACATAGAATTTTTGCTATGGTCACCAGGTTAAGATCATCTGAAAAATTTTAAATAGACCTTTTCTTTATAGTACGTCCCTATAATTAAAATCTTCATTTGCTTAAAAGCAGGAAGACTTTCTAAGTTATAAATTAGCAGTTCTTAACCCAGGGTCACTTGTCCTAATACTTCTTTTTACACTATCTCCAAGAAAGAGAATGGTACTGCCCTAACTCTGTTGAAATAGAGGCAATATTTCCAATTTATTCAGTTATGGGTCATGATCTTTTGATCTTGCATTGAACTTCTTGTTGAAATGTGGTCAAATTTCAGACAGTTAAGTCTAATCCTATAAAGTCAAGGTAAAGTTTGGATTCAGGCTTTTCACAGACAATATATGTTTTTCTAGTAAAATACTTTTATTTTTAGATAATGTTTTATACCATTTTAAGTCTCAGAAAATGTTTTACAAAAAAAAAATTTTCCCCTTGACATTTTTGCCTAATTTTTTTCCACCTAGCTAGTTCTTTCAATTCTGTGAAATTCTTTTGATCTAACTTAATTTTAATCTCATTTTAAAATCATCTTATTTTACATGATCCCATTTATAAGTTAAATTACTTGAATTAATTTTTTTTAGGTTGAAATGATTGTGTGTGTGTTTCTTTTTTTTTAATGGTATTTGATAAAGGTGTGCAAGAACCTGCCTTTGCTAACAAGCCCTGTTAGGATTGCCCAAATGCATCAGTACAAGAGAAAAATAATACTCCTAAAGTGTGGGAAATGTACCTTTCAGAAAGACGCCGCTGATTTATCCTGTTAGTTCAAGGAAATGTGCTAGAATATTAGGACGCTGGTATTTAATGGTGTTAGTCTGCATAGTCTGTTGCTGTAATACAGAGCTAAATATCAACAGAACTTGTTACTGTTTTTTGGGCTGCTTTTATATACCAGCTTCAAAACATGTTTTGACACTTTATTATGTTCTGAATCAAGCTTCAGATGTGTGTAATGAAGGATGAAGTCTTTATCAGACTCTAGTGTATAAATAATGGAGAAGAGCAGTTTGAAAATGGTCTGTCTGTAAGAGAATGGTCTTTCTGAAGAGTTTCAAGTTATGATCTGGCACAAGCCAAACACACTGGAGGTGTAAACAAAACTGAGGTCCTCTCTAAGGGTACAGGCTGCTGTTGCTGCTCCCCACTTCCCTTTCTTTTCTTATTTTTAATTTTTATTTTTTGTTCATCATGTTATTTCTGTAACATTCTTACTCCTGGTTTATATGCTGAACCTTTTGAGAAAGTCTGGCACCTCTGATCCACTTTCCCTCACAGACCCTATAATTGTTGGCTGTATTTTTATGTTTTTCAGATTCAAGTCAATCTGAAAGTCCCAGCCAGCCAAGTGATGCTGACATTAAGGACCAGCCAGAAAATGGTAAGTTTAGCTTTGAGAGTCTACAGTAGCCAGCAGCTAATCAAGTACAAGGATTTTGGAGTCTGTCCTATGGGTGGCCCACAGTAGGAACAATGGGAGGACTCAAGGAGTACTCTGGACCACTCTCACAGCCCCCCCCCCCCACCTCCATCCCCACACACTATTGGGTACACATGGAACCTTAGTTCCCAAGGAAGTTGATGACTAGAGAGGTGGAGTTGACTTACCAAATTAGAATCTTTTACAGCATAAGTGAGGAATCATGACTGTTTCATTTCATTTTCCTTCCTTTAAAAGTGGCATATGACCTGGGATCTTCTTCAGTAGTAATTTAAGATCATTGACAAGTATTTTTGAGGCCTTTTAAGAGTTCAACACTTTGCTCATGGCTTTAAGAAAATGATCTCTGTCTTTGTAGGGTTTTTGCTTTAAATTGTCTAAAATAAAACAATAAGGGTACATGACAGTATTAAATTCCTCAATTGCATAACTATATAAACTCTCTGGTACAGAAATTTGATAAATCCTTTGTATACAAATACAATAGTGTCCATTAAAATACAGAGTTTGAGGTATGCACTCCAAGTACAGAAAACATTATAAAAGGTTCGAATTTTCAATTGAATAAAATCATCAGTTTCAATAAAAACCAGTAAGTGAACCAGAAGTACTTATATGATAAACATTATACTATGTACTTTCACAGATATCATCTCATAGAGTTCCAAAATGCTCGCCTTGGTCATTGAACTGAAGGCTCTAATGGGAGTACTTGACCTTAAGGGGCCTGTGAGGGGAATATAGTGTTGTGGTTAAAAACCCAGGTTGAGGTGTCAGACCTACATTAAAGTTCTGCCTCTTCTGTCCCTTACCTTTGTAATACTGAATAGGTTATTTAACTCTCAGGGTACAGATTTCTTATTCTTCTTTAAAATAGTATGGTAATAATATTACCTACCTGTTGAAGAATTAAGTAAGATCATATGTACATATTCATATAGTTTATGCTTTAAAAATTGTTGGCTGTTGTTTAGTATAACTCATATTACTTTCTAGTCAGTATAATCCAACAATTTTTTTTCATCTTTGCAGAATGAGCTCATTTCTTGAGTCTCTCTTCCTTTTGTTGTTCTATACGTGTTTCCAATTTGGATTTCCATCTGATCTGTTGGAATAGATAGGTAAACTGAATTATTGTAGGATGGAGGATTGAGCTTACCACATTAGATATCTTATTGCTAATTTTTCAGGGTTTGTTTAATTTCCCAAGCCTGGGAAATTCTTTGTAACATTGCTGGGCTCTAATATTAAATATGGACTGTCTGGTGATTCCTCTTCTCTCCCTGGTATGTTGGTGGCATTTTCTGTCAAAGTTGTCTTTTCAAAGCAGGCATTAGAGAGAGAGAGAGGGAAAGAGAGAGAGACTGCTGAAGGCTTATTTATAGAGGCAAAAACAACTGCATCTTATTTTTTGTTAATATTTATAAGAGTGATTTATAGATTAGTTTCATTCTTTATATCCTACTTGACTTATCCGTGATGTCTTAAAATTTTTTTCATATATTATGTTTATCTATAATCTGCCTGAAGTTGTGTTCAGAAATAATTTTTTTTTTCATTTTTAAAATGTTATGGGCAATAGGGGTATGTGGTTCACGTACTTAGGTCGGACAGCCCCTCCTGCAGGCCTGTGATTCATCTGTCTTCATAAAATGGCCGACAAGCTGTTCACATGCAAATATAAATTGAGAGCATGAGAGGCCTGGCACGCTTTTCTGGATCTGCCTGCAATACCGATATTGTGCGCTTCCCATTCCAAAAAGCAACCAGGACTGAGCCTGGATTTTTCGGCCAAAGGCACAGCGATACTAGCCAAGTTCACTTTTAACCCCAAATTACTTAGTGCTACCTCAAGGATTCACAGTACCATTTTGGGGGACTGTATGAGTTCAAAGAAAGAAAGTATTAATATCTTGGAGAGAAAGTTATAAATTCCCATGTTTCCAATTTCTATTTATTTCAAGAAAAAGAAATAGAAGTTCCTTTGAGACAACTCTAACTGAAGCTGAGACCAGGGAAACATCAGCCTATTCAGTTTCCTTTATCTGTCTTTTGTCAATCTCAGATGAAGTTATTGGAGGAAAATGATTTTATCTCTTCCCTAAAGACATAATCCCCAAAGGAAAATAATTGAAGATTTCAGGACTAGGTATTTATATGCATTAGATAACTTCCTGGGACTGCTTTGATCGAGTGTTCTTTCATTTTCCATAACCTCAGGTTATAGAATATGAGCTCATGAAAGGTTTTTGTTTGTTTGTTTGTTTCATTTTTGTTTTTAAAGAGGGAACTGTCATAAATGTGTCAACAAAACTCTAAGAATTTTTGGAATCCTGGTGGATGAAGAAGTGACAGATTCTGGTCTTCAAATAAAGTGGGAACTCATTACTCCTTCTTTATGTATAGAAGCAAGGGGAAATAATCTTCTTTTATCCTAGCTCTTGAGGAGAAAGGTAATGGGAAACGAATGGTATTTTCCTAGTAAACCACGGAGAATGAATAGACAAATGGTAACATGCTGTTTCATCCAAAACCATAAACTAGGCTATGTAACTTTACCTAAAGTGGATGCAGCTGTTTCTTCCCTGTCCAACTAGTCTGGTTTTTTCTTTCTCTGGAATTTTTGCTTTCTTTTTTTGTACTCCCTTAAGACTCAACTGTAAAAGAAAACAAATCTTTGTCCAATTAGAGTATTAGATGGGAATTTTAAGGAATTATCTGAAGCCCAAAGATAAAATATCGGAATCTCCGAAATTCCAAATTGGTCTAATAATTGAAACTCTACCTGCAGAGTCAAACAGACCTGAGTTCAAAGGAAGTAATGCCTGGATGACTTTGAATAAGCTATGACCCCAATCTTAGTTTTCTTATCATATCAGTAAAACAGGAATACTAAAAGATCCTACTTCATGAGTATTAAAATGAGAATATGCATATGAAACAGCATAATGCCTGGTTCATAGTAAAGACTCAAAAGTAACCATTGCTACTATCCACTTAAAGCTTGTGGTATGTGTAATGAATATACATACTCGAGAGGTCAAAAGCTGGGAGCCTGAGATTGAAAGGAGGATAGTGTGAGAAATAAACCAAGACTTAGAGACAACTTCTGTACTAGTAGATACCTACTCTGTTCTGAAATGTCAGCCATAAATCTCCTTAAGTCTGTCCATAATCCTCACAGTGCCATATCTATTTCACTGTTCAGTTCTAGTCCTCACATTCTGTTCTGTCTTCACCTCCCAGGAGCTGAGAACTACCAAGGCAATCCAGAGTTGATAGAAACTTCAGAATTAGCACTCAAGAAAAGGTGGTTCTGAAAAAAAGGGATTCCTCCTAGATGTCTTCAGTTTTAGCCGAGGCTTTGCTCAGCTTAAAGCAAATAGAATGTGGCTCATTAAAAACTACAAGCTGATTAAGGGTAGGATTCATGATAAATTCCTTTTCAAAACATCTTGCATAACACATAGCTCTGTGCCTTGAACTTAGTAGGTACCTGATACTTATTTACTTAATGAATGAAGTTAATTAATAGAGGAATATGTTGTCATTATTCCCAAATATTTTTTGAGTCTGTGCTCACTTTGATTTATAAGAGGTTTTAAAGGAAAAAAATACCAATAAAACCCTGGAGAAGATGAAAATCTAATTTGGGTGTGGGGGAAAGCTGTATGCAGACACATGGATATACATAGACAGAAATGATTTAATGGTGCTAGGGAGCCAAGGTTAGGAAATAGGTAATAAAGGGCTTAGTATATCAAGTTGTGCTTCAGCTTCCGCCCCACCCCAATGAGCAGGTGTGATCAAATGCGGTTGACCTTGAGCAATATAGGTTGAAACTGCGTGAGCCCACTTATGTGTGGATTTTCCCACCAATAAGTACCTGTATTGTTTTTGATCAGTGGTTGAGAGTGTGCAGGTGTGGAGGGCCGCCTGTAGGCAATGCTCTATGCCAGGGGTCGGCAAACTCATTAGTCAACAAAGCCAAATATCAACAGTACAACAGTTGAAATTTCTTTTGAGAGCTAAATTTTTAAAACTTAAACTTCTTCTAACGCCACTTCTTCAAAATAGACTCACCCAGGCCGTGGTATTTTGTGGAAGAGCCACACTTAAGGGGCCAAAGAGCCGCATGTGGCTCGCGAGCCGCAGTTTGCTGACCACGGCTCTATGCCATTTTATATTGGGGACATGAGCATCTGTGGATTTTGGTATCCACAGGGATCCTGAAACCAATCCCCCTCTGATACTGAGGGGCATCTAAGTTTTGGGGGAATTAAAAGTTATATGAGGAATTTTGACTGCACATGGAGTTGGCATCCCTAACCTCCAAGTTATTCAGAGGTTGCTTGTATATGAAATACCATCGTGTTAGCTTATGCTACATTACCATAGGGAATGTAATCCTGACAAAGTTCTCAGCTCTGAATGCTATCATTTATTTAATCCTTTTGCTTATTGCTGAAACCCCCTTTCTGGCTTTTCAAGAACTCCTGAAGGTTTTAAGTCTTGTTAGACTTCGATTTGCAACACCTACTCAAACCACCTTGGAGAATTCCCATGATGTGCTTTGGTTACTGTTAAAAGTATTTATGGGACAGAACATTTGAAGTCTGTGCTGGATATTTACAGGGCCTGTGAACAGTCCTTCAAAGCTTGCAATCTGTGGTGCATCAGGTCAGTCATTAATGAAGGAACAGCTCATGCGATAGCCCCTACTTAATTCAAGGCACGCTTCTGCAGGGGCTACACTGAGTCAATGTCCGAGGGAATAGCATATTCCAACATTGACACTCCAAAAGCATGTTTTCCACTGGGACTCACTGTGAAAGCAGCCTTAACCAAAAATAAACAAATAAAGAAAAAAAAAAAAGAAAAAACCTTGCCAGAGAAAGAAAAGCTAGGTTCACATGTTGTTTTTTTCTTTCTCTTTTTTCTATTTACTAACTCTCATCACCTGGACAGCCTACTACTAATAACCCAATCTAAGTGGTTTTTAAAATATGATATTTATAACAGGAAATCAGATTTGGTATTTAGTTTATTTTTTTAGGTTTCATCATTTAATCGGTAGTTGCACATATGTTAGTGGCATAAACCCTTTGCAATCAGTGGAAGGCCATTAATCATGATGCTTGCCCCAGATTTTGAAAATTTCCAGCTCTACCTGCCAATTTGAAAATGACCCTGGAGTATTAGTTGAATCTAGATTTTATGTTCACCATCTTCACTTGTGTCATTCCTATCTTACATTATTAAAATAGGTATCATAGCTAAATGTTGCTAGTTGAACGAGGACTGTACTTTTCTTTAAACACAGTTGTTAGTATCTCCTTAGTTATCATTTGACTCATTTCTGTGAGTATTTTGAGTATTTAAATATTTATGAAATAACTTCCAGGCTACTGACTTCCTGATTTAAAATTTATATGTAGGATTCACTTTGTAATTTGGGAGTGAGATAAAAGAACTATAAATTTCTGTTTCTCTTTTGGATAAACATTCTTTTATCTGAAAATATTCTCTTTAAAAATTGCAGGCCTTCTTTCACTTTAACTTTTTTTCACTACCTCCTCAAATATATAGTGTATTGTAATATTATATTGCAATATTAATATACTAGAGGCCCAGTGCACGAAATTTGTGCACGGCGGGGGGGGGGGTGTTCCTCAGCCCAGCCTGCACCCTCTCCAATCTGGGACCCCTCAAGGGATGTCCGACTGCCCGTTTAGGTCCAATCCCAGTAGGATCAGGCCTAAACGGGCAGTCGGACATCCCTCTCACAATCCAGGACTGCTGGCTCCCAGCTGCTCGCCTGCCTGCCTTCCTGATTGCCCCTAACCACTTCTGCCTGCCAGCCTGATCACCCCCTAACCACTCTCCTGCCAGCCTGATTGATGCCTAACTACTCCCCTGCCAGCCTGATTGCCCCTAATTGCCCTCTCCTGCAGGCCTAGTCACCCCTAACTGCCCTCCCCTGCAGGCCTGGTCACCCCTAGCTGCCCTCCCCTGCAGGCCTGGTCCCCCCCAACTGCTCTCCCCTGCAGGCCTGGGTCCCCAACAACTGCACTTCCCTGCAGGCCCGGTTGCCCCCAACTTCCCTCCTCTGCCGGCCTGGTCCCTCCCAACTGCCCTCCCCTGCTGGCCATCTTGTGGAGGCCATCTTGTGTCCACATGGGGGCAGCCATCTTATGTGTTGGAGTGATGGTCAATTTGCATATTACTCTTTTATTAGATAGAATAGGGGCCTGGTGCATGGGTGGGGGTGGGGGCCAGCTGGTTTTCCCTGAAGGGTGTCCCAGATCAGGGTGGGGGTTCCCTTGGGGTGTGGGGTGGCCTGGGCAAGGGGCCTATGGTGGTTTGCAGGCCGGCCTTGCCTCCTGGAGACCCAAGCAGACGCCCTGGTATCTGGGATTTATTTATCTTCTATAATTGAAACTTTGTAGCCTTGAGCGGAGCCAAGCCTCCTGCTTGCTCCATGGCCACAGCCATTTTTGTTGCGATTTATTTATCTTCTATAATTGAAACTTTGTAGCGGAGGCCAAGGCAGACCAGAGCTGTGGGAGCTTGGCTTCCTCCATCACCGGGGGCAACCCAAGCTTCCTGCTCTCTCCAGCTCCATGGCTGCCACCATTTTTTTGGGATTTATTTATCTTCTATAATGGAAACTTGGTAGCTTTGAGTGGAGGCCTGGGCCCGCCAGGGTGTGCGGAAAGCTTGGCTTCCTCCATTGCCGGGGAAACCCAAGCCTCCTGCTCGTTCTGTGGCCGCAGCCATCTTGGTTGGGTTAATTTGTATACTTGCTCCTGATTGGCTGGTGGGTTTGGCTTTTGTGTGTAGCGGAGTGATGGTTAATTTGCATATTACTCTTTTATTAGATAGGATAGTGAAAAGGCAAAGTAAAATTCATAATTCCAAACTCTAAGAATTATCTCTTACTATTGAGTGGACTGTTTGTTATAGGAACTGTTTTGATTAATGTGTCCTTTTAGTTGATCATTTTTAGGAATTTTGCAGGCAACGCAGCCTTACAGTTGCATCTTATTGAGAAAGCAGGAGCATTCTAGCACCATTGACTTGTAAATACAATTTATCAATATTTCATGATTTGCATGACTTTCTTTTACAATTACCTAGCAACAGTTATTCTCTGCAGTGTTCTTTCAAAAATCCCTGCAGGGACAGACATAGAAGCGTGACCACCAAAATAGCAGCTATAACAGTAAGGATCAATATTGTAAAATATGAAGGTCCCAACTCAAGGAGACATTAAAATCTGAATGCTTTCTGGTTTCCAGATCTGTATTCTGACTGATGAATTTTTAGCAATGTGATGAAGCTAGGCTCTCTTCCTTAACCCTACCACCTGAGGCCCTGAACCTAACTGTCCCCTATACCTGGGCTCCTGAGCATTAAAGAGAAAAAATCAACATGATACCGAAAAATGTTAGTTACATGCAAACAAGTGGTTAGAATAAGATGGAACTTGGAGACATTGTAGAAAATAGGTACTAGGCAAAGTACAGAAAATTAGGTAAAGCAGTATAGCGGCAGATTCGGAAATTACCAAAAAATCGGTACAGCGGTCTAGTAGCCTTAAGAAACGAGGGAACTAGAGTTTGGTTTTATCTAAAATGTCAGTCTGAGACCAGGTGAATTGTGCTTTCTTAAATATTGTTAGCAGATGTGATCCGTTGTTTGGAGAGGCTCTTTAGGAATGCCTCCAGACAAAGGAAATTCTTAGATCTTGCTTGTGAAAGATGAGGTACCAGGTGAGGCTGGGGGCTTCCCCCACTTGCATCCCGCAGCGCAGAGTGTGCCGAGCTTGCACAGGACCCAGTGTAGGTAAGGAGCCTTTTCAACTGAAAAATAGGGAGGCAGTTCATAGTCATTTTAAAGAAGTAGCTTTACCTCACACATTATGGATATTTTATTATCTACTTACAGAGGATAACTAGCTGAATAGACTTTAAGTGGTTGGCTAGTAGCCAAAGTTGGGAATGCTTTAGATTTTGTTCCCCTGATTTCCAAATTCTGAAATGGACTGGCTGGGTGGTCTATTTCAGACATCCTCCCTTTCATCCCGCCCTCCTCCCGCCCCCACCCCCCAAAAAAAACACAGATCCACACCCACACCTCTAACCCCTCACACACAAATAGTTATAGAGGAAAGAAGAAAAAAGGAGTTTCTTTCTGGTCCTAAAATTTATTTGTACCCGTGACTCTTGTCCCAGGAGTGATAGCCATTTGAGTGTTCATTGGATGTAACATTGCAAATAGAAAAGCATTTTTACGTGTTTACTTATAATTTATTTGGGATTGTGCAGATTTATCCATAGATCTCTATTCTAAAAGTACAAAACAATACAATTCATGTAGTATTTGAATTGGGCTCAGAAAAGAGATCAGATGAGGAGCCGTCACAAATCACAGTACGGTAGAAGGCGCACTTAGTGTGGGGCTGCAGCTCCACCTGCTATGACTCTGCTTGTCCTGTGATCTAAGCTTGCATCAACTCTGATGGGACCATTTGACAGAGACATCCTTAGAAGGACTCCCATGTATTCCAATGGTCACTTTCACCGCTCTCTCCTTCAATTAAAAATTAGCATGGTAAGAATTCCTTTTTTTTTTCTTTTTTTACCACAGCATAGTATTCCATTGTGTAGATGTACCACAGTTTTCTAATCCACTCATCTGCTGATGGGCACTTAGTCTGTTTCCAAATCTTAGCTATTGTAAGTTGTGCTGCTATGAACATAGGGGTACATATATCCTTTCTGATTGGTGTTTCTGTTTTCTTGGGATATATTCCTAGAAGGGGGATTACTGGGTCAAATGGCAGTTCCATTTTTAATTTTTTGAGGAAACGCCATACTGTTTTCCACAGTAGCTGCACCAGTCTGCATTCCCACCAGCAGTGCAAGAGGGTTCCTTTTTCTCTGCATCTCCAACACTTGTCGTTTGTTGATGATAGCCATTCTGACAGGTGTGAGATGGTACCTCATTGTTGTTTTGATTTGCATTGTTGTTTTGATTTGCAATATCATGGATGGAACTGGAGAGCATTATGCTAAGCGAAATAAGCCAGTTAGAGAAAAATAAATATGACGTGATCTCACTCATTTGTGGAATATAATGCACAACATAAACTGATGAACAAAAATAGAACCAGAGTCATAGAAGCATCGAACAGACTGTCCAACCTATGAGGGAAGGCGGGGAGTGAGGGGGTAAGAGATCAAGCAAAGGACTTGTATGCATACATATGAGCATAACCAATGGACACAGATGGGGGGAGAGAGGGCAGGTGAGGGCATGTGCTGGGGGGTGGGGGCGGTCGGGGAGAGGTCAATGGGAGAAAAAGGAGACTTATGTAATACTTTAAACAATAAAGAATTTAAATTAAAAAATAAATTAATTAATTAATTAATTAATATGGTGAGCTATTAGGCAGGCTAGGAATAGTGTATAAGCTTTCCTTGCCACAAATAATAGGGTCTGATTTGACACTTGAGTGTGAATTTGTCATTTTAAAGTCTGTATTATTTTTTGGAAGGAATTATCCATTTGCAGATAATATTAGAAAACTGGATGTAATATAAATAATTTATTTGGGGATTTGGAGTCACTAATCCAGATTGATTAGTTGTCCGCTAGACAAAATTCATGTGGCCACAAGGTTTTTTGGCATCTTTTCTTCCTACAGCTTCCTCATTTTTTCTTCTTCTTTTTTCTCTTCTTTGGGTTTTACTCAGCTTCAGACAACTCTGTTCCCTTGGCATTAGCTTGTTTTTCAAAAAATCCATTGGGATATCTCAAAATAGAGGTGGGGGGGTAGCATTTAATGCAGATTACTCTACCCCATATCAGTTGTTCATTTCTTTACTGGTTGATTTTAACCCAAAGGGAACAATGAGTCTCATATACCTTATCTGCAGGCATTATATGGTGAATATCCAAAGAGAGAAGTGTAAAGGATGTTGTGGAGAGGCCCAGCAAAATAGAAATAGGTTTCCAACCGTCTCTCCATGGAGGAAAGTTAGTGTTTTGTTAGATCTCTGTATATATTTTGCAACCAGAGAGCTTCTCAACAAGCAGCATTTGTAAACACTCGAGAGATGAACGAGGAGAAGGCAAATCACAGCTTCTGAGCAGGTTACATTAGCAAAGGGCAGTTGCCATTACAAGCCTGACACTGAGCATTTGTTAAGGGAAAATCAGTTGTCCAAGTCACTTAAAGATTTATACCTCAGTTTTTTCACAAGTAATTCAACAGTTAGTTACTAAGAACCTGCTGGGTACATTTGGACTATGTACTAGATGCATTGAAGGAATACAAAGATGGATCAGTCATCCTCTTCTTGAGGACCTCATAGGGGAAAAAAGCTTGCTTCATTTATTCATTCATTTATTCACTCATTCAACAAATATTTAGTGTATTTTAAGAACCAGTCACTGCACTGAACAAAACAGACAAAATCTCTCTTCTTATGGCACTGACCTTCTGGTGGGAGCAGATAATGAACTCATACATGTGTCAGAAGCCAAATGGTATTAAATAAATCAAGATAAGGGGATAAACAGGAGGATATGGATGCTATTTTACATAGAGTGGTCAGGGAAGGCCTTTCTAGTATGTTGACATTTGAGCTAAGACCTGAGAAGATGAAGAAGAGAACTGCAGCTATTAGGGACTTTTATGCTAGGAGTAGGGAACAGTAAATGGAGAGGCCTTGAGACATGTTAAAGGAACAGTAAGGGGGTCAGTGTGGGTTAAGGGGCATAAATGAAGGAGAGGTCAGTTGAAGATGGGGGAGCAGGAAACCAAAATCTGCTGGACCTTGTAGGCCAAGAAAGGACTTGGCAAATCCTTGATAAACCATGATATGCTCTACGGAAAAATGAATGCTCATACCAAACCCATTCATTTCTTGATGGAGTAGATATGTCCTGGGCCCCTACGATGTGTTAGATTCTCAATGTTCAGTGGTGAGCAAAGTGAAAAGGCCTAATTCATAACACTGTCAAGAAATGAGGCTCGTCTGCCATGGCAACTCTTTTAGTATCCCCAAATGTTTCCCCTTACGCATGTATACTAAAAGCAGAGTCACTTGCATTAGATATTTGACTTCATATCTACTCTTACAAGCAATTCGTTTTCATTTAATGTAAGTCTAAATCTGTCGGGTTTCAGCTGAACCCTTATCTCACGCCACCGTTTTGATTGGAAGCCCCCTTTACATTTACTGTGAAGCTTGATTTTTCTCCCTCATGTTGCCAGACTTAGCAAATAAAAAATATAAGGCACCAAGTTAAACTTATTTCAAATAAACAATGAATCATTTTTATAGTGTCACATGGGAGCTAGTTAAACAAAGAAAGTACTTCTTGTTTATCTAAACCAATTCCTGTATTTTATCTGGTGGTCCGTCCTGATTCTCCACACACTCCCATGGAGGTTATGTGGGCAAGAGTAACAGCATATGAAACGTTTTGATTAGTCTGTGATGATTCCACTGATCACAAAGGGTCAAACCACTGGAATTTAACCCACTGAAAATGAAACCTAGGAAGAGTACCACAAAGTTCAAATGAGTGGACTGCTTAAATTTCATTCCTGCTGCATCTGCTGGTACCTAGCCCAGTAGCTACCTTAGAACAATGAGCCGCTTGTAAGGTACAGTCAATAGGTACAATACGGTTGTTGAGAGCCACTCAACCTATGCAAGTAAGTGTATAAATTTAATTAGTGAGACATTAATTGAGTAAGCCATTGGGACAGTAGGTGAGTCACTTCTTCAAAGCAAATGCAAAGGAACCATACCTTGTCACAAGATCCAGTTATTGGCAGACTGCTTGCCTCATGAAAGATGATGAAAGTAGAAAATCAATCAAATAATAAAGGCCTGGGAAATTCCACATTCAAAGTTGAAGTAGAGAAAAAACATTTCAGATAGACTTGAATATAGAAGGTGCCATAGTTATGTGCTGTATGGGAAACTGAATATACATGTTTTCATTTGTAATTGAGGACTATTTTGCTAGGTATTACAAAACTTGTCTGAATCTGTTATGAAAACATGGTGTGGTCTTTGAACTCTGCTACTTTAAAAAAGATTCAAGGAAAGCAGTTTGGGAAAGTAGGATTAAATTCTTTTGGGCTTCAGAACCAAACAGTGACCAAAAAAATTATATTAGTGATAATCATGATAATAGCTCACATTCATTGTGGACTTTTTGTATGCTGGTATGTTAGTTTGGGTCCTCCAAGAAGAATATGCACTGATGTGATTAGGTGTATGGGGATCTATTGGGGTAAAACCTATGAACTATAGGGAGGGAGCAAAAGTAGGCCAGGAGAGGCTTCAGACCTCAAGACAGATGCCCCTCGGCTTACAGTGGGGTTATGTCCCAATGAAACCATTGAAAGTTGGAAATATCTTAAGTTGAAAATGCATTTAAGAAACCTAACCTACTGAACATGATAGCTTAGCCTAGCCTACCTTAAATGTTTTCAGAATACTTACATTAGCCTACAGTTGGGCGAAATCATTACCATGAATCATCTACATGGTGATTACAGTGTAGAGTGTCAGTTGTTTACTCTAGTGATCATGCAGCTGGCTAGGAGCTGCTACCCAGCATCCTGAGAGTACCATCCCACATATTGATAGTCCAGGACAAGATCAAAATTCAGAATTTGGAGTATGGTTTCTTCAGCATGTGTATTGCTTTTGCCTCATCATGAGGTCGGAAACTCATTAAGTTGAACCATCATGAATCAGGACTGTCTGTACTAATCAGATATGTGTCAAAGGAGAAGGGGAAGGAATGAGGATTGGGTAGGAAGAATCCTTGACATCGGTAAGCTTCTAAGAAAGTTTCAGACAGGCCAATGGAGGCTCTTTGAGCCAAAGTCACTTATTATAAATGTTCATGGTCCTATAGGAATGGGTCTGCATTAGTATATTCCATCTTAGTCATTGGCTGGGAACCTGGAAGAAATGTGAACTTGGAACAAATGTGATGGCAGAACCAGAGAGGTGACAGCTGGGATTGTCAGGCAGTTATGCTCCTATAGAAAGTACTCTGAGTGACTCATTTTTATGGCCACCCAGCAAGGTGCTGTGCTAAGAGTCTTATACTTATGATCTTATTTAATCCTAATACAACCTTGTGGAGATAGTTACTATTAGTGTGTCCATTTTACAGATGAGGAAACTGAGACAAAGAATTTAAATAGCTTGCCCACCATCAAGAAGGCAAAGTACTCAAAGAAGGCAGAACGAGTATTCATACTTAAACGACAGAATCTAAATGTTTTAACCATTACATTGTATTATAGTAGGAACAGTAGTCAAACTCTGGTTCTATAACTTATTGATTATGTAAATTTGGACAAGTAATTTAAACTCTTGGACTTGTGTTTCCTTATTTATAAGGTGGGATGTCATCACCTTCCCAGGAAATGTGTTTCTGTTGCTGTTTTGTATTGAGCTTAAACAATGTTAGTCCCTTTTCCTTCCTTATGTTCTTTCATCTAGGATCTTCATCTCTTGTTTTATTCCTTATCGCATCCTCCCAGGTACTTGTGTCAGCCTTGTTCGGGTACCTACAGGCTTAATTTTGTCTTCAGAACTAACAGGACCATTTCCATGTGGGTTATATGTATGAATATGTGTGGATGTGTGTCCAGAACTTGTAACAACACATATTAAATACTAAATAAAGAGTATCTCACCTCTTTTATCCACCCCATTGCCCATGGACAGGAACCATATGCTAGAGGGCAATGTAGAACATTTATTTTTCTCATTTTAAATCTTTTGGAAAAAATTACATTCTTATGGCAAAAGTACATTTTTATTTTTCTTATGAACAGTCTTTATTTCTGTAGTCTCAAGTATGTGAGTATAGGGCTCTACAATGGATACTTTTTAACAATGGATGACATTTTCATTTGATTTTTCTGCAGAAGGTGGAGAGTATAAAATGATATTAGATACAAGGTATTAATACCAGGCGCCATTATGTTTGTTGGACAGCATAAAATAATTATGATAACCAATAAATTTGAAAGTATCTCCATTGGAAAATATATAGGAATGTAGTTTTATTGAAAACATAAAATGTTTACTTCCATTCCCTATTTTTTGTGAGGTATAATAGAAATTTGCACCTCATCCCTTTGATTTTAGATTTCTGAATTATTTAGAAGAATCCGTTAATTCTCCATTTCAAGTGAGCAAGACAAAGTTCATTAGGATATCTGATTCCGAGCAGGTCCCACATTCACAGATCATGTTAACTCCACAGAGAGGTTTATCTTTTAAAACTGCAAATGCTGTCCAAACTGAAAGCTTTTCAACTTAATGCATTCTTGCAGCCTTGGATTCTTAATGGTAGAAAGGGGTCAATGAGGCACCTTGTTTTCAGAGCATCAGCCAGTTCTCAAAGTAGCAGTGCCCAGAGCATGCATGTTCCTTGAGTCATAGTGGATTTGCAAATCGATGTTATGAACTACATATAAGTAAAACTTAGCACATGTTAACACACACTCTCATCCCCTGGTTGCCAACTAGTGGTCCTTGAAGGGACCAAAGGAAAACTCCTAAAAGAAATTATGTATTTTTTCCTAGACAGAGCTATACAAGCTAACGACTTGCCTTTCAGTCTGTATTTGTGAACTCACTGGTTATCTTACACTTGTAGAGACTCTGTATGGCAGTTATAGTTTGGATTCACTTAATAAAAGGTGCAGGAGAGATTAGGTATTCATTACGTAATAGAGATGGCAAATTAAATACTTTGAGAAATAGGATCCATGCAAGGAAAATATTACAAGATGTCCTTGCTGGTGAATAGACACAGAAGCCTCTGCTGTAGACCAGTGATTAATAATAGCCTTTAACTTTCTCTTAGGGAGGGAGAGGGAGAAGAGAAAAGCAGGTGCTAGTAAAAGCCAGTAAAGGCCAGTTGTGCCCAGAAGCTGCCCATCATCTCCATAATGTATCCCTTCATTCATTCTTTCAAGCAATATTGTTGAACTCAATTCTCTCTGAGCAGATTTGATAGTGAGGGTCAGTGGGGGAAAGTAGCTCAAAGTAGGAGACTCAGACAGCCCTTCTCTACGTAAATGGACCAGGAAAGCATACTTTTAGAACACAAGATCTTAACAAAGTTTGGGTAGCCTAATCATTCAGAGTTATGTAGAATATTTGAGCTGTGGGTTCAGACCTCTTTCTTTGTGGATTCTTTCTGTGCAGCATTAGGAGGGGCAAGGAAACTGACCTTGGTTGAATAGTACTATGTACTAGATGCTTTAAGTCATTTGGATATGTTACCTTAATTTGGCATAATAATTCTAAGAGGTAGAAGATGAGAAAAACAATGTTCAGGGGTTGGAGGCACATGTCCATGGTCAACAGGGAGTGAGTGGCAGAGCAAGTACTACCACTGTTCTAGACTGTATACGCCTCCAGGGCAGAAACTGCTATTTGTGTTGTATTCCAAACATAGTGTCTGCACTCAACAAATATGTTTTGGAGTAAATGAATGACTAAATGAGTGAATGCATAGACATTGTCTTCAGTAGTTTAAAGTCTTTTTGTTTAATTGAGATATATTTGACATATAACAATGCATAAGTTTGAGGTGCATAATATATTGATTTGATACATTTATATTGCAGTACGATTGCCCTTGTAATGTTAGCTAACACTTCCATATCCTCACATAATTATCATTTCTTCTAGTGTTGGGGACAATTAATATCTAGTCTCTTAGCACATTTAATGTTTATGATACAGTTTTGTTTATAATCACTGTACCGTGTGTTATGTCTCCAGGACTTATTTATATACTAGAGGCCTGAAATTTGTGCATGAAATTTGTGCACGGGGGTGAGATGTCCCTCAGCCCGGCCTGCACCTTCTCCAATCTGGGACCCCTCAAGGGATGTCCGACTGTCTCTCGTAATCGGGGACCTCTGGCTCCTAACCGCTCGCCTGCCTACCTGCCTGATTGCCCCTAACCCCTCTGCCTGCCTGCCTGATCCCCCCTAACCACCTCTGCCTGCCTGATCGCCCCTAACCACCTCTGCCTACCTGCCTGATCGCCTCTAACTGCTCCCCTACAGGCCTGATCACCCTTAACTGCTCCCCTGCTGGCCTGATCGCCCCTAACCACCTCTGCCTCACCCCGCACCTGGGACCCAGGATTCCCTCCTCCGGTTGGTCGCAGTCACCTGGGACCCGGGCTTCCCTTCCTCTGGCCAGCTGCAGCCGCAGGAGACTGTGGGCGGCGGCTTTGCCCGGGCTGCAGCCTCAGACGCCTGGGACCACGGGACATGCGGCTTGTCCCTCTCCCGGGTCGCAGGCGCAGGCACAACCGCTGGCTCCCAAGACCACGGGGTGGGCAGCTTGTCCCTCTCCCGGGCTGCAGCCCCAGCTGCTGGCACCCAGGACCATGGGGCGAGCGGCTTGTCCCTCTCCCAGGCTGCAACCCAGCCGCTGGTGCCCGGGACCGCGGGGCAAGTGACTTGTTCCTCTCCTGGGCCACAGGTGTAGCTGCTGGCACCCGGGACCACAGGGTGGGTGGCTTGTCCCTCTTCCGGGCCACAGCCTGGCTGGTTCCCATTCCTCTCTTGTGAGCTCACTTGTGCCTGGCTGGTCCCCATTCCTCTCTCCCCATTGTTGAGTGTCTGAGCTGTTACGGCATTACAGCGTGAGGGCATGATGACCATTTGCGTATTAGCTCTTTATTATATAGGACTAGTTGCATCCTAAAATGACATATCTTCCATTTCCCCACAACCTCAACCCCTGGTATCCACCATTTGAAGAGTTTAAAGTATTTTAAGGAAAAAATAATATAATGCTATAACATGATATAAGTATATTACCTATGAGACATAAATATATATTTATATATAAAATACAATTACCTATAACATGTGATTATACATAATTCCTCTTCCTCCCAACTTATCCTTTCTTAATAATACATATATTTATTGACATATGTACTAATCCTTGTGCTAGACAATGGAGATATAAAGATAAATAAGATGTTGACTTGGTGCTCATCAGGTGCATATTTCTAGCAAGGAAGACAGATATGTAAACAGATATTTACCATAAACTATGTCTGTGATCTCTGAAGGTATTTGGATAGGGTTTGGGGGCACATGATGGAAGTAGGTGCAAGTGATAAAAACTATGCAAAGAGCAATAGTTGAGTAATAGGTGTTCATAGAAGAGCTTCATTTGATATTTGATCTAAATATTGAAGTGTGTGTATGTTCTTAGATGTTACTTAGGGCCTCTATGCCCCTGGGAATTAGTTCAAAACCCCTACTTCACACTCTGAGGAAATCCAAAATCTACCCCAGGATTTCTGCAGATTTCTGGAAAGGCTTTTAGGCTACAGTTTCCTTCTAGCTCTTGGTTCCTGCACCTGCTGAACTAATTTAATTAATAGATCTCCTCCCGAGCCATACAGTGCTCTCTTCTATGTCCTGTGTCCCAGATGTTGGGTTCAGCTGCTTCTCTGAATTTCTGTATTAAGTGCACATAGAAATTATGTAAGTAGCTGACTTTGGTGAAATTGTAGGGTTACAGGATTGGGGAGGGAGTCTCAGAACATACAAACTACTTTACATTGATTTTAAAGAACTCTGTTCTTAAAAACTCTCAGGCCTCGGTGCCATGTCACCATTGCCCTCTCCTCTCTCTCTCACCCTCTTCTCTCTGAGTCTCTTCTCATTCTGGTTTAGTTTTAGGTGCAGAGGAATTTTCACTATTTCTTTTTTCCTTGAGTTTTGCAAATTTATGTTCTTGGGGGTCTCCTTTATTCATAAGAAATGTACCATCAGTGTATTTTCCTAATCAATGAATTCTGGTACTTTTGATAAAATAGTAAATGAGATTTGTAGTTTCTGTATGTGTGAGAGAGAAGATGCAAGGTCCTTGTTCAGCAAGAAGAACCTTCAACGCACCACGTTTGGCTAAGGCAGTGTGTTTCTAAACAGTTTCTAATGCAGCAGTCCTATCAAGTTTAATTCTTGGCCGGCCAATCATCCAACATGTTTTCCTTGGAAGGAAGCTTACTGACTGACTGGCTGACAGATAGAAAGCATTCATAAATGAGAGATGGCATCTACCTTGCGAACCCAGGCCTTCCCCACTTTACTCTAATTCAATTTAGTAGATGTTGGATGGAAACTAATACAGTTAAAAGAACTTCATGTAATCTCACTAACATTTTTAGAACATGGTGCTCAGGGTTTCTGGTCAAGGATATTTGCATTTATGGAATAGAGGCAGAATTCAGTGCACGTGAGAAGTCCTTGCTCTGAGAATGACATTTCTAAGCTGTGAAAATATGATGTGCTTAAAACTGAAGCTGAAATTGCCTTTTATTCTGTAAATATTGAAGAAAAGGCTTGGCCTGGCACTGGTGACTTTGCTAACCAAGATACTAGCCATACTGGGTTAGAATCAGAGAAAGTCCATTTGTTAAGTTTACATGATAAAATTTGAGCCTAAGGGATGCAATGAAAAAGTGTGACAATCCATCCCAGTCCCACATTTTCCTGCTGCCATGCCAATCAGCCACTTGGACACTATTTCCTAGGACAATTTCATTTGGTGCCTAAGCATGCTACACGAATCTATGTTACCTGATGCTTATTTCAACTTCTCAATGTTTATTGTGAACTATAGAAACACCCTAAATTTTCACATATTACATTTACTCGTTCAACCAATATTTATTTTTAAATCTTTGCTGTAGGCCAGACTATTGTAGGCAGTAACTACAGGACTGCTAAAGCCCAGAGAAGCTTGAGTGCGGGGCCTCGAAGAACACGAGCATTAGTGGCAGCGCTGGACCCTGATATCCAGTCCCATGTCCAGCATTCTTCCAACTGTTATTCCTCTGCTTTGCTTAGTCTTACTGCTTCTTCCCAAAACTAAACTGAAATAGAAAAGTTTCTTGAAAGCCTATTGAAATCATTCTCTTAATTTACCAACAAATTATACAACTTACTTGAAAGTTATTTGTTTTGACTTTGTAGTCAAATTATCACAATTTTAATATTTCATTGATTTGTGTGATTCTCTGAATAATGTCTGCAAAGGCCAATGTTATTACAACATGGACTGTAAACTCCACAAAGGCAAGGACTGTTTGTCCTTTTTCACTCACCATTTCCTCCTCAGCACAGGCCCCCCACTCAGTGTGTGCCAATTGATATCTATTGTAAATGCGGAGCTGAATGACTGTCTTATGCCTCACAATATCCCTGTAGTCTGGTGTCTTGGAGCTCCCCAGAGAAGTCCGCTGTTGGCAAGGTTGCAAATGACATTGTCCATGTCCAGTGGACCTCCGCTTAGAGTGTGTTGTCCCCAGCACATCTCCTCCTGTGTCCAGTGCTTAGATGGCCAGGAGAACAGTTTGCAGCTTGTGGTGAGTGCCTGGGATACCTGGAGGTCTGCAGGCTGCAGACACAGCAAGGTGGTTTGTGGTAAGGCATGCAAAGTGAGCTGTCAGTCAGGGGGGAAAGGTTTTTCCAGAACTTGACTGGGACTAGCAGGATTTCTGATTCCACATCAGATAGTCTTCCCTTTCTCCACCACCTCCGTCCTCATCTGCCCACAGCCATCAGCTTTCCTAAATGCAGCACTCTGACAGAAAACTTTATAGGAGGCACAGCTGGATGGGTGTCACTAGTCAAAATGGAAGATAAACACACATTACATGGCAAAGCTGACTGACATAAAGGACCTTGGTGCTGTGAGAGGTGGACAGAGCAAGTGAAAACAAGAATGAAATAGAAGCAGGGTCTGTGTTAGCATTTAAGCCAGTATATGTCTGAAAAGAAAGGCCAGCCCATGTAATTTTAACAAGTACATTAAACTGTATTTCCTAAAAAGCATAAATATGAGACATAGTATCTGTCTTGCTCACTCTTCTTTTTTTCATGATCTCATAGGGTAAGAACATGAGTAAAATTTGAAAAAGTGATAAGTTTGATAGTTTTCATATAGGAGGAAACTGTTTTTTGAGAGTGTAGTCCTCTAATTTGAGCTTTAACAGGTGCATGGGTGTGAGAAGGTTGGGACACCTGGGACAGAGCCTTGACATTGTCATTTACCTGGCTGTGAAATGCTTTTAAAACATGCAGACCCAGACTTCCCTACTTACTAACTTATAACTGACCTCTGTGCCTCAGCTTCCCCATCTATGAAATGGGTCTTCACTCCCTAAGACATAGTAAGAATATAAAGAGATAATGTATCTGAGAATACTTTCTATATTGGCAATTAAGCCATATATAAAATAAACATTTTAATCATTTCAGGCTATCAGGAAGTCCTTTATTTCCATCCCTGGTCCCCTAAAAAATGGTAGGAAACCAATGAGTAACACTCCACTTTTTTTTTTCTTTCAACTCAGCAGTGCTCATTTTCTTCTTTTTTTTTTTTTTTTAAATCTGTGAAGGGTTATTTCTTTTTTTTTTAGTGTGTTTAATATATTTTATTGATTTTTTACAGAGAGGAAGAGAGAGGGATAGAGAGTTAGAAACATCGATGAGAGAGAAACATCGATCAGCTGCCTCCTGCACACCCCCCACTGGGGATGTGCCCGCAACCAAGGCACATGCCCCAGACCAGAATCGAACCAGGGACCCCTGAGTCCGCAGGCCGACGCTCTATCCACTGAGCCAAACCGGTTTTGGCAGCAGTGCTCATTTTCAAGTGAATATGGTTATAGAGCTGTTGCATGGGGGATGAGTGCTCTATTCTTACGGGCAGCACGTTTTATCATTTACCACACAAGTTTACCCCCATGCCTACAGAATCCTAAGGATCCTGAAAGGCATTCTTTCTGTGTTTACCGTGGCACCACTTTCACCCTCTATTCTGCACTAAGCTGCAATTCAAAATTTTCCAAGATAATTTTTTTTAAAATACTTGATTTTTATTTTGAAATGTCTACAAAATTTTAGTTTTTCATTATACAAATAATTTTTTAAAATTCAGACATTATAGCCCAAACAAATAAATAAATGAAATCCACAATTTCTAAAAATGCTGTTCCAGCAGGAATATTTAGACTATGTGAGTATATCAACATTTGACTTAAATTGACTCAGGTTTATTCATTCTTAAGTTCCCTGAATCCCCAGACTTTTTTCTTATTTGCTCTGAGTATATTTACTACATGACATTTAGATCCACTTTTAGTTGGCTTCTACTTAAAACTTTTCTTTTTTTCTGGTTATAATCAGTTCAGACACAAAATAGGCTCTAATCCTGTGTGTTTGTTGTTTTTGCAAGTAGATAGATTTCACTAGATGTTGAGTGCAATAGGGATGCAGTTATTTCCAGTAATTCTTATGTGTATTTTTAGTGGTCTTAAAAGGAAATATTAGTATCCTCTTTCTTAAGCCACAGGTCTGAAAGATGTCAACTATATAATTTAAATTCCCTGACAAATTATCTTTAAGGTTTTGGAAGGAACTTTTGAGCACCTTTTGATTCCAACTTTTATCTCTGCTTTTGAGTTTTCTACCCACTCAGAATCTCTACCCACCAAAAACTTTGATATCTTGTCTTCAAGATATCAAAGCTCATTTGAAAAAAGAAAATAAGAATGTTTCATATAAAGAAAACATCCAGTATATATTGGGAAGGCTGTGATACACTTACCTTTTCATGCATTTTTTCATGCATTGGTTGATCCCAATTCTTTTATCCCCACCCCCCTTTCAGAAAAGTCTTTGACTGTGTCCATGTGGAGGTTCTGCAGAACAAGTAAGGTTCATTCATCCCCAAGACCATGTTTCTGTTCAGTGGTACCTACCAAGGAGGTTCCTACTTAATAATCTGACACATGACATAAATTGGTGGAGAAAAGCCTCCTTGGTTAACTGGTTCATTCATTTCACTGGCCTGGTGAAAGTTATATGAACCACAATGGCGCACAACAATTACTAGTCTAATTCTTTTTTTTCACCCACTTAAAAAGTTTGCTCTATACATGTAGGACCTGTAGATAAAAGGTTTCCATAAAAATCACACTTTTTTCAAGATGTTTGCTTTAGTTGGTATTCATAAGTGGGTTCTCCTCTGCATACCATTAAAGGTGTGTGTAAATGTTTTTATTGGTTTCTTCCGTATCTCCCACTTTAATATTTCCTCTAGAAGAGACAATGCCATTAACCTTAGCAATGCTGAGTGTGATTGTCTTTCGATCAGTCCCACCATTGCAAGCCCACTGATCCATAGCTTACTTACTTAAACCACTGGTTCCTAAACAGAAAAATAGCCTCATTACCTTCTTAGAATAGCAATAGGCTGTCTGAAAAATCCTCTTAAAAAAAGAATAAGCAAAAGTACTCCCTAGTTCCTTTGGGAATAGTCTTTTCTTTGATACAAATGCTCTAGTAGTAAAATCTGAGTTTTCTATTTTAACTATATGTGAAACATTTATTGAGTGCCTGCTGTGTTCAAGGCACTGTTTAAGATACATGGATGACATAAAGATGTTTTGGGTGCAGTCCTTTAAGAGACGACTGTTTTCTGCAAGTGATAGAGGTGCATGCTCCTGATAATAATACAAGGTAAAAATGCCAAGTGCTCTACTAGTGAGACAGAGTGCTCTAAGAATGAGGAGAGGGGATGCTTCAATTCAGACTTAACAATAGCCACCAAAGTCACTGTGTGGTCTGAAAGTTTATGGTGAGCTTGGAAAATAGCCAAATCACCTGGGATGACCTTTACAAAGTAAAATGAGGGGTGACAGGAATGCATAGCATCTACAAGTGTTTCATTCATGTCTTAACTTTCCCTTCTCTCCTTGCAGCGAAAATCAAAGATGCTATCACTTGACATATGTTGGTGGACTCAGTGTCATCAGAATTTAAAGCCAAACCCCACCCCATTCTTCAACCAGTCATGGTGCTCAGTGTGCCATTGAATCAGGAACCCAGAAAACTGGTGCCATGCTCAGCTTAGCCATTAACTAGCTATGATCTTGGATAAGTAACTGTTCCCCTCTGAGTCTTGATTTACTTTTTTGCAGATTGGAGATAATAATAGTACCTACTTAATGGCTGTTAGGAGTCTTAAATGAGGTAATGCATAGTGCTCAAAAAATGGAAACGACTAATTTTAAATGATATTTTGATGCCTCACTGCTCATCTGAAATGAACTAGACTTTATTTTAGCTATTGATAACTTACAACACACTGGCGGGGGGGGGGGGGGAAGTTGCTCTGTTCAAAGTGGTTGGTTTATTTGCAAATAAGATCCTGTTTATTTCCATCACAATAAAAATCACTCCAAAACACTGCTCACTTGTATTTGGGTAGTTTGAAAAAAAATGAGACCTGAAGCTTTTGAAATTGCACTTTCATGCATTTCTAAATAACTGTGTAAGAATAGTTCTTTTCCATTGCTTGACACTTGTTCTTGAGAGTTCCAGTGAATTTATAGAATTGAAGAAAACATGTACTAAGTGCTGCAGTTTTTCTTCTTAGAGATCCCCATCCTTTATCAAAGGCTCTAAAGATCTCTCAAACCACTATCAGCATTTACTGCCCTTACAGCAGTTTTGCATCTTGATCTTTTCATTGATTAGTTTTCACCTTCCTTGTTAATCTTTTGAACTCTCCTCTGAACTTTGAAAAGACACAAGTTGTTTAGAAACCTGGTCTGGGTCTACCTTAGGCTACGGAGAAAAGTTTTACTTTAGGTTCCCGAGTGGGGCCACTGCCTCTTTAATGTTTCTTTTTAATTTAATCTGTAGCTCTGTAGAAGAAAAGTTTTCACTGAAAGCTCAACCTTTAAAAAAAGCATTCTCGTTAAAGGGAAATCTTAATGGGGAGAACTATAGATAACGTATTTGAAGCAAATGTCTGGCAACACAGACTTCTGCAAGTCTGAAGCTCTTGGTGAAATCTCAGACAGTCCACATGGAAAATTACCCAGCCTGTTTCCTCAAGATAGACTTGTTTGTACAGCTACTCTAAGTTTAAATGGTAGAACAGTAGGTGCACACGCTGTCCTCATAAGCTGTGTTTGTATTACAATGCTGTGTTTTTAACCTCCTTTGAATCTGGAACACAAGCTGGGTAATATCTCAGTTCTGTGCTTCCTGGATTATTAGTGAATACTTCGGTTGTGTTTACCGTAATAACCAGAAAGAAAGGAACAAAAAAGCAAATAACTTCATAAGAATATTTCTCATCTCTCTGGTTTTTACTTCTGTTTCATACAAAGAGTATTTTAGAATTAGATAGTGAGTCCCATTCTCATGAGATCAGAGAGTTTTCAAATATCTGAGTGTTCTCTAGTATGTCCTTATTTTGTGGAGCACCAGTAAATTTCTGGAAAGCTATGAACAGGCCCGGTCCTCCTAATGTGTTCATGAACTAAGGAGGACTTTATAAAGTTTCTTATTTGTTGAGACTATCTCCATAGTTATTACCATGCATTGCAGTAAAATACAGTTCATCTCTGATGATCATATTTTATATACTATGAACAATAGCAATAATAGCTAGCATTTGTATTTTGTAATTGAGTTTTGTAGAGCATTTTCCTATGCATTATCTCACAGGGTATCTTGCAGCTCTTCTTCTAAGTATAATTACAAGATACTCAAACAATTCTATACCCTGGAGTCTGAATAATAAGCATATTGAATTTTTAAAAACTGACACCTGTCTGAAATTTTTTATAGTAAGTCCTTTTAGAAATTAGAGACCAGAACTCTCAATTCTCATTTGTATTAAGTAGAATAATATTACAGAAAATGCCATTGTGATACAAGGTCTTTCTGAATCTTGGTAGATAGCTCATAAAGATTTGTTGCACCATTAAAATAATTCTCTACAATGAATAATCAGTATGACCAATTTTATTCTGTTTAATGTAACAGTTCTTTCCCATTAATATATACTACAAAAATTGCAATCATTCTGATTATCAAGCTTACATATGTGTGTGTATAGTTTGTATATATATATAACTTGTATACACCTAAACCTTAATTTCATAAAGATCAGATGGCTTACAAAGAATAAGTACAGTAAAATGGAAAATATAAACAAGTAGAAAATGAGAATTGGGAAATGTATAAATTAAAATAGAAAGGGAATATCAGAGAAATTTTTGAAAATTTGAACAAAGATTCTATCATATTGTTCAACATAGTTAATAACATGGATATAAAATTTGGTTCTGAATTTCCTGACAGCCAAAGGAAAAAGAGAAATATGCGTGATTAATCATATGAGTCTCTGTGTGGAAAGAACATGGGGTTTTTAAGGGGAGTGAAAGGGTAGGTCCTGGCATAGCCACGTCATCTACAAAAGCAAGCACACCAAGGCTACTTCCTAAGGTGGTTGTTGGCAGGACTCAGTCATGGCTGTTGACCTTTTCTTTGAGTTTCATCCATAGCACTCCTCTAAGAGAGAGCCTTCCCATTTACAATATTCTGTGGATACCCCCCTGTTGCTTTTAGGATCAAAAGTGTTATTTGCACATGAGATAAAGTGGTAGGTGTGAAGGTATGTGTTTGACAACTGCAGTGTTCAGAGTTTCTCTTTGACCTTGTTCATTTATTGCAGTGAGGGGTGGGCTGGTACCTGTGTCCACACCTAGTCCTACATACTCAGGATGGGAACTCTAGAAAAGTCTTTGCTCATAGTAGAAACCATATGGAATGTCGTAATGTCAACAAATTGTTGAACCATGTGTCTTGATATTATATTGTTAAGCATAACAGTACGAAAGAGGATTCTGTTTTCCAAATACCTAATTCCTAGCCACAGTTAATTTTTAGTGTGTTACTTCAGATTTATTTCATCACAGAGCAACTTGGAGGTCCCAGGACAGTGACTAAGTGGGAATATGCAGCAATGACGGGTGAAAGCTTAGTTTCTAAGAATCTTGTTTTTTGTGGAAATCCCCCTTAGACTAATGATGGAAGAGAAAACATGTGGTTTGTGTTGGGTAGATCATTCCTCAACAGGATGTTTTATTTTTTGTGTTTAGTCTTCGTCCATAGTAACAATTATAATGAATGCATCAAAAATAAAGCATGCAGACCTTGTGACCTATCTTGTAATCAGCACAAATTAGTTTGGGCGCAGGAAAATCCAGCTGCGTATTAGTTTTATTAGATGTTCCCAAACATTTTATTGCAATATTTTGGAAAAAACATCCACAGACAAACCTAGGTTTTCAAAGTGTTTTCTATTCAATATGTATTTTGTTTTTAAAGTGTAATTAAATTATGTGTTTATAATTCCTTTGTTCTTAATTCATCAAAATGCTGCCTTTTGGGAAAATAATTTTAGCACAGGAAGATGATTCCTTTACCCTACAACCTGTTCCTAGAAAGGGGACTGTATCTTGAGTATCTTTAGCTAATCCCACATCTGCAACCCTCTCAGATATTTCCCAAACTTTACAAATGCTTTTAAAAGTTCAAACCATTACTTTTCATTTGGTTCTAATGATATTGAAATAACTTGTTTTTTCTATTCTGATGATCACAATTGCTACAGTTAATTGAGTAATTAGGATGAACTGAACACTAGGTGGGCTTTTTTTCCTACCTTAATCCTCTTTTTTAATCCTCTTTTTATTGATGAGGAAACTGAGGCCCAGAGAGGTTGAATATATTGTACAAGATACATGGTACCATGTGGCAGAACATAATTCCTTCCTTCAACATTCAACAAATATTTACTGAGCATCTCCTTTGTGTCAGATACCTTTCTAGCTGCACAGCATACATCAGCGAATAAAGCCCCTAAAACCCTGGCCCCAAGGAGGTTACATGGTAGTTGATGGAGACAGAATTAAAATATAAATCAGGAAAATCTAAAAAGATGGAGAAAAAATTAAGAAAGGAAGCAGAATAGGGAGTCAGGAATAGTTTGAGTTTTAAAAAAGATTGCTGCAGACACATTACTGAGAAGTTGACATTTAAACAAAGACCTGAAGGAGATGAGGGAGTGGGATATGCAGATATCTGGGGAAGACCAGTGTTGATGGAAGAAGTGAATGAAGAGAGTAGCAGGAGAGGGACTCGGGTAAAGAACTGAGGAGGAGGGGCAGCACATGCAGGACAGCAAAGGTCAAACTTGGGTAGCATCAAAATCATGTGAAAGACCTTAAAACATACATTGTGCCAAAGTTGCAGGTTTGATCCCTGGTCAGGGCACATACAAGAAGCAACCAATGAATGCATAAATAAGTGGAACAACAAATTGATGTGTGTCTGTCTCTATCTCCCTCTATCCCTCCCACCCTCTCTGCCTTCCTCCCTCTACTTCTCTAAAATCAATAAATAAATTTAAAGAAAAATTAAAAAACATATATTGCTGGACACTCCCCCTAGAGCAGTGGTCGGCAAACTCATTAGTCAACAGAGCCAAATTTCAACACAAAGAATGCAAATGCTGTGGAGATTAAAATGTATGGGGCGTGTGCTGGAGAGTGAGGAGCAGTACAACGATTGAAATTTCTTTTGAGAGCCAAATTTTTTAAACTTAAACTTCTTCTAATGCCACTTCTTCAAAATAGACTCGCCCAGGCCCTGGTATTTTTTGGAAGAGCCACACTCAAGGGGCCAAAGAGCCGCATGTGGCTCGTGAGCCACAGTTTGCCGACCACGGCCCTAAACTCTAGCAGGGGTCCTCAAACTTTTTAAACAGGGGCCAGTTCACTGTCCCTCAGACGGTTGGAGGGCCGGACTATAGTTTAAACAAAACTATGAACAAATTCCTATGCACACTGCACATATCTTATTTTGAAGTAAAAAAAACAAAACGGCAAAAACACCCGCATGTGGCCCGCGGGCCGTAGTTTGAGGATGCCTGCTCTAGGGCCTACAGTTTCTGATTCAGAAGTTTTCATTTCTAACAAGGTTACAGGTGATCACAATTAAAGATCCACTGAGGCTATCGTACGACTCTGGCTCTCACGCTCAATAGCATGGCAGCCATTGGTAGGATTTGAGCAGAGGAGAGTCAGGTTCTCATGCTGTTGAGAGCAGACTGTAGGAGACAAGAGCAGAAGAATGGAAAGCAATTAGGACACTACTGCGGAAATCCAGATAAAAAATCATGGTGACATCATTAAGCTATGTTATCTCTACCCTGAGTTTATTTGAGGTTGGCCTCTCAAGTAAAAGCAAGCTAAGTGTTGGTTACGTTTAAACAAAATTCCTTTGGTTAAATCTTCAGCTTGAGTAAGTGTATGAATTGTTTTTCAGAGAGCTACTGGTCTACAAGTTTGTGAAAAGGTTGGAAAATATTAGAAATTTAGAGCTGAGATATTTTTCTTATAGGGCTGCAAGATTCTGTGTAGGAACATAGGGCTTTGTGGAGTGATCCTTGGGGGAGGCAGTGAGTTTGCCAGTGAGGATGGTCTGTTGGAGAGAAGCCACAGTTAACCTTCAAATTCCTGCCACTCTGCCTCTGAGCTGGTCTTTGTTGGGATTGGAGAGGTGAAAGTTCCCAGCATCCCCAAAAATATTGTTTGTAGTACATACAAATGTTCCCGAGACACTCAAATCCATGAGGAATGAATAAGGAAAAAGAGAACAGAAATGTGACACTGCCTTCGCATCCTTCCTGGTATGCAGAATAGGGGCAGCAGTGAGGGGAAAGACAGCGGAACCTGGAATCTCCAGACCCCAATTAATAACTCTGCAACTTTGCCCAGGTCTCTCAATCTCATCTGAAAAAGGGAGTCATATTAATCCTTGTCTCACAGGAGGGGTTGCACTGAATGTGAGGATATGAATCAAATGTTAGTTGTGACTCTCATTATTACCTCAATGAAATTTTAGTAGATTTCTATGGGCTTCTCAAGCCTGACACTTCATGGGTTGTTGTTTTTTTTACCAAAATTTCTGTACACAAAAATAGCATAGTGCACAGTTAGGGGGAAAGAGTGCAAATGCTGTGGAGATTAAAATGTATCGGGCGTGTGCTGGAGAGTGAGGAGCAGTAACCCCTTTGAAAGAGAAAGAAGAGGGAAAAGAAGTCAGGTGGAAAATGGGAATATGATGGAGAATGGGAAGGAGAGATATTAAGATGGAGAGCCAGAGGTAACATGAAAAGGAGGGAATGGGAAAGAGTGGCAGGGTGGGAAGAACCAGAAGTTCTTAGGACTGGTTAGCAGAGGATAACCTTGAGGTAACTCACTACTATGCCCAACAGGCATCAGGGCATTGTATGTTAAGATGCCTCCATGACACATAGATGGCAATTGGATGGCCCTGCCGCAATCTCTGCATTTTTTGAGGGGAAGCAGAAAGCAGCAAGACAAAGATCAGAGAGGCTGGAAGTTAGACCTTGCAGACTCTACTCCACTGTGGTGTCTGGTACATGTAGACTCATGAAATCTGATATCCATGGAGGCCTTTCAGGCAGATAATCTGAGAGCACAGGCAGTTTTTACGAGTCCCTGTATAAGCATTTGAAGACCAGGATTCCTTCCCTTGCTTATCCTAGGGCCAAACCCCGGGAGACCTGCTCCTCCAGTGCAATGGAGATGAAGAACAACCATCATCTCTTCAGGGCCCGCTGTCCTGTTGAATCCTCGATGGGCAGTATTAGTTCCATTGAGTTGTTGAAGATTCTGAGGCTTGGTTTGTGAAGGGTGAGCTGGATTCAAACACAGAGCTTGGCTCCAAAGGACTCCCTTTGTATTCGCAAGACACTACATTCTGATTGTTTTCAGGGACTCATTGTTCAGCCTTTTTGCTTCTCTCAGTTCTCTGTATTCTGCCTGCTTGCCTTTTGGCCATTTCACCTGACACCCTCAAACCCTGGAATTGTCCCTGGATAGAAACTGTAGGATTTGGTGTGGAATGCCCCTTTTCCCTCAGCTGTTGTTTCTAGAATGCCTCTCTCACCCACCTCTTCTTTACCCCTTACCATTATTGATTACTGGATTACCCACAAAATGATGTTAGCCCCTGGATCACCTCGTTCATGGAGGTTCTTCATTGTACCATTCAACCTCACAGACAGGTAGGCCCATACATTGGCCTGGGAGTCCTGGAGGAGTTACTCCATAGGTCAGCAGGTCCATGCACCGCCAGGGCACTGTCTGTCCTGCTGCATCGAGGTACGCGAAGCTCAGAGGGTATTAGGGGACTCGTCCTGTGCCAAAGTATGGGCCCCACTCTGCCCTAGTGTGTCTCTCTGAGGGCCCTCCTTTTCTAATTCATCTTGTCTTTGTCTACCACTTCTAAACCAGTGCTATACACATAGGAGTTCAGAAAGGATTGAGTTGATTAATAGAGAATAGATTAACCATTTTAGAATAAAGCAGTGTTTTTAGAAAAAAAAACACACAAAAAACAAACAAAAAAACCTCTGGCAGGTTGGCATGAGCTTGGAAGGATTTATGCATTCTACAATAACCACATCACAATCTAACACCAGAAAAGTGATTTTTTAAAACCATAATGAAAATTGGTCACCTGGATTGGTGTGTTGAATGATCAAGTGAATCAGCTATTAATCCATAAAGAATCACTTCCAGTACCCAAGTGTGATCGTGTTTCCTTTCTGTGTTTTTATTAAGTTGCTCTAGAGTATTACCACTGGGAGTGTTTCCCCAGCACAGCGAGGTTGGCAATTGAGTCACCTGTTTATGATAGCTAAACTTTTATGAACCTCTAGCAAATCCATTTGCAGGCATCTTTTAAAGACTCCAGATTTTCTGGGGCCTTTTGTAGTGAAACTGATGCCTCTGAAGTAGAACTGGGAGCTGTTCTTTGTCAAGAGCTAGAATATATATAGGCAGGCTTGTCTTTCTTATAAATGTAAGTTGTTGTTGTTGTTATGTCAGCAGTAAACTGCTCCCTGGAGAACTGAGATACCACATCACAGAGAGTGTGCCTTGCTGTGAAAATGGGCCATAGGAGTATGATGATATTATCTCCTGGTAATGAATTTACCTTGAGGACAGATTATTGTCGCCTTTCGTAGCTGAACCAGTTGAAGCACAAGTCTAGAAGAATAACCTGGTGGTACTTGGAAATTATTGGCTTTAAGTTTTTACGGTGGAAAAGGCAATAGCAGTCGGGTTATCTCTATATGAATGTTGCAGAAGGGACAGAGATGAAGGAAGTTACGTTTTCTTTCTGGTAATGGTATAAAGCAGGTGGTAGTGACAGTCTTTAACAAAACAATGAATGCAGTTTCACTAATGCTGAGTCAAAGGATTAGATGAATGGAAACAATCCATAGGGCATCATTGTCACCATCGCTGATAATAAAAATTATTTGAGGTCTCATTGAATGTTACACTATAGGAAAAAGCAAAGATTTCTTTTTAAAATGAAGAAAATGAGATTTCCCCCAGGTGTATATAATCCAGGTTCTGAGGCTATATGTAAAATAGAACGGGTTTATGTTAGTGAGCTGTTAGGGGTAGTTGGTTGTAGTTTTGCATAGAGGCAATCTGTGGCATAATGAAGAAGGTGTCCCTGTGGGAAGAAGATGGGCTTGGAATCATTCAAGTTTCTGTCCTGCCTTTGTTCTTTACTTATGGTGTGACCTCAAGCAAATCACTTAAACTTTCTGTCTTAGTTTCCTCAGGAGGCAAAGAAGTCAATACCTGACTCTTAGATTTTTTTATTTTCTTTAGTATGAAGTACCTAGTAAGTGTTCATTAAATGGTCATTGTTGGTGTCCCTGATATTGTTACTGTTGTGGTTATTGTTTGGAATCAGGAGCCCTGGTGGAACATAATACTGCTATATTCCAGGTAGGATCCAGACCTAATTATTTTGAATGATTGAAAATCCATGTTGATGTAAAGCTCCTCACATCCAGCATTTCTACAGGAGCCATAAGAAATCCATCCCATTGGTTACTCATCCATACTAAATCTCAAACCATTTTCCATTTCCACGATCTTCAGAAGAGATAGAAACCAAGTGTTCCTTAACTTGTTGTGAATAGTCTATAGAGTTTGCCCCATATCCCTCGTCTTTCATGTAATTTTCTTTAAAGGATTTAACTGCTCTCATCTGAGCTCAAATACTCTGCACATCAAGGTACTTATGTGGAGCCCAGTGCCAGTCTGTGTAGAAAGGCTGTGTTGGGATTGAATACTAAGGCACCACTAGTTTATGTTCCCTACATGTTATTCCTATGACTCCTGGCACCTTGATCTCTTCTTCAATATCAGGACCCAATATCTTTTATTTTGGGGAAATTTTTAGTTCCGCGCCCCCCCCCCCCCCCCCGCCTACTCCCACGACCAAAAAAGCTCCCTGACCCACAAATCTATCCATGATTCTTCTTTAAAACATTTCACATTTCTAGGCATGTACTCTTTCTCTTCTTCCTCCATTTTCCCCCTCTTGTTTTCAACTGTGAGAGAGAAAAACAGGAAAATTTACACACAGGTTTATATATGCTAAAGACTTAGTAACAAGTCCTCCTCGGTTCAAGGAGTGAAAGAAGACTTCAGAAGTATAGGGATTTAGGTAGATATGTCCTTCCTTTCTATTTTATAGAATGATTTCATGAATTGCTTCCCTTTAACTTTTTAATAAAGTGGAAGTCAGTTTTTAAACCCATTTGCTTTGAATGCCTGGAGAATCTTACAGTGACAGAGATGTTTTATAAAGTAAGACCCAATTGGAGTTGCTCAGTCAAGATGTGTTTCAGGTGAAATGTTAATCAATTCAATGCTGCTTTGTGTTTTGGAAATCTCTTTAGTGCACTGGGCTGGTGGCCACATTTTCTGGTTGTATAGATGTGGTATCAGACCTTAACAAGTCTATTGCAGCAAGGATAAGACCATGGTGTAACAGTAAGAAAAGAACACTGAAAATGGAGGGCTCAACCTCCTTCCACTCAGAGCTGCCATTTTCACCTTCTCTCTGATCACATTACTGCAGACTCCCTACTCTTCAGGAGCTCTGCAATACTTTAACCAAGCTAAAAGGAGGAGGTAGTCCTGGTGCTTTGGGGATTGAAAACAAACAAGTAGAGGCTTCTCCCATGTCAGAATGCCTGGGAGGAAGCATCTTTTGTATATGGGCAATAAGGAAGGGGGTGTTAGGGAGGCTAAATATCTTGTGATGCTCTATATAGTCCTGTCTGGTAAAGACTTATTCAGAATGCCAGTAGTGTCCCCATTAAGAAAGGGCATGTCAGATTCTTCAGTTTCAACAGCATTCCCAGCTCCTAGTCCAGCCCTCACAAGCCAAATGTACCATCTGTTTTCTTTTCTTTCTCTTTTCTTTCTTCCCTCCATCTCTTCTCCTCCTCCTGCCCACCATCCTTCCCTCTCTTATACCTTCTTCTAGGTTTAAAACAAATTTAAAACTTACTCTGTGCTGTCATTGCCCTTTGAACATACATGATTCCATCTTGGTAGTGATCTCTGCATGATGTTTCCACCTGTTATGTGCCCTTATAAGTTCCTGCTGGGAAGGTCTTCATCTCCGTCTCCCCAGCACTAATACAATTCTGGCCAGTTGTAGGCACTCGGTGAGTTTCAGTGGAATGAATTAATGAATAATAGGTGTTCAGTTATTATGTTAGTTTAAGTTGATTAAAAATTTTATCATGCTGGAAGTGAGTAAAAATTTGGTCAGTGTTTCTCAATCTCAGCACTATTGACACTTTGGGCGGGATACATTTTCTGGGTCGCTGTCCTGTGCATCATAGGATGCTTAGCAGCACCATGGCCTCTACCCACCAGAAGCCAGGAGCACCCCCCAGTAGTGACAACCAAAAATGTGTCCACACATTGCCAAATGTCTTCTGAGGGCAAAATCACTCCCAATTGAAAATCACTGAATTAAGGTAAAGGAAGAGCTAACATGTATTGGATACCATCTAATAAGCAAAGTATATATATGTTGTGGCATCAATAGTTCATTAATCTATTTAGTAAACACACATAGAGCTCTCTTCAAATTACTAGGCTATGCAGTCTTAACTGTTAATGCTTTTAATATTCTATGAGCCTTCACTACTGGAATATTTTTAGTATTATGAAATAATCCAATCACCTCTCTGATACTTGAAGGCCTCCATACATGGTGAAGAGCCTTTTGGAATCACTGTTGAAGTCTTAGGTGCCTAGACATAACATCAGCAATATTAGGAAGTGGTGCCTATAGCATCTGTCTCCCATGTCTACAGCTTTTGCCAGGTACTATCCTGGGGTCTGTGCATTATTTCATTGAATCCTCACGCCAGCAATAGAATACAAAGTCGGGGCCCAGAGTGGTCACATAGCTTGCTCACGGTTCTCAGCCACTTAGTAGAGAAGAGTTTGGATCTGAGTGCACGTCTGTCTGGCAGCAAGGCCTAGGCTCTCATACAAATCCTTTCACCCAGTTCAAAATAGAAGTTGTCCACTTCTGTCTAGAGGTTGGCTGCCATTAAGGTGTAAAGAGCCATATGTTACCTATTCTATTCAGTAACACCTACTCTTTGCATCACTGGCAACCTAATAGATTAATAATGACAAATATCTGATAATGATAGCCTGGCTACATACCCTTGTGGGTACATAGGTGCAGCTGTGGGTATACAATTGGTCTGTACTTTGGTTGTTGAGAAGTAGAGTTCATGGAGGTAAACCAGGATGAAGCAAGAGATTTGTAATCTCTCTCATCTTTTGTCTACACAAGACCTTTGTAAATGCAATGTCCATGTCTCTTAATGGGCTCTCAGGTAAAAGCATAGATATCAGCTATGCTCCAAGGTTGTTCTTTATTAAAACTCTTTATTATCTAACTTGATTGGCAAAGCTATATGAATTCTCAAATCATGGTTCTTAGTGGCATTCTGTAATTTACTCCTGACCCGCTCCCCAGCATTCTGACTTAAAAAAAATCAAATTGGGACTTTCTTGCAATAATATTTATGCTACACAGAGTCTCACTGGATAAACAAAAAATAATTTTTTTACTAATTTTGTCACCCAAGTGTTCAGTCACAGCTTCTACTACTAAGGTGGTACAGCTTTAAACTTGCACATAAGAACAAAAGTATGGTGAAGTAAGCAGTAGGAAAGGCTGAATCAAAACCATGTGTATGGGGAAGACGTCAAAGGTTACCAATTGCTTTAAGAGATCATGGTTTTAGTGGTTCTGATATGGAGGAAGAAATGACCTTCCCCCAGAGTTGTTCCATGAGGGATACTTCCCTTTGATGCTTGAGTTTCAACTTGGATAGAATCATCTGGGTCCATTATCTGGTGAGGAAAAAAAATATATAGTTATACCTGTAGGTCAATGATTTGTATTACTACATTGATGATATTCATGTCATCATCTACTGAGCCTTTCTTAGTATGTGGGCCTCTGGGGTAGGTATTCTTATCCATGAAGTTAGGGATAGTGCCATGGCTAAGAACATGAGTTCTCCTTGAGTTGAAATTCCAACTCTATCACTTTCTATCTGTGTTATCTTGACTTAGTTGCTTAAACTCCCTGTACCTCAGTTGCCTCATCTTTAAAATGGGGATGTAATATCTACCTTGTAGCACTTTGAAGATTATTTAAAAATAACACATGAAAAGGCTGAGATGAATAGTTAGCACAGAGTGAGCTCTCAGTAAATATTAGCTATGTCACTTGTTATTCTTATACCCACAAAGACACTGTGCCATTTTTCCCCGCTTCATAGTGCTAATCCTTCTAGTTACTGGGGACTGCATGGGCCATCTCTGCTCTTCCAGGAAGCCTTCCCTACCCCAGCCAGACTAGCCTAGTGCACTCCTCTGCTCTCAGAGCCCTTATCTTGTCGTATTGTAATTGTCTGCATCGGCCTGCTTTCCTGACTAGACCTGAAGGTCAAAGACATGTACCCCAATGCCTATCATAGTGCCTGAAATAGAATAAGCACTTAACAGAGTTTTCTTGGATAAATTAATGAAAGTTTAATTAATGTACTCTAGGTCACAAAGCTAGTAATTGAATGAGAGCCATGTCTGCCTTATAAAAGTAAATAATAAGCTATGGAAAAATATTTCCCTAATAATTGTAATACATTAAATTATGATTCAAGACTGACCATTACTTATGGTCAGAATGCTGTCCAAATTTGTTGAAGCTCTCTAAATTTTGGCCCTATCACCTTTTCAAACCTTCATCTAGCAATAGTACTTGCCATCTCTCCTGACCCCAGCATACACAGTTGGCTCCTGAGCCATAGAGTTAGCCTTGTTGATCCCCTATGTTTGACTTACACTTTCATCTTCTTCTCTCAGGCAGTCATCAATATTTATTGAGCCTACATTGTAGAGGCCTGTGAGCTCCAAGGATACAGAATGAAATCAAAGGTGGTGACATTTCAGTTGAGTCTTGCAGGAGTGAATCAAGCCTTCTCACTGGTTCTTCTTTGGAAGATGTTTTTGCTAGACTGTGAGCCCTTAAGAACAGGGAATGTATTGATATTTGCTCCAAGTTTATCATAGGTTGGTATCAACAGATGTTTGCTGAATGAAATAATCAGGCTGTAGAGAAAACTTTAGGATTATAATTAAAGCACCTTTAAAAAACAATACTACATTTAGCTTCTCCCTTACCCATTTGATGGTAGTTGGAACCTCAGAAATTGGCCATTGAGCTTACTGACTTTTTCATTTGATTTACTGTGTAATAGAGCAGAATGCTATTGGCTTCACCAGCTGTGTTCAGAAGGGCTCTATGTTCAAATTAGTCACAAATCATGTTCCTCCTGGCATTGTTGCTAATGACAACACTGAAGATCAGAAATGCCTTATTAGTGAAAAATATTTTATTTCAAGTGCCTTGACATTTTACAACTGACAAGAAAGTCTTTTGTCTGTGTGGGTTTTTGAGGGAGTACACCAGATTAAACACACACATGCATATGTACCCGTAATCTAGCATGCACACAGGGTTCCCACCTGGTTGGTGACTATCATACAACCTGGGAAGATTTCATAGATTTCCTAGTGTTAGGGGTAGGAATTTAGTGTAGGGAGTGCACCCTGGTGATCACAAAGCAGAAGGGCTTCCGTGTAGCTGGGCCCTGAGTAGTTGCCCTTAGCTCTTACTTTTGGAAAAATAACAGTTATTCAATAAAGTATTGGAATAATTAGAGGAAAAATATTAGAGCTTGGGGAGCTGTCCTCCTCTTGAGCAAGGAGACAAAGGCCCTCTTTGGAATTCCTGTTGGGTTGATGGCATGTAGCTGTTGCTTAGTTTTGTTTCCTGCCTATTTTGAGAGTGTTGCTAGTTTGGTTTTAGTAATAGCGACTTGAGTCATTTTGGCCCTGTGTCTCTTCTTATTTCACCTACATCCTTTCAGCAGAGAAAGAATGCATATTTATTTTCCAGCTTTACATGTTATTTCATATTGTATAGAATCTATGGACCTTTAGGAACAACGATGCCGTCATGGATAAACAAAGTGCTGTGTGTGCTTCCTGGGAGTTTAACTTTGGGCATTATCTTCTCGGCAATGAGGAAATCAGAGAGGCTTGGCCAACATGTTCCCATACACACACAGAACATAAGCCAATATTAGAAATCCAGACTCTTACAAAAAGTCCTAAATGTATGCTTTATATGTGTGGACCATATGAATGAGAGCCCTGCCTCCAAACAAAACAGGCAGTAGTTCAAATATAATCAGTTTTTAAAAATCAAGTTCTAATGATAATGCCTGAACTAGACACTTGGGAAAGGGTAAGGAGTAGAGGACATGACTGAAAATGAAGGGGAATTTCAAAAGAATTGTAATAATCAATGTCTGGCTTATAAGAGTTTCCATTCTAATTATAGAGACAATAGCCAGTTCAGAAGTGAGCAGAAGTACATAGTATTAAATACCTAATGAGATCAGTAAGAGTGTTCATATACTGTATAGAGAGTTTGGTCCACCAAGGGACAATGTTGTCTTATTTGAGGGGTGTTCAAACATGTGTGAGGGCATTTTTAGTTTGTCACAAGGAGGGACTGTTGCTGGCATTCAGGTATGCTAACTGTTACACAGAACACAGGGTCATTCTAAACATTGGAAGGAAGGAGTCCCCGTCAAAATGCTGATCACCCTTGATGAGAAACACTGCAGAAATTCCGAGAACTCGGGACTCTGACTTAGCTAAAGCTGAGTCTAAGATATATGTACTCCATCTATTCTGTGAGTCAAACAAAGGTTCTGTTCCCTAAAATCAAGGAAATGGCCTGTATTATAAAGTGCTTCAGTGATCAAAGTCAGTAAAGTGAAACATGTCGATCATCCTTCAGCCTAAAAGGGCAGATTCGTTTAGCATTGATTTAAAGCTATAAGGAATCAAGACCCTTTCTTTAATGATGCTTTCTGATGGCTCTCTGTTTAAATTGAAGTAAGGAGCTGAAGCTTGACTAGAGGGCAATTCATTTCTAAAAGGTATGTCCACATTTAAAAGTTACTATTGCTTATTTTGTATGTATTTTTATACTATCCAAAAATATTTTCACATTTTAAATAGTTTAGTTTTCATTTGAAAAATACTGAAAAACAAAATTAGACTTCTAAATACCTATTTTCTAAAAGAGGCAGCATGAATTTAGTTACCAACAAGAATTTCAACCAACAAAATTCTTTAAAAAAGTAAAGTGTAACTGGCCAAAAAAAAAAGGTGTCATTTTCTCTTTCTTTTTCTAAATACTCTTATATATTACTTACTGGGAAAAAATTAGATAAAACTTGATCTGAAAAAATGTCCTAAGGTCCATTTCTTATCACCCCCAAAATATAAGTCCAAAATATGTATTCCCATATCTAGGATAATGTGTAGCCCATGAAGATGGTCAATGTGCATTTGAAGAATAGAAGAGATTTATATTTTAAATTATTTTAGGCATTTTAAATAATATTTTATAAATATTTTAAATAAATAAGATTATACTTAGGAATTTGATTCCTAAAATTTACACCTAATTTATTTAAAATAAGTTGGAAATGAAGTACTGTTATATCTCATTTTAGAAAAGCCAAAAACATGTGAGAGGATTAATTTTTAATAAGTTTTGTGTTTTTTCTTTAGAAAATAATTTCAATTTTACTAAAAAAATCCACTCAAAATTATATTATCAACATTTTTATTTATATACACAACTTTTATATGAACACCCACATTGTTTACACATCACATTATTCCACATCAAAAGAACTTAATAATTTTTTTTTAAAAAAATTTCCTATATGGTTCAAGATCTAAGATATAAAGTATCTATTTCTTGTTTATAATAGTAGCTAATAATTTTTTTTGCTGTAGGTTCTTTGCTAAGCATCTTAACTGCATTATCTCCTTATTTCTAACAATAAACTTAGGAGGTGGGTACAACCTTAGTGCCATTTTACATATGAGGAAACCGAGGCTTAGGATATTTAGGATTCTAATTTACATAATACTGTACCTCCTACTATATGATATGTAAATAATCCTTTGCAGATAAAATTTTTGAAGGACAAGATGAATGAACACGTTGCCATATTGATCCATTTGCAAGAGAAAAAGACAAATACATGGCAGGTTTACCTTGATTTATATTTAGCCTAGAGTGTTTTGTTTTATCTGATCACAGTGACTAAAAACTATGAAACTTATTATGTTTGATAATTATTTATTTTTAATTAGATAGATAACTCATTTAAGTTCAAAAGTAAGTCTGGAGAAGCTTGGCTGGGGAAGCAGAATTAACTGCATTTCAAGAGAGCTTTTATAAGCAAAGATAATAACTCGCTAAAGAGAATGGACACTGGCTTGTTTGAATCCTTGGTTGCAAGCTAACACTCTGAGGGAATGTTCTTAGCAAAACACTCACTTCAGCGGAAATTAGGTCAGCCTTCTGGAACATTTATCATGTATACCTGTCACCAGAAGACCCAGTCCTTAAAGTGAACTGAGATCACAGGCATCGGTTCCTCTTACTCTAAGCTGCAAAGGACACTCTAAACCAATAGTTCTACAAATATGTGAGCTTGGCAGAAACTCCCATAAAACCGAAGCCAACGCCCATATAGTTGCTGTGGGAATTGAATTCCTTAATACTCTGTTTATAGAATTTTGAAATGGCAAATGGATTCGGTCTGTTCTGAAAAACAATCTGTCCCATGGCTTGTTTGGAATAACATCTCTAGTTGCTATAGAAGGATGTAGACAGACGACCCATGTCTGATTTGGAAGTCAATTTCACCAGCCTCTGCTTGTTTCATACTGTGCAGCCAGGTTGGTTTTTGTTCAACTGGGGGGTATTATTTGCATAAAGGAAAGGTCAACTTCTATTGAAGCTAGGGAGTTGCTAATTTGATATAGAAACTAGAGTTGTTAGCAAAATCCAGAGCTAGAGTAGTTAGCAAAATTCGGAGCAATGCAAGGTAAGATAAGACTGTATGGTAAAACCAAAACAACATAAATGAGTCATAACCCGATGGCCTTTCAGTAATCATGTGGCAATATTCTGGTGGTTTCAGAGCAATGTCAGCAAGTGTGGGGATCCTACATGGGAACTTGAGAGTGCATCTGCGTCAGTTTATGTGCATTTCAGCTCACTGAATGTCATTCATTGACAGTCTTACGGATTGAAATGACCACATTCAACAAGCAGTCAAATCACCATATCTACTAGTTTAAGTTAACTTCTCTTTGAAAGGGAGTAATTATCTGTTTCATCTGTTCTTGTTGGGCAAACATGCCTAAAGACTTCACAAAAACATTGCTATCCTATATGTGAAATTGGTTCAAGAAAACAATGAAATTATTAAATGTTGTGTAGGAATCTACCTTTGTATCTCAAGAAGAACAAAAAGAATATGTGGGTAAGAAGAAATATTTGTTTCTTTGTTCATTTGTCACACATGTACTAAGGACCCACCATATGTTATACATTGTACAAATGGTAGAACTAAAAGGATGAGAGAGATACAGTTCCCACTTCCATTATGCTCTCATTTAAGTTGTGTGCCTGTGGGTGTATCTGTGCGTGACAGATCTTAAACAAAAAATAATGATACTGTATGTGAAATGCCACAATTTTTAAAACTCAGGAGAGGAACTCAAGAAATTTTGTCTAGGAAAGTAGCTTGTAAAACAAAGTTTTGTTTGTAACCATATCCTTAAGAAAGATGGGCCTGTTTCATATGAAAAGTCCAGATTTGAAGAGCTGAAGGGAAGAATGGGACTGGCAGAAATCACCAATGATTTCTTGCTTAAAGAATTTAAAAAAACCCACAAAACACAACTTTCATTATCACACTCTATTAAGCCAGGACCAGGAAACAATTTCTAATCAGCACTCTGATCTGGGCAGAGATTGTGCAGTCTTTTGTACCAGGCCTCAGATCTGTGTTCTCTATTCACACATGCTCACTTCCAGCTGTTGTCATTGAAATCCCACATAATCTTTCAAGGTCAAAGGGCAGTCACCCATGGCTGCTGCAGTTAAAAGGTTATGCTGATTTCTGTTGTCAAATATTGGCCCTTTTCTCTTCTGAGCACTCCCATTCTACTTTTTTTAACAAGAAAAATCCAGCCTAGAATTGTATTACATGACTTTAAAGTCTTAAAAGTGTTGCTCCATTGTGCTAACACGACATGGCCTGAACAGTCTAATTCCTTCTGTTATATCTCACAAAGAATTTCCTGGTACTTCTAAAATACTTTGTATTTGTGCTAAGCCAGCAAACTTCAAAGTATAGTGGCCCACACGATTTGTGGCATGCCACAGTATCAGCAGAAATGTATAATATGGAGTCTATAATTTAATAAGCATTGTGAATTATGGCATCTGTAAGTAATTGCTGGTTAAGTGAATAAGAATTGCACCAAGCAAATGACTTCTAAAAACATGAACGTTCTTTGTATCTTGTGGTTCTAAACATTAACTAATTTTATTATATATTTTGAAAACTAAATCTACCTATTTGCAATCAATCCCCTCCTCCCCCCATAGTCTTAGAAAAGTAATTGCAAGGACTCTTTTTAAATACACTGCTTGGTTCGTGAATGATTTTCTTTCCATGCTTGGTGAATCAAAATCGGTGTTGAGTGTCTTAAAATTAGCACATGGCCCCTGGTCATCTTCTTTCCTTGTCATTGCCTGTATCCTCAGGTGGGTTAGCAAGCAGGGCTCCTTGTATGTGGTTTCACAGCCATGTGAATTAAACCTAAAAAGGAAGAACAGGACAATGGGCATTAAGGCGTTTTGCTGTTTTGTATCCATAAACCAGGGTAGCCCTCGGGTGATCCAATCTCATGTCTGTTTCATTTAAGGTAATCATTTTCTTATGTATTCAGAGAATAAATTTCCTTATTTTTCCCTAATATATGTAAGAGTTCATAAGCAGAAACTGAAGCTATAACAAATAATTTGATCCATTTGCAGATTATGAAGTTACTGTCCAAGTTTAGAGAAAAACTTTTATTCAGAACATAAAAACAATGAAGTTGTTTATTACCCTTTTTAGTTCAAAAGCAGATTAAATTAAAAATACTTTTAAGTTTATGGTGCATTAAAAATAAAATCATTTTCAATATTTATAAAATACAGATCTTATGCTAATTATAGTGGAACTTACTTTTTCTAGCATGAAGCAAAATTTTATTTTTTTTAAAAACTTTTTTTATGGTGCTTAACATTTTTTTTCCTGATGCAAGTGTTCCTCTGTTCTTGCACAGAACTAATTTGTAGTTGGTCCACTTGGAAAACACCTATTTCTGTTTATTATAGGCTTAATAAGTGCATGATTCTAAATGTTTAGGGGAAATTAGTTTGTTGGCATGACAAAACAATGAAAGAAAGGATATTTATTCAGGAGGAGAGAAAATTAGGGATTGAGGGACTATCTTCAAATACTCAAAGAGTAGCAAAATGGAAGAGAGAGCGATTTATTCTGCCTGGTCTGAAGGACAAAATTGAAGTAAATGAGAAGTTACAGGAAAGTAAACATATGAAAAGAATTTTTAAAAACCAAACCTTTTAATTTTATTAGTCTAAAATGTTTATGACACAATGATGATCGCTCCAGGTGATCTTTAAGATATCTTCATTTCCAGGTCATTTCATGATGTGATACATCTGATATTTACAGACAAATAAATAAAGATATCTTTCACTTTTTAGTTAGATGTTTTGATATATATTAAACATAGTCCTTTAATTAATTGCCTAATAACTCAAACTTATAAATGCTCTTTATGTAAAATCATTGAGCAATCAAATTTAATTAATTGAAATACTATTCTTCCCTTATTAACTACAGGAATTGGTGAAGATGTGACAAGGCCTTTGAGTTAAACTAGATAATCAAGTCTCTGGTATAATCTATGATGGATTAAAGTGAAATATAATTTATTATATAAAAGAACTAAACAAACCTGTTAACCTGTTTAGTTCTAATCCTAATTCTGTCACTAGCTGTGTGACTATAGGCAAATCACTTAAAGCTCTCTGAACTTAATATTGCCAACTACACCAAGTTGCACAAATAATTAGAGCTAATGTGTCTAAAGTGTTTAGTGGAGTACCAAACACATTGTAACTATTGGATAAATGAAAGCTATACTTTTCATTAAAATTAATACTACCGAGAGAGGTTCCATGTATAATTTTTAAAAATAGCTTGCCTAACTTTATAATACCTGTTACCAGTTTGATACATTTTTCTAATGTAGATATGTTTAAATGATTGCAGGTGAGGATATAGTGTCCTTGGCCTTGCATAAAATTTTAATTATCTCAAAGAGTTCAGATTTTATTTCCCCTCAGTACATTGGTACATACAGCAAAGGGGGAAAATAGGAAAAGGAGCCAAACAGTGTATCTACAGATAGCATTTGCCAAAACCCAATGATATCCTTGTCAAATTCTTTGGGAAATAGGGAGTTAAATAATGTTGGAACTCTCAGGAGCTTTAACATGTAAATGTTTCTTGTCATCCTCCAAGAGTTTTCCAAACTCATTTTACTATAGACACCTTTATTTTGCATATATTTGGATTGTGTTAGAAGATAATACTGAGAAGATATACTAGAAGCCAGATTTTGAAGGGCTTTAAATACCTAACTAAAAAGTCTAACCTTTCTCAAGGAACTCATGAAATACTTACGGCTTTTTCACCAGATGAAAAAATACCAACCATCCATCTATCCTAGTGGATTAAAGTAGAGAGAAGATACCTAGTAGGCATCACAAATTTATGTACCTACAGGGGCCTTATAAATCATTTAAATAAATGAAATACAATGAGGAGTATTGAGGTGTGTTTTATATTTGTAAGCTCATGCCCAGTTTAAAAACATTCATATGCAAAAAAAATTACTGTGCTAACTAGCCAAGCAAAATATATCTGCAGACTGGAATTGGCCTGTGGGCTGCTAATTTGTGACACTTTATATTCTAAAGGGAGAGTTTGACAACTTATGAGGTTTAGGGTAAGTACTATGCTGCTATAACAAAGAGACCAAAAAAATAGAGTAGTTATAATCTACCCAAATCTTTTTTTTTTTTGAACTCTTCTAAATGATCAGGGTGGTGGTTCTCCACACTGTCATTCAGGGTCTCAGTTTCCCTCTCTCTCATTGCCCTGCTACTCCATGGACACACTCTTTTGTCTGCATGGCCAAAACTGTTCTAGCTCATAAAAAGAGGAAGAGAGAGTATCTGTGGAGCAGGAATTTCCTTTCAGATGTGTGGGGTAGAAGCTGATTGTATCACTTCCATTCACTTTCCGGTAGTGACCACACCGAGCTGTAAGGGAGGCTGGGAAGTGTGGTCAGTGGCTGTCAACCATGGACATGCCTGGACAGCTAGCAGACTCGGGACAGAAGGACATTGCTAGTCTTTGCTAGTTGTTAAAGTTTTCCTAGAAAGGTCTTATAAAAAGACCCAATTTTAGATTAAATACATTACTGCAAATCTTGGCATAAACATTTTCCTTAACTGGGAATACAAGCCCCAGAGAATAAAGAACTTTTGTTATTTCTAGTTGTAACTATAGGGCCTATGACTGTGCTTGCCATATAATAAGCATTTAATATTTGTTGAATGAAAACAATAAACCAAATATTGACTTTATCTTTATGGATACGGCAGAACAAACAAACAAACAAAGACACAGATTAGGTTTCTGTATTGAATACCTGCACCTGAGCAAGGCAGGAAAATTGGGAGCAACAAAAGAAGGAACTCAACAGTACATCAATCCTATGACACATACTTTTAAAACCTCTTTTGATTCATCCTTCTTTTAAGCTAAGACATTATTTCCATACTAATGCCAATTCCTTGATGTGTTATGATAAACAGAACGACAATCATAACCATATTACAAATGCATTTATAACAATCCTTTTCATCTGAAAATCTCAAAACACCTCATCCATATCATTAGTTGGCAACTGTCATTTCTTTGTTTTATATATTCTCAGACACAACTTTCTAGACATAGAAATATTTCAGTCTTACTGTCAGTCCACACCGTATGTCAATCTTTTAATGTTTATCATAAACAGACAACCAAATGAAATTTCCTCCACCGTCATGAAAATGAATCACACAAACAGCATGTGTGTGTATTTTTATGGCTTCTATGTTCTTTCTTAGCAATGTCTGAACTATTAGCATTTGTTTTAAATAAGGAATTACTCATAAAATAAATAATTTTCAAATGTCATCATTGAATGGTAGAATAATTTAAATAGTCAGTGTAATAAAAAAAAATCAGATTAAAAATTTAGAATTTGGGCTTAATGGATCAGCAGGAATAAATCCCCAGCCCATCTCCCCCAAGACCTGTTTTCTAAGATATTCCAAATTAAAAGTACAGAAACAACATATTGGAGATAAACTAATAATAATTTATATTTTGCTTTAGAGGGCTACCAAATAAGGGTATCTCAAGTTGCTCATCTGAATCACTGAGTAAATATTTATTACACAACTAGAACAGGGTTTGTGCAAGGCCCTGTGAGCTGTGTAAGATAACGAGACACAACCCTGCCCTTGCCCAGTTTATGGTGGGAGTGCAGAGCTAAGGCAGGTAAACAAAATACCTGTCTGATAAAGTAGAAAAAGGCTATGCCAGAAGACAAGTAGAGAAAAAGTTCTGCTTAACTTAGCAGTATTGACTGAGCACATCAGAAATGCACTGGCGGGGTCCAGAGGACAGACGATGGAGGGGAATCCCCTTCCCTTAGGTGGCTTATACGCCAGTAAGGAGTTCACAGAGGAGAAATTGAAATTCCAGGGAGAAGCAGTGTTGCTGAGGGGAACTCTTCTTTAGAAGGACGAGTATATAAGTTCTGTGAGAGCAGCGTCATCAGAATTTAGCTCATCACAGGCAATCCCAAACACTTGGGGAATATAAATAGTGTGAGAGTGAGGGAGCCCTGAAGTACACACAAGAAAGGCCCAGCCACTGGCCTGTCTTTGCCCTCCATGGAACCTTATTTACATAGGGACAATAGAATGGAGATCCCTTCTTTTCACTGCAGTGACTTGTGTGTTGTAGTTGCCCTGCATCCATTAGCCAGATGAGACTCGATCGTTTAGAGCTGGGAGTCTTTTGCTATCCCAACAGGACAACCCAAAACACCACAGGGTGTGTAAACTTTCCTCCTCAGTACATTCATTCTACTCCATGGACATTCAGAAGGTCTTTAAAAGCCAACCCCTCTGGATGGTTCTTTTCCAGCTGTTTCTTCGCCTGACCTCTGAACAGTTCTGCAAGGTTACCTGTCTCTCTACAAATCGAACTCCCGCCCCACCCCTCCTCCTTTCCTGCCTGTTTAAAGGTAGATAGATGTTCAGTTCCTTAATGATATGAAATTCGGTTCCCATATAATGGCATTTTCCATAACTGCTGATATCATCGAGGTAAAGAGAGCTGCTTTTCTTAACCACCCGTAAAAGAATTCAGCTTTTCATATCCCTGCCTCTCTTCAAAAGCCTAATCTCTCCCCACTGTGAGTAGGACTGACTCCAAGGTATTGAAATTTCCACTCTAATTGGGAATTCACTGAACAAGACCTCAGTGAATGAACTTTTTTAGCCATTTTATATAAAACGAAAAAGGATGTGCTCCTTATTTCAGTCTCCTCTGAATTGCTCCTGAACACTCGTTCAGAATTGGAGAGTCAGATCATTATGCAATCCGGCTTTCCATCTATGATGTGCTTAACAAAAGTATATGTTTTGCACTCATTTCTGAGAGACTCTATTCAAAATGTAAATCGTGGAACCTTTGGGGAATGTTTAATCAGCTCTCCAACTGAAGATCTTTTCATGCTAACATCTCAATTCAGAATTACTTAAATTTACCTTTTTATATATTTTTCCATTTTCCTCTCATTTTGCCATAAAGCAGAACTCCCAGATTAGTGTTATTTCCCCGAAAGTCATTTTTATGACTTGGTTTGTGTTAGTGAGAACAAAATATTAATCTGTTCAGGTTCGCTTAGTAATTACATTAGCCATGTCATTTTTTCCATCATTTCTTAGGTTTCATTTTTCGTGGCTGTCTTCCACTGGATCTGTGGGTTTCTAAATAATTGGTGAAGGAACAAAACCAGTTTCATAGTCATTCAAAGTTACATGGCATGTTTACACAGACCTTTCCCTGAGGACACATTGTGAAGTTAAAGTAGTCAAGGCCCTCTGATAATCTCATAATACTGTGCAGAGATGATTCTATCAGGACTTGTGAAATAACTCTCTTTATTTTTATTTTTCTGGTTATTATACATTCGTATATATTTCACCTTCTAAATTACACACATTCTCCTAAAATAAACCTTTGAGGAAGGTTGCTAGGTGGGAAAGGAGGATCAAATTATTATTTTGGCAGCGACTTTCTCAGGATCACACAAGATCCTAGTTTAAGCTTCAGACTAAATTGTTTTGTAGTTGGGTTTTTCTCTCTCTTATGTTTATTAAATAATGCTGCCCTTTAACTCTGTTTTTCCTTGGTTTCCCAAAATTTGAACCATAATCACAATAATAGGACAACCCCAGACATTTCTCCTCAGAGAACCTGATGGCACCTTCTTGATCAGAAGGTTCATCTAAAGGGTTTGTCTGTCCTGTCCTTGTCCTATTTAGTTTGGAGGGACTCTTTGGATGGTTCATTTTAATAGTTTTTAGATGCACACTGGCTTGCTGGAGCTGAGAGAGAGAAAGAGACAGAAAAAAAAATTCTGCTTACACTTTTATAAAGAGGAAAACACACATACTTGAGCCTGATCTGAGTTGTGTTTATACAGAGGCATCTCTGGAGTGCTCACTGGATACCAGACACTATGCTAGGACCTGGAGTGCTGGAGATACAGACAATGCTCTTTCTCAAAGGGCTCACAATCTAATATGAGAAAAAGACAAAACTGCAATTTAGTGTCCTAAGTCCTAGATTAGAACCACACATAGTACATCAGGTCCATATCCCAAAAAGAGAAAAGGAGTCTTCTCCAGCAGTGAGGTAACCAGGGAAGGCTTTTGATAGAGGTTTCAACAAAGCTGAGTCCTAAAGACAAGTAGGAGTTGGTCAAACAAAGAGTAAGAATGATAGGAAGTCCAGAAAGAAGGATCAGGGTGAGGGCAGGGGCTGAACCAGGGCCCTGGAGGTACGTGTGTTCACTTAGGCCAAGGAATAGGGCTGGAAGCAAGAGACAAAGGATAAAATGGAGCCCAGAGAGGAAAACAGAAGCTACATGGAGGTCATAGTCCATGTGAAGGAGTTTGTTACTGTACCCTGAACTCTTTGCGGGGCTCTTGCAAGATTTCTGACAGGATAGTGATTGCTGAACACTTTGGATTTTTCTTGGATTCTACAACACAAGCAAATCAAACTCGTGCAGCATGTTTGACATGCTTGCTCCAACACCTCATTCTTTCCTACCTTAGGGCCTTTGTACATGCCAATCCCTCTGCCTGAAGAGCTCTTGCCCCATTTTTTACTGGCTGTCTCTTTAGTATCTTTCAGATGTCAGCTCTTAAGAGAGACCTTCCTTAACCACTCTTTCTAAAGAGTTTCCTGTTTGTTTCCTTTATATCATTTATACCATTTATAATTTTTAAAATAATTTGTTTCTTTTACATTATCAGCTGTCTGTAATCATAGACTCTGATTTCCTGAAGGTAGGACTGTATCTCAAACCCCTGGGCGAACACCTGGCCCACAGTAGGGGCTCAATACATACTCGTTGAATAAATTAATGAATCATCAGATTTGCCTGTTAGTGAGACAACTCTGGCTACAGAGTGGAGAATAGACTAGAAGAGAAGCCAAGACTGATGATGAAGAACATAGTTGGAGAATTGGCAAAAGCCTTAGCCACAATCATACGAGGGAGACAGAGTTGTACCTGGAGTCAAGAAATAGTAAGAAATTGAATCCATGGGGATTAGGTGGATGTGGGTGTTCGTAAGAAGCAGGAGTCAGGGATGACACCAAAAGAGAAAAGCAGATGAACGGTGGATGGTTCATTGACATAGGAAAGTCAAAAGAGTAAAAACAGGTTTGGGGGAGAAGAAAATGAGCTCAGCTTTGGACATGTTGGATCTGAGGCTACCCGTGAGCTATTTAGATAGAAATATGCAATAAACATTTTGATTCATGTGTTAGGAATCCAAGAGAGCAATCAAGGCAAAAGATAAAGATTTAAGAATCATTGGCTAATAGATTCATTCATCCACTCATTCAATAAATACTCACTAACTGCTTTGTCCCAGGCATTAAATACAATGGAGAAGGAAACAAATATTATTCTAGCTTTCACAAATATCACAATCAAGCTTGGTAGCTGATATCATGGAAATAGAGAAGATAAACTTAGGGCAAAAAAAAAATATATATGGAGGGATGAGCACGAACCCTGGAGAACACCAGCATTTAAGAGGTAGACAGAAGAAAAATGGCGATGAAAACAGGGTGAGTTTGAATGGATGAATACAGGGGTTACTGCCTCCCAAGCCCTTGCCTTGTGACAAACTAAACTTAGTTTTCAGTTATATTGCTTGCTTTTTTTTTTTTTGGTAGCAGGATTAATGTATGTGTGTTCACATTCTGTATAGAAATTCATGTTAAGTTGTCCTTAAAATAAGGGATGCAAAAGGTTGTAACTGAAACAAGTATCAGCTCACAGTCAGGTGACACAGACAGAGATGAGGAAGAGCTGGAGCTCAACCCAGCTTTTCCTATTCCACTATGAATTTCCTTGCCATTGTTATATGTGTTTTAAGTTAAACTTAATGTACATTGTGGTTGGATTTCATTTGTTATGGTCTGGAGGATCAATATGATCTGAATATTGTCACAATAGAAAAAGGTGTCAGAGCCTGTTTTGCCAAGACCATGTTAGAGAACTTTTATTGATTTATCTATTTTTACTTCTCAATTCTCTTAATCCAAGAGATAACACCTTAGGCCCTTCCCAAATAACAGTCAACTAAATACCTGGGTGTGGGTACCTTGGGAGGTGAAATTTCTTAACCAACTCTTTGAATGAAATTTTGTCATTTTTTAAGTTGTGGTGTATATACATTTTTTTTCTTTTTAAAATATTTTCCTTTTTTGAGATATTGACATATAACATTACAATAGTTTCAGGTGTACATGATTCACTATATATATATATATATATATATATATATATATATATATATATATATATATATATATTTTAGAGGCCCAGTGCACGAAATTCATGCACAGGGGGTGGGGTGTCCCTCAGCCCAGCCTGCACCCTCTCCAATCTGGGACCCCTCAAGGGATGTCCAACTGCCCATCCAGGTAGGATCGGGCCTAAACGGGCAGTCGGACATCCCTCTCACAATCCAGGACTGCTGGCTCCCAACTGCTTGCCTGCTTGCCTTCCTGATTGCCCCTAACCACTTCTGCCTGCCAGCCTGATCACCCCCTAACCACTCCCCTGCCAGCCTGATTGATGCCTAACTGCTCCCCTGCCAGCCTGATTGCCTCTAACTGCCCTCCCCTGCTGGCCTGGTCACCCCTAACTGCCCTCCCCTGAAGGCCTGGTCCCCCCCAACTGCCCTTCCCTGCAGGCCTGGTTGCCCCCAACTTCCCTCCTCTACCGGCCTGGTCACCCCTAACTGCCCTCCCCTGCAGGCTTGATCGCCCCCCACCTGCCCTCCCTTGCAGGCCTGGTCCCTCCCAACTGCCCTCCCCTGCTGGCCATCTTGTGGCGGCCATCTTGTGTCCACATGGGGGCAACCATCTTGTGTGTTGGAGTGATGGTCAATTTGCGTATTACTCTTGTATTAGATAGGAGGATTGTGAAATGACACCCCCCCACACAGTAATTCTAGTTAACATCCATCACCATACATGGTGCTATTTTATTTTACCAAGAAGTTTATGATTATCAGATATCCTAAAACTTAGAGCTATTTACCTATAATATCAGAGATTGTGTATTTGATCTTAAAAACTGAAAATTTTCTTTTAAATCTAAGTTTAAAAAATATCTTTCTTATGCAGAAATCAAATGTTAACCAAAGGAAAAATAATAATTTTTAGGCACATTTATAATTCAAAGCATGACAATTTTTGCATGTATTTATGTCTATGACACTTAACAATTTTTTGTTGTGTAAAATGTGCCATAAGTAAACTTGCCTCCCCTACATAGTGGGCATATTCAGATTGGTCTTTTTTCTTACGTTGTATTTTTTTAAAAAAAGGTGTTTTCCTTATTTCAAAGAACAGTTATTTTAAAAAATTCCCCTCAGCCATCAACTTCTCCTTTGGCCCTAATTTTAAAGCAGGTGGTTACATTAACTCAATAGACAGATCTCTCAATTAGGTTTACCTATGTGAGGCTGACAGAATGAGAAGACTTTAGAGGCAGAGAGGGAAATGACATATCATCAATTATCTACTAGTATTCCTTGCCATTTATGTTTTATGTCCCTGTGTTCCTAAACATACTATAAAAATGAATAAGCAGATATCATAAAGGAAACAAATCATCCAGAAAAAATGAAACAGATACAAAATTCAAAGGTTAATTTTGTACCATTAATTTATCTTTTCTTAAAAAAAAAAGAAAAGAATCAATCTTACTACAAAAAACTCTTGTTCTTGAAACAAATCTAAATTTTATCTGTGCTCAAAGAATTTATTTTTATGTTTAAATAGTTTTTAAGGGATTTACTTCTTCTATTCTAGCTTTTTAAAGATTTACGTAGTGGTTCCTCTAGAAATGAAGGGAACATCTTTAAATCTTGTTTGGTTTGAATGAATAGATAGCTAATCCCCATCAAATGTTTCTTTAGAAAATCGTGTTTAAAACTGTTATGGAATTTAGCTATCCAGGCTGACTCGTAGGTAGGGTGTTTTCATCCCAGTTGTTACAGTCTCAGAGGTCAGCCAAGGTAACCATTTATTTTAAATTGTCTTTTGTTTCAGATTTCCTGTTGGGTTTTTTTTTTTTTTTAACCATTTCAGAAATCACCCAGTTGTTGTGTCATAGCTTTCCATAACCTCCAGATTAAAAAAAAAAAAACAACACTACATAACTAAATGACTATACCCTCCCACGGAAACTCTAACCAGAGCAGAATATGAAAGTAGACATCATATTTTTTAATCACAATGAAACTCATGTTTAGACTTCTGTTACCAAATATCTTCTATTTATGACACTTGGCTTTTTTTGTTTTTGTTTCCTCAGGACATTTGGGCTTCCAGGACAGTTTTGTCACATCAGGTGTTTTTAGTGTGACTGAGCTAGTAAGAGTGTCACAGAGTAAGTATAATTTTGCTTTGATTTGGTACAGATTTGCCTTTGGTTTGTGCTTACTTTCTGCCTCAGCCTCCTAGAGACATAAATAGCTTTCAGAATCCCCTTTTCATTCACCCATTGGAAGACTTTTGCCACACAGTTTATCTAGGAGCCAAGAATTTAAATCAGGAAAATTTGATGTCATTTTAATGTGAAACATATGGAAAGAACTGAAATCCAGAGTGTTTCACATATTCCTTAGTTTATAGTGTGAACCTGGTTTTAAAAAATCCTGAGGTTTCCCTGATTTCTAAAAATTCTGCAATTAAAAAAATACTGGTTTTGACCTTTAAAGAATGCTAATGCCCTCAGCAGGAGTGACACAGGACAGCATGATCATTACCAGCTTGTCAATAATCACCAACAACAGTGAATTAAGAGTACCTGTCACCACCCTGTTCCATTGATCAAAAGGTCATTGATTGTATTTTTCCTATGAAATAATCCAGACAGTCCAAGGAGAAGGTATAGGATTCTCTCTCTCTCTCTCTCTCTCTCTCTCTCTCTCTCTCTCTCTCTCTCTCTCACACACACACACACACACACACACACACACACAGTTGCTTTCCCCTAAAAACACATTTTTGTTTTTATTTAAAAGCATACCTATAATGACTATGGTGTTTGAGCTCCTAGTAACAGAAAGAAAAAACATATACCAAATATTACAATTTTTATCCCCCTCCTACTTCAAAATATCACTTGTAGATAAAATATACATTGTCAAAATTGGTTTCAAGTCTAAATAAATCATTTGTGGGATGAGGTGAAGTAAAAAAAAAAAATCTTTTATTTTCAAGTTCATGCCCCACCTCCCATTCCCTGTGTTACTATCTCAGAAGATTGACCGAGCAAACCAGTCAATCTCATGACAAGATGCCAGGTCAAGTAAGCCAAGCCATCCTGATCTCACAGTTTGGATTCTGTCTGTTCTTATTTCTTAAGGCTCGAGGACTCTTAAGAATCCAAAAATGGGAGACAAGGTGGGGGCCTGGGAACAGGGGTAGAGGGTTAGACAGAGAGTGACTTTTGAGTATTCACTATCTGCCAGGCACTGTGCTAGGTCTTCATGTAGGTAGCATAAGTTAATCCTTGCAATAAACATGTCAGATAAGAAATCACTCTCATTTTTACAAATGAGTTAAATTACAGGTCTATTGAAGTCATTTACCCAAAGTCAAACAGTAGGTAAATGGTTAAGCTAAGTTTGTGTAATGCTAGGATCTAGACTGGCCCAAGGGAACTTGAATTCTACAATGCGAGGCTACATGGAAAATAGCAGGAAAGTAACTATGGATGTTAGAATTCTGGTAGTCAGGGACCCTTGGTTGATGCAGGGATGTCCAGGTATTATGGGGGGAGGGGAGTGGAAACCTAAGGAATAAGTCAGGAGCAGCAAGTTGTGAGGTAGAAGGGAGAAGTTTCTGTCATAGTATGAAATATGCTTAAAGTATGCACCCAGTGAAGTAGAGACTAGGTTGCTTTATTAATTTGGAGGATATATGCTGTCCTAGCATAGCTAACTAGCCAGTTATTTGACATAGACAAATAAGGATGCATTTGTGTGTGTGTGCTTGTACACACACACACACACACACACACACACACACACACACAACATTTTAGGACTTCTAAAAATCACTAGCTCACATTTTTCTTGTAATTTTAATAATGAAAGTAATATAGACTGATATATCAGAGTATAACTGTCATTGTGGCATTAGAGAAATACATTGATTGAGCCCTTACTACAGTCCAAACAGCCTCAAGTGAAAATCCTTTGAACTCTAAAATTGGAGCACTAGACCTTTTTAATCTACCCTGGCTGCTGTAATGCTTACATTTAATCTTCATTATCATCAGTGTCTGAGGCCTGGGGTTGTATGAGAAGGCTCATGCTGCTCAGAACCATCCTCAGAATCTCGTTCTTCTTCCTGTATATCCCTTTAAGGTCTTATATCCCAGGGCTTATCAGTTCCAAGCTTGATTGGACCTCCATGCAGTGTGTGATGGCGTGGTTGCCAAATGAATTCTAAAACTGCCTTCACGACTGCCAGAGGGTATGGCTGGACCTCAGATTAAATTTGCAGAGGGACCTGGTTTTGTTTCCTGTCGCTGCTTAGGGGCTTGTGTTGCTGATGCCTGGCATCGTGAGCGGCCTTCGGCTCTCGAACGCTTTCTGATTCTGCACACTGCTGTGTAATCGCTCTAGGACTCACTCACACATGGCCTCATGCTGACTGAATCTGTTTGGAAAGAGTGGGACTGGGCTGTGTCAGCTAAACCGTGGCTTCAGGCCAGAGCCCCCTCCCTCTTACAGATCTTTAATCCAGGTTTGTCAGGGTGTATGTCTCAAGGTTGCCTTGGTGGTTGGAGTAAGGATCCCCCAGCTCAGGTTTCATCACCCACACACCTTTCTGAAAGACTTAACACTCAAGCCACAGGAAGAAGTCAAAATCGTTAACCATTCCTCACAGTGCTGACCCCTTGCCCAGGCTGGAAGAGCTAAGCATCTGCATTAGAAGTGCGGCAGACACTTTTTACAGATGAGTGGGGCTGGGTGCATTCTGCAACTTTGAAATAGAAATAAGCTAACTGACGCATAAGTTGATTAAATGCATAACGTTAGCGCTATTAAGAGCATGATTCAACACTAATATGAACGATTATAGTAGCTAGAATTTACCAAGCATGCACCATGTACCAGGAATTGTGCTAGGCGCTTTGTAAACATTCTTTCATTCATTCCTCCCATGGTCACTATTATTGTCCCTTTTTACAGATGCAGGAGACCATGATACTCTAAGAGGTTAAGAAACTTGCTGTTTTTACTTTGTTATAATCAGCTAGCAGACTGCAGATATTTTGTCATGACCTCTCCTATACCTGCATTATAGAACTAAACAGAATCCAAAGATTCTGTGTTTTTATTAAATAACTAGAGGCCCAATGCACGAAAATTCATGCAAGAGTAGGCCTTCCTTCCCCTGGCTGCCAGCCCCGGCTTCCCTCTGGCACCCGGGACCTGGGCTGGCTTCCCTCCTCGGCCACGGCTTCTTCAGGAAGGACATCCAAAATGACATCCGGTCTAATTAGCATATTACCTTTTCATTATTATAGATCATTTCTTCACTGTGTTGCAGATTTTTTCTTAACACCTTCTTATCTATCCCAGCCCCACCTAGTCCCCCAACCACACCTAACTATGACCAAATATATAGTCTGGAAATTTCACACTAATGATGGCCTTGGCTTGAAAGTTTTCCCTTATCCTGGCCTCTTTAGCATTCAATTTTTGAATTTGCTAATATAAATATTTCTTTCCCCACATTTCCAGTTAGTTTCTGTCATTAGTTTTCCTCCTTTTAAATTTAATAGAGGAGGGAGGTGCTATTTCAGTATTTCCCAATGAGGATTCACTGAAATAATGATGTGCTAAGTTTGTTGTTTATAATCCTGTTACTACAGGGTGGCAATGGCAGAGAAAGTCAAGAGAAAGCTGCTGGCTTAGCCTCACACATTCAGAGGTGAGAGTCGGCAACAAGGTTATTGTATTGATTAGATGCATGGAGCTGTTGGAGTCTCCCACTAATTCCCTTCTCACCCTTACCTCCTGCCTTTTTTTCTTTTCTGTTTTTGCATTATCTAGAGTTCATGAAAGGCAAGAAAGAAGAGTCCTGTTTGTCTTAGCAGCAAAGAAAGTGCTATAGCATAAAAGTAAATGTATGTTTGTTTACCCTCCTTTTCCCTCAGGTGATAGGACCATCGGAAAGTTGTTCTAGTTTTTTATTACTTTCTTCCCTGGGAGAGAGGAGCACTACTCAGACTACTAGACACTGTGCCAGAGAGACAGAGCCGTCCTCTCTGCTTTGGGGGAGTGGCTGACCAGTGCTAACACTGTGGTTCGCAATCCCCAACCTTGTTTGAGTGTGGTACCGTGAGGAAAGAGACAGGAACCATCTGTTGAAATGGCTCTTACGTGATGCTGCGTTTTCAAACAAAGCCTTCCAGCGGCATTTCAGATGGGTCTCTCTCCCATAAAGTTGCCACAAAGAGCGTCCACTCTACGAGCTGCTAAATGGTGCTCTTCAGTAGCTCTCTGGGTCAGCACCCACGCTTGTTTATTTTGCTCCGTGTTTCCCTCCAGGTGTGTGCCTTGAGGCTGTCAAGTACCCTTCCTGGTATGAACCCAGAAAATCCTCCCGAAAAATCCACTTCTTTTGCCCATTTCCTTCTAAAGTGCTGACTATTTTACTTGAAGCTGGTGGAGCGACTCTGAAACCCTAAATACTTCGCTGGGAAAGAGGAAAACCGCAAATACACACAAGCCATTGTGACTCTGGCCTGGCGGGTTCTAGTTTTCCAGGCAGCGGTTTGTACACCCGAGCCGGCTGCAAGGGTTAAGTAAACTTGGTGGCTGGGGATGACTTCATGGCCCTGGAATTTTGAAAAGCCATGGTTCTCAGTACACTGTGGCCAGCCTTAGAGTCTTTGGGTGTGAAAACCGCTCTCAGTTACCCAGACTGATTTTTGGTTCCTGTTGCACTGCTGCAGAATCTATTAAAATCCAGCAGCTGAATTGTCCTGGCTCTGCCACAAAGCTGGGCTGCTGGGTGGCTCCAGGATTCCCAAGCTGTTTGTCAATGGAGAGTGGGAGTGAATGGAGCCAGGCATATGCCTCAGCCTGGCATGAGGTGGCACCCTAGTGGCTGTTTTCTGCCTTAGAAATGCGTACTATTTCTATCTATATTCTCACATAGGAATTGCAGTTAAGACCCAAATTGTAGTTCATTTTTAAACTGCTTTTTTTAAGCCTCAAGGTCCTCTGTGTGTCTTTGAGCACCCATAGCCATACCCTCGGGATTTTCTGGCTTATTTAGTATGAACTATTGGCAATATTCTAAATATTTTAACCTGACATAATGGAGCTACTACAGCAGAAATAACTCAGCTACAAGGTATAATAAGAAAATGAAGCTCTTTGATAGGAACAAACCCAAACTTGAATATTAAAAAATGTTTATGCAGAAAAGGTCTCATCAGGAAATTGAGGATGTAGGATAGAGATTCCAGGCACCCAGTCCTGTAGGGTGCCATTTACATAGTTGAAGTGTTTTAGATCTTGAGTAAAGTGAAATAGACTAGACACTTTCTTTTCTGAACAAGGGGCCTGTTCTCCTCTGTTAAGTAACATGATAGCTATGATCATTGCATGGAAATTAATTTTAAAAGTTGGTTAGATTCTTAAGCAAGCTCTTCTTTCGAAAGAAATCATATGGGCTTGAGCATTAAAGGAAGAAACAAAAAGATTATAATAAAAAATGGACTGCAGCCCTAGCACAAGCAGTGGCTGTGACCTTGCCTTTGTTTGCCATTACACAATCCAATGGCAGTACACTCAAACTATGCTCTCGATCAATATCCTATTAAAGCTGCACAAAAAGTCTCCATAAACTTAGTGGTTAGCTATGTTTATAAATGGAACTCGGCATAATTAGATGGTCAATAGCAGGCTCTACTAGTAATTTTAAAATGAACATCACACACTTTCCATCTGTAGAAGTCAATGGCTCCTCTTCCAGAGTTTTTAAAGAAAATCTGTTAAGTTATAGAACAGAAAGTACTGATCTGCCCTATATATATTTTTTCACTTTGCCTGTTTAAGCCACCTTATCCTGAATATATTATGACATTTCAAATGTTTCATTTTCTAGTTTTAATCAACCCCTCTGAGAGAGAGAAAATTTTAAATGCTCTTAGGGATATAAATGCTGGTCTGGCTGGCTTAATTTAGTGAGTTCCCCCTACTATATTCCAATAAATTTTCAAAGTAAATGCTGAAGTTGAATTAGTTCAAAAATATATTTTGTTGTATAATTTCTTTTTTTAAAATTTTTTGGACATATTTGGGGGAAATATTGGGACAGTAAAGCTGGCAGCAAATGGAAAGGGCTGGTAGAAATTTTTGTCCCACTGCTCTTTCTTCTGAATCCCAGCTCACAGTATGGGCTGTCAAACCTGATGTTTCCTATCCTACTCTCCTCACCTAAGAGAGGAAGAGCCACGTAAAGTGAGAGGTGTCCCACCTAACCTATACATTGAAATGTGCATATGCCTTTGTCCCAGCAGTGGTGTTGTGACACCATGGCAGCTGAGATTAGAACTATGGCAAGAACAAGCTCGTGACATCAGCAGGTTTATCAGTCAGTGTCACGCACCAAGCCCAGGCCTTCCTGTTGCACTCATATTCCCACAGCCTTCCCGGTCAGAGCTGGCAGTGAGACTTCTCATGGCAGGATTTAGGGGGCCTGTTGTTCTGTTCTTAGCTAAAGCTGCTGCTAAATTTACCAAACTATGAACATTTTTATTGTAAAAATTTGACTCAGGCAGAAGCAGAAAACATAACACCTTGATGTAAATACTAATTTGTTATCATGATCAGTATTTGTGTGTTCATCTCTTTCTAATCTTTCCTAGGTAACTGGTTGGTTATGCTGCCTATGTATAATATATTATATATGTTATATAAAATCTATATACAAGATGGCAGCATGAGATCATAAAACAGTCCAGGATATAGGGTTGGTAATTTAGCCCCACCACTTATTAACTATATGACTTTGGGCAATATGTATCCCTTGTCAGCTATGTTCTCCTCATAGGTAACAATCATTCATTCATTCAACAAATATTTATTAAGTGCTAACTGTGTGCTTGGCCTAAGTCTGAGTGTTAGAAATAGGAACACCTCTCAGGGGTGTTTTGAGGATTAAGCGAGAGAATGTCAAGTATCCAGCATATAGTAGATACTCAGTGGTAAACTGTTATGATTACTATTGAGCAAGGCCTCTGTCCCTGATCTCTCACTGTGTGCTCAGAGCTGATTCTTGAGCTAACCACACTATCAGAAAATCTATTAAAAATGTGTGTGTCTGTATGTATTTTGTATGTGTATAAATTAAGAAGGACCAGTTTTAGAATTTATGTTCAAAAAAATCAATTTATTAGAAGAACTATCATAGTGACTCCTTCAGAATTAATAACTCTGGTAGAATAAGAACATGCCAATATTACATCTAATTCATCTGCTTTAGGAAGCCAGAACATTCTTACTCCTCAAGTTTTCAGCCAAAGCCTATGCTTCTGCTTTATTCTGGAATTTTTCTCTTCATGGGTATCTAATGGATAACAAGATGTTAAAATTCTCAATCTAACACATAAATAACTTTTGAAGTGATCTAACCACATCGTGGTCTCTTAAATTATGAACATCAAAATTCCCTGTGGTCCAGCCAGTGTGACTCAGTGGTTGAATGTCAACCCATGAACAAAGAGGTCGCGGTTCAATTCCAGTTCAGGGCACATGCCAGGATTGTGGGCTCAATCCCCAGTAGGGGGCATGGAGGAGGCAGTCAGTTGATGATTCTCTCGCATCATTGATGTTTCTATCTCTCTCTTTTTCTCCCTTCCTCTCTCTGAAATCAATTTAAAAAAATTCCCTATGAGTAACTAGAGTTCATTACTGACAAAGTCGTTTTTAGTTATCCTTTATTTATGCACTCATAAACTTCAATATTTTTAAGAACAGATATTCATGTCTAGTATATAATACTAGAGAACTAAAAGACATTTTTTTAGGATTTCTAAAAGCCTGACAGAAATCTTAATCACCCCACAACAAGACCACAGCTATTACTGAAATTTGGGCTAGACTGTATTATCATAGCTACCTCGACTCCAAAGACTGTGGTAGGTGACTTTGTAGGCATCCCTGGGATTAAGTTGGTAGAGTCCATGCTTCTTAGCAAAGCCACGCATTACGTCAAATGCTGGAACTGAGTTAATCTAGTATATGATTAATGTGAGTACATATTAGGATTTTTCAATAGATGGAAGAGAAAAAATTGAACAGTTATAGGTGAAATTTTTGAGAATTATTATTGTAGACAGTTGGATGTGTAGGTTGTTGGGGTAGGGCTCTGTTGATGTAGTTTGGTTTCCTGATAGCTAATGGTCAGATAGTCCCAGTGCACTCTTGGTTAAGGGGCTTATGTTTAGAAGCCCTTCCCTGGTTTATAGATCATTGTGGTGAAAAGACCTCTTAGGCCATCAAATCCATCCCCTGTCAGGGAAGACTTAATCCCATGGCCGCGGCTGCATCAGATACTAAGCGGGTACCACATTTGACCTCAACCAAAAGCTAAGATGAGAGGATACTCTAAAATGCAGAAAATCAATTTCAGTCCCAAAGGCAGAAGCCACTAATGCAGGAGATCCGTCAGCATTGCTCACCCCCCGTGGATGGCTCTGCTAGACCCAGCGCCAGGCCCTTTATCCAGGGAAGCACTGGCAGACATTTGTAACTCCAAAGACCTATAAAAGGAGGAGGACGAGACCCAGCTTTGCCAGCTAAGTGGTAGGTGACAATATTCTTCTATTTAAATCTTGTTGAATTCCTCTCCCCAGTAATTGATGACAAAGGAAGAATAGAGAGACCAGAAATGTAGGTTTTTTACCTTTGTTTCTTTGGGCAGATAGAGTTATCTGGGTTCAAATCCCTGCTCTGCCACTTATTTAGCTGTGTGATCTTGATTGTGTTACTTAACCTCACAGCTAATTTTCTCATTTGTCAATGAGAATAATAAAGATAGATATTTCATAGAGATGCAGCAAGGAAGAAACTCAGGTAAAAACCTCGCACATTGACTGCACATAATAAGTGCTCAATAAATATTACTTGTTAGCTGTTTTTCATTAGCAAGCTCATATAATTTTAGTTTAATTCAGTAAATATTTGTTGCATGTAAATATATGAAGCATCCTGCACTGGGTGCTAAGGAGAATAGAGAAATAAGTAGGGAATAGTTCTTTCTTTATAGAGTAAGATCTAAGTTTCTTGAGATCTAAGACTGAGCTTTCTTTAAAGTGCCTGAACACATTTACTTTACAAACTGAACTCACAGTAATTATTTATAAAAAATAAATGATCTTCATGGTTCAGAATTGGAGGAAGATAGTATCAGTGATCTGATCCTATTTTAGCAAAAGGAAAACTTTTTTTAAGAAGCAAAAATTTCACTGTTTACCTCATACACACACACACACACATTTTGTAAGTTATGTCCACAAAACATGGTTGTATAAAAACGGTGATCTCTCTGTGTTAGCAGATACCTTTGATGGGGTTAAACCATTCCACTGGCTTTTGGCACCTAATGCCACATTTTAAAAAAGCATTGCTTGAATCTTACAATAGCAGGGAAGTTCATTTTCACATAGAGGGGAATCCTGGTTTTAGTTCAGTGCCTTTCTTTTATGTTTCCATTCTGGAAAACCATCCCCCTAGCCTGCATTTGGTCAGACCTTTCAGAAAGCAAGGGTCAAAAAAGGAGATCAGCACATGGTTTACAGGCCAGAAATCTGCTTGGCAAAGGAGTTGCTGAAGTCTGTGGCGTACGAGCTGCAGAGAATGTACCTTTATGATTGATTTCCATTGAAGTCAGACTGACTGCAGTGTGGTCATTTTTCTAACCCGTAACTGCTCACACTGCAGCAGTCTGCTATCTGCAGGATGTCTGAATTATAACAGTCTATGTCCGTGTTACCTCTTACACAAATTACTTACACTGGTTTCTTTTTCCATGCAAATTCATCAGTTTTACAGCCCCTCGTAGGCACAGTCAGGAAACTCTGGCCAGAAGCACAAATTGATAAAAATGAGTTAATTTGACTACATTTACTATTTTTTTCTTTCTGAAAGCCCCCCTCTCACAGGCAGTATTGAGGAAGTATATTATGGTAAAAGGAAGATAACAAAGGAGTTGAATTTTTTGCCATAAATTACTTTCCAAGATAATTCCTTTTAACAGCAATTCCAGATTTGCTTGAGTTTTCATAGCATTGTGCATTTAACAACTGTGCCTTTGATAGTAAGAAGAACAAGTATTTTCCCATGTTCTCTCCTTTTGTGCAGTGACATGGACTTTCTTACAAAGTCTTTGCCACTAGAATGTAAAACAACACGAAATTGTGCTGGGCCCATGGAACTGTGTGCTATTGTTGGACCTTAACCTACCCCCACAAACTCCCACTGTAATAAAGTACAAGTTCCCAAAGCCTCCGTGAGTACATAGATTATGTAATCTGGGGATAAAATAGCCCTCTTTATTTTTTGATTGTTATTTTATAAGTTGGAAATTGAGTGCTAAATCCTGATAGTCTTTTTTGGGGGAGGGGGTACCTATGGGCCATTATTTCTTAGTCTTTAGTTGCCATGAAAATTTGAAAGAAGCGTCAACTATGATTATTAATCTATAAAATGTAAACCTCATAAGGGCAGGATTTTTATATACTTTGCCCACCAATGGATCTCAAGCATCTGGAACAGTGCCTGGCCCATTAAAAGTGCCCCATAAATATCTGTTGCATGTCATTGAACGCAGCCTCACAGAGGATATGTGCCATCAGCAATCAGCTGGCCACACTGGTCATTTAGTCAGTGCTGCCCGCCGATTCCTGTTGAACAAGTTGTAAACTCATTGCACTCTCATCTCCCAGGAAGAGTAGTTTGAAAATTTGGATAGAATTTTTTTTCCATCATCCTCTCTTTCCAACAATACAAGCCTGAGCAGATTGTCTCTGGTGGATGGCAGAAGTTCAATAACCACAACCTTGTCCAACTACTAATGTGTATAGAAGAGCAGGTCATTAAGAGGGTTGGCTACTAAAGTAACCCCTTTCTTCCAATAGCCCGCATTACTATAATGATTCCTTAATAGCAAGCCATTTATTAAGAAATGACACAAAGACTACATTCTACTCATGACAGGGAAGGGGGAGGGGGATGACTTAGAAATAACATTGGAAGAAACAAAAGTTAACCTTTGGAGAAAAATTCTACAGTGGAACCAAATCCACACAAAATTCAGGTTAGAGTAATTGCAATATTGCTTAAGAAAGTTGAGCAGTCAGTCCTCCTATGTGTATTTATGGATTTCTAAGTTTCATTTTGTATTACTTAAAGTTTGGGGGTATAAGTGGAGAGAGGGTAATTATCTACTCTTTTTAATTCAGAGCATATTTATTGATCATCAGCAGTGTATACAGAACTGTAGTGAACTGTTTAGGAACACAAAGGAGGCTATGGGATTAGTCATCTGGTATAACCCTTTGACTTTGTGAACTATGAAAGTTACTTAACCTCTTCCTGCTACAGTTCCTGCCTGTTGTGAGGATTACATGGAATGATGTATTTAAAGCTCTTAGCCCAGTGTCTGGCCCATAAAGGATACTTAATAAATGTCAGCCTGTTATTAGGATGGTATTGGGCATAGCAGTGGGTGGTGGTGGAAGTGGTATCTAATAAAAATGATAATCTTTATCATTATTATTAGAATTATGAAGTTCAAAGAGTTTAATGACTTAACCAAGTCACATAGGTTATTGGCAGGGCTGGGACTCTAGCTAGTCGCTCCCAGGCCCAGTCCAGCACCTTTTTTATGCCCTAGGCCAGTGATCGGCAAACTCATTAGTCAACAGAGCCAAATATCAACAGTACAACGATTGAAATTTCTTTTGAGAGCCAAATTTTTTAAACTTAAACTTCTTCTAATGCTATTTCTTCAAAATAGACTCGCCCAGGCTGTGGTATTTTGTGGAAGAGCCACACTCAAGGTGCCAAAGAGCTGCATGTGGCTCGCGAGCCACAGTTTGCTGACCACGGCCCTAGGGCAGTGGTCGCCAACCGGTGGTCTGTGGATCACTGGTGGTCCATGAGGTCCAAAAGGTTAGCGACCACTGCCCTAGGGTGTCTATCTTTATAGCCCTCAAAATGTACTAGGTCTAGTTGGGGAGAAAATGTTATGTGTGAGATCATTAAAGAATGATAAGGCCTATGGTCAAGTACAGATGGAGCAAAATCAGGCTTCACAATATATAGAACAGGCAGGAAGCATTGTGATTGGTCCAGTCCTGCCTTCGCATCCCCATGTTTGACTAGCAGTGGCCCTGTGTAATCTCTGTAACACTCCAGAAGGCAGTTAGTCATGAGCTTCAGAGCTCAGCATGGCATCCTAGGCAGACATTGGACGAGTCATCTCACCCTTGAAAACTTTTAGTTTCCTAATTTGCAGGATTTGTTACCAGTATTAGCTAAGAAGCACATTATATGAGTTATATATATTTCATGGGTATTTTACATTTGTTAAAATAATATGATCATTTGCTTATTGATACCCTTTCATAGTGCACAATTGGAAACAGTCTTTTATACATGTGCACTCTCCTGGAAGAGGTGAAATATCCATTGTAAAAACTCTGTTTCCTTTCTTGACAGCATTGTTTAGGCCTCTATTCCCTCTTGCCAGAACCTAAATCAACCTACCAACTGATTTCTCCACCTCCAGAGTCTCAGTCCTCTTTCTTGTATTCTGTATACTGTTGTCATATTGCCATTCTTCAGATGCAACAATTATCCTTTCTCTACTCACAAACTGTCATGGATCCCACAAATCATTTTATATCCTGTCTCCAAACTTACCCACATGCTTTGTCATTTGCCCAGAGACCCTCTCCTATCTCCTTCTCTGCCTCTTTAAATCCTAACCATCCTTGAAGGCTTACTTTAATTGCTAACTCTTTCTGAAATCAACTCTTGTTCTGATCCCACAAGCCAGTGTGATCCATTACTCCTTTGAACTTTCCTAACACAGACCTTTTGTTTCCCCTTTGAGATGGAACCCATTCAACATTGCATTAGATATTCAGGTATTATTTTCATTCTACTAGGTTGTAAACCCTGCAGGGACAAAGACGTTATACGCCTTTTTATCATCTTAAGTTTAAGGTAAATATTGTATGTGAAAATCAAGGTGGTGGGGAGGAAGAGCAGAGTTTTCAGGGTCAGACATACTTGAATCTTACTGCTGGTTCTCCTTCATTCCTCGTTACAGGGCTTAGTTCTTCTCAACCAAAAAATATACTTTCCAGAAAAGGTTATTTTGAGTATTAAGTTAGATGTAATAAAGTACTTATCAAAACATGGCCCTACCAGTACTCAGAAAAGCCTGCTGAAAGCCCACAGTCTCTTCCTGTCCAGTTCACAGACCCTGAGAATACCTACCCCTTTTGCAGGGATATGTGGTCAGTGCCCCCTCTCCTTAGATATGAGGCTTTCTCTTTGGCTGTCCCAGGATCACTGAATCAAAATCCATTCCGATAAACTGCCCTTCCATATGATACATACACACAGATGGACCAGGGGACGTTCCACACAAGCCTGCTTTGAAGAAGGCAGAGTTTGGGTGTGTGTGTTATTAGGATTATTTAACCCAGGTTGTGAAACCCATTCTCATTTCAGAAATTTAGTGAGGTTTTAAAATTCAAGACACACATAATCAGTTTGCCAAGCCCTGAAGTTACTCACCAGAAGTCCAACAGACACTATGGGAAGTGTCACAATGCTGCCAGGCCACCTGCTGCTCTTGGCTAGATGACAGCTACAGTGTACTGAGTGGTTCACAGGAAGTAAACATACGGGCAAGTTAGGGAACATTTCTGTGGGCTTAATTATTTTTTAAGCTTTCCGAGAGGTAGAGCACTATATTTACATGCGTATTTTTCTTCCTTCACCTGTTCTGTCTCCCTTGACATTTTAAAAAGATAATCAAAGTAAAAGATACTTTTCCAGGGAAGAACATGATAGATAAAGTGTTAGTTACAAGTGCAGCTGGATGTTCATGGTGAGGGAGAGGGCCTCAGACTCTGCCTCTCAGTGCCCTCAAGCCTGTTCCACCCTCACCTTGCTGTCTTTTCTTCCAAGAGGGGGAGCATGGGCTCCTGAGGTTCCCTACGTGCTGAGGAGGGAAGCAGCTGCTCCATCCAGCTAAGGCCTCAACCCCATCCTGAAACTTGTGAAGGAAATTTAAGTTCAGACCATGACACTGATCATCCTTTCCCATCTTCTTCAGTTAATGAGAAATGTGAATCTCGGAGCTCCACGAAGGCACAGCCATTAATAAGTACCTATTATATACCAAGCTGCTAGTATGTAATGAGATGATGGGTGATCCAGACCCATGAAGGAATAATCAGCCCCCATAAAATATAAAATATTATGAAATAAAAGGGGGAAACATGCAGACAAATTTAATATAAAAAGCAAATTAGGGAGTGACTAGCAGAATTATTAATCAGAACTCTGTTTACAAGTACAGTCAAGCCTAACGATTTGTTTTTTAACTAAAGGCTCTTCCTCCATGAGAGCCTGTCATTGAAAGATGTGTTTGAATTTCAGAAAGCATATGTGGGTTTCAGAGCTTTCCATCTCTTAGCCGTGACTGTTTTTATATAATAACAGTTATTATTAAGGTTTATCTATTGCTATTAATCAAACAACTAAGTGTTTCTTCTTAGGAATTGCTGTATCCCCTCACAGCCTTCCCTGATTCTATCATTTTATGAATGACCACAATTTCCCCAAGCAATAGTCCTGGGACTCATCTCATACCCCCCCTTTTCCATCATTACCAAACTTTAGAAGTCAACACATTTTGATTCTAACTTCTAAATAACTTACACCAGACTCGTCCATCCCATCCCTTGAATTTATCTTATTTGATTTCAATGACTCCACTGGCCTTTGTGGTTTTACTGTTTATAATTCTTCAATTGCCACCCTACTCCCCACTATATCTGTGCTCATGACATGGTGATGTTTCTAGATTACAAATGCAAATTTGATGGTAACCTTCTCCTACTTTATTGGTTCTCCTTTGACGAGGAATCAGTTCCATTTTACCAGTACTTACTGACTGCTTCCTGGTGTCAGGGTTTATATTAGATGACAATATAACCCCAATAGTCCCAAATTATATTCAAGTGTGATAAATGTACATATTGGTTTTGCTTTTCATAATCTTTCTAAAGAAGAGATTATTTGTACTAATATAGTTGCACCACTAATTTGACACAGAGTTGTGTTACAAAGATTGATATATGTTCTTTATTTATTTAGAAATGTATTATGCTACTACTGAAAACAAGGTATCTAGAGGATCTAGGACAAAAAAAATTACAGGGAATCACATCTCATACAAGAATCTACTCTGAAAATCAAATACAGTCAAAATTATCCTTAACAATCCCTTAAATCAAAGGTCGGAAAATTCTTCTACATAAATAGTTTCTGCTTTGTGAACCATATGTTTCCTGTTACAGCTGCTGGTCTCTGCTCTCATGGAGGGAAGCAGAGACAATACCTAAATGAATATGTGTGTGTGTGTGTGTGTGTGTGTGTGTTTTCCAATAAAACTTTATCTACAAAAACTGTGGTGCAGGGACCATAGTTTGAAGGCCCTGCCTAGTGAGAGGAATATTAAAGTCAGGGTGTTTGCAGGATGCTGAGATGACTCAGAGTTAGGGAGAAATCTCACATTTCTCATCACAAGAAATTAGAAAGATTAATTTGCAGTTCAGACCTAATTCCAAAATACAGATGAGCGAAAGCTGTAGGAATCAGACAAAATAGAAAAGCCCAGGGAATGTTTTGGCTGGTCATTGAAGAAAAGTTTCAGCCAAAAACATGGAGGTATTTTTGTTAAAAGAATCCAGAAACATTACAACCCTACTGATGATTTACCATTTAAAAAAGAGGAAAGGTACATTAGGGAAAAAAAATGTCTTCTGGTGGAGACTATTTTTATTGTCAACATTCTTTTGAGGTCAGAGTTTATTACTGATTTTTTTGGATAAGTTTACCCTATAAATTCAAAAATAAAATGTGTTAAATGCAATACTGAAATATACTCTCACTGATCTTTTATCCACAGAATTTAACTTACGTGAGTTTTCTTTTTCTTGTTTGTTTTATTCTAGCACCAATAGCTGCAGGAACTGGCCCCAATTTTTCTCTCTCAGATTTGGAAAGTTCTTCATACTACAGCATGAGTCCGGGAGCCATGAGGAGGTCTTTACCCAGCACATCCTCTACCAGGTAAGGTGGTTGATGGCTCTTAAAAAGGTCATGCTTCATAGTTACATGACTTGATTTTAATTCTAGGCCTGCTAGGTGCTTAGCAGTGTGCCTAAAGCAGTAGAAGGTATTAGGAGGTGGGTTCTGCCCCAACAGACTTTGAGACTCATTAGGAAGGGAAAGCAAATGCACATGCAGCAGAAACAGATAAACAGATAGATAGATAAATCATATGCACGCGCGCGCGCGCACACACACACACACACAAACACACACCAGACAGTAAAAAACAGTGAGCTAAATTATGTAACAAAGGATAAAAATAAAGAAGGTTTTATCCAAAAAGAGTGACTCATGCTCAGCGATAATGTTGGTTAGGGTTGGTGAGAAGAAAGGGAAAGGAATGCTGTTCTGTGTGGGGTGAAAACACTAGCAAAAGCATGGAGGAAGGATGGATGATGAATGTAGCATGTTCTCAGGAAATTAAGGACGAGGCTTGACTAGGGAAACGGATGTGTGTTTTGGCATGTTTAGCACAAATTTGACCCTGGTGAAACCAGTCCCAGTCCCCATGCCCACAGCACACACAGAAGAGCTCAGTCTCAGCTCTTCTCCTGCTGAGCCTCCAAAGGGCTCAAAATCCACTCTGTTGGAGCTGCCCTAAGAGATAAACCTCTTTGATAGCCTGGTGGGAGGTTATGAAAGTGAATGGGTCCTGTAGCAGGGTGACGCTGGATCACGAACCCCAGTGCACCTGGAGACCTCAAAAGAGTAAAGATGGAGGAGCACCACCAGATAACGATTACAGGGTGCTTGATCCCCTTGAAGTCACAAAGCCAAAATAAAAATGAAGCGGTTTTGCAAGATCCTGTTGTCTCTAGATAACCTGGACCAGCGAGAGAGGGATTAGGCATTAAACCCACAGTATTCTTTTACAAATTGGCTTTAGCATTGGACTGTGACAACAAAGAAAAGAATGGCACAGAACGATCCTTAATGTTTGTCTACTTGCAGAAAAACTTTGGACAAAGGCATATTCTTCCACAAGCGAGTACCAGTTTTATTGTTTGAAACAATGTCCCAATTTAGACATTTTCTTTGGTAGAGACTCATGCTTACCTTGACTTTATATTTTAATCATCATTACTTACAAAAAATCAGCTTAGTCATTACGAATACCTTGAAAGTAGTTAAAGAAACAGTTATTCTCTATATATAACCGCCAAATCCTGCCATCATCTTTCATGTTGCCTGAATGTTCCTACAGTTCACTGCAGTATCAGCTTCTCAGGAGAAAAAAAGTCTCAGATCCAAAGTCCATTTATAATAAAAGAATGAGATTGTGAACACATTCAGGTGCTAATGCATTTTGAGGATTTTGAATGTTTGCTGATGGAAGAAACATTGTGTGTAACTGTACTCAGTCAACATGAAAAAGCTTTGCAAACACTTGTGGGCAGCGATTAATTTAAAAGTTGACAGGCTGTTTGTTTTTCATATGTGTTCTGTGCATGTACCATGGATGTCCCAAACAGTGCTCCTCACCCCATCCCTTTGACTTCCCCAGCTGTTTTGTTGCCTTTTGTTGTGACTCGCTGAGGGGAAACCTGGTCATTAATGTCATTCTCATAGTCTGCAAATAACTAACCCTGATAAGGAGCTAATTATAAACAGCATCAGTAGTTAATAACTCAGTAATATGTTTGTTTTACTCTCATTAGACTCTCCTCAGATGATTTTTTTAAAACATTATTCTTTAAACATATAGACTCAGCAGAATTATCTTCGTACAGGTTAGAAAATGTACCCAAAAGAATACCCCAGATCTACATATAGAAAAGTTCACCAATCAATCATCTGTTTATGATGTGCAAATTTTCATTGGTCACCTGCTCTGTGAGCAGCAGTGTATTAGGTGCTTTACATACCTGATACAATTAATCTTCGTAATAATTTTATAATATAGACAGTGTGGCCATTTAACAGTGGATGAACCCAAAGTTCAGAGAAGTTAAGTAACTTGCCAAGGTCACAGACCTAGTAAATGGCAGAGTCTACTTTCAAATGCAGGTCTGTTGGATTTAATATGCTATTTTACACTGAACCTATTAAGAATGGGATTGACTCTTTCAGTTAGAAATAGTAGAGCATGAGCCCCCCAAAAGGAATATGTAGCAGCTCTACTTTTTCTGGACCCTTAGCCTTTGCTATCTTGAATTATTATTACCATATTTGAGGTATGTACAGGTCCTGTCTGCCCACCTGGACTGTATATCCCTTAGAGGACAGTAACTAACTCTTTAATTCAGCAACAGACATTATTAAGTACCAGGGATATTGTCCTTGTCACTGTAGATATAAAGTCAAGTAACAGGAGCTTTGCAATCTAGTGGTTAGAGACTGACAAGTAAATGGAAATTTTTAGTTCGGGGTACTACGAGGCGTTTGCAGTTTTGTGAGTCCAAGGTAAGGCTTCTTGGCTTTGCACAGAGTAGGGATTAAGCAAATATTTGGAATAAAGGTAATAGTCTTACCTTAATTTCTAGGTAGAATTGCTAAGAACACAAGAACAAATTTCACACACAAGTAGAGATGGTCCATCACTCCTTAGAAGAGAAGACAAGATCTTATTGCTACCTTCCTGTTTCCTTAAATGTTTCTGGGAGAAGAAATCAGTGTGCTAGAAAGTCAGGAGCAAGAAACAAAAATTAATGACTGATTTAAAAAGATAAAGGAGATTGATATGCATTAATTGTTGTTTCTGTACCTCTTCCTAGTAAAATCTCCAAAATCATAGAAGAGGTAGTATTAATAATATACTTTTTTACCCCAAAAAACCTTGTCAAGATAAACCAACTGTCAAGTTTATGAAGTTGATAAGCTTGGTCGGGAGGCCCTCCACCTGTCTATCCTGTACCTTCATCCTCTCAATATTTATCCTGTGTCCCTGAAAGTCCTTGATTCTAAACTAAGGTGTCAGCTAATAACTACAGACTCTTCACCTTTAGGATTTAATAACTGCATAGTGTATTTGCATTTTATTAATGGATACCAAGGAAACCAAATCTCGGCAAACTCAGAAAAATATTAATAATGGGGAAATGATGGGCAATGGTCTTTTGAGCTAGATCTCATTGAATCATGATACCTGGGCGAATCCTTGTCACAAGTACTCATGGCTATTTCTAAGTCACTAGCCCAAATCAGCAGTTTCTGTACATATGCTATTTACCAGACACTGGCAGGCACTAGAGATTAAAAGATATCTTAGATATGTATATCTACACACACACACACACACACACACACACACACACATACACACACATATGTATATATATACACTAATAAAAGGGTAATTTGCTAATTAGACTGGGAGACCTTCTGGACGTCCTTCTGGACAAAGCCATGGTGGTGGGGCCGAGGCAGAGGCGGTTAGGGGCGATCAGACCGCCAGGGGAGTGCAGTTGGAGGCAATCAGGCTGGCAGGAGAGGGCAGTTGGGGGTGAGTAGGCCAGCAGGGGGGGGCAGTTGGGGGCGAGCAGGCTGGCAGGGGGGTCAGTTGGAGGCCATCAGGCTGGCAGGGGAGGGCAGTTGGGAGTGAGCAGGCCGGCAAGGGGGGACAGTTGGAGGCCATCAGGCCGGCAGGAGAGGGGAGTTGGGGGCGAGCAGGTCAGCAGGGGTGACAGTTGGGGGCAAGCAGGCCAGCAGGGGGGGCTGTTGGGGGCGATCAGGCCGGCAGGGGATGTAGTTGGGGTCGATCAGGATGGCCGGGGGGGCTTTTGGGGGCGATCAGGCAGGCAGGCAGGTGAGTGGTTAGGAGCCAGCAGTCCCGGATTGTGAGAGGGATGTCCCAGATTGGAGAGGGTACAGGCCGGGCTAAATGACACCCCCCCCCCCCCATGCACGAATTTCATGCACTGGGCCACAATTCAGAGAGAGAGAGAGAGAGAGAGAGAGAGAGAGAGAGAGAGAGAGAGAGAATTCCTTTCACCACAGACCTCACAGTCCCATCAGAATATACAGATCTTGTCTTTGTTTATTTGCCAGGGAACATAAGGGAAATATTTATTTCTTTCCAATTTTTACTCTTCCAACTTCTAAAATTATTTCAAATAGCTTCAATTTTAAAACACAACAGCTAATTTTAAATATGGAAAGAGAGGCTAGAAACCAAATGGAAAGATAGGAGAGATTGTTATATTAGGAACCTGAACTAAGAGTTATTCTCTAAATTTACCCCCCTGAGTTTCCTGGTTGCCAAGGCAAGAAAGGGAAAAAATAGTCTATACAATCTTTATTTTCTAATAAAGGGGAACAATGGAAATTCATTCAAAGAAACCATATTTTTTCTGGCTTTATGTATTAGGAATTTTTTATGTATATCCTTTTATAAAAGATTTCTTATAAGATGCAGTTTTACATAAAATATAGGAAAGTTTTTTCAAGTGTCTATTTTTCATTGAACTTCAAGGAAAGCCAAGCAAAGAACATTAAATAAGCTATTAAAGTTATTTCCTTTGGGTACCAAGCTAGCGTGCAACAGACATGTTGCTTTCCTGTGGTCTGGCTTTAATGAGAATAGAACTTAAAGTCAAAGAACACTGGTATGCCAACTTTAATAACTAGAATATCATGCCTTAAATTGGACCCTCCACATTTTTTTATTTGGATTATTTCAATAGCCTCTTAATTATCTCCCTGCCTCTCAGTTCCATCCCTTCTTCCCCCTTTGCTTTTCTAAATCTTTCACTTGCACAGCTACCAGAGTGACCTTTCCTAAAATGTGACTGATGTCACTCCCTGTTTAGACTTTTTCAGGGGGGGTCTCCATTGCTTGTAGGTGAAGTCCAGAATACAGTACCTTCTTTACCCTCCACCCCCTCTTTTGCTGTGCCATGCTTTTAACTTTAGCCATACCAAACACCTGGCAGTCCTCTGGGCATGTCACACCTTACTCGGGATGTTGTTTCTGCTTGGGGTTTACCTCCCTCCAGGGAGCGATGTTCAGAGTACCCGCTAACCTGAGTGATGTGAGCTTACCCATCAGAGCGATGCCGCCCTGCCTAGTGCTCCACTAGTCCTGAAGTGCCCCAGGCGTGTCAGACATTAACCCTTTAAGTTTTGGATCAGGAGGCTCTCCCAGGGCAAAGATAGGGTGGCAAGGTTGGGGGAAGCTGATGGGCTTCGGACATTAGCACTTTGCCAGTTGGTAAAGTAGTATTTCAATATTTCAAAATCCTAAATAGCTGCCTGGGTGGTGTGTCAGGTGAATAGCAGCCTATCTCGGCCCTCTCCTTCTTTCTGCTCTGGCTCCTTGACACTCAGCTTACAGACAGCTCAAGAGCCATCTCCTCTGGGAAGTCGTTCCCCACCTCCGGGCTATTACTGTTTCCTTCCCCCATCTAAGAGCCCATTATATCCTATGTGTGGTTCCACCATAATGCCTATGTTCATCTTATGCACAATTTTGTTTACCTCTCTGTCTCCATCCACTAGAGCCAGGGGCCATGTCTGATTCCTCTCTGTACCCAGCATTTTGCCTAGTACCTGGCATGTAGGAGGTACCCAGCAAGTGTTTGATGAATGAAAACATTAAATATTCTGTACCCTGACAATAAGCACTCCCACTAGGTATGACACCTCCCCATTCTGGTATGATAGTGACATAATCAGTTAAGACAATTCCAACGACATGAGCAGCATGTAGCATTTCACTACCTTTTACCTTCTCTTCCTCAAGCCTCAAATTGAGGGGGAAAATTCAGTCCTTTAACTGGAGGAAATTTGTCAACCATACCACTCCAAAAATAAAACAAAATCCCTACCCTGATGGAACAGAGCTTCATTTTGGTAATCTCTTTGTAGAGGAAGACATAAAAGTCATCAGGCCCCTCTTTTTCCATGTCCCTCGTTGTCACATAGGAGGAAGGAAATGCAGTTCTCCCTCCTATGTTTGTCTCTTTTGTTCACTTATCTCTAGTGTCTAGATCAGTACCTGGAATATTGTAACTGCAGAAAATATTTTTTGAATGAAAAGATTCAAGTGGAAGATGAGAAAACATGGCCAAAAAAATAATAATCTAAGCTTTCCTTGAAGGGTCATGCACCCTGATTTTTATCTTTTCTGGGGTGCCAGAAATTATCCAACTGATGTTTAGGGAATTGCTGATGGCTGTATCCCAGCCACAGCCTGAGGAATATGAAATGTGGGCTTCCTCCTGATGGAGCTCCAGGTGGAGCCAGGAGTGTGAGTCAGCTACCAGTTCCTCAAAGGAAAAAGAAACAGGATGTGGCAGCAGCAGCAACGTGAGTGACAATAAAAATCAAGCCCAGACATTTGGAACAAGACAGACCAAGACTTTGTTCCACATCCAGTGACTCACTAAACTGAACGAGAGCCTGGAAGAGCCCTAGAACTACACTGAGTTGTCCAATTGCTTCCTCCCTTGGCTTTCTTTCAGCCAGACGTGCAATGTCCGATTGAAAGGTGGTTTGGATTGCCTTTAAACATGCACCCTTGTGTTATTCCAGCTCCACCAAGCGTCTCAAGTCTGTGGAGGATGAAATGGACAGTCCTGGTGAAGAGCCATTTTACACAGGCCAAGGGCGCTCCCCAGGAAGCGGCAGCCAGTCCAGCGGATGGCATGAAGTGGAGCCAGGTAAGCAGGCAGGTGGCGGCATGTGCCCACCTGTGAGAGCGACGGCCCCTGGGGCCCGCAGTGTGCGTAGAATGAAGAGAGCAAGCTCAGAGCAGTTGACTTTTTGGCTTTTCACCATGAGCACAGGTTTGAATCTCACTGATGCATTTATGAGAGGGTAGCAGTGAGAGGTACAATTCAACTGAAAGGGAAGACTGGTAAGCATGGTGGGTGATTTTCTACCCTGACATATTTTTACCTGCACGATAACCCAGCATTCCATTCACTTTTGTTTTTATACTAATTGCCTTTGGGGTTTGGTTTTTTGAATTATCTTTTAGTAATCAAAATAAAACTCTATCAACTTAGCTGGATGGATAACATTGGAAAGAAGAATGTGTTTCCTGTGCTGCGATGTTTATGCAGTACTTGGATTTTTATAAAATGAGAATACTTTAAAATACTTTTTCCTATGGCTGGGCACCATCATGATTGTTTTTCTATTTAAATGGAACAGTAGTCTTTATGTCCATTTTAATGAACTAAGTAAATGATGACTTCTAGTCTAACCTCCTGGGATGGTCTAATCTTGATTCTGAAGTATTGAGAGTAATGTGAATAATTACGATAGCAGAAGTCTTTCTCCATGTCTGACCTCCACCTGGGCCAAGGGGAATCTTCTCCAGCGCCTTCCCCAAGATGCAAAGTCAAGCGGGTATAGAGGATAGAGTTTGGGCAGAGTGTAATCCTGGCTCCAGCTCCTGCTGCCTGTGTAATTATGGGCAAATTCCCTAACCTCTCTGAGCCTGTGTCCCCATTTTTATAATCTGCCAATAACAATAGCTGTTTCATTGCTCTTGAGAATTAAAAGAGGTAACATATACAAACCATCTGAGACTTATCTAAAGATGCTTTGTGACCATTCTCCCTCACCCATGCCTCAGAGTAATTTCCTGCAAGGACAGACAAGCACCAAGAAAATGTCTGAACTAACCTCTTCATCTTCAAATCTTAACTCCTTTCTCTCTTCTCTAACACATCAAAGACAGTTTCAGAGGGTGTAACTATAAAAGAATAGCAGGAGGGAGATTTTGGGGATGATGGAACTGTTCTGGATCCTGATTGTGGTGGTGGTTATAGGAATCTGTACATGTGTTAATATTCATAGAAATATATACCTCCCCCCTAACCCCAGAGCCCCCAGACAGTTTTACTGTATGATAGCAAAGAAAATCAAACCTTGGGCCCCACTGGCTGAGTCTTTTATCCTCTTTCCTTTACTAAAATACAGAAATTTCAGTTTTTCTTATTTCTACTTTATCTTCTTTCTCAACTTATTCATTCATTTACTCATTCAACTCATTCAATAATCATCATTGGGAACGTTCTCTGGATGGAACACTATGCCTAATTCTAGGAACTCAAGGATGAATGGGAAGGCCATGGCTCCTGCTTTCAAGGAATTCACAACTGGGGGTGGGAAACACATCTAGGAAGCTCATCATAAAGTGAGATGGGAAGTACAAGGAATATTAGCCTGTGGTGCACCCTTTTCTATTTTTATTTTTTATTTTTTAATCCTAACCCAAACATATGTTTATTGATTTTAGAGAGGGAGGGGCAGGGAGAGAGGGAAAGAGATACATAAAAGAGAGAAACATCCATCAGTTGCCTCCCATATGTGCCTCAACCTAGGGACTGAACCCACAACCTAGGTATGTGCCCTGACCAGAAATGGAACCCACAATTTTTCAGTGTATGGTACGGTGCTCCAGTCAGCTGAGCCACCGGGCCAAGGCAACCTCTTTCTGTTTTTACAAACACAGCATCCAGAATGTAAAGGGGCTTCTATAAAGGTCACATCAGCGTCATTCCACACGTACATCATGCCAGTTCGCCTAAAGTGGCTAAGAAATAACCCCTGGCCTAAGTGAAGATGAAAATGCTGACTCCTCCTTGCCACTAACTGCATCATCAGCAGGACCTCAGCAGAGTGCCAATGAAAAGTTTATGTGCTATTAAAAAATTAAAAGATGTAAAACTTTTTAAACCCTTCCTAAAAGGCTAATTATAGTCCTTGCCACTTTACCTGCTTCAGTGAAAATTATGATTGATATCTATAGGTTTGGTACATTTGTGCTGGAGTAGTGTACTGATGCCGTTTTAGGCATCTCAAAGCTGCTTTTTAGTGCCAATGGCCAGGAAGCTCCTCTACCATGAGACTGTTCTTTGGGTCCTTAAGTAGATTGCTTTGGGGCATATTTGGGGACAGTGGGGTTAGTGGAATATAGAGTACTTTGATCCAGTAACTTTTTTATTCGGAGTAACTCTTCTCTATCTGCACATTCTGGATCAAATGATCGTGAATTTTAACATCCAAATACCTGTGTTATTTGTAGTCATTAAATAACTAAAGTTTAATGGCTGAATCCTTTTGGGAGGATAGATAGATGGATGGATAGATAGAAATATATATATATATATATATATACATATATATATATATATATATATGTAATGTATAATTGTGAGGGATTTCTCTAAACATATTTAATATATAAATGTAAATATATATGTATATATACATATATTTTTTACACATATGTAATTTCTTAGAGAAATTTTCCACAATTATATTCCTAGGCTGATTCTTGGTTCTCTATCCCTAAGTTATTATAGAAAAATGCAGTTTCATGGTATATGTGTGTGCGAGGCAGGACGGGGGGAGGGAGGACAGTGGGTAAATTTACATTTGGCCACATTCTGCATAGAAAGTCATAATTGAAACAGGGCCTGAGGGGACATTAAAACTCAACTGGAGGATGTTGTACATGTTCATGGTGACTTTGGTGTCATTAACTCACACCAGCCATTTTAAATGGATAATTTATGCTGCCAGATGGTCCTTTTTGGGGATTTTCCATCCAGCCCAATCCCCTTTTTGGCACAGAGAACACCCTTATGTTGTTCCCACACTGATCTGGGCCTGCACGGATTTCCCCAGGGCTACAGTTCATTGATTAGGAGGCTTTCCGGTGGTTCACTCATGTAAATTACCTTCAGCGCATGTGGGAGTTCTGTATATCTCTGAATGCACCAGCAGCCTCTCGGTTGCCTGCACTTGGGATAATTCTCTCAAACAAGTACTAAAGGATACTTTGTTTATGCCTCCGATGTGAACAAGGCCCGTGCTTACTCCCCTCTCAGAGAGCTTTGCATCTGTTTACCTGCCCTGAGACGCTTTGTCAGGACTCCCGGCCCAAAGAGGGCCGAAGGTTGCAGGGAGAGACAAATTTCCTTAAGCAACAGGAAGGCTTCGGAAAGTAAAACAAACCAGACATACAGTAAATTACATAGGCTCTTTCAAATATCTTTTGTAGTATCCTGTTCCCCATTAGTTTATCTCAGCACTTTTGTGCACAGCTCTTATTATCTGGGAAGAAGGGCATAGGAGATTAAAGATGATGTTAGTTTAAAAACATCAGACAACCTCAAGCTGACTTTCGCTTCTTTTACAATGCTGCATTTGTTCCCTCCACTTAGTTCTGTCTCCCAGTTATCTCGGGACTGAGTTAGATTCGAAGCTTTGAAGCTAATCACACGCTGATGAAATGAGTCCTATGAAATTCTATCAAGCAAAAATGCACATGCCATCAACTCGTGTTTATCTGCACAAATGAAAAATTGCAGAGAAACTGATAATGCAAATAAATAGGAAGGAAACCAACAGACAGGCGCCTACATTGCATGATGCTTTCATATAGATGGTAAAAATTATAGCTACAATTCTTTTTAAGAAAAATTACCCTTCTCTAAAATGTGCAAGATAGAATGATCCTGGCTTATTAAAGAGGAAAACTGAGAATTATAATCCAGAATCCAGACTTCAACTCAATTTGATTTCAGAGTGTAAGTTTTGTCTTCTACATTCAATAACCACTTTGACCATAAACGTTTATACTTGTTTTTTAAGGTCTCTTGCCCTGGACTTGTATTGAAATTAAAAACATAATATTAAAAAAAAACAAAAAACGAACTGATCAAAAGACCTGGAAAATCTCCCACTTTCCTTATCCCAAATTCCTGATATACCTGAGGCCACGAAAGGAGTGTGGGTTATTAAGTACACAGAGGATACAATATATAAGCAAATTGTATTAACTGTTAACAAAGTGAAATAGCTATCACTTTTTGCCCATAAAATCAAATAATCCTCAGCATTCAGATCTGGGTTCAAATACTAGTTCGTCAAAGAGGGTCCCAGTGATCTGAAATAGCTGCTGACTCTCTTCCACCCTCCTGTAATTCATAGCGCTGCTTTCCTTTCTTCATACCACTATATACTGCTATTGTCTGCTTTCTCCCTCTACGATATACATTTCATGAGCAGTGGGACTTACTGGTAGTCTGTCTTTTCTACTGCTATATGCCCAACACATAAGAGTGCTTGCCACATAATAGTCACTGAGTAAATATTTATTGATTGAAATATATAAAGCCAAGAAATTTGAGTGCTTTCAAAAATCTGAAGCAGGATTTGCTACCAATAATTCTCTCAGAATTGATGTTTCTGATAATCTCAACATATAGGCTGTTATTTAGTCAAATCTAGTTATTAACAAGTAGAAAGCAAAATGATTGGTAAAGCTCAGCCAAGGGCTCCATTGACAAGTAGTAGTATATGAAACTTTATTAAAATTGTCCTTTGCCTTAAAGGGTTTTGCTTTAAGTTAATCAAGCTTCATGGGTTACTGAGTTGCATAACTTCCTGCATTTGAGACCACACCTGCAGCGAGAATAGACATATCAGTTTCAGCAGAAGTAAAGATAATTACTTATTGTGAAAAAACATGAAATTATAGGCCTTTTCAGAGAAATGTAGTATTGTGTTTGAAACAGGAGTAAGGGATACTTAAATTCTCTCCTATAGAAAAATATTCAGCGTTCAAGCGTGCCTTTAATTATATTTGATTGTAAAACTTTATTAGCAAACATAATTACATTAGCCAAAATGCTGGAAGGTCTAAATATTTCAACAAAACTTTTTAAGTCATATTTGATAAATAGTGACATTCTCTGTAGTTTATTTTCTTTAAAAGTTTTAGAGATGAATTTCTTCCCAAAGATTTAGTAGTCCTCATTTCTGAAGGTCAAAATTAAGCACTATAATAGCATGCTATCTGTTCTTATCACAATTATTTTTTTTAATATGTTCTTATTGACTTTTTAAGAGAGACAGGAAGGGAAAGGGACAGAGAGATAGAAACATCAGTGAGAGAACATTGATAGGCTGTGTCCTGCATGCCCTGTACTGGGGGTTGAGCCCGAAACCCGGGCGTGTGCCCTGACCGGGAATCCAATGGACCATCTTTTGGTTCATGGGTCTACACTTAACCACTGAATGACACTGGCCAGGCATATCACGATTATTAAATAAAGAAATAGGTTTCTTTTAAAGGCATTTGTAGAAGAATATTTCAGTAAGCTTCTGGTCAACCAGGACACTTAGAACCAGAGTTCAGTGTTATAACTACTAGGACCACAGTTGGATTTTGCAGACTTATATTAATTCATTGTAATTTTAAATATCCCATCTCAGATTCACTTGGGTTCCCAACTCTGCTGGTTCTAATTTGACTGTCAGCAGTCATTCATCTATTGTAGGAGTGGGGAAAGTTTACCAACTTAAACTTGTAGCTGAGACGCATAGGAGGAGGCCCATTATCAATGCCAATAAAAAGGCAGCAGACTGGTAACAATAGTACATTGATCACCGACACTCCGCTGCACTGGCATATATTAGGGAACATTATTAAATCTCCCACCATCTCCTGCTGCAATAGCAATAGTCACTGTTACAGAACACTGCCCTAGGATCAATGGCTTGGCTTTCCTTCTGCATTTCTGGAGCAGTGGGAGAGCATCGTCATGTGACAACATTGTCTTCCATCTTCTCTTTAGTGTGGACACCTACTTTAGAGACTGGTGGACCAGCGAGCACCAGAACAGTAAGAAGGGGTCTGGTCTTTAGTGATGCTCCTGTATGAGAGAAATTTCATCCAAATAAGGGGTTGTGACAAGAAAACTAAATTACAAAATTAGCACTCTAACCACCCTTCAAAAATGGCTACTTTTTAATGCCAAAAAAGGGGGCCTAAAACAACCTATTGTAATTGAAGTCTAAAACGTTACCTTTTATAAGAAAAGAAATAATCTTCTCACACACATGCATGCACACTGTGTGTGTGTGTGTGTGTTTGTGTATTTGTCACATACATATATATGATAAAGCATGGTTAAAAAAATTGTTGTTGTATCTCTGAAGCCTGTTTTAGTACCTGGCACATGGTATTCAATCAATATTTGTTGAATAAATAAATAACTAGTAGGGTGGGGACCACACGCGTCTTATCTTGTCCTTTGAGCAGAACGCTGCATGCATTGTTGAGAAGTGAACGGAGCTCCACAGGTATCAGGGAGCCCAGGTGCACAATTCTGTGATTACAGAAGCTCCCAGGAAAACCTGCTGCATTTCAGCTGTTCTTGTCCGAATAAGTAAATTACCCAAATCTCCACAGTTTTCATTTCATGTTTGCAAATGAGGCTGAGTAGAAGAAAAAAATGTAGCTTAGGTTTCTATGTGAAACCTTCCTTCCTAACCTGTCCCTGTCACCATCTTCAGCACAGCGCCCATGGCTCAGGCAACAAAGTGCTGGCTTATCGTGCGGCCTTGTTGGGCATATCTACGGAGGGATTTTAAAGCAGATTTCATTCTATCCACAACAATCTTCATGGCTTTCTGGGGAGGGAGCAAATAAAAGAGAAATAGAATGTATTATAAAGAAGGAAAAGTACAAATTGAGAATAAAAATTTTACAATTCTTATCCCCTGCCCTGAACAAGCCTGGGATTTTTAGCAAGTTACTTCCCTGAATTTTCATTTCCTCATATGTAAACATTGGGAACAATGAAATAGCCTGGCCTTACTCACTCAAAACTTTCAAAAGATTAAATGAGATGATAAAAACAGGAGCTACCATTTATTAAGCCCCAATGGTGTGCAATGTTCTGTGCTTGGCACTGGGCATAGAGTATTTTTAATATATGCAAAGCATAGTACACTTAATAAACCATAAAGCTTTATACAGATACTGTGTATCTTGTTTTTGGTAAAGACTTTGAAAACTCTGAAATGCTATGTGAGTTGAAGACACTAAAAAATTCAATTGAAAACATATTGTAAATATCTGCATCTGTTATATGTAAAACACTGTGCAAGATGCTAGAGGGAAAATAATTAAACCAAGGCAGACCTTGTCCTCAAAGTGCTTCCAGTCCAGTGAAGGAAAGAAGGGTGACTGGTTAAACATGTACCCAGTGGTTTGTAATACAAGGGGAAGAGAGTATGCTAAGAATCATGTATCTTAAGAGTTTATTTGTGGACTTAGACCATAGTCCTCCACTGTGACTGTTTAAAAAGAGCTGGTACAAAAGCTATTCCATTATTAAAGGAGCATCAGTGAATGCCAGTGCATGTTTCCTCCCCTTCATCATGTCTTATCTTTCGTCATCTCTAAGAATTGTATAGAAAGCTGAAATGTCAGGAAACTGCCAAAGTGCACAAGGCAGTGCCATCCTACTCCAGCAAAAGGTGTATCTTTCTGCACCACGATGCAAACGTCCTCAGTGTTCTGACCTGTGGGTCAGGATATTGGGCAGAATCTGAGCAAATATTTACTGAGAGGAAACCCAGTGATTCTGAATGGAGGTTAAATAACCAGAAAGTATAGTTGGAAGAAGAGAAACAAGACTAGATAGATAGATGATAGATAGATCAGACTTACCTAAGAGGTTGCTGTGTTGATTTTCCTTTATCTAATAAATTTTATTTATCTAATAAATATTGTTAAATATTTGTAGAACTCAGAAGGTAGTTTTAACCTCTGATATAAAGAGAAAACATACTTATTTAGTATCCTTACATCCTCTGTTTAGTCTATGAACACAATGTAGATAGTTCATAGACTTGAGTAATACCACAATTTGACTAACAATAAAAACTAAATTTACTTGTATTTTGTCATTGGAATACTGCTGAAATTTTAAATATGTGTTTTATAAGTAATACCTAATGTTTATGTTTATACATTATTCTAAGCTTTATATATGTATATACAACTATATATTGTATATGTATCTAAATAGCTTTTAAATATTTTTATATTTCTATGTATACATGCATAGAAATGTGTGGATATATGTGTGTATGTACATATATATTTGCTTAATTTGCAAAAAAATATTATACAGATCACTAATAATACTATTTGCAGACTTATTTCCTTCTCTCGTATGTTTTATATTTTTCCTACACACTCATGATTCTGTTTAAATATTAAATAATCAAGTATAATGCCAATCAGTTTATCTAGGAATAAAGTTCTGTCTCATTTTGGCATCAAAGTTTTTAATAAAAGAGCTTTTTAATACTTGAGAATAAGGGGCTTTATATGGGGCATGGCAGAGAGGGAAGAAAGATTTCCATAGACCCACGCAGCTCTCAGGAGTTAGTAGCTTTTCCGCCCGGGCTGTGCTGCCGTTTCTGGTGTGGCTGCGCACATCCCAGTTGCTCTCTGCTCGACAGAGACTTACAGTAATGCCTATTTATCCAATTCTGTCCATCTAAGGATTTCAGATACATCACACACTTATCAATTAATCAGAGACATGGCACCTATTTCAGGCTGATGGGTGAATTACATCCTAGATTACGAGAAATGCTCACATCGACCTAGTAAATCAAGGACTGTCTCCGGATGGGCTCCTGAACAACACACCCAGTACTCACATGGAGAGGATTCTCTCCAGCACTGAGTCTCAAAGCATGTCTCCCAAATAGGAGAAAACTGCGGGAATAAAAAAAAGTCACCGATTTCAAAACATCTCTTCAACTCGATGAAAAATTAAACTGCGATAAAATGAATTAACCCATTGAAACAGAGTTAATAGGCTTGCCTCTTCGGAGTAAAGTATTACTGACCTCCCTTTCTCAACAGCTACCCCTGTGAAGCTTTCCGATTTTTAAATGCTGGGTTGCTTTGGTTCCTGGTTCTCTGGGCTGTTGGAGTGAGGAGCTCTGCTTGCGGTCCAGCCGTTAGCCCACTGAGAACAGGCTTTCTAGACAGCTGTGAATGTCTGGTATCCATTCCGATGACATGCCAGCTCTCCCAGATTTTAACGTGGGCCAAACCCCTTATTGTCCTCCATGTTAAAGGAGCATTCCACTCTCCAGGGATTTTCCCACTTTGGGTGTAATAAGTGGTAGTTCAGGTTTTCTTGTGCGTCATTGGAAATGCACTCAAGCCATTAGAAATTCAAGGAATGGCAACCCAATAGCCATCTCTAATCTGAAGTGTCCTCTGTCATTCCAGATTATTCTGCTGTGTTAGCCATCCCAACCCAGAAATCACTTCACTGTGGTTTGCTTCCAGGACTCATAAATTCTGGGGTGTCACGATCCCTTACCATTTAATGCTGGTCACATTTGCCATCTGCCTTTCAGCCATTTCATGGGTCTGACTGAAGAGGGGGTTTATCAAAATGGCCATGCAACATCTCTCGTGTCTTAACTCTCTTCAGGGACTTACAGAAGCAGGGCTTCATGTTCCAATGTCAAAATACACGTGTAAGGATTAAAAGCAGTCTGGGATGCATAAGAACATGTTTCAGGCCGGTTATTCTTTGATATTTATCACTTCGTAGTGGTGACACCTGCTTCTAATTTTAAGAGCTCTTTTTTTCCAGTGGGTGGTTTTTTTTTTTCTTCAGAAAAGAAATCTTATCCTCAAAAGACTCAACTAGTAATTTTTCTCCTTTTGATGTGCTTGATATTTTTATGAGTTTTCCCATCAGCATTGAAGTCTTAACATGCCTTCTGTTTTTTTAAAAAATATATTTATAACACATAATGATAATATTGGGTCACATAAATTTATGTCCTAGCCACACATTTGGAGACTTTTGCAAAGATGTAATTTCTTATAAATGTCATTGTCTGCTACTTGGACTACTTGATAGTTGTCTTAACTTGACTAAAGCCAGAGAAATAAACTGCCTTGTGGGAGTAGTTTAGTAACTTACATTCAATACCCATATTTGTATTTTTTTTCACATTTAAGGACTGAGTTGGTGACAGTTGTCATTTTGGGGTTAGTAAGTGGAAGAAGAAAAAGAGAGGAACCTTGTTTTGTCTCTTTAGACACACATGGAAACAGTCCTTTGGATTAGGGGTAGCCAGGCTATTATGTAGAGCCCAAAGTGCTTGCTTTTTTAAATTTTTTTAATTTAGTATAAAGACATTTTCCTAATGGTTTCTGGATAAAGTTAATTATATGAGTAGAAAATGCTGCAAAAGATGGTATATTGCTAGCAACCAGTTCTGATTGGCCTGCGGGGTGTTGTCTGTATAAAATTGGATCCTTGTGTTGGGTTCCAAAAAAAGGTGTGAATGTGAAGAAGTGCTAAATCATGACTCCAGTGAAAATGTCGGGCATGAGCAGTTTTTAGTTTAAGTGAAAACCAAACTTTTGCATTTGGACAAAGAAGACAAGGAGAGAAAAGGGTGAATCACTAACTGATATAAAAGCATTATGGTGATCAAGTTTCAGCACACTTGAATCAGACCCTCCACAAAGGCTGTGACTGAAGGGAACTAACTCACTTAATTGATATGAAAAACTTCGCTGGGCATTTGTCCTCAGTGTCAGATAAGTAATTTTTAATATAATATATCCAAGATATGTAGACAGTTAAGAAAACAGTGCGGGTTTTAATAATTGCACTCATAAGTAAACGGATCTATCATTACGTTGTCGCAAAGAATGACAGTGAGCAGAGACATCCTGCTAATCCCTCTCAGATAAGTGTTCAGCGTAATTAGACAGACGCTGCCTCTTCTGTTCGGTGCAGCATTAATCAGGAGAAGTGCAGCTTTACACAGGAATTTTTTCTGATTTGTCATTGTTAAAAAAATACAAGACCTTTTTGTCAGATACTGTGCTTCAGAAAAGGATTCAGGTAGTTGTATACAAGTATTTCCTTTTTTATTTACTTTTTGTTGTAATAATGTTCACTAATAGTGCACTCCTTTTGCATCCAAAAAAAGAAAGCTGCATTTGAAATTAGTGGTTCATTTTGTTTTGCAAAATATCAGAAGGATAACTACGTGAAGTATCTGTAAGCTTTGCAATGACCTGTTGGCTCATATATCTAAGATGATGGCATGACTCTTAGAGGTTTTCTTATAAGGCAAGGGCCGGAAGTTTTTTGCATTAAATAGGAGCTTGAGAGACAACCTCTTTCTCTGAAAAACTTAACCTGAAAATGATGAAACGTGTTGCCCCTTTCCAGCATCTATAGGCATTGCCTTTAAAAAAGAAAATCAATTTCCTTTTACCATGTAGCTTCTAGCTGCGACTCCAAACTACTGCATAGTTACAAAGTGGTATCAGTTCATTGCACAACTGTCTTCCCTTCTTCTCAGTGACTCAAAGGCCTTTGGAGGCAGAGAATAGGGTTATTGAAGGATGGCAGGCAGATTTCACTAAGTAACAGGTGGAGGTCAAAGTAGTTTATTTGTGGGGACAAACAAGAATACAGAGATGAAAAATCAACTGCTTTGCCATAATAAGATTTAGGGAGAAAATGCTGACTACACTAGCTCAGATTCTAGCTGACAGAACCCTTTCTAGTGTTTGCTACTTGATTTTACAGTTCAAGCAATTTGAAGAGGCCTAAAGTTATATTTCTCTTTTCCCCTATGAAATGATTCAATCAGTTTCAAATTTTACTTTAAATAAAGTGATCAATGCTCCACGTATATCCAAGGAATATTGGAACTAATAAGTTCCCACTGCATGTGTATGCAGAACAGGGAACAACAGAGACCACACATCACTGAAATTAAATTTTACTGGGAGGACCCTTACACTCCATGCTTTCAATCATGTTTGAACGGACAGAAGTGAACATAATTTAATCAGCACTTAACTTCTCATCATTGACATTGGTATTGTAGTTGGAGAACAGTATCTATAAGAATATTGACCAAGCATGAGCATTGGGTTTCCCCAGCTTGTTGGAGATGGGAAGGAAAGGGCTTTTGTTTTATTTTTTTCCTTGTTATATAATTACGTATTCATATACTGCATATGTTTTCCTTTTGTAGCTTACAAAGGGGCCGGATATGCTGGGGAAAAATATGAAAGTAAGATTTACCTGCTGTTCTATAGCAGGACAAAAAAACACAAAAAACAAAAACCCACAAACTTACAGGGTGGGGCAAAAGTGAAACACAGAGCTTTTACTTGTATTAATATTTATTAATTATTGTATTATTTTCCAAGCAGCTGTAAACCTACTTTTGCCTCATCTTGTATTTGGTGGCATATAAGACAAGAGCTGCCTAATAGAACTTACTGCAACGATGCAAATGTTCTCCATCTTCACTGTCCAATACTGTAGCAACTAGTCAAATGTGGCTATTGAATGCTTGAAATGTGGCTGTGCTAAGAAACTGAAGTTTTCAATTCATTCAATTTTAATTAAGTTAAATTTAAGTAGCCACCTGTGGCTAGTAGCTACTGTATTGGACAGGGCAGATATAAACTATACATATGTATGACTGAGTTTTTTACTTTTTGGCTGGATATCTAAGCAGAATGATAAAATATTTATGCTACGTTATACCATATTTATTTTACAAGCAAAGGAAGTAATTTGGTTTTCTCAGAAATTTTCTCTTTATTTCCAGTCCTCTGTGAAGGGGTGTGCTTGCTGTTGAGCCAAAATCAATCGTTCTCTGAATACAAGGGGGATAGGATGGCTTGGGGGAAGATGGTTGGGTGGGGAATCTCCAACTTGTCTATATATGGAGCATGAAATACAGTTTTTAAATTTCAGTCCTGACACTGGAGTGTCTGTATTTATCATGAAAGGAGAGGAAATCCCCTTAGAAAAAAAAAATCAAGACTTTCTTGTTGGCCCAGGAACTCGATTTCTCTATGACATTTTTCTTGTGTCTATTCTTTACTCTCTCTGGTTGTAAATTGTCACTCACAAATGAACACTTGGAATACATTAGAGAAATCATTATTTCTTTTCTCCTGAATAATCCATATTTTCATTCCATTCTCCCTTTTTAAAAATGGAAGAACTCACTTGTATCCAGGCCCTTCAAATTACCTGAACTTCTTTATCATGTGGTAATTCTTTGCGGGGGGGGGGGGGGTTCTTTTAGCTTATTTTAAATGGTTGCCTATAGTGTAAGAAGGATAAACCTCAGAAGCGGTATTAGCACTCATTTTATTCTCTCCATCATAAAAATGATTTTAAAACATTTTTATTCACTGGAAAGGTTAAAAGTCAAACTAGTCTGAATGTTTTACCTTTTTTATTGTGGAGTGTGTTCATCATCATAAATTACACTAGAATGAACCCTAATGTATTTTATCATTAGGACACAAATCCAAGTTGAGTGCAGTATCTTCAGCTACCTCCTCATGTCACACAGCATGTGTTTATACCCACAGGAAGGGAACAGTTCTTTAACTGTGGGATTAATCTGTCCATTCACAGCCTTTATTTAGCATCCCAGTTGGAGATGATCTCATCACAAGGTTCAGCTGAAATAGGCCTAGGAAGGGCCTATTCTTGCCTGTGGGGCAGCTGCAGAGCTCTACATCTGGAACAGATGAGTCTGGGCATAAATGCGCCGGTGGTGGATAACTTGGAAAAGTGGTACTGGTACTCAGCTTTCATCCTGTGCTCGAGAAATGACACTGAAATGTATGCTTCACTGTTAGTCTGACTGACAGGCCTGGGGCATTCGTTCCCCACACTTAGACGGGGAGGTAGAGAGGAATCTGAGTGCCCGAATGTAAGGAGAACAGTCACAGGAGCAGTTAGCATGCCATTTAGGCTGAAGAACAATATTTAGGTATTATTTTTAAAAAATATTTTTTATTGATTGTTAGAGAAGAAGGGAGAGGACTAGAGAGATAGAAACATCGAAGAAGGAGAAACACCCCTGATCAGCTGCTTCTTGTGCACCCCTCACTGGGGATCCAATCCGGGGCATGTGCCCTGACTGAGAATCGAACCAGCGACCTCAGAGGTTGATGCTCAACCTCTGAGCCATACCGGCTGGGCTTACGTATCATTATTAAGCTCTATTTTAAATCAGCTCATGATTAGTTTGTATCAGTAGTATAGTTAAATAATCGTAACTTTTTTCAGAAATAGGCATTTTGGAGGGGTGCACCAAAAGGAGGAAGAGCTTTGTCTCGCTGAGTTCAAATCCTGGCTTCTCTGCACACTAACTGTATGCCACTCAGCTTCAGGACTTCTCTCCCCCAGTTACCCTCTCTGAGTCACTGCGTCTGTCCATCTGCTGGGCCATTTCTGCAAGCAAGCATGCTTTACTGTCTCCCATCTTCAGAAAGCTCCACCTTGCTTCCCTCCCTCTCCCTGTAGCTACTACCCTATGTTTCTGCTTCCCTCTGCAGACTAACTTCATCAAAGAGGTGACTGCCCCTGTTTTCCCTGCTTCTTCACTTCCCATTGATTTTGTAAACTGCTCTACCCTATCTTCCATGTATATTCTCATCCTTGGCCTCTCAATAGCATTCAACTCCCTCAATCACAACCTTCTTCTTGAAATACTTTCTTGGTTTCTGTAAAACTACACTTTACTATGAGTTAAATACCTCGATTTAGTTGCCTATTTTAACACTGATTTTGGTAGCTCAGAGGCTTCCCTTGATGTCAAGACTTACTTAATTCTAAATTATAGTGTTAGACTTTACCTCTGATCAAGTGAGGCATTGCTGCATTACAACATACACTAGACTTATAAGATATCAATGACTCTTAAAAGAAGAATTTTGATTCTTTCTGCTTATGTCTTCAGGAGGCTTCATAGAGAAAGCAACTTGTTGAGTAGGCAAAAGGCCTATTGTAAATATTAAATGTATGTATTTTCTGTTTTACAATTTAACATCTCTCAGTCATGATCTTCTAGGCATGTGTGATATTTATTTATTGGAGGTTCTGTGCTAGAATTACTGATGATGCATTCAGTATGTTTAATAAAATCCTAAGTGATCCATACTAAGGCCAAGAAAAACTTTTGATATGTAAGACAAGGTGATTCTTAGTCTACTTAAGAGTTTTTCTTTTTGCATATTCTTTTGCAAGTAATATACCCTTTCTTTGATTTTTTTCCCCCTTTGGATAGCCAAATTAGAAACCTCAACCCTAAATATACTTAACTAGAGGCCCAGTGCACGAATTCGTGCACAGGTGGGGTCCTGCTGGCCTGCCCTGATTGGGCCAGGCCAGCCACAGGTAGGGGACACAGGAGGTCGGCCAGCCGGCCCTGCCCTCTGGTTGAACTCCCAGTTGAACTCCTGGTGGAACTCCTGGCCGAGGGGACAATTTGCCTATTAGCCTTTTATTATAAAGAATTGGCTTAAATAGGACACTTTCTGTAGTATGCAAAGGGAACTACATGATGGAGTTTGAAGTTTCACACAGTGTACAAGCTTTAGAAATGAGACACCTGGGTCTGGAATATCAATTAGGAGCAGAATGATCTTGAGCATGCTGCTTGACATCTCTTGATACCTAGTTTCTGTAACATTAAGTTATAGGTAGACAGGACAATAACACCCATCTACCTGAAATGAAGATGTTAAGGGTCTGAGATATTCATGATTATAGTAGTCCCCGCTTATCCACAGAGGATAAGTTCCAAAACCCCCAATGGATGCCTGAAACCACAGATAGTACCAAATCCTATATACACTGTTTTCCTATATATACACACCTGTGATAAAATTTAATTTATAAATTAGGCACAGTAAGAGACTAACAACAATAGCTAATAATAAAATAGAAAAATTATAACAATATACACTGAGTGGCCCGATTATTATGATCTCTGAACGCATAATAATCTGGCCACTCAGTGTATATATATGTGTGTGTGTGTGTGTACATATATATATGTGTGTGTGTATATATATACATATATATATACACACACACACACATACATATATGTGTGTGTGTATATACACACACACACACACATACGTATACACATTAGAGGCCCGGTGCATGAATTCGTGCATGGGTGGGGTCCAGCCAGCCTGGCCAGGGGTAGGGTACATGGGCGGTTGGCCGGCCTGCTTGCTGGTCGAACTCCTGGTTGAGGGGACAATTTGCATATTCGCCTTTTATTATATAGGATATACACTGAGTGGCCAGATTATTATTATGCCACTCAGTGTATTGTATTAAAAGTTATGTGAATGTTCTCTCCCTCTTGCATAATATCTCAGTGTACTGTACTCACCTTTTCACTTAAAGGAAGCTCCTTATGGCTTCTCTTTGGCATATCTGAATTGCCAGCATCACTACTCTTGCACTTTGGAGCCATTGTTAAGTAAAATAAGGGTTACCTGAACACAAACACTGCAATCTACTAAAATCAATCTGATAACCCAGACAGCTACTAAGTGACTAGCAGGGTGGGTAGCATATACAGTGTGGGTACACTGGACAAAGGGATGACTCACATCCCGAGCGAGATGGAGCAGGAAGACATGAGATTTCATCGTGCTAGCAGAACAGCACGCAATTTAAAACTTATGAATTGTTTATTTCTGGAATTTTCCATTTAATATTTTTATACCACAGTTGACTACAGATAACTGTAATCATGGAAAGCAAACTACAAATAAGGGAGGACTACTATCCATGGCACATAGCACGTACTCCATAATCTGTAGCTCTTATTATTTTCAGTCTGTTTTTTGAAAATGATCAAAATGCAGAAGTTTGATGATCAAACTTCTGGCTCTCTTGAGGCCCCTAGATGAATGAAAGTGTCCAACAGCCTTTAGGTTTGGTATGATAGTTGTGTTAGTAAAGCAGTAGTAAAACTAGGTAATGGGGAATTAGATGATGACAATGGACAGGAGAATATCTAAAGTGAAACATAAACAGCCAAACTTACAGCATTCTGTGGTCCTCTCTAACCTGCTTATCTATTGGATTTTTAAAACTAAAGTGTAGAGTTTGCTTGTTTCCAGAGTTTCTCTCAGATTGTGAGTATAAATGAACATTATTAAAAGTAAACATTTTTTTAACTTTAAAGAAAGACACATATCCAGTTAAGTCTTCTCTGGCAACTTGAATTACATCACCCAAACTCCAGCAACAGACAAGATAAAGTCCTGCTGTCCTGAACAGCATTTACCAGGGATAATTTTCACAAGACAATGAATCTTTGAATAAGTCCTCTGACAACTGAGCAGTAACACTGACCTGTTGCAGTTTTTTCAAGCAAAAAACAGCATTGTACTATCTTGTTATTCCTGTAGGATTTGCTTCACAATTGTCACTGTAAAGTTCTTGGTTAAAGTGTTGGATAAATCTCATAATTTGAAAGAGTGGGGGAGTTGAAATTAATTATGTTTCCCTTGTACCCTGTATCATTTTTTTAAAAAAAATTTCTTTAACATCAGGTTGCAGCAAAAACTTACCAAAAACAAACCTTGATTTGTTATAGGAGACCCCAAGAAATATATTTGTGTTGCCCCATACTGTTTGATCTGATTTTGCTATTGATGTTTCTTGAAAGAATAAGGGGGAAATAGAAAATTTCATAAATGTTTACATCATTGGAAATAACCATTTGTTGGCTTTTTTCTCCCCCCCTTCCCACCCCCAGGAAGCTGTCTTAACCATTTTCTCTAGGCAAGTGTAGGCTAATGCAAAACCTCACAACCTAAGATGGATTTGCTAAAAATAATGGAAACTTGTGGAATTCTAAAGAGTAATCAGTGCACAGTGGGCATCTTTAATGCACACATTTCTAGCACTGACAGTCTTATATTTCAATATCATGTTAGTTTTCTATTGCTGTATAAAAAAATTACCACAAACTTAGCTTAAAATAACATGCAGATCTTATCTCACAGTTTCCATGGGTCATGAGTCTGGGTACAACAAAGCTGGTCACTCTGTGTATGGTCTGTCCCACAGACTGCAATCAAAATTTTGTCCAGGCTACTTTAACTCGGAGTCCTCTTGCAAACTTGCCTGATTGTTGACATAATTCAGTTTATTTTATTTTATTTTATTTTATTTATTTTATTTTATTATTTTATTTTATTGTTGTTGATTTCAGAGAGGAAGGGAAAAAGAGAGAGATAGAAACATCAATGATGATAGAAAATCATTGAACAGCTGCCTCCTCCACGCCCCACACTGAGGATGGAACCTGCAACCCAGGCATGTGCCCTGACCAGGAATTGAACCGTGACCTCCTGGTTCAGAGGTTAATGCTCTACCACTGAGCCATGCCAGCTGGGCAGAATTCAGTTTCTTGTAGCTTTAACACTAAGGCCGAACTTGCTTAAAGCTGGATATCCACTAGGGTACCACTTAGTCCCTTAGAGGTCCCTGCAGTTCCTTGACATGGGCCCTCTCACAGGCCCTTTTATAATATGGTAGCTTACTTCTTCAAAACCATCAGGAGAATCTCTCTGACTTCTAATCACTCTTTAACCCTTTGCACTCGCTTGCTTTTTTCTCAAGCTGCTACCGATGCTAACTGTGTTGAGTAACACTCAACATCCGAGTGCAAAAGGTTAAAAGGGTTCAGCTGATTAGGTCAGGCCCACCCAGAATAATAACTTTTAACTTAACTAAAAGTAATCTGATTAGGGACCTTAATTACATCTGCAAAAGTTCCTTCACCTTTGCCATATAACCACCTAATCACAAGAATGGCATCCATCATACTCATCAGTACCACCTACATTCAAGAGGAGGGAGTTATACAAAACGTGTACCCAAGGGGCCAGGAACCTTGGGGCCATCTTAGAATGCTGATGACTACAAATGTAATGATGAAATCTAACAGAATCTTGGTGGATACTGTATTTGACCTGGACTTTCAAGGATTTCCTGGTGGGCATCTTGCTCACAACTGCTTCCAGTGATAAGAGTCACTAGATAGCTAGAATTTCTTTTATGTTTGCCTTTGTCCACTGTACACTAGTTGAAATGACTGAGGTAGCTTAGAAAAATGGTAAACTGGAGGAAATTCAAAATGCCTGATGGTTGGAAAAGCAATGACAAGCCAACGTGCTTCTTGAAATCCACCTCCTACTCTATTTGCCACCGTTGGGATTTTTATACTACTCAATATGAGGAAATGTCCGATTGAATCAAAACAGCATGCTAAATTTCTGCTTCTCATTCTATAAAAGTCTTCATTTTTACATATTGAAGTGAACTTTGAAGTGATAAGTTTTTTTTTGTTCCAGAAAAAAGGGGTAGCATTAATTTATCTAAATCTTTTTCAAAAATCTGATATTTCTAAAAAAGAAAATACATTGAAATTAAGGTTTTGACTCATTAAGAGAAAGCCAATTAGTCATTAATCTATACAGTAATTGTGTCTAACAGTTGTACATAACTAATTGGTAACAGATTTTAACAAGGAGTTTGTTTTTTTAAATAACATACAGAAACCAAAGTTGATCTCAAAAACAAAAGTCCAGATTAATGTTCTCTTGTTTATTAATATAAAGCAGTTTACTAACATTAAGTATATGAAGCAAATTAACCAAAACATACATTATGCATATGGAGAAAATATTAAAGTATATAATAAGGAAGTGTGCTCAATATGGGTCTTTAAAAAATGAAAACACAAAGTAATTTTGAGATTCATGACAGCCTTAGGGTTCATATTACTTGACTGTGATAAATTTAGAAAATTATATACAGTTTGGCTTGTTCTTATTGCACACAGACAATATTTCTTCTCTCTTTAACCTTTTTCAAGAGGATCTGAAATTTGCTGTTGAACCCATTTACCCAGTTGATCGTTCTTGATGCTTGTTATTACTTAAATTTTACTTATACCTCACCTTTTATAAGGGTAAATAGTGGACTTAATCATGTCAGTATTTCTGCAGCATTAGACTAACACGGGCTGGAGCACATGAAGTTTTCAAAGGAATGATAACTTTTTTTTCTTGAATCCAACTGCTTGCTTTCTTTAATAGAGTTAATTTAGATATTGTGTTCATCAGTGATTCCACTGTCTGAAAAAAATTCTGCCATTTAAAATTTTTGACATTTTCATTTTTATATTCTATTTCTGTTTCATAACACATAATTCAAGCATTTGACTGAGTTTAAATCAGTGGGCTGGCTGGCAGCCTAAAAATTTGTTTGCACAGAAGAGATTTGAATGAATTGGGAGATTTGTTTAAGTATTGGTAGCTCTTTATTTCTTTCCTATAATTTTTTAATTTGAAATCTCCTCTCTGATGTAATTATGTGATTAGACCTTAGGTTAGTTTACTTGAAATTAATTTTAATCCAAAACCATAATCTGTCCTAATGATGTTAGGTCTGGTGTGACTTTGGTTACTGATTCAACGAGCCAAGAAATGTAGCTAAAGTCACCTAATGACTTGGTTTTTTATTGAAATTGCAGAGATATTGATTAGAATGGATCTGATCTAGATCTATGAAATTAATGGAAATCACACATAACTTCATATTGTCCTTACGTCTGTCTATGGAAATGTCCTTACCAATTTGCAATCTTTTTTCCTTGGGGCCTAAACCCCAAGTTTTGCTATATCCAAGCCTCTATTAGTAAAGCCACAGATAAAGCTGAGGCCTATGCAGTTAGCTTAAATACCTTTTCAGGCCGCATGCTGTGTTCCAGGCCCTTTGTTAGATTCTGAAAATAGAGGGGGCAAAGCAGAAAGGTCTCCTCCTTATAGAATCTGTAATCACACTAGAAGCTTGTGTTGTAGAGTCTCATTAAGGAAATCTATGATCAGATATAGCAAGGACATAGTTAGACATAGGCCAGACTAACTAAATTTCAGAACAGACTACACCTATAACGTGCTTGGCACAGTGCGTGGTAGTTAGCATCTACTCAATAACAGCTACATGTTTATACCATTATTACCTTTATTATTTCTTTTTCCAGTTCACCCAAATAATTCTCTGGTTATAGGCAGAACACAACACATGTGGACATGCACAAATAAAATAAGATTAGGTTCTTTTGACAAAAGTGCAGACCAAGTTTGTGCTGCTAACTTAAGAGAGCCCAAATTGGTCCTGTAATGTGGATCCTAGGAATCGTTTTCTTATTTTTATATCCAAGGTTTCATTGTTTTAATTGGCACCCTACCAAACTGATAGATGCCTCCAGTTGTGTATGTTAGTGTGGTTGCTGAGAACATTACAAATCCAGTAATAATGAGGGACTATTTTCCTATTATTGTCTCCCTAAAACATTCCCTATGCTGGAAATGCTATGAAAAACCTTCAAAATTGTAGTAAAAATACTATTTTTAAAAACAAGCTTTTATTGTATTTTCTTAACATAAAAGTAATATATGTTCATCATGGAAAAAACAAGTAAGCAAAAAGAGGCAATGAAAATCACCCGAATCCAACACTCTGAGAGAACCACTGTTAAGTTCGGCCTGTTTTCTTTCTCTATACACAGAATGGTATTTTTAAGTGTCATCATGGTGTAACATCCTATTTTGTAATTGCTTTCCATGTCTTTATTCTATGTCACTGAACAAATATCTTTCCGTGTCATTACTCTTTTACAGTATTATTTGCATTTGGTTCTATCAAATGACAGTTGTTGGGCATTTAAGGTATTTTTTTACTTTTATCTTTTCTTTGTTTCTATTATAAATAATTTATTGAATGAGCAACTGAGTTGCTATTGTTGGAGGTTTTTAAATGTTAAAATAGCTAAATTATTTAGAGTCATTTAAAGTGCCTTTGGTGCGCGGTACCTGGGAAGATGAAATGATGGCAAGGAGGTCTTCTTGTGCTTCCATAGCCTCTTTATTGAAGGGTCCCAGAGGCAGCAGGGGACTTGCAACTTTCAGGAAACACTGGGAAAGTGGCACCCTGTAATTAGAGAAGATCAATGATGCCAAAATGGACTGTGATTTAGTAGAAGGTGAAATCATTATCTACAGACTTATCAGGGGACCATTTTGTCACCTGTTTGTCCCTGTGACAAATTCAAAGCAACTGAAAACAAATTTTTCATTCACCGGTAGATTTATTTTTTTAATTCTTTAAGTTTTATCTTTTAGGTTGCACAAGCTGTTGTTCCATGAATTACAGTGTGCTTATCAATCCATCCTTCTTGCCAGGAATGCCATCTCCAACAACACTGAAGAAGTCGGAGAAGTCTGGTTTCAGCAGCCCCTCCCCTTCGCAGACCTCCTCCCTGGGAACAGCATTCACACAGCACCACCGGCCTGTCATTACAGGACCCAGAGGTGAGCCACTCCACAGGCGGCCCTGGGTTTTGCTTAGATCATGGCCTTGGGGCCAGAGTAGCCAAATGAGAGACAATGGGACTCCCCCAGAATGCTCCTGAAGGCAGTGAGTGTTCCACTTTCTTATCATTGTGGACAGTTTTGGAGTGTTAGGGACCAGAGAGATTTGGCATCAGTCCCTTGATCATTAACCTAAGGCAAACAAGGGACCAAACCACTTTCTTTGCCAGTGTGATGTTGCAAAGTGGTGGGAGATCATTTTAATTGAAGCAAAATCAAATTCATTCTGTAAATTACACAAGAGTGGTGTGTGTGTGTGTGTGTTTGAGATGAGCAAGTACAGTTGACCCTTGAGCAATGCAGGATTTTTAAAAATCTGCATATAAACAGACCCACAGGGTTAAAACCTGAGTTGTTTAGAGGTCAACTGTATTTTCAATAAGCAATTGGGAATGGGCATATGTGGAGGGCCGACTTAAGTTATATGTGAGTTTTCGACTGTGTGGTGGGTTAGTGCCCCTAGGCCCGACTTTGTTCAAGGGTCAACAGTAATAGCTTCTTTTTCATTCTCACATCCCTGATGCTCCCCTTTCCTTGAAACATTTTGCATTGAGGTTGTCTGCATCACGGTGTTGACTGTTGACGAGCAGTCTTCATTCACTCCTTTTGAAGTGGTAGATAGTTGGTCTGGTTTTCATTGCAATGTTTTCATTATTTTTGTCTTGTGTGCTTTTAAGTTTATTATTAAAATGTGTCCACAAGAAATATGATTTGTATTTCACATTAAAGACAAGCTTTAAACCTCAAGAGAATGTCAGCAAGTCACTTAACTTGATCTTATTGCAAGACGAAAATATTTATTAGTTTGTTTATGAAACTCCCACAGTAGGAGTATGAATAATTGTAACCACATTTGCTTTCTTCCATCAGATTTTCGTTTAGGTAGGTCTGTGATCTGTCAGCTGGTATCATAAAACATCCTAGAAAGTAACGGTCTCTCATCTACTTTGACATATGCCTGGAAAAACTGATATTTCTTGCAATAATCTCACTGTTAGTCCCACAAATCTGAATTCTTTTATAAATAACCTGTTTGCATATCAGGGAAAGATGGCGGTGAGAGGGCTGCTCATGCACTCACACAGAAATCACACTGAAGGTAATAAATATTCTGACTGTTGTGCGAAGCAATTTCTAAATACACAGTTATGAAACTTACCTGCTCCATCTTTAAACATTTTGTTATAATTGAGAGAACTTTCTCAACTTACTATGCCACTTGTCTGTGTGTGTGATATAATCAGAGAGGGAATATGTATGTGTTTCCTAATTTTAAAATTTTGTACCTGAATTGGATTATGCAGTCCCCAAATTCAGAATGAGTTTCTTGAAATGGGGTAGTATCATGATATTATCCTCATATTCAGTATTCATTAAGCATCTAAACTGTGGTGGAAAATAAGAAATGTGAAGCCCTTTTAGTCAGAAAGACAAGGCATGTGATGTTTCTCATCTTTTTATTGTCAGGTTCACATATTCTAAATGCTAAATGAAAGTTCAAAGCAGAAATTTCTGCAGGAGCTCAGAGGAGGGGACTCTGGAGGTTCACCTGAGAGCCTGTTACTGGGAATTCAGTGGTTCCTGTCCTCATAGAGCGGACAGTCGAGTTCAGGAGACAGACACAAGAAAATAAACACGTAGAAGATGATATGGAATGTGCTGTTACTTACCACTTTGTATCTAATAAAAAGACTTCAAAGTGTAGATAACTCAAAGTCAAATCTTTTTTTAAAACATATTTTATTGATTTTTTACAGAGAGGAAGGGAGAGGGATAGAAAGCTAGAAACATCGACCAGCTGCCTCCTGCACACCCCCCACCGGGGATGTGCCCGCAATCAAGGCACATGCCCCTGACCAGAATCGAACCCGGGACCCTTCAGTCCGCAGGCCTACGCTCTATCCACTGAGCCAAAGCGGTTTTGGCTCAAAGTCAAATCTTAAAGGTTGCTTACGTGAATGGGGGGAATTCCAGGCAAAGAAAAGATTCATGATGTAGCCATGTAGTAAGGATTGGGAAGAACAATATGCTGGCAGCCTGGATAGCTGGGTATGCTGCCTCTTTGCTTTCCACTTACCTTCTGGATTTTTAATGTCCTCCCCAATAACATAAGGTCAATAATACTGCCGAATAAACTTTTCCTCCCAACCTCATATTCTCATGCAGAAATTACCATAAAATAATATTTCTAGAGACTCTTTGAAGAACATAAAGCAATGTGCATATATATCATCATTTATACAATAAATATTAAGAGCACCATCTATGAGTCTTGCTTTAAAACCACAGTTCTAGAAATTATTATAATAATTCTAGCATTTACTCATGGGTGTCATGATTGGGAGCTTCTTCATGCTAGACAGTCAAGCACATTTTCTCAAATGATCCACACCATGTTGAACCAGAGTAGACCTCTTTAGCCTACAAAATAATGAGTTTGGATCTCCAAGCATATTCATGAAATTGTTTTTTGAGGAAAAGAGAAAAATGCCTAGTTTAAGAATTATGGAATACCAAAGATTCTTTGTTTTCACCAGAATTCAAGATGGTTCCCAGCATCCTCGGTTCTCCTTTCTGGAATATCTGCTCAGGTACCCATTCTTATTGCACCCTGCCCCCCCTTAGTGGTCTGGTGAAGGGAATTGGAGTAGTTGAGATGAAACTCTTCAGTGGTATCTTTGTGTGTAGGAGTCATAGAGTCCAGATAGGCTAACATGAGACATTCTTGGGCTAAGATATTTTTAAAGGGTTGGTATTTAGCCTCTCATTATTTAAGAACTATTTGCTGCAGGTACTACAGTCTCTTCTATTCTTTTCTGAGCCAGTTGGAAAGCTAATGCTTGGGATGACATCACAACCAGGACTAAGAGTTGATGTTTCAGGAAGATGAGTACAGATTTAAGGAGGGAGAGTCTGACCGAGGAAACCAGGGTGGAATAAATGTGACATGTACATTAAGAAGAATTCAGCCTTACAAACTTACTTTCAAAGGGCTGGAAGAAGAGAAAGGTGTATCCTTTATCAGGGTCCTGAGGCAAGAGGTGGGGTGGAGTGGGGGACAGGTCTTTACTGCACTTTTGCTCAGAGTCACATGGTACATTCACCTTTGGATAGCACACAGGTTGCAAGTCCTCCACTGCCTTCCTTAAAATTAAGATATTAAAATTTATCATGGGACTACCTTGACTAGACAAATACCAGTTTGTAAGCAATAACTATGTAACATATCTCAATGATATTTTAACAGTGGCCCTATTTTTTACTGCAAACCTAAGCTGTATGTGGAAATCTGGTGGCCACCCTTTACAAAAGAAACCTCTCTTTGAAGATTGCAAAGCAAAGGCAGAAAAGTAGGGCCTTGATGGGAGGCAGCATAGCATAGTGGTCAAGCACAAAAGCTCAGAGGTCAGATGGGCTCGTGTTTGAATCCTGTGTCCACCACTTTTACCAACCTGCCACATTGCTCCTCTGAGCCAAAGGTTCCTCATCTATCAATTGGAGATTGCAATCTCTACTTCAGGATAATTGTGTTATCTGAAGAGTAGATGAAATCATGCATTTGTAGTCATTCACACTGTGCCTGAAAATAGAGTATGTACAGAAGTCATGTAAACAATTTCATCACTCGTTTTCATTCAGGCTTTGAAAATCTCATGCTGTCCATCCTGCCCTCGCCTGTCAACATTTTAGCCATCCCAAGACCAGCTCAAGTACTACTTTCCACATGAAACCTCCTCAGCTCCACCCAGGCTGCGATCATCTCACACTCCTTAAACTCCTGGGGCCTTTTGTGCCTGGCATTTCCTCCACTGACATTGTGTCTCACACAGTGGGTTTTATGCACAATATTTATTGAATAAATAAAAAGCAATCAAATGGCACACAAGTGGACACAGAAGCCATTCATCCCCTCCCTGAAACTGATAGGTTCTCATTGCTTCAGAGGAGCTAAGGGTGACACATGTCTAGTTTTTGGAGTACTTCTTTACAATGAATGTCCAAGATGGGGAGGAAGAACAATGGCCTTTCATCCAAAGAAGACTTTTGCAAGGTTATATAAGTAAAGCTTTGATATGCTATGAAAAAGCTATGCTTTAAAAAATATTTTGCTATTCTAATCACTTTCCTATTTTCATTGTTGTGAAGGTAGAGATGTGTGGTTTCTTAAAATGAATCTTTTCTCTGATAGTGGATTTTTTTGTGGCTTCAATAAATCATTTAACCTTCTGGCCTCAGTTTGGCCATCTGGATCACGGGGATAATACTTTGCAAGCTATGTAGTTAAAACTAGGTAAAGGGATTAAAGTATTTTGGAATGTCTTGGGGAGTAGGGAAGCTATTAACTTTCCATAAAGGCATTTGTATGTCATTTTACGTTATTACAATTACTGTGTACTTTAAGCTGAAAGTTTGGGCTTTTAAAGACTCTCTTTTACCAGTGCTTAAAATTTCAAACATAATAAAATATTTGATCATGAAAACTTATCTTATTCATGATACCTGGGGAAAAATCTTGTTCTTCCCTTTGCCTTTTCAAGAATTTAAAGTTTGCCTGATGATTTAAAGGATCTAACTCCTTTTGAGAATTATTTGGAGTAAACATCAGTGATATTTTAGAGTTTCTTGAAAGTTTTTCTTCTTAAAAGTTATGTTTTTGCCTGTCTTTGCTCTTTTCAAAAACAAGAAGATAATGAATGATCCTTAATTTAAATGCCCTGCCCTGAGTAGAGCAACTCTGTGCTTTAGGGATTTACTAGTAGAAGTGGGGAGGAACTTGCACTATGCACAGGGTAAAGCAGAGGTTGAAAGGAATTGGCAAATAAGCACTTACTGAGCTTCATCTAGAACCATAGAATTTCAGAGTAGTGGTCTGGAAATCTTCTGGTCTAATTCATTCCCTATATTAGCCAAGAATGTGTTTGGCTGCAAGTAAAAGAAAATTATAAATAAACAGGTCATATTTTTCTTATATAAAAACAAGTATGTGATTCAGGACTATGTTACGGTGGCAGTATAATTAATGCCATTGAGGACTGAGATTTCTTCTCTTAGCCATGCTTTAGTGGGTTGTTTTTATCCTCATGCTGTGAACTCATGGTTACAACATAGCCACTGGACTCCTGCCTTACACCTATATTTCAAGCAGAAAGATGGAACACAGCGAGAGCAAAAAAAGTGCCTACCAGCTCATTCTGCCACCTTGTATAAAATCTAATGCATCATGGTCAGAACTGTGCCACGTGATCACCTCTAGCTGCAAGGGAGGCTGGGAATCTAGATTGTTTTTCCGTGAGCATATTGCCACTCTATGAAATTTGGGCTTTATAAGTAGATAAATAGAAGAGCAGTATGATGGTTAGCAGTTAGCAAGTATTCCACATTGCTCTTACAGGTGAGAAATCTCAGCTGGCCAGAGCCACAACTAGAAATAAGTCTCCATTGCAGTGCCTTTTCTACCATATCAGTAGTTTCTACCTTTTTCTACCCTATTGGGAGAAATGAAATGTACTTATTTAAACAATTAGTTTGTTTTTACATTTTTTATTCGTCAAAGACAAAACATAGCCATTTAGATCATTTGAAAAGCATGACATAACCATGTTATTATACTGTTGTTGTTTTTTAAGTAGCAGCCATAAACAAATCACTTGACCTCTTTTTATTAGCCCCATGAATCCTTGCCTATTTGTAATGCAGGGTTTCTGTTAGGTGCAAGTCACTTCAGAAAACAATTTTTGAGGTCAGTTTGGCTTTTTTAAATATTTAAATTAGCTTGCAGACTCCAATTGCTGTCTAGGGACCCATTAATGTTTTCCACAAACATCTGTCCAGCACTTACAATATACAAGGTCTGTATTTCCTGCTAAATAGAGTAAACAGGGGAGCTTGGATTCTGGCCTCAGAGTGCTTACCTCCTGGTGAATGACAGGACAGGAAAACCAGCAGTTGTATTGTCATGATAGGAGAGCACAGGTTGCTGTCAGGGACAAGGGCATTCTGATAGAGAATGACTGTCATTTGACACTGTGGGAGTCCAAGCAGGCATAAGACTTAACCCCTATTCCAAAACAGAGTACTTTCTAATTATAAGCATGCAAAACAAAGCCACAGCAAACAAGTCATACCTTTAGATAACTAAGTAGTGAGGAATTAAAACATACAGAATGTGAGCATGAAGCTAAACCCCCACTTCTCTACACACACACACACACACACACACACACACATACACACACGGGAAGTTTAGAAGTAAAATTGCCCTAATTCTGAAAATATGGGTAAGATACACTAAGACAATATCCATATAAACCAAAGATTTATTGTGCAGCCTTTGAAGAATCATGCCAGGTTTTGTTTGGAGGGGTAGTCAAAAGTTTATATGCTCTGTAAACCTCTCTAAGTCCATGATTCTCATGGCCCAAACAAGGATCCTGCTCTTAGTGGTGACACATCGGAGGGTCTGCAGCTAACAGCATCTCCCAGCTGGGCCAAAAAAAAACAAACTGCAGAGAGTTATGAGATTGAAGATCACCTTCCAGGAAGTTGAGGTCACCAGGAAAGTTGGAGGAGTGTAGATTCATAGACAATAACAGAGGAGCAAGGAAGAAGAGGAAAAACAGTTATCACTGGATGGCAGGGCCCATTAGAGCAGGAACCACGTCTTTATTCTTTTCATATCCCTCAGCCTCTTGATGGGCATAAGGAAAGCACTCAATAAATATTCGGTGAATAAATGAATGAGTGCATGGATTTGATTGAAAGCAAACAGAGAAAAAGTGGGGAAATAATAGGGAAATCTTTTCATCCCCTATGTGAAATAATAATATTCAAGTGCATGTATTTTTAGCAGCATTGAGGGAGGTACAAAGCATGTTGGATAAGTACCCGATATATATTTGCTTGGCTTTAATTAAGAATTTCTATCTTGATAGGATTAAGAAAAATGCTGAGTTCAAAATGATTTGTTCCCTTTTTTGTAGAATATTTGCTGGGTATTATACATTTTTCTGTCCAAACTAAGGACCCTTCAGAAGAAATATTCCCTGGCACTTCATTGCTACCATAACTGCGGTACCTCTCCCTTGGCATAGGCTCCCATACCCAAGTGGTAAATTTGTTTAGCTTTCTTGTGCCCTATTGCAAACTTCTTTGCCTTTTAGGAGAGCCTTTACCTTAGTTGTAGAGCCTGCTGGTGCTCCTTTCAGTAGAGCTGAATCTAATTTGTCTCTCCTGGTTTAATGCAATTGAATCATCTCTGGAAAATGAGAAGCAATTAAGTACCTGTTGCTAACAAGGTGCTGAAACAATCTGCCAACAGACGCAAGGTGTTTATTTATTATTGGAGTACGTCATTTGAGAAAACACTATGTTGTCTTTCTATACAAAGAGTTGCCAGAATTGATTTTTAAATTCAGGCATCATAGTCCTAACAAGTACCACCTTTGAGGAGCATTGGAAAGAGAAGCAATGGGGCCTGTGAAATTGGTCAAGGTTAGCACAAGTGCCAGTGCCCAGCCTAGTGGGAAACACTGTCCATGGGATTTGAAGGAACTGGATAGTAAAGAGGAAAAGCAGCTTTTCAGCAAAGACCCTTTAAGTCTCCGTTCAGGAAATTATTAAATTTATTAGCCAGATACTTACAACCAACTATTACTGTCCAGCCAAATGAAAAAAAAAAAAAATACAAACACACACACACACACACACACACACACACACAATACCAGCAAATGTTTTACAACTAAACAAAAGTCAGGAAGCGTGTAATTAAAACTGTACCTTTATTGTATTGTAAAGAGTTTCACTGTGACATGGAAAATATTTAAAGGAGAAGGCTGTTTAGCTAATTTGTCTGCAAGTGAACTGCTTCGTGGAGAACTACCCTAAATTAACTGGAAGGCCACCCACCGAGCGAACCTCATAAAGGGCCATGACTGCTCAGCTTGGTTTTGTGTGACCGTTCAATAATTACTAGATAAATGTATAACTAAAAGCTCTATTACTCTAATAATTTGTACTGATATAGATGTGGAGGACACCCTGCTGGGTTAATTTGTCATCCCCACAGCAAACTTCTAAAGAGTGCTCTTCTGCAGTGGTATCATGTTAATATGTTGTCCCAAAGACAGGTTAGAGCAGTAAAACCCATTGGCGTCTTAATCCCTTAGAGAGGCACAATGCCCCCAGGGTGAGAGCCAGAGAGAATAGGGTGATTAACCATGTGGACCTACATTTAAACTCTTCTTGACAAAAGAAGCTGCTGTCCCTTGTAATCCTCTCTCTCTCTCTCTCTCTCTCTCTCACACACACACACACACACACACACACACACACACACACACACACCATAGACCCACCTATGCATACCCGATGAAGGCAGTGGTTCTGCACAAGGTTTCTTAGAAGTCCTCTTGTTGATAAGACTTTTGGATATCACTTGTACTACAAATCACATAATCAGATAAATCTCTAGAAATTCCTTTTTTTCTGATTTAGCTTCATAAATGTTGAGTCCATGTTTAGACTCAGTCTTTATTTTCCTTTTTTGGGGTAGAAAAAGTCCATCGTAGACTTGTATTCTCCTCTTTATGCAGAATGTTTTCTTCTATCACACACAGACACACAAAATTGCTGTTTTAAATATGAAGCTCACATTTAAGCTTCAGTGCAGGGTTTTCAACCTTTCCTATCGACAGAACCATAAATCATGTTAAAGTTAAGTGAATTACTGTAGCATGGAACTATAGCTTTAACAATGTTTATGTTGTATCAGCTTATCATCCATGTAGACAAAGGGGGGTAAACACTGATATCCGAAATGGGAATGTGCACTCCTATTAATGTGGTTGCAATAGCATAAGAGTCACCCATTTCTTGCTGCATCCTTTGTATTGTTGAAACTGGTGCATTTAACCACGTGCATGGAATGTTTTTAAAATGTCTATTTCTGCAGTAAATTTACATTTGTCATTTGCCATTTCTTCATATTGTCCCAGACAATTCCTTTTTCTTATGTGCAGACATCTGTGAGGAACATCAGCATTGCCAGGTTGTATGACAGTACTAAGGGACCTAGGCACAAAAAATCCTGAAAGGAAATAAACCATTTGACTCTGAAAAATAATTCAAAGGGTGCAGCAGAGTGTGGTGAAGGAGCATAGGCTGAGTAGAACTCAAGGGCTGGCCAGCCACTTGGGATCTATGGAAGCTTGTGCAAGGTCCCCTCTCCTGACCTTTGTTTTCCCACCTATTCAAACGAAGGCTTTACTGGGAGAAGGCAGTGAACTGACCTGTAGTAAGGGCTTGGTACATAGTAGGTATGTTACTAAATGTTAACTACCTATCAGATTGCCTGTCCTGTGTTACTAAATGTTCACTGTCAGATTCCCCTGTCCACATATCGTTAGTTGCTTTTTTGCATGTGGTTCTCTTGAAAGGATGCTCACTTCCTTTATTCCTCACTCCCCATCCCCAGTTTTCTCTTTCCACTTGGACTGGTGGGTCCAGAAGGAGTGTGTGCCTTTCCTCTCCTGGGGGAGCCACATATTCCTAGCGAGGGAGATGTGAGCCAGACGGGTTACCTTATCCCATCACTCTTGTTTGGCTAGTGATCAGGGGGATCTCCCCAGTGGGGCAAGTGGCCTGTCCCCCATGACAGGTATCCCTTTGGCCGTGGTGGAGACTTCTCTTGGCATGTCTTCGTTCAGGTATGGCTCTTGCTAAAGGGATAAGCACCTTTGTCGTTTACAAGGGTCTGCTCTTTATAATAATCAATTCAGCAAATAATTCTTGAGCACTTACCATCTGCCAAGCACGGTGCTGGGTCCTAATGAACAAACCAGATGACACAGTCCTGCCCCTCCAATCTAGCAGAATAGACAGACATTAAACAAATAATTATTACTATGATGAGATTAATGATTGGAGTGTGCAAGAAAGGGATAACAAAGCATAGGTATATAAAGGACTTGTGGAGATTTGGATTTATTTGGGTCAGTTTGTGTGGCTCCCTTCTATTGGCATGCAGTATGAATTTAGAAAACCTTGTCATCTTTGAGGGATTTTTCTAGGTCTTCTTGAATAAGAGTTGTTGAGTGGTTACGTACCCAGTAATGAACACACACTATGTTAATAAGGACTCTTTCAACTCTTTAAAACTCTTCTTGACAAAAGAAGCTGCTGTCCCTTGTAACTCACTCTCTCTCTCTCTCTCACACACACACACACACACACACACACACACACACACACACACACACACACCATAGACCCACCTATGCATACCCGATGAAGGCAGTGGTCTGCACAAGGTTTCTTAGAAGTCCTCTTGTTGGTGAAAGAAACCAAACCAAATTGCTTAATCATTCCTCCATTCCCTCAAAAGGACATCATAGATTGGTGCACGTAACTGAAAAGTCTAGGGGGTATGGCATCAAGTAGAGCTGAATCCAGATGCTCCGGTGATGCCTTCAGAAATCTGTGTATCTCTTTTTCTCTCACAGCCCTCCTGTCCTCTGTGTGAGCTCCCCAGTTAAGTTAAAGCTCCTGAGATTGTGGCACTAATGATGTGATCAGCTCCAGGTGCAATTCCTACCAATTTAACAATCCCAAGGAAAGAAAACAGCTTTCACAATAGACGGAGGAAAGATCCTACTCCTCAGTTCTTATGGCTCTGATCAGCTGGTTTGGGTCATTTGCTCACTTGAAAAACAATCCTTATGCTTAAAAGGTAATGGGGCTTATTGGTGTAGCCTCGGTTACATGCCCATATGTCAGCCAGGGGGTAGGGTTAAGTCTATCACAACCACACAGACTGAGGATGAGGGAAGGATAGTTACACAAAGAAACTATCAGAGCTCTATTTCCAGGGGAAAGGGCGAAGGACTGCTGGGCAGGCAAAACTAATAGCTGTCCACAGCAGGAGGTCAGAGCAAAGCTGTCCTGAGTGCTGGACAATGGGCTCAGCTCACACGCTAGCCAGGTGACAGATTTCTGCAGAGCACAGGTAAAATCCAGGCTGAGTCCGCACCATCGACCTCCATTTGTCTTACGTCATCACATTGCGTTGTATGACTCTGGTTACTTTTCATATATCTTCATTTATTCTAAAAAACAATTCTAAGAATGAGAAATAAACCAGGATCTAGCATACTGTCTGGAACATAGTAGATTCTCAACACATTCTTTTTAAGTGAGTGAGCCCACTATGTACTTGGCACCTACATACACTACTTCTAATCCTTAGAAGAAAATTTTTAATTTGTGCTGTTTTACCCAGTTTGCCACAAGCAATTGCAGGCTTGGAAATGTTAAGTAACTTTGCCAAATGAACATAGGGAATGAATGATTTCAAACCAAGAATAACTGAGCTCTAAACCCATTCAAGACATAATTTTCATTTTGCAGTAGAGAATGCTAAGGAGCATAGGAGGCTGACACAGAGCTAGTTGATACTCAACCTGGGATAAAAACTTGATCCCCTGTGTAAAGTACATCATGGAGAATATAGTCAGTAATCTGTATGTGTGTGTGTATATATATATATATATATATATATATATATATATATATATATATGGCTAATATGCTAAGTGTCTGTCTGGGTAATGACGTCACATAGCAACACCTGGCTTCCTCTCCCTAGTGACTAGCCTCCTTGCAGTTTCTTCAGCCCAGGAATACGACTTGCTTTATAGCCAGGTGGAAACACTTTACACTGTAACCAAATATCTGTGAAGCATTTTCTCGTGCTTTATCTCATTTGATCCTCACAGAAGTCCTGGAGTAGGTAGATAGGAGACTCAGTGGAATCCTATTTTCTTTTCATTAGCTGGAAAACGGAGATTTAGAAACTTGACCCAACTGAAAAGAAGTAAGAAATGGTGGACCTTGAAAATGACTTCAGGTTTTCTCACTGTGCAGAATATAGTCAAACACTGCTGCAGTTAAATATTTTACCTTTGTTCTCCCTGAATGATCTACAATAATAATCTGCTTCGTGTTGATATTTACTGCTGTGTTGCTGACAATTCGGGTGCTTCACTGGGCTGGAAAAAGTTTAGCTACATCAGAAAGCCGGTCTAATTAAGCAAGTTTATTCCATATATATAAAAGGCTAAGTTGACTCGTATATGCATAATACATATAAAGCTCTCGCTCGCGCCAATCGCACAGAGGTGTATTGATCTGTTATTATCAATCGTGAATTTGCTTGACACTTCTATTATAGAGAAAGGGCAAATAGTGATATTAAAATATTTCTTCTAATTAATTTTCTTTCAATGTGCACAAATTCGTGCACCAGGCCACTAGTATTGTAATAACTGTGTGATGCCAGGTGGGTACTATAACTTACATAGTGATATAAATGCCAAATCACTATGTTGTACACCTGAAACTAATATAATATTGTATGTCAACTGTAATTGGAAATTTAAATAAATGAAATTAAAATTTTAAAAAGGCGACTTGATCCCCTGATTTCAAACACTGGACTAATTTTCTCATCCTTCCTCCCCTCATGAGAAATCTACCAACAGAGGGAACAAACCCTTAAATCTTATGGGGTGAATCCAGGAATCTATTTCTAATTCAGGAGGATACTTTGAAAGTAACCTATGCATTAGCAATCTCATGATTCAGAAAGGGGGCTTACAGGGCAGTGTGAGCCTGAGGATTTGGTGGCGGGGAGTGCTGCAAGTCAGTCTGGCTTTGTGTGTTTGTCCCAGGGTTTTTGTTTGTTTATTTGCTTGTTTTTGCCTTTTTTGGTTTTTAATGTCAGCAAAGTATGCAAAGATCTCAGGTTCTAGCACTTGGCAATCCTCCAAGAGGCTGCAGTGCCTCCACAGGTTTCACTTGTGAAACTCCCCCGCAGGACTGCAGTCTGTGATCCAGTGCACTTCCCACAGGATTCCCTGCCTGGTTCTGCTGACCCTGTGATCACCCAATCTCTGGGGGTTGTTTTTTTTAATGTTTTGATTTGTTTTTTATTCTTCATCTCTTATCTCATAGTATAGCTTGCATATTGTGTAAAAGCTCAGGTTCCCTCCATGGAACTGGAGGCTTGTCAACTTTGCCTATTAAATAGTCACTATTCGTGTCTCCAGGAATCGCAGCTGCTGTGTGGAATTTGAACGCATTTCACATCAGCCACCATGGTGGCTTGGGCAATTAGTGCCTGAACATGGTCAATTCAGAGAGGAGGTCCTGTCAGGATCCAGAAGCTGGGATTCTCTCACACAGCTTGAACTAGCACCCTCGGGATTTTTAAACTCTAAATATTACAGCCCTCCTGAAACCAAGGTATCTTAGAGACTGAGTCTCATATATGCCCTAGAACTTAATATGCCAGAAACATTTTAAAAATAATTTCTTTTCATAGACACATGCTCCCTTGCTTCAGATTTTTTGGATTTTAGTGCTATTCCTATGCATCACTTGTACTGAATTATTGTCAGGTGTCATCCCAGAGACTGAGTTCTCTATGACACTGGAATGTGAAGCCAGGTGAGTTGAGCTTCAGTGGTTCAGCTCAGACTCCTCATTTTGCAGGTGATAAAACTGGAGGAGAGAGAGGTTGCCAACACTTATAAGCCAGATTGTGGCAGAAACAAAACTAAACCCAAGTCCTTTTGTCTAAGTAGAAAATGTTCCTAAAAAAGTACCCCAGATCTTCTAAAAAACTTTTTTAGCGTTCAATATGTATTATATCTCTGATAAGTAACTCCAAATAACTAACATGCTGGGCCTTTCAAGGGAAATGATGGCGATTTCCATTCTATCTGGATTTGGGGAGGCCATGCTCAGAATTGGGTTAGGTTGGAAGTATGCCAGGTAGCAGGGTCTACATGGTGAAAGGGTCAGTGTGGATGCTCAAGGGTTAGAGATTTATGTGAAAAATAGAGTCTATAAAGAAAGACAACCCCATAGTTCTACTTTTCTAGGTTAAGTGTCAGAGTCTAATATTAAGCAAAGGTAGGGATGCAAAATATATTTGGTCAAAAATAACCTATATTGTTCTATGACTGTTAGATCAAGGTTATTGCTATTGCTTTGGTTACACATTTTGTTATTTATGGAATTTTTTTCAAGACCCTCATGTCATAGCTGTACCAATAGTACATACTTTAATCAATATTTATGTTTTCATTTATCTAAAAGACAGGTAGGCAACAGGTACCTCCTACTCTTACTTACCATTTCTTTCCCCCTGTATGTTCTGCAATCAGAACAGGTCCTAGCATGTAGGAGCAAATTCCAATTTATTCATTTCCTATCCTCATCACTATCTATAATTGTATTACCAATAAAAGAAGCTATTTATTGATTATTTAACCATATAGTCAGGAACTATACCATATGCTTTACATACATTGTCTCATTTAATCCTCTTAATAAATCTGAGGCATTATTAGCTCCATTATTCAGATAGCAAAACTGAGTCATAGAGATGTTCAGAAACTTGAAGCATAGCTGGTAGGTAAATGATAGAGCTAGAATTTAACCAAGTCTATCTGACTCCAAAGTCTATGTCCTCATATTATACCACTCTGCCTTTCTGACTCATATGTTTAACTTGAAATGATACACACACACACGCACACACACACAGGTATGGGAAACCAGCACAGACCAAGGCATGTTAAATAACCATGAAGAGGGATAATCAAAGAGCTACAGTGATGGGGAAATGGGTGAAGGTAGTCAAAAGTTACAAACGCCCAATAAAGACAAAAGAAAAGTGGCCATGGGTAGTCAGTGGAGATACAGAAAGCAAGCAGATTGCCTTGGGAAGCTTCAAAAACGTGAGGCTGTAGGGATGACACAGAATGGCAGGCAAGAGGGGGAAGGAGCAGTGATTGTCAGGTGCTCACTCACAAGCAGTGCCTGGCAGGTGTCTGGAAAGAGAACAGGAATTAGTGGGTCTGCACCAGGGGCCAGCAAATCGGCCCACAAGTCAAATCCCATTCCCTGCCTGTTTTTGAAAATAAATTTTATTGGAATACAGTCACATTCACTTGCTTATGTAAAATCTATGGCTGCTTCTGTACTATAGAAGCAAGTTGAGTAATTGTAACCAATACCATGAGGCCTGCAAAGCCTAAACTATTTACTCTCTGGCCTTTACAGAAAATGTTTGCCAGCCCTGGTATAGACCATAAGCCAGGGTATTTGAGCAAGAAAGGCCTTTAAGTAGCTCAAATTGATCTTAATAAAAATTTTAAAAGACCTTGCTGTGTGCCTCTCTCTCTCTCTGTGTTTTCTCAAAAGACATTGTAATTTGATCTCCACCCTTAATGCAAATGGAATAGAATATATCAACCATCTTGGAAATCTATTGTAGCATAAAGTTACTTTGCCTGGTAGCAATAATATAAAAATACTGGTATTTTCCAAGTCATGGTGCAATGTCACATATTTCCCTCATTTGACACAGCCAGGTCCTTTCACATGCATCTCGGTGATGTTAACTGTGTGTTCTGTATGTTTTGAAAGCCTTCGCTTGCATAGAGTCAAAGGTTTATTATGTAGAAAAGGTTCCACCTCCTGAGGTTTTGAAACCCATTGCCACTTCCTCTTTCCTTGTCTCTCTGTTAAAATAAATCCCATAACTTCAAACTTCTAGGCTTTCATACGTGGCAGGTCTGGCTCATTAAGATAGATTTCTCAGCTTTAGGTAGGCTATAATGGAGTTATATATTGTGATTTTTGAATTTCTGAAGAAGCAAAGTACATAGTAGTTGACAACCCAAACAATTGGAGTTCCATTTGCCCTTATAGAAGGCTTTTTTTTAGGTATTTTTTTTCCTTCCACCTTCTTCTCCTGTTAGAGCTCTGCCCTATTACAATCTTTACTTCTAAATATAAGTAGTCACGAGTTCTCAATGCCACCTTTTGCTCCATGACAATGGTTATTTTTGTCTAAAGAACATCCTCCTGCAGAAAGTAGATGAGTTTTTTTTTTGTAACATTGATAACAGAGAGAAGCAGTGTGGCCACTCACCTGTTCTCTTCATTAATGGTGAGACTAAAGTTTTGCAGTTGCCAAGATGTAGGATTGGTCATTCCTTTCTGGGGGGTAAGAAGGCCTTGTGTAACACTGCCATAAGAGCACACTGCACCTGAAGGGGGATTAGATTTTATTGTTTGTGCCACTCTCTGGACAGCTTTTCTCTGGAGCTGCCCATAGCTCAGAGACTAGGATTTAAGGGCTGGTACCAGGAAGCAAATGCTAACATGAGAAGAATCTGAGTCTCTGTCCAATATGTGAGAATCTGCAACATTTCACAGACAAGAAGTAAAACAATTAAGACAATGCCAGGGTTAAATAGAAGAACATATTTCAACCTGTGAAATTTCGGTTTGAGGAAAAATATGGGAGGGTTATTATAATTCTTGGAGGTTGAGTTTGAGCAGAACTGCTGAAAATGGTAAGGAAGGATTGCTTTTTATCTCTTTTTCTTCCCTAAAACATAGAATGAAATACAAGGTTCCAAACCCATCTGGCCACGCCTCCCTGACATCATCTTCTTTGAGCTAGAATGTGTCTAAAGGCACCTATAACCTCCATATAGTGGATTCTCACACTAAGAATCACTTGTTGGATCATAGAATTTTCTCAGCATAAAATATAGTAATGACCTTGACCTTCTCCTTCCCCAGTTCTAATTTAAAAGAGGAAGCATTTTTAAGTTAAATATATACATATATGTGTGTGTGTGTGTGTTTGTGTGTGTGTGTGTGTGTGTGTGTGTGTATTATATTTCATTTTAAAATTATCTCTTCAAAAGTAAAACCCAGAGAGAATTTTAAAGAATTGGAGGGTAGGAGTGTGCAAACATGTAAATTAACCTGCCTGATCTGCTTTCTTTTTATACTAAATATCCAGTCATATGAACGTTTTGTAGTAAATAACTGAGCCCTAACCCTTTGGGAAATTCTGGTTCTCTGATTTTTAATTGTGGTAACTTTGTACAGAATATGTAGGCAACACCATTCCAGCCAAGAAACCTGATCTCATTTTCTTCCTTCCCGTCTTATTTGTATTCTCTGTGAAAAGCCCAAGCAGTTGCTTTAAGTAAGTCTGGCCTGTGGTTAAAGTTTAAACCAGGAGTGAGATCCATCCGGAGGGGAGTGTTTCTGACACTCTGCTGCTCCTGGCCTAGGGGACTGAGAGTATTAGACCCCAGAAGCAGCCAATTCTGTCGTGCCTTTTAATACACAGAATTGTATTAACATCAACATGGATACAGATGGATGCACTGCAATAAACTGTAACCACTTGAGAAAAGCCTTTATTGACTTTCAAGTAAATAATGCACATTTTAAAGGCTCTAAATATGCATTTACATAATGTGCTATAATTTTTTATTGTGTCAACTGCTCACACACACACATCCATAAGAGATGTTTTTCTCCATCAAAATTTTGGACTCACACCATTCTTTGTGCATTGCATTAGCACCATGCCAGATTCCTAGTGCTAGCTTCTCTTTTATAGGGCCTGATCTGACAATCTCAAAATACATTTAATGAATTTTACTAATTGACTGATTGGTTGATCCATTCATTTAACCCCATTGACACTTTCTAAAAATAATTTTAGACTATTTAGACAAAAACTTAGGGACACTAAATATATCTAACTCAATATTAAAGAGAGAAAACCAGAAATGGGAAAGAAGAAAAACCAAATTGACGCCATGTTGAAATGTTAAGTCTGCACTTTAGAGCAATGCAAAAACCTTATGGCTCTCATTGTTCAGAAGAGGAGCAGGTTATCCAGAGAAATAGCATATATTCATCACATTTAACAGATCTTTGCAATGTCTGCAACACAACTATTTTCTGTTTGAAGAAATTAAAGGTCAGGGTCTTGAATGATTTATGTCCAGTCCTACAGTGAACTGTGGCTGAGCCCGAAATTCTGAGACATGAGAAAGTAGGGGTTGTGAAGGATGACCCTTTGAAATGCATACTCAGCAATTGTCTAATTTGAAACTACAGGCTAAGTGATTTCCTTGTATTAATTAGGAATTAATTGATCCTTATAAGTCAGTCATTGTAGAATTAACTCCATTTAGTACCATGTATTCTCAGGTTTGGGTTCAAATAAATTCTATGCCACAAGGAAAAGGTGAATAAGTTGTTTTATGTAAAATATAACCAAGAAACTAAGGTCTAAATTTAAGTTGATCATGGTTTTCTTTTACATATTTAACAACAACAAAAAGAAGGTGAGGAGGTTTATTAACAGATAAGGGAGGAATTACAAGATCCTGTCGAATTGTTTCCTCTATCAAGTTCCTTTAACGTTGATCTGTCCAGTCTTTGCTCCAGTGAATTTTTTTTTGCTGGGCATCATTCTCTGTTGGCCACCACGATTTCATGATCTAACAATCATTCATCACTTTTTATTGAGCACCTGAAGCAGTGCCACTTTATCATTAAGGTCTGCCTCCCAGGGGCTCTTGACAATGGAGTAGCCACTGTTGTCATTGACATGCTACAGAAGTTGAGTATATCATTTTGTTATGCTCAGTACATTCCCAGCCTCCTTGGGGAAATGCCACATTCTATCCCCAACTAAAAACTATTCAGTCAAATGTAGGGCACTGGGTCAAAGTTTCTTACTACCAGCAAGAACGAACATACCATATCAGATGGGGGAAAAAATTCTTTTGGTTCTTTAAATCCAGTAGCACAATTGGCAGACTAAAAGATAACCAGAACAAATTAACTTTTTAGCTTGTGGGTTTTAATTCAGAGACCATATGGCTCCCAACATTTATCATACATTGTGTAAAGTCCTACGTTTGATCAGTTTGTCTATAAGCTCCCTGGATTTTTGGCAGGTGAAAAAAACACACCAAAGTTTTAAGTCCATATTTATTTGCATGGTGATTTTATTCACTTCTGTACCACTCATGTATTCAAACATTCATGGTACCTTCAACAGATATTTGAGTGCCAGACATTTTCTGGGGATATGACAGTGAATCATTAAATGGGTGGAAAAACTATTTACTAAATGAAGAAGACTGGGAGAAGAGCAAGTCTGGTTTGAATAGGTTATGTTCAAGATGCCCTCAATGATTGAAGACAAAAATTTGTGTTGACTCAATGTTGTATCCCAAGTCCAAAGTAGGAGCCTGTGAATACTCATTGGCTAGATTAAAGGTTGCGTGAATAGCCGAAACTGGTTTGGCTCAGTGGATAGAGCGTCGGCCTGCGGACTGAAAGGTCCCAGGTTCGATTCCGGTCAAGGGCATGTACCTTGGTTGCGGGCACATCCCCAGTAGGGGGTGTGCAGGAGGCAGCTGATCGATGTTTCTCTCTCATCGATGTTTCTAACTCTCTCTTCCTCTCTGTAAAAAATCAATAAAATATATTTAAAAAAAAAAAAGGTTGCGTGAATGAAAGGGTCCCATCAAGTCATCTACAAGATATGGACTGGACTGTTGTTACTACTCCAAACCCTCTTTCAACTCTTTAAAAACTACATATGTCATTCTGAATCTCAAAACCCTAGCCATCTCAATTATTATTCAGAAAATGCGCCAGTCCTAAAGATATCCCAGTTAGGAGCAAAGAACCCACATCCAGGGGTTCTTAGGGATGCATCCTTTCTTATAGTCCTGGGCTGTGCCAATATAGAGTGGTGGAAAGCATGGCCTATCTTGCTTAGGTTTCACTTTAGTTTTATGAGTTCTTCTCAGTATTAGGAAAATTTTATTCTCCAAAAATTTGGGTATTCCTTTGTTTTCTCTTTGCAGGGGCTCCTTGAATTTAAATAAAAATAAGAAAAGATAAATACTCTTATCTGCTTTTACTTGGGATCTGTTTCTTGGCCCTCATTGAGAAATGTGAGCTGCTATCCTGGCATTACTTGCTTTGAGTATCTTCGGCCCTCACCATGGGCTGCTCTTATCCTGCAGCAGGTTTTATTGATCACCCCTTTCAACTGAAGGGCAGAAGTGCTCTCAGAAAAATTATTCAGCACCTCACATATGTTTTTTAATCTAATGCAAGCTTCTTTCTGTACCAGTGAGATTTAGCAGGGTTCGAATATAAGGGATAATAGTTTTCTGAGTCTTTTATCAGTTCTTATGAGCAGAGGGCCAACAGTTTAGCAGGGGTCACTGGCTACTCAGCCTGTGGGTCCCCCTGCTCTAACATTATGCATTTTCAAGTTTGGCTTTAGATAGAAAAAAGAAAAGAAAAGAGAAAAGAAAGGAAAGGAAAGGAAAGATGACATAAACCTTCCATGTAAAGTGAGGCAACCAAATTGCACAGGTTCATTAAGTGATCATTTACTACATACTTCAAAAAAATTTCATCCTGAATTGGTCCCTAGAAATTTCCTTGAAAGGGGTATAAGAGCTTTAACAATGAAATATTGTCTATGGATAGCTCAGCATGAAAGGGGATCCATATGTGCACACTAGAATTTGTCATATGTAATGTCAGTTAAATCAGGTCTAATCTACCAAATACATTTTTTATTGCTTGCTTCATTAAAAGAGCTCTTAAGGTAATGAATAATCTTCAGCTTCACCAAGGATTATTAATGCCTTTATAACTCATGTCCACTGAAAATAGAAAGACAGCTTGAAACTCTACCCTAATCTAATCTCCATGTTTGTCTTAGAGCCTTAAGGAAGAAAGTCTGTCAGACCTATCCAGTGTTAAACTGTCACGTGAGCTATGCCATGAATTGGGTCAGGAGAAGAATTTTTTTTAAAAAACAAGTTGAATCAGGTTTAAAAGCTGTGTCAAAGCATATCTTTTCTCATCTTAACTGTGACATTTTCTTTCCCTCCAGCAAGTCCACATGCAACACCATCGACTCTTCATTTTCCGACATCACCCATTATCCAGCAGCCTGGGCCTTACTTCTCACACCCAGCCATCCGCTATCACCCTCAGGAGACGCTGAAAGAGTTTGTCCAACTTGTCTGCCCTGATGCTGGTCAGCAGGCTGGACAGGTGGGGTTCCTCAATGTAAGGAAACCTCTTTTTTTTCCTAAATTCTTTAGAAATATTAACCAAATGTAAAAATAACAAGGGGAGACCTTATGACCACGTGACATTGTGCTCTAATGTTGTGCTGACTGACTGCAGACAAATGTCATATTTATTCTAGATTGTGGGAAAGTTAACTTACCCTAAGAGTGATTGGCCAGGGTTTAAAAACAGTGTTTGTGTTAAGTTCGCAACTGTCAAGTTTACAGATATAAATCATCTCGAGGGTGAACTCTGTAACCTTCCAAGGTCCGTGGGCTGATAATTCCACCTCATGCATACTAACCCTAGGGCTCATTGAGTTAGCAAAATAGAAAGACCAAATAATTTTAAATAATGGTTTGGGGTGGTAGGGAGAGCTAGGGGGCGAAGGGGACACAGATGTTTCAGATCAACTACGTTGATATTTTTTAAAAATACAGTCTTCTAACACTTTAGATCAAGTTGACCAGTACTTGAACTCAAGATGCTAGAAGTACAGTTTATTATGGTTTGTTATTTCTGCAAGTAGTTATCTTTCCCACTTATCTTTGTATAAAGCTAAACAGGATTCAGTAGTTTCAAATGAATGTTTTTATTTTTTTCTCTCAAACCAAACAATCACAGTTTGAAATAGTATTCCAAATGTAAAAGTAATTTTTAAAAATCACGAATTTTATTTCAGCTATGGAACTACATGTTTACAATGGATAGCTGCATCCCAAGGCTGATAATAAGACTAATGACTAGTAAACAATGACCAGCATAAAGCTGAATGTGATTTCCCTTTTCTCCTAGTAACTGCACATGAAGCCACAGATTTGCCCTAATTATTATTGCCTGATTTAAAGTGTTATATCACACTGCCCTACCACTGATTTTCTTCCCTTGCAGAAACACCTGATTCTGCATATCTGAGACAGAATAGGCAGCTTTGACTAATGTCTGGTGATGTGTTAGCAGATACATTTCTGTCTAGACAACAAATCAATATGGTGCCTTTCTTCTTTTTGCTTGTGTATTCATTTGCTTGGCTCATTCTAAAGAGTTCACTTATGGACTTTTAGCCCACTCAGAAATAACACACAGGCAAGTTTGTTGGCAAGAAAGCATAGCATTCTGATCGTCAGACGAGATAGTCTTTGAGGAGCAATTCTAAATATCTAAGTGAATGTCGATGAGGGAGTGAAACTGCCTCTGCAGAATCATTAAGCTTAAAAGCTAGGACAACAGCATCTCCTTCAGCTGAATTTTGATTCGGGTCCGGAGCCTAAATATGAGCTGTTATTGTCAGTTGAAGAGTGTCACTGAAGTCTGGAGTCATAAAGGCCACCTGGGAAACCATGAAAAAGCTGAAGTGATCGCCAATATCAAGCATCTGACCTTTACATTTCTAACTTTTTTTAATAGTCTTGACACCATCCTATATAACTGTCAAATGCCCAGTTTTGCATTTTGATCCACATTTTATAGGCTATGAGGCAGGTCTCTTCATGGGACCATTTGGAAAAACTTGAAAATAAAATGGATTTTATTGCTTTCTTCAGAGGGAAATGTTCTTTTGTTAAAGAGCTGTTATTTGACTGTTCTAACATCAGGCAGCTAAATAAATATGACTCTTCATGGCATACATATGCTTACATCATTTAAATCAAAATTAGAAGTGATTTTTTTTTCATAGCATAATTTTGACAGCTGAATTTTAAAGTTTCTGTGCCTGATGTTATACAATATGTGTAAGAAATATTTTACATTCACTTAACATATTTAATAAATGTTATATAATATCAACTTAGAGGAGTGAAAATAAAATATTTTTATCTCAAATGCACATTTAGGCAACTTTATTATATCTATATAAATAGACAATGGAATAATTCTGCAATCTATAAACACTTATCTACACTAATAAAAGAGAAAGATGCAAATTGACCATACCTTTGCGACGCCCACCAGCCAATCAGGAGTGAGTATGCAAATTAACCCAACAAAAAATGGTGGGCTAATTTGCATATGCAGGCACCTAGCGGCAGGGGGCAGGACGCTTACGTCATCGCCATGGCGATGATGCAGGTGTTCCACACCGCTCCAGCTGCTTCGGGCCTCTGGGCAGCATGGGAAGGCGGAAAGGTGGCTCTGGCCGGAGTGAAGGTGGTGCCTGCAGCCAGGGGAAGGAAGGCCCATTCTTGCACGAATCTTCGTGCATCAGGCCTCTAGTATATTAAATAAATATCCTATATAATAAAAGGCTAATATGCAAATCAACCGAATGACTGGTCACTATGACGCACACTGACCACCAGGGGGCAGACGCTCAATGCAGGAGCTGCCCCTGGTGGTCAGTGCACCAGAAGCCGGGCTCATGGCTGGCAAGCGCGCGGCAGTGGCAGGAGCCTCTCCTGCCTCTGTGGCAATGCTAAGGATGTCCGACTGCAGGCCATCAGTCGAACATCCCCCGAGGGCTCCCGGACTGTGAGAGGGTGCAGGACAGGCTGAGGGACCTCCTCCCCAACCCCGAGTGCACAAATTCTGTGCACCAGGCCTCTAGTTTAATAATCATGAGCATGATGACAAAGATAGGAGTTAATACAGAATTGAAACATTCCAAGCAAAGGTTGGCGGTCATTTTACAGAACCGGATGCAAAGATGGTCAATGTAATTCAAAAAATAAGTTTAGGATGCACTGAGCATGTATACCTAAGACTATGCTTTTGTGGAATGCCTTAAGAACAACCCAGCAACCCATATGCTCTTATGGAAGAATTCAAGTAGCTAGAATACTTAGTAATTTACATAAATGCTGCCTAATGAATCTTTTGTTTTAAGAAGCAGCTAATGGTTCATGTCTGTTTCTTCTTTTTCTTGTGTGTGTTTTGTGTTGTTTCCACCCTTGCAGCCCAATGGGAGTAGCCAAGGCAAAGTGCACAACCCATTCCTTCCCACCCCAATGTTGCCACCACCGCCGCCACCACCAATGGCCAGGCCTGTGCCTCTGCCGGTGCCAGACACAAAGCCTCCAACCACGTCAACAGAAGGAGGTGCAGCCTCCCCCACCTCACCAAGTAAGTATGGCTGAGACAAGGCCGCCGTCACTGATGAGGCTGTGTACACTTGGATCCACACCTAAGCTTAGTCTCTCTCTGCATAGACTCTAGTGATAGTCACAGATCCCCAACCATGGTCATAGCATGAGTTTTCAGAGCCAACACCATATCAACTTGAACACCACTCTAGGGTACTACCAACTACTCCAAATGTGGAAATGATTGGGTGTTTGGGTGGATAAAATGGTATAACTACATTCCCAGGACTGAAATCAAGTTATGAATTATTAAAATTATTAAATTTTGCATATCATTTGAGTGGCTTTGAATGCTACCCTCAGGATCATCAAACAGAATCTACTTGAATGAATCTTTATTAGCAAAAAATTTCCTCATACTTCTGTACAGCCCTGCCTTCCAGTGATTTACAGTCCCAGATAAATGCACTTGATGAGTGTGAAGGTTATACACCTCACATATCAAATGGAAAAAAAGTTTAGACCAAAGTAGCAATGCAAAGATATGTACACTAAATATTCACCAAAAGTAAGAGCCTGGCAGAAGTGATCTGATGAGCTAGTAGTCATGGAATTTGCTTGGCGAGGCTGGGAAGGGGAGGAGATAAAAGGTAGAAGTGGGTGGAAAGAGAAAAGAACACTTCGTTCTTCTCTGAATCATCTGGGAACGTGAGGTCAGACAATATAGGATTTCAAAACCTTTTTGGATTGTATGAATTGTTACTTGAAGAATTAGAGGGAGAACAGTACTGATATTTTATAGATCACAAGAGGATAGACCACACAAAGTTGATTTTTATTAGTACCTGGAACAATGACAAAAAATAATGATGGCTGGAGGCATAGTTTCAGATGATGGATGGACTGTCTAATCTTGACAAAGGGTGTGATGAGCACCTTCCCTAAAGCTTTACAGAGGGATCGGAGTGTGTAGGAAATGTTAGGAACTGTGACAGTGACCCTAAGAAGAGGAGATCTTTAAAGGTGGTGAGACTAGACACAAGGAATCTACTGAGGAAACTATTAGAATATATCAGGAAAGAGGTGTTAAGATCAAGAACTTGAGCAGCAGTTATAGAAGCTGAATGGAGGAGAGCTTGAGGGGGATGTTTAGTAGACATGAGCTTTGGGATTGGGCTACCACTTAGATGAGTATAGTGAATGATGAGTCAGGCTTCTCATCTTCCTTACATTTCAGTGTTGGTATTGGGTGCAGGTGGGAAACAGCCAAAGAGGAGAAATGATCTTCTGTTGATACTGTGTTCATTAGATTTAATTCTGGGGACACTGAATCAAAATGTCTAGAGTCCCTCATGGACATGTTTGAGAGTAAGCTTTGGGTTATCTAGTACTTATTCAATTTGATAATACATGCAGAAGTGAATGGCATTGAGCATGGATTCTGGTTTTACAGAAAAAAATGTTGAGGGTCCAGGGATAATTTTGGGGAGACTTACTTCTCTTAGTAAAAAGTGTTCAACACTTTCTGCAAAGAAGAAAGCCCTGAGTGTCCAATGACATAGGAAGCAGACTAGGCTTGGTTTAGGTCTACAGATCTTGGAAGCTCAGCTTAGAAAGAAGCTTCTGAGAAGCAGAGGCTCATAGGTGTGTCCTGCTGATTGCATATTAATGTAAAATTTTTAAACAAGTCAGAGAAATAACCACCCCGAACTATTAAAATCTAGTCGCTGGGGATATTGGCTTACAGATTGTCAGCCACATGCCTCTGTATCCCACTTTTCTGCTCCACTTTTCCCTGTCTATACAGGACAATGACACAGTCTTTTAAAAGCCTTATAGTAATATTCTACCTATTCTATATAAACATATCCTCACTTCTACTCTAAATTCAATGTGTCATGCATTCGTTGTGTATTATCTAGTAATGGGGCTGGGACTTTTCTGAGTCACTGCAGAAGAGCAGAAATACCATGTGCAGCTATTGAAGTCCAAAGGATAGGGGCTTGAATCCCCACCTTTCAAATTATTAATTTCTCCTTGAATCACAGTTTTCTCATCTGTAAAATGTGGTTGACAATACCTACCCAGCAGGATTGTGTGAAATCAGCCATGATAAGCACCACTGCCAAATCAATTGGAGCATTTTATTATCCGTGGAAGGCTCCAGGCTGGGTAATGGTGAAATATGTCTTTAGAATGTGTAGAAGCTACTCAGCACTGAAATCAGGTCCATGCCTTTTGGGTCCACTGTTCTGAACTGTCTCCAATTAAAAATCTCAACACCTACTGGTCCACATTGAGAAGGGGTTTAAGGGCCCCCACAAAATGTCCTCTTCTATACCCTGATTTCTGAGCCAATCCTATATAATAAAAGAGTGATATGCAAATTAACCGTCACTCCACGACAAAAATGGTGGCGCCCATAGCCACAAGATGGCGGTGCTGAGTCCTCTAAGCCCCGCCAGAGTCCCCCAGTTCCAGGGAGGGCTGCCACTGAAAGCTGGCAGCATAAGCAGCCTGGCAGAATGCTGCCCAGAGGCCCTCCTGACCCTTTATAAAAAACAAAAACAAATTCACTCACCATGGAGTGATCCCACACACACACCTGCAGCCTGGGGTCTCAGCCTGGGAGGGGCGAACATCCCCAGGGAGTGATCCCCACCCAGCCCCAGCCTGGGGTCTCAGCCTGGGAGGGGTGCGCAGCCCCAGGGAGCAATCCCCTCCCAGTGGCAGCCTGGGGTCTCAACCACTGAGTCACACCAGCCAGGCAGATATGGAGGAATCTTAAATGTTTCTCTTTTTCTTTTAATACATTTTATTGATTTTTTACAGAGAGGAAGGGAATGGGATAGAGAGTTAGAAACATCTATGAGAGAGAAACATCGATCAGCTGCCTCCTGCACACTCCCCACTGGGTATGTGCCCCCAACCAAGGTACATGGCCTTGACCGGAATCAAACCTGGGACCCTTGAGTCTGCAGGCCATCATTCCATCCACTGAGCCAAACCAGTTAGGGCTGTCCAATATGTTAAAGAAAAAACCCTATTTAATAAAGAGGGAATATGCAGGGGAGGGCATTTGGGGGTGACCGGGCTGTCAGAGGAGGGCAGTTGGGAACGTTCGGGCCGGCAGGGGAGCAGTTAGGCATCAATCAGGCTGGCAGGGGAGTGGTTAGGGGGTGATCAGGCTGGCAGGCAGAAGCGGTTAGGGGCAATCAAGCAGGCAGGCGAGCAGTTGGGAGCCAGCAGTCCCGGTTTGTGAAAAGGATGTCCGACTGCCTGTTCAGGCCCGATCCCACAGTAATCGGACATCCCCCAAGGGGTCCCAGATTGGAGAGGGTGCAGGTTGGGCTGAGGGACACTCTCCCCCCACACCCCACACCCCAGTGCACGAATTTCGTGCACCAGGCCTCTAGTTGATAAATAAAATGCAAGAAAAAAATGAGATGGAAGACCAGGTTATAACTTCTAGTATTAGAGAATATAGTTTATAACTCTGGGCAAATGTGCTTCCGAATTACACAGACAAATCTACCTATCACTGGAAGTGCTATACCATTGTAGGCCTTGCTACATAGGATCTACCCTCCATGTAGAGATGAAGGCTATGTGCTTCCTGCCAGCACCTGTCTTCCTATATGAGAGAGGCGAGGAAGAGGGTGGGACAGTCCATTTTCTACTTCCAATCTGTACAATGAGTGAGGGAGTGAAGAGGGACTATGGTGTATGCAAGGGAAGAAATAATAGGCATTAAATAGCCCCCACCTCCTCCTTTAACATTCATCTTTGATGTCTACCTTCCTTCATTCAGCCTTCATATAGTGAACACTTGTCATGAGCCAATAACTGAGTTTAACTGCTGGGATAAATTAATCCCACTCTAAAGAAATATGGGATTTATAGAGGGAAACTGCTGGTAAACGGATGGTTTTCATGGGCAACATGGGGCAAAGGCACGCATGGATGCTACAGGAGGACTTAGGGGAAGGAGTTTGGTCCAGGTGCAGGGCCTCAGGTAAAGGTTTTTGTGGAGGGGGTGACTACTAAGTCATTTAGTAGGGATAACATTCTGGTGTTTTACGTCTGAGAGAGAAGACAGAACTTTTCTTCAGAAACCAGTTGTGAAATACCACATGATCTCACTCATTTATGTATAATAAAGAACATTATAAACTGATGAACAAAAATATAGATACAGAGACAGTAAAGCATCAAACAGACTGTCAAATTATAGAGGGAAGGTTAGGGAGAGGTGGGGGAGATAAGAGATCAACCGAAGGACTTGTATGCATGCATATAAGCATAACCAATGGACACAAAACTCTGGGGGGTGAGGGCATGTATGGGTGTGGGGTGGGGGGGACAATGGTAAGATATGTACACATATAATACCTTAATAAAAAAAAAGTGGGAAAAAAAAGAAACCAGTTTGTGGATCGGGGATGTGTCTAAAATTGGATTACCACTGGATAAAAATTTAGGGCAAAAATATAGTTTCATCAATTATGTGCCTTCTTAGAAATTAAAACCACAGGATGGTTGGATCCTGTTTATCTTTATCAGTTTATTAGAGCTCAGCTTTAGCCAGAAGAAACATCATGACAGGGTATTAACTACAGATGTTCAACACCCAACAGTATGTCTAAATTTGATTTTCAAGTAAAAAGAGCTTAAAGGTAAAAGTAGGAAATCATGCCCAGGGTCTCCCATATTACCAACTTTTCTGGACTTCGACTCCCTTACCTGTTAATGGGAATAACACTATAACTGCTCTAGCCACTCTCCCAGGCTGAGTGTCAGGACGAACTGGGGTGACAGATGTGCTGTGCTGTAGACAGTTAAAAGTCCAAGGCATCATTGCAATATCCTCTTTTAATGAAATACAAATGGATGTCAGCCTAAAGCAGAGTATGTATTTTTAAACTAATCAGTTGCCTCTGGCACCAGTACTCAACTTTGCAACTGTGGCCAGAAAGACAGGATAAGGCAGATTTGGGGGAAAATCTGCCTATGAAATAAATACATTATAATGGGAAATCCTTACTTGTGCCCTAAAAAAAAAGAGGAGTAAGGGTGCCGGTAACAGTTCTGCTCTCTCTCAAGGACAGCTATTGTACTGTTGATTTGTTTGGAGGAAGATTGATATACTATGCCAGACCTCTTTAGGATACCATGACAAATAGAAGGGATAACCTGTAGAGTAATTCCCAACGGTTGTGTTTTAATCCTGCTGACTAACTACCTTTGTGGGTTTTGATACCCAGTAGAGGATGTCAGTTCTTTCATTCATTTAGTAAATGGTTATTGACCATCAACTACATGCCAAGCAGTGTTCTAGGTGCTATGATTCAGCAGGAAATGAAAGAGATAAAAATCCCTGATTGTATGGAGCTTTTTATTTTAGAGAGGGAGGACAGGAAACAAAATAGTAAATAAAATAGGAATGATGTAAGATGGTGATATGTAAGTGCTACATAGGAAAATAAAGCAGAAGGTAGGAGTAGTGGGGGTGGGATACAGATATAAGCAGGGTAGTAGGAGAAAGCCTCTCTGAGCAGGGAAATTTGAATGGACCTCAGATTTGAACAGGAATGAGAGGGTGAGCCATGGAACTCTAGGGAGAGTTTTCCAAGCAGAAGGAACAGCCAGTGCAGCCTGGGACAGCCCAGAGGCCAGAGTGGTGAGAACAAAGTGAGGGAGTGGGTGAAAGAGTAGGAGGAGGAGAGGTCAGAGAGCTCAAGTGGATGAGTTTGGGAGCTCGGAGGACAAATAATGTAAGTTCTTATAGGCCATTGTAAGGACTTTGGCAATTGCTGGGAGTGAGACGGGGAACAGCAGAGTGAGACTACCTAGGTTTTAATAGAAACACTTTGAAGGCTTTGTTGGAAATTGATTGCGGGGGGGGGCGGGGGGTGTAAGAATTAAAGCAGGAGGACCAGTTAAGAGGCTGTCTGGGTTTTTTTATCAGTAAATATGAGTGTCTTCTACATGACAGCCACTATTCTAGGCACAAGGGATGCAAAGGTGAACAAAACAGACAGCCCCCTTCCATTGTGGAGCTTGCATTCTTGAGGGAGGGGACCAATAATTATAAGTAAATACAATGGAGAAAATGAATACGGGGAGCAGGTGGCACCCTGTTGCAATAATCCTGGCAAGAGTTGCTAATGACCTGCACCAATGTAGGGGCTGCAGGGGTGGTGAGAAATATTTGAAGGGTGAAGCTGATAGAATTTACTGGCACATTAGATATAAGTTGAGAAAAGAAAACCAGAGAAATCAGTAGTAACTCTTGAGGTTTCTGACCTGAGCAACTGGAAAGATGGAGTTGCCATGAACTGAGATGGGAAAATGGCAGGAAGAGCAGTTCTGGGTGAGGGGTGGGGATCAAATTTGGTTTGACCATGTTTGAGATGCCTATTAGGTATCTTCCTGGTGAAATGAATTATATTAACACTAGGGGCCCGGTGCACGAAATTCATGTACTAGGCGGGGGGTGGGGGGTGGTTCCCTCAGCCCAGCCTGCACCCTCTCACAGTCTGGAAGCCTTCAGGGGGATGTCTGACTGATGGCTTAGGCCCGCTCCCTCTGGAGAGCGGAGCTAAGCCAGCAGAAGAACATCTGTAGTGCTGCCGCAGAGGCGGGAGAGGCTCCCACCCCTGCCACTGTGCTCACCAGCCGTGAGCCCAGCTCAGGGCTTCTGGCTGAGCAGTGCTCCCCGCTGTGGGAATGCACTGACCACCAGGGGGCAGCTCCTGCGTTGATCATCTGCCCCCTGGTGGTCAGTGTGCTTCATAGCAACCAGTTGTTCCACCATTCGGTCGATTTACATATTGGCCTTTTATTATATAGGATCCTGCCTGTTGCAGCTCTTTGCAGTTTACTGAGTTTTTCCATATGCATCATCTCATTAATTGGTAAGGGACTCCTTTTCAAACATGTAATACAATGAATGAGGACAACAGCTCAAGAATAGAAGAAATAACTCATTACATTTGGGTCTATTTGTGGTATGATCATTCAAAATTCACTGTTCTTTTTCTTAATTGTATTATAAGATCTAATTTTTATATTGGTTGACACCAACATCACACTATAAAAATGAACTTTTCCAGAAAAGAAATTGAAAATTGGCATCATAGCCTGGAATTACAATGGAAAGAAAAAACACGTTTGAATCATGAAGGAAGATATAGCATTAATATTTTGCTTTTTAAAATTAATTAGGAACACAAAAACTCAATTTAAAAATGCATAAACTTTTTAGTCCATGACTTTTTAGCCATGAACTTTTGATTTTTTTAAATAGAATTTTATTAAAGTAGAAACATGTAATAAGTTTCCTTTATTACTTATTTTTATATCTCTGATGCATGAATATTAACTAAGAATATAACAATAATCTCTGACTGGAATGGAAATTTTCTAGTATAATAATTAACATATGTTCAATGCTTTTTTGGTTGCAAAGCTCTTTTACACATAAACATTCTTTCGTTCGGCTTCCTAAGACTCCTATGAGGTCAGGATTTTATAGACAAGGAAATTGAGATTAGAAAGTGGAGGTTACTTTCCCAAGATTGTGCTTCCTTGTAGCTTGGAAGGGACTCAAACACAGACCTTCCCAGCTCTTTTTACTTCCTCATACTATAACTAAAAGTACAAAGCAATGTGACAAGATTTCTGGTTACCTAGGAGCCAGAATTACCTGCTCATGTCTGAAATTAATAACAGTAAAGTATTGAGCTTTTACTAATAGTCAAGCACTTTAAAAATGTTTTCATATATGTTCTCTTATTTGAAACTTCACAGTAAGTCTATGAAATAAATACTGGTATTTTAGAATGTAAATACCTTAATTGAGAAAGACAAGGAGAGAGAGAAAGATAACTTTCTCAAGATCACTCAGCCAGGTGTAGCCACATCATGATTCACACCCAGCCATGATTCATACCCAGCCACCTTGAACCTGTAATTCATACTCTTGGCCACAGCATCCTATGAGTATGTTTGCTTTAGCCCAAAATTTCCATTTCTTAGCAGTGAAAACTCTATGAGAGAAATACAGAGGAAGATGTTAGTGGACATTTATACTTTAGTATGAATTAGTTTCTGTTGCTAAGAGTAATTCTTATTATCAGGGAAAGGAAGAGAGCAGAAAATTTGGAAGGAGATAAAACAGTAACAATGAAGAGGTGAAAAATAGGAGATGTCAGCGGAGGCAGATTTCCTTTATTCTCCAGGATTGTTGGACTGAAAGTTAGTTCAACCTCTTCAGAGGACAATTTAGTTTTTCATATATATACTAGAGGCCTGGTGCATGAAATTCGTGCACTGGGGGGGGGGGAAGGGGGTGAGAAGGAGATGTCCCTCAGCCCAGCCTGCACCCTCTCCAATCTGGGACCCCTTAGGGGGTGTCCGACTGCCGATCCCTGTGGGATCGGGCCTAAACCGGCAGTCAGACATCCCTCTCACAATCCGGGACTGCTGGCTCCCAACCACTTGCCTGCCTGCCAGCTTGATCACCCCCTAACCACTTCCCTGCCAGCCTGATCGATGCCTAACTGCTCCCCTGCCAGCCCGGTCACCCCTAACTGCCCTCTCCTGCATGCCTGGTTGCCCCCAACTGCCCTCCCCTGCTGGCCTGGTTGCCCCTAACTGCCCTCCCCTGCTGGCCTGATCACCCACAACTGCTCTATCCTGCTGGCCATCTTGTGGTGGCCATCTTGTGACCACATGGGGGTGGCCATCTTGTTCAAGGGCATGATGGTCAGTTTGCATGTTACTTCTTTATTACATAGGATGTAAATTTTGAATGTAAGCCATGCATATAGTGGGACATGTAAGCAAAGACATATCTCAAGTATTCATTGCAACATTGATTTTAATAAAAGATTGGTAATACCTACATATTCACCAATATGATATACATTAGGAATCTTTTAAAAACAAAGAGATGGGTCTATTTGGATTCATGGAATAATCTTTGAATTATATTAAGTCAGTGCTAAGAAGTGTGTATAGAATACTGCTGTAGAGTGGGATATATATATGTGTGTGTGTGTGTGTGTGTATATATATATATATATATATATATATATATATATATATATATACTTTATTGTGTGTCAAAGGACAGAAACTTGTTTATTAAGGGATAGCTCTTTGGTACTTATTCAATGAGGATGAAAGTATTATTGAATTTTATATCAAATATAATGATTGTGTTATTTTTTAAAAATATCTGTCTAATCACTACAGTGACCAAAATTTACACATGTGGTAGCGGGTAGGGGGTGGGTCCATAAAATCCTATAAAAGCCTTGGCAATTTTTTATATACCTAGATTTTAACTACACTAACCTGAACTTTGAGTATGATAGCAAAAATGTGTGCTGTTTCTGGTAAAAAGTCTAGATAGTCTCACAGATAGTCTACAATTTAGTACAAAGTTAGCATTTTCATTCTCAGTAGCCATTATTTGGCCATAAGTTCTGCTTTAGGAACCCATTGAATACAAATGTACTATCTTAAATCACAATTTTTCATAAATACTTTTGCAGAGTATTTTTTCCTGTGCACAATCCAAATTTTTAATGTTTAAATTAGCACAGGATAAAGAAAAATAATTATTGAAAAGCAGGCACTTAGATAGGTATTTTCCTATGCATTACCTGAGTTGCATTTGATTAATATTTTAAATCTGCAAAATTGGAATTGTCATCCCTCTTTTAAAAAAAGAGGAAACTGTGACTAAACCAGGATTCAGACTCAGGTCTGTTGGACTCCTGAGCCCAGGGGTTTCTATGCTACCAGGGCACATACTGTTTCAAGATAGGCTATCGTACACCTTTCCTCTGAAAATCCTAAGACACTCCATAAAGAACTTTTATATAAATTCCAAGAATAAAAACTCCTGGGTACATTGAATAGGATGAAAAACAGAGGGACAAAAACAGAAGAAAGGAGAGTAAGAGATGAATATTATAAAGGAGTGAGAAAAGAGAGCAGACAGTGGAGGATCACATCATTAGGGTATCTTAACCCATTCAAGACTTGATTTGGTCTCAGTATTTTACTTTTTCAGATAACAAATAAGTTTTAAGACTTCCTTTATAAAGGTAATATATAGCAGTGTTGGAAACTTGAAAGATATAGAAAAGCATGAAAAAAATTATATTCTCCTATAATTCTCCCCCAGTTTCTTAGTGCATATTATGTGTATATTTGTATATGCATATACACACACATATAAGATGATGGTGACCTACTGAATATAACATTTTTATGCTATTAATTACTATTTTATTCCTTTTCTTATTCATAAAAGGTTAGGAAACGTGATTCTAAATAATTTTTACTTATTCCTACTATAGGACATTAACTTTTGTCTTAGCCTGTGAGATATGTGCCAGCATGTGCTAGACGCTGCATGTGGAGAAGCTCAAAGAGGGTAACTGGATGGCCAAGATCACATTTCTAGGGAGAGACTGAATGGATTAAATCCAGGATTTTCTGGTTGTAAAACTTATTTTCTATTGACTACATTGCACTATTGCAAAAAGAAAAATATTATTTGGGGTTTTCAGGTTCCACTTATGTTTATTTTACTTAAGATTAAAAATTACTGGAAGGTTTTTAAAAATCACCCATAAGATTACTCTTCAGAGATTATTATTTTCTGTGCATATTTAAACATAATTAATCATGATAGATGTGTGCATATATGTATGTATGCATATATTCATTTTATTTTATAAACTTGTGGTGATAATCATTATTTTAAAACATTTTTTATTGATTTCAGGGAGGGAGAGAGAGATAGAAACATCAATGATGAAAGAAAATCAATGATTGGCTGCCTCCTGCACACACCCCACTAAGGATCAAGCCCGCAAACCAGGCATGTGCCCTTACTAGGAATCGAACGAACCATGACCTCCTGGTTCATAGGTCCACACTCAACCACTGAGCCACACTGGCCAGGTTTAAAACATTTTTAACAGCTGCAAAATATTTCAACATATGGATGAAGCATTACTTTGTAACTTGGTTCCAATTTGTTGCTCTTATAAGTAATGCTGTAATGAACATCTTGCAGCATAAATTTTATCTGTACTTTTAAGTATTTATTAAGGATAAATTCCCAAAAGTGGGTTTCCAGAGTTATACTGCCTTTCCTGAGGCTACAGATTCTTTCAAAAGAGAGCAATCCAATATATTGATCTAAGTTTCTTTTTTTTTAGTAAACCCCAGCTGAATCCAGGGTTTATTTTCTGTGGCTATTTAATATGACTTTCACCTGTGCTTACCCAAATACATTGTTGCTTCTGATCAATAAATGTGTCCTATCAATTGAACAAAACACAGTATACATACAAAAATAAATGAGTTCTAGAATTTGGATAAGCCATCAGATATAAATTTAAGTGACCTGAAACAAGACTGTATTCTTACCCTTTAAAATTATTATGAATAAAAAACCCTTACAGCCGAAACTGGTTTGGCTCGGTGGATAGAGCGTCGGCCTGCGGACTCGGGGGTCCCAGGTTCGATTCCGGTCAAGGGCATGTGCCTTGGTTGCGGGCGCGTCCCCAGTGGGGGGTGTGCAGGAGGCAGCTGATCGATGTTTCTCTCTCATCGATGTTTCTGACTCTCTGTCCCTCTCTCTTCCTCTCTGTAGAAAATCAATGAAATGTATTTTAAAAAAAAACAAACAAACAAACAAACAAAAAAACCCTTATAGGCAGTTTAAGTAGACTGGGTACCGGAAGAACTCATTGTAAAGTGCCTCTTTATCACACAGATTTTGGTAACATAAGGTCAAAGTGCCACCGGTTTACAAGTTGCTCAGATCCCCTTCTCTCTGCACACATGAAATGTCTTGTGCCTTCCTTTTTGCATGTGTTACCCCAAATCATGATGTTGCTTGAACCCCTACCTTGCTCTGAGGATCCTTAATGTATATAGAAATCCCAGCAGAGCAAGGCCATCTGGCTAAATTGATTCTCATCATGATTTTTGTGAACTATTGGCACATTAGACATTTCATGTAAATTGTTACTATACATGTTAAGTAATGCTAATATATTAAAGTTAGAATTCAGGAAGATAGCTCATGGGTATGTTGTTCTTTAATAATTCACTAGCGATAAGTAGGCTTTAATTTCTTGCCCTGAGGGCTGCCTTTTTGTTGTTGTTGGTAACTTGTTTTTAAAGACAAAAGATTTGCAGGGGTTATAGAATGAGGTAACTGACTGCACAGATGTGATCAAAATAATGGAAATTCAGTGTGGTTATCTCCTGGATTTCAAACATCTGGATATTAACTACATCTATTCCATCACATGGGAATTTCTAAGTCTCTGAGGACTGGATCATATGTAACATGGGCTGTGCTCCCTTGGCTGTATAATGATATTAATAATGCTAACTCGGCCCCGTAAACTTGTCACTACCAATAGGTTTCTCTGAAGGTAGAAACTCCGATATCCTCCAGCGTTTCTTTTGTGACCTTGCAAGAAATAGTGCAGTTGAAGTTCTTCAGTGAGTTCCATGGTAGTGGCTTTCATTTAGAAATCAGTCAATTTATTTTCTAACAGTTTCTGCATTTTTTTTAGATATGGATGTTTTCTCATAGGGCTTTTTTGTTTGTTTGTTTGTTTTTTAAAGAACACCATAGTGCATTAAGAAAAGATTCTAGAAATTATTTTCGTTAGGTACTTAGTCATCTCACTGTTGCAGTTTGCAGCTGAATGCTGCCTCATGCACTCTCAGGTGTCCCTGGTGAACATTTACTGCAATTACCATTTGAACACAGGGATCTGTCCAAGTCTGCATTCCTAAACATGGTTTGATTACTTCTGTCTAATAACTAGCACATTCCTGGGAAGGTAGTAGAATCCCAGTAAGTCTATTGGAGTGCAATTGAATGTTTGACTACTTATTTTTAGAGGGAAATTCCCCACATGTGAATATGTCTGAATTACTGAAACAAGGGAACACGTGAGGGTATATTGATATTTGAGATATAAAGGGAAAAGGTTTAGAGTAGTAAGACGACTAGTTGTCTTAGAGTGTTTAGAATGAAAATTTGTGTCTTTGGTTATTCTTCCACCCTCCATGTTCAAACAGTAAGGTCTCTGATCCTTAAATTGTTATATTCCCTTACTATATGGCAAAATGTAATTTGCAACGTCTCCTGTTTTTTCCTTCCCCTCCACGATTGATGCCTCCGATTCCCACCTCTGCTCCTTTGCTTGTGCTGCTTCCTCTGTGACCGCTAATCCATCCGAACCTGTCAGCCAACGCATCTTTTCCAGCCTGTCTCTGAAGCCATCTCCGTCTTCTCTGTAAAGCTTTTGCTCTTCTCCTGCCAGGTGTTACTTTTCTGTCCTTTAACACTCCACAGACTTATTTATATTACTTCTGGGTCCTCCTATTTTCATTTTCTGTACTCATCTCACCCCATTAGACTCTAACGTTTTGAGGAAAGCAGTGTGTCTTACTCACCTTTGTATCTGCCATAATGCTCAGTAGAGGGCCTGGCACAGACGGAGTGAGAGAGAGAGAAGGAGAAAGAGGGGGAGAGGGAGTAGGAGAGGGAAAGAGAAAGAGCAATGCTAATGGGTGATCACTGCCACTCTCCCTGCCCTCTCTACAATCCCCTAGAGCAGTGATGGGCAACCTTTTGAGCTTGGTGTGTCAAACTTCGCCAAAAAACTGAGCATAACTCTGGTAGTGTGTCACTTTGAGGAAAAAACTAACTCCAAGACTCTAGTCGCAAATGTTTCATCCTCAGGAGCAGCAAATGTTTCTTCCTCGGCATGCGGCCGCCTCAGCGGCCGCGTGTCAGAAATGACTACGCGTGTCAGTGCTGACACGCGTGTCATAGGTTTGCCATCACTGCCCTAGAGATAGACTCCAGCACTCTCAGAAGTCCTGTAAAACTATTGCTTATAAAGAAAGGACTGTTCTTGAACCATTCCCTCAGCTGATCATACTAACCAGGACTTGTACTGCCTAAGTCAGCGATTTTCAACCTTTTTTATCTCATGGCACACATAAACTAATTACTAAGATTCTGCGACACACCAAAAAATATATTTTTTGCCAATCTGACCCCCAAAAAAGTTATTATTTTGATCCATTCACAACAGATGGTGATTGTTGTGTTGGCTGTTGTCATTTTTTTGTTTGACAGTAAGGGAAGAGAGGTCAGTGCCCCTGACTAAATAGTCAGGTATTGTATGATTTTAAAATTCTTGTGGCACACCAGTTGAAAATCGCTACCCTAAGTGAAGGATTATGTATAGAACTAGCAATACATATAAGTGGGTAACACAGAAGGCTGGGGTTTTCTTCATGTGGATCAAATTCTGGTTTGGAATTTTGATATTTACCATGTGGTTTAGGCCAAACTAAGACTCGTGGATAATGTGAAGAAATGCATTAGAGAGAGGAAAAACATGATCAGATTAGTGTAAATAAAAGCTGGTGGGAGATTCTTATAGGAATGTTCTTCCATAATGTCAAGAAAATGGTCCATGGTGATATTGCTCCTGTAGGTAAAATGGCTGCTGAACAAAACATCAACAAGCACTTTGTTTCAGAAGTAGCCAAGAAATCAATAATTTGATTTCTAATAGTCCTGGTTGCCATGAGGACTTTTATAGTGAAATTATAGAGGCAAATTGATTTCCCTCTTGACTTTATCAGAAAATCTTCAAATGCCTTGAATCTTTCCTCCAGAATCCTAAAAAAAAATGCCTGCAGAAATCCTCCCAGAAAATTATTTTCTGGATTTCCTGATTTCCTGAAGCTCTTCCTGTAGCATTTGATTATTGCTGTTATAAATAAGGCAAGGATTATAATAAAGAAAGCTATGAATGTGATATAATAGCATAAACACAGTTGTATATAACTAATTACCACACTGCCCCCTTTACTTGACTTTATATTCATGTTGAAAGCTCTTAGCTGTGCATGTATAATTGATTCATGATGGTGTAAGTGGTTGTTTTAATAAAAAGTTTCATTTGAGGTTTTTGTTCTGCACTAGAACTTCCCTTATTCCACTGATCCTTTGGGAAACTCGGATGCAACTTATATCATTTATGGAACTACATCCTGTTATAGTGAACTCTCTGCCTGTTGTAGCTACAATAATGGAAGATGAGTCAGAATTTCTTTCTTCCTTCCCTTGTTTTTCCTGTGTCCTTGATTTTCCCCAGAACGTAGCTTTCTATAGAATAAATTTCCCTGGGCACCATTTGTTCCATCTGATAACTTGAGTACTCAGTGATTCACAGATTTTTGTAGTTGTAATATACTTTTTTAAAAGATGCAATCCCATCACCACTTCTCTCACCAATGCTCTCTTTTTTAAAAACCAGAATAAACTTTGGAGCAGTTTAAGTAACTAGGAGAGCATTAAAGACCTTCTGAGATGTTTTGAAACCAGCCTGCAAGGTTTGTCTCATGCTTGAAGGAGGGAAAATATACTATTGTCAGCCTCACAGTAATTTTGAGTGGCTAAATTATTTGTATGCTAAACCTTCTTTCAAATCCCAACATTTAGGTCAGACAAAAATAGAGAAAGGGTTGCAATACAAACCTTTCCAGTTTTAGTAAATTCACTATTTTCAATAGAGAACTATCTTCAACACACACACACACACAGAGAGAGAGAGAGAGAGAGAGAGAGAGAGAGAGAGAGAGAGAGAGAATGGATGCTATGTATCCTGGTACCTTTCAGCATGCTTGTTTCTGATGTCACCAATGTGGTAAAAATGTCACAGGAAATCCTGCTACTTGTCTGTGATGACCTGTGCAGGTCTGTGTACACAGTTCTACTAGGACCATCAAACAAAGCACTCATGTTTCAGCATCTGTCATTAACCACCTTAGCATTTCTTCACGCCTTTTTGTTTCTTCTCAACCTATCTACCTGCTCACGTGTGAAAGAATGCTTTCCCCCCCCCCATAACCACTAACAAGGTTAATAGGTCATTTCATCTACTAACTTTCTCCCTTATCTCTCCCATGTTCTCTTTGTGCCCTAAGAGCAGATAAATTCACTACGACGTAATTATAGTCCATCATTTTCAATATAAAATTTTCCGTTGAGACTTACTAAAGTGTATCAAGCATACCAAAGCAATAGACTAAATGAAGCAATTAATAAAGAGTATTTCACTGAGCTTTGAAAAAATTAAATTTCCCCCATACTAGTGAGTGAGAGGTGTTTACTGAATGGCTAACTGAAGAAGTTTTTCCTAAATCTGTTGAAGTTGGTTTGACATAGGATGGGCCAGGGAGGAAATCAATAGATTCACATTGCTAGACAGTACATCATCATACATTTAGGTCATTGGATATAAAGCTATTACTGAACCACTCCTTCTAACACAAACACTACTAGAGCAAAAATTTTCTGATTGGCAGATACCAGAGGAACCTCGTGTTCATCCTCCATTCGGTGCTGGTTTGACACAGCCACACCACATGACCGTCCCAGATCTGAGTGGGTGACTTAGCTCTTCCCAGAAATGACCAACAGAACTTGGGCCAGATTGGTGGGAATTTTATTTCTAGATGTGTTTAACAAGAGAAACAACAAGTCTACACAGTGTTCAAAGTAAGAGAAACAGATGATGATATCAATAAGGAAAAACAAATCTGGGAAAGGAATTTGGTATTATTCCCTCAATTATCTGTGTTTTTAAAATTGTAGATTTTTTTCATCTTTTAGATGATGTGTGTTTAGAGACAGTCCAAAAAACTTAGGCCTTTTACAAGTAATGTTAAGAAATTTGAAATTAAGCAATGGTCTTTGTAAAAATTCTAGTACAAAGAAAGAGTGTGAATAAGTCAAAGAAAGAGTGTGGATTTATAAAGAAGGAAGTTGTAGGACACTGAAAAAATGTACATTTGGATTTATGAGCCAATGAAACACCAAAGCCACTGAATTTCTTCTGCACTAAAGTAGAGTGAAGTTCTTAAATATAAAAACCAACAACAAAATTTCCAGATACTGTGAAAATAATAGTAAACTGAAGTGTAGGGTCTGAGGTTCCAGTGTGACATTCTTAAAGTTTGTGCCAGAATGGAAAGGTTCTAGGACCGGAAGACTACAAATGTTAATATTTCAAGCACATTTTAGGCATCAGAAAGATTCTAGGTTCTCTCCTGGGCCTATAAAGACCGCTTGTTCTAAATGGTTTTCCACATCCTTTCTGGGGAACCCATTAATTCCTTCTGTGAAGACTCCTCTTCGCTATTTAGCTATAGAGGCACAGGAACATTTCATGATTGTTTTTGGAGTGTATAGTGTGAAAAGCAAGATTGTAAAATGAGCTGCTTTCCTGCCCTTCCTACCTAATTTCTTTCTCCCTGTGCTCTACAAACTAGGGATCTCTTTCTGACCTCAGAGCTTGTATTGAACTCAGAAAGTATACTTTGCAAATGTCCTGCATGTTCTGATTTGTATGATGGAAGAAAAAAAAAGAGCTCATCTGAGCACCAATTTGACATCGTTTTATTCCAACAGTCTTTGGAAGCCAACACCCCTTCCCTTTTTTACTGTCTAAAATGCCCTTGCTAGCCAGATCCCTTTGCTAGCTACAGTGTTTGCACATTTCCTCGTTGATCAGCTGCGTCGGCTCGGAGACTGTGTGTTTTGGTGTTGTTTGTGTGCAATCTCGTGCTGCTTCCTGAACGCATGTGTCCCTTCCTTCACAGCCTACTCGACACCCAGCACCTCCCCCGCAAACCGATTCGTCAGTGTTGGACCACGGGATCCAAGCTTTGTAAATATCCCTCAACAGACACAGGTGGGCCGCTCTCATCTTTTCTGTATGTGGTGCAGCTTGTTTTATTCATCAGGTGCATTGTAACTTGTCTCTCCGCACAACAGGCTGCATTTCCCAGCCCCTGTTTTGGTCCCCTTTCCTCCCAACCTCCTCTCCGGTCCTGGTCCTTCAGCCACATTTCTATGTGTTCTCAGAAATCATGGAAAACATTGCCTGCAGTTTTTGCTTCTTGTATTGAGGGAGCACAAGAGGAGGGCTTCTGGACCAGAACCGCTTTTACTATGGCAAGAAAGATTCCCCAGTGCTAGCTAGTGTGTCTCCTCTGCTAGGAGTCTGTCTACATGCAAGGAGACAGTAGTTCCCTACCGAACCTGGAATATAAACTCTGGCTGCCAGCGACATTAGAAAGCATGCTGGGAATGGGGGAATCAGCCACTCTTCTGTATTCATTATAGGGTCCCCAGGAACCTGGCAAACTTTCTAAAATAAAGGGTTTGTGAGCCCTATTAAGTTGCTGGTGTTGGTGCAGAAAATAACCAGAGATGTTTGCTCCTGGCTACACTGGTATTGGGAGCAAGGGGCAGAGGGGTAGGAGGGGATGGAGGTGGGTATAATGTCTTATATTGAGGTAGGTGATTGAGAAAAGAGTATGCCAGGACATCTAGAGCTTGTTTTTCACTAGAAAGTTGTGTTTTGTGCTAGTTTAGGTCAAGGAGAAGAAATCTCTTAAAGTTTTGAAATGGCTGCTGCCCATTGAGAAACCATGAAAGACTTTTGTAGTACAAGGTAGTGGCTGTAGAGACAGATATTTAGAGGTTTGTGAAATAGAATTAGAGTCAAGTTTTGAAAGAAACTCCTCTCTGATTTCCAAATTGGAGTGTGACCATATATTATCATAATTGACATAAAGAAAATATTTTCTCTATGAGGTTCTCAGCATGGTGGTTGAAAAAAATTTCCCCAGGATGTTTTGTGCATATATATGCCTGGGTGTGTAATCTCCAGATGCCAGATTTATAACTGCTCATCTTTGTTTGTCAGACTCTGACCAGGTGCTTGTGAATGGGCTACAGTTGCCTTCCTGGGTTCATGTGCTTTCTCCATAAAGGGTTTTACTTTATTGCTGTGTCGACAGCACGGGTTAAACTGCATTGCATCTGAAGCCTTCCCTACACTGAAGCAGGGTCACAGAAAGTACAGCCTCAGAGGAGGCAGCTGGGAGGAGGGGGGAACGAGAAGGAGAGAAGGTTAACTCTTGAATTTCCCACTTCTGCTGTTTCTCCTGAAACAGGCCGGTACATGGCATCTGGGATTAACATTGCCTATTGAGTCCCTCCCATAAAACTGTTCAAGTTTATTGCTTACTTTCCCATACCTTCAAATATTTAACTGGTGAATTTGAATAATTACCTCGAATGCATTAAAATAGAACGTTTCATTTTGTACTTTGGGTTCACACGTTCAAGTTCAATGGGAGGGGAGAACTGGGGACAGTGGCTGTAATAATGGATGATTTCTTTTCTCAAAGCCCCAGTGTGCTCAGGTTACTTCATCAAAAACCTCAAAAATGCAGTTTGGAAATGTCCTATGTGTATTTTACGTAGTGTTTTTTAAAAGAAGTAGTGATTCACAGCACTGAAATAATACTGTGTTCCATTCACTGTGTTTGTCTACCATCAAAATGTGTTACATTGCAACATGGCTTTGTTTCACAAATGCCTTATTTAACCCATAAACTGGGTCTCCATGTTGTTGACCACAAAAATTCAATTCTTAAAAATCCAGATTTTTCATGCATCTGGATGAATGATGTCATGTAGACCCAATATTGGCATCTGGAACTGAATTTCTTAGTTTCTGTTAAATATTTGGCATCATAGGGACCGAAGCTTAAATGCTCTCTCTCTCTCTCTCTTTTTTTTTTAATCACAGTGACACCTGCCACATTTGGCTTGAAGAAAGCCATCCCCAATTATCTTATGAGAAACTGTGCTGATGGAGTAGTCTTTTTTTCTATAAATATATATAGAGAGAGATAGAGATAGAGGTATAGATATATATATGTCCTGAAGTAAAAATTATGTGCTCTAAATATTTTAATTTTCTGGAGTATATATTAACTCTTCTTAAAAAAGAAAGAACCACATTCTGGAACCATTTAAAGTGTTAGACATGTATAGATATAGATAGTAAAAATAATGACATACTTTTTTAAAAAGCTGCTTTTTAAAAAGACATTTGTTCAGAAAAGGGATTTTTTTAATATATATATATATGTGTGTATGTATATATATATATATATATATATATATATATATATATATATATATTATTGATTTCAGAGAGGAAGAGGGAGGGAGAGAGAGAGATAGAAACATAAATGATGAGAGAGAATCTTTGATTGGCTGCCTCCTGCATGCCCCCTACTGGGTATCAAGCCCAAAACCCAGGCATGTGCCCTGACCAGGAATCGAACCTTGACCTCTCATAGGTTGATGCTCAACCACTGAGCCACACCAGCCAGGAGGGATTTTTGTTTTGTGGGGGGTTTTTTTACAAGAATTTTTTAAGATATAATTTGAACATGGCCTGCAGATTATTAATTTTCTAGGCAAGCTTGTATTTTTTTTTTCTGTATTGACCCTTTTGTTAATAAGGCATGAAATTTGTATTAATTGAATTACAGGAAAAGTTTTCTGGGAAAACAAAATTTTGCTTTCTGTCTTTGGAGAAGTAAAAAGTGAAGAGTCACCAAGCAGATACTTGAGCTTTACAAATGCAGAAGAGACATCCTGCACATAAATCCATAAACAAATGTTAAATAAAATGGCCTTTCTTTCTCCCAAAGACCAGTTCGCAGTGGAAATCTTCTCAAAGTCTGAAGCATCAACCTATAAAAGGTGGATTCGATATGGTCTCTGCTTTTTTTTAGTGGATAGAACTTGAATGAATAGATATTTTAATTACACAGTTACCAGTTTATTATAAGACCTTTCTTTACAAGAAAAGAATTTTTTATTATAGATAGCCTAAATTTACTCACTTTATGTACTAAGTATGTTAGGTAAATTATCTAATTAGCCTTTGCAAAGCCACCCAACATGATAGATATAATTATCTCTACTTTATAGAGGTGGAAACTGAGTTCTAAAGAGATTGTTGGTTTCCCAAGGCCTATGCCCTCTAACCATTGTACTGCACTGCCTCATGAGCTGGTGAGCACCTTGCCCTGATATTCAGAGACACATGCTCATCTCTCAGGAATACTTCTGGCACATTCCCTGCTTTTAAATCTGAGATTGTATTAAAATTTAATCATTAGTATAAACCCAAAATAACTGAAAGCATGATCTCAAAAAGATATTTGTATACCAGGTTCCTAGCACCATTATTTACAATAGCCAAAAGGTGGAAACAACCCAAGTGTCCATTGACAGATAAATGGATAAAATCTGGCATATACATTTTATTGTGTAGCTATCATTTCAAAATGGTATAATGCATATTATTCAGCCTTTAAAAGGAAGGAAATTATGCAGTATGCTACAACATGGATGAACCTTGAAGGCATTATGCCTGAAACAAACCAGTTACAAGAGGACAAATACTATATGATTCCACTTATGTGAGGTACCAAAAGTCGTCAAATTCAAAGACACAGAAAGTGAAATAGTGGCTGCCAGAGCTGGAGGAGGGCCGAATGAAGAGTTATTGTTTAATGGTACAAAGTTTCAGGTTTGCAAGATGAAACAATTCCAGAGATGGTGGTGGTGATGGTTGCACGACATTGTGAATGTACTGAATACCATGGAACTGTACACTTGAAAATGGTTAAGATGGTAAATTTTTAAAAATGTAATCATTAAATAAATTCCAACAGCCCTTTCACCTCTTAAGAGTCTAAACTTCTATAAAACAGCCTAGAAAAGTGGACTGTTTACCAACAGGATCCACTGTAATAGTGTGCTGACCTCTCCGGGAGCAGTAATTCTCATGCCCGGCACATAGTGGGTAGTCAGCATTTATTGGCTGAATCTAAATGATTCATAAGGAAGCTTTAAAATAATGACTTTTCCTTATTACAGTCATGATACATGTTAATTGTGGCAAAATACAGATGGGAAAAATAATAAAAATCACTTGTAGTCCTACTGTTAACATTGCTGTATAAATTCATCCAGACTGTTTCTATGCAACAAATACATTGCAAAAATGAGATCATATTACATACACTGTTTGGTAACCTGCTGTTTCTTCCCCTTAACAATATATTATGGCCTTCTTTCCATGTAAATTGGAAAAAATTGAATATTGGCTTTTATTGCACCTATTCATCATCTGTAATGATTGGTAGGGAAAGATAACATGGATAATTGAAAGCCATTTTTCCTCCTCCTTCCCTTCCAGTCTATTTTTTCCTCCAGAGAATTCCTCCCTTCACGGAGACAGAATTGCCTTCTCTTTAGCCTTGCCTTAAGGTAGTTTTCTTTCAAAATGCCTTCCAATTGCATTGTATATCTCACCCCAGCATTCGGCTCTGTTCTAATATTCCTGCCAAGTTATCTATCCCACACTTCCGCCTCACTCGTCTGCTACCTCGGCTACTATCATTATTTGTCTCTCATTTCCCTCCTCCCCCTCCATTTGGTAACTCATTAACATGGGGGGGGGGGTGGCCACCTCCCCACAGCCTCGAGAACACCCATCAAGTCTGAGAAACCACGACCACTGATCCCACCCCAAATCTCATTTCCCAGTATTGTCCCATGATAGTTGATATTAACAGAGAGAAGGTCTCTGGAGCATCGAGCATTTACTTCACTTTGGACACTATCTGCGTCCTTTGCACGCCCACTGAAGGATATAATAGAGAACATGCCATCATTTCAGACAGCAGAAAGCCAATGACCATTTCAATTGCATCTCATAATTTAATCTGATCCCTGAAAACAAGAGCCATTAAGAGGAGGCATTTATTTAGAGGGAAAAAAATGTTAATATTTCATCATCAGGTAATAAATAGGAATACCAATTCCCACACAGAAGGACTGAGCAAAGAACTCATTTTGATTCAGGTTCTAGTTTAATCAAATGCTCAAATAAAATGCTTAACCTGCAGAACTTCAACGAGGACTAATTCTTTAAAATGAAAAATGAGTGCAAACAATATTAAAAACAGGCATTTCTTCCCTGCCACCCAAATCTATCACTGTTCTGCGTCAACAGAATTGTGGTATCTGAAATGCTATTTAAAACCAAATTACCATTTGGGTTATTAGAAGAATCGCTTGGCATGGCATGGGCCTGATTTGTTGACAAAAAGGCACAGGTGCTGTAACCTTTGCTTAATAAATCATTTAGCTGCCTGACTTGCAAGCAGTGTGACTGCCTTTGCGTCATGAAATTTACAAATGTAGGCACAAGCCACACACTTCACTGTGCGGCAAACCAGCTGACCTAGAGCTCAATAATGGGTGTGGCACCCATTCTCCGCCTTTGGTGGGGGTGCACAAGGAACACGGGAAGGTGGCGTATATGGAGACATTTTAGTGTGTTGCCATCCTGGAACTCTGCCTGGGAGACCAAGACATAGGCAATCTGCAGAGCTCTTCCTATGTCCCTTTCCTCACTCACTCATCGTTTTTCACTATATTCCCAATACCTACCCAATGCAGGGAAGAACAGTTCTCCTCAAGTTGTTCCAAGTCTAGCAGAGGAAACAGATCAATAGTAATGGCAATGACAATAATAATGAGCATGATACCAGTTACAATAATGAGAATTGGGTAGAACTTTCCTGAGAGTAGAAAGGGAAGAAAAGGCTAGATCATTTTTCTGTCCTTGTCTAACTTTGGTCTCATGATATGATCTTGGTTCTTAAACATTTTACCTTTTTCATTTTTGCCAATTTATCCATGAGCTGGTAGACAAGGCTTTAGCCCATCCTACAAAGAGAGACCTATTGAGTCCTGTCTTCTCTGGACCAAGCAGATAAATCAGAATTCTTTCCTGCTGCTGGTGTATCAGCCAGCAGCTCCTTCACCGCTCATTTCCAAGAAACACCCCTCCTTGTGTAATGTCCTCACCCAGGGCACTGAATAAGCTCACTTGAGATTGCATTTGAATTAGCTGAAGCCATTCCCTGCCTCTCCTCCCCACCCTGACCTGAGCTGCCTGCCTATAGGAGGTTAGGTTCCACATAGAGGTTCAAGGAGCAGCAGGAAAGTTGCAAAGGCAAGAAACTCATATTTCCATGGGGGGGGGGGTCTGTGGGGGGTGGGCAGGGGGAATGTGTCCTCCCCTTCTAGTTAGACCTGCACCTGAGCATTTTAGTTCCAAGCCCATACAGCCAAAAACTCCCAAGACTGGAGGGAAATGGCAGATAAAACTCCATTTACTCCTGACTTTGAAAAAAATAAATTGGTCGGACAGGTACTCTATGTTAAGCACCCATCTGTGCCAGGTTCTGTGACTCAGAGCCCTCAAGGTTGGTGTTTTTATCCCTAATTTACAGATGAGGAGAGAGGAGTACACTTGTCTCGTGGTAAAGAGGTGGCCAGGATTTGAACCAGTCTGTCTCTGAAACTTTTCTTTCCCAAATACTCTCTGCATCATTAATTGCTTACAGTAAAAGTTTGCTGACCATTTTCTCTTTAAGATTGTCTATGATTAACTCATCCTCTTACATCAAGGAATTAGAAGCCTAGAAATTGGGTCCTGCTTTGCTTGGTTCTTCTGAAGACCTGCCCCAGTTGCCTATTAGTTCATGCATCTGTAAAATCAAGACTGAGCTCATTCTCTCATCCTGCCTGGGAAAAAGACCTTTACTAATGATATTAGTCTGCATCTGTGAGAACAGCTAGCCTCACCCAGAGACCAGATAGCAGAGCAGCTGAGATTGTGAGCTTTTTTTCTTTTTTTTTTTTTCCCAGATCTTGGTCGGAGCTTTATTCCATCACATAGATGATGTTTCTTTGGTTGTTATTGTTTTTGTAATTCAGTTTTCCCATAGCCTAGTTTGTTTTACCTCCTATGGTTGTTTTGAGTCTTAAATTCTGTTAATGTAAAGAAATGAAATGCTTGACATCTATTAAACACTTAAATGATAGCTTTTTTTGTTTGGTTGATAACTAAACTCATATTTAAATAGTATTTTCCTAGATTACAGAGTATTTTCTCATTTGATCTTAAGAATGTATCCCCCAGAATCTGAAGGGAAACCCTTTGAGATAGGAAGAGCCATTATTATTATTTTCCCCACTATACAGATTTAAAAACTGAGATTTAAAGAAGGAAGTGATTTCCCCACTACCACACAGCCAGGAGTCAGTAGAGCCAGGACACAAACCCACTGCTGATTCCAGAGCCCACACTACCCTCCATGCACCCTGTCTGGAAAGACTTGGGCAAGCCTCCCAGCATGTTCTTATGTGCAGCTGTGTGGATATGGGCAGAACCTACCAGCCAAATGCAGGATCTAAAGCAGTCATCTAGCAAATTAGGTTAACCCTGCCCTGCTGCAAGATCATAACCTCACGGATTCCTCCATTGAACATCTGCCCTAGAGGTACCCCCAAAGCCTAATTCAATTGGGCATGTCAGTTCTTCCCCACATACCATTCTCCCCTTAAGCTAAATTGTTTCCCCAAGGAAGCAGAGACTTCCCAAGGAGAAACAAAATCTCTGAGGATGGTAAGGACTGGCAGCAAGCGAATGTATCCCCCAGAATCTGAAGGGAAAGGCGAGGCTGGGTCATTTTTTCTCTTATGTTCTCAGCTCCAGTCATCAGTGGTGAAGAGTAAGCAACACCTCGTGAGATGAGTTACTCACACAATCTGCTTCCCCTCCCTCCCAACTCCTGTGGGCAGCAGTGCTCCCAGCTCCCACACCAGCCTATAATTTCTTGACACATTCTCTTCACATACACTTGGCAGCTGACTCACTGACAGGCTATGAGACACTCTTAAAATAAATTCTTCAATAAACAGACCTTTGTCTTTCGAGTTTTAATTTGGCAGCATGTTTTAGACGTCCTCAGCCACAAAATTTACTTCTGGACAAAGTTAGAGCATCAGTTATTTTTCTCTCAGTTCTTAATACGTCGGTAATCCTGTCATCTTTAACCACATTTTAGTTGGGTTTTAGCCTTTTGGTTTGTTTTTTGCCTTGCTCCAAAAAGATTTGGGCAAGTTTCTTAGTTGAAGCAAATTGGTGACCGTTGGAAGAATTAAGGTGCCTAGATGGAATCTGGCACACAATAGGTGCTCGATAAATATTGGTTTCTTCTTACTGGCTTTCCAGTGCAGTCATGTGCTAAGTGACGATGTTTCAGTCAACAACGGACCACATATGCAATGGTGATGTACCATATAGCCTAGGTGTGTACTAGGCTATGTCATCTAGGTTTGTGTAAGTGTACTCTGTAATGTTCACACCAGGACAGACTCATCTAATGGTGCATTTCTTATTTCTCCCCATCATTAAGTGGTCCATGACTCTGTTAAAATAAGATCAGTAGCAATGGAGAAGTGGAAAATAAGGAGATTTCACAGAAAATTTTAGATTTCATGGAGGAAGAAAGAAAAAGACTAAAAATCTGGTATCCATGAAATTAGCCCTTGGGATTGTGGGAAAAGTGGGACAGAAAATGAATTTGGGGAAAAGGTTGAAAAATAAGTGGTGAATTGGTGTAGAGTTAAAAAGAATTAGATCAGAGTTTGATAATAGCCTTGCAATGTAGTCAGAAAGCCATAGTATCAACTGCACAATTGCCTTCAGAACTTCCAGTCCTTAGATGGGTCTTGATAATAATGCTCTGATCAGTAGAAGTTTCAGGATACTAAGGGAAATGTACTTGTTATTTGTGATCTGATTTCTTTGGGGGAACAAAGAAAATGTCATGCATGACTCAGAGAGTAGGAAGACCTGTTTTCACATCCTAGCTATGCCATTTATCTGAGTGATCTTGGACATGTTACCTTTAAAATTCAGTTTCCTGCCCGGTTGGTGTTGCTCAGTGGTTGAGTGGCAACCTATGAACCAGAAGGTCAAGGTTCAATTTCCGATCAGGGCACTTGCCTGGGTTTCAGGCTCAATCCCCAGTAGGGGGCCTGCAGGAGGCAGCTGATCCATGATTCTCTCTCATCATTGATATTTCTGTCTCTCTCTCCCTCTCTCTTCCTCTCTAATATCAATAAAAATATATTTTAAAAATTAAAAAATTCCACTTCCTCATCTATGAAATGAAGGCAATAATAGTATCTACCTATAGAAGAGAACCCAATTAAGTATGGCTGAAGCCAATCAGGTTACTTTTTCACATAACAAATCTGCCAGTGAGTGGTTCTTGGCAGTGTTTCGGCTGCTACATGATGCCAGCAGGAGCCCATGCTCTTTCTCATATTCTGCTCTAGCAGCCTTAGTATCTGCATGCTTGGTACCTCTGATTGACAGATGGCTGCTGCAGCTCCGGACATCATACCCATTATCATTCCCCATTATTCCTCTTATATTAGGGAATAAAGACCCTGCCATGCTCCTTCCCTGTTTCCTTTTAGCAAACTTCTATTTAGGTCTCATTGCCTAAAACTGCTCACATTGTCCTCCCTAAACAAAACCGCCCCCAAGAAAGAAGGGGCAATAGACAGCGGGTAGACTGTTTACCATGTGCGCCATGCTCCCTTTTTCCCATTCCCCAATCAGGTCCATGCCCTCTTCAACGCCTTTTGTTATACTTGACTCCTTCTATCTCTTGCTGCTTGTTCCCTTACAGATCCTTTCCTCCACACTTGCTCCCTATGTGTCCAGGGGACACATATGCTGTGTGTATGAGTGCTGTAGTGATCATCTCATTTCAGCCCTCTGTTTGAGTCCAGGCTTTGGGCAGAAGTGCTGGAGTTTTGTGTGCAGACCAGCTCCAGGAGGCTGGGTCAGCGTTCTCCTGGAAAACCAGGCCTCTGAGAAGGCTGAGCTGGAGGAGGTAGGCCCCCGTAACCCTGTGAAATGGTGCCCTCCGGGTGTCCTCCCAGGTGCTTATCACACAGTCAGCAGTAGGTTCTGGGTTTCTCTTTTTTAAGTTGGAACCAGATGCTTCCTTTGCAAAAGAAAAGAGCCTGGTATTGCTGAGCTTGAGTCAACAGAGTTCAGAGAACAGGAAAATGAGCTGATTGGCCCTGCAGTGTGAACTCAGAGGAGAGAAGGCCGTCCAGGTGGTGTTCCCACTCTCCAGAAAGCCCCTGCCTGTGAAAGTCCCATGCCTGAGGGATTTGCTTTCCCTTCTAACCAAGGCCCCGTCACGTTAGGTAGGAGAGGTCCCTTTCGGACACAGGCTTTCCCAGGCCTCCTAATGAGTCTAAGACCTTGAAGGTTCTACTAACACAGTTTCAAGGCCAGAGCCTATTGTTCAGTGTGAGATTTTCAAAAACCTCACAGGAGTTCGCAATGATTCTTCCCGTCCACTTTTCTCACACCCCTTGTTTACCTTTCTATTTGTTTATTGAGGATAAAGGCACATTCTTTCATCAGTGGCCTCCTTTTTGGGATATAGCCTTTCAATGGGGCCTATTCATTGCGTTAAATTCCACAACACACGCCTCCCTAGAATATTTGCATGAGAATTTTTCCTCAGGCTTCACATTTCTTCCTTTACAGCAGAGATGAAATAACTTAGCACTTCTAATTGGCTTTTCACTTTCCAAATGCTTTACACATTAACTAATGAATCACATGGGCTCCTGATAAGCTGGATCCCTGTGTTAGAGCTGGGACTCTGGGTTCATTGGGTTGGGACAGGCTGTCCTGGCCCTGCATGCCTCACCCTGACACCCGACCTCCTCGGAGTCTGAATGTGTTGGGATAATGGAGCTGCAGCCCAGGCACAAATATCCACAGCACAGGGTACCCTCGGACCCCAGAGCACTGCCTCAACCATGGGGGAAGCACCCAGGGCTGCCTTCCAAGGCTGGATATGCCAAGAGTCTCCACTGCCTTGAGTAGTTGGGGAAACTCAGGTCAGTTCTCATGTCACACAGCTGCCTCTCTCAAGCACAGTCCTCCTTCCATGGATTCCTGGCCATATATGTTTGGGGTGTAAGGTAGGTGTGGAAAGACAGTACAAGGTCTAGTAAGGGAACTCACATTAGTAGGGACCTGTGCATCTTGGTAGAGGAAAGGAGCACTGAACTAGTAGTCAGAATACCTGGATTCCTGGCTCATCCCCCTGACTCGTGAGCTCTGTGATTGACCTGAGGGAGGAGAAAGAAACCAGAACTTACTGAGCACCTACTATGTTCCTGGCACCACACTAGGCCAGAAGGGGAGCTATTGATATATGTATCCAATCCCTATATCACTTATTACAGACTTCTAGGGAGAAACGTAAACAAATTATAATAAGGTAGGACAAGTGAAGAAATTGAAGTATGTACAATCTGCAAGCAGTACAGAGAGCAGGTAAATGACTTTGGAGAGAAGCAGGGCATCATGGAAGACTTCTTGAGGTGTTGACACATGAGCTGGTTTTGAAGGTGACAAATATACTGGGTAGGTAGAACATTCCATTCCAGGGAAGGAGAACAGAACATGCAGAGGAATAACAGTATGTGTTTAAGAGAACTCTACCCTGTTTGGTATGTCTATTAGAACAAGTAAATGACAGAGGATGTTGAGTAATGAGGCTAAGTTAGGGTAGGTCATGAATACATTCATATTTTATAAAACGTATGGCATTTGGACTTCATTCTGTGGAGTGGAGAGCAGGTGGAGGGCATAGTGGGCTGTGTGTGAAGAAACCTTAACCTAGCTTGGTTGAACACTAATTAGGCACAGGATCTTACAGGTGGTAGTAGCATTAAGACCTATTGTCATGAGATACCCGCCTCTTCTGGGCAGTATAATGCAGAAGAGAGAACATAAGCTTTGGGGCCAGACAGACCTGATTTTGATTTATCTAAGTTCATGACTGCTCTGGACTGAATTATGCCTCCTCCATCACCTCTACCAAATCCATATGCTGAAATGAAACCCTGACCCTCAAGGCTCCAAATGCGATGGTATTTGGAGATGGAGCATTGGGAAAGGAATTCAGTTTAGATGAGAGTGGGCCCTCATAATGGGACAGGTGCCTTTAGAAGCAGAGACTCAGGGAGAAAGCACCATCTGTTAGCCAGGAGGAGGACCCTTTGGTACCAAAGCAGCTAGAATCTTGATCCTGGGCTTCCCAGCCTCCAGAACTGTGAGAAAATAAATTTTTGTTGTTTAAGCCTCCCAGTTTATAGTGTTTGTTTTGGCAACCCGAGCCGACTAGTACAGTGACCTTGGGGCAAATTTTAGCTTTTCTGATCTTTAGATGTCACAGTTATAAAATTATAAATTAATTTTTGCATTCCATTTAGAGTTTTTGAAAATTCAACATGGTGAGCATGTAAAGCCCCCAGCACCCTACCCTAGCCCATGGAACGCTGATGTGTCCTGCTGCTTTTCACCCTTTAGAAGGGAACCTCTGTAAGCACCAGAGTTAAGGCAGGATGCAGCTCATTCATCGTTAGGACTGTGGACATGCGATTGCCAGTAGAAACAGAAATGTTAATATGGCAAGAACCCCAGAGGTGATCTGGTAATTTTCCCCCTGAGCTCAGTCTCCTCTCCCCACATCCTCCCTCGTCCGTTTTCCATAAATTGTGCCATTAATTCACTCATTAGCTAGTGGAATGATATTTATTTATTAAGAACATACTTAGCATACTCCCAAGGAGCAAGTTAAAGCTCAGTGAACAGCTGCATTTTCTGGTTGTGAGGAAAAATATGCTGAGGAATGCATGCGGAGAGTTTCTATGTATGTTATAATTTCATATTAAAAAACTATTAAACTTTATGCTGGATGAGGGAGAAAAGAAAAAAAAAATCCCAGTGCAAAAACAAGTTAGGAACCTAGGAGCACAGTTTCCAAATGTTTATTTTGTCAGATACACAGCTGACATGATTAGTTCTAATGGGGTGGTGATCCTCATTGAATTGCAGATTGGTGTGAGAGACTGAAATACCGCAGGGACTTCAAATAAGTGATGCATACGGTATTACTTAGGCTGAATCCTTTACCAAGTTGAAGGCTTTTTTATCTCTATCCCTTCCCAACAAACACACACATGCGCGTGTGCACGCGCACACACACACACACACATACACACACATACATACACACACACACATGCCACATATGCATCTATCTTTAGAGGAGCTCCAGGCAGAGCATGGATGACCTATCTAGAGCAACACTGACTTGCCTTTGCTGACTTCTCCCCTTTGCCCTCTGCACGCCCCCCGCCCCGAATACAACCCAGCCCCCACCCCCACTCTCCACCGCAGATAATGGCGTATCAGATCAGTCTGCTTTGCTGCTGCATCAAGACCCAGATCGATTTATTGACTCAGAGTAGCTGGTACAGTAATTGTTACAAGAGAAGAATGGAAAGTGAGAACGTGTCCACATGAAAAATAAAAATGTTTTGTTCTTTTCTGCCCCCCTTTTCTGCCTCATAGATCTTTATGTGTTTACACAGCAGAGAGCACTTTACTTAAGTTAATCAGCTCCTTCTACATTATTAATTGTGACAGGGTGCTGCACAACAGGAAGTGTATTATGGGAAACATTGATCTCACTCAGATGGTGTGGACCTGAGCCGGTTTGATATTCTGTCCCTCATCTCACCGCTTTGGGGTCCCATCAAATCACATTTCCCTGATTGACAACACAGAACGCCTCCCATCAATACAATTGATTCTGTGAAAAAAGACACAGAACATTTTTTTAACTGGAGATAAATTGTGGTGATGGCAAGGAGAACATTTCAGAAATCTTTCCATTGAGAAATCTAAATTGGGGAACTAAGGTACTAGTATCATTCCTAACAAGCCTAATTTGTTGACTTAGAAAAATAATGCTATTAAAAGAAACTTACTACAGGTGAAAGATAGATTTTTGTTGAGGCTAGCAATGAACTTGAGGATATAACAGCTGGTGGTTTTTTTTTAATCTTTATTATTGAAAGTGTTACATATGTCCCCTTTTTAAAAGGCCATCCGCTAATTTTTTGTGGGAAATTTTTAGTTAAATGCACATCTTTGAAAGACATTTCATTAAAGTTCAACTTTCAAGGCTTATACCTGTAGACCCTAACATAAATCCTACGTGAACGGACAAAAGTGAGTGGGTGTCATTTGTGACCTGGAAATAAAAGGTCAGCCATTGGATTTATAGCTTTTTTAGTGAAAAGAACATAAAGATTCCTGCCAACTGGAGTCAATCCATATTTTAATGTTTCCTAGTTAAGATTATAAAATCAAGGGATTAGGATCATGCTGTTCAGTGAAGGTCAAAAATTAAATGTGATGGGCTAAGTGTCATTCCCATGGGGCAGAAGTTAATATTTCAAAAACCATTTCTGCCACTGGCAGTCAAAAAATGGATTGCCATGGTCATTAGCCAAGATAAGGGGAATCCCACTATCATTACTAAATTTAATGATGATTATTACACTAATCAACTATATTGTTAAATTACTCTGCTGTTCTCCTATAATGTCCCCAAACAGCGATAGTGGATTGATTGCTATCAAGTAATTCTCATATACAATTGGGAACAAGTCAAGATGAAGAGTCATGGGTGAAGGCTTCTTGTGGGAAAAGGGTTTGTGGCTATTTTATGGATAAGAGTGATAACATAGAATCTATGACACTACAGACCTGTTATTAAGTATGATTCACCAATACAAGTTTTTAAAAACAAAAAATATGAACATACATCTCTTTTATTATAGTTTTATATCACACATACATACACTTTTATATTTTTAGGGGGTAAAATTCATTTGCCAGGTCCTTTTCTTCTTCACAATTTTTGATCTCTGAAGTCCATCTACTTCGGATTATTATTAAGAGAGAAGACAGCTATTTAAATGTCTTTATAGGGTGACTCAGACACATATACCCCATGCCATTTTCAAATCCATTTTAAGATGTCAGTATTTTTTCAAAGTTATAAAAATACCAAATACTTGAGCTGTTCATTTCTTTAAAGGTTATCCACTCCAGACCCCATCATTTTTCAGATGGGACTTTAAGTGCGTGTGGAGATAAAGAGTGTATCATTTTTATAAAGCAGCACCTCCAAATAAAAGAGCCAAAGCCGAGGGAGGTGAAATGACCTGTGTGGCCACACAGCTAATGAGAGGCAAAGCGGGAATGAGAGGCAGAGTGCTGGACACCCAGATGGGAAGGGCTGAGATTTTAATATGTGGCTTAGGAAATGGGTGTGTGGTTCCTATTTTACAAGGATATTTTATATAAGGCTAATGTCCATTAGATTCCAAATGCATTGGAATCCTGAGGAACAAAAGCATGTCATTCAAAAGTGCACCTTGCAGATTTTATCTTCATAGATTACATGCCGTATTATGTGAAAGGGGGCAGGGGGATTAAACCAGGGCTCCTGTCTGTGCTCCGAGGTAACATTAGGCTGCACGTTTTTCTAACTTCTGTCCTTCACAATGCAGGCAAAGGTTAAAATTCCCATCTACTTTCACAGGCGAACACTTTAAAGTACTTCTACAGGAGTCAGGGAGTAGGGAGGACCTTTGATTTAAAGTTCAACATTTACATTTGTAATTTTGACTAATTTCTGTGCTCACATTAATTAAATTGAAATTGTTTAATTAGAATAAAACTAAAATTGAGCATTAAGGTTAATTTAACCTGGTAGGCTTTGTGTGTCTTTCCAGACAAATATTATGAAATATAGTGATAATGAAGCAGTGAGAGGTATAATTGCACGTCTTGTAATGATTTTACTCTCTGCCAGTTCTCTCTGGTATCTGGATAACTCTGAATGTTGCGATTTGTCACATCATTACCATTCAGTAAGGGCCATGCTGTATCTCTCAGTTGGCCTCTTCCCAAATATTTTTTCCTGTCAAAGTCTAAAGATGTACCCACTTCTCTTCACCCCACCCTGCTAACAACATCATTCTTCCCCTTTCTCCAACTCCCACCATCTTCCAGGAAGAATATTTGCTTGGTTCTTCCCCTGGGCCTTGCATCACAACGACCTTTGTAAACCAAGAACTGCTGAATGACACTCCTTATGGAATTCACTAATGCTCCTCAGCCTTGGGGTCAGCTGTCAAATATGGACAGTCCCTTTGCACCCTTTCCTGGATGCTTGCTTTGAATAAGAACCAGACACAGAATTCAGCTCCATAGTAAAGTGAGGGGTTGCAGCCGCTGAGTAACTAACAGGGTGGGGGAGAAAAGGCAGCTACTCCAAGTGCCTAATTTGCTTCCAGGAAATAGCTCACCCGCTTCATCCTGTGCCTTCCGTGTAGCTCCAGCCAGCCAGTGTGTCTACAAATCTGATGCCCTCTGCTTCTTAAGAAAAATTGTAGAAGATTCAGTGTAAATTAAGTAACATTAGATCAGCATTTACCTACCCACACGTTAAGGAATATAAAGCTTTTTGAACTATCAATTCAACTATCAAATTATTCGGTCTTTGAAATAATTAAGATCCACAAGGATAAATTAAGTCTTCCGGAAAATCTGCAAACCATTTGAGTTTCAAATTTCTCCCACAACCATTTTGCCAGAGTTGCTTTAAAAAAACACACAGCACACAAAGTAACATTGGCTATTATGTTTGTTTCCTCTAGCAACCCTTCACAGCAGAGGTCCAAAAGACAGTGGGGAATCGGTCAAAATGAGACATATTTATGAAAAAGAAGGAAGAGAAATAAAAAGTAGACAAAAGAAAAAACACATGAGTCTTAGTAATTGGGGATTGAGTGACCAATGGTCCAGTAGAAACTATCTCATATACAAATTATCATCTTTCTGCAAATTGGCCAATCATTCTTGCCCCAAAAGCTGAGAAACTCTTAGACTTGTGAGCCCTGATTCCACTCAATCACCCTAAGTAAACTGCTGCCTAAAAAGAAACTAATTTTACCATCCATTTCTACATAATATCATCTGAATGAGTTCCTCTTTTATTCATGTCTCTATCCAGTAGAAGAAACTTCCTATTTTCATAGCAAAGGTTTTTATTTGGAAACATATTCACATTTAATTTGGTTTTAGAAAAACCTTAGTGTTATTCAGCATTTGAGCTAAGCTAAGTACAGGGATTCAAAGACAAGAGTATATAGCCAGCATACTCATGCTATGATTGTTCTTATCCAAGAAAAAATGACTGCCCATTATTGCACTAAGCCAAGAAGGGACCCTAGTGAGCATATAAAGATGAGGTTTTTGTCTTTCCCATATCAGAAAAAAAAATATTTTTTTTAAACCATCAGGCCCTGGTCAGGTGGCTTAGTTGGTTAGAGCATCATCCCATACACCAAAAGGGTGCAGGTTCAATCCCTGGTCAGGGTGCATAAGGGAGGCAACAGATCGATGTTTCTCTCACACATCAGTGTTTCTCTCTCTCTCTCCCAAAATCAATAAAAACATATCCTCAGGTGAAAATTAAAAATAAATAGCCCGTTTGGCATGGCTCAGTGGTTGAGCATCGACCTATGAACCAGGAGGTCACAGTTCAATTCCCCATCAGGGCACATGCCCGGGTTGCAGGCTCGATCCCAGTGTGGGGGGTGCAGGAGGCAGCTGATCAATGATTCTTTCTCATCATTGATGTTTCTATCTCTCTCTCCCTCTCCTTTCCTCTCTGAAATCAATAAAAATATATTTTTAAAAATAAATAAATAAATAATAAAAATGTTTAAGCATCAGTACAGTCTAGTAAAGAAACAAAAAACTTTCCTATATTATTTCATTTCATCCTCAAAACCACCATCCTAGGAAGGTGGTCTTGATCCCTTCTTACCAAAGGCACAAACTGAGGCCTAGATTCATATGGACACAGCATCCACCCTGAGCCAGGTAGTTTCTTCTCTGAACCCCCACAGCAGGGCTTACTTTTGAACTATTTATATGACTCATCACATCTGCCTTGCAGGGATGCAGCAGCCAAGCCTGGGTACTGGGAATGCCACAGCCTGCAGTTTGGCTGGGGATGCTCAGCTGTCAGGAAAGAACTGCTCCAGTGGAGAGAGATGCTAGAAAGTACTCTCAGATGTCACACCACTGCTTTATTACTGCTGTGCCGAGAGAGAGAGAGAGAGAGAGAGAGACAGAGAGAGAGAGAGAGAGAGAGAGAGAGAGAGAGAGAGAGAGAGAGAGAGAAAATGAGAGAGAGAGAGAGAGAGAGAGAGAGAGAGAGAGAGAAATGAATATATGAATTAGTGGCATTTCTGTGCACAAAGACCATTGCTGCTTTCTCCAATCTCCAGGGCCCTTGCTTACAAGGGGATTGAGTCTTAACCAGGAAATCAGCTCTCACCAGACTGGTTCCCTATGAGCAGTGAGGAATCCCTACTTCAACTCTTCCTTGTTCTAAAACAGAAATAGCCATTTCTTCCTCTCTAGTGTACCTTTATTTGGCTGCACAATCCCTGAGATCTTTGTGACCTCAAAAAATCCTTTAGGTTTCTTCGCAAACATAATATAAGATTTCTTTTGAGTTGGGGACACTGATCTTCATCGCACTTTTTAAATGAATTTACAAGGCAGCAAAACAGTGTGAGCAAACTCTAGTTTTAGTACTTGAAGAGAATGAATACGCAGTGGCCATTTGCACAAAGAGCTGAAAATGATTGCAAAGAAATTTGAAGTCATGGCTGTGGAATTTCTAGCATAGACATCTAGAGTCTGTTACTCTCTCTTTCACTGGACTGTTAACTCTCGGGCCTTACAGTTCTCTTGGCCCCTGCCTTGTCTTTCTCTCTCTCTTTCTCTGACTTTATTGTAGATCTGAGGAAACATTTAGTACTGACTAAAGCTGGGTGCTGCCCAGCCTGTGAGTCTGAAATGCCTGAGAAAGCAGCGCAGATTCCAACTGTAAGACATTCCTTCACCGAGCCTTGGAAACCAGCACCCTGAGGCCGGCAGAGTTCAGAGGGAGCACTTGTAAGTGAGGCTCAGTTATAAACGCCTGAGGAGTGTTTTATTTAGTTTAAACCTGAACTTGAACTTGTATATGAGTTCCTGGAGAACAACACGGAAAGGCTGATGCAGTAGAACAGGAAGCTGTATTTTAGCTAAGTTAATTCACTTCTTTAAAAGAAAGAAAAACCTTCCTTTCAAGTATGTGTTTAACTGAACCGCCTTTAGGATAGCACAAGGGGACAATCTGCAAGATTTTTGTGATTGCAGGATCAGAATGAAAGTTAATATGTTTCATTTGATCTCATCACCAGGCTCTTATCCATAGGGTGACTTAACAAGAGAAACAGATTTTTAAAGAGCCAATGAATGTCAAACAGCCATCCAATCTGAAATTGTTTTCCTTAAAATGTAATACTTAGAGGTGTGAACCTGTTCCACATTGGAACTCTGTGTATGAGTTTTGAGTTTGTTCCTAAGTCTCGGTTACCAGGGGAGCACTATCAAGTGGAATTTTTCTGAAAACAAAGTAACTGATTTTGTTTGCATGGTTGATTTTATAAAACACAGACTTTTTTTTATTAAATCCTCGCCCAAAGATATGCTTATTGATTTTAGAGGGGAAGAGAGAGAGAGAGAGAGAGAGAGAGAGAGAGAGAGAGAGAGAGAGAGAGAGAGAGATGATAGATAGATAGATAGATAGATAGATAGATAGATAGATAGATAGATAGAGAAACAGAGAAACATTGATGAGAGAGAACATCAATTGGTTGCCTCCTATACGTGCCCCCACCAGGGATTGAACCTGAAACCTAGGTATGTGCCCTGACTGGGAATCGAACCCACAACCTTTTGGTATATGGGAACAATGTTCCTACTAACTGAGCCACACTGTCCAGGACTATAAAACACATTCTTAAATCTGTCTTCAGTAATCATTGCTTATAAGATCTTCACCATCTCTGACATCATTACTAAAATGGTAAAAATGAATTACATTTTCTGTGTTAGAATGATACTACCTCTGTCCAAGAAGCATAGATTCCTGACAGGGAAACCAAGTAGCTCTGCCAATCACATACATTATGAACATGTCCAAATCATTGATCAGACCCTCACACTGACTCTTCGTGCTGTGGGAACTTCAATCACCTTGGTACAGCTCCCTACCCCAGTCCCACCAAGCAGCTTCCCACTCACCTCCCCGGGAAATATTCAGGAAGAATCTCATTGTTTGTAGAGTTGAATATTGCTCAGCTGTAAATTTAATCTACAAATTTAGAATGAAATAAATCTGAACATAAAAAGCTTTTGCTGGTTCAGCATTTAAAAAAGTACTGTCATTTGAAACTGCCAACTCCCCCATGTGGGTTTGTTTTGCAAGTCACGTCTTAACAAAGACAAGTTTTGTTGCCATAAAACCCTAAATCCTGCCACGTTTTCAGGAGGAGGAGGAAAGCCTGGTTCACCAATCCCTGGTTTGTGCTTTGGGGGATGTCTCCTAGAGTTTGGACAGGGCTCAGGGCAGTCATTCCATTTTCAGCCAGGGCGTGGGCTCAGGTGAAACCCTGACCCATTCTATGCTGCCCAGGCCACATCAGTGCAGCCCCTACTTTAGGCCAGTATTTCAAAGTTTTGTCTTTCGACATTTATTTCCTCCCCCAAATGCTGTTGTAACTGGTACACTGGGACCTGTTTTGAGCCCTGAAGGGACCAGGCTAGAATCCAGGTCTCTGACTTGTTCCACGGTCGAGCTCACTGTAACCTCAATGAGGGATGTGAACAGTTCAGCCCCTACCAAGGTCATGTCTGCACTGTTAAAGAGGAAGAGGTGACTCCTGGAACCAGTAAAATCGAAAAGCAGGTGTTCCAGGCAGGTAATGGAAACGCAGAAAGCGGGTCTCTGTAGAATATATCAGAGCATCTTTGTGGGGTGCCTCAGTCCCCCGGCAGCCAGTGACCGAGCTGGGGCTCGAATCAGGCCCCCAACTCACAGCCCAGTGCTCAGCTGAGAGGCTAGTCCCACTATACTATCTCTCTCTCTCCTCTCACGAATCTGAAAAGTAAGATGCTACAACTTCTGCACATTATGTCCACTATTTGCCTCCAGGCCTCGGTTCTTTGGCTCAGGACAGAAGCCTTCGATTCCAGATGTTAAGCGGGCTGGTCATGGTTGAGGTTGAGTGCGTTCTTCCCTTCCTTTCTTAATCCGGTGAATGGAGGAGGAAGGACTGTTGGTTTGTGTGGCCTTTGAGAGAGTAGGAGCCTGCCCTAGCTTCTTTGGGGGCTCACACAGGTGGAAAGGGAGACTGGCTTGAAGTGGGGTGGGGGAGGAAGCAGGAAATGGGGTTGGAAAGGACAGGAGGAAGGACCCAGGACAGAGATCAGAGGAGGATAAAAAGAGTAAGAGGCAAAGATCTGTGCTCAGGGCCCTGCAAGGAGGCACCAGCTGGGGTAGAAATGTCCTAAGGTGGCAGGTGCCATCCAGTGCCTAAGGGCATCTTGGCTGAAAAGATTAGTTTGGGGATTCATTTCTGGCAAAGTACCAGATCTCCTGTCATCCTGTTGCAGGATGTCTCTGGGAGAATTTTTTAAAGAACTGGACTTTTCACTTCAGTATTCTTTTCCCCCTTACTTGACTTCATTTACCTGCACAATCTGAACATTAAATCTATAGATTTGCTCTGAACCTGAGTCATGTTTGGAAAGAGCTTTTCAGCGTTGTGGGAGGAGCGGGAGTGGGAACAGTCGGGGAACGATTGTTATAATGTGGCCACGCTTTGCTGAGCTCCAGCCTCCACTCCCACGCCTCTCTTTTTAAACCAGAAAGGTTACCTCCCCGGGCCACCATTGGGCCAGCCCCAAGTGTGACTGTCTGCACTTGTTAGACAACAGGCATTTAATTAAAACTGGAATCTGATGTGTAGAAAACATACTATTTTTCATTTCATAGCTCCCCAGGAAATCATATTCTTCTTCTTCCCTACTCCCCTCAACTCTCCCTGCTGCAAAGAAAGAAAGAAAGAAAGGGAGAGAGAGAAAGAAGAAAAGGAAAGAAAAGAAAAAGAAAGATTAGGGGAAGATCATTTTAATGTTGAAAATCAAAACGTACAGAGGGCTAGGCTGCCTTCTTTATTTTTGCCTTTGGGGCACACATTAGCCAATAATAAAGCCTGTATTGTATCTTCAGACCAGAGCCAGCTTTTTTATGGCTAACTTCCCATATGGAAAAGGGTTTGTCCCATTTGAGGGCATTAAAATACAGCACTTAATGAATCTGTAACTAAAAATCTTTCATCTTACCTTTTGTGCAATACAAGGGGTTACCCGATACCTTCTGATATCTGGTTGGACTTTGTGGAATCAAAAAATAGAAAAAGAACAAATAATAAACACAAGGCCCTGGCTCAAAAACAAGCCTCGAAGCCCCTTGTTGCGGCATTTCCGTAGCAGAGCCACTGCGCACTGTCTGGGCTCCGCCCGGGGACCGGCAGGGCCATCGGGCCAAGCATATAGGCCCTCCAGACGATTCCATCGGTCCTTGTCCCCTTAATCTCCACGCTGCACCTCAGATCTCAAGCAGCGTCCGTGGCGCGGGCTCACTTTAATGGATAGAATCTATTTTTCATGAAAAAGCAGGAAATAAGCTGTCTCTTTCATAAAAAGATTTACAAAATGTAATCATTGTTGAAATATTCCCTTTGAACTGCCGTGTCCACGGGGGTCTCCGGCTCCCAGAGTCCTGCTTCATTAGAACCCCTCACCAGCGGCTCCAGAAGGCAGGTACACTGGTGGTGCCGCTTTGATGTCTTGAATGAATGAAAGAAAAGCACAATAAAAAAGAGCTGTTGATCAAGCATAAAATACTCTTTAAGCTGACAGAATAGCAGCGTTAACACACCCTAAGCTGCTTTTAGTTTTTCCCTTTTTTCCTCACATTTTCCTGTGCTTTGTGTACAGTGGGGGTTTGTATTTTATAAGAAGTCTCTGATCTATGTAGTATGCCATTCACTAACAAAAACCAAAATAGGATTGTTTCTGTCCCACTTGGTTGCCTGACGACTCCCCCCTCCCCCCTCCCTTCTCCCCCTCACCCCACTTCCAAGGCGTGCAGTTTAGCCTTGCAAGGCAAGGACCCAAATGCCTTTCATAAACTTGAGCCAATTCCTTTTGTGTGGTTGATTTCACCGCTCTGATTTTAATACCGCAATTAAAGACAGATTTTTATTTTCTCAAGAACTTTCTCTCTTGCAACTGGGGAAATGGAACTGACGCAGCTGCTACTTTTAACTAAGAAATTATATCATTAAGTAAGAGAAAGCCACCTTGTTGAGCGATGACATTCTAAAGGCACTGGTCAGCCTTGGGTCTCATGGGGACCGTCAGCCCTGTGCACGTGTTTTAGTGAGAGAGCCCATCCACCCTGGCTCTCTGGTTTCCTGTACTTGCCTCTACCCAGGCATTAGCTCAGTGAATCCCCACAAAACCCAATAAAGTTGTGATCTCCATTTCACCGAGTTTCAAACTGAGACACAGGCGTGCTAACTAACTTGCCTAGGATCACTTAACAACTAGTACATAACAGTGCATTAGTTAAATGGTGGGACTCTGTTAACTGGAACTCCAGATCCCTAGCTTTTACCACTATGCATACAGCCCTCCAGTAAGTCTGCAGAGCAAGTGTGAGTGGGCCAGCAAGCACTCTTTAATTCAGAAGTCTTCCATTTACATTTGATGAACATAGAAAGAGAGACCAAAAACAATGTACACTAAGACAAGTTGGAATATGGTGAATGAGTCAGACTTTGGAACAACAGTCAGAATAACTGGATTGTGTATGCACTCACAAGGTTTGGAGGTGCTGGATGGCTTATTGGGGAAAAGATTAGTGTTTTCCCGTCTTGAGGTTTGAACCAAAAGGAGGTCTTGGCCGGGAGCAGCACGGTCACTCTCCAGGGAGCAGTGGTTTGGACAACTCCTCTATGCTTGTAGTAAGTAGGCAGCCGTCCATGTTACAAAACGATCGCACATGCTACTGCCGCAGTTGGCTGCAGTTGGCCCTGTGGCAACAGCTCTTCAGTCAGAACTGCCTGGGGTGCCTCGGGGAAACCTGTGTCTCTCTCGGGAGAGCTCCTGTCATGGGGAGACATGGACACGTGGCCTGAGCAATGGACACAGCACAGCCATGCTAGAAGTCATCCGTCTGCAGGCCTTCTGGAGCAACTGGCACCAGGTCCGGAACCCTGGAGACAGGGTGTTTCTTCCTTCCTTTACTCAACAGTATGAAGCGCCTACTCTGTGGCAGCCACTGGGCAAGACACTGGGGACGCCCCATGCAAGAAGAAGGTTTTCTTGGGAAGAAAAACAGGTAATTGCAGTTCAGTGACTGTGACAGAGGTACACCTTGGGACTAAAGGCCTAGAGAAAGACCCCTTGGAAGAAGGGACTGCTCATCTGAGGTGGCAGAACTAGCAAGTGTTAACAAAGCCAAGGAGAGGGGCGCAGCTGTGCCAAGGCCCAGCAGGGAGAAGGCATTTGGCTTTGGGGGACCTGGAAGAAGTTTAACAGCCCAAGTGCTGAGTACAAGCGGTGAAAAGATAAGGCCACAAAGGTAAGCCCGGCCAATCACAGCCCATTAATGGTTTAATAGTTTCCTGTACAATAAACAAGTCTTGGTTTAGTGTTATTGAAAACAGGGCTTTCTTTAATTAACAAAATCAGACAAGAAAAATGACCACAGAGATCAAAGCTTGTGGCTGGCAGTACCAATAACTGACACCTGTGTACAGCATGTCACCTTTTTAAGAAGAAACTAGGGTAAAAAAAAAAACCTCTTTCCTCTCCTGTAGTGCAGACTGGTCCTCTCAGTGATCCTTTGAGCCCCAGGACACACAGCTCCTTGAAGTCGCACAACTAGTCCATGGAAAAAGTGGCACTCGGTCCTGGGTCCCTCAGACACTGATGATCAGCCTCATCAGTCAACATATATATATGTAAAAGCCTAAGCGACTGAATGACCGAACGACCGGTCGCTATTATGTGCACTGACCACCAGGGGGCAGGTGCTCAATGCAGGAGCTGCCAGCCCCAATCAGGGCCAATCGGAGCCAGCCGGGGGGAGGGAGTGCAGGAGGTTGGCCGGCCGCAGGAGGTTGGCTGTGGGAGTGCACTGACCACCCAGCCAGCCGGTAGGGAGGGACACCACCCGTGCACGAATTCAGGGGCAGATGCTCCGACTGGTAGGTTAGCTTGTTGCTGGGGTCCGGCCAATCGGGACTGAGTGAGATGGGCCGGACACGCCCTGGAGCCCTCCCGCAGTTCCTCCCTGGCTGGCCAACCTCCCACGTCCCTCCCCAGCCTGATCATGCACCAGCAGGGTCCCTCAGCCTGGCCCACAATCTGGGACCCTCTCACAATCTGGGACCCCTCAGGGGATGTTGGAGAGCCAGTTTTGGCCCAATCAGTCCGAGGGTCCCCACTGTTGCACGAATTCGTGCACTGGACCTCTAGTAGGTTTATAAAGATCCCAGTGTGAGGCAAGCAGGGTACCGGCACCTGGAAGGACATAGAGGTCTAAAAACCAGCACCTTCTTTCTGAACAACGCCTTAAGAGCAAGCACCCCATTTATTGTACTCATCATATCCCCAGCGTTCACCACGTGCGCAGCTCCGAGCTCACAGCAGGCTCCTAGGACTTGTTGAATGCGTGAAGAAAAATGCTCCAAACTGGTGTATGCTAATGTGAGAAGCCGGAAGTATACTCCGAGGCCCCGAGCATTTCCATTTTGTTGGAAGGGGCCAGGAGGCTACCAGGCTTTAGGCTGATTTGCCAAGGACAACTCATTTGGACTAAACAGTGGACTTTAGCTCATCCAAACAAGAACAGGAAGCCAAAAATGACTAACTGGATTAGCGTGACCCAGCAGAGATGGAATCTCCTCAAGAGAGAAGTCAACATGGTGACCACAACTCATGCAGCATTGGTCGGATGCGCACTGCTTGGTGGCTGAGGGAGAGCTAGCCTGCTGGGGGCGCCTGAGCGTGGAGGGAGTGGGGGCAGAGGCCTCTCGGGTGTGAATGTCCTTAAATAACCCACCTGGCCTGGAGAAGAAAGCCAAGTGTCACACCCAGTTCTGGATTCCACATTAACAACCTCCTTCCGCAGTGTTCAACTTTGCCCTTGAGGTCCTTTGTTTAACTTTTTAATTTGAAAAACAGATTCTGCTGGGTCACAGTCTGTTCCGTCCTCCCCACCCCACCCCCCACCCCCACCAGCACCCTCTCTTTTTCTTTTGGTTAAAGTAAAATATAGCTATCTCAAACAGACTTGTATTTCCTTTTGTTGCTAAAATATACATCCGGCCCTCTGAGTGAAAAGGGTTCATAACAGACCTTTAAAAAAGTTGTTATTTGAATGTTTGTTGTTACTAAGGAGTTGAGTCTTCCCCCAGCAACCTCATGACCAAAGAGTGGAAAATAGCCTCAGTTTCCTAATTGCTCTCCATGTGGCACAAGAAAGGAAAGCGCCAGCCACTGTCGAAGGCACCTACTGCCATTTCAGGCTTCCTGTTTCGGATGCAGCCGGATAGATTTTGTTTATGGTTCATAAAACCTGACTACTGTGAATAGTCCAGAATTCTGGCAGAATGGGATCCGAACTTTCATGGAGCTGTAAATTAAGGGGCGGGAAGTGTGACAAAACTCCTTAGAGAATGGTGGGAAAAAAAGTCGTGCTGCAATGGTTAAATGAAATTTTATAAGCACATTCAGTGTGGAGCTGTTTTGCATTACATGAGTTGAATACCTTAGAGACGCCACATCTGCAGGCACTTTATTAAATCCTTAGTCAGCACTTTCCAACCTGATGAGATTACTTCTTCATTTGACTGGAGAAAAGGAAAGCTGAGCTCTGGTCCTGGACTGCAGATTTCTTTTGATGTTTCACCTTGAACACGGGGAGAGGACAGTTCCCCCCTTCTGTCCCCCCAGCACATCCCAATCTGGAGGAACTGTGAATGTAACAGAGCAATTTTACTTACCCGGAGCCTTGTGGGAGTGTGGATTTATGGACTTCCAAAACAACTGTAGCAGAGTGTTCCCGGGGGAAAAAATAGATCAAAGCCCCGTGTTTACTTCCTTAATGTAAATGTATCAAGATAACATCATCCCATATTGTATTGCAATATTAGGACTCACTGCAGATAAGGGACAGAGATTCCTTTGTAGTTCGTCTGGATACAGTAGGTTAGATGAGGGGCTATAAAGTATGAAGGCAGAACCCATAGGAAACCTAAGCTGATGTCAGTAAACCTGAAGACGATTTTTTTACTCTCCATAAATGAATTTTGTTTAATGTGGCAACATTTTCCTAGTGATTTGCTACTCAACCCCAACAATTTAACAATCTCCAATTTCTTTCATATTTTTCTTGTATGACCCAAGAAGAAAGTGCTCAGAATTGTTCTTCAAGGAATGTTTTGAATCTTGCACTGCTTGCATAATGAATTTTACAAGAAAATGTCACAAGAGAAAAATGGCTTTTTCCAATCATGGAAGTTTATAGAAATTGGGTGGCTTATAAATGTGCAACTATTATACTCATTATAACAAAATCGGGGGTATTTTCAGCTACAAACTGATCATGAGAAAATTCGGGAGTATGCATGAATATTTATTACTATGATGATTATTATTATCATAACTGCAAATGAATGATTTAATCAGAGACCTATTAAAAAAATTATCAGTGTGGTTCCCCTAACCCAACCCCCTTCCCATTCTGGAAAGCCTTGGTCAAGTAGCGGGTTAATTGTCATGAAGATTAGTGTGATGTTGAAATAAGTACTAATGGTCAAATTACAGGAGTGAAAAAGTTTAAGAATAGGTTTTGGTTTGGGCCTGAAAGAGTTAATTAAGTTTTTTTCACGGGTTATTAAAGACCCCCAACCCAAGCCTTCAGGAGTCATATTGACACCCCACCACAGGGCAACTCGCTCCTCTATTGACATGTTGCTGGTCTGAGCACAATAGCCTTCTGTGTCTGCAAATCATTGCTAAAATCATCTCAAGGAAAAAAAAAAGTTTGAAAGCTTTAACGTTAGACAAAAGCCCAAGAGCTGCAGTGCGCAGCTCAAAACCCCAGAGTCAGCAACTTCTATTGATTAAAAACTAACCTTTAAAGTAACTCTGAGAGTGTGTGGTTAGCATTTAAATTTAAACATGTCATGAGTTGATTTGTGTTACTGAATACCAACTCAAAAGGAGTAACATTCACATCGCTTTTTTTTTTTTTCTAATTCCCTTAAGCAGCTAAAGTATTTCATGAAATGTCAATAGGGCAAAAAGAAAAAGGGGAGGGGGACAGTGCTGGGCCTTGTAGTTTTCTTTCCCATGCAAATATTCACCCCCCAAAAGAAAAGTGTGGAGAGCGAAACACAATAATTAGTCCTTTGTCTAACTTTCCCAAGTGCCAGAGAAAGACAGATTAATTAAATATACAACGGTGTTGGTTTTTGGAGTGGGGGTCTTGCTTGCTGTGTAGGTCATAAATTAGGCAGAATAAATACTTCAATGTGTTTGCAGTGGGCCTGCTACGTCAGAGCCACTGGAAGGTTGGTGGGAGGAGAGCAGAGGGTTTCTTGCTAATGATAGTCACGTCTGGGTCTGTCTGGTTGCTCTTAGCAACCAGACATGATGTAACACCAGGATGAACTTGAACTTGGGGGACTTGAAAAGAGAACAATAGACCAGAGCAATCAATAAAGCCTATTTCAGTGAAGGATTACAGAGCTGCTCTGGGGTAACCTTGTCGGCAAGGCACACTGAATAGTAAGATGTGTGAAGAAAACTTTTTTTTCCCCGCTTTGCTTTTTAAGAGAAGTGCAGAGGCACTGCAGATTTTTGTAGTGCGCTGAGGTTGCATCCAGAAACTGTGGTGTGGAAAACTGCTCCCCCTGCTGACTCACCGGGTCCCAGGCGTTGGCTTCCAGATCTGTGTCAGAGTTAAGTCTGGAATCTCACAACTGACTGAGAAAGTGTGCGAACAGAAATTGTGAGCATTATTTGTGGCACCCAAAGTTGGACACTGTTTTGTTGAAGAGAGGACTGGGCTCTAAGGTGGCTGAGAGGCAGCTCCTAGGAGAGCCTGCTAAAAAGACAGTTTGGAGTCTGCGTGGCTCTGCCCTCTCTCTCCCTCGCCTTTCTTTTGTCCAGCTAGATTTAGGCCGTGTGCATTTGCCAGGATGATTTCCTTTCAGGACACAAGAGGCCTTATTGTCTTCCTCAAAGCATGTGGTCAGAGAATAACATCTCAAAGTATACAGGATGAGTGGTTTTTCGGTTCGGGTTTAGGTTTTTTCAAGTGCTCTGGAAATCAAAGGTGACTTGTGTGACCAGGAAATCTTATACCAGCCTCCACGCAGCTATCATTTCGCCATTTATCCTGGGGATCAAACGAGTCCTCACTTTACCTAATTGAATCTCTTGGATACGAATGAGCCTCCATCTGACCGAATCAACCCCAATGTAACCCTTTCTTGATCCTGTCAACTCAGAGGTTTTAGAAGCATTCACTTTCACTACAAGTTGATGACGTTTCTGTGAATAATGATAAATGTGGAGAATTTGACCAGGGTATCTCTAGAGGAAAGTTGGCAAAAGCCATGTACTTTTTTATTTCACTCGAGAAACTGACTCTGATATTAAACTGTAATTGGTCACTTTGTTGAGCTTACAGAGAAAGACATGCCAGCGTATAAAGGGAGGTATAACCAGACTATTGCCCCAAACTAACCACCTAAGATTTATGAGAGAAAATGGTAACTGGGCCCAGCAGGCATAGGGAAGGCTCTAAATAAGTGTTGAATGAACAAAATATGAATGCGAGTTATGCATTCCCTTGGCACATCCTAGTAACTAATAGGGTGAAGTTTTGATTATTATATGTCATTTTTGAAGCCATTGTTTTAGAAATGCTGAGCTGGAAGGAGTATTTCACATCATCAAATCTACCTCATGCACATAGAAGGAAACTGAGTATAAGAGAGAAGCTGTGACTTGTCCAAAACTACCCAGGACTTTCAGTATAGGATTTTTTCCACTTTGCCTCCACTTATTCTTATATCACTACTAGAAGCCCGATGCATGAAGATTAGTGCTAGAATGGGCTTTCCTTTCCCTGGCTGCTGGCACCGCCTTTCCACTCTGGCCCCGGAGCCGCCTCTTTCCCCTCCAGCCCTGCTTTCCCACGCTGCCCAGAGGCCCTGAGAGACCTGGGGTGGGGCAAAACACCCCTGTCACTTGGCGTCTGTGTATGCAAATTAACTGCCATTTTTTGTGGGTTAATTTGCATATCACTCCTGATTGGCTGGTGGCATAGTGGAGGTATGGTTAATTTACATGTTTGTCTATTATTAGGTAAGATTTAAAAAATTTTTTTTCAATTACAGTTTACTTTCAGTATTATTTTGTACTAGAGGCCTGATGCATGAATTCATGCATGAGTGGGGTCCCTCAGCTTGGCCGGCGATCGGGGCCGATTAGGGCCATCTCGCTGTGGGGGAAGGGACACAGGAGGTTTGCCGACCACGGGAGGTTGGCTGTGGAAGTGCACTGACCACCAGGGGGCAGCTCCTGCATTGAACATCTGCCCCCTGGTGGTCAGTGCGCATCATAGCGTCTGGTCTACTGGTCGTTTGGTCGCTTAGGCTTACATATATATATATATATATATATATATATATATATATATATATATATTAATTTCAGGTGAACATCAGAGTGGTTAGACAATCATCTACTTTATAAAGTATTCCCCATCAATATTTCCAGGACCAACCTGGCACCATACATAATTATCACAGTATTATCAACTAGATTCCCTTTGCTCTAGTTTACATCCCCATGATTGTTTTGTAACTGCCAATTTGTATTTCTTACTCCCTTCACCTTTTTCACCCAGTCCTCTTCCCCTCTGACAATCACCAGTGTGCTCTCTGTGTCTGTAAGTCTGTTTCAATTTTGTTTATTTATTTTGTTCTTTAGATTCCACATAAAAGTGAAATCATATGGTATTTGTCTTTCTCTGACTGACTTATTTCACTGAGTGTAATACCCTCTAGGTCTATGCATGCTGTCACGAGTGGTAAGATTTCATTCTTTTTTATGGCTGAGTAGTATTCCATTAAATATATGTAACACAGCTTTTTTTATCTGTGAGTCTGTTGATAGGCACTTGTGTTGCTTCCATATCTTGGCTGTTGTAGATGCTGCTGCAAAGAAAATAGAGTGCATAACGGAGTTCATTATTCTTATATCACCATTGATCATGTGTGCCTCTTAAGAGAATGCAGCAATAACATCTTCAGTGCCTACATCTCATTGAATAAATGCTGTGAAAATCATCAAAGGAGACATTCATCACCACACGAAACCACTCCCCTCACTGACTCTTCATTTGATCAACTCTTCTTTGTTGAAAACCTTCTATTGCAGGCACTGTGTCCTCACCAGACTATAAAACCACATATGTATTTCAAGTGGACATAAATACTTTTATTTTGTAGGACACACTCCGAACATTAGCAAACCCCACTGTAGACACTGAATTTCAATTTTAGAGGAGTAAGATCAGTTTCAGTGTCTCAATTATTTACTACTGTTTGTTGCTTCCTTTACTTTTTCCATGAATCCCCCCTTAATCCCTAACAGATCCTGATTTCACAGTTGGAAGGACAATTTGTAAATATATTCTTTTCTACATTGAACCTCTAATTGCTCTTTTCCTTTTCTCTTCCAGTCCTGGTACCTGGGATAAAAGTCGAAGTGTCCCACCATCCACCAGACAGACCACCTGACCCCTTCTCAACTCTGTAACATGGACGCATCCTCAACCCAGCGCGGTTACAACTTCACTGTCAGGGGAAGGGGAGAATCAAATCAACTTGTACATGGAAACAGCAAGCATTATGGTCAAACAGCAAAGGCCATAACCTTTTGGGATTTTTTTTTAACTACTTTTGGGACTGTTGTAATTTTCTCATATGGTGCTGGAAATGGCTGGGCTTTGTAACATATGAAGTGTTTTCATGGTGGCGTGAGCATCAGGTGATGTGGCTAGAGGAGGTCTACCCTTGCTCACTGACTTCCATTGTAACACTTTCCTTACGGAGCCTGGCCGTTTCACAGTATTCCATGAATTTACCCACACAGGTGTGAGCCTTCTGGAGCAATCAGGAGGCACATGGAAAACTAAATCTTTTGTAGTAGCTGAGATCTGCAATATATAACTTACGGGACAGTCAAAGGGCAATGTTTTTCTGTAACATATTGGAAAAAGAAAATGCAGTTATGTTCCTTTTTTCCTTTTTCTGTTAGCTTGGTTTGGTTCGGCAGTCAGCAGTTCAATCTATAACATGGCCCTCAAGGACAGTGAACCCACTCACGTTGCAGAACAATTCTGAAAACGGCAAACTACTACTACTATTCAGTTTTGTAAAAGTTTTGAAATGCTGCACTTACGTTAAAAAAAACAACAACATTTTTTCAACAATTTCAACAATGACACACAAATTCACATGGAAATGGGGAAGATGGTCTGTTTTGACAGAAACTGACAGGAATCAATCAAAACAATCGAATTTTGAATTGAGTAAAGTGCAATTTCATTGGATAGCTAAATATCTTTGTAAGATAGAGATTGTTGAAAATTCTATTTTTGTTTTTCAAGTCCTTCCACCCCAGGACTCTAAATTATTGGGGTAAAAAACAGCCTTGCAAGAAAAAGGGGAGCTATTTTTGCTTTTTATGTTTTTTATTGTTAAACTTGTATCCCTTTAAAAACTGAAGGAAAATTAAAAAAAAAAACACAAAAAAACAAATCTAATGGTGCTTTTACCACAATATGTTAACTACATTAAATGCTAATTAATTATTTTCTGTTATCAAAGCACATAAGTAAAATGAAATCATGGTATCTGTTAATTTCATAAGCTAGAAGTCACTATAATGGATTATGCCAATTCTGAAAATTTTTACATGTATCCGGCAACATAGGATTTATCAGTTATCAGACACTTCATTGTACCAGAGATTGTCCAGAAATTTTAAAGACCTTTGCGCCCCTGAACTGGGCTATGGGAAAAATCATAATAATAATGAAACCAATACTGACACAAATGCTGGTGCCCACTCAGATCAAGGGTACTTGTTAGGGAAAAAAAAAGTTTGCACCCCCAAATGTCCTGTATCTTATGTAAAAAAACACACAAAAAAAAGACAAAAAAAATAATAACAAAAAAAAGTGCAAGTGATTTTTCTACCAGACAGTGAAGCACCCCTTTGCTTCCCATGCAACTTCCAGAAGATTTCCTATACTATACATATATATACGTTCTGGTTGGCAAGCCCTGCTGATCAGAGAAAGTCTCTGCATGTTCTAGTGTTAGTAACTAATTTTTATATAGTTAATGTAGGATAAAGTAGAGTGCATTAAGACACAATATTGTAATCCCTACTCTAGGCACTTGCCTTTAAACTATGTTTTCCAGCCCTTCAGAAGGGTTCTACTACTGTCCTATACAATCAAGTAACTGAAATTCTTGGGAAGACACTTTGCTCCTCATTTCCCCCCCCAAAACAATGTTGTTTTGTTTTGTTTTGTTTTTTTCCTTAATTTGCACGAAAACAAAAATTCCATATCAATGTGCCTTGCCCTGGATAGCGATTATTTGTGGAATTGTTGCACATGCTCCTCTATTGAAAGGGGGTTTTCCCTAGTCAAGCATTTGGAGACACTTTTTGTAAATGTGACTTTTATGTCAGCCATTGTCAGTTTCAACATCTAGAACTAAATAGAGAGTTAGTCGTTCCGCAGGTAGGAGTAGTCTTTATTGTCCTCTGTGGTCCGTGGCAGTGCTATTCTGAGATCTGTAGATGCTTAGAATATCAGTATTTTGGATGTTGCTGCATTTTACAATTTATTTGGAGTCTTCCTTTATTTCCCCCAGCCCCAGATATATGAAAATATGCAATACCTGCTTATATCGTGTAGAAAAGCTTAGCGATGATTAATTTTTCTTTTATTTTTTTTATTTGACCAAAGTCGGTGCTGCACTTGACGCAGTGTGTTTTGGGTGTTTGTCTTTGTACTTTTGTTGTGATTTTTTGAATGCACGTGCGCAGGAAGGGCTCCTCTTAGAGAAGCAGTCAAACTGTGAAGCACTAAGCTGACCCTGCTTCAAGCAATTTTGTTTTTACAACTGTTCCTTTCACAAGCAAGCCTTAAAAAAAAAAAAGACAACTTCCTTTTTCTTCAGCTCCCACACCCCATTTTTCTTAGCAGACTGCAGTCAATCCACATTCAATAAAAAGTATATAATGCCCATTTTTATATGCACGTTTTTAAACTTCCAAGTTCTGAAAATTGTTTACTGGTTATCTCTATTTAAGGAAAAAAAATAAAATAAAACATTTTGGATTTTCATATGTGTCTGATAAGTGGTTGAATAGTCGTTTGGCGCTGTTGTATGGTGTGGTTGTCAGTATATGGTGTCACTTCCTATAGCCAGCCAGCATACTTTGCCTTCCCCCTATAGCACTTAGCTGGGCATTACTTTATTATGACATATGTGCACTAAAAAAAAAGAAAAAAGGAAAAAAAAAAGAAAAAATAGCAGCTTTCAGTGCTTCACAGTGAAGGGAAAAAGCCTAGACAAACATTTTGTCAGAACCTTGCAATAAGCCAAGGTATTACCAGTAAATTGGTTGTATATACAATAAAATTGCACCCTTTTTTTAAAAACAAAACAAACTAAGCAATAGTTTGGGCAGTTTTAGTTGTTTTTAGTGAGCATGTTGTAGTCATGACTGCAAAGAGAGAGAATAAACTGCCCACTCAGAAGATATGTAATTTGTATTGTTGTATAGTTTTATTGATTACACTGATTTATTCTACCCTATTTTATAATGCAGGACTTTTGTAATGTTGTTTAAATGAGGAAAAATTTCTGTCAAATTAGCCTAGTGAAATTTCCAATTGTTCATTATAAAGGCAGCGTTCATAGAATTGCTTTCTTTCCCCCCCCTGCCCCGCCCCCTTTGGGAACTGGATTTAAGTTTAAAACTTTCCTGTTTCCTTTTTTTTTGTAAGTATTTAAATACAGTTATTTTTTTTCTCTCAATGGTATAGCATATTCCTATGCTTGAGAAGTATAGGTCTACTGAAAAACCATTGTAAATGGACGTTACAGGTATGCTGTATTTTGTGAAGGTATTTTGTTGTATTAAGTTTGATGAAGCTAAAATTAGGGAACTCTGAACAGATTTGCAGGAAAAAAAAATGTTTTAAAGGCTTTAAAACATTAGGGAGGCAGTCTAGGGTGAAAATGAACAGGGGTTAAGTATTAAATACACTAAGTTACATTTTTGTTCGTTTCATTGTCCAGAAAGCAGCAGGAAACTGTAGTTGAGTGGTGATCAAGCAGGAAAAAAGCAACACCCACCGTCCGCGCGTTGACCTTGTTAGAGTAGAAGCCCAGAATGACCTTTGAGGAAGGCGTGGGACCCGTGGGACCGGGTGTGCGGACTGACAGACAGACGGAGGGCTAGCGGCATTGGAAGGCCCCGCCCTCCGTTCGGAGACATATTTCCATTTTTTCTCTTCCGTCACATGGCATTAACAATATTGGCAAAGATAACTTCCTCGAGTCACTCTTTTTATTTTTTCCCCTTTGGGAACTGACGTCAGAGGCACAGACACTAAATCCGAATAGTTTTCTACCTACTTTTTCTCCTGGCCCATCCCCCTGCCACACAAATGCGCCTTTTCTGACCCCTCGCGGGCAGCGGCCGGCGCCCTCCCGCCGCTCTGCCCATCCCGAGGCTTTTTCTTTCCTTTGAGGTCTGAGCTCACCTTTCCGTTTCTTCACCCCCTGGCATGAGCAGCTATTTAGTACCAGCTTCTCCCCTCCCCCCCTCCCCCCCCCCCCCCCCCCCGCCCCTCAGTCAGGCGTGGGCTGCTGGGCATCTGTCCCGACACCTGTGCTCTCCACTCGGAAGGTTCCAGTGAGCAGGGACCCAGCCGGAGGCCTGGCGCTCAGCCCGCCCACGGGCACCTGCAAACCCCCTGGGAAGTTGCTCCTGCCCTTCCAAGCCCTCGTCCCCACAGGCCTTGCACCCTGTAGTCAGTGTCAGAAAGTACTGAGGGAATCTGGATTAAGAAAAGCGTTTCTTCCTTGGGATTCTCTGCGGGAGGGGTTTCTAAGAACGTCATTTCATGTACTTTGCATCACGTCTCGGGAAATACCTTGTCGTCCATACCGGTGGTGGTGGTGGTGGTGGTGGTGGTGGTGGTGGTGGTGGTGGTTTCTCTCTCTCTATTTCTATTATCTCTGTCTCTGTCCTTCAATTTTTCCCCCTTTTTTCTGGTAGCAGGCCTCCCATAGAACGAATTGCAAACACACTGACATGGTCACGTAAGGAGAGCTTCAGTGGCACCTCACCCCCTCCCAGACCCGTCCTTGGCCGCTCTCCGAAAGCGGTGCCGCCCACGGGCAGAGCTTTCATTCCCATCGGCTCCCAAGGCCAAGTTCGTCCTGAAGTCAATGCATGTATTTACCGTTTGACAGCCAACCCACTCTGCCTTCTCCACGTCCAAGGCTGTGCATTCGTCTAATTAGTGTCATGTATGTTTTCCTTTCATTTTTCCCAATAAAAAAAAAGCAGTGGGATGAAAATTGCTTTGATATATAGCAGGTAACATTGAAGCTATTCCATAGCACTTAACTGTAGTGAATTCTGTGTCACCAATTCTGAAATCAATTTAATGTTTCATGCAAATCCATTACATGGTGCTATTACAGGCTGACAAAATGATTTACGTAAATGCATTAGCAGTGTTTATCTGCATGACAACTATGCACTAATCTGTCTGAAGAAAAAAAAACAACCTATATCAACTTTGATATCTACTTTCCGTTTACTTCAATCCCTTGCCTTTTTGGTCATTGTTATAATGCCAGCTTTAGGACAGAAAGAATTATAAGAAAACCAGCATAATACCTGATATATTAAAATGTAGTGCCTGTGAAATCTGTATTATATTGCTCTTCCGAAGTAAGATTTTTTCTACACCGGTAGCCTTCGCTGTCAGTCAGTCAGGACCTTCTGGTATAGGTGATGTAAAATAACCGTACAATATTAATGCATGCTATTCCATAATGCTTAGTGAACTGTATGAATATTACTCAAAGTTATGTTAGTCTTTTTTTCTGACTTGGTTCTTGTCAGCTAGGTTTAAAGGTATTTCACTGAGAACGCAAATTCTGTCTTTTCTTGATTTCAACTGTTTTCAGTATTTTGGAGGTATACATTTACTTAAATTCAGTATTACTTGTGTTTTTGTTTTCGTTTTTTGTTTTCTTTTTCTTTCCTAGGGGACAAGCATGGGTGTTTGATTTCAGAAATCAGACCCTGGCAAGACTTTTGTCTAAAAACGACCGTTGATGAATTTCAAGATCTCTGCTGCAAACGCCCTCTGAGGACATTTCCAGGAGCGGGGCGTTTTCCTTGCCCGCCACCGAAGGTCTGCTCACCCCGAGCGTTTTCTCAGTGGACAGTGTTCAGCCAGGTACCCATGCTTGATCCGTCTTCACACCAGACTTCCTCATACGAAAAGGAAAAAAAAAACGAAAAAAAATTCTTTAAGGAATCACTTGGCTATTTAGTTGTATGCACAGTTGCAATATTTTCTTCAAAAATAAAACTCTGTACAAACTTTGGGCCCGATTCATAAGAAAAAGACATTTGCTATTAACACGGGATTTTTAAAATATACTTTTCTGGTCTCAATTTGAAAATACTTTCCAAATTAAGTAAATTTCCATCTCATTTTTTTTTCCTAAATGAGTACCCCCATCTGTGTTTTATGTCCCAAAGGGCTATGAGGAGGACAGGAGAGTGGGGAGCGGATACCAGAAACGCCCAGGAAGATGAGGGCGACCACCTAGACCTGAGCAGGAGGGGCGGCAGCGTGTGCCAGGCAGCACAAGTTTCACATGTGGACTCCTATACTGTTTAATTAAAAAAACCTAATTTCCAAAATGTGTCATCACCAAGTCCTACTGTGTGAACTTTTATATTTTTAATTCCTGAGGACAATAATGTCCAAAAAATCAGGCTGTTTTTCCTGCTATTTTGATGCTCAACTTCCCAAAATAACAAAAGTTTTTGTTTTCCCATTGATTCTATTTGTTATTTTTATTATTATTTTAGTAGGAGTCTATAAATTAGCACTTCTTTTTTTAAAAAAACATCTCAACCCACGGTCGCAAGGCCACTGGCTCCTTGGGGATGGAGATCTGAGAGCTGCCAGCTTCATGCTTCTGCCCTCCTCTCAGAGGGCATCGCCGAGATGCTAACTAGCCCCAGGGCCAGAGCTTTATCAGGCTCCAGGAGGTCCTCCAGGAAGACTTTTAAAGGCAAACACACACTCCCCCTTCCCCTCCAGCCATGACCTCTAACCCGGAACAAAGTTCACTGGGGACTTTTCCCACCACCCTTGGAAATCTGTCCATTCAAGATATCTCGGTTTTACATTTCAAATTGGGAGGGTGTGGGGGGGAGGGGATGGAACACTTCCAATGATAAGAGATCCGTTGTGAAACTGAACACTCCCGTGTTAATAACTTGGTTTGACATTTGTTTTTATGAGCCGGGCCCCCTGTGCCTCTAGATTACTTGTATTGACTTTCATAGTTAGCCTTTTAGTTTTACTGTGTTCTGTGAAAATTTGTAATTGGTTGAGAATCACTGTGGGCGTCCATTCTTATTCAACTAAATCTCCACAGGTTTTTGAGCTGGTGTGGATTAGATTAACTCTTGTATTCAACCATTAGTGCTACCACCTTCTCACATTACAATACAATTACTGGAAGCAAGTACTGCATTTCCTATGCAACAAAAAAGGAAAAATAAAAAATTGCTAATGCTATGGAAACTGTGTCATCATTTGCTTTCAGTCATGCCTGGGTGGTGGTATCTGAGTGCCAGTTATGGGTGTGGATCGAGGCTCCCCCGGAAGACTGGTCTTTCCGCACCATGGAGTTTGTGTCATCCTTGATGGATGCCAGACTCATGACACCCTTCACAGAGCTCTGATGGGCAATAATGCTGGTTTTTTCACCTACTTAGACAAATACGGGACTTTACACTCACATAGTGCTTAGTATGTGCCTGATCTTGTTCTGAGTGCTAAGGTACCATATCGAGAGTCAGGAACGAGTAACTGTAGGATACAGCCTCTACCCCTGGAGCGGGGGAACAAAAGAGAAAGGTGGGATTGCCTGAACCTAGGAACTCCAAAGAGGGACCCCCACACAGCTGATACTCGAATCTTTACTGAGAGGGGTCACCATGAGGGTGGGGGCACCACACGGCTGGTACTGAGCCCTGTGGAGAATGTGGGGCGTCTGGTGCTAGGACTGAGGAGTGGGACGCAGCCTCCAGGATTAGTCCTGAGGGGACAGGCGTGTGGGTGCTGGGAAGGCTGAAAGGAGCAGGAAGCTGTTGCATCCACCCTCTGCTGCTGGCATGTGGCAGACAGCAGCTGAAACCAGGAAGAGTCCCCTTCTCTCCCTTCTCTCTCCCCAGCGCTCCTGCCAGTGCCTCTTACTGGCCAGATCTAACTGTAGCCCCTGGCAAGGAAGTCTGGACAATGCAGTGAGAAAACTACTAGCCCCACAGGACAGGGTATAAAAGGATGGGCTTGGATGCCAGAGACAATGAGTCAATGGCACAAATATCCTAATCCATTTAATCACAACCACCCTATGAGAGGGGCCCTATTTTTATTCCCATTTTACAGATGGGGAAACAAATGCAGAGAGAGATTGAATAATTTGTTCAAATAATGAATAAGTGACAGGTGGGCTTCTAATCTAAGAAGTCGGGCTCTAAATTCCATCCTATACTCACTATAATATATTGACTGAATTATTTATTTAATAAATATTTTTGAGTATCTATAATGTGCCCAAAACGATGCCAAGGGCTAGGGATAGTAGGTAGATAAAGACTGGGAAACTCTTCTTGTGAAGTATACAGTCTAGGGCAGCGGTTGCCAACCTTTTGGACCTCATGGACCACCAGTGGTGCGCGGACCACTGTGTGGCGACCGCTGGTCTAGTGGGCAAAGCAGTATTATTCAAATGAACACAGCAGCGAAGATCCCCATGGAGTTGTGATGAGTGTATAGGATGCACATTGCCGTAAAAGCCCAGGGAGACCAGGAGAACAGATAGGAATTAACCAGGCAAATGGTCAGAATGGGGTGCTTGAGGGGTGGGGAGGAGAATGCTCTGGGCAGAGGGAACAGCCTGCACAAATAGCCTGTAGCAGAATGGAGCTTGCCAGCTCTGAGGGATGGGAAGAAGGCCTATTTGAATGAAGAAGAGAAAGGAGAGGAAATATGATGCAAGATGAAGCTTGACATTTAGGTCAAGGCATTGCAGGACCTTGCAGTATATTTTTGTCCTACCCCTAAGAGCATCATGAAACATGTATCCGTCAGATTAGGCTAGGTCTATGCTGTGACACAAACAAGTCTAAAAAGCTCAGCAGCCTACAGCAATAAAGGTCTACACCTCATTGTGCATGTCTGGGGCTTTTATACAGAATCTTCTGATTCTAGGACCCAGGGTAGAAAGCAGCTGCCATCTGGACCAGTGCCGGGTGGAAACACAGGAGTATGGCAAGGCAGGCCCTGGCATTCAACAATTCCATTGGGGATGGACACGCCCCTTCTGCTCAGAGCATGTCTGTGGCTATGCCGTGGCTCCACAGGACCAGGCAGGATAATCCTCCCTGAGAGAGGGCTAGAGAACCTTATCACAAGCTCAGCGGGGGAAAGGAGGCAAAGGTGTGCAGTGTGGAGATGGAGGCCAGCGGGAATGCTACTGCAGCAGAGGCCGTATGCCTGCACCGTGGGGCCATGATGGGGCGGCAGGGAAGTGGGCAGCTCAGAAGGATTAACAAGGATATTAATAGCTACTGTATATTGAGATCTTCTATGTGCCAAGTGCTATAGGTGATTTATGCCATTAAAAGTAAATATTTTCTCTCTTACTAGTACAGCTCTCAAGAAGGTATATATACAGTCTGTCCTCACCCATTTCTGTCCCATGTACAGAGAGTAATTTCACACAACATGTCTTAAAGTGTAAGTTAGAACCTATTACTACCTTTCAGGTACTACTCTGGCCAATAGTAGGCACTTTGGTCTTTAGTATTTGGAGTTAAGAATGAAAGTCAGGCAAGACCACTCCTTTGTTGGTGTGTGCCAGGACAAGCTGTATAGAGGGACAGGGCACGGGGTGAAGGCAATGTCATCAAAAGCACAGACTCAGGAGCAAGGCTGCCTGGGTTGAAACTGAATTTTATTAGCTCTGTGGTGTTAGCAAGTGCCCCAGTTTCCCCATTGGTAGGATGGGAATAATAAGAACAGTACCTAACTACCTCGCTCTGGTGAATATTTATGAATTAACTAGAGGCCCGGTGCATGAAAATTCATGCCCTGGGGTGCAGGGGGGTTTCCCTCAGCCCAGCCTGCCCCCTCTCACAGTTCGGGAGCCCTCAGGGGCGGGAGACGACCTGGCGATCAGGGGAAGGCGATGGCCCCATCACACCTCTGCTGCTGCCACTGCTGGCAGTGCAAGCCTCAGCCGGCCCTGGTTATCTGAGCCTCAGGCAGCCATGGGAGACTGTGAAGCCACCATCCGAGGCTTGCCTGTGCCTTGGGCTGGCCCTGGGCAGCTGGGGGGCTGAGGGTGGGTCCAGCCGCACCATGCACCTGCCGCCCCCCGGCTGGGCTGAAAGGACTGGGGGACTCCAGCGGGGCTGAGGGGACTGGGCGCCGCCATCTTGTAGCTATGGGCGCCGCCATCTTTGTGATGGTGTGACGGTCAACTTGCATATTCCCTCTTTATTAGATAGGATATTTGTGAAGTGGTTAGCAGTGGCCTGGCACATCTTACATGCTATGTAGATGCCATAACTAAAAAACAAGCAGCTCCAAGCTGTGGAGATAGGCATTCTTTCAGGGCACTGATGGTGTAGGCCTTCTTACTTGTCATTTCCAGGCTTCTATGTGGGTGAATTCTGAAAAAAACTTTCATTCAACTAAGAAGGGAAAAGTAGCAAAAAAAAGTATGTATATGTTGAAGGTTTGAGGACAGACACACTTGGGTTTAAATCTTGGTTTCTCCCTTCCTATCTGTAAAATGGGAATTAAGGTGAGATCTACCTTATGAGATCAAGAGGGTTAAATAAACTAATGCATGTAGAATGCCCAGCACAGTATCAATCACTATTATTTGCAACCACATCACAAAGGGGAGTTCCTCAGTTCCTCCCATAACAATGTGGGAGGCGGCCTCTGGAGTGTGTCCATGGCGGGAACTTCCAAGGCCAGGAATTATTATTTGCAATCACGTGACAGCGGCTATTATTTGCAACCCTGGACTGGCGCGTTCAGTGCGTCTCTAAGCAGAGGAAACCTGATGCCCGGGAGGACAATATTGTTCAGTGGAAAGCAGCCAGAGCTTGAGATCAGAGGACGTGGGTGTGGGTCCCACTTCCACCACTTATTGGCCATCTGCTATCACAAAAGGTATTCCACCTGTCCGAGTCTCCGTGGAGAGGCCTGCACAGCTCAATGAACACAAAGGAGCAAGTGCTGGCAGCACACAGCCAAGCACCAGGCACTCAACTCAATTGAGTAGAACCCACGAGAGGCTGCGGTGCCTACTTCCCTCAACCGTGTTGGCAACCAGGGAACCCATTCTCATCGGGCAGGGAAAGGAGGCCACGAGAAGTGGTACCAGTCATCGTTTTTGACCCTTCAAGTTCTGACCGCTGGGTAAAAAGACATGGCTAAATTGTAGAGGCCTTACCGGTCTTCAAGGTGAAACAGGGCTTCCCTTGACCTCTGAGAAATGGACTAGCAGACGTCTATCACCTCTAAATACACCCTTTCTATAGTCGCTCTCCATCTGGCACACTCAGTTTGGATTTCAAGTTCATTACAGTGAGCCCGGGGAAAACGAACAAAAAAATACATGTATTTCTGCTATCACATACCATGTACGTGTAAAATAGAACTGATTATGTATCAATTACCATGAACTCCTTTTCCATTCCCATCCATTTCTTAACCATACCCACCCATTTCTTCACCTCTCCCACATTATGTTGAAGCAAATTTCAGGTATCGTACATTTTATCCATAACTATTTCAGATTACATCTCTAAAAGAAAAGATATTCAAAATACCATTTCACACCCTAAAATATTAACAATAATTCCTTAATATCATCAAATAACCAATCAATATTTAAATACTCTCAACTACCTTGTGATTTTTTTTTTTAATAGTTTGCCCAAACTAGGACCCAATTAAGGTCCATACCCTAAGTCAGTGGTCGGCAAACTCGCGAGCCACGGTTGGCTGACCACTGCTCTAAGTGGTTGGTATGTATCTTAACTCTTTACATCTATAGGGTTCCCTCCTTCTCTTTTATTTTCCTTGCCATTGTTGGCTGAAGAAACTGGACATTTGACCCGAAGAGTTGTTCTCTCGCGGACCACATCTTTATGACATGGTTAAGCATGTTCTACCCATTAAGTGGGAAGTTTGTTCCTGACCTTGGGAGTTGACCCCACGGACACACTCCCAGGGCCGCCTCACACATTGCTACGGGAGGAACCGAGGAGCTCGCCTTGTGTTGGTGCCCTGCGGGCTCTGGAAGCTGTGGGCACAATAACTGGGCCCAAGTGATGGTACTGCAGGAGCTGTTTGCCACCAGCTCCATCCCTGGCTGTTTTGTTTTTGTTTTTTTCTCAGGTAGGAAGAGTGGAGGCAAGCGAGGCTCTACCTGAGTAACAACAACAAAAAAAACTCCATCCTCCTTTGCTACCCACTGCTGACAAAAAGAAAAAAAAAATCCAGCTTCACCTTCAAGGGGAACAAGATTAATAAATCTGGTTGAAAACTCACATAAAAGTGGGTGTGGTTTTGCCTCCTTGTTCAGGAGGCATCCTCTTCCCCGGTGACTCTGTGTCCCCCGCCCCAATCTCCCGCCTTGGGGAAGGAGGCAGCCCCAGGCAGGGAGGAGGAGCTGTCTGATCTGGCTCTGTGGAGCAGTGGGGCTGGATTCTTTTTTTTTTTTTAATTTTATTGTTTAAGGTATTACAAATAGTAGTACATATGTCTCCTTTCCCCCACCCCCCGCATTGAGGGCCCCCCAGCCTCTCCTACCTCCCCCCCCCCCCCCCCCCCCCCCCGCTGCACTTGCCCTTCTCCCTCCGCCCCCTGCCCGCCCTAGTGTCTTGCGCCTGTTGGTTGTGCTTATATGCATGCATACAAGTCCTTGGGCTGGATTCTTAAGGGCCATGAGTTTATCGCATCTTGCTCATTTGCTACTTCCAGTTTCCCGTCATTAATTTTAAACTCCGGCCTGGGCCACTCTCTTTTCCACAACACTACAAAAACTCATGTCAAGTCATTCAAAACAAACCAGACCAACATTATTGAGTGGCTTCCCTGTGCTAGAACTTGGGCCTGGAGAAGGAGATGAATCTGAGATCATCTCAGAAGAGTACAGAGCCTAGCAGAGGAAACATACACAAACAAAATAATTGCAGCATGGTCTTGTAAGAACCAGGAAGACATCCTGTGCCAGGTAATCTGGGAGACGACTCTGCCCGAGGGCAAGGGAGGAGATGCACAATCTAGGCCTTCAAGGATGAGGGAGAGTTCAAGAGCCTGGCTAGGAGATATTAATACCATCAGTGATAATAGTGGTAACAGCTAACATGTACTGAGTGGCCCTTCACAATACACATTGTTCTGAGGGCTTTGCATGCCCTCACACATGTAATCCAGCCCCATGAAGGAAATACAGTTGTTAATCCCATTTTACAGATGAGATTATTTAGTTTCAGTACGTTCCTTACTTATATTAATTACTAGTGGCCCGGTGCACGAAATTTGTGCACATTAAAAGGGGATTAATTAGAGGAAATAATTTAATATTGCTATTTGCCCTTTCTCTATAATAGAAGTGTCAGAGATGAAAGAAAATTAGTAAAATGTATATGAAAACCTTCCTCCTGTCAGAGTCTGGGGCTCACCACGGGACTCAGAGTCAAGTCCCCGCCCACCCACATGCACCTCAAAATCGCGTGAGACCCAGACCCAGCCAGTCCCCCCCATTGGGCTAGATCCAGATCCAGCCAGTCCCACCCTTGTCAAGCCCCGCTGGGCAGGGGGTGTAGCCTCAGGTCCCCTGGCCCGGTGCCAGGATGGGGGGACACAGCCTGAGATCCCCTGTCAAGCCCCGCTGGGTGGGGGCATGGCCTGAGGTCCCCTGTCAAGCCCCTCCAGGTGGGGGGGGGCACAGCCTCAGGTCCCCCGGCCAAGCACCGGGAGGGGGGCACAGCCTCAGGTCCCCCGTCAAGCCCCACAGGGCAGGGCATGGCCTGAGTTCCCCCAACCCAGCACTGAGGGTGCACCTTGAGGTCCCCCGTCAAGCTCCGCTGGGGCGGGGGGGCGTGGCCTGAGGTCCCCTGTCAAGCCCTGTGGGGTGGGGGGCGAGGCCTGAGGTCCCCTGTCAAGCCCCACAGGGCAGGGGAGGGCATAGCCTCAGGTCCCTGCTGATTGCTCATTAAGGCTCCTTAAGGGAACTTGGCCTCAGCTGTGGGTGCAGCCATCTTTGTGATGGAGTGATGGTCAATTAGCATATTCCCTCTTTATTAGATAGGATTACTACCTGTGTGTGACTTAAAGTGCAAACATTCAGGGGCGTAAGAGGCAGGGGACATTTCTAAATCACAATTAGTTCCGATGGAAGCCCGGTTGACTGCCCTCTTTCTGGTGCCTGTAACAGCACTTGGCACATAAAAGGTACTTTGCACATTGATGGAACGAGCAGTGGTTGTGTCAGGCAGCTTTTGTTTGTCCTCCAGCTCTATTCCCCACCCTTCTCCAAAGTGCTCCTGCTCAGGAGGCTGACCTGTGTGGGCCACATCTGTGGGCTTCCTTGACCTCCAGCTTTCCGTTGGGATCGGTAGGTAGATTGGTCGGAGGAAGGACAGTGATATCAGGGTATCTATTTCCCTGACCCTCTCCCCAGGTCCCCTCTGGCTGGTGGCATTCCTCCTCAGAAGGTCACAGCTCCTCTCAGGATGGCTCTCTGTCACTGACTTTCTCCTTCTAGGTTCTGATAATGCTCCCTTCCCCCACTGCCTTAAGCATGGGGTTGTAAGACCTTCGGGGTACTTCTGTCCTTTACAATTTCTCTACATCTTGCCTACACCTTTGCAAATAGCCTCTGTATTAAACCCTCTCAAATGAGCTTGAGTTGAATGTGCCACCAGTTTCCTGCTGGAATCCTGATAGTAGTCAAGCTAGCACAGGTCTCCGGGATCTTTCTCCTCAAACTCCAGCAGAGGCGCAGACGTATTCCCATGATGGATGTCAACACCATAAATCTCTCCATCTTCATGTATCTTAGACGCAGAAGGCTGGAGTCAACCTTCAGAGGTCAGAAGTCCATGTCCCTGCCCCCAGCTAGGAACCCCACTCCACTGCTCCTGTCATGTTGAGGGAAGTATAATCTTACTTTGAAGCTAAGGAGACACCATAACTCACTCCTGGGTCTTCATATTCCCTGCCTGATAAATTTTCCTCCCGTCTCACACAAACCCCTCCTGCTGCAGGTGAGGCACATTTCTTTTGTCTGCTGCCTGGCACGAGGTGAACAGAGCGATCCTTCAAATTTGAAATTAGGCATTAAATCATCTTCACCTGCTCTAGCTCTGAAGTGCAGAGAATCTACCCGTGCTAGTCTCAAGTCGTCAACCCGCATGTTCTAGGACAGTGGTCGGCAAACTGCGGCTCGCGAGCCGCATGTGGCTCGCGAGCCGGGGTTTGCCGACCACTGTTCTAGGAGAACCCTACACTGCAATGAACCTGTACAAGAATGAATTCCACAAGGTTTGTCAGGGGAAGGAGGGAAAGACAGAGCCCAAACCTCCACTGAGAAATGGCTGCCTGGGTTCGGGACAGGAGTGATGGGGATTCTTCTTTTTCGATTTACTTACCAGCTTTCTCTCCTGACCCTGAATTCCGGAGGGTGTTGGTTTGCTGGTAGTTCCAGTCCTGACAAACACAGCTGCTCTGTGGACAGAAATCCACCTGTGCCTTCCCTTCGTCCATCTCCCCCCAATTGGGCTTCCCCTGGAATTGAGCTGAGCCCGCCAGGAACCAGGAACAGCAACACACCTGGGATCTGATAAGCCTCCAAGCCTACAGACCATTGCTTTAAAATAAATTATACTGAATTTCAAAAGTTTCTTGCCAAACCCTGATGCAAAAAAAAAAAAAAGTGCATATATATAACAATTATATATTTTAAACCATTTACCTAGCTTTCTAAAGTGTTCTTCAACCTGATACACTTTGTACTCATTCCTAGATTGGCAAATATAGTCACAGAGGGCCTTTCCCTCGTTCTTACAAAGACCTAAATGCCTCACCTATCCACCCTGTTTAGTCCTGCGTCAATTACTAGCCCACTGAGAAATCAGAAAGTCAGCACAGGAGTAGGTGCTTGGCTGCATCATAGGGTCGCCCATTTAGTCATTGAATCCTCCCAGGAGCCCAGCAAAGTAGATGCCATTAGTCCCATTTAGTAAGTGAAGAAACTTTAAGACACAGAAAAATGGAAATTACCCAGCCAGTAAGTGTGAACCACAAGGGTTCACCTCCGAGCCCTGAACGCTGAGTGAAATCTATTTAGACAAAGAGAAGTGCAGCAACTGAGACTATAGAATATTTATACCCAAAATGTGCTCATAACTAGAATTTGTAGGTACCTCACAGCCCTTCTTTCAGAATAATCAAGGAGGAACCTGAATAACTTTAGCACCACTTGAGTGGCTAAAGTTTTGAAAAATTCTTGTCCTTTGAGAGTGGGTGGTCAGACCAGGAACCATCAAGGGAACCACTGGTTCCCTGAGCACCACTTAGAGGGGTGTTGCGTCTGCAATGGGCTGAGTGGGGAGCATGACTCCTGAGGACACACAGCCTGTCTATTCCACAGAGCAAGCAGAATTCTAATCCTTTGAGAGCTCGTTAGAAGTTACGTCAGGGCAAATCCTCGGCCATGGCAGGGAGAGCCAGGGGTTTACTGATGGCACCGCGAGGGGAAGTCAGAGATTCACACTCTGTGGCACTGTCCCCTTGAGTGACCTGAGCCTTGTGGTCTTTTGGAATTGAAAATACACAGGATCTTCCCAGCTGCTGTGGCTCAGTGGTTGAACATCCACCTATGAACCAGGAGGTCACGGTTCGATTCCCAGTCAGAACAAATGCCCCGGTTGCAGGCTTGATCCCCAGTGTGGGGCGTGCAAGAAGCAGCCGATTAATGATTCTTTCTCATCATTGATATTTCTATCTCTCTCTCTCTCTCCCTTCCTCTCTAAAATATATATATAGGTTGCTTGGATTCGTTACCTCTGACACTGTTACATGCTGATTCATCTTAATCCCTTTAACTCTGAACCTCAGCATGCCTCATTTGTAAAGTAGGGCTTCTCACAGGTGAGGCAAGTCCTTGGTAAGCAAAGAGAGGCCCTACGAAGGTTGACAACTGAGTTTTGTTTTTTGTTTTTTAAATATATTTTATTGATTTTTTACAGAGAGGAAGAGAGAGGGATAGAGAGAGACATCGATGAGAGAGAAACATCGATCAGCTGCCTCCTGCACACCCCCTACTGGGGATGTGCCCGCAACCAAGGTACATGCCCTTGACCGGAATCGAACCTGGGACCCTTGAGTCCGCAGGCCGACGCTCTATCCACTGAGCCAAACCGGTTTCGGCGACAACTGAGTTTTAAGGGCTGAGAGAAATGCAGCGAAGAAGTGGCATGCCTAGAGTCTGCCTGGGAGAGCGAGCTAAGTCTCGAGTCCTTAGGATCCTCACTCCCTCTCTCCACTGTCTCATGGCCTAGCTTTGCTCAGTCCAAAAAAAACACATACACAAGAAACGGTGCTCTTCCCTTTGGTACATCCGGCTCACTTCTACTGAAATATTCGTTGGCTAAGCCCAGATTGAGCCTTTGTCAGAGTGGGCAGCTCGGGTTGCCTCTGGGCCCACCTGGGTCCGGGGCTCTTTAGCTGAGGCTTCCAAGTTGTGATGCATACAGTCCAGCCACAGGCAGCATCTGAATGATGCTGTGCAAGTGGCCCAGGTGTAATAGAACGTCCCTGACTTCTGCTTTCTCAGGGTCTCCCAAGAGGTCACGTTGGCCTCTTTCATCTCTTCAACTTCCTGCCTTAACCCATCTTATTGAGGCTAGATTCCCAGTAAATTAGTTGAGTGGGGATTTTCCCTGGGCACCTAGCAACTATGTTTCTTGTCCTGGAAACCCAAAAAAATGATAATGACTCTCTGAGGCAAGGGAACTCGGACGGTGGAAGCTCTGCTAGCTTCTTGGGATGGGAGATCTGAAAATATCTTCCTTATTTCTGGATCTATTATTATAATGAGAGCAAATATCAAATTAGTATCTCTATAAATGGGCATGCATTTCTGAAGACCAAGTGCCAAGCACTGTGCTAAGGGCTTCTGTTGCAACTATTATCTCATTGGAATTAAAGGTAATAAAATAATCTGTGCATCCTAACTGAGATGCCACAAAAATACCTAGTATTAATGACGTGTGTTCTCATCTGCTCCTTTGGGGCCACTCATTGCTCCCCCAGAACAAACATCCATAAGGTAAGCTGGAAGTGCATTGATTACTCTGAACAGAGCCCATGCCCAAAGCCAACACCTGCTCTTTTACACATAAAGCTCAAGGAGACTGCTCTCATTGTCCGACCTCACGCATTTGTGCAGACTCTGAAGATATCAGAATGTTCTCCTTTCTTGTCCAGGAAAGAAATGATAAACGAGTTCTGGGAAGGGAGAGGCAGAAGGAGTTTTAGAAGGAAGAGGAATGGTGTTGAGAATTTCATCTCATGTCCCCCTTTGTCCTGAAAGGTGGGGGAGGAGAGGCTTGGGAGTGGAGGAAGGAATATCAATATAAGAAAGTTCTGAGGGCCAGGCTGCAGTGGATTAGTGGTTGAGCATCAACCTATGAACCAGGAGGTCATAGTTCGATTCCCAGTCAGGGCACATGCTCGGGTTGTGGGCTCGATCCCCAGTGGGGCGAGTGCAGGAGGCAGCCGATCAATGATTCTCTCTCATCATTGATGTTTCTATCTCTTTCTATCTCTCTCCCTCTCTCTTCCTCTCTGAAATCAATTATATATATAAATTTCTGGGCAAAGAGGGAGAGCAATATGAGAGGGGCAATCCCATGCTGTCCTGGTGGAGACATGGACATTGGAAAGTGGACGTTCTATTACACTTGATGAGGCAAAAGGGAGCATGACAGAGATGTTTATGAGCAAGCCCGAGGGAGTGAGGAAGGAAGTGGTGCCCCCCACGTGAATCGCTCATACCAGGGGCTGCCCAGGAGCTGAGGGTGTCCTAGAGAAAGCAACCCCCAGGTATCGTCTGACCAGACCAAAGGGACAGCAGCGTCTCTGGCAACATAAGAACAAAACACAGGAGACACAGGCATGTGCACCCCCTTTCCCACTGCTGCCCAGCTCTGATCACCTCAGTGCCCCTCAAATTGGAACTGCCTCCAGAGAGGGGAGAGAAGAACTGGAAAGGTTTTGAATGTGCACCTGATAATTCTAAGTTTGACAGAAATCACCAATTGTCTGAATTTAACCCAAAGTATCTAGATTGAGTTGCCTGCAGGAAGACAGCTTGGAAGCTAAGAATCAGAAATGAAAGCGAGTTACCTTCTTACACACCCAGTGATGACTGTGGAACTGCAGACCCTCCACAGCTGTGAGTAGCCACGAGTCAAGGGAGCCCTGGCCCAGACCACGGAGCTGACTCCCCTCTTGGGACGGGAGAAGGAATAAAACCTCTCATTGTTTTGACTTTCCTGTAGCAATAAGAACAAACTACGAATATATCTGAGTGAATTGCCCTGAAAAAAATAGTAAAGATAACGACAACAATTACTACCCAAATTGAGAACTGCGTGCTAGGCATTTACCAATGTTATTTTATTCAAACCAATGAAAATACTGCCTGCATCACAACAGAAATGTTATTCTGCTTCGTTTAGGTGGGAGGGAGGACAGTACCATCCGATTGTCCTTTCCTAGTACTAGTAGCCCCTGGAGCTCAGAGTCCCTATCAACTAAGATGAGGAGAAAGGCCATAAGTAGAGATGAGGTGCATGAAGATATAGGATTCCTAACACGGGTACTGCCCCACCTCCTTACCCTGCCTTTCTGACCAGCAGGACCCCTGAACTCTGGATCCCAACTGAGGTAGAGGATCAAGGGCCAGGGCTTGGGGACAGCCAGTTGGGCACTTGCTAGGATGCAAAAGTTAAGAGGATGCCCCAAACTCAGTAATCAAGATAAATACTATTTTACTACAAATATATTTAAATAAAAATAGTGCAAAAATATTTGTGATGAATAAAATATCAAATTTTTAAATAAACACAGTTTTATTATTACTTGTTTTTCCATCTGTCTTGGGCTCTGGTATGGCTCAGCATGTCAATGTCACTGATGAGAGAAAGAAAGAAAGAAAGAAAGAAAGAAAGAAAGAAAGAAAGAAAGAAAGAAAGAAAGAAAGAAAGAGAGAGAGAGAGAGAGAGGGGGGGGGAGGGAGGGAGGGAGGGAGAAAGAAAGAAGAAAGAAAGAAAGAAAGAAAGAAAGAAAGAAAGAAAGAAAGAAAGAAAGAAAGAAAGAGAAAGAAAGGAAGGAAGGAAGAGAGAAAGAAAACTATTTTTATTTATAGGCCACATGATTTGTTATGAAGAAAATTCAAGGAGTCTACAAAAAAAAACAAGTTTCTACAAGTAACAAATGATATTAGTAAGAGTATTAATCTGCTTGGGCTGCTATAATAAAACATCATAAACTGTATGTATGGCTTAAACCACAGAAATTTGTTTCTCAGTTCTGGGGGTTGGAAGTCCCAAGGTGCTAGTGAGGTGGGTGTCATTGTGAGACCTCTTCTCAAGATGGACTTCAATTTTTAAAGCACCATTTATAACAGCAGCCCTCCCCCAAAATATTTAAGTATAAATCTAATGAAATATGTTCAGAATCTATATGCTAAAAACTACAAAACACTGATGAAAGAAATTAAATGAGACTTAAATAAATGGAGAGGTACACAATGCTCTTGAATTGAAAGACTCAATACTGTCATTTCATGTCATTTCTCTCAAAATTGATCTGCACTGTCAATGCGATCTCAATAAAAGTGCAGCATAATTTTTTGTAGATCTCAACCATCTGGTTTCAAAATTTTTATAGAAAGGCAAAGTGAATAGAATAGGCAAAATGATTTTGAAATAGAGGATTAAATAGGAGGTTTCACACTATCTGATTTTCACGACTTCCTGTAAAACGATAGTAATCGATGCAGTGCAGTATTGGCAAAAGAATAGATACATAGATCAATGAAACAGGGTAGAATCCAGAAAAAGATTCATATAAATGCAGTGAACTGATTTTTGACAAAGGTGCAAAGGCAACTCAATGGTAAAGGTATAGTCTTTCCAATGCATGTTGCTAGAAATTGGTTATCCACATCAAGAAAAAGGAGGAGGAGTGAGAGGAAGGGGGAGCACCCCAACATATACTTCACACTTTGTACAAAATTTAACTCAACATGAAACATAGAACTTTCCTATAGAAAAAAATTAATAAAAATTCTAGAATACAATGTACCACAAAATATTTGTGAGCTTGAATTTTGCAAACACTTCTTAGATACAGCAGCAAAAGCATGATCTATTTTTATTCGATTAAAATATTTTGCTTTTCAGAAAACACTGTTCAGAGAAGGAAAAGAAAAGTCACAATCCAGGGAAATTATTTTCAAAGCATATATCTAGCAAGGAACTTGTTTCTAGAATGCATAAAGAACTCTCAAAAATCAACAATAATAAAACAACCCAACTAAAAACAGGCAAAAGATTTGAACAGATTATTCATCAATGAAGAATGGTAAATTTTACTGTATGTAAATTTAAAATAAAATTTTAAAAACTTTTTAAAGACTGGCATGTGCACCCTTAAGGGATTTAGCTAAGTTAAACTCACATAACCTTTTAAAGTTTACCATATATGTTAGCAAATAAAAAGAGATGGAATTGATGTACTAAACTCAAGAATTTTTTTAAACCACTAAATTATGCCCAAAGAAAGTAGAAAGAAGGCAAAGATAAACAGAAAAAAATAATAAAATATAAAACAAACACACAATAGAGGTCAAGAAAGCCCTAAATTGGTACTTTGAAACAAGTAATAAAATTGAATACTCCATGGAGAATGAGAAGCTTAAATACACAGATAAACAATGTCAGGAATGAAAAAGGAGACATAACTAAAAATGAGGTAGTCATTAAAATAATATTTGAGAAATTTATCAAATAATTTTATTCCAACTAACTAGAAAATATTGGCCAGCCCTAGGTAGGGATTTTGGCTCAGTGGATAGAGCATCCGCCTGCAAACTGAAGGGTCCTGGGTTGGTCCTGGTCAGGGCACATTGCCTGGGTTGCAGGCTTGATCCCCAGTAGGGGGCGTGCAGGAGGCATCCGATCAATGATTCTCTCTCATCATTGATGCTTCTATCTCCCTTCCTGTCAGAAATCAATAAAAATATATTTTAAAAAATATGTTAAAATCCTGACATTATACAAAATGGAAAATCTGAACTGTCTTACCAAAATGAAAGAAATAAAGAAAACTCCTGGTTCTATTATCTCCAATGGTGACTTCTACCAAACCCTTAAGGAAAAAAAATATGTTAATAGTTCATAACTCTTGCAGAGAATAGAAAAAGAGGGACCCCTTAATAGCAAAATTTGGCAAGGTTATTATGGGAAAGAAAAATTGCAGACCAATCTCACTGATGAATATAGATGGGGGGAAAAACTAAACAAAATGTGAACACTGAATCCAACTTTATAGTAAAAAGACAGCACAACTGGTTTGTTTTATTCCAATATTTTTATTCCAATAATGCAAGGTTAACTTAGCATTCAAAACTCAAAGTAATTCACCATATCGACAGAATAATGGAGAATGTGTGCTTGCGATAAATCATTGATTTTTACTTTGTGCATTTATCTGTATTTGCGGTCTCTTTCAGAACTTAAAAAATAGTAGAATGCAGGCATGTAAGGCAGATGAGGCTACCTTGAACTTCACAGATCTTTTACAACGAGAGACACTGGGCCGTGTGCTATTTTGAAAAGGTAACTGAATGGCGGAGCTTGCAAGGAAGAAAGAGAAGTCCTTAGGCGCAGAAGGATGGCGGACACTGAGAACCCAGTGGCAGCCTCATGAGTGGGACATGGGGCCCCGGTGCAGGTTCCATCTGTTTCTCTGTAACTGGTCTGTAATTGATAGTCAGGAGCTGGTGCATCTTCCTTGATCCAGGTACACTGTCTGGGAGGGTAAACTGGAGTCATTTTGAGGGCAATTGGGCCACATGTGTCAAAAACTTTCAAATTGTGCATGTGAATTGACCTAAAAATTCCACTTCAATAAATGTATCCTAAGGAAACGTATGCCAAGGAAATACTTAGGGGTGTGCACCAGGATCTTGTCATAAGAATGACTAGACAAACAGAACTACAGTGTTGTTCATAATTTTGAAAAGGGCAGAAATAACCTCAATCCTCAAAGGTGGAGGACCAGTTACACAAACTCCGGTACATTCTTAAAATGCAACATACATATTAGTGGGACCCTGAGAGTGTCTGCAGCCCTTAGTTAGAGAAGTGTGCTTCTTAAGACGGAATGACGAGACTGTCGAGCCTTACATGAGAAGAGGAGGAGCAGACAATTATACAAAGAGATATCATGCTTTTTAAAAAGTGGTGGCTGTATATAAAAGAGAAAAGGGAGCCCATGTGTGGGGGGAAGGCAAAGGTTAACTGTGGTGATCTCTGGGTGGTGGGATTTAGAGGGCTAATTATTTTCTTTTTGCTTTCCTCTAGTTTCCAATTTTTGCCATAGTGAACATATTATTTAAGCAAGACAGGAAAAAAGCAATTTATAAAAATTTTAATGGACCACCTGGATTTCTTTTCAGGGCTGTTTTCCACAAAGAAACCAATTTTTTCATTGCCTCTGAAGAGCTGTGTTAATGGGGCTGGCACGTTGAAGACAATAAAGGAGATAGAAACCTCCCTGGAGCGTGGGACAGCATTCAGCACACAGTAGGCCAGCAAATAAATGGTTGAGGAAAATGATGGTTGGATGAGGTGTTGGGGGCAGAGAGGGTTACTAGGTGTCCCCTAACGTGAGAAAATCACTCCTATTGCAGCCTCCCTTCGCGTTGCAAAGTCACGCCTTAGTAAAATAAACAATGACCATATGTCATGAGTCCCCAATGTGGCTCCAGAGTTGTGAAAATCTAGAATATTCTTCCTATAAAGGTTTGAGCCTGTGAGTATGTGGGCTCCAGCTCCTACCCACTGCTCAGGCAGCTGGTCGACCTGGACTCCAGTCTCCGCAGAGGTGGGGCATGTGCTTCGCAGAGAGCCTTTGAGGCCAGAAGGCTTTGGCATTGATGACATGTCGTCCTCAACATTGCTCGTCTTCTTTTCGGGGGTATTGTCATTACCACTATGTCCCGAAGGCATTACCTGAAACAACAGCCTTTTAAATCCATGTTATGGGCGGGTCTGACTATGTCACCTCATTCTGCAATGTAAGTGCTTCTGATGCTGCGGAGAGGAAGAGAATGGGCGCCGATTCTTAAAACAGGGCATGAGTCTAATGTCTTTCTTCCACCAGAGACAAGCCAGGGACTGGAGATATTTATTGGTTCGGTACTTCAGCAACATGGTATTAATTGTCTTTGAGTGTTTTGATAGGTAGTTAGTGCCAGGGTATTAATGAAAACAGCCCCACTTCATTTTAAAATTAACGGCTTGGCCATTGAACAACAGGAGCTGATAAATGATGGCAATAAATTTGTGATGGAGATTTATGTCCTCGTAACTCAGAGCAGGGCTGTGGGCATGCTCAGTGGGGTGGGGAGATAAGGAATACCAAAAAAAGTAGCTTTATCCAAAAGAGAATTGCTCCCAGATTGTTGGTGAGCCCATTCGTCACCTTTTTCTGCGATACCACAGGCTGGTGTGGACCTGGCCCCCAGGCCCCGGGAAGGTCCCAGGCCAACCTGCAGGAAAGTGCTCCCCGACCTGCGGGAAGGTGTTTTCTGGCTGCCTCTCTGGACCATGCCCGTGTCAGCCTCGCTCACCTGCGCTCCTGCCAGGCCAGCTCCGTGGACACAACTAATATTTCCTCCGAGCTACCCATGTTGCTAAGACATGGGAAAGTCAACCCAGAGGGACACAGCAAGGAGGGAAGGAAAGACCTTTGCACAGTTATTGTCAGGCTCTGGGCTAGGTGCCTAATTTACATAATTCTGTCTCATCTCTCTGGCAATCTTGAGCAGTAACTCTTCCTAACTCTGTTTTTAGAGAGGAGGAAGCTGGAACTCCTCACACTGAAGTGCTTACCCTGCGCCCGCAGTGTGCTTGCCTGGGGACCATGGCGCAAGGAGAATGGGGAGTTGGGTGGAGAGTGGGGGCGGATTTGGAAAACCCAGAAGCCAGAGTGGGAATCCCAGGTCCTCCACACACTCGGTGGGTAATTTTGAGAAAATTATTCTATGCCCACAAGGGTTTTCTTCTATGTCAACAGAAGATGATAACACAGCCATCCTAGGATTCTTGGGCAGGTTAAATTAAATGATAAAATGAAAGCCAACTGAGATGGGATTCCAAGCCAAGCTTCCTATTTTTAGTTTATTAGTTTATTTTTATTGAATTTATTGGCGTGACATTGGTTAATAAAGTTACATAGGTTTCAGGTGTACAATTCTATACTACATCATCTATTGTATGTTGTATTGTATGTTCACCACCCCAAGTCAAGTCTCCTTCCATCACCGCGTATCCCCCTTTACCCTTTTCTACCTCCTCCTCCCTCCCTCCAGGTTTTTAGACTCCAAAGTCTTGTAACTTAACTACAGAAACTCATGACCCTGGAGATCCAGAGGCCAAATCTAGAGCTTCAGAGGCCAGTAGGGAACTGAGAGTGAGGCCACTCAGGTGCGATGTGGGGCTTGGATCTGTAGAGGGATGAAGCTGGAGCAGCATTATTCATGCTGGGGAAAGGTCACAGCGAGGTCAGCAGCCAGGCATATGGATTAATACGGGATGGAGCAAAAGTAGGTTTACAGTTGTGAGTCTGCAAAACAGAGTTTATTCTTGTATTATTATTCATTATTATATTATTTTTCCATATGAACAACTATAAACCTACTTTGGCCCCACTCTGTATGTACTTGCCATATGGGAATGACAGAAAAATGCTCCCAAAGAAATTGAGAACAAGGGAAGGAAAATCGGCCCCTGAGAGTTAAACTGTATACAGCAGCAGCCCCGACTTAAATCTAAGCGAGTTTTAAGTTCTAACCCATGTCTGTTCAAAGCCTGCTGGTCTGAGAGGGGGGGTGGGGGGCCTCGGAAAGGAGAATAAAGGGATAATAGAGAGTCAACACTGGTGGCCATGGGACATCCAAACAGAGTTTCTTTGGGGTGAGCCGAAGGACGCTTGTCTCTGCCTGAGACGCTGCAGGAAGGCGTTACCAGAAGTCATGCTCACTGCACATTTTTTAGAGCTGAAGTCACCTGCTGCAGGAAGACTGGTGAGGACCGCAAAGCCCCCGGGGAGGAAGTTCATGGTCAGGCTCTGGAGCTAACTGAGGGCTCCCAGCACAAGGGACGTTACTGACAGCAGGGTTAGGGCATCGAGACGATTTTTAAATAAAATTCAAAGGTAACGGGACATCCTGTATTTTTATTTGCTAAGTCAAATAAAATATTTTTATTTCTCTTATTAAATTTCTAAAATGCACCAAAGGTTTGAGCAAGTAGGTCCTCGTGCTGCCGATGGAAAAATGTTTAATCTGGTGCGGAATTTGGCAGAACATTTTCAAATGTAATTGTATAATTGTACAAAGATAATAGGAATGAATTCCAGTATTTGCAGTGGCCCAATGCGGAAAACAACTGAAATGTGCATCAATAAGAGCATTGGTAGAATGAGACAGAATTTTCTGTGCAATGTAACATTGAGATTAAGAACACAGGACCTAGCGTCAAAGTGCCTGGGTTCAAATCCTGGCTGCACAAGAGACTGGCTACGAGATGCTGAGAAAAATTATTTACCTTTTCCCTGCCTCAGTTTCCACATTTATAAAATAGGAATACTACAAATGTCTACCCCATAGGACTTTGGGCAGGTTAAATGAGCAGCCCTTATAATAGGGCCTGGCAGGTAGTAGTGCTCAAATAAAGATAGTTACTACTATTAACATTATCATCCCCATTGTAGAATACTGTGGTACTATCAAAAACAACCTTATAGATTTATATTTATTGACGTGAAAAGATGCTGCCATTATACAAGGAAGAAAAAGCAATCAAAACAACATACAAACAACACCCATTTAGCAAATAATTTTTTGAGTGCCATGTCTCAGTTAGGCTCCCTGTGAGAAGTCAGTATAGCCACAGACAGAGCAAGGAACAACGCAGAAATGAACCGTTTCCTCATAAAACCTAGAGGGTCGTGAACAAACGAACATTACAAAATATACGAACAAGTTAGCATTCTCATAAGAGCTATAGAGGAAAATAAACAGGATCATGTAAGAGAAAAAATCTGATCAGGAACTTAAAACACGAGTGAAGTTAGCAGAGCCAGAGCTGGAAGCAGCGTGTGTAAAAGCTGTGAGGAGGGGAAATCTGCACACATTTAAGGAACTTAAAGCCTAGTGAGTGAGCAGGAGAATAGAGCAAGATAAAATTAGAGGGGAAAGTAAGGGTTTGATCATATTGAGCTTTGTGAAATATCAAAAGTCATGTTAAGTTGGGTTGAGTATTTGGGTCTGAATCCCAATACAACCTCACCATCTGTCTTTTTATTTTATTTGTTCAAGTTTCTGAATATTGAAGGAGAAGAAAAATTTGGAAAATTGATACTACCTGACTTCAAGAGTTGCTATAACGCTATAGTCATCAAGACAGTCTGGTATTGTCAAAAGAGTAGACAAATAGATCAATGGAACAGAATAGAGAGCCCAGAAATATACTCATATAAATATAGTCAACTGGCCTTTGACAAAAGAGTAAAGGCAATACGATGGAGCAAGATAATCTTTTCAACACATGGTGTTGAAACAACTGGACAGCCACATGCTAAAAAATGAATCTCGACACAGAGCTTGAAGCTTCAAGAAAAAAAAATATCAAAGTGAATCATAAACCTAAATGTAAAATGCAAAACCATAAAACTCCTAGAAGATAGCATGAGAGGAAAACTAGATGACCTTAGGATCAGTAATGACTGTTTAGATACAACACCAAAGGCATGATCCATGAAAAAAAATTGATACGTGTACTTCATTAAAATTAAAAACTTCTGCTCTGAAAAAAAAATGTCAAGAGAATGAGAAGGCAAGAAACAGACTGGGAGAAAATATTTGCAAAAGAAAGATCTAATAAAAGATTCAGAGCTCTGGATTGGAAAATCTCATTGGCTGAATTAAAGCCACATGTCTCCAGGGAAGACACAAGAAGGATTCCCCCTTCAGCTTCCACATTTGCCATAAACACACACACACACACACACACACACACACACACACACACACACACACACACACACAGACTGTGTGGCCCCTGCTGCCCTGGGTTCCTCTCATCCCCACAGAATCAGGGACCTATGTCAGTTGCAGCTCCCATCAGTATTCATAGCCTCCAGATTGCAATGGCTATGGTGAAGCCACTGGTGCTCCTCAAATCAAGGTATTTCTCAAGACTTTGGCAGGAGGTATGTCCTCCCTGCTCTCCTGGGAGACATAGTTAGGGAGTGAGAGGGTAAGTTGCACATGATAAATTCACTCCAGCATTCCTATCTCTCAGAGTCTGTGGATTCTTTCCTTTACTTGATATCAAGGAATTTATGACATCTCAACTCTGTTTAGTGTTGGCCACCATTCAGTCCAGATTTCTGTCAACCAACTGAACAAACAACCATGTCTACTCCCAGCTGTTCGAATTTGCAACGGAATCTGGAGTCTCTGCTAACTGCATCCATATCAATGACTTCAACTTGGTCTAAAATTATGTTCTTCTGTCCTGAGTCAACAGCCTACAGAATTCATTCCCACACATATTCCCCAGATCTTTGAAGGTGCTAATTAGCAAAAGTTTTGCAAATTACTTGTTATGTATGCCTTCTGTTCCCAGGTTTGACTTCTTACTACCCACCTCCCCCATGGGTATTCTAGGTCTGATCCTGAAGACAAGGCAGGGTTGCTGCAATGTAGATCATAAAAATAGGCTCCTTTTTCTGTGTAACTCTTCGGGGTGAGGAAGTTATAGTGTCTTTGGGCAAAAAACAAAGAGAGTCAACAGTTAACAAAGGAGGGCTGCTTTGGCTGGCATGAGTCGTCCCATATGCTCCCATTTCAAGTCTTATCCTAGCAGTGGCTTAACTTTCCCCTAAGAGGCATGACAAGGCTGAGAACTCAACTGATGTAATGGTACAAACCTCAAAGTCCAACTTTGAATTGTTTTCCATTCCCTCAGCTGTGTGGCTCTTAGAGGTTGGAAATTCATTTAGCACTGCCATAGTAAGTTACTGGGTATTAATGTATGCCTTAAATTGACAATTCTAGCTTTTAAAATTATTATTATTGATTTTTAGAGATAAGAAGGGAAAGGGGGAGAGAGAGAAACATCGATGTGAGAGAGAAACATCAATAGGCTGCTTCCTGCATAACCCCCATCTCCCCACCCCCTGCCAATGATGGAGCCCGCAACCTGGGCATGTGTCCTGACCAACTGGAATCAAAGCAGCAACCTCTCTGTGCATGAGACAATGCTCAACCAACTGAGCCACACTGGCCAGGGCAAGAAAATTCAGAAGTTTAAAATTGTTGTTCTTTGTTATAAGCTAACTATGGCCAGTCTATCCTACAGTTCTTGAACTCCTCCTGACTTTTATACTGTCTCAGGACAGTAGTTGTGGGATCTTGAAACCTTGTTTTCCATGAGCACTTCATACAAATGACCACAGGTGATCATCAAGGTGTTCTGCTGCTGTGAACAATGGACTTCCAGATTCTTATCTCTGAATCCTGAAATGAGGATCATTGTCATCAACTCCCCGCTGACTTCTACCCTAATGGCCCTCTGACTTGAAGAGCCTGTGGCATACTCCCTGGTACAAATTTCTGAAACTGGGAAAATGCAAGGAACAGAAACAGATTCTGATTAACTTTTAAAAATTGGGGGATTCTTTAAAGGCATTGGGCAGCTCACAGGTTTGGATAATTGTCAGGAACCAAGCAAGTCTAGACAGCAGGAAAATGGCCAGGATGTAGACACAACCCGTAACAAACAGAACTGTCACCGTAAATGCCAGGCTGGTCTCATCATCCCTCTGTCTTTGCTTCACTCACTCAAAAGTAAACTCTGGGTAGACATGTATAATCTTGTATGTCAACTATACTTTCATTTAAGACATTTTTAAAATTAAAAACAATAAAATTTATGAATTATTAAAAAATTGGTTGCCTTATGAGACAGTGAGATCTGCATCAGTGGAGTATTTGAACAGAGGCAGGATGACCATCTGTTAGAAATGCAGTCATAGGAACTTCTCCATTAGGGGGAGGTGGGATGAGATGATGTCTAAGGTCTATTCTAAAGTTAATATTTTATGCTTTAATTTTTTATTACATTTTTTTATTTGCTCCACAGATTTTGGCATTTTAATGGGACTATTTTGAGGTCCTTACTAATTATAAAAATTTTAAATGGCCTCCCTGGTTTCTAATAAACCAGTCAATATTTTTAATAGAACTTGTTCTGAATGCCCAACCTATTTCCAATTCTGTTGGCTCTATTGGATTTGGTACAACTCCTTCTATCACAATGGCTTTATTGTCCTTTTCGGTGTCTTCTGGCCTCTTCTCCATAAATCTTCTCTAGAGTGGGTGTTTGCTTATTTTCCCCGGGTAAATAGGAAAAATTATTGTTCTGACCCAGGTTTGGAGAAAGCATCTTTTAAAACACTCATGAAGCCCTAGACCTGAAGATAAGGAACATGTGTCTCAGTCCTGACATGCTCTCTCTAGCTATGGAAACCGGCCAACTCATTCAACCTCTCTGAGCCTCAGGTTCTCAGATGCAAAGTGAAGAGAGTCCCTGCTGTATCCCTTCCATCTACATTAAGCAAAAATGATCTAGAGGTCACAATATCATGGCTCCGTCTTTCTGGGTCATTCTCTCCACTGTGCCCTCCTCTGAGAGTCAGGTCCCCTCCCCTCGCCTCCCTAGTGTTTTCAGGCCTCTTCTCCACCCACTTCATGCTTCAAGAGAAGAAGACTGGTCTCTTCCAGTAGTTACTATAGATGAAAGAGGAAACTTCTTTCCTGGAAGTCCCAGCAGCTGTCTCCTCACATGTCACCAGTCAATCTGGGTGACATGCTTGTCCTGACAAATTCTTGTGGCCCAAGCTGAACAATTTAAGCCAACCAGTGCCTCCTCTGGAGATAAGTTGGATGCCATGCTGCCTGGAGAGGAAAGTTAAGTCCAGGAAGGAACTCCCTCCAAGGATCAGAGTGCTATTTCTGGGAGAAGGAGGTGGAGAAATGACCCCTACTCTAGATTAATATAAAAGGCACATGAGATTGTGGAAATGACCGTGCCTTCCATCTATAAAAATGCCAGACTCCAACAAGCAAAGTGACATCAGGGGATTGATTTGATTTCTGGTCCTACCTTCCACTTTGGACAACATGCACAACTTCTGTGAGACTTGGATTCCCTATCTGTAGAATGGGGGTGCCACCTAATAATGGCACAGATATTGATTTGTTATAAATTGTGTTTAATTGAAGCCATGCTAGAATTGAGTCAGCTGTTATAAAACTAGCTTGGGCTAGTAAATTTGGAGGTCTTGTTTGCAACCTTGAGAAAACCACCCCTGGACACATCAATAAGTTTTGTAACAATGGCACTGAGATTTCAGATGGGAAGGAATGATTTGTGAACCAAATTTTTAGTAACATATAGAAAATCATATTCATGTGTCCATAAGCCATCATGCCCTGAATGCTTAATCTCCATATCTCTAATGTAGAAAGATTAATCTTTGAAGGAATAACTGACAACCCCTTGCTTCAGGCTACAGAGAAAATGAAAATGTCCTCTACAAATGGAATTCATATTACAATACTTATGCATGTTCTGTGCCATCCAGACTTGTTCAAATGAAAGGAACTTAGTTGGAAGGATATATATATATTTTATCACTCTCAGACCTATTAGAAGTTAAAAAAAGAGGCTTGTTTCTTGCTAAGAATCTTATCTATGAGCCAGGCATTCCTGGAGAGGCAGTATGGCTCAATTTTGTCAGACTGTACTGTTACCAAATTCTGACTCAACTACTGTCTTAACCTCTGCAAGCTTCAGTGATCTCATTAGGGAAGTTGAGGTGATAACAGAACCCACTTCATTGTAAAAAATAACTGATATAATGCATCATGTTAAATGCATTAAAAAGAGCCTAACAGACTTAATACATGCTAATCATCACTGTTTTGGGACTTTTGAGAAAAATATTGGAAAAGTATAGGGTAGGTTGATGCTTAGTCTAACTTTAAACCTGATTCCATCATAGCATGTATGTTCCATATGGGGGGTTCCTAGAACAAGAGTAAAAATAGGGGATCCTGGCTTAAGGCTAGCCCCCTTCTTTCCCTCCCCCCAACTCAGTTCTGCAAATTGAGGAGTCTGTGCACACGCCTGGACATCCCAAACTGAATGTCCAAGCTGTGTCTGCACTCCCACCCAAATGCAAAGAGTATCTCCTAGCATAGCTCTAAACTTAGGACGATATACACCTGTGACAAAGCCGGCCATTGCCACTGGGAAACAGGGAGGTGGAGAGACTGTCCAAGCCACGAAAGCACATTGGGGACATCTGGGCAGAAATTCTAGGATGCCTAGTACCCATAGCATGGCTTATAGAAGGCAGTGAGGGATCATAGTGGGCATCACCCCTTAGCCCCATGGACACTCAGCCTGTGGGGAGGGCATAGCTGTAGGAGACCAAGAAAAGGGAACTCTAAAGTGTGGGGCCCAGGAGAGTAGCCTGAGCCTAAGGGTTGTACTGATTTCAACTCTTGGAAGCTCACTCTTTAGAAATGAGTGCCTACACTTTTATTTCTAATAAATGGCTTTATGGAGAGATAATCAGTATACCATGCAATTCACCCAGTTAAAGTATACAAGTCAATGGTTTTTAGTAGATTCACACAGGTAAGCACCACCACCACACTCAGTTGACTTCCATGTGAGTGACAGAGGGATTTCAGTCTCATTTCACTCAACACGTCTAGCTCAGGCAGGGCTTGAGGGGGAGACTGGATTTGGCTCTTTCCCAGGGATCTCTTCTCCATAGCTTCTCATAGAGTATGTCACTGCACTGAGTCAGTTCATAACACTTAAAGGCAGGAATTTCTGGTACCACATGGCCTCAAAGAGCAACCCAGGATCTTCATTAGGGTTCAATTAAGAAATAGGGACTCCCCTCCCCCACAAATTGAAGAAAAAACTGACCGCATTGGACTTACTAAGAGATGGCACTTTAATCTCTGAAATAGTATTTTCCTAAGGGATTTTCATTGGAAATTTTGACTATATGAAATTTTCACCTTATACACTGATATCAGAACCTAATCCTCAAGAAAAATACCACTTCACTCTCTAGGGGAACACAAGAGGAGCATTTTGCTCCTGCTGTTAGAGATGGCAAGTTCTGTCTGCCTATTACCCAAAATCTGACCTGTCAATGTGGTCACCTGCAGCAGAGGTCTCCTAAATTCTTTCCATAGTGCATCTCAGTTAAAAAATAAAAAATACCCTGGCGCCTCCATGATTACACACAATTACCCTTCACTATGCAAATATGTCAATTCCTGACATGGAGCAGTATATATGAATAGTGAGCAATAGCAGGTTTTCAAAAATCTACCTAGTCCAGTCTCCAATAGCAAGCAGTCAGGGTTTGGATAGCAAAACATCCATCCTAAAAATTCATCTGAATTGATTCAGCTCTTGCATTCAGATAACAAGAGTTTGGGTAACAAAGATAGCTATGTGTTTATATTAAATTATATTATGTACTAATATATTGTGGACATAATAAAAAGTACACCAAAAATAGTCATCTTTAGTAGATGAAATGCAAATAAAAGCAAATAGCCCTAGCTGGTTTGGCTCAGTGGATAGAGCGTTGGCCTGCAGACTGAAGGGTCCCAGGTTTGATTCTGGTCAAGGGCATATGCCTGGGTTGTGGGCTCTATCCCCAGTAAGAGGCATGGAGGAGGCAGCCAATCAATGATTCTCTCTCATCATTGATGTTTCTATTTCTCTCTCCCTCTCCCTTACTCTCTGAAATCAATAAAAATATATTTAAAAAAATAAAAGAAGTTCTAAACATTGTGCTAGTTCCCCAAGGTGTATGTCTCCACTTTGGACATCACTCCAACTGGTCAAGGGCCAGGAGTGTCCTTGGTCACCATGCAGTGTCCAGAAAACAGTCAGATCTATTTCACCAATATTCAGAATAATTCTCTGTTCTCATATTATTCACAGCTATTAACACACCTCATGCTTGGGATGACTGCCTTTTCTTCATATAGCCGCATTTTATCACTTTAGAAGTTTTGATGGTATTAGCAAATTTGTAATAGTTTCTCCCTTCTCTGTTTCACAGTAGATCAAACATTGGCGTTAAATGGGCAGTTTCTGGTTTCTCTTTAAAATAGAATCTTAATTGTGTTTAAAACTACCTTCTCCCTGAGTGGTTTCTCAATAATAACGGCCAAAATGCTGAAAAGTTTGTGTCCTTCAAGAAGTAACCATCTCACTCTGGCCTCTTCTCACCGCATACTGCATTCCAGAGGAATGCCTGGCCCATGCCAACCCCAATGGCTCATCCGGCAGCTCCAGTGGCCAAAGTATTTGAGACCTTTTTTCCCCCATTTAATAAAAAGTATACATGTATATGTATACATATAATACATATGTATATTACATTCAATATATATTACATTCAAAATATATTTTACATTCAATATTCATTTCAGGTGTAACAGCATAATAGATAATCGTATACTTTACAAAGCGTTTCCCAATGTTTCCAGTACCCACCTGGTACGTACATAGTTATTACAATATTATTGACAATATTTTCTATACTCTACTTTACATCCCCATGACTATTCTGTAATACCAATCTGTACTTCTCACTCCCTTTACATTTTTCACCCAGTCTCCCACCATTCATCCTTTCTCTGTATCTATGAGTCTGCTTCATCCATAAACTACAGTTGCCAATGTATTTGAGACTTACAATTAAATGTAATAGATATTTCTCAAAGCTTACCATATATAAGATTCAATAGTCAATTTGAGGCTGATGTTCCAGTTTATGTTAGTATTGGGTTAGTGAAAGGCATTATTTATATGGAAAAAAAACAAACAGCTAATGTATAAGAACCAGGTCTTCAGATAACATTCTGATATTTCATTTCATCTTCATATCCATTCATCAATGAAAGGAAAATTAGCTTGTCCATTGTAGTGGCCTTCAAAGGCCTTTTCTCTAAGACTGTATCTGGAACCATCATGTGTGAAAGAGAAGAGAATGTTCTGGATAAGATAGAGGCAGGGAACCAGGTCCCACTTTCTTGGCCTTCTCTTCCCCACAGCTTCTGATTCTCTTTGTGGAATTCAGGTAAGGAGACTGAAACACATGGACTAAAATCTCCACTCTGTGAGAAACATTAGTTTGTGTCATTGAGAAGGGTCCGCATTGAGAAGAGTCCACAACCCTTCTTGGACTCTGTTTGCTTGTTTTAAAGATGGAACCAATAATATTTGCTTCCTGGAATGAGTATGAGCCTCAAATGAAACGCTTGGCTCCTTGTTTTACTTCAGTCATTCTGTTCCAAATAGGCCCAAGTTTCCTGAGCAAGAATAAGAGCAGTCATTACAACTGCTCTCAACCCAAGCCAAGAGTCAGAGGTGAGAGGAATTTCTGCCCGAGGCTCCTGCTAGGCAGAACACCAATGGGTAAAAAACAGACCCAAGCTCAGATGTGCAGCCGGAGATTTATGGTCCATACTGACTTCTCCCGTCAGTGAGAGAAGCCACAGGTCTGCAGGACCCCAGATGTTCTCCATAAGGTCTTACTGACTAGTCCACTTTCTCCTAAATCTATTAATAACTTAACTTTGTTTCTAAATTGTATGTTTTTCTCTCCTCCCCTAACAGAATCCTTCTCCAGATTCCTCTTCTCATTAGTATGCCCCACTCAATGAAAATGATTGTGAATATACTTTGAAATTATCACAGACTGTTCACAGGTTGGTTACTATTATTGTATCTTTTACACAGTGTCCAGACATTCTACACATCATACCTTCTGATAGTCATTAATCACCAGCTTAGGCAAGCGGATTTTTTCCTTTGTCTTCTTTCACACATGACTGACCTGCACCTCATCCATTTCTCGACCATCCTTGAAACCTAAATCTAAGACAGACCTATAGCCGGTGCCTCTGCACACAGAACTTGGCTTTCATTGCTCTGTCCTTTCTTTTTTTTCTTTCTAGACCAGCTAGTTTTGTTTTCCAAGAGTAGAGCCCAAATTCCACCCAGAGAGGCTGCTGCCTAGGATTCGTTTTATTAACAGGCCATCTGCTACTTGGAAACGTCAGCTCCTGGTGTGGAATGCCACAGCCCTGCCCAGCCATGAGGATGGTGGGCATCCCAGCCTGGGTTCATATCCAGGCCCCGCCCTCCTCTCCATCCCCTCTGGTGGGTTTCAGAATCTGCAGTTTTGAGAAGGGGATAATGGCTCAGGTCCTGGCTGAGATTGTTTCTAGGGACAGCCAAGCGTAGGTAGAACCTGTGAACAGGGGGTGTAGGCAACTAGTAGCCAGAGCTGGGGGGTCTCTCTTCAACCTGGAGGAACTGGGGCTGTGCAGTCGGGAGGTGTGGGCAAAGGGAAGCAAAGAGGCAGGCAGCTCAGGACCCGGGCCTGACTCTTCATCCCCTCCTGCATGAACGGTGTTTGCCAAAGCCCCACCCTTCTTTGCAAAGGCTGAGCTATTGACTGAAGGAAACACAAATGAAGGAGGTTATTTCCTTGCAGAGACAATATGAGACAGAGTTCTCTTTTAGGTAGTAAGTCTTATCAACAATGGCTTCCTTAAGTGCCTCCAAAGTGTCTATCCATTAGGGCCAAAGGAGGTGCTTTGATTCTCCCTCAGAGGGGAGAGCGGTTTAATAAATCAGCAAGTGCATGGAGCATCTAAATTCAATCATTGTGAAGTGCAGATAAATCACTGCTGTCAATGCTGACTTAGACTATTTATTCAAAACAGTTAAATTCAAACAGCATCCCTCCCATCCAGGGTCCAGACACACACGGCTCACAGCCCTGGCCACCGAGCCTGAATGTCTTCCCAGAATCGAGCCTCGTTCCTAGCTGTGTGTGAGGAAGTGGGGAAGGAGGAAGGAGGTTGAATTACAGCCCCAGAGATGACCCATTCTCGTGACAGAGGGATCTTGGAAGGTCCAATGAATAATTCATTGTCCTGTCTGCTGTTTCATGCCTGCAGCTGAGGATGGCAAGGAGATAAGGCTCTGGCATCTTCCCCCAGCTGCACGACTGGGGCTTCCAACACTTTATTTGTGGCTGATTTGCTCACCAGCAACCTGAGGGTGTGAACAATGGTACGTGATGGGAGCTGGAAGTTTTGTAGGTTCAAGTTAAGCCAAGACTGGGAGGATACTTCCATCTCCTCCCCCAGATTCTTTCCCATAAGATGTGGGGTGTTCCTACTCCCTCCATTCAACTCGAAAGAAGTTTCATGTAAAATGCAAGTGTAGCCCTTTTATTTATAAACATGCCAACGTGCAAATGGTTGGATAGGCATTTGAATTATTGATTGTTAAATATTTGAGCTGAATTCCTCATCCATCAGTTCTCGTGAGAAGCCAGGGGACAGATTTACGATGCTGGAGTTTTTCTGGTTAGTTGGCAGTTGGCATCTCCATCAATTACGGCTCACACGGCGCTCCGCAGCGCTCATCGCCGCACTTGGAATTGGTATCTCTATTATTCCTTTTAAAGAGGGCTGTGCAACAAGAGCTGCTGAGATGAAAAGCAGAAGTCACAGGCCATCTCTGAATTATTGCCGCTTTCGGAGGTTTGGGTGGGTCTAATGGTATATCTGGCTTTAGCATAGTGGACAGAGCAAGATTTTTAGACGCAGACAGACCTGGATTTGATTTCTAGCTCCTTTACTTTCTGATTCTGTGAACCGGAACAATTTATCTCATTCCTCTAAATCTTGCTTTCTTTATCTAAATAAAAGGGAATAATAACTAACTGAATATAAATGTAAATATTCATACATATACACACATATATGTATATAGATAGATAGTAGATAAAGTGTAGTATAGCCCTATCAAATAATATCAAATAGCCACAATTCCTAGGCAATAAAAGATAACTCCATGAGGGGAGACATTTTAGTCTGTTTTATTCACCGTTAATTCCCATTGCCCAGAACAGAGCCAGATACAGAGATGAAACTCAATAAATAGTTGTTAAATTAATAAATGAGCACATAATACATTCCAGACACTGTGCCTTATGTCATTTAATCTTAGACCAACCCTATAAGCCAGGTATTACCATTGTTTCTGATATGATCACTAAGGCTCCAAGAAGTTAAGTAATTTTCCCAATCTCTCCCAGCTGGGAGGTTCTCAATAAGCGTTGGTTTCTATCCCCTCTTCTCCTGTTCCCACTAGAAGTTGCAAGGGGGTGCCAAGATCTGTCCCTCCCAGGGCTGTGGGGCCACAGGTAGAAAGGCAAGCCCTGTCCCAAGGAGGCCCTCGGTTATCCCCACAAGAGGGTAGGTCTGAAGCTCCTTTCTGCTTTGAGTTTCACAAATGAAGGCTCAAAATGGCGCAACTCCCTCAAACCGGCAGGGACTGCAGGATAGAAGATGAGGGCCAATTGTCCTGCTCATGGGAACTCCTAGGATGGGACAGAGGTGAGAGCATGGGAGGAAAGTCTTCCCTCCTTCTCTAGGCTAAATCCGTGGCCAAAATACCAATATTGTCCTCCCTTTTCTGAAGAAAAACATTCAGCCGCCAGGGCGAGCTTAGGAGCTGCTCTTAGAAGATCCTGTTTGCCAATTGGATCCATGAGAGGAATCTGCGAGGGGCTATTGTTCTTCCTGATAGATACTGGGACAGTGTGTATGTATGAGTGGGGGTGTTTGGCATGGGAACCACGAAGGCAAAGACTGCACTTTGTTTGCCATGGTATCCCGTGCTGGGCACAATGTCCGGCACATAGCAGGCACTCAACAATTCTTCACTGAATAAATGGATTCTGGTCCTGCCCTCAAGCAATGCAGTTACTCTGAATGAAGTGCTCACTGTGAGCCAGGCATTGTGTTAGCATGCCTGTGAGATAGTACCAGCCCCATTTATAGATGAGCAAACTGAGGCCCTGGAAATTGAAGTAATACTCCAATGGTTATGTGGCTGGTGAGGAGCATCAGCCAGGATTCAAACCTTGACTCAGACTCCAGCTCAGGTTCTTGGTGACAACTATGCGGCCTCAAACACGGCCCCTTCTACCGCTCCAGCTTCTCCTAATCCAGGGTTTCTTGACTTCAGCACCACTGACACTTTGGGCCCAATGATCTTTGCTGTGGAGAACTGTCCTGTACATTATAGAGGATTTAGTAGCATTCCTGACCTCTACTCACTGGAGTCACTGAACCCTACTCACAACAAAAATGTCTCCACCCTAGCCAGTTTGCTCAGTGGATAGAGCATTAGCCTGCAGACTGAAAGGTCCTGGGTTCAAGTCCAGTCAAGAAAACGTACTTTGGTTGCAAGCTCGATCCCGGTAGGGGAGCATGCAGGAGGCAACCAATCGATGTGTCTCTCACAAATAGATGTTTCTTTCTCTCTGTCTTATCCCTCCCCCTTCCACTCTCTCTAAAAATCAATGAAAAAATATCCTTGGGTGAGGATTAGCAACAACAACAAAAAAGTCATTGTCATGTTCCATGAGGGGCACAACATCTCCCCCAACTGAGAACCTCTGTAACCCTTTTGACTTTCCCACCCTCCATGTATCCAGTTGCCTCCTGAACACATCCATTTGAATGTCTTACTCACCCTCAGTCCTAAAACTGAGCTCATCCTCTCTCCTGGGTCACATGCTCTTCCTTCTATATTCCCAGCCTCTGTGAATGTCACCACCATCTACCAGTTGCCCAAGATGAAAATCTGAGTCATATTTATTCTTTCACTTCTTTGCCATCAACAACCAATCAGCCCCAAGTCCTATCCATTTTATCTCTTTTGTAGCTCTTGAATCTGTCACTTTCTCCCTGATTCCACTGCAACCCACTGTTATTTCTCACCCAGCCTCCTGCTGAGTCTTCCCGAGGTCCAATTTTACAGATTTCCCAGAACCTCTAAATCTCTTCTCCACAGCATAGCCCAAGCGTGTTCCTTCTCAAATGTAGATCTACGCACACATCATGCAGCTTACACCCTTCAGTGACACCCCAGCTCCTCAGGATGAGCCTAAGTTTCCTAGAGTGGTTTGGAAGATCCTTTTCAGTTCATCCCTTCCCTTTGTCCTTGGTCCTTCATGCTCTGGCCACAGGGAAGTCTTCCAATGTGCCAGGCTTCTCAGAGCCTAAAGGAGCAGGATATGTGGCAGGAGTTCTGTTTTCTTCTCCACCTCTGTCTCCTATCTCATTTAGGATAAGAGAAGGTAGCCATTCGAGTAAAGATTAAGAAAGGACAGACTCTTTTAGCATAATATAGCACAGGAGATAGGCTAAGAGGAGCTCAGTTCCATGAAGTGAATAGTATTATACAGATAAAGGGTTCCAAGTAAAATTCAGTTTAAGAACAGTAAGTTCAACAGACTATAATAATGAGCACCCTTTATTGAGGGCTTGCTATGTGCCAGCCACTACTTGAGGTGCTTTACATATATTAACTTGTTTAATTCTCACAACAACCCTGTAAAGTATGAACCATTTATTAAGTCTGTTTTATAGATGAGGAAACTAAGGCACCAGGAGTTTACGGAACTGTGAGTTCACAGAGCTAGTGATAGAGCTGGGATTTGAAGCCCTGCATCTGGGTCCAATAGAACTTTCCGTGCTGCAAGAAATATGCTATACCTGCACTGGCCAAATGGTAAACACTGGCATATGGTCACTGAATACTTGGAATATGACTACTATGACTGAGGAACTGAATTTTTAATTGTATGTAAATTTAATTATTTAAATTTAAATACCCACTTGTGGTTAGTGGCAACCATATCAGACTGTACAGGTCTAGACCCTATGCCCCTAAACACTACACCGCCTTAGAAGAGTTGAGTAGGTTACTTTTCTGTAGGGCTTCTCAGAGCCTTTATGCATTAATGAGTATTGTGAAGCTCAAAGAGGAATATAATCACAGAAAAGTTTTTCCACGGGACATCTTGAGGGACAAGAGTTCCACAGAATGTGTCAGTTGGCGTCTGTTCTCTGGAGATGACAGATGACCTCTGCCCTCTCAGGGAACGTCTGGGGGACTGATATCTGCAGCCAGAACAGATGCCTGCCCATGCTGTGTCACAGAGGTTGCCGGGTCCCCAGATGCTTTCCTGAAACTTCTACCCTGGGAATCAGTCTTCTTGCACGGAAACAAAAGCATTTCCTCCCAAAAGCACAGAAGTGGTAAGAGATAAACCTTATCCCATGAACACATCATTATTTTAACACAGAATGGATGAATTCATTTAAATTAATTAAGACGTATAGCTTACAGGTTACAAAGCACTTTAACTTATACCCATGCCACTCAAAGTGGGTCCCCACCAGCAGCAGCAGTCTGACCTGGAAACTGGTCAGAAGTGTGAATTCATCAGCCTATCCCAGGCCTACTGCATCAGCCCCTCGGGTGGGGCCAGCACCCTGTGTTTTATCAAGTCCTCCAGGTGGCTCTGATGCACATTCAAGTTTGAGATTATTTACTGTGTTTGTCTAATTAAATCTTTAGAACTGAAGAAAGAGAGGCCCAGAGAATTCAAATAACATGCTCAAAGTTACACAGCTGGAAAATTACCGAGCTGGAACCAAAACCCAGATCTCAACAAGCAGATTAAAATCTGCACAGAGGTCTTCCAGATATCCCGGGGAGAGTTCCAGCTGCTGGCTGGCCCTCTTCTCGGCACTTGCCCAGGATTCAGAGTTGGTGGTGGCCACGCTTTAGAAGAGCCAGCAACATGCTCCCTTGCACACGTTTCTTTCTATCCCCACCTCTCTACCTCACCTCCTGTGCCTATCTGGTTCAGCAAGTACACAGTCAGCAGCATTTTCCATCTTCCCGCTCCTTCCTACCCCCTCATCCTCCCTCCTTGTGACTTTTATAATCCCTGCTCTCCCATTTTGGACAGTAGAAATTTAATAGGCATCAAGGAAGATGGTGGTGAATGGCATTCCATGATTAGGAAATGCTGGATTTAACAAAGTAGATTTCTTTATTATAGGTCTTTTCAGAGACTTTTCTGTGTAAGTATGTGAGATTCCAAAAGGAGGGTATAGCATACAGCATTCACAAACTCACATGGTCACAGAACATTTTTATTCAGGGGATGGATCTTTTCCCCCATGGAAAGCAGAGCACAAGCCCTAAATGGTCGGGGAGGGGTGGGGGGGGGGGGGGGGGGAAGCGGGGGTCATGGTAAAGGATGGGGAAAAGTTCCAGAACACGGAATTCCCATTCCACCAATCTTTGCCACCTTCAGCCCATCCTCCAGTCTAGCCCTATCAGAGATTTTTCTGAAGTGCCATTGCACAGAGAAGAGTAATACTAGAGAAAGATTAGGGCTTGGGGTTGAGGTCCAGTGTTGAGTGCCCCACAGTTGTGCAGGAGCTAGGTACTGGCCAGGTGTTGCTCCTTTAGTTGCTGGATCATGGGGAGATAGGGTAAGGGATCCCAGGTGAGGGTACAGGACAGCTGAGTCAGGAACAGTGTGTGTGTTTGGAGGGAGAGGGTGCTCTGACAGCTCAGGGCAAAAGCATTCTGTCAACTATGGAATTATTTCAGTGTCTGACAACCAATGCAGCTATTCTGGCACATGCCAGCTGATCATTAGCCCTGAATTTAGGAGTAGGTTTCAGGAAATCTCTGTCCCTTCATGATTGTATCATACAAATAAAACAGTATAATAACTTGTGGGGGCATGATAAAAGACAAAGCATTGTTTTCCACATGACATAAGCTACCTACATTATTAAACACTAATTATGGGCATCTACTGTTCTATAACATTGTCAATATCTCAAATTTTGGTTGAAGGTGAGCTGTCTTTCATTTTAGGTATCTGTTGTTTCTACTTGGTCAACTCCAAAACCACATCATTCTGTAAGAGTGGTAGCATAGCTCAGGCACAGGCCCCCGGCTTGGTTGGTTCCCCATAATAGGACAAAGAATACATTAGACTTCAAAAACCTTGATGCTGGCTCTGACTCTGCCCACCTACAAGCTGCTTGGCCTTGGGAAAGTTATAGACCTTCTCTGACTCTCCTTGTCTTCATTTGGAAAATGGGGATCATCCTATATAATAAGAGGTAATATGCAAATTGACCGTCATGCCCTCACAAGATGGCTGCCTACGACCAGGCCAGCAGGGGGGTTAGTGAGGGATGACCAAACGACTGAACAGCAGGCTGCATGGGGCAACCAGGCCAGCGGGGTGGGGGTGGGGGCCATGAGGGGTGACCAGGCCAGCAGGAGGGGGCAGTTGGGGGTGACCAGGCCAGCAGAAGGGGGCAGTTGGGGGTGACCAGGACAGCAGGGACAGGCTGGTGGGGTGAGGCAGTTGGGGGCAACCAGGCCAGCAGGGGAGGCAGTGAGGGGTGACTAGGCCAGTGGGGGGGGGGGTCAGTTGGGGACTACCAGGCCAGTGCGGAGGGGCAGTTAGGGGTGACCAGGTCAGCAGAGTGGGGCAGTTGGGGGCAACTAGGCTGGCAGTGGGTGGCAGTTAGGGGCCACCAGGCTGGCACGCAGAGGCAGTAAGGAGTGATCAGGCTGGTGTGGGGGGGGGGGGAGGAGCAGTTAGGGGCAACCAGGCAGGCAGGCAGGTGAGCGATTAGGAGCCAGCGGTCCAGGATTGTGAAAGGGATGTCTGAGGGGTCCCAGATTGGAGAGGGTGCAGGCTGGGCTGAGGGGACCCCCCTCCCATGCACAAATTTCGTGCACCAGGCCTCTAGTCATCTTACCTTATAATAGACAAATATGCAAATTGACCGCACCTTCGCTACGCCCAAGCCACGCCCACCAACCATGCCCACCAGGAAACCGTTGCAGGGATGCTGGGTGCGGCCGAGCCCAAGGCCGGGAAAGCCGCCCGAGGCTTTCCCGGCCTTGGGCACCAGCGGGGAGCCTGCACAGATCGCAGGAAACCACTGGGGGTCAGCTCCTGCGATAGGTAGCAGGGACGCTGGGTGTGGCCGAGCCCAAGGCCACCGCCCAGGGCCAAGCCCCGACCCTGAAAGAAGGCAGAAGGCGGTGGCCACAGCCAAGGCCTGGGTCCCTGGTGCCGGCAGAAAATTGGTGCAGGCAGCCAGGTGAATGAAGGTCTATTGCACGAATCTTCGTGCAAACGGGCTACTAGTAAGATAATATGCATGAAAGTAACCTACGTAATGTATGGTACAGAACATGCTTTCAATAAACGTGGCAAACTAAAAGATCATTTCTAAGAATTGGAAAAAGCCAACTAGCTAATTAACTAGAAAACCACACACACACATTCATACCAGCTCATTCTGGGCCACGGCCTCTTTTGAGACGTGACTGCTGGCATGGACTTGGCTGTGGCAAGGAATCTGAGATTAACTGCCTCCCCAACTCTGCACCCTTGCCTGTGGTTAAGGAAAAGCAGATGTACAGGAAAGGAGATACCAATTCAAATGACAAAGCCTGGGCTGGAAGAAAGCATACATAATCCCCTTGCTCCGTAACTGCCAGAATAGAGTGGTGCAGGAGGTTACCACAGCCATCGGTGGAGGAAAGGTGTTGTGTGCCCTCACTTCCTAGGGGCTGTGTGGTGTGGTTTTTAGCCTATGACTCATTGATCATCAAAAATACCTGCATCAACACCACTGTCGCTTTGCCATCCTCACCTGATAGTATTTCACATCCTATTGGCGACCCTGACGCTCTCTCAGCTCAGTGGCCCCTCTGCACTAGGGGGGTGGTAGCCTTCAAGCTCTGCTTTCTGGTAGTGTGGCCCCCTTTCTGGCCCTTCTCAGATGCATGAGCTATCTGATCAAAGGATTCTCCTGTGTTCAATCCTTCACTCCTCAGTAGGAAACGCCAGAGAGAGTATGTTACTTATTTAATGTCACACCATGTATTAGTAGCATGTATCAGTTAGCATTTGTAAAGTAACCAACCCCCAAACTTAATGGCAACAACCACATATTTAGTTCATTGTTCTGTGGATCAGTGTTGGGCTCATGTGGTCTTGACTGGGCTCACTCATGCATGTGCAGTTAGATGCAGTGTCAGCTAGGGGTTTGCTGGCCCCTGATGGCTTTAGTTAAGAGGGCTCATCACTGCTTCACATACTCTGTCATCCTCCAGCAGACAAGTCCAAGTCTCTGCACATGCCAGCCAACGCAGGATTGCATGAGAGTGGAAGTACTCAACACCTCTTAGGTCTAGATTCATCATGTTTGCTGATCCCATTGGTCAAAGCAGGTGACAAAGCCAGCACAGACTCAAGAGGTGGGAAAACAGTCTCCATCTCTTGATGGGAGGAGTTTCAAAGTTACATTTCAAAAGGACAGGATACAAGAATGGAAATAACGGGGCTTTTTGCAAACTATCAAACCCTAAGTCTACCCAGGAATTCCCCCCAAGTCTTCTGAGATTGAGGTATAATAGAGATCTGTTGTTTTTCCCACCCAGGATCTATTTCCTCTTCTGTTAATTATACTACAATTTTATTCTGAATCCAGTTTTAGTAGAACTTTTGATCAAGGATTCCACCCATTCTGGCCAACAGATGAGTATGTGACCCAGTTGACCCACCTGGGTATTCTCTACCTGGAATTTAAACATTAAATGAAAGGGCCCAACAAAGTGACATTATGATTCCAGAAAGACTTTCCATTTGTTTCTTGCTTCCCCAGTGCAGCCGAGCCACTTCCTATCTTACCACTGGCTGTTTAGCTTTACTTCAATTTTGTACATTGGCTCCTGTAGTGAAAGCTTTGATGCACTGTCCACACCCCAACTCAGGGGTGAGGCACTCATTCCCCTCAGCTATTGGAAGGACTGCCTGCTGACGGCCACAGAGAAGTCCCATCCCAAAAACTGCCCTTTGCTCGTAAGTGCTATCTCAGCCAAGGTTATGCACCCTCCCTGGTGTGGCCTCCCTTGGCACAGCTCTGAAAGGCCATCCCTATGGGATCCAGCTCTACTCCTTCTGCCCAATCCCGCTTCCCTCACTCCCTCGTGGATTTTGTTGCCAAGAGCACTTTGCAGTGAATGTCCTGCAGAAAAGTCCCAGTCAGAGAGACAGTTTTCTGGGAGCTCAACTTAAGACATCTCATAGACCTTCATGAATTCCATTTTTGCCTACATGATTCAATCGGTTTCTGTTGCTTACAGTCAAACGCTGTTATGAGATATCATAGTTCAGGTTATTTTCACTGCACTATTTTCTTTTCTTTTTTTCCTATTTATTGAGTGCCTACTATTTGACCCCTCAAAATAACCCTGCAATGTAAGTATCATTATCCCTAATATACAGCAGATCTAACTTTAACTCAATGACCTTAAATGAATTGTCCAAGGCGCATAGCTGATAAGCAGAGTAGTTAAGAAAATTGACTTAGGAACCAGACTGCCTGGGTATGATTCCTGCCTCCACTACTTACTACCTGTGTCACCCTGGGCACGTTACTTAATTTCTTTATGCCTCAGTTTCCTCCTCTGTAAAATAAGGATAATAATCAAAACTATCACATGGGGTTGCTTTAAGAATAAAATGAGTTAATATATCAAAATGTTTAGACTAATGCCTGACAAACAGTAAGCCCTACATAGGTATTTGCTCTCATTGTTGTTGTTAATATTGATTTTTTTTTTTTAAACAAAAGGGCCAGTTATTTTTACCAGCAAAATGGGTTTATTAGGGAAAACAGCAGACTCACAATTCAAGACAAGCAAACTATGGTGAACCATGGGTTAAGTCTTCATGAAGGACAGAGGAGAGGGGCTGCTTTTCATAAGAAAAATAAAAGGAAGTTGGGAGGATCCTTTTTGAAGAGCTCTGGGTGGTGACGGCTTCTCATTGGCTGAGTGTGGCAGTATCTCATTGGTTGGGCAGTATCTAGAGCCCAAACCTGAAGGCAACCCCGCTAAAGAGGTTTGGGTGAAGATGAGGTGATTTGCTGGGCAAAAATAAATTCTGCCTTCCTCCTGAGTGGGGTGTGAGTGGCAGTGCGTGAGAGCTGCCCCTTCAGAGCCTCCTGACTCAATTTTAAATAAAGTTTCCTTTATTTTTGACAGTTTGGTTAGGAGTATAGTCATAATACTGGTATTTCTGATTCCAGAGCCTGTGCGAGCTGGGTCTCCTATCTTTCCCACCTGAGAATCCTCTCTCTGCCATCCCCAGGCCATCCTGCTCTGAGTGCCAGGATCCCAGCGGGGAACCGCGAATCTCCTGTGAAAGGGAACAGCGTGCCAGCTCTGCTCACAGGGCCCCTCCTTGCTGGCCTTCACGCTTTTCTTTGTTGCAGGTTTGATGTACTGTCTCCTCCCCACTCACTGGTTTTGCTATAAGTGATTGTCTTATTGGAGCAATCTGAAAGGCGGTCCCATTTGGGGCATCCTGACCGGACGGGGTGTAATTTGTTAAAATATATTTATACACACCCTCTCAGACTAAATGGGCCCACTGTGCTCCCCAAGGGGCTGGTTTAATTATTAGGATCGTTCTCCTGGCCATTCTTGCTCTCAGGCCTGCCTCTGTTATCTGTGCATCTCGTGGTGGGATGCAAATACCAAGATCAGCACATTACAAGTTTCCAAGGATGGAAGCCAAAACACTGTAACCTGGTTACTGGGCACCAAAGCCAGGTTCCCCTTAGAAACCTTAATCCTGGAACAAGAAGTCTGGGCAGTGGGACATCTCCTTGTTACGGGGCACACGCTGTTCTGAAATTAAAGGAATGTAGATTGGGCTGAAAACCCGGGACCTTGTAATTACAAGGGATGAATGGCTCTTAGTGAAAACAGAAGCATTCCTGGGGCTTAAGCAACTTCTGTTTAGAAATCACAATGCCAGGGTGAATGTGAACAACAAATGTTCACTGGGCATCCCTGAGGGGGCCGAGGGTACAAAGAGAAGGGGGCCAGATCCTTGCTGTCCTTCCGGGAAGGGAAATGGGGAGAGACACAAGAAAGGCATCTTTCCAGGACAGTTGGGGAGCTCTGAGGGAGCATGGGGAAGGGTGTTGAAAGCCAGCTCGAGGGCAAAAGTGGGCTTCCTTTAAGCTGAAGATGCGCAAGATGAGGATGAGGAGATGGCGGGTGCAGAAGGGTAGTCCAGACAGCGGCGGAGCTCCCTCACTGGAACCAATGCGTGCACAGCTTTGGGAACTGGGAGCATCCCTTCAATCCATTTCCCTCCACCTCCACTCCTACTCTCCACCAGCGAGGGAGGTCAGGCTCTCGCCATTTCTGACCTCGAATACTGCAGTGGCCTTCTTGCTGGGATGCTCCCATAACCCGCTTCACTGCCGCCTCTGCCCTTCCAAATCCACCCTCTCCTGACTAGTCCCATTCCTAGCACCCTTCTCAAAACCCTTCAAAGGGGCCTCCTCATCAGGTTAACATTGAATCTAGTTAGCATGCGAGCCCGCACCCTGTGTGAGCTAACCCTGGTCTCCCTCAGCAGCCTCACCTCCCACCCCTTCCCTATCTTGTGCTCTAAACGACAATCTGAGTGCCATCCGAGTGCAAGGCACTGTACTGAATACTTTTGCTTTACGTATTATGTCATTTACTCCTCGTAGCATCCAGGCAGGACGGAGTGACATAGTCTCAGTTCACAGATGGGTCTAAAAGTTAACATCCATGGTTTTTCTGGGGCTATAGTTTGGATTAAATGTGCCTATGTTAAGACTTTTTAAGCTAATGATTAAGAAACTCTGAAGAAATAAAACTTTATGTTAGTTATACCAATAGAAATATAAACATATATTCACATTCATTAAATTAATAATCTATTTATTCAAAACACCTTAAAGACATGGGACCGACACCTGGTACTATGCTCAGGATCCTGACCACCTGCCTGACCTATTTTCCCAACAGGCACCTCCTGCTCACTGTGCTTCAGCCGCACTGGCCTCTGGTCTCCGAATGAGCCAGGCAAGCTCCAATGGTGAGATGTTCGTACTGGCTGTTCCTCTGTCTGGAAGTGCTTGTCATCAGTTCTTTTCATGACTCATTTTCTCATTTCATTGAGATCTTTGCTCAGATCTCACCTCAGAGAAAACTTTGCTGACCACACTCTCTAAATATCACCATCGTAGCCAGTTTCTCTTTCCTGTTACCTTTACTTATAGCCTTCCCACTATGTGACATAAGATTAGAGATTTGTTTGCTTGTTTATTTGCCATTCTTACTGCATAAGGTTCAATTATGGTAGGACCTATATCTCAAAACCTAGAACGGTACCTGAAAATTGATAGACATGCAATTAATATTGGTTGAATGAATAGAGGAGTAGCTCCCAGTACTCCAAGCCTTGACTATGAGCTGACAGAAAGTATTAAAGTAACGAAAATATATGGGGTCATGCAGAACGTGGCTTGGATTATTGGTGGACAATGAAAGAACAGGAGAGGATGGAGGCACAGTTGGTGATGGTCACTCAATAGTGCTAGGGAAGAGGAAGTCCTATTTGGGTCACATCATGAGCTTTGAAAGGGGTCTCATCAATTATTGAGATTAATACCTTGTTATTTCAAAAGCCTGGCACAGAGCAGGCATTCAACAAATGCTTCAAATATGAGTGAATTCTAGAAATTTACAGGTGCCTCAGTCTGATTCCAAGTTATTTCCTAAGTACGTATTTTTTTCAATCCTGTGCTTGGAGTGGCAGCATGAGGAATCTGATTTCTGGTTCCTTTATTGTACAGAAACTTTCTTGTAACTCTTCAAAGGTGTCTCAGACCCAACCTGTGGAGTCAGGGAAGCTGAGGAGTGAATAACCAGCTATTCCAAAGACCTCCTCTGTAGGAGTGGTTAGTGTTTTGGCAAGCTGTTGGAAGAGTCTTCACTATGGGAACCACTTTACTTTCTGGGGTGGCTTGGAATTGTGGGATGATCAGGGGGCAATTCTGTAGCAGTGGTTTTCAATCTACAGGTTTGCAAGGGTTTGTGGCAGGCATCAGGCCACTTCACTGGAGTGGCTTATGAAATCAGTGTAACAAGTCACATTCAGCTTTTTTAAATAAAATATAATAGAATAGAAACTCTAATTGGCAGCCTAGAATCAAAATATATTTCAAAAACAGAGGCAAAATAAAGACATTTTTAGGCAGCAGATGCACACTAAAGAAAATGCTAATAATGTTCTTCAGACAGAAGAAAAATGATCCCACACAGAAGCAAAGAGATGCAGAAAGGAGAGAGCAACAAGAAAAGATAAATTTTAGGGAAAATTAAATTAATGTTGACTGTATAACTAATAACAATACTGTCTTATGGGGTATAAAACACATTGAAATGAAAATATGTGATGACAAAGCACAAAAGTTTGTAAGGGTATTAAATAAGGTTAAGATGTTCTAAGCTTCTTGCATACTTTGTATTAGATTATGTTATAGTTTATGTAGTAATATGTAATATATTAAATCATTTAATTATACTTATATCAGATTTTTAAAATCAGGTATGCATATTGTAATATTTAGGATAAACATTAAAGGAATAATAAAAGAACGTGTATGTAACAAAATCATAGAGAGAAAAATAAAACAATAAAATTTTAACTCAAAAAGAAAAAAGAATGGAAAGAAAAAGCAATGTAGAAAAAGTGAAACAAATAAAAAATAAATAGCACAATAGTAGATTTCAACCCAAATAAATTAGCAATTGCATTAAATTTAAATGGACTAAATATTTGAATTAAAATACAAAGACTGGATAAATCAAACAAAATTCCAATTAAAAGACCAAGACTAGGGCCCTAACCGGTTTGGCTCAGTGGATAGAACGTCGGCCTGCAGACTGAAGGGTCCCAGGTTCCATTCCAGTCAAGGGCATGTACCTTGGTTGCGGGCACATCCCCAGTAGGAGGTGTGCAGGAGGCAGCTGATTGATGTTTCTCTCTCATCGATGTTTCTATCTCTCTATCCCTCTCCCTTTCTCTCTGTAAAAATTAATAAAATATATTTTTTAAAAAGACAAAGACTAGGTAAAACAAAGAAAATACTGTATGCTGCTTATGAGAGATAGAATGTAAATTTAAGCATATAGCAGTGTAAGCATATAAAAGTGTGAAAAAAGAAATGCAATGCAAACCTAATAAAAACAAACAGAATATAGATATATCGCCATCAGACAAAATAGATTTTAAGGCAAAAAGTATTACTGGAGATGAGTGATATTTCCTAATAATAAATGGGTCATTTGCCAGGAAGACATAAAAACTCATTTTTTTGTTCCTAATAACATATTTTTGATACATGCAAAGCAAAATTTGACCAAAAAAAAGGGAGAAATAAATAAATGTAGAATCAGAGTGGTTAATAATATGGATTAACTGTTACCCGGTTAATAATGCGGATTTTGTAATCCAAAGAAAACATATTAATTTCAAGAGAAACATCACAAGTGCTTTATTCAAAGTAATGTCCATCGCTAGCTACACAATTCCCCCATCTTTCAGGTAATTTGTGGATACCGTCCCAACAGAACTTTTCTTGTTTTGAGGCAAACCATTCAGAGACCCAATTTTCCACTTCTTCGTACATTTTGAATTGCTGCTCAGAAAGTGCATGTGCCATCAATCGGAACAAGTGGTAATCTGAAGGAGCAAGGTCTGGTGAATACTAGTACATATATATCTCCTTTAGATTGTTTTAGTTTTTTTAAAAAAGAAAACTTTTATGACTAAGGATGCTCTTATTTCTAATTTGTTAAGTATTTTTGTTCATTTTTATCATAGATGAGTTTATCAACATTTTTTTCTGGAATAAACCCAACTTGTGAATTTTACATTTATGTTCCTGAACAAGAGAGAAGCTAGATAAGACTATAAACTCAGAGTGTTGTGTGCTGTGAAAAGAGTTGGTATTATAGGTGAATATACCCTAGGATACTCAGCCTAGTGTCCTCACACAGACTGAGGCTTCACATAGGATGAGAACTCTAAGTTAAGGGGTTAGTAGAAGCAAGCCAGTTGATGATGAGATGGGTAAGGGCTATAGTGTGTTCTGAGCAAAGAGTACTAGTAAAGAATATGTTCAGAGGGCTAAGAAAGAACGATTTGTGCTCCAGAAATTTCAATATATCTGCATTATGGAGGCAGGAGAGGTGGCCCAGAGAGTAGAGGAGACCTGCTGATGAAGGAGAGAGGCCATATCAAGGTTGATTTGGTTGGCTTCTTTAAAAATTTCTTGCTACTTACATTAACAGATATTGATACTGTGACTGATACTGAAGTAGTGTTAGTTTAGTGATTTTCCCACCTCTGCTCTAAGTAGCCCCAGTTCTATAGAGATGCCCATGGACCAGGTCAGATTAGAAAGTGGGAGGCCAAACAAACCCCTCTCCATCATCTATTTAAAACCACTATTTCATCCAGAGCAGCAATTTTATACTTATCTGATTAATAAAATGAACTTCTGTGTAAGATTTCACCTCTAGAAATGGTTCTGTAGCTTAAAATTACATATTTGAGTTACATAGTTCCCAAGAAATGAACTATTATCTCCATGAACTAAAAAAAATCAGTGCCTAGCCCGGCTGCAGTGACTCAGTGGTTGAGCATCAACCTATGAAGCAGGAGGTCACGGTTCAATTCCCGGTCAGGCCACATGCTCGGGTTGTAGGCTTGATCCCATGTGGGGCATGCAGGAGGCAGTCGATCAATGATTCTCTTCATTGATGTTTCTATCTCTCTCTCCCTCTCTGAAATCAATAATATATATATATATATATATATATATATATATATATATATATATATATGTAAAATCAGTGCCTAGGAAAGAACACAAGTTTTGTTCTCCAAAGGTAAGCAAGGACAGGGTCTTCTTGGTAGACGGGCCGGCTGTTTCCAACATGCTGCGACGAAACTTGCCTTGAATGTTCCCAGAGCTGAACTGCAAAAACTAAGAAAAGGGGGAGGAATGAGGGAAAGAAGAAAATCAAACATGTGAGTCTGAGTGTTTGCAGGGACTTGGAAAACATGTACTCTGAAAGAAGGGAAGCGGAAGAAACTCAAATGGGAGCCTTCTTAAGAGGGCTTTCTGAACTACAACGAGCTTCTCCTTGTAATCTGTGCCTTTATCGGAGAGGGCCAAAATGGTGTGTGAGACCAAGTATTTCTCTTCCCACCCTCTTTGTCATCACTCCCCCCACACCCTCCCCAACCCTGACTATTTGGGAGAGGATAATTTGAGTTTGGCAGAAAATGCAAAAACAGTTCATTTTTCCCAGACTTTGAAAAACAGCAATTAAAACCATCCCAGACACCCTGAAAATTAATTAATTCTCTTCCAGTTAGTCTGATAGCCTTGCGAAGGTAATGAACTCATCTTGTTAATATACATCGGAACATTTACTCATTATTTTTCCATATCTACCTGTCTTATCTATCTTTATTTAGACTTTTACAAAGTAGTTAGTAAATTGTGTGCACCAGTAAATACGTTAACGTGGTGCAATTTCATGGAGATTTATGCACCTGCAATGTCGAATATATTAAGTTCCCATAAAAGCCTGGCATTTGGGGTCTGTTCTTTCCAAAGAACCTATGGGGTACATTTGCAATGTGGAGAGCGACATGCAGGAACCAAAATCAATGAGCTTAAATTATTAAAATTCTAAGGCAGTCGTTACGGATTGGGTCAGGTATTATAAACCTTACAGTCCATCAATTTACTTTCAATATTAATTTTAGCCTGTGCCTTGCCATGAAAACCATGAGAATGGAAAGCATGTAACATCTCACTTACAGCTGACACAGAAGGGAAGTGGCTCTGAAATATAGACCCTCTCGGCCTCTGGGGAAGATTTATGTGGCGAGGATCACGCTCCTCCGAGTAAGACTGCAGGTGAGCGGCAGGCCTGCATTACAAATGCCTGGGGTAACTATAAAAACATAAATGGCATCAGGTTATTGATTTTTTTTTCTTTTTTGGAGCCCACAAATTAGAAAAGTCATTGCTAAAAATCACTGGTCTATCCACAAATTTTAATTAAAACATAAATAAATCATTTTGGTTGCTGCACTTGCATATAAACAAAGGGGGAGATGGCATCCTTACAAACGCTTGTCAACATTTGGTGACTAATGGCTCGCAGTGAAAATACAATCTGAAGCAACTGAATTGAAAGCAGATTCTGGACCTAACTAATATCACATGCAAACCATCCAGAGCTATTACGGCAAGGGGCATTGAAATCACAGATCAGGTTTTGGAGGGTGGGTGGGGGGATGAGGATAATTTTGTTAAGCAGAGCAATACTGGGGTTTTTTTTATTGAATAAAGTGAAGTCCTGTAATGAGATAGTACAGCTGCTGCACTTTTGCCACATGATGGAGAAATGGATACCCCACCCCTTACAGAAAACACTAACCATATGCTGTGATGAGTCCAAATGTTGATTTTATTCCCAAATAAATACATAGCAAGGACTGATATAAATAGGTTTTTAGAAAACAGGGGTTGAAGAGGATGTCCTGAGCATACCCAGATCCCATGACATCAAACAGAAGAAATTGAGATATTAAATATTAAAGGAACTCCCAGGGTACTTCCAATGTTGGCATAGGCACAGGAAGCCCGAGCCTGGCCTCCATGGTGTGCTCCAGTGTGTGTGGGGGGGGGGGGGGAGGGGGAGGGGGATGGGGGAGGTCATGCATGGAATGCTCCTCTGAAAGCATCACGGGAGAGTGCCTTTCTGGATTTCTCCCTGGAAGCCGGTGTGATGTGGAGGCACTGGGATGCTAAGCCCTGCTACAAGGAGGGGGCTACGACCGAATGACCTGTGGCCAACACATCTGCATGTCTGTACACAGTGGGATGATGGGCCTTATGTGGTTGTCCTTGCAACTCGGATTGAACCGGAAGTGCGTTGTCTACAGCGATGTCTTATTTGTCAAATGTTAGTAAAATAAATTTTTCTTCATTCATTCATTCATTCATTCACTCACTCACTCAATTAGCAAACATCCATTATACCCTTAACTTTATGCCATGCATGTTAGCTAGATGAGGATGTAGAAAGGCATAATACAAAGAGTCTGTCCTCTGGAAGGACTCAAGTTGAAAACCAAGGAAGATTCAACATGAAGTGGTGAATATTTTCAAAAGCAGCATCCTAAGGATACTAGGGGAACGCAGCAGAAGGCAAGCTTCACTTTGGAAAATAGAAGACATGGGGCAAGTTTCACAATGATGTGATGTTTAGGCTGGGTCTTGTTATATGAATGTGCTTTTGCCAAGTAAAAAGATAAAATTTCCAGACAACTGGAACTTAACCTTTCCTATGCTGAACCTTTGTTCTTTGCCAATTGCTAAAAGAAGAAAAAAACTCTTATTTAAACAAACAAATAAACCAGAGAAACTGTACCAAAAGCATCGAGAGAAAATTCCCTGGTGCCAGACTACTCAGCTTTAAATTATAGTTCTACCACTTTCTAGCTCTGGAAATTCAGGCAAGTGAATTAGTCTCTCTGTGCCTTGATTTCCTAATCTTTAAAATGGGGCAGCAATAGTATACCTTGTGTATTATTGTAAGGAGCAAATGAGAGTTTAATACCTGTAAAGATCGGAGAACAGTGCCCGGCATATAAAAAGCATAGCAACTACTCACATATACAGCAGTATACAGATACACACTACATACACATTTTCACAGACACACATAGATTATTATAATTATTACACTTTTCCGCAGGCAAACGTTTATTGAGCATTGGTTATGCACCAGTTCCCATGTTAGCCACTAACAAGAGGTGGGAAACAGAGTCCCTGCCCTTGAGGAGCTCACAGTTGTAACTGCCTCCCAAGGTCCCTAACTGGGGACTGCTAATTCTGTCTTCAAGCCTGAACACTCCACTTAGTCACAAATGCCGCCACCATATCTGGCAGAACCCTCTCACTGAACATGTACAGAGTCACACACATTCTTCTCCTCCTTAAACCGTACCTTTCCTTTCTTCTCTGCCCACCTGGCCAGTTGTCCAAGCCCAGAACCTGGAAATGATCCCTGGATCTTCTCTCTCTCTCCCTCATCCCCAAATCCAATCAGCAGACCTTTCCCACTTTGTCTCTCAATGTGTTTTAGAGCCTACCTCCTCTTCTGCACCCTGACACTGACTCCTGAAGTTCAAGGCCTCAACCTTGCTCCTCCCTGTGACTGTCACCACCCCTGAGCCAGCTTCCAGTTTACGACATCAGGCATCCAGCTCCTCAAGGGAACTTTCCAAAATGCAATCTGAACATGGACTTCTCCCAGTCCCTCAAGTGAATCCTTCCTTACCGCCAGCAGTGTAGATAACATGACATTCACCGTCCCGCTGAATCAGGCATCATTACACCTCACAGTGCTGAACACCTCAAGCCTCATCTTGAACCACTCTCTGCCTCATAGTCTATCCTCCATCGAGACGGAGCCACTTTTGTCCCCACCAAACTCCTCTCCTTCCCCTACCACCTATATTCTACCTCTCTGGGAAGGCATCCCTGACCCCTCCTTCTGACTAGTGCCCCTGTCTTACAGTGCCTCTTCCTTCTGTGCACGACTCCTACACTGCACACTTCACGTGGCCTTGTAAATTATTAATGATTGTGTCACTGTAGACCACACAGCACAGTGAGCCTAGCACAGCTGCTGGGCACAGAGTAGGAACATCATCAATATCCGTTGAAAGAATACAGCATCAACTCTAGGACTTTTTTGCAAGATGTGGTATTATTTTGTGTGCCAGTAGGAAGAAAAAAAAATGCTGCCAATTAAATGGATACTAGATAATCTTGTATCTACTATATGACACATCCCAATTACAGAGATGTTCAAATGGAAAGAATGGATTTCTTAGAAACCAGAAACTATGGTGACTAACATTGCCTTCATGACTTTATCGGAATAATGCAGTGATGAAGGCATGGGCTCTGGAGTCAGATCAACATCCAATCTCCACTGTTTACTAGGTGTGCCTTGGCTTTGTCATTTATAAAATGGGGTTAGTAAGAGTCCTACTCTGCTTTGTCCTGCATCTTTCCTTCATTTTGGACTTTGAATGAAACCATTGCCTTTCTAAAATGGCCTATTAGGTAACTTGGTAGGGATATGCTTGTCTGCCCAGGATCACTTTCTTTGGTGAGCCAACCTTCACCCCATTCCAGTTATCCTGCCTAATCCACGTGTCTCTGATGGGACCCACGACATTTGTCCTAGCCCAAAGGAGGTGAGCAGGCGAGGGAGGGGGAAGGAAGGTGGTCGGTCACAGACAGCAGGCATGATCAATCAGAGCACACCATGCTAGTTGGCCACAGTGACCGGTTCAAGGGGGAAAAAATGACATTGGGTTTTCAGTGAGGGTTAAAGAATCTAATGAACAGAAAGCAGGTGAACAGTGGCTGGCAGATGGTATGCACAGCAGAGCTATTTATTATCATCATCATTATTACTGTGCTGAATGAGCTGTGGTGTAATAAAGTCCAAAGTAACTATCAAAATCTGTAAGGCATATGCCAATGTTCTAAATGCACCCATGGATGTTCTGTAACAACTGGAAACTTGCTAGAATGTAAGCTTTATGAGGACAGAGATCTTTACCTGATATGTTCACTGATCTACCCTAGGTACCGAGAATAGAGGTGGCACACAGTAGGTGTTCAAAAATATTTGTTGAAATGGCCAACAGATATATGTAAAAATGCTCAACTGCACTAGTTATTGGGGAAATGCAAATCAAATCCACAATGAGATACCACCTTACACCAGTTAAAATGGTTATTATTAGCAAGACAAGTAATAACAAGTGTTGGAGAGGTTGTGGAGAAAAAGGGACCCTCATTCACTGCTGGTAGGAATGTTAACTGGGATAGCCACTTTACATTCAGTATGGAGTTCCTGCAAAAAATTAAGAATAGAGTTCCATATGACCCAATGACCCCTCTTCTGGGTATCTACCCAAAAAACTTAAAAACATTTATTTGCAAAGATATATGTACCCCTATGTTCACTGCAGCATTATTTACAGTGGTCAAGACAGAAACAACTAAAGTGTCCTTTGGTAGATAATTGGATAAAGATGTGCTACATCTATTCAATGTAATACTACTCAGCCATAAGAAAAGATGAAATACTGTCATTTGGGACAACATCAATGAATCTTGAGAAAATCCTGCTAAGCGAAATAAGTCAGATGAAAAAAAGTCAAGAACCATCTGATTTCACTCATATGTGGGATATAAAACTGAAACTCATAGACACAGACAACAGTGTGGTTGCTACCTGAGGAAAAAGGGGGTTGGAGGGAAGTAGTAAAGGGGGTCAAATATATGGCGATGGAGGAAGATCTGACTTTGAGTGGTAAATACACAAGGCAATATACAGATGATGTATTATAGAACTGTACACTTGAAACCTATACAATTGTATCAACCAATTTCCCCCCCAACAAATTAAAAAATACTTCTTGAATGAATGAACTCGTTTTTCTGTTAACTTCTTCACAGAAGTCTATATCTAAGATGTCATTTGTGCCCGTTTCAGCGCATGTATCTCCACTGAGCCAAACTGGCTAGGGCTCAGTGCGTCTATCTCTAATAGTCCTCCATGTCTCTCTCTCTTTCTTTTTATCTCTTTCTTCCTTTCTCTCTCTTTGCTTCTAGTCTTCTATTGGCTGAGAAATAAAAATGCTCTACATATTAGAATTGTTTTTCGGCCTAAGTAGTAGCACCCCAGCCCTGTTTCTTTCTACCTGTCAATCCTCAGCCCTGTCCATCTCTCCTGGGGCACAACCTCTTCCCACAGGGAGCCCAGGTGTTCCTCCCTGAGCTTACCACCATGCCTGACTGGGCAAAGCCTTGCAAGTTCAGAGAGCACTGTCCCGCCCGTCTCCTCTGTGTCCTGGTCCTCGTGTCTTGGCATTGACCGCTCAGAGACATTCCAAAGTAGGTTTGGGCATTTTGGTCCCATTTCACGTTGGCCTCTCTCCTGGCTTGTTTCCATTCCCACCATTCATTTCTGGTTGGTTGCAAACTTCAAACTGAGATGGTTGAGAACATTGCAGTCTAGGGACCTCAAAGATAAGGTTCCTCTCCCTCGTCACAAAGGAAAGCACTATTTGGAGGGGGAAAGGATTCCTCCTTCCTGTGCAGGCCCCATGCCAGATCTGACACCGTCGCTAGGAAGTAACACCTGGGCTTATCCTCACTGTCTGAGACCATGTGGTAATGGGACTGGCTCACACAGAGTGTGAGCCCAGTGAGACCCCAAGAACAGGGTCCGGGGCCAAAATCCCAATAAAACTTCAATCTAAAGGAGTTGGCCAGAGTGTTAACAGGGTACAAGGCACTGGAAGAGAAGACCAAGACACTAGTTGCCCTCTCACAAGGGCTGTGTGTGTGGCTTCGTGGTTTCTCTCACAATTCAGGGAGGTGACACTTTTGCCCCACATTTGGAAGGCACTGTAGTGTAGAGGTCCCCTCTCTCATCGCTCCTAAGAGGGAGCAGCGTGGGCATGCACACAGGCTTCCAGATGGCCAGGGATGAGTGTGATTTTATTTTTAAACCTGGCTTCCTATGAGTCACCTTAGGTCAGAGTCACTGTTTGGTCAGATGCTGTGTTTAAGCCCCTTGTGCTAGTGCAGCTTCTGCCCTGTGTTAACCTTTTGCACTCGGATGTCGAGTGTGACTCGACATGGTTAGCATCAGTAGCAGTTCTTTTTATACTCTTTGAATGTATCAATAATTTGAAATATAAAAAAATCCAAATAAATAAGTTTGTATAAAAAGAAACTCCAGTTTTTTATTCTACTGCCGCGCTTTGTAAAATCTGGGGTATTTAAAAAATTAAATCCCGAGTAGAATAAAGGAATCGAGAAAAAAGCAAGCGAGTGCAAAGGGTTAATAGCACTGTGTAAGCACGAGTGACCCTTTCAAGTTGGCCCCTAACACGGCTCTGATTGTCCCTGAGGAGGCACAACTTTGCACATGTGTGCATCCTTCACGACTTCAGAATTGTGATCCCTGGAGGCCTGTTAGCTATCTCCCTCTCTCTGGTTTCTCTCTGCTCTGCCATTTTTCTTGCAAAATGGAGTTACCAGCCTTCTCTGAATTGCTCTGCACCAAGCTCTCCATTATTTTCAGCAATGACTTGAGCTATGGAGTTCTCCACACTCCAAATGGCATCAGTCCCTCAGGCAGAGCTACAGAGCTCTTCAGTCTTCATGGCCTGCCTTGGCCCAGGGCAGAATCTCTGTGCCGCTGCACCAGAGGTGGGGGGCGGGGGTGGGCAGAGATCTGCTTTTACCAGAGTGGCAGCCCCGCTCTATGAGTGAGCACTGGGGGAACAGGCTGGGGGAGGTGGCATTCCTTATCTTAGCTTGCCTCTTCTGGCATGGAACCTCCACCCTACAAGCAAGTTAGATGGGACAAGGGGGCTCTAGTGTTCTCAGCCTCTGCACCTGATGGAGCATCCTTCCTAAGATAGACCTGAGTGAGGAAGGAAAGCTCCATCCATTGGGCCATGCCTGTGTAGCATAGAGCTTCTGCAACATGGGGATGGGGAAAAGAAATGGCAGCCTGCTCCTCCCCAGGTGACGCCATAGCTCAGAACTGAGGACTGGAAGGAGAAGGAGCCCCTGTCTGCTTGGCCGCGCATGTCTGGAGTAGAGCTTCTATGTGAAGCTGTGAAGATGGGTAATAGAGCAGGTTCTGGCACAAATGGCACAGAATCTCACTGTTCCTAGCAAGGTGTGGTAGATTTTCTTGAATGAATCTCTCTCCATTTGCTCTATGCCCTTAAGACAATTGTCAAAAACTTTGAATGATTGTCTTTTATAACTTTCACCAGTTACTTTGTTTTTTTGGGAGAGGGTCCACCCAGGTTCTTACTGCATTCTGAAAGTTTTGAATCTACACATACTATTATTTGATTAAAATTAGGCTCTACTCTAATTTGCAGAGTATGAACTATGCGGCAGGCAATGATTTGTTGCTGGTTGGCCTGTGTTGTTAACTTCCTGTTTCAGGTTTACATGTATCTAGCACTCCTCTAGAGCAGGATCGAGTGAGCCTCAAAGGGCGAGGCCATGTCTGTTTGGTCTTTGTGAATCTCTTCAGCACTTGGCACAAGTTGGGATGTATAGTTGATTAATTCCTTCCTTCCTGATGTCCTTATTTAGCTAACATCAAATTTTCAAAAATATGTATTTTTCTGTAGTGCTCATTTCCTCTTGTCTTATTTAACAAATCACTCTGGATTTTCTATTATTTACCTCTGATATAAAAGTTATTTTGCTACTCTTTTTGAATGTCTCATGTGCATTAGGCCTGTCTGTATGTAATTTCATTAATGGTAGCATTAACCCTGTGGTCGAAGTATGCTTATCCTATTTAACAGACAAGAAACCTGAACCCTAGCTGGTTTGGCTCAGTAGGTATGCGAACTGCCCAGGTTCAAGTCTGGTCAAGGGCACATACCTTGGTTGCAGGTTCCCCAGCCCTGGTCTGTGTGCATGCAGGAGACAACCAATCGATGTCTCTCTCTCACATCAGTGTTTCTCTCTGTCTCTCCCTCTTCCTTCCACTCTCTCTAAAAACCAATGAAAAAGTATCCTTGGGTGAGGATTAACAACAACAACAACAACAAAACAAAAAAACACACACACACACACACACACACAAAAACACACAAGAAACCTGAGACTCAGACAGGTTCATGAATTTGCCTAAAGTTATAGCAAGTCAGTGGCAGAGCTGTGCCTCCTGACTCCAAAGCCAAGTCTCTTTCCCGGATGTTAACCTATCTTGACTCTACTTCTTGAGCCATGTACAGCATAGCATACTTTGGAAGCCTGCTGGTTTCCCTAAGCAAATACGTGATCTGGCCTCTTGGTGCTTGGTGCACTTTGGCACACACAGTGACTTATGAAGAACCACAGGGTGAACAGGGCGTCCCTGTTGCAAAGCCCCCCAATGACCCCAATTAAGGGCTGATTTACAAAGATGTAGCCCACAAAATGGCAACTATAACTCAACCACAACCAATCTGGCTCTTGTTAGCTGCGTTGTAATGAGAACTTGTATGAATATCATTATAAAACACTTATTTAGAACAAGAATTGTGCTGAACTCAGAATTTTCTCTTACATGAAAACAAACAAGCAGGAACGGTGAAGCATATCTATACCTCCACTTTAAAAAAATAGATTTGAAATGAACTCTTCAAAAAGCCTGCATCCTCCAGAATAGTCAGTCCTTCAGTGGAATTGGAGTGGTTCAGTTGGATTGCATTAGTTGTTTCCTTCAAACTAATCTAAGCTCACACCTTCCCCACCAAAATGCAAAATCAGTAAAACAAGGGGGGCCTGGCTTGTTTGCTCAGTGGTTAGAGTGCCAACCCTCATACTGAAGGACCATGGGTTCGATTCCTGGTCCCAGACATCCTCGTTGGAGTGCCTCCAGGAGGCAAGCAATAGATGTGTCTCTCTCACATTGATGATGTTTCTCTCTTTCTCCCTCCCTCTTTCCACTCTCATAAATAAATAAATAAATAAATACGGTAAATAAATAAATAAAACAAAGAGGGTAAAACTGAAAAGAATTTGAGTGGAAACCTCTAAGGGAAATGTGGGGGATTTTTTCTCTTCCATGGCAAAAAAAAAAAAAAGGTTACCATTTCGTCAATTGTATTAGACTGAAACGTATTAGGTGTTACATAGCTTTTCCTCTAAGTTCTATAAAACACCTGGAGGAGACCACCTATCAGGAAGTCTTTAAGTATTAGTTGATTATTGCAGCCCAAATCTTCCCTTCGTTGTCATGGCTGATAAAACCCGGGCTAAGTCACTTTAAGAGTTTGCCCATAAATCTGCTCCATTATCTGCCCTCACCTGCCATGTGGCTTACTCAGACCCCTTTTTTTTTTTCTTATTGTATCTCTCTGGGAGTTCCAAGTCGGGGTTGGAACGTCTCACACATAATTTGAGCTGCGTTCTAATCATCTCTCCCTTCCCTGTCTTCTGGCGGTTGTTTCTGTTGTCTAGAGTGTGCTGTTTTTCTGCTCAACCACATTGATGACCTCTGGGTAGGATTGGGCATAGGAGAGGGAATCAATGATGTCAGTCCTTTCTTTTGCCACCCAGTCCCGGGGACCAATGAAGTGCGGGTTTAAGGGAGTGGGGGGGGGGGGCGTCAGTTAGCATCTGGGGCCTGAAAAGGTAGAAGAGATGTCTGGTCCTCAGGGCAGCTTCCTCTCAGGAGAGCAGGGAAGAGTTCAGCTGACTGTGCCATTTAATCTTCCCCAAATTACCAGTCAGTTAAGGTTTCCAACTGTGTGGGGAGGTATTGTAAGCAGTCAGACACCTGAATAGAGCAGGACGATGGCCCAGGTACAGAAGGTCATCAGGATGGAAAGCCCCAGGTGCCTAGCAATGGACAGTCAATTGTGGCACCTCACCCCACTGTGACTTTCCCTCCCCTAGCATATCCCTGGTCATGAGGTTTGAACCCCCTGACCCTTCCTCCCTAGAGATACAATTTAGGTCTCACTTGTATTTCAGCTCCAGGCCCAGAGAAGCAACAAAACCAGCCAGGCTGATGCCAGGACCAGATGCATTGAGTAATGACCCCCTGCCCTGAAGCTGCCAATCAATCAGTGAGACCACAACCCTGAAAGGACACACCTGGAAAACTGCTGAATATTCTATTGAGATCTCCTGAGATCTCCCCTAAAACCTCCACCCTTACAACCCTTAGGACAGGACGGGGACCCAGTGCACTCTCCCTCCTGGGAGCACATCCCTCCCTTTCCCTTTTCCTCCCCTCCCCCACCTTCCCCCTTCCTCTTAGGCATGTTACCATTAGCTTCTGGATTCTAAGTTCCAAGGTCCCTTCCTTTACCTCCATAACGTGTTTCCTAAGCCTATTTCATCTAGAAATTACTCCTACCTCTGTGATTTGCCAAATAAATGTTCTCTTACAGTTTGGGTCTTGCTCTGAATTCTTTCCTAGCCAGAACCCGAGTACCGAGGTTGCTGAACCCAGGTTTGGTCTGACCCCACCGGCCAGACACCTGGCTCCCGCCGCCTACAACGTATTGCCTGAATAAAGGGGCAGAAAGAGGCCGTGTTCCTCTCACTGAGCTCATTCGACAAGGGAGGAAACCTCAGGAGCAGTAGAGAGGTGATCGCCCTCTAATAACCTGCAGTGCTCTGCCCACAGCCCCCAGCATGGTCCTGTGACCTGCCCGTCCTCTGAGGCCACCGGCTTCCTAGGTCTACATCGCTGGTGTTCACGCTCTCTGCCCTCTCGCCCTCTCCCTTCCCCTTTCCATATTCTGTCTATTTCACAAGGAAGAGGACCACCATCAAATTAGGGAGCTGGAGGACCAGAGTTATAATTTTAGCTATTTCTTTTTCAGTTCCTCACCACTTTACCGAGTGCTCTAAACTCAGTAGAGCTCAAACATGAAAACTATGATTTCCTGCAGGGACTGCCCCTAGAACAGCGCTGTTGAATCTCACTTTCCCTTCACTAATTGGCAATTGAGGTGAAACTTTATGCTCATGTTTAGATATTAAAAATGCAACGTAATACAACTGATGCAGCTTAACGCTTCCAACTCATATCCAACTTCATTATCCTCCTCCTAGCTCAGGAGGCGAGTTGTCCACTGTGGAGGGAGGGTGCTTCTCTCTTTCACTTTTCTTTCTCCTCCCCTTTGCTCCCCCAGTGTTTTGGGAACTTAAAGAAGGGTGGGGGAGGGGGAAGCAAGATGCCTTTATGCAAGTGGTGCTGCTTGTTCTTTTCTTCCTTGTCAGTCAGTGCCCTTGTTCCCGGAAGTCTAAACGCGGAGTCTCCAGGCCCAGGTAAGCAACAAAACTAGCCCCAGCTGATGTCCAGGGCTCACGGTGCGTCCTCAGTGGACCCTGCAGGGGCCTCACCCTACACAGCGCCTGCTGTGGGGGATGCCCTTTGGCAGGATTGCTTATAATCCCCACCCCACCCTGAGCTCCCATTCCCATTGGTAAATGCCATGGATTTTTCTGGATGAAATGAATACTTGGAGAATAGACGTATATGCTCACCTTAACCAAGCATGGCAGAAGTTTGTTCCATTCTCACGTATCAGAACTGAACTGGGTGAGCTCTCTGGTCTGGTGGGAAGCTCTGCTGCACGGGATCATTTGGGCATCTGGGTTTCCTCGTTCCTCTCTGCGTTTCAGCCGCCAGGAAGGGGGAAGAGGAAGTCAGCGGAAGCGGCTACTTTCTTTACTGATAACTTGGAAGTATCCATACATCACTTCCACTCCATCCTATTGGCCTGAACTTAGTCACATGACCATACCCAGCTGAAAGGAAGTCTGGGAAAACATAATCTTTGGCCATATGACCACCTGAAACCCTGAGGGGCTTATATTACTGAAAGGAAAACAGAGACCGGATATTGGGGCAGATTTTGCCGTCTCTGCCTTCGGCATTTTTGTGTACATCCTCACGTTGTGTTTCAAACCATTTTGCCCTTGAGCCCTGTGCCAAGTGTGGACCACAGTGCCAGACTTCTTCCTCATTTCCTCTAGATGCCCATGACCCTCCCTGCAATGTCTTCCTGCTCCCATGTCACCATCCATCAGACACATCTATAGACACTGGAACCCCCATTATGAACAAGTTTCCCTGTTCTCTCTTGCTGTGACACGTGCAGTTCAAATCACTGCGATGAGGGACACAGGTGTAACCTTAGGATGCTCTGGGGACACACAGCAGAGACACCACCCCTAGCCCACATGGAGAGAGCAGGGTTGGAGAAGGCTGCCTGGATGACACTGTCACCTGGGAGCGGTCTGAGACAGTAGGAGCTGGTCCATGGAAAGACTTTATAAGCCGCAAGAACCAGATGAGAAGAGGGAGATGGCGCATTTGCAGAATAGCAAGTGGGACACTATTGCTTGAGAGTCAAGTTTGGGTAGGAATGAGGGATGCTTTTAGCAGATGAGGCTTACAGAAGCAAATGACGAAGGCCCTTGTAGACTTAAACTTTATTCTGAGAGAAAAAAGGGATTTAACAGAGAACTTTAAGCAGGGGAGGGACCCATTTGCAAAAGGCAATTCTGACAGCTGGGTGAAGGATGCAGTGAGGGGAGCAAGAGTGGGTCCTGCTAGGACAGCTGGGAAGCAATCGGAGAAACCCAAGGGGAAAATGAAGGGCCTGAAGTAGAGTAATGATAGGTCTGCCTCCAAAGCTCACATCCTTCCCATATAATAATGGTTTTCTTCTCTGCTTGTTTGTACACTGTCTCTTTACAAAAAGGATTTGGTGGCTTTCACAAATTCACTAAGTACTGTCATGAATACGAATCCCAGTCTGCAAATTCAGGTAAAACAAGAACTATTATGTTTCTTTGTTTTCTATATATCAAACTTAATTTTAATCCAAGCCTGCTCCTACTGGGTAGGTGGACACTCTTCTCACCTGGACTCTTGCCACTTGTGAGTTCTACTTCCCTCTGCTCTCTAAACCCATAGACCCAAAGAGACTTGGGGACTTCTTTGACATTCTTGGGGAACTCCTCCTCTTTCCCCGTTTCCCTCAGAAGCCCTTCCTCTCCTTGCAGACACAGCTCATCCTCCTTAAAGACTTCAGATGTTTCTAAGCAAATCCAGAAATGGAAGTCAACCACAGTTTTACCAGTCCTGAAGCAAGAAGGCACAGAACCTGCAAGCTACTTTCATGGAAGAAAGAAGAGAAGAAAACTCATGAATTAACATGTCAGAAATGGCCTTATCGTAATACCATATGATTATTTCAAATATAAATAGTTTGAAGTGAAGAAAAAAATAAAACTAGTTTGAGTTTATGCTTTGAAAACTGTAAATCCTCCCCAAAGTTAGAACTACAACTTCAGTTCTGAACTATGTAGTGGCCAAAGCAAAAATGAACACACTAATATTACAACTGTTTATGGCAGCGACTAAAGAACACCCACCTGGCCCTAACCGGTTGGGCTCAGTGGATAGAGCATAGGCCTGTGGACTGAAAGGTCCCAGGTTCAATTCAGGTCAAAGGCATATACCTTAGTTGCAGGCACATCCCCAGTAGGAGGTGTGCAGAAAGCAGCTGATCAATGTTTCTCTCTCATCGATGTTTCTAATTCTCTATTCCTCTCTGTAAAAAAATCAATAAAATATATATGTTTTTAAAAAAGAACACCCGCCTGTTTTTCAGGAGCAGCATGGTTTTGACTGCAGCTGGGATGAGAGGACGTTTCTCTACTGGATCCCTGTAAAGGGGACAGTACATGATGCAGGCCACCCCAGGTTCAACACCATCCCTACAATGATGAGTTCTGTCAGATTGTTTCCTATAGCAATACTAGAGGCCCAATGCACGAAGATTCGTGCAAGAATAGGCCTTCCTTCCCCTGGCTGCCAGCACCACCTTCGCTCCAGCTGGAGCCGCCTTCCCTCCTTTGCTCTGGCCAGAGCCGCCTTCCACCTCTCTCCTTGTCACGTCAATTTGCATATTCCCTCCTTATTGGCTGTGGGCACCCCCATCTTTTGTTGCGGAGTTACGGTCAATTTGCATATTCCCTCTTTATTAGATAGGATAGGCACCAGAGATTTAGAAAAAATATCACCTTTTTAACTCAGCAACAGTTCCTGCCCTCAGTGTGTGCTAGTCTAGTCAGAAAAGTGGATAGACAATTGCCACATCATTAAATGACATTGGTGGGGGTGTTGTACCAAGTGCAAAGAGAGCACATGTCAAGTTCCTAAAAGAAGAAAAGATAGCGGGGGCCCAGCACTCAAAGATCATGGAGGCTGGCATAAGAATGGAGAATGTTCAGGCCATAGTAAGTGGGAAAAGCACAATTTCATATTCAAAGCGAACATACAAAATACTGAAAGGAAGCACACTAAATGATTATTAGTTGTTATTGCTAGGTGATCATTTTGTAGGTGATTTTATATTTTTGCCTTCATCTTATCTACATTTTCAAATTTTTATGAGGAGAAAGTTATTAATACATAGAGACTAGTTTGGGCTGTAATAGAAAACCCAAATAAAAGTAGCTATTAGTTTTTGTCATGCATGAAGTAATCCAGTATGATATAATATGAGGTCTGGGGTTTGCTGCAAAGCAATGTGGGGAGAAAAGTGGACAGGGGCATCATGAATGAGTCAAGACTGATCAGATGTTGCTAACTGTTTAAACTGGATGATTGATGGGTGCAGAGGGATTTATTGCACTATTCTCTACTTTAGTGTACACTTTTAAATTTCTGTAATAAGTATCTGAAAATAGAAACAATAAGGCAAGTGACCTTGGCACATCTCTGCTTCAGTTTGCTCAATTGTAAAATGAAAATGATAAAAACTTCCACTTCACCAGATAGTCATGAGGACTAAATGAGTTAACACATATAAAATGCTCATAACAGTACCTGCCACATCTATATATATAAAAGCCTAATATGCTAAGTGTCTGACAGTTTGACCGTTTGACCAGTCACTATGACATAAACTGACCACAAGGGGGCACATGCTCTGATCAGTAGGTTAGCTTGCTGCTGGGGTCTGGCTGATCAGGACTGGGTGAGAAGGGCTGGACGCATCCCGGAGCCCTCCTTCAGTCCCTCTCCAGCCCCAATGGTGCACCGGTGGGGTCCCTCAGCCTGGCCTGCACCCTCTTGCAATCTGGGACCTCTTGGGGGATGTCTGCAGGCCAGGCCGATGGAACCCCCACCAGTGCACAAATCTGGGCACCCGGTCTCTAGTAAGTTATAATTATAGTTGTTATGATGATGGTTTAAGCCAGGGGCACAATGACCTCTTCAAAAGTCCAGGTTTCTTCCATATTTCCCCTCTGCCACCTCATGCGTGCCCTCTGCTCTCATGGATATATGATCTTGATGCTGTTCTAGGCATCTCCTCTTTCTGTAGCCCTGTCTAGAAGTAGAAAAGAGGTGAATCTCTGTGCTTTTTTTGTGTCCTCTTTTGAGGCTCAGAAATTTTTCAATTAAATCCCCTACCTGGCAGGCTTCCCTTTCCTTCTCATTGGCCAAGATTGCATCACATACCTGTGTTTAAACCAGTCCCTTGCCAAGGAGATGGATTTACCAGGTTGGGTGTAGACTAATCAAATCCTACACTCTGGAGCTTTGAGAGGGCCCCAGAAGTATATAGTATGCAAATATCAAAAGGAAGAAAATAATGGATCTGTTAGGAAGAAAGAAATGAGAAAGTGGCTAGTGGGTAGTCAACTAATAGTGACTGCTAATGGCCTGCTCATTCTGTGTGACCGATGCAGGAAATAATGTAGAGAACAGGAAAAGAGATGGCAGTGATGACAGGACAGGTGACTTGGATACCAGGCAGAAGACATTGCATTCTCTCTTATTAATACCTGGTATTAAAATATTTTGAAAAAATGTAAGTTGAACTTCTCTTAGATTAAGTCCATTAATATTGTAAATGTTCTCAACTATTAGTTATAGAATCAATAAAACACTATATATTACCATAAAAAAAAAAGTTAAACTATAGGCAGGGGGGAGGCATAAAGACCGAGGCATTGAAGCTAAGGAAGGAGAAACCAAGATGGCGGCATAGGTAAATACCTGAACTTGCTGCCTCACACAACAACTTCAAAACTACAACTAAAATACAAAACAGACATCATCCAGAACCACAGGAAGGCTGGCTAAGTGGAAATTCTACAAGTAGAAGGGAAGAGAAAAGCACACTGAGACTCAGAGGAGCTGCAGAAGTAAAGTGCAGAGGTACGGAGATGCGCGAGCGGAGAGGGCTGGCAACTCAGTACACGGCTGGCTTTTTCAATCCTCAGGGAGACAGAAGCTCCCGACTGCTCTGAACTCCAGTTCTGGGCGAGACTCTGGGGACCCAGACTCATACAGGGAGAAACTGGACTGTCTGGCAGTGGGCGGAACTCGAGGGCGGCTTTCTCTCAGAGGTACTTGCAGCAATTACCAAGGGACATTGAGACCTGGGGGCCTCTTAGGGCAGGGCTGACGGGAAGCCATTGCTGTTTGCTCTATCCTGAGACTCCGCCCCATCCAAGCTGTGCGCAGAGGCTTTTGCATATGAATGGACTGATCCTTTGAAATCTAAACTTACCTAACAAACTGCAGCTGAGTCAGAGAGACCCAGAACATCCAAAAGAAGGCCCAAGGCCCCACAGCAGCTTGCATTGCTTCACAGCTGGGCCTCATCCGGGCACCTCCAAAACCCAAACAAAGAAGAGGAATCTGCAGATCTCTCTGTAGCTCCTGCTGGTGACCTCAGGTAGAGGCTAAATTAGCACCTCCTTGGAGATCCAAGAGCCAGTGTACCCAGGGGTCAGAGTAGGACCATCCAGATTACAACTCCCCAGATCCATAAGGGACACACTCAGGGGACAGACTCAGTGAGCACCAAAGCCCCACTGAAGCAAATCTTGCCTCATAAGGGTGTCTCCAGCACAGAAGTTCTCCCAGCATAGACACAGCTGATCCTCACAGCCAATTGACCTGGAGGTCAATTCCTCCCAGTGATACCAACAACAATCAAGGCTTAACTACAACAAGACTGTGCACATAGCCCACAAAGGGGTGCACCAAGAGTGTCCACCTCAGGTAACTGGGGAGGCTGAGCCACTGGGTGCGAGTGTCCCTCCCACGTCCCGCGGCTTCCAACAACTGGGCCCTATAGGACACCTAGCACACAAAGTCACTCTATCAACTCAGGGAAGCAGCCAAAATGTGGAGACAAAGAAACAGATCACAAATGAAAGAACTGGAGGAAAGCAAACTACTGGACATAGAGTTCAAAACCATGATTATAAGGTTTTTCAAGAATTTTCTAGAAAAGGCCAATAAATTTAGTGAGACCCTCGAGGATATGAAAAAAGACCAACTAGAAATTAAGCATACACTGACTAAAATAAAAAATAATATACAGAGATCCAACAGCAGACCAGAGGATCGCAAGAATCAAGTCAAAGATTTGAAATACAAAGAAGTAAAAAACACCCAACCGGAAAAGAAAAAAGAACCCAAAAATATGAAGATAGTGTAAGGAGCCTCTGGGACAACTTCAAGCGTACCAACATCAGAATTATGGGGGTGCCATAAGAAGAGAGAGAGCAAGATATTGAAAACCTATTTGAAGAAATAATGACAGAAGACTTCCCCCGCCTGGTGAAATAAATAGACTTACAAGTCCAGGAAGTGCAGAGAACCCCAAACAAAAGGAATCAAAAGAGCAAAAGACAAGAGAGAGAATATTAGAGCAAAAGACAAAGAGAGAATATTAAAAGCAGCAAGAGAAAAATGGTTAGTTACCTACAAGGGAGCACCCATACGATTGTCAGCTGATTTCGCAACAGAAACTATGCAGGCCAGACAGGAGTGGCAAGAAATATTCAAAGTGATGAATAGCAAGAAACTACAACCAAGATTACTCTACCCAGCAAAGCTATCATTCAGAATTGAAGGGCAGATAAAGAGCTTCACAGATAAGAAAAAGCTAAAGGAGTTCATCACCACCAAACCAGAATTATATGAAATTCTGAAAGGTATTCTTTAAGAAGAGGAAGAAGAAGAAAAAGGTAAAGATAAAAATTATGAACAACAAATACATATCTATCAACAAGTGAATCTAAAAATCAAGTGAATAAAAAATCTGATGAACAGAATAAACTGGTGAATATAATAGAATCAGGAGCATAGAAAGGGAGTGGACTGACAATTCTTGGGGGGAAAGGGGTGTGGAGGGTGCGGGAAGAGACTGGACAAAAATCGTACACCTATGGATGAGGACAGTTGGCGGGGGTAAGGGCAGAGGGTGGGGTGGGAACCAGGTAGAGGGGAGCTATGGGGAGAAAAAAAGAAGAACAATTGTAATAATCAGAATAATAAAGATTTATTTTTAAAAAACAAAAAGAAGCTAAGGAAAACATCATAAGGAAAAATATTACTAATTTCATTTTAATTTTGAATTTTCCTGGAGATGGTATGTAATCATATGTAAAGTGTATGCACATCATATGCAAATGTACTTTGCTCCCACAAATATTTTGCAGAACCGGATATGGTCTTTACTAAAAAGTATCTTGGGAAACAGCTGAGGCAGCTGGGAAGAGGGCGGTGGCCCGCCACAGTGGCCTGAACCGCGGGCACTGCACATGGAGCAGCTACTGGAGAAGGACATTATCAAGTTTCTGCAGGACCATGGTTCAGATGCGCTTCTTGCAGAACATAAGTTATTAGAAAACATTAAATGTGATCAAGACAGCTAACAGGGACCATTTGGTTACAGCCTATGACCATCTTTTTAAAAGTGTCTCAAGGGTACTGAAAGTGTAAGTAAAGCATCTGAGCAGGTGAAAAATGTGAAGCTTAATAAAGATAAACCCAAGACTGTGAATGAGGGTCCACCAAATTATACAAAATCTGTTCTTAAAAAAGGAAATAGCCCAGCCAGCGTGGCTCAGTGATTGAGTATTGACCTGTGAACCAGGAGGTCATGGTTCGATTCCCAGTCAGGGCACATGCCTGGGCTATTGGCTCGATCCCCAGTGTGGGGCGTGCAGGAGGCAGCAATCAATGATTCTCTCTCATCACTGATGTTTCTCTCTCTCTCTCTCTCTCTCTCTCTCTCTCTCTCTCCCTTCCTCTCTGAAATCAATAAAAATATATTTTAAAAAAGGAAGGGATAAAACTCACTTTCCCAAGAAGGGAGGTGTCGTTCACCGCTGGTTTAAAGGAACATTGTGGGATGGAACTGGTTTTGATGCCAATATTCAAACAAGTTCAAAGAAGAAAAATGCCAAGCCTGTAAGCTTTATGGGTGGAATAGGCAGGTGATCAGAGGATGGGAAGAGGCACTCTTGACTTTGAGTAAAGGAGAAAAGATTCCACTTGAGATTGAACCAGAGAGGGCTTAATGGAAAGACAGGGCAACCTGATACCAAAGTTCCACCATATGCAAAACTCATTTTTGAAGAGGAATTAGTGGATATTGATTGAAATAGCAATGCTTCAGATTCAAAGACATCAGCAATGGCCTTGAAGAAACTTATGTAACTAATTACAGCTGGTTACTATTGTAAGGGAAGAGTCAACTGGAAAATTCAAGGAGTTATGTTAGAACTTTTTTACTCTCTCCCCAAACTTTTTTTTTAATCCCCACCCTAGGAGTGAGGATATTTTTTTCCATTGATTTTTAGAGGGAGTGGAAGGGAGGGGTGAGAGAGACACATCGACTGGTTGCCTCCCACTCGAGTCCAGGCCAGGGCCGGGAATTGAACCTGCAAACGAGGTATGTTCCCTTGACCAGGAATCAAACCTGCAACCCTTCGTTACATGGGCCTATGCTCCGACCACTGAGCCAAACTGACCAGCGTTCTCCCCAAATTTTTAAGAATTACAATCTGTTATAAATCCCGGAAGTTTAAAATATTTTACTACAGTTGTGTAAAATACTGGTTAAGGAGACTCATTTTCCTTTTAGCCCATGTTGTAAACTAAGAGGCTCAAAATGTATCCAATGTAAAAAAAATTTTGAGAGAAATAATTGACTCAACAATAATATCTCTCAGTGGGGAAGCAAACTAGCATTGGAATCAATATTTACATCTTAACTTCATTTTCTACTGACTAAGATCTTTTTTTAGCTCCTGGACTAAGTTCCTTTACAATTTTCCTTCAAGGACCTAATGAATATCCATATCCCTCACCACAGTGCCCACCCTCAGTGCTGAGTGTAATTATCCCTATGTGAAAATGAATTCCACATGAATCTTTTGAGGAGGGCAGAGCCTTTTAAGGTATTATTTAATTACAAATGAGAAATGCATTAGTTGTTTCATTAAAGAAGATATGATGCAAAGAGACTGACCTCAAGCTGGTGAAAATTTCAAATTAAGATCCTGGGAGTTGCATTATTGGCATAAGTTTTGCTTACTGGGGGGCCTGCACATGCAATGAAATGCAAAAGGACCAGAAAAAAAAAGAAATTAGGAGGTGTTGCTGATCACATATGAGATTTTCTAGTATTTCTGGACAAGAAACCTTAATTTCAGACATATCTTAGCTGAACAAAGGAAGATTATTACTTTTGTTTCCATGAAAGTCAAACTGCATATTCTCCATTGGAAAAATAGCATAGGACACGAACGGTAAGAAGTTCTCATGTATCTGTGTGTTTGAGGATGAGGGTGTTTTCCTTGATGTATAGTACCTTGAATAAGTTAGGTCTATACTCAAATTTGTTAAATAAATGAACAATGCAAGCCCTGGTTTAAGCCAAATCCCAAGCCTGGGCAACTGAACATTATTGTGTATTTTACTTGGATCACTAATTGTGTCCTTCTTGTCATTTATTCATTTATTCAACATACTTTTTTTTATCATGTTGTAAACTAAAAGACTCAATAAAAATGTATCCAATGTAATCCTGTTTATTTTTTATCTAAAGCCTCTATATCAGGGGTCCTCAAACTTTTTAAACAGGGGACCAGTTCACTGGCCCTCAGACCGTTGGAGGGCCGGACTATAGTTTAAAAAAAAAACTATGAACAAATTCCTATGCACACTGCACATATCTTATTTTGAAGTAAAAAAACAAAACGGCAAAAACACCTGCATGTGGCCCGCGGGCCATAGTTTGAGGACGCCTGCTCTATATAGTAGTTATTATTCTAGTCACTGAAAACACAGCATCAGGAAGGCTTGTGATTTTTTGTAGGTGATGACTGTGATAACTATTAATATCATAGTACTGTTCCTCAATATTTCTGATTCTCCTTCTGAGCACATGATCATAGGATTGCATTTCCTTGCTACATTGGAATTAGAGAAGCTCAGTGACTTATTTTGGCTGATGAAATGTGAGTAGAGTGATGGATGTTGTTTTGGCGTGAAAGCTTTAACAGTTAGTATATGATTCTTCCTGCTCTTTCTTTCCTTCTGCCACAGCAATGTTCCAATAGTGGTTGTTCTGTTATCATGGAAACTGGAGTGAGGACAACATGAAGCAGAGCCTAGCTACAAAATGGACATATATTATGACTTGTTTTAAGCTACTGAGGTTTTCATGGTGCTTGTTACTGCAGCATAACCTAGTCCATCCTGTCTGATACATGACAATTGATTGAGCACCTGAAAGATGTGGGGAAGTAAGAAGTATGGATATCTAGGGAGGAGAACTCCCAACAAGAATAATAATGTAAAGGCCTCAAAGTGAAAGTATGCTTAGAATTTTGCTATCAAATGAATGAGAGAAAAAATGTAGTAGAAGATGCAATCTGACATGAAGGACTCCCAGATCATGTAGGGTATTGTGTATCTTGTAAAAACTTAGACTTTTTCTCCAAGTGAGAGTCATTAGAAGAGGAGTAACATGATCTGATTTAATTTTTTTTGAACATTCTATTTGGTAGTTGAGAATAAACTGAAGTACAGGCAAGATAGCAGCAGGCAGAACAGTGAGGAGGCTATTGCTCTAAATCCAAGTGAGAGGAAAGTTGCTTAAATCATGGTAGTTGCAGTAGAGATAGTGAGAAATGGCTGGGTTCTGGATATATACTTTTATATAAAGCTGGTAGGATTTTCTGGTGGATCAGATATGGGCTGAAGGAAAAAGAATGGAGTCAAGGATGACTCCAAGGTCTTGTCCTAAGTAAATGGAAAAATAGAACTGCTATTTCCTGAAATGGAGAATACTGTGGTGAATTTGTTGGGGCAAACACAGGATCTCGGTTTTGGGCAGTGTTAAGTTTGGGATACCCATTAGATTTCAAATGGAGATATAAGATAGATAGGTCTGTGATGGAGACATAAATTTGGGAGCCATTGGTGTAGGGACTCAATGATAGCACCAAGGGGGAAAGTGTAGAGAGAAAGATGTGGAAGTCTAAGTATTGAGCTTCTTAGCTGAATGCTAAGAGATCAGGGAGAAGAGAAGAAACAGCAACATAGGCTGAGAAGGAGCTGTCAGTGGAGCAGCAGGGGAAAAAAACCTTATGAAGATATGTTGAAGAGTGCTAAATTTTGCAGATAGGTTAAGTAAGTTGAGGCCTGAGAATTGACCATGGGGCTTAGAAAATGGAGGCCATTTGTAACCTTGATGAGAGCAGTTTCTCTGGAATGGTTTGCCAACAGGCTGATTGGACTCTGTTAATGGAAGAAAAGAAATGGAGACAACTCATTTAAGGAGTTTTGTTGTAAAGAAATGGAGTTGGGCAAGAAATGGAATCAAGAGAAGATTGGAAAACCGATGGGAGAATTAATAGCAATTGTGTAGGCGAATGGGAAAGACCTATTAGAGAGGGAAAATTTAACAATGCTGGAGAAGGAGGGGAAATGGCTAGAGTAGTGTCCTCAAATAGACAAGAGAAGATGAGAGCTAGTATGTAAATAGAGCAGTTGGCCTGTGTGAGGGCTTCATCCAGGAAAAAATGAGCATGACTACAAGGGGGTGGTTGCCTATGGACATGGGCATATGTGGAAGTTACCATTGAGTGCTCATATTATTGTAGTGGCACTGGAAGCCAGCTCATGGGCTCAGTGTAAGGGTGGCAATTTGAAGAGAGACAAGAATGTATAAAATAGTTGTTGAGGAGAATGGGAAAGTGAATAGATGAGGAAAATATACTATGATTGCCAGGCAGCATTAAAATGATAAACAAGAATTTAAAGGAGACTGATGAGCATTGTAGTGAGGTTTTCTCAGGCCCCATTCAACTGCGTGGAAGCAGGTGGAGAGATGGATTTACACAGATCAGTGTTTTCCCACAGTTGTATGATGAGGAAAGAAAGGGGCAAGATGGGTTGGTGTGAGGGTGTGATGGTACCATAATTAGCAATGGAATATAAGCTGGCCAATGAGGGGAGTGAGGAAATGAACAGGGTACGTTATTAAGAAAATGCGTTGGAATCAATGTACTTACAATGTACCATCACTAGAAGAGATGCTGTACATTAATTAATGCTAATTCACAACAATCCTACAAAGTAGATACAACAATTCCAAATATATTAATTGGTAATAGACTGATCTCACCTATTGTGACCACAAGTGAAGCCATGAGAGGTATTTGAAATTCTATCAGTTATTTTGATATCCAATATATAGTACATATATTCAATATCAATAACAGTGTTATTTGACTCTAGGAACATGGATGAAGCAGGGAAGCACTTACAGATCTTAAGGTTTTGCCCAGGAAATGCAAAACCCAACCAGAGCCTGACTTGGGCAGAAGTGACAGGTTTCCTAAAGTATAGAAATGTGTATAAATTGACTCCAGGCACAAGAGTGACACAAACAGCCACCTCTTGAAAATGATCTGCAACTGTAAATAAAGTTCAACATATCCAAGCAGAATCAACAAGAATCCATTCAGCATCCTGGCTGAAATCTCTGCACAGGAAGTAAACTCATGTTTTACATGGGAGATATAACTTTTAAGTGAGGTGTGAGAGGAGTCACTCCAGGTAGCTGAAGCTCCAGGTCTCTCTATTGAAATAACCAGTGACTTTCAGTAATACATGTATAGGTAAATAGAATTATTTAACATTGATATTTCATGCTAAGGAATCTATGCAAGTGTTATATGTTTCTCATGCTTGTGTGATTTGGCCAGAAGAGTGACAGTCTTGGAACTCCAACTTAAATTATGTAATTGAATACTTAATTAAATTGGTGGTTTTAATTTAAAGTCCCACTACGTTTATCTAAAAGAACTGCAGTTTTCCATATGTATAAGTTTTATTTATTAGACTTACATGTTTTTTAATTTCAAGGAATTACTTGTCAGACAATGTCAGACATTAAGCATATAAATGCACTTAAAATATTTGAAGATGTTCAATGAACCCAGTTTGTATATGAAATTAAACATTAGCCATAGGCTTACTCAGCAGTGATTGCTACGATTTGCTAGACTGATCAATGTATTAAGATTTGCAGCTGAACTTAGAAGCTTAAGGACTCATTTTCACTTCGTAACTTTAATTTAAAAAACATTATAATTTTAAAAAACAAAGCAAGCCTATGATTAATTTTCCTGTGTACTAAAACTGCCCTTGAGGATACCCTAAAACTCATATGAACATAGATGAGGAAACTGAGGCAGTTATTAAGTGGCAGAGCTAGAATTTGATCCCAAGTCGGCCAGCTGCAAAAAAGCATGCTTCCGTCATCATTCTTCATTGCCTTCCCCTGACAAATAATTAGACAACAGTAACATACAATTAACATAAAAATTTGAAAAGAAGAGTTCTTTCTTTCTCCCATGTTCTGCAATGCCTCAGGGTTATAATTATGTCATTACCCCACAGTGCAGACTGAGGCTGACTAGGTGTTTAAGGTTTGGGCTGAATTAGTATCACTTTAATTATAACATCCCCTGAAAATGGCTTTACTTACTAAATCCCTAATGTTGGCATGTGTGTATATATACTTTGCCAGTTTCTCATAAAAGTAGAGTATAAATAGAGAAAAGAAATCCAATAACCTGTGGCAGATTATTTAAATTATCAGTATGTTTGTTTTATAGATAAACTAGAGTTTCCTGTCCTTAAGCTTTTTCTTTAGATTGGTTCTGTGTGTCCCTAGGAAGAGGGGTTGCATGGAAGGGTGTTCCCCTTTAAGCATTCTAATAAAAAACAAAATCCAAATCTCCAAACAGGTATGATTATTCTCATTAGCAGCCAGTACATGGAAGCCCCATTCAGAGCACTCAGCCCTATTATTCAGGACTGCACTCCAAGGACGCACCTAATTTTTGCAGAACTATCTTATATTGCTGTCTATAGCTTCTTCAGCAGTGCCTGTCTCCCCTTGTGTCTGCATTTTCCGTTAACAAGGAGGCAGGCCAGTAACGATTGTTGATAGATTTCCAGTGTTTCTCAGGTATTAGATAGGCTGCCCAAGGAAGAGCTTCGATTATTTCACTCCTCTTTCCAGTGATAGGTGTAAAGGTGGGCATGTGGCCTAGTTTTAGCCAATGAGACACAGGGGTAAGACTGCAAGAGTGGATAGGAAGCTTCTAGGAAAAATGTCTTCCCTGGTACAAAAGCAAATGCTGTGAGCAAAGGTCTCCTGGTTATGCTTCCTCCTGATAGGGTGCTGTCCTTTAAACAAGTGATGCCTTGGAGTTGTCAAAGGTAACATTTCCACTTATACTTGTCTAGGGGATGTTGAAACCTTGTTGTTGTCTTTTATCACAACTGGTTCTAAGCAGCAGAACTTATCCAAGGACCATGAACTTTGAGAGACCTGAGGAATCAGATCCCTATTGGACTGAATGCAGGATCCTTTGCTGACCAATTGAACATTAAGACTGGTTTTAACAAATCATGGGCAGGCCCTGGCTTGTGTGGCTTGAGCATCATCCCATGCACTGAGAGGTCGCTGGTTCAATTCTTTGTCAGGTTTTGGGGCTTGATCCCCAATAGGGGGTGTGCAGGAGGCAACTGATTACTGTAATGTTTCTCTCTCTCTCCCTTTCTCTCTCTCTAAAATCAATTTTTTAAAAAAAATTTGTTTTAATCATGGGCAGGCTAATGGATTTATTCTGCTCCATACATAGTACTAGTTTTCAATCCTCAACCACCATGAACCACTCCTTCTCATAACCTAGTGTCTTTGTTTTATTTGCTCACGTGACCACAAGGGAATCACAGAGCTGACTCTCCAGCTTCCTCATCTCAGATTGTTGCTGAACCAACCCTGAATCCACCACTGCTAGACTTGCTAAGTGAACCTTAAATATCCTATTTTATGAGAGGGATTGACAAACGACAGCCCGTGGGCCAATAAATAAGACTTTGCTGGAACACAGCCACGCTCACCTGTTCATGCATTGTCTATGGCTACTTTCATGCAACACCAACAGAGTTGACTAGTTGCAACAGAAACAGCATGGCCTGCAAAGCCTAAAATAATTGCTATCCTGCTCTTTACAGAAAAAGTTTACTAACCTCAGTTTTAAATACTGTTAGTTGTATTTATTTGGTACATCATATTGAAAGCATGCCAAAATGATACAGCTACATTATGGCGACCTCTTCCAATTCCTGGATTCTCCCAGTAAGATTATGGATAGTCCTACATACACTGCTTGGTTGACCATGGACAGAATCCAATACCTACTTGATCTAAACTCTTGTACAATGGACCTCACTACTATCCAGTCATGCCAGCTCTTTTTAGGTCTGTCTCAATAGAAATCACACACATTTAGTCTGGAAGATTCTTATAACTTCTCCCTCCCAGTTGGGTAGCTTCTATTCATCTTTTCTAGCTTAGCTCAAATGCCATGCCTTCAAGTAAAGATTCTCTGGCCCACCAAATAGGTCACATCTTCATTTTAGGGTCTCAAGGGGCCGTAAATTTCTCCATCATATACTTACCAAAAATTATAATAAGGCATGAATTATGCAATTAGTTTTTATTCATTCCCTTCCTTTTAGAATAAAAGTTCCAAAAGTGCAGGGGCTGTCTATTCTGGTCATGTTCTTTATCCCTAGAGCCTAGAACATTACTTCATTTATAAAATACACAAAATAGGTATGCGATAATGAATGAAGAATAAATGAATGAAATGAATAGTACAAATCATACTTTGAGTCTTTCTGGACCCTGTTCATCTTTCAGAAACATAGAAGTAATTGTGTTAGGTTTGTGTGTTTTAATGAGTCAGAGAGTGTCATGAAAAGCGTGTCAAGATCTGGCACCTCAGCCACCCAATCTAGCCAGCATGCTTCTCATTTTCCTAAGATGGCATGTCAGTTGCCTAATTCATTTACCTGGTGGTCTTGCATTTGTGTATATCAACCTCTGCACACCCACAGACGTGGTTCTTCCCCTCACCAGCTATGTGCCCTCACAGGGTACTTACCTCTGTTTCTTCACCTGTATAATGGGGACCCTGTACATGGACCAGAGACTTATTCTACTGTGAAAGGAATATATATGTGTCCGCCTTATATAGACACCATCACAGAAATAAAGAGGAAAGGGGGAAATAACTTGAGAAAGAAGATTTAGTCCTGGTTGTACTAAAAGATACAGAACCAAGAAAGAACATTAGATGTTCTGGAAACTGGAAGGAGGAGGAAGAGACTAGATCTATACAATCCTGTGAAATTTGTAGGTGAATACTTATTATTATTATTATTATTACTCTATTACTATTGATTTTATTTTCAAAAAAAGAAAACTGAGGCTTAGATTGATGAAGAGATTTGTCTAAAAGCAACTGACCAGTCAGTGGCAAAGCCAGATGTCAAAGTTGAGATTTCTGGAACCTAAGAAGAAACTGAATGTAAGAAGGAAAGGAAGAAATCAAGGAGAGCAAAGTCAAGATGAAGGAGAAGGGTGCTGTAGAGTGAGAGAGTGGAAAGGGGAGGAGATCCCTCTGCTGTGTTTCCAATTCAATCCCTTTTGTTCTCAGAGAGACATGGGAAGTTGACCGCCAACTTCCCTCATCTGACAAGTGAAGTGTAATAAATGTGCGCTTTTCTTTTTTGTACTAATGTGAAGTCGTTTCCAAAATTAGCCCTGTCCAACTGTTAAAATCCCCAAGTTCCCAAACTCGCTCGACAGGAAACAGCGGTGGACATCCAGATGTTTCTCCTCACAGTGTTTGTCCGTGTAGTGTTTACATTTATCTTTTTCTTGTTGAATCATGACTTTATGAAATGCTTTATTATGGTGAATGATCATTTGTACAAAGGTACTGAGACAGGGAAGTGAGGTATGCATGGGTACTGGGTGGCACAAGGCCCCTTAGCTAATGATCCATCTCAGAAAATGAGAGCCACACCCCCAGCAAATGCTCACAGTCAAGAAATTCACCAAATACACAACTCAGCTGAGACGGTCCTTTTTCTGAATGAAGAGAGCTAGCAAGAGAAAGAAACCTTAGGGAACCCACCCCTGGGAAGTTAAGAAGGAGAATCATCTGTCTGAAATCAATGGAATCTACCGAAGGTTGTGAATAACGAAAGAACATTTTCCTGCAGGAAGAGCGCTGAGCAGAAGCCTGAGATAGAACATAATAAATATACAAATATAGGCTATCAGCTTGGGTATCATTAGTTATCTCTTCTTACCTTGTATCAGGAACTGGGCTATCAGAGGTAAGCAGTTTGTATATATACCTCAGTTAATCCTCATAACAGTATTAAGGAGGAGGTACTATTTTCATGCCCTGTTTGTAGATAAGGAAACTGAAGCCCAAGAGAGGTTAAACAACCTAAAAGTTTACATACCAGTAAGCAGCTAAACGGGGAATCCAACCTAGGTCCAGTCCAAAGAGACTATGCATTTAACTAACCATTTTATTCTGAATGTAACGCTACCTAATTTTGTTCCAAAAAAATTTTTTTTTAATTGAAAAATGATGATGGGCCCACTTTGTTGATTCTTCAAGGAGAAGATGGGATTTGCCTCTGTTTATAACACTGTCAGAATTGCTCTTCCCTCTCTGTGTAATTGTCAAATGATGGTCATTCTCCATCCTCTTCTATGGCAGCTGATTTGCTTAAGTGATGTGATCACTTTTGATCACTGTTATCTTCCTTTGGAGCTGAAATCGTTTCACTGTCATTGAACTCCAAAGAAAGATATAAAAGGCAAACGTCACATACCCGGAAGGTTACAGTGGTTAGCAATGGAATAAAAATAAGCAGAAACAGCTCCAGGATTGGATCCTGCAAGCCTTTCTCCTGCCAGGTAACTGGTGACCAAAGAGAGACCTTATCAAACTATCAACTGACACCACAGTTCATGAATTAGGCTTTCTTCTTGCTCTTTAATTATGACCTTCCTCCAAACACCATGCTGTTTGTCCTACTATTAAAGGGAGGAAAGGAACAAAAAAGAAGATAAATATAAACAACTTTATGTGGATCTGTTATTTCTCATTAGCAATTTCATGGTTTTGTTGAAGACTAATACTCGGGAGAAAAGAAATTTTCTATTTTTTTAATTGAATGGTGAATCGGTTTGTCCCCTTTGGCCTCGCTAGAGAAACGCCTATAACCAACATGCACACACTGTATGTAAGAAAGGGCGTAAACAAAAGTCAAACATCTGCTCACCAGACCTGCCCCTCAGTCTTCTTCTGAAGCACCAAGGGAAGTATCTCAAGTTAGTCTCCAGTTTGCCTTTGCAGGAATGCTGGCTTCTCTGTAGCGTTGTTGCCTCTCACCTTTCCTGGGAGTTTATAGGGGGCTTTGAAGTTCCTCTGAACAAACAGGGTCTCTGTGTTTCACTTATTGCTGAGCCAACCCTGAGGCCTTGGTTCCATCAGCTCCTTATTAAGTGTTTAGTAATTTCAGTTTCCACCTTTTGGTCTTGCTTGCTTTGCAAACATCTGGAGAGAATTAGCTCCCAGGCCTCTGTAACATACCCATTTTGTGGTTCTAGGGAGAGTTGTGTGTTAGGGGATGTTGTTGCCCTTAACAAGCTTTCTTTATGGTTCTTAACTGTAAAAGGTACCCTCGTTAATATTAATAGACAAAGAGAGAGCAAGGCCACTTGCCCCTATTTAGTTGCTGCCTTCTTAACTCTGAGTGAGACCTTCATGCTGGAAAGGAAAGAATAAATAGCATTAAAATGGGAATGAAGGACAAGATAAAAATATATATACAATAACAATAATTATAACAACAGTAATGCCCAGGATATTGAAATCAATATTAGTCGATACCTCTACAATCCAATATAACTGCTAGCTACATGTGGCTTTTGAGTGCTAGTACGTATTAAAGATTTACTGTTTGTGTAAAATACACACTAGATTTGGAAGACTTAGTATAAAAATGTAAAATATCTTATTAATAATTTTATATGGACTATAGGTTGAAATGATTCTAATTTGGAGATACAAGGTTAAAATTATTTTTACCTGTTTCTTTTTACTTTTTTAATGTGGTTCTCAAAAATTTTTTAATTATATAAGTGGCTTGTCATTTTAGTTTGCATCAGGGTTTCTATTGGACAGCAGTACACTAACAGACCAGACAAATTATTTAACAGAAAATGACTAGGACTTGCAAGAATCCTCTGACTGGGAATCCATGTGACATCATAGTGAACAGTAGAGGTAGCAAAAGTAGTATTAAGCCAATGTCATCCTGAATGTCAACAAATAGGAAAAGGTGACTATTAGAAAGTACTGATTGCTAAGTGTTTTCTCAGGACAAAATTCTAAAATCAATTATTAAATTCAAAATTTATAAGCAAATCAGAAAACAAGTAGATGATTACAAGAAATTAGCTGGGTCCACTAAAAAAAGGCATATGACATTAAATTAACTACCATTTTTATTAAGTAGTAGTGACAAATAGTGTGTTGGATAATGGTAATTAGGTAAAACCACAACTGGTTGAGTATTTTTTATTCAGCCTTAAAAAAAATCTATCTATAGGAATGCCTATAGGATAGATTAAAAAACTAAAATATTAATGAAATTAATATGATAGATACCAAAATCAGTAATCAAAAAATAATGCATCAATAATGAGAATATGATTTTTACCACCATAAATGTAGAGTGTTGAGTTCATAAAATGAATTATTTAGGTATATCACTAAGGTGGCCCAGATTGAAAATTATGCCCATGGAAATAATTAATTTTTTAAGTACAACACAAACTAAACATAAGGAAGTAGTAGTCTCACTTTATTGGACTGAACTGCTAAATCTAGAATATGTTGTTCTGTTCTGGATAACCACGATGGTGAGGGGGTCTTAACAGTTGAAAAATGAAAGCCTGACAAAGAAGAGCTCTGAGTGACATGATAGCTGTGCTCAACACTGTCCCTTAGAGATTGTGTAGACATTCCTCTTTGCTACAAACAACAACAACCACAACCACAACAAGCAGACCCAAGAACAATTTGTGGAAGTTACAGAAAAGGTAGGACAGATCATTGTGAAGAAGAATTTTTGAATAGTATTGGAGTTCTCCATGGGAAAGGCTGCCTGGAAGATAATAAATGAACTCCCTATCCTTAAGGGTGTTCTGTAGAGGCCAGGTGGACACTCACCAGGAATGTTAAAGAAGATACTTCTATATTAGAGTGGAGGTTAAACTAAGTGAGATCTTTACGTTTCCAGTTCAAAGGCTATTATCATTGTAGGGAGTCTTAACATATTCCACAGGCTCCTGCTTTGGTGAAATCCAGCTATCACCTGGAAGCTTCTTATAAATGACGTTGCACCAGAAATTAGACTCTCAAGAAAACGAGCACACAACTGGCTCTCTGTGTGTGGGGGCGGGGGGGAGTGAGAAGAAAGCAAAGCCCTGATTTGTAGCATTTGCCAATTTCTGTGGTGTAAATAGTCCTACTATAGCAAAATGTAAGCTACCTACTGTTTAGCAACCAGCTCACAAATTTCCTGAAAATGTAACAGGACTCTCATAAGCCATTATGAGCTGGCTCCAGCATACTGCTGCTAGCACACCACTTAGCAGTCAGAAGGTGATGTCAACAAGACAGAATCAATCAATCAGATTTTCGTTTTTGGTTTTTAATGTTCACTATCGGCTACACACTCTGCAAGGTCAAAGAACTTATGGCCAACTAGTGAGGAAGGGGAAAGGGTTGGGGGGACGAAGATTAACACAAAGAAAACAATAAGGTGTATTTTAGGACATGGAACAGTGCTGACCATAAAGGTCTGTGCTAGTGGAGCTTGGAAAGCAGTGAAGGGACAAAAGCTACTCTTTATGGAGAGCTGAAATGTTCCATGTGCTGTGTGAGCCACAACTCCTGATATTTAAAGAAACATAATCATAACCCTGTAGGGTAGCCATTGTGCCCTTGTGTAAATTAGGAACCAAAATAGCTCAAAATATCAAGACTCAATAATATCAAGACTCCTACCTGAGGCCACATCACTGGTAGTACACAAGTCCACCTGAATCTACATACACTTCCAATACATTTCACCACTTCCTCCTTTACATTGCCAGGGAAGGAGGAGGTAAGACTGAGGCTTAGCTGGAAGGACAGAGGGAATTTAAATGCCTCCTTCAATGTTAGAGGTCTGCAAAGCAGAGGAATGGTCCCAACTGACTGCGAGGCAGCCCTGCTGCAGCTGGTAGGAGCAACTTCTGTGCGGAGGTGTGGCTCCTGAGTCAGGGCTGAGGCAGAAGGCCAGGCACAGCCAGCTCCTGGGAGGTCAGGCCTAAGCCCCGCCCACTGCACCGAACCGCCTCTCCCCGCGGGTCTGTGGAACTGACTCAGATGTGGAGTTTGAGTCCTTGTTCAAAATTGCAGCAGTGTGAGTTAGAAAAGTAAATAGCTCCCTGAGCCTCAGTTTCTCCTAATGTAAAATGACAAGAAATACTATCTAATTCACACTTTGTTGAGATTAAATGTGTTAATCTCAAAAACACCTATCACAATGCCAAGCACAGAGTAATAAATATTAAATCCTTTCCCTCCACATAGGTGCATGGTTGTCTCCCTGGCTGGACTGTCATATTTATCTTTGTGTCCCCAGCAACTAACACAGAGCCTGGCCAAAACAAACAAAGAAACAAACAAAAAAACATGACAACATTTGTTTCATTATAGTGCACAGATTCATTACTCTGGGTCCAGAAATACTTTTTTATATTAAATAAAACAAATGCATATGCACATGTAAAAATGCGCTCCAGTATTCAGGAGTCAACGTATGCTCTCAGGCTGGTCATTTTGCGAGAAGAGGGAGGGTCAGCTCTCTGACAAGGCTCCCTGATTGCCTGAGGAAGCTTTATTGAAGTAAAGATTTATTTAAGTAAAGGTTTATTTACTTCAACAGGTGTCATCTCTCTGCCGATCTTTCATCTCGTGAGCCACTTGTCCCATTGCACTAACAAATGACAGTGTTGGGGTTACCACTAAGGGTCCGAGGAAGAATGTCACATGGATGCTAGAGTGCAGACATTCTGGCAGCTCAAGGCTGCTTCAGGCAAGGGAACCCGTGGCAAGATCCTGGGGCTGTGGGGGAGGCCCTCTGATTGTTCTGAACGGCCTGATGACCATCACTGCAGCATGAAAGGGTTGATCTGTAACTGAGTGAATGGAGCTGAAGGGAACGACAGCCTGAGGCTTGTGGGGACTTCAAGTGATTGGAAGAGAACAGAGGAGTGGTTGGCCAGGCACAAAGCTCCACACAATCAAGCAAAGGCACCCAACCAGGCTAATTCACCCTTTCCATTAATTCGACTCCCCCACCCAGGGCAGCTTACCAGGGTGTGCCTCCAGGCGCGCCCTACACTTGTGCCACAGCAACCAACCAGGAACCCACCTAGGATGCGCTGTGGAAGCTGGCTCTGATTTTAGCAGACAGCACGAGCTGTCGTCTGGTTTTTATTAAATTCCATAAGCAAGAGAGTAATTCATAACCCAAAATGTTAGATTCACTATATACATAGTGAGACTCTGATTGAAAACGGTTTTGTCCTTTTCTGCTTTTCTCTATTCTGCAATATTTAAAAATGAGCATGGAGTCCTTTTCTATTTCATAAAAGTAAACAGTTTGTAAAAGAATAGTTTCCTGTCAGACACAGAAGAATAGGCACAGAAACGTTTATCGCCAAAGGCTTTGAGAACCATATTCCTACCGCTCGGTTGGTCAGAAAGTCATCTTATTGGAACATTTTCCCCAACTTCCTCTGAATTTGAGTGAGCTTCCCAAGACTGCCAATTGAAGAATAGGATATACATATTATCATTAGACGGATGAGTAATTGACTGAGTTCCCTAGCATCTAGTGAGGTTTGAGTTCTAAGTTCAGTGCTTGGAAAGTGATAGGTTTTCAAAAGCTGGGCTTTCTCCGAATGGAATGACAGGATACATGACAGCTCTTCGTCCATCAATTGTGCACCTGGCACTGTGCTGGGTGCTGAGGATACAAAGATCATTTATGTCTTCACTCTAATTAGGAAGGTAGATATGAAACAATGTTGCAGCCCTGGGGTGAGTTATGTACAAGAGGGTGTGGGTGAGTGGTCAGGCAGGTTTCACAGAGGCTGGGACATTTCAACAGTCTTCACATTAGGGTGGGTTGTTTTTTTTAAATATATTTTATTGATTTTTTACAGAGAGGAAGGGAGAGGGATAGAGAGCCAGAAATATCAACGAGAGAGAAACATCAATCAGCCGCCTCCTGCACACCCCCTCACTGAGGATATGCCCGCAACCAAGGCACATGCCCCCGACAGGAATCGAACCTGGGACCCTTCAGTCCACAGGCCGATGCTCCATCCACTGAGCCAAACCGGTTGGGGCTGGGCTTTTTAAAAACATACTAGAGGCCCGGTGCGCGAAATTCGTGCACGGGAGTCGGGGGTCCCTCAGCCCAGCCTGCACCATCACCAATCTGGGACTCCTAGAGGGATGTTCACACTGCCCGTTTAGGGCCGATCCTGGTGGGATCAGGCCTAAACAGGCAGTCAGACATCCCTCTCACAATCCAGGACTGCTCCCAACCACTCGCCTGCCTGCCTGCCTGATTGCCCCTAACCGCTTCTGCCTGCCAGCCTGATCATCCCCTAACCACTCCTCTGCCAGCCTGATCGACACCAAACTGCTCCCCTGCCAGCCCGATTGCCCCTAACTGCCCTCCCCTGCCAGCGTGGTCACCCCTAACTGACCTCCCCTGCTGACATGGTTGCCCCTAACTGTCCTCTCCATCAGGCCTGGTAGCCCCCAACGGCCCTCCCCTGCTGGCCTGATCACCCCTAACTGTCCTCCCTTGCCAACCTGGTCACCCCAACTGCCCTCCCTTGCTGCCCTGGTCCTCCCCAACTGCCTTCCCCTGCAGGCCTGGTCCCCCCAACTGCCCTCCCCTGAAGGACTTGTCCCCCCAACTGCCCTCCCCTGCAGGCCTGGTCCCCCCAACTGTACTCCCCTGCTGGCCTGGTCGCACAAAATTGCCCTCCCCTACAGGCCTGGTTGCCCCCAACTGCCCTCCCCTGAAGGACTTGTCCCCCCCAACTGCCCTCCCCTGCAGGCCTCGTCCCCCCCAACTGCCCTCCCCTGCAGGCTTCGTCCCCCCCAACTGCCATCTCCTGTAGGCCTGGGTCTTCCACAACTGCCCTCCCCTGCAGGCCTGGTCACCCCTAACTGCCCTCTCCTGCAGGCCTCATCGCCCCCAACTGTTCTCCCTTGCAGGCCATCTTGTGGTGGCCATGTTGTGTCCACATGGGGGCAGCCATCTTTGACCACATGGGGGCAGCCATCTTGTGTGTTGGCATGATGGTCAATTTGCATATTACTCTTTTATTAGATAGGATGTTTATTGATTTCAGAGAAGGGAGGAGAGAGAAATAAAAACATCAATGATGAGAGAGAATTATTGATCAGCTGCCTCCTGCATGCCCCCTACTGGGGATGGAGCCTACAACCAGGGCATGTGCCCTGACTGGGAATCAAACCATGGCCTCCTGGTCCATAGGTGGACCCTCAACCACTGAACCACACTGGCTGGGCTAAAGTGGACTTTTGCTAAGCAGGCCAGCCATGGTTGGTGGTAAAGGGGTAGGTAGAGGTACAGAGAATCTGGCTGAGGGAAAAGATGGATAAAGGCATGGAAGCATGATCAGGACCCCAAGACCTAACTCACATAAAGTTCTCAAAGACAACCATTCTTGTCCTAAATAAAAAGCTAGGCGAGGAGGCCATCATGAGCCCCAACTCCCTCAGACACTGATGAGCCCTGCCATGTACCCTGCCTGAGTATGGTGGATGATACACAACAACACAAAACCAACACATACATGACATCACCATCCAAAGTGCTGGATGATCAGAGAGTTATCTTACTGCGATGCTTCCTAGCCTTTGGATGAAATTGTAGAGTAAAATTTAATCTCTGCGGTTGCCCATTCAAGAATGAAAAATTAGCCCTAACCGGTTTGGCTCAGTGGATGGAGCGTCAGCCTGCAGACTGAAGGGTCCCAGGTTCGATTCTGGTCAAGGGCATGTACGTTGGTTGCAGGCACATCCCCAGTGGGGGTGTGCAGGAGGCAGATGATCGATGTTTCTCTCTCATCGATGTTTCTAACTCTCTATTCCTCTCCCTTCCTCTCTGTAAAAAATCAATAAAATATATATTTTTTAAAAGAATAAAAAACTAGGATAAGCATAATTAATACTTAAGTTCTGTGTAACCTACTGGAGCTCATGGGATGGCTTTTCCTGAAAGAAATTGATATCTGGGTGCTGCCCTCCAACCCAGACAGGCGGCAAAGGGAAGAGGGTGGTGCAGCCAATGCAGGCTTGTGTCTTCAGGGGCCTCCCAGACCCAGAAATAGAAATAATTGTGAGGCACGTTTCATCTTCACTGAGCGCTCTTGAAGCATATTGAAGAGAATCCCAAAGGTACAGCAAAACATCTGCAAATTGCCTTTCCCCCCTCTCTCTAGTCACATATATCACACATTTATGGCTCTCTCTACCGAATTTCGTTCCTTCTTCTCCCTGTATCCTCCCAAATTCTCTTAACCCCCAACGACAAAAGCACTTATCTTTTTACCCCCAGCTCCCTTTGCCTTTCTGGATTGGCTCCTCCTGTGGCCGGTAGCTCCCTCTCCCCTTTCGAGAGTAAGTCAGTTTCTCCTTTCTGGCCCACTACTCCAATCAACACCACAGTATTTTTATATCAGCGGCAGCAGTTTAATAGGCAGAATGGGGGAATGCTTTGCAGAGGCTGGAGTACCCAGGAGAATGATTTGTTGTCCTTGTCACCTGAACAGCAAGCATTTTTAGCCCCTGCTGGCAAAGTTTCTCTCTAGTGGCTTCCATATGTTAGGCCTTGCTCACCCTAAAAACATAAGGCTTCCCCTATAAGAGAAGCGGGATGTAAAATGATCTCCTTAAGCTTGTTTTCCCTTCACTTACTTCTTCCCCCTTCATTCATGGCAGGTTTGTGTCTCATTCCTTTACTTATTCAAGATGGGTAATTATAAGATCCTATTCATGCAAAGCCTGTCTTCCCCACACTTTCCATGGGCAGCAGCCCATCCATTAGCACTGTCCCCGGAAGATGGAAGGCATTTTTTAAAAATATATTTTTATTGATTTCAGAGAGGAAGGGAGAGGGAGAGAGAGATAGAAACATCAATGATGAGAGAGAATCATTGATTGGCTGCCTCTTGCACACCCCCTACTGGGGACCGAGCCCACAACCTGGGCATGAATCGAACTCAGGACCCTTTAGTCCACAGGCCTACACTCTATCCACAGAGCCAAACCAGCTAGGGCAAATGCATTTCTTATTGTTTCAGTATTTGTTGAAGTGAATTGAACATGAGCATACATCTCTCAAAGGATCTTTTAGTTCTGTGAACCCAGTGTCACTGAAAGCCATGTCACCTGGGGCATACAGAGTTGTACCTACCTCCAGACACCACGTCAATGGACCAGCAGGAATCAATTACACACACACACACACACACACACACACTCACCTGTAGCATTTTCTCCAATGCAAACCACGGACCTTTGAGTACAGAAAAAGCCATTTGTTTTTTCTTTTCTTTGAGGGAAGTGATCAAATGCAAAGTGTTCAGACCTAATTCCTCACTGCGCTGAGTCCACGCTGGCATTGGAAGAGTTAATCTGCTGCCACCTAGTGGCTCTCAGTCAATCGGTGGGACCCCAGGCTCATGTGAGAGGGATGAGTGAGGGTGACTGGGAGTTGCCTTGGTGAAGGCAAGGTTCCGGAGTGGCTTTGTCTTTCCACCGCAGAGTACTAGTTAGAAGGGTGGGCTTTTTGAAAGCATGTTCTCTCTCTCTCTCTCTCTCTCTCTCTCTCTCTCTCCCTCCCTCCCTCCCTCCCTCCCTCCCTCCCCTCCCTCCCTCCCTCCCTCCCTCCCTCCCTCTCTCTCTCTCTCTCTCTCTCTCTCTCTCTCTCTCTCTCTCTCTCTCTCTCTCTCTCTCTCTCTCCTGGGGCCTGTTTCCTGTAGACCTGTGGCAAAGCAGTACAGAAGTACAGGCTAGGATTTCTTGCAAGTTTCCCGCTGTGGGGTGCCGCAACAGCTGTGACCCTGGCTTGATTTGGATGTAGACTTCAAGGGCGCCGTCCCCAGCGGGGAGAACATTTTTACTTCAGGAGCCTATTCACATTGGTAGCCTTGGCAGGGAAAGTTCCAGAAGCTTTGATTACACAAATACCTCTGCTAGGTACAGACCCCGTCTTGGCAACCTGGGGAGAGAGAATGTGCACGTGGGCTGATTAAACCAAATGGCCCGTTTCCTTCGCTGGGGCTGGGGCGGGGGGCCTGGGGGTCTTCAGCTTAAAAATGATTTTTTCCCCTCAGCTGTGTTGCCTGGAAACTTGGAGGGTTTAATTAGGACTGAGGAGGTTTTTGGCTTCTGCAGCTGCCTCTGCTCTCCCCCAGGGTTTGTGGTAAGTGTGTGTGTGTGTGTGTGTGTGTGTGTGTGTCTGTGTGTGTGTCCCCTGCAGTGCAGGCCAAAGCTGTCTGGAGAAGTGAATTGTGGACCATGGCAGATGTGACTCTTTTTATTTCAATTGATTTCAGTTAATAACTTTTAACCTTCTGAACCACAGAGGGGCTGCATGTGGTTTATGTATCATGTGCTAGAGCCTGGACAACAGGGTGGAAGTGGTAGCTATTACCTTATTGCCTACATCTATCCAGGGCCAATCTCTGGAAAATTTTCTAAATGTTCCCAAGCAAGTCCAAGAAGCACTGCCCTGGGTCAGAGTCTCCCTGGCTCTCTGAGTTCCAAGACAGAAGTAAGACAGAGCCCGGACTGCCCCCAGGCATGCATCCTACTTCAATAGGGGAAAACTCAAAGCAAACAAATTTAAATACAATATTTTTTATTTTTCACTAGTGGCCCAGTGCATGAAATTCGTGCAGGGGCGGGTGTAGGGGGGGTTTGTTCCTCAGCCCGGCCTGCACTCTCTCCAATCTGGGACCCCTCGAAGGATGTCCTACTGCCAGTTTACAGGGATCAGGCCTAAACCGGCAGTCAGACAGTCAGACATCCCTCTCACAATCCGGGACTGCTAGCTCCAGCCGCTCACCTGCCTGCCTGCCTGCCTGCCTGATTGCCCCTAACCACTCTGCCTGCTGTCCTGCTTGCCCCCAACTGCCCCCCCCCGCCAGCCTGATCACCCCCAACTGCCCCCCGTGCCAACCTGCTCACCCCAACTGCCCCCCTGCTGGCCTGCTCACTCCAAACTGCCCCCTCCCACTGTCCTGATCACCTCCAACTGACCCCCACTGACGGCCTGCTCACCCCCAACTGGCCCCCCTGCTGGTCTGCTTGCCCCCAACGGTCCCTGCTGTCCCATCCTGGCCTGATCACCCCCCGGCGACCCAAGGTCCCAGCCCCTCCTTTTTTTCTTTTCCTTTTCTTTTTTTTTTCAGCGCCTCCTTGAGTGGAGGCCAGGGCTGGCTGGAAGCAAATATCTAGGATTTATTTATCTTCTATGATTGAAACTTTGTAGCCTTGAGCAGAGGCCAGGGCCTGCCAGGGCGGGCAGGAAGCTTGGCTTCCTCCATCGCCGGGGCAACCCAAGCCTCCTGCTTGCTCCAGCTCTGTGGCCGGCCACCATGTTGGTTGGGTTAATTTGCATACTCGCTCCTGATTGGCTGGTGGGCATGGCTTGTGGGTGTATCAGAGTGATGGTTAATTTGTATGTTTCTCTTTTATTAGTGTAGATTAACCTCGACATTACCAATTACTTCTCCTCCTCTTTGGATATTTTGAAGGATTGAGGAAGAAGAATTTCCTTTCCATTCTTCTTTGGTATGTGTGCACGTTTGTATTTGTTTATTTTTCAACTACAAACATCCTATATAATAAAAGGGTAATATGCAAATCAATCGCAGAATGACCACGCAACGCAGGAGCTGCCCCCTGGTGGTCAATGCGCTCCCACAGGGCTGATGGCTGGTGAGCGCAGCAGCAGCACTAAGGATGTCCGACTGCTGGCTTAGGCCCATTCCCCATGGACCTAAGCCAGCAGTTGGACATCCCCTGAGGGCTTCCAGGCTGCTAAAGGGCACAGGCTGGGCTGAGGAAACCCTCCCCCACAATGCACAAATGCTGTGCACTGGGCCTCTAGTAATACATAAATGTGTTCTAATCATAAAAGAATTAAAGACAGAAGTATAACCCCTCTTGCTCAAAGTCAGATGTTCCAGCTGGGGTCCCTATAGACCTAGACACATTTTGGCCCTTACCTTCTTCTCCCCCCAACTCCTTTTCTTCCCTCCCCTCTTTTCTCCTTCCTTCAGAGGAAGACTGAGGGACAATGTCCTCCCCTTTATGGGGTGCATAGAAATGAGCCATCACGTACCATGTGTATTACTTTCCCAGGGCTGCCATACAAAATGCACAGATTGCATGGCCTGGACAACCAGCATGTATTGTCTCACAGTTCTGGAGACTAGTGTCAAGGTCAAGTGGTCAGCAGGGTTGGTCCCTTCTGAGGACCGCCTCTCCCTTGGCTTCTGATAGTTTGTTGGCATCTTTGGTGTTTAGGCTTGTAGATGGGTCACCCTAATCTCCATCTGGAGTTGCCGGCTGCAGGCTTGGCATGTGGCTTTCTTGATTTCATAGGCTGGGTCAGTCACCTGTCATTTACAGCATTTCTGCTGTTTTCCTCTTTTCCATTTCTTTGTTTTTGTGTTAATGGGTTTCAGGAAGAAATGAGGCTAAAATTGTGTGTCCAATTTGCCAGCTTTAACTCTGTAGCCATTCTTGACTTTTAACCAGCATGTTCTGGAGACATTTGCAAACTCCAAAGGAGTGATCCTATTCTTGGGCTATCTAGAAGTTGTAGGGGAGATTAGGGAGGGGGGGGGGGGACACAATATCAAAATTCTCTATGTAATCTCTGAAAACACACACACACACACACACACACACACACACACACACACACACACACACACTCATCTAACCTTCCATCCTGAGTAATCTATAGCCAACCTGGGCTGAATATTTGGATTCACCAGATTCTGACTTTATTCCCCGTGTAATTTTCTTACATTCCCCAATTCTTTTGTTGTTGTTGTTGTTGTTGTTGTTCTCCAATTTATTTTTAAAAGTGCAGACAGCCAAAGTGTTCTTTCTAAAAATGCAAATTCAATTATTGTATGTCACCCTCCTACTTCAAAATATTCAATGTCATCTCTTCACCTTTAGAATAAAGTCCAAAACTCTGCTCTCATCCTATGAGCTCCCCACCTTCCAGTCCTGTCCCCGACTACCAGTCCAGTCTCCTATGAGTCTCCCCTCCCTTGCTTAGCGTTGGCTTCCTTGGTCATTTCTCAGTTCCATCAGGCCTTTGGACATGCTCTTTCCTCGGCCTGGAAAGCTCGCTACCTCAGCCTCCAGAGGCTCTATGGAAACCATTCTTTTCCCGGGGGGACCTTCTCCCATGACCCCCGGCCCCTCCCCATACACATTAGGTTAACTCCTGCATTACACACTCCCATGACATCCTGTAGTTTTGCTTTGATCACACTTAGCTTCATGTCTGGGCTAGACTGGAGGCATCATGAATACAGGATTTTTCTGTCTTGTTCACATCATGACCCTGGTACCTGGCACCAGGCCTGGCACATAGCAGATAGTCAATGAATTGTACTTTTCACCTTAGATTTTTCTAATCTTTGCTCCCACTCTCACCCCAGTGTACTCTCCATTCTAAATCTCAGTAGATCCAAGAAGGGACAATAATAGCTAAATATTGAAAGTATTTGGCCTAGAGAGACACCTGTAACTCCCTTTCTGGAAGTTTGGTGCCTCTTTTCCTCTCCCTTGTAGAAAGATGTCCTAGATGTCCTCAGAGTCCTGGAGCAGGTGACCAGGGGCTTCTCGGCTTATCCCACTGGCTCCACAAGCAGAAGATCCCTGACATTATACAGAGGAATGGAAAGACTTAATTTTTGGTTTTCATTGGCAATTGGGGAAGTTGGTTATAGCGATAAAGTTAGCAGGTCATATGAGGATTCTCATAAAATAAACTAAACAGAGGTCCCCATTACGGAATTACAGTAAGACATGGAAAGTTTGCCCCAGATTTTTTTTTCCTCATTGCTTTTATTACACAGGGAAAAAAAAAAATGTAGCCCACTATATGCAACAATTGAAAGGTTGAAACTGAAACTATTTGTTTCCTCATCTGTAAAATGAGCAGATTGAACCAAGTGGCCTCTAACGTGGCTCTAAAATGCTATGACCTTATTCTGTGATTCTTTATAAGAGTTGTTCACAAGAACTTCTGGGTTTCTGAAAATACATGGCTCTTGAGGAAATCAAATTTTTATTGCAGGGTTTTTAAAAAATATAAACACCTTTATGAACCTGGCAACAACTCAGGTGAAGAATAGTGTGGATTTGCGATCTGCCAACAATGGTACCATTCTGTAGAGTTCAGTAGTCAGCAGTTTAGGACTGAGCCTAGAACTACATGAGGGCTAGAAGGGCTGAAATCTTCAGTGGCGGCTTTGGAATTTCATGCCTTTGCACAAGGACACCAAAAAAAAAAAAGAAAGAAAGAAAAGAAAAGAAAGAAAGAAATAATACTTGGCTAAATGCAAATGAATATGTACTCTAGACTTATAAATAGATAGATAAATAAATAAATAAATAAATAAATAAATAAATAAATAAATAATAAGCTGTGTGATACTCTGTATTACTGCTCAATAAATATTTATCCTCCTTCACAGCCCATCATGGGCCTTCACCTTCCTTCCCCATTGCTGTTGAGTTTAGCCATGCAATTTGCTTTGGCCAACAAAATGTTTGTGAGCATGACACATATCGTAAATGTACTTGCTCAGTTTTGGTTTAATCTTGTGCTCTGGTGACCTGCCATGAGATGCCCTGAGTAGCATTGTCCCTTTAGCCTAGGCTCCAAAATAAGCAGGTGTGGAGCAAATGTAAGCTGAACCCACACACCCTCCCGGCTGAGTTCAACCTGACTCAGTCACATCACAGTTCACCTGTGACCTTTGAGCCTGAAAATAAATGTTTTAAGCCACTGGGTTTTAAGGTAGCTATTACTCAGCATTATTGTGAAAACGCTGACAAATACAGGATGCAATGTGAGTTCTCATGAGATATTATAAGATGATGGTTAAGAATATGGATTCTAGCCCTAGCCGGTTTGGCTCAGTGGATAGAGCGTTGGCCTGCGGACCGAAGGGTCATGGGTTTGATTCTAGTCAAAGGCATGTACCTCGGTTGCAGGCTCCTCTCCAGCACAGGCTCTGGTCAGAGCGCATGCAGGAGGCAACCAATTTATGTGTTTCTCTCACATCAATATTTCTGTCTTTCCCTCCCTCTTCCACTCTCTCTAAAAATCAATGGAAAAATATCCTCAGGTGAGGATTAAACAAAAAAAAAAGAGTATGGATTCTAGATTTTGGCATATCTTGCTTTGAATCTCACTTTTGTTATTTACTATATATGAAATGTTATGCAATTTACTTAACCTCTCTGACACTCAATTTCCTCATCTGGAAATGGAGATAATCATGGTACCAACCTCACAATACTGTTGTGTGAGCCAAATGAGATGATACATATTAAGCAGCTAAGACACTACCAGGTACATAGTGAGAATCAAATGTTTACTATTATTAAAAAATAATATTAAATGCCTGGCCAGTGTGGCTCAGTGGTTGAGCATTGACCCAGGAAGCAGGAGGTCACAGTTTGATTCCTAGTCAGGGCACATGCCGGGGTTTGGGGCTCAAATCCCAGTTGGGGAGCAGCATGCAGGAGGCAGCTTATCAGTGATTTTCTCTTGTTACTGATGTTTCTAACTCTCTATGCCTCTCCTTTCCTCTCTCTGAAATCAATTTTAATAAATTAAATAATAATAATAATAATAATGGTAATTTCTATAAAATGAATCTTACTGTCCTGTTAACTTACATTATAAAACTGAATATTTTTTCCTATGAAACTGGATATAAAGAATTATTTGGAAATATTTGTTGAAGAAGGATGAAGATAAATATTCTACCACACGAATGATAAAGTCCATATAATTAAAAGTTCCTTGTTTGTGGGAGGTATACTGTCTACCAAGCAAACCTATCTGTGTGTATGTACGTATAAAACTGTTTTGAGTTATTTTGCAACTATTTCCCAAATCAGAACTCCTTTTACAATCAGAGTTTACATTCCCATATCCCAGAGTCTAGGATATGAAGTGTGATGTCAAGTATTTTAACAATTTAGGTCTGACTCTCTACAGTCAGTGCCCAAGATTGTTCCTTAAAGTTCACAGCTAATAGTTCAGTGACGTTATACTTTGTTTTCATGTATTTAACAAACATTTATTAAGTACTAGGTATTGCATGAGGTACTGGAGGTAGCGAGGTACATAAGACATGGTCCTGCATTCATGGCAGTCAGAGTTTAGCTACAGCTGGGCAAATGTGTTTCCCTCTGGCGTCAGCTCTGATGGATGTAGAGGGACTACCCAGAGCCTGGTTAAACACAATTCTAGCAGTATTTGATCTTACTGGGCAACAGAGCCATAGACCTGGCCAAAAGAAATGGTTTTGATTGCTAACCCGGGTTTAGCTGAGTTCAGACACATATACAACAAAATGTAATGTGGTAAGTGCTATTTGCGAGATAAGAATGAAGTAGCGAGGAGTAATTAATTTTGCCAAGAGGGGAATGGAGTAGGGAAACACTTAATTTAAGAGGTGAAATTGTAGCTGAGCCTTGATGGATGACTAGAAATTTAGTAGGTGATAAAGTGGGGAAAGAAGACTTCAGGCCAAGTACATATCATGAACAAATGCGCAGAGGTGTATAAGTATGTGGGGATGTTGAGGAAGTAGTGTTCTAACTTGTTTGGTTAGAACATAGGGTTGGGGGGATGATGCTGGTGGGAATACGTTGTTAGAGTGGGTTGGAACCAGACTGTACTGCTTCATCCTATAAGCCATAGGACTCATTGAAGGCTTTTAAGCTAGAGCATGATATGGCAAACATGTGCTTTTAAAAAGTTACTCAAGAAGAACTAGATTGGAGATAGAGAAAAAGACACTGGGCCTCTTAAACTGGGGTGCTGTGGGGTGGGGGCAGAGAGAGAGGACATAGCATCAACCCATAGCACAGGGATGTTCTTTGCTTTAAAATGATCTATTTTGGCTTCAATCAACAAAAAGCAAATTCAATAGTCTAACGTTTTCATTCTAATATTATGGTTTGGATATGTATGTATATTATTAAACTACACATGCAAATGGGACCTCCAAGACTAATCTCAGATTTTTCAATTTATCCTCATGACAATCCTATAAAGTAGCTACTGTAATTCCCATTTTATAGAGGAGAAAACTGAGGCCCAGTGATCTAAAAAGCCCAAGATTGGTGATCTCAGATGACACATCTTCTAAGTGTCAAAGATAGCATTTGAACCCAGGGTAACTGGGCTACAGAGTCCATGCTCTTAATCGTTACTCTATACCATGTAAACAATTCACTCTTCAGTACTGTTATCCATCTCTACTACCCATTAAACCTCTCAAATATCTCTTTTTTATCTATGTCTATATCTATACCTATGTTGACCCTGGAAATAAGCTAATGAGTACCAGAGAAATATTAAAAGCAGGCAAAAATTACCAAGAAATTTAAAGTAACATAATAGTGACTGAGCCCAACCTCTGAAATAATCCAAATAACTTGGACTTGACATCTAATAAAAGCTACTGATTTATTCCTGAGTACTTGAGAGATTTTAATCTCTTACTCTACTGGAATTAACACATTAATCAACCTCCTGGCAGTGTACCTAGCACTGTGCTGGGGGGAATCAATCACCTGTGACTTAGCCCTATGTAAAGACCCAGGCTGTGGAATCTCAGAAGGAAGGCAGGGGTGGGAAGAGATCAACCAAAGAACTTGTATGCATATATGTATAATCCATGAACACAGACAATGGGGTGATGGAGGCCTGGGGGAGGGGCGAGGGGACTATAAGGGGTCAATGGGAAAGAAAAAGGGGACATATGTAATACTTTCAACAATAAAGATTTTTTTTAATTAAAAAAAAAAAAAAAGACCCAGGGCAAAGAGCCCAGGGCTATGAGTCAGAAGACAGAGTTGGGAGTCCTGACTCCGCCATTGACCTGCCCTATGGCCTTGGACAAGTCACTTCATTTTGGGGGCCTTCCTCCCACCCCTGCAACGGCCCCAGTGATCTCAAAGGCCCTTCCCATTCTACAGTGGTCTGTGGCTGCCTCACAGTATTCATTTGAAGGGAAAATAAAAGAGCAGTTAGTGTTCGCAGAAAGGTGTGGTAATAAAACACAGCGAATTGCCACGACTGGTTTAGCAATCACTTGGCCTCTTCTGAAACAACCTCTTGAATATGCAGGGGGCGTGTTTATCATTCCTGCTCCTGTGGAGCCTGACACTTCACTGAGAGAATAGTCCTTACTTACACTTTGTACTTTTTAAAAATGGCTGCATTTCACCAATGTGGATGTCTCCCCGCCCCCGCCCCCTTTTTCTTGCCTAATTGCTCTGGCTTGAATGTTTAGCACTATGTTGATTAGAAGTGGCGAATATAGGCCTCCTGTCCTGTTATTGACATTAGAGGGGAAAATTTGTTTTCACCATTGTATATCATATTAGCTGTGGAGTGCTTTTTTAAAATTAAAAGACAGACTATTTTTAAAGCCATTTTCCATTCACAACTATATTGAGCAGAAGGTACAGAGATTTCCCATATACCCCTTGCCCCCACACATGCACAGCCTCCCCATTATCATTGTCCTCCACCACAGTGGTATATTTGTTATAATTGATGAACCTACGTTGACATATCATTATTGTTAGAGTCCATAATTTACATTAGGGTTCACTCTTAGTGTTGTACACTCTATGGGCTTTGGACAAATTTATAATAATGTGTATCCACTATTACAGTATCGTACAGAGTAGTTTCACTGCCCTAAAAGTGGTCTGTGCTTTACCTATTCATCTCTCCCTCTAAGCCTCTGGCAACTACTGATACTTTTACTGTCAAAAAAAAAATTGCTGCATTTGAAATCTTGCAGGATATTGAAATCTTGTTTTAGAGAACCTCGGGCACTTTTAAACCACTCAATGCTTTATCCCTCCCTCCTTTTCATCTTGCCTAGAGAATCCCCAGTGGTGATTTTTAAACATGTTAAGGTGTTTAATCGAGGCCTCTGAGGTTGGGTAGTGCAGAGTTGACTCTGAGGCAAAATATTTTGAACAATGGCTGGCTGTGCTCACTGTTTTCTCCAGCTAAAGACTGCAAATAGATTTTTGCATCCGATTCTTCTGGGGGGAGACTAGGGTGAATGGAAGCACAGACTAGCTTTAGCCACTTCAACAGCAACATTCTCTTCCTTGCAACGATCGTTTGGGCTTCCAGAGGAGCAAGCGTTGAGGCTTGCGACTGTGCAGTCTCGGCTGCCTTCCAGCTCTCACCGCGAACAGACAAGTCTCCAAGGAGCATGGGCTCCAAGCAGTGATTAAAGACGCTGGCATTCCTGGGGTGCCGGCCGCATGCTCTGCCCTCCAAAATAAACGTTTCTCTACGGCTTCACACTATGCCTGGTTCCTTAGATTAACACGGGGACTGACAGATTGGTTGAGAACCTGCAGCTAATAGTTTTGAGGTCATAAGAGACGATTGTGCTCGTTCTAATTCCAAAGCCGATCTTTTTTGCGGATTATGATGGATGACTCAACACGGTGGTCAGTGCCTCCTGTATATTTTAGGTGGAATGCTTTCTTTTGACACATACTTTACAGAGACATATGTGTGTCCCATTTTAATTAATGGAAGAAATGATTCATTCACAAGTGAAAGATTTAATTAAAGAAAGGGTCAGTGTGGGTCAGCCTTGAATTGTAAAATACCTCTGATGTTTATTATACTCTCTGCCATCTCTGCATGCTGTCTGGAGCAGTACATGGCCTTGGAAGGAAATAAAATGAAGTTTAATTAATTCATTCATTCAGCTGATATTAATTGAGCGCCGGCTGCGTTCTAGGCGCCGTGCTAGGCTCTGGAGACACAATGCTAAACAGACAGACATGGGTTTTGCTCTTATGGCCACTGCGATGCAGTCAAGGAGACAGGAATAAATGAGGAACAAACAAGTAGAACACTTACTACAGATTATAATACACTGTATAAATGGAAAATCATCTGTAGGCTGTTCTCCTTACAGTGTTTTGGAATTGTTTATAAAGATCTTAATACCCGTCCTAACAGTATCATACTTACTTTCCTGTGGAATATATGTCTGAAACCAGTCTGACTCAAATCTGGTAGATAAAGTATCTTATTTCTAGAAACAGCAGTTATGAGCATTGACTTACCCAAGCTCTGTTTGCCACGGTAGCTCCTTCCTCTGAGTAGGTAAACCTGGCGCTTTAGAATCAGAAAAACCTGGATCCAAATCCTGACTTCTCATCTTACTCACCCCTGGCCTATGGTATTGGTACTTTGCTTTCTGACATCAGCTTCCTCCTTTACAGGGAATAGCAATAATAATACATAAGACATTGATTTGTTGTGAAAAACATATATGAATCGTACCTAGTACAGCATTGATATTAATTAATCAGCATTAATATTTGCAGTTTGTGTTCTTATTACATAGTAGCATCATTCCCTCTCTTCTGGGCCTTTCTTCATTGTCTTTTTTTGAGGGGTTCTGGTTGTTCATGTTAGTTTCTTATCCCCTCATTTGATAACAGGGTTCACAACTTTTTAAGCACAGGACCCAACCTGATATATCGTCTGAGCTCAATAAATAACTATCGAATAAATGGATGAAATCCTTTCTATCTCTTTTGGGAAATAGGTGGAGATAGTAAACAAAGCAATCAAAGACTTCCCATAACACTTAGAATATAATCTTTATTCCTTACTAGAGGCCCAGTGCACGACATTTGTGCACTGGGGGGGGGGGGGGATCCCTCAACCCAGCCTGCACCCTCTTGCCATCCGGGATCCCTGGGGGGATGTCCACCTGCCGGCTTTGGCCCGCTCCCCCAGCTTAGCCGGCAGGTGGACATCCCCCGAGGGGTCCTTAGTGCTGCCACGGAGGTGGGAGAGGCTCCTGCCACCTCCACTGAGCTGGCCAGCCAAGAATCCGGCTTCTGGCTGAGCGGCACTCCCCGTGTGGGAGCACACTGACCACCAAGGGGCAGATCCTGCGTTGAGCATCTGCCCCTTGGTGGTCAGTGCGCATCATAGTGACTGGTCCTTCCACCGTTCGGTCGATTTGCATATTAGCCTTTTATTATATAGTATAGTAGCAAACAGGAACCTACATGCCCTGGCCTCTGCCTACCTTTCCAATCTCAGCTGCCACTAACTTCCCTCCTGTACTCAGCCTCAGCCACCAGCCTTGCCTGGAATGCCCTTCCTCTGGAACAGTGCATGGATCACTCATTCCAGGCCACAGGCCTCTGCTCAAATAGCTTCTTTTCCAAGGGGTCTTTTCTGACCACTTCGCCTATTCATTTTCCATCTCCTTACCCTGTTTATTTTTCTTTAAAATATTATCACTTTTAGAAATTACATGATCTATTTCTGAGTTTATGAATTTATTATCTATCTCCCCACACTTACCACATGTAAGCTCCTGAGGGTAGAAGCCTGGTCTGCATCTGTCCAGCCCTGAGTCACTATGCCACTGAATGAATCACACAAATGAAGTATTCATTTTTCACTTTCCTAGGAAAACATGTGTATAAAAGCTATCCAAATAGTGTCTTTAATACAGTAGCTTCCAAAATATAAGAAGTCTTTCTCCCCAAATTTAACTTTTCACTACAGAATGGCAGGAAGAGGGACGATAAATTATCCCAGTCATATGGGTAATGAAGACACAGCCAATAGAAGGTCTCCCGAAGCCCAAAGCTTAATCAAATCCTACACACTTCACTTTCTCACCATGATTCTGGCCCTTTGGGTAACTCACTTCCTTTGTGCTTACAAAGTAGTTTGTTGCTCCTGTTCTCAAAGCCAGCAAACACGGATTTTCTTTAGTTTTCACACGATCTGGCTCGAAATATCCGGAAACTTGGATGTTTCGTTTGGCGTCTTTCACTGACTGAGAACTGAAGAACTGCAAACAAGAGAGGCATCTCCCCTGGCCCAGGGTGTCAGTGCTAGAGAGGAAAGGCGAGAACCACGAATACCACCGTATCCTCCAGGAAGCAATGACCCGATGACCGCGGTTAACTCTCACTGGATTGGAAGAAAGGAGGGGACCTGGGAGGTTTGCCTCCACTCCTGGAAATGTGAGCGATGGGAGGCTGGGTGTGCCGTGGGCACATTGTTGTATGGTGCGGGGCTTTGCTGAGGTCCTTTGGAGCATTTGTCCCAGAAGTCTTTCCAAAGAGCCAAACAATACCGGCTGTTCCTGGCAAGGCCCGGCCTGGCTCACTCAGACGCATGTTTTAGGAGAGGTGCTTTGGGGTAACAGAGCTGGCTAGAGTTCCTCCATGACCACATCAGCCCTGGTTTCCGCTGTGCAAAACAAAACTCTAAAAAATGTTACCATACCAAATTGTATGTGGCTTTTGTTTTATAAACAACTTTTTTTTTTTACATCTGCGGAAACTGTAATAAAGACCAATACGATATCCAGTTGTTTTCCAGAGAGCCAGCTCAACTTGGGCGACCCTCAGCATGAGGTCTGTTCTTCTCTAGCAGAGATGGCTAAAATTCGACTTCACACTGTCAAGTGCACGGCAGGGGGTTCTCAGCTCTTCACCTTGGGACCATGAGTTTCTTTCTGATTCTGAAAGAGAAGCGTTCAAAATCACTAACAGAGCAGCAGTGGGAGGCAAGGAGGCGTTCTAGGAGAGGGTCTCGGTGCTGCTGGGGAAGAGAGAGGCTTCCTGGTGAAGGGTGCCATGCGTCTGGGGCTCACATAGCCCACGGCCAAGGAGAAGACGCCATGAAGGCTCTGATATTCCCAGATGCCTGGACAATTCCGTGAAGTTCATCGCTTCCAAGGACCTTACTTCTTTCAGTATGATTTCATTTAAGGCAAGTAAGATGAAAGCTGACCACAGGATATCACTGATTTTCAAACACAAGGCAGGCAAGGGTGAGAATATTAATGGGATAAATATGTTCCAGGAGAAAATCTAGTAGATCCTTGCTATTTACACACAAAGACAAATCACAAAATGGAGTTGAGGGTCAGAAGCCCGAGAAACTATGGGCTACGTGCAGTAACCCCCTGAGGACAGGCCCTTGTTACAGCTGAGTCCAGTGGAGAAATGACGGAAGGAATCTGTGCAGTGCATTACATCCCAGATGGCAGGAAGCAGTGGCTAAGACAAGACTGACATTTTCTTTCTTTTTTTTTTATTTCTGAATATCAAAAGCAATTTTATTTACATTAACACATTACATTGTTACTGTGTGGATAAATGTGAAATGTGTTATATTATTAAAACCAGAACACTTACATGTACCATTATTCATTGATTGAGCTGTGGAATTGAATTTACTGAAATCCACTAGGAAACAGCACTACAGGAAACTCCCCTCTGAAAGCCACTACATCTTAATGTATAAAGGGAACCTGGGACTCGGGGAGAATATCTTTTTGTAATAAATATGGGTTAGTCCTGAATTGGAACATTTAGATACTATATGCTCACTGAAGTCAAACTGTTTTGCACACTGCAGGTACCCCAAAGACACTGGGTCTGCGTTACTATGGAAACCCCCAAGCCATGATAATCCATCCCATTCAGTAGAGCAGCACCTCTTAAGGTCCCTTACAGTCACACTAATGCAGGCTGACTAGTCTTTTCACAGTAAGACTGACATTTTCAAACCTGGTTCTGTCACCTACTAGCTGTGACTCAAATTCCATATCTATAAAATGGGGATAATTATATACTTATTTAAAAGTATTGTTATGAAAACTGAATAATATAACAGATGAAAGTGCTTGGCATAGGGTCTAACATAATAAGTGCTCAATAAACGTTACTTATAAAAATGATTATTACAATTATAATTTATGGTGTTATTACTAAATCTAATATTTGTTCCTAATGATTTCTATTCATTTCTTTCTATTTCTTCTTCCATTTTCCACTGCCTTTTAAATTCAGAATGTCTGGCAGCCTGTCGATTAAGTAGTAAAATACAAAATCATTGTTTCTCAGAGAAAATTTATCTGAGAAATATTATAGATAATGCTATAGATTTCTTTAAGCATCTTGTTTGTCTAATTCAAATAGCCAGGTAACACCCAAATCAGCATTCTTTTCTATCTACTACAGGATGATAAGCCCCTTGGTAGCATCTTCTTTGCTAACACATGGGGCTGCTCAAAATAATATTTGTTGAGTAAATAAATGCTCTTTATCCATACAGGGAAGGAAAACAGCAACAACAACTATCACTGCCCAAGTAACCTTTACTATTCATCCAGCTAACGCTTTTCTGATAAAGACATTTCCCTGGTGGGTATGAAAGTTCTAGAGGTAATCATGAGCAATGGAACCTCTCCATTCTTTTCTTTTTAATTTAATAAATCTTTATTGTTCATATTATTACAATTGTTCCTCTTTTTTCCCACATAGTTCCCTCCACCAGGTTGCTACCCCACCCTCTGCCCTTACCTCCCCCTCACTGTCCTCATCCATAGGTGTACGCGCTTTTTTTCCAGTCTCTTCCCGCACCCCCCACTCCCCTTTTCCCCCAAGAATTGTCAGTCCACTCCCTTTCTATGCCCCTGATTCTATTATATTCACCAGTTTATTCTGTTCATCAGATTTTTTATTCCCTTGGTTTTTAGATTCACTTGTTGATAGATATGTATTTGTTGTTCATAATTTTTATCTTTATCTTTTTCTTCTTCTTCCTCTTCTTAAAGAATACCTTTCAGCATTTCATATAATTCTGGTTTGGTGGTGATGAACTCCTTTAGCTTTTTCTTATCTGTGAAGCTCTTTATCTGCCCTTCAATTCTGAATGATAGCTTTGCTGGGTAGAGTAATCTTGGTTGTAGGTTCTTGCTATTCATCACTTTGAATATTTCTTGCCATTCCCGTCTGGCCTGCATAGTTTCTGTTGAGAAATCAGCTGACAATCGTATGGGTGCTCCCTTGTAGGTAACTAACTGTTTTTCTCTTGCTGCTTTTAATATTCTCTCTTTGTCTTTTGCTCTTGGCATTTTAATTATGATGTGTCTTGGTGTGGTCCTCTTCGGATTCCTTTTGTTTGGGGTTCTGTGTGCTTCCTGGACTTGTAAGTCTATTTCTTTCACCAGGTGGGGGAAGTTTTTGGTCACTATTTCTTCAAATAGGTTTTCAGTATCTTGCTCTCTCTCTTCTTCTGGCACCCCCATAATTCTGATGTTGGTACGCTTGAAGTTGTCCCAGAGGCTTCTTACACTATCTTCAACTTTTTGGATTCTTTTTTCTTTTTGCTTTTCCGGTTGAGTGTTTTTTGCTTCTTTGTATTTCAAATCTTTGACTTGGTTCTTGCAATCCTCTAGTCTGCTTTTAGGTCTCGGTATAATATTTTTTATTTCAGTCAGTGTATGCTTAATTTCTAGTTGATCCTTTTTCATATCTTTGAGGGTCTCATTAAATTTATCAGCCTTTTCTAGGAAATTCTTGAAAAACCTTATAACCGTGGTTTTGAACTCTATATCCATTCATTTACTTTCCTCCATTTCCTTCATTTGTGGCCTGTCTCTTTGTCTCCGCATTTTGGCTGCTTCCCTGAGTTGATGGAGTGGCTTTGTGTGCTAGGTGTCCTAGCAGGGCCCAGTGGCTCAGCCTCCCCAGTTACCTGACGTGGACACTCTTGGTGTGCCCCTTTGTGGGCTGTGTGTACAGTCTTGTTGTAGTTAAGCCTAGATTGTTGTTAGTATCACTGGGGGGGAGTTGACCTCCAGGCCAATTGGCTGTGAGGATCAGCTGTGTCCCCACTGGGAGAGCTTCTGTGCTCAGCTTGGATGGGGCGGAGTCTCAGGGCTGAACAGACAGCCTTGGTTTCCCGTCAGCCCCACCCTACGAGGCCCTTGTGTCTTAGTGTCCCACGGCAATGGCTGCACGCACCTCTAAGAGAAGGCTGCCCTGAGTTTCGTCCGCTGCCAGACAGTTCAGTATCTCCCCGAATGAGTCTGGGTATTCAAAGTCTCACCCAGAAGTGGATTTCAGTGCAGTCGGGAGGTTTTGTTTTCCTCCCTAACGAGAAAGCTAGCTGCGCTTGCTGCCCGCCCTCTCCCAGCGCTGCGAGTAAGCCAGCTGCGTATTCAGCTGCCCGCCCTTTCCGCGCACGCAGGTCTCCGCACCTGTCCTCCATAGCTCCTCTGGGTCTCAGTGTCCTTTTATCTTTCCTTCTAGTTGTAGAATTTCCACTCAGCCAGCTTTCCGGTGGTTCTGGACGATGTCCGCTCTGTCTTCCAGTTGCAGTTTTGAAATTGTTGTGCAAGGCAGCAGTATAGGTGTTTATCTATGCCGCCATCTTGGTTTCTCTCCGAACCTCTCCATTCTTGCGTCTCCTACTTTCTGTTGGTCTATGTCCGTGACCAGCAAACTGCGGCTCGCGAGCCACATGCAGCTCTTTGGACCCTTGAGTGTGGCTCTTCCACAAAATACCACAGCCTGGGCGAGTCTATTTTGAAGAAATGGTGTTAGAAGAAGTTTAAGTTTAAAAAATTTGGCTCTCAAAAGAAATTTCAATCGTTGTACTGTTGATATTTGGCTCTGTTGACTAATGAGTTTGCCGACCACTGGTCTATGTGAAAGATGTCACTCTTAGGAACAAAAAAATGTATGACTGGCTAGGACATCTCCTTCGATGTGTCATTTGAAATACTGACTCATTATTTTAACAGCACCTTTCTTAAATTAAGGTCAGCATTCTTTTCCCAGCATCATCCTTTTCATCTATTTAAGGAAGAAGCTGTCACCATCTCATGTCCACATTAAGTGGATAAGTGGTTCTTTCTGACCTTGAAGCTGGAAGTAGAAAGTATACTCAGTGCCTTTAAAATTGACAGCCTTCTCCTTTTCTAATTGGAGTGTATAATCTAGACCTGTTTGAGCAGTGCTTGGAGTTGCTACACCTTCCTAAAAAAGGGTGTGGGTGAGTTGGTGAAAGATGGAGATTGGTAATGGAGGGAGTATATCTCCTTCATTTCTAGTCAGATGGAGGGGGCTTTCATTGGGTGACATGGTGAGAGCAGTGTGTTGGCAGATACAACTCTGGCCTGTACTCTGACTCCAGCTGGGAAATCTAGAAGCAATGGGAACTTTGATGGTGGAGTCCAAAGGCTGCAGAGTTGGGGAAAGTCCTACCCTTAGTTTGATGGGACCAGGGGTGAGTATTTCTCAGTGAACAGACATGGCGATGCTGAAGAGAGAGCTGAGCTGCAGGCCTCTTAAATTCTGTCCATTTGAACCTCCTGGGTGAGAGAACTCCAACAAGTGTGAGGCAGGGTCTGCAGAAAGGAGAACGGTGAAGCCCAAGGAAAGTGTGCATTGCAGTTACTGTTGGGGAGCCTGACTGGGTACTTCCAGAAGGGCCCTGGAAAGCACTCCACTGGAAAAGGGACAGCTCTAAACACCTCTCAGGCCCAAGAGCATGACACCAGCCTATGTTACAACCAATTCAAATAAGGCTTTCATGACCTTTATCTCTCCTCCCCTCCCTGCTCACACCCTGAAAGAGTCAGAAGCTGGAGAGCAAGTTGGGAATAGGGAAGGGAGGGCCAGAAAGAAGAAATTTGCAAGGCCTCACAGACCCCATCCAACCATAATCCCCTGGCCCATGCAAAACAGTCCTCTGACCTCTCCTCTGCTACTCAAACACTCCAAATATTCTCCCAACACATGACCTTTGTTCTTGCTATTTCCTCTTTCTGGGATATTTTTCCCCTAGATTATCAAACTGTTGGCACATTTCATTTTCTGTAGGAACATCATTTGATTTACATTTTTAAAAAAGTATTCTGCCTACCTTGTGGGAAAATGGCAGTAGAGAGGCAATAGGGGAAATGGGAAGGCCAGATGCAGGGCTACTTCACTGGTCCCCATGAGGCATAATGAAGCCCTGGGGCAGGGTAACAGAAGAGGAAGTGTTGAGACGTGATCAAATTCAGAGTATATTTTGAAGCTGGTGCCCACAGGACTTGGTACTGTGAAGAAAAGAGAAGCGCCTTGACCTGGCCAGTGTGGCTCCGTTGGTTGAGTGTCGTTCTATGCACTGAGAGGTCACTGGTTCAATTCCCAGCTAAGGCACATGTCCGAGTTGCAGGCTCGATGCCCAGTGGGGGGCATGTAGAAGGCAGCATTGAATTGATGTTTCTCTTTCTCTCTCTCCCTTCCTCTCTAAAATTAATAAAAACCATAATTTTTAAAAAGGCAAGAGATAAGAGCCTTCTTTAACTACAAGGTTTTTGACCTGAGCAATTCTTTGAGCAAACGAATTAGGAAGAGAACCAGGTAGGCAGGAAAAGCCATGGATTAAAGCATTAATACCAGCAAAGAAATAAGACTTGAAGGTGTTCACTGAATTTGGTAAATAGTATATCACAAATAACCTTAGAAATAGCAATTCTAGGCAAATCATTCCTCTATTCATTTAGCAAATATTATTGTATCTCTGTCATCTTTTATTGGTGCTTCTTCTGCTTCCAAGCTATCTATTCTGCACTCTACTTGACACCTGACAACCCCTATTTATTTGCCCAGGAATACTCAACCAAGGGGTGTACTATCCAGGAAACCATCACTCACCCCTGTCCCAATGTGACTTACAGGTCCCTACTCTGAGTTCACATAGGCTCTGTGCTTATCTGCACCATATTAGCATTCATCTATGTATTGCAGTTGTTTGCATGTCCACCTCCTTCACTACACTCAGAGTTTCTTGAGGAAGGCATTAAGTTTCTTATTATGAACATCAGTTATATTTGTCTTCCCAGGACCATTCTTTTCATTAGGGAACTGCCACTCCATCCCATGTGATTCTACTAATACTATTCACCACAGTACCCTGTCTACCTGTTTGCAGCAGGCGTGGCATGTAACCCAGGCAAATACTGGGACCATATCCTCTTGACAACAGTGACTGCTCTAAATATAGGCATGTTATTGGACAGAGTCTTTCCATGATATTAATATATGGATCCTGGAAAGAGAAGGTCCCTCTTTTTTATTTTTTATTGAATGCTATAATGACAGAGGCCTTGGACCACCAACAGTCGTCATTCCCATTGCCCGAAGAGAGCAATTCCATGCAGTTAAGCTGACCCTAGAGAAGGAAGCACAATCAGAATATGGAAATAAAACCCGAGTGACATATTAGCCCCCTGGATCTAGTATATGGAAAGTAAGCACATTCTGCCTTTCCCATCATATAAGGCAATAAATTTCCTTTTGTGCTTAAGACATTGGAGTTACATTCTTACACTTGCCACCAAGAATCCTGACTAATACATCTGTGGGATTTGTGTCCCCTTTGAATCACAGTACCTGGCAGGCAGATCTCAATAAAAATATGTTACATGGATGATCAAATAAGTTACCTCTGTGTGATTGAATTCCTTCCGCCCCTAAAACTGCATAGGGTCTGCTGTTCATGAACAGTGCACTTCTTATATCTTGATGGATGGGTCAACATCACCCGTGTCTACACATGGTTTCTCCTTAAAGAGTATTTGCCTCATTAGCAAGTGCCTAACTTGTGTATTCACCTGTAAACACTTGGAAAACTCCAGTTTGCATTCTTATTTTCCTAAAGTATTCAATGAACCAAAAGTTAGGAAAGCTCTTATCATAAAAGCCATCATGCCTGGTCCAATGCACTGGACAAAAAGATTTAGAAGCACCCTAACCGGTTTGGCTCAGTGGATAGAGCATCGGCCTGTGGACTGAAAGGTCCCAGGTTCAATTCCAGTCAAGGGCATGTACCTTGGTTGCGGGCACATCCCCAGTAGGAGGTGTGCAGGAGGCAGCTGATCAATGTTTCTCTCTCATCGATGTTTCTAACTCTCCCTCTCCCTTCCTCTCTGTAAAAAATCAATAAAACATTTTTTTAAAAAAGATTTAGAAGCTTTTCATCTGACATTGAACTTTGTCAAGGGGGCCTTGACTTTGGTGTGCTTGAGTCTTGTGACTGGGGGTGATCAAGTCTAAGGAGTGACCATCCTTCTTGCAGGTATTGATCACCTGGGTAAGTCCTCAAGTGTGTAGCTGCTGAGTATTCTGCCTTGAAGGGAAGTGGGGTATCCAAACCATTGTTAAATTAATCCCCTCCTTGGTTTGAGGGGAAGAAAAGGAGGGAGTGTTTTGTTTTGTTTTAATTAGCAAATTTTATATGATTTTGAAACATTTTCTTCATAGAAGGTAAATGTTCTATTCTAAGTTATTTCTCCCTTTTGAAACACAGCAAGTCTAAACCTCTGTCAACATACCCATGAAAGTCACAGCATTTTATAAACTAAAAACAAATCAAGGTTCTTTGCATCAGAAACAATCCTGCTTGAAACCACTTAACTCATATAAATATTCAGCAAAGTCAGCAAGGATGCTTCTGAAATTTTCCTTTTCAATTGTTTCTTAAGGTCATTAATTTAAAAATCACCGAAAGTGTGATGTATTTTTACCGCAAAATATAAATACATCAAAACAAAAGAAAGAAAAAAAAGAACTGCCTTGTTCACGTGCTCTTGAGTGGTTAGAAAGATCTGAAAGCATCTGATGGTTTGTGCTTGAAAAGAAAGTATGATGAAAGAGCCCAAGCCAAGTATAAACCCATCCCCCAGCACAAATGAGGACTGTCAAAGAATGAAGTGGTGTGGGCTCCTACATGCAGTGATTTTTATGCTTTGACAGAGTTCTTGCATTTACAAAAAAAAAAAAATCCAGGGTGTGTAGGGGTTTGGAATAGGTGAGAGGTTTATATTGCTCTGCATAAACATTGAGAAGAATTTCAGAAAGCCTTTTTGTTCCTGAGAGGAAGAGGGCAGAGGAAAGAGAGAGGGGATAGAGAAGAGAAGCAATGGGCAAGCAGGTGGGGGACTAGAAGAAAAACTTTTAAGAACAGGTCTAAGTTTTCTTTTAATCTATCTATATTGCTATATCTCCCTTTAGCCTTACCAAATTTTAGTTTGCCACATACACAGAAGGCTTTGGCGATTTAAAAATAAATAAAATTTATATACACACATGTGTATACTGGTATGTATAGATACACATGTATATGTACACATGTATGTATGTATTATATATCAGTATTTATATGCATGTATGCAGAAAGAAAGTGTTTGAATCCTTTGGGGTTGAGAGCAAAAGTGAAGCAGAGAAATGATCAGCCACAGAAAGGCAAAATGGCAAATGAGAATTGAGTAAAAATATAAGACAGGATTCAGAAATGACTATAAAAAATTAAGGTGCATGAAAATTTCACAAATGCTGGGGAGGGCATTAGACTTTCCCATGGGGTGTAGAATGTGATTCAGGTTAATTTTAAGATGTTAAGGGGCAAGGATGCCCCAGATAACACTCAAATTATGTAAGCATTTTCATGATGCAACTTTACCCAAACCCCAAGATCTAAGCACTCAACTAACCTGAGGTGGGTCATATTGATCATACAAAATGAGTTTATTCTATAAATAACTTAAGTAACATGAATTGACAGTAATCACTCAAGACGATTGGAGACAGAAAACAGAAAGGCATGAAAACACAGAACAGTAGCCTTTGTAATCATAGAGGGCAACTGTGAAGGGTAGTTAAAGGCTTAGGCCAAGAAGTTGCAGACTGAAAAAAAAAATCTATTATTCTGAAGAGGAATAAAAAGGATTGATACCATATTACTCTGCACATAGACACACCATTCGTAAATACAGCTAGAAACTGTAATTATAAAAAACATCCCACACATGGTCTTTAATATTTAATTAGTCTTCCCACTGGAAATCAACCACGTAGAAAAGAAACACTTTCTCAACAGGTTAATGTTAATTACTTCCCAGCCCTGACATCGGTATTTGTGGAACACTTACGAAACCAGCATTCATGGAGTAGAAGCATGTTCCTCCGTCTACTGGGAGGCGTACAGCATTTTTCCAAGTGTCAGATTCACTTTGCACTCTGCCTCTTCATGTTGTGAAAATTTGAAATTACTGTTGATTTGAAGGCTCTTCAAAAGGCTCTTTTTTTATCCCTAGCTGAGAAAAAAATCAGAACAGATTAATCTGGTATTTGTTAAGTATGTCATTTCTCAATCTAGCAAAAGGAAGATGATAACCGTACGAGGAAAAGAAGCCTTATGGAGTGAGTGGAAGAAACTGGAGAGGTTAACGTCAGTATATGACAGTCAAATGGCACAAAAGTAAACATTACTTAAAGCCAGCAGCCTTCAGAGGAAATGGAGGGGGAAGGTGATTGTCTGGTCTGACTTGAAGGATGTTAGAAAGGATGCCTCATCAATAGAACAACTTTGTTCAGAACCAGGAACATGTGACGCCTAAGGTCCTCGCCCTGTTCCTGGCCATCATACATTGTTCATTCATTCTTTCAGCAACATCTAGTGAATGCCCACTGTGTACGCCCTTGGCCTGCGTTCTGGGATACAAGGACAAATAAAGCCCAATCCCTGTCCTTGGGGACTCAGAGTCCAGTTGGGGAGACACACAAGTAAGAAATAATTATAGTCCCCTCTCCTTAGCACAGAGATAAATACTGGTGAGAATAGAAATTCTACGTAAGAAGTGATACCTTTGTATGAAAATGTATGTTGAATATTAAATAAATACATAATTTAGAATATTTTTCTTTTTAGTACCTAAAAATTCTCTCATTGACTAACCATGTCATCAGATCTGTGTGCAATGGTGCAAGGTGCGCTATACCCCAAACCAGTTCCAGTCTTGCTCTGCCCCTTACTAGTCCTGAGATCCCCTGTAAGTTCTGTGAGGCCTCCAAGCCTCAGCCGCCTCCTCTGTGAAATCAGTGCATTTGTCCTGATGATCTATAAGCCACATGCTGAACTTGACAGTCTAAGAAGCTTCATTTAAAATGCAAATGTTATCCTCAAAGAGTGATACATGAAGCCAATGGAATTTTGTTGTGCATTAGTTAATTAAATTTGCTAGCCAGTCACCTTACAGAGCCCTGAGAAAAACTGACACAGGTGGGACTCGTCTTTAAAAAGGACCCTCAATTTGGATGGGTAAGAAATCAGAGATCTTGGCAAACTGGGGCAGTGAAAGGCATCAGCCTGTAGGAAATGCATCAGGGAGAAAGGAGAATCACAGACAAAAATTTTAACACATTGCAGGAAAGTGTTTTTCAACTTTGTTTTTATAATATAATTTATCATTGGAGCAAGCCTATGTGATCAAAGACTGTAGTGGCCCCAGACTATCTCTATAAGAAGGGCTTGGGGCTACTGCTGGTAGAAAAGGATTGCTCAGGGACTGTCTTGAGAAAACATTTGCATTACATTTGCAATGTAATTGGACAGACCACTCTTTTTTTATTGATTTTACAAAGAGGAAAGGAGAGGGATAGAGAGCTAGAAACACGGATTAGAGAGAAACACCAATCAGTTGCCTCCTGTACACCCCCTACCAGGGATCAAGCTCACAACAAGGTACATGCCTTTGACCAGAATCAAACCCAGGACCTTTCAGTCCACAGGTAGACACTCTATCCACTGAGCCAAACCAGTTAGGGCGGACACACCACTCTTAATTGGATGGTTGATGGATGTGTAGGAAGGTGAGGATGCGATTATATGGGACAAGTTTAGGGCCTACCCAAGTGATCTCTTCACCCCAAGGCTAACCAAAGAAGAGGAACAAGGAAATTGGAAATCCTCTTACTTTCCCTTGGAAAGATCCCTCCAAGTAACCACTTCACTCAAGCATCTGCTCAGCATCCACTAGAGTGACAGAATTCACTCTGCTTTTCACTTTCCCTGACACACAAAAGCCCTGTCCAGGGGCTTCAAACCTAGCCAGCCCAGCAAAAGACAGATGTGAAGGCAGGTTGCATTCTGCCCTAAGCACCCACTCTGAGTCTTTTGCATAACCTAGCTCAAAATTTCTGTTGTTATCATATTCACTCCTAAGGGTAGACATTTTTACAATGGATATAACCTCACTGGTATGTTATTCTTTTCAACCAAAGCTAACTTATTTTTCAGATGCTTGAGAAGGACCACATCAACCACAGCTAAATGGAGATCTGCAGAAATGGAGATCTCTGTGTAAGAACCAGGCTTGCATAGAGCACTTTTGAATCCTGACTGGCCCATTGTTCTAGTGTTGGTCAGTTTCACACATTTCCAAGGGGGAAGAATGCTGCTTTCAAGGTAGTTGTGGGACAGTGTCCATATGTTACACAATACAGGTTGGGTTTTTATCTGTCCTAAGTAAATACCTGACAACAAGCAGTTTAAAGTATTTGAAAGGTTAGATGCCCCAAACTAAGTCCTTCCTTTGAAAAACTGAAACTACATGAACATCTGGTCATCTATTTTACACAAACTGCTCTTGAATGACTGACACAGGCACATGTTCACCTATGGTCACGCTCCCCGATTTCTCACATCTGGTAAGGTCCTCGCATGTATACGATCTTTTGATGTTCAAGATCCTAGAACAAAACTGCTCCTCTTACTTCTTTGTTTGGGGCCAACCCTGATGTCTGCAACCTTGATTCCTACCTTCCCATCTTCCCCAGGCCTTCTTCCATCAATTGCCCCTGATGTCCTATTTTAAATCCTCTACTCTTTCCTCCCACTTGACCGATATAACAATGCTTAAATTTCTTACATCTGAATTAAACTGTCCCTTTCCTCTGGATTCTCCCACAAATTATCATCTTGTCGTTTTTCTTCATATACAAACTTCTTGAAAAAAAAGTACTGTCTTTGCTGTTTATAGACTCATTCCCATGAACTCTTCACCTCACTACAGTTAATCTCCCATTTTGCATGAAGCAACAAAAACATAAGCAAAAAAAAAACAACAAAAAACAACTTTCGTTTTTTAACATACTGGATAGCATCCATTCTCACCTCCTCAAAGAGCCTAGAACATTAAAAAATACATCTCCTAGACTTTCTGGCAGCTAGAGTCCTAGATACAAATTAGGTTCAGCCAATTAATACACTCACAGAAGTTTTGGAAGACCAACATAGAACAGAGGCTATCCTGCTGCTCTTCCTGCTAACAAGCAAGCTTATGAAAACATGAGTCTCAAAAAAGTAGGTGGGGGCCATGATGACCAGACTCAGGTCTGGTTAACACCTTTATGAGTATCAAGAAAGTTTCAATGGTGACAGAGGAAGTGGCTTCCTAACCTGAACTATCTGCTCTCTGAACAGCATCTATGATGATGAGCACTGAACTTTATAATGCCAGTCATGGTCCTCTGATTTATGCCACTCTAGCATTTTCAAATCACCCAATTTCCTGTATAAAATTATTTCATGTTTAAAATGCCTAGGGTATTTTCTAGCTCATGTACTGAGCCCTGACTAATGTAATTTGTGAAACTGGACATGGTTATAGACAACAGACGTTCAACAACCAGGATTTGGGAGTGGTTGTCTGATTTGGATGGATTTCAAGGCAGAGATGATTCTGTTATCACTGAAAAATGGGAACTGGCAGTCCGTGGTATAGTTACAATAAAGTTATTGAAATTATCACATTTTTCAGAGGCTTACATTAGGTGCCCAATGAAGGCAAGCGTTTTGGTAGATTTGTATGATAAAAATGGTGCAGACAAGGACTATGGGGAAAGCTGGACACTTCGGAAGCCCTGGAAATCTTAAAGAAAGGAGGCCTAAGCTCATGCCTTTACATTTATTTAAATTATATGCTCTAGGCAAAATTAGAGGATTGGAAAATGTCTATAACCACCATCAAACAATCTCTAATCTCTTAAAGCCAATGGGATGACATGCCCAAAAGTAAGATGCCAAGGCTGATCATGAGAGTTTTGAATTACAAATTAAATTGAATTCACAACCTCACCAGGTCTTTTATGATCAAGGTAGATTTTGATTAGAAGGAGTAAAACCCTGAAAACTGAGATGAGAACATTAGGGAAAATTCAGATAAACATGAGTCCTTGGAGCCCCCATTATCCACTGCACCTCACTTGTCAGAAGAAGCAGTCCTTCCTCCTCATCTCAAAAAGCTGGCTCTGACTTGCATAGAGATCCTGCACTTACCTTACCTGCAAGGTGACACCAGTTAACTTCATATTCCACAACACTTCATTATCTTTTGGTCTATAAAAAAAGTCAAATCAGGGAGAGAAGTGAAGAGTTTATCTACTAAAATAGTTACAATTTCATGCTTATTTACATCTATAGAAATCTGGGAAATATGTGTGATAATGGATTCAGATGGGGGAAGGACTATGTCAACAAGAAGAAATTATCAAAACATTTATTAGAAATCTTTAATTTAGTAATCTAATTAAAAGCAATGCATCTGTTTACTCCATTGATGAACTTAAATCTGGTTTCAACAGAGGCCTATCCAAAGTGAGATTGAAATGTCAAAATGTAGAAGAGGAGGGGAAAAACCCAAAGACTATGGGAGATAATAATGTTGACATGGAATTATTATTTATGACCTGTTCGTTCATCATCTAACTATGTTCTCAAAGAGGGTCCAAAGAATGTTCCTTTAATTAAGGCAGAGAGAAATACACTTGGTTAAAGCACCAATATCCCTTAAAACACTATAGGGCCTGCCCTACATAGGTGATGCTGATATTGAAATAGGCTCTCTGGGTATAGTGGTAATAATATATTCTGGAGTGGCAGATGTCTAGTGGCAGCACTAACTGGTTCCCCTATAAGCAGCAAAAATACAGTCATAATCCAAATGTTTTGACCTCAAGGATTATATTATTTATCATGGGATTTCTAGGACTGAAGCCAAAAAATCAAAAAAAAAAATCTGGCAACTGATTTAGTTGCCTCAGTTTAAAGTCAGATTCCCTTACCCAATTCCCACAAATTGAACCAGTTCCATTTGAGCCCATTGAATAAAAAAGCCAGGTACCCATGAGAAAAGACCCTGCAGCATTGTCCTAAAAATGAATTGTAACTTTCCTCTTTGTCTCCTTAAAGAAACCAAAGGCATTTGCCAGAGTAACTGTGCACTGAGACGTTGGGATGTATTCCTAGACACTTGTTCTTAGCTAACATTAATCCTTAGGGACACAACAGGCAACGGTGATCCACTAGTGAGAATAAGAACTTAGGAGAGTCAGAGATACATGCACTTTGGCCAGAATTCATCTTTTAATGAACCACTAAAGTCCATGAACCCAGGCTGTGGTTATTTTCCCATTCCAGGAGACCAACATTTTGGCAAGTGGTAGAATCTCCACATTCATTCTCTTATCATAAAGGAAAGGACCATGTAAAACAAACCAAATAGTGAATCAAAAACAATATCATATCCCTGAGGAAATTACATATTAATACCACCATCAAAGACTTGAAAGGGAACGATAGTGGCAGCATAGTTTTAGACTTTGTTGAATCCCTATATAAAAATATACATAAAATAGATATAAGACCAAATATTACCAATATTTACAATAAAACTAGGTAATAAATACCCCCCAAAACCCCATAATACAAATGGGTGAGGGGAAAACATCTACAGTAACACGAGCTATATGTTATCACCATCTGTGTGGGGGAAAAAAAAAAAACAGAGAAAAGCAACAATGCAACTGATGGACTGAAAAGGCAACAGATACTGACTAGATGTTCAGCAGGCCAATTTGAGAGCCGCAAAATAGTGAACGAGTGTCACGGGTCAGGAGTAAGGACTAAATGGGGCTGGAGCAGTCTTAAAACCACCAACAGCCCAGCTGGTATGGGTCAGTGGTTGAGGATTGACCCATGAACCAGAGGTCACTGTTCAATTCCCGGTTAGGGCACATGCCCGGGTTGTGGGCTCAATCCCCACTAGAGGGCGTGCAGGAGGCAGCTGATTGATGATTCTGTCTCATCATCCTTGATGTTTCCATCTCTCTCTCCCTCTTCTTTCCTCTCTGAAATCAATAAAATAGATTTTTAAATGTACTGTATCTATGAGTCTGTTAAAAAACACCACCGACGGGGCTTCCTTCCAAGACAGAATCCCACAGAAACTGCTACAGTAGAATTAAACTTGAGGGGATAGAAGCAACAGAGATGAATGCAAAATAAAGTCTGGCTCTAACTGTGGGAGGAAAATAGAGCCAGAAAATCTAAGAAAACAAGCCACGATACTTTTTAATACTACATAAAGTGACAGAAGAGGGAGCACTATAAACTTAGAAAATCTATCTGAAACAAGCCTCCTTTAAAAGTTTAATAAAACCAGCCCTAGGTGGTTTGGCTCAATGGATAGAGCATCGGCCTGTGGACTGAAGGGTCTGGGTTCAATTCTGGTCAAAGGCACATGCCCAGGTTGCAGGCTCGATCCCCAGTAGGGGGTGTGCAAGAGACAGCCTATCAATGACTCTCTCATCATTGATATTTCTGTCTCTCTCTCCCTCTCCTTTCCTCTCTGAAATCAATAAAAATATTTTTTAAAAGTTTAATAAAACCAAATTTACATTAAAAATAAGTAACAAACAAAAAAGTATCAAAATCAAACTCATAAACTTTACTTTTTAAAAAATAAAAGAAACAGAGCAGAATATCTCTACAGACAATAAAAGCACACTTGAAAGACATGCTCAAAGACAAATCAAAACTATAACATACTATTTCAAAATTAGCTAAGAGATATTAATAAAAAATACAATATATGGAAAAATAGCATGTCAGAATTAGAAAAACTCAGAAGTAATGTAACGGAACTCAAAGAAGAATTACTAATAAAAGGGAAAAAACATTTAAAAAAATAAATATTGCAGATAAATATAATGTGTAATGCCTTTAAAATGGAGAGTAAAAAAAGAAAAAATTAATTCATAAAAATGATGAAAAATAAAATAGAAGTCAAGAGAAAATGACAAATATTAAAGATAGGCAAAGAAAATCCAACATATGGATAATGGGAATCCCTGAAAGATGGAGAAAAAAACAACACTAAAATCTTTCCTGAAATAAATAAATAAAAGTATTTAAAATTACATATTGAAAGAGTATATTGTATGCCTGAGAAAATATATCAAAAATGACCATGCCATTTATGAAGTTATTGTCTCTGTTTTATAATAATTTTTTTCTATTCTGATTATTGGTATGGTTTCTGTCTCCTAATTAAACACTGATACAGAAATTGGTACAAGAAGTGGTTCCAGGAAACAGACCCTCAAAATCTCAAAGGTTGGATTTGAGGATTGATTCATTCATATCCTTGGTCTAGAACAAAGTGCTGAACACGTTGCCAATGTAAATGGAATGCTAGGTAATCCACGGCCTGCAGTGGCATTCACAATTAATGAAATTATCATCTGTGATTGATTATGATGAAATATCTATACAAGCACTAAGACATATTCTAGAAAAATTACTGAGCTTTAATAAAAAAATATCTTTCAGGCATCTAGGCAAAGAGCACACACGACTTACAAGGGAAAAATTGTATTATCATCAGATTTTTCAACAGTAACATTTTATGCCGGAAGAAAATGGAGTAACATAAATATGATGCTCAGAAGGGAAAAATGTGAACCAAGGATTTTAAATACAGCAAAACTGACCTACAAATATAAAAGTTGCAGACAAACTGTTATTTACATAAAAGAACTCAAGGGATATTTTTCCATGAGCCCTTCCTAAGAAATCTGACAAATATCATAGCCACTAGCCATATGTAGCTATTAAAATTTTAATTTTAATGAATTAAATTAAATTCTTCAATCAAACTAGCTACATTTCAAGTGCTCAAGAAGTATATGTGGCTAATGGCTACCATACTAGATCATGCATTTACATTTTCATTATCCCAAAAAATTCTACCAGGTAGCACTATCTTGGCCAGTGAGCTTCAGACAACAAAAATGACTAGAGAAACATTGACATTGAAACTGATAGTGGGATTTAAATATATACTTAATTGAATAGCTAAGACTAAATGAGGGTTTGAAATAAGTGCTTATAGTATACTAGAGGCCCGATGCACAAAAATTCGTGCAAGAGTAGGCCTTCCTTCCCCCGGCATGCCCGGGACCCGGGCTGCTTCGCTCTGACCCCAGCTTCATCCGGAAGGATGTCCAGAATGACACCCAGAAGGACATTTTGTCTAATTAGCATATTACCCTTTTATTATTATAGATAATAGCTGTATGATTTGAAAATCTGGATGTAGTAAAACCATAAAAATGGGGGAGATGGAAATAGCATATGCAAAGTAGAAATATTCTTAAATTATATTCTTGTAATCATAATTGATGGTGGTAGTACTAGTTATTGTGAGTCTGAGACTATTATGTGTGTAATGTGGGACAAAACAAATGAATAATTATGGGATATTCTACTTCTATCATATCCTTGAGAACCAAGGTTCTCAGTGTCGAAGAAAGGAGATACAAATGTAAAATAGAAGAAATTAAGTAAAAAATCCTGTAGCCTAAACTTAAATGGAAAAATACCAGTAAGAACTAGAGCCCATTAGTGACCCAGAAATATGAGTATCCCCAGTGCCCAGATTGTGGTTTTGAAAGACCATTTTTCATTAAATAAACCAGGAATTTTTGGAGAAATGACTGGTTCCAGGTCTGGGGAATAATATGTCCAAGATGTAACTGGAACATCTTGACATACCAGATAGCAAGGAAGCTATTAAAGACCACTGGCATCATGTCAAAAAGAGTCAGGAGCAAACTTGAAGAGGCTCATATTAGCCAAGGATAGACAATTTCAGCTTCAGTAAAAATTGCAGTAAATTGAAATGCATCAAATAAGTTTAAATTTATGTGTTTATAATAATAGTAAAAAAGAAAAAAAACTAACTGGTCACCTTCTGAGGATGAAAAGGAACTCAATTCACTTCCTTGAGAACTGGATAAACAAAAGGAAAGAATCAAGCATTTATCTTGCCTATTCTACATCAGCTGGCTAACCAAATAATAGACAAAGGGAATTGTCCCTTTATAAAATTGTTCCAGCTAATATGAAAACACAATGAAGAATATCACAGTTTGAAACCTCTGATAAATAAATGGGTTTAGGCCTTGAGCATCACCAGCTGTTGAAATCATAAAAAGAGTGAAAATCAGATAGTCATTACGTGTCTTCTAATGAAAGAACATAACATCACTCACAGTATTTCCAAAGGGACTGAACTTGAGTCCAATCAAGCCTCTGGATCCAGCTGCCAATCTGCAGGGTATCCAAAGGGAAAGAAGCACGTTGAATTGCTCAATGAGTATCCAATAAAAATATCCAGACTTCGGGAAACTCTACAGTCCAAATGGGCTAGGATAAATGATAAAAATAAAAAGGGAAATGGGAAAGGAACCTTAGATTAAAAGCAACTTAAAAACATAATGGGCATGATTAAGCTGTAATACTTGAGGATACACACTTATGTAATAATGGTATAAAAATCCAAGGAAGTGGGAGTCAGAACAGCTATTTCTTGTGAAGGGAGGAAGAGGGCTGTGATTAGGATGAGGCAGGTGTAGAGGCTTCTGGGGTAACTGGCAAAGTTCTATTTTTTTGATCCATGTGTTGCTTACAAGGATGTGCACCTTAAATTAATTCACCAAGCTATTAAACAATGAATGAAAGATGCTGGGTGATGATTTTTACCATAGCCCCATTTAATTCACCACGGTGGCCATTGCAGGTTTTAGAGAAAGACAATAGATTCTCTTAAATTCACTCATGTAGTTGCACTTCAATTGCAATTGCTTTTTCAGATATGGTGTCTTTGCCAGAGCAAATCAACAGAGGCCCTGCCCTTGGTATAGAGAGGTATTGATCTGATAAATGCTTTGTTCTCTATCCCAATAAGCACAGAATACCAGAGGAGTTTGCTTTCATCTGACAGGTAAGCTCTTCACCTGTACTGTTTTACCCCAGGGCTACAGCAGCCCTGGCTCTTTGTCAAAACATAGTCAACAGGACATTGATCGTTTCACCATCCCACAGGCATCATGGTAGTTCAGTACATTGATGATACTGTATTCTTAAGACGTAGACAATAAAAAGCAGCTGCAATCCTAGACTCCCTGATAAAACATGTGTGCATGAAAGGGTGTGAGATAAACCTCACAAAAATCCAGGATTCTGCCATCTCAGCACAGAGAGGCTTAGAAGGACTCTCACGCTTTTGGAGACAACTCATACCCCATTTGGATCAGCTGCTGGACTACATTTACCAAATAAGCCCTAAGGACTGTCCACTTTGATTAGGTCCCAGAGAAAGTGCCGATTCTCCAGCTAGTCCAGGAGGCAGAGCAAGCAGCTTGGACATAGGATCTAGCAGAATCATGGTGCTCAAAATGTATATGACTCTTGGATATTGGGCAGACAGCTCCTATAGCAGAATCAAAATATAAGCCCCTAGGGTCTGGAGCAAAGCCATGCACTCTTCTACAAATACATAGTCTCTTTTCGAGAAACATCTCCTGGCTGGTAGAAACTGAATATTTGGCCATGGACTACCAAGGGACCATGTGACCTAAGCTGCCCATTATCAACTGTATGTTATCTAATCCATCAAGTCATAGTATTTGGCATGCACAGCAACACTCCAAAATCAAGTGGAAGTTTAAACATGAGATTTTACTTAAGCAGGTGGTAAAGGTATTGTGGTAAGCGGCATTGGCAGGTCACTCACACTCCCAGTGCACTTACGTACGTAAGAAGTACTGCCATCTTTTCTTCAACTCATTCTAACACCCTTGTGGGGAGTTGCTTATTAAGAGGAAGCAGGAAAACCTGCAGAATATGCACCAGCTAAAAGTGGACTGCAGAGCAGTGTGCCCTACTGCAGAGGGACTCTGAAGGACAGTAAGAAAAGGTCATTCTTTCAGCAGGCAGAACCTCAAGCACTACATATGATTGTCCCTCTGCCTGGAAGGAAACAGGAGAAGTACATAGCTACACTAACTTGTGAGTAGTGCTGAATGGCTTAGCTAGAGGGTCATAGACTTAGGAGGGATGAGATTGGAGGATTGGTAATAGGGATGAATTGGAAAGAGTTGTAAGAACAGACTTCACAGATGGCCCTAGAGTGCGGTAATATTTGTGTTCTGTGTGAATACTCATCAGAGGGCTCCCACTGCAGGAGTCTCTCCACCACAATAGGAAAAGGTGATCTGATCTATGAATATAAGTCAGCATCTCTCCTGTTATGCCAGAGCTTGCTTGGTGTGTTCACAAATAAAGTAAGTGGACATAGTGGCAGAGATGGCTGTTATTTATGGGTTCAATGTCATAGAAAGATACTTCTTCTCACCATGTTGGGTCTGGATGCCACTGCTGCTGGGTACTCACTCTTCCAATAGCAGAGACCCAAACTTAGCCCCCTGTCTGATACCATGCCCTGGGGAGATCAGATGGACATCTGGTGGCAGGTTAACTAGACCATATCCATAATGGAGGGGCAACCATTTGTCCTCACTAGGACACAAAGTTGTTCTAGGTATGGTTTACTTCAGAGATTTGTCATCATACTCTATCTTAAAAGAAGAAGCACTAGATAGTGATGTACAGGGGAAGAATTAGATTTTTAAAAAACTGAAGTTGCTTGAAGTCAGGTTATATCTGTCATGTGCTCCCACAATCCCTGTAATCCCCATGTTCCAGTATAATGAAAACTCATTAAAAAAAAGAAAGAAAGAAAAAAGAAAACTCATGAGTGCAGGGCAGTGTCTATGTTGTTCTCCAGCATATCTCCCGCACCTAGCCCTGTGCCTGGGACCTAGTAGAGCTCAATGGATATGTATTACATGTTTGTTGAATGTCTTCTACATTTTAATATTTATCATAATGCTTTAAAAGCATTTTGGTCAAAGAAGGTGCTTATAGACATTTGTTAGGTGGAAAAAAAATTATGATCAATTAGATTAGGAGTCAGCAAACTACAGCCTATGGGCCAAACCCAGCCTGTCACCTGGTTTACTGTGGCCCATGAACTGAGAATGGTTTTTCCATTTTTAAAGAGTTGAGAGAAAAATGAAAGGAAGAATAATATTTCATGACACCTGAAAAATATAATAAATTCAAATATCAGTGTCCATAAATAAAGCTTTATTGGAACACAGCCATGCTCCTTTGTCTGCATGGTATCTGTGCTGCTTTTGTGCTACAAAGCAGACTCAAGTAGTTGTGACAGACACTGCATAGGGGCAAAGCTGAGAATATTTACTGTCTGTTCCTTTACCGAAGACATTTGCCAACCCCGGCACCAGGTCTTCAAAAGTACAGAACCTAACAATGTTCAAGATTATGGTTAACACAGTACTTGCTGCTTCCTTCCTCTGCTTCAATCTCTTCTAAAGAAAACAAACTGTTTCTCTTGCATTTCATGGCTTCAGGGTGAGGTTTATGCAAAGGATTATCAGTGCCCTTACGCTCCTTTTTTCCATGTTTGAAACAAAGAGATACTGTAGTCCCTCTGTACCCACAGTTTTGCTTTTCATGCTTTCACTTACCCACAGTCAACTGTGGTCCAAAAATATTAAATGGAAAATTCTAGAAAGAAGTCATAAGTTTTAAACTTCACACCATTCTGAGTGCCATGATTAAATCTCACACCATTCTGCTTCTTCCTACCTGGATGTGAATCATCCCCTTGTCCAGCGTATCAGCTACCTGCCCATTCAACACCGAGTAGTCATTTTGGTTATCAGGTGAATTTTTTTTGGCATTGCAAGTGCTTGTATTCAAGAAACCCTTACTTTACTTATGGATGGCCCCAAAGTGCAAGAGTAGTGATGCTGGTTATTTGGAGATGCCAAAGAGGAGCCATAAATTGCTTCCTTTAAATGAAAAGGTGAGTTCAGTACAATAAGATATTTTAAAAGAGAGATGACATTCACATAACTTTTATTAAAATACTAGTGGCCCGGTGCACAAAATTCGTGCAGGGTGTGTGTGTGTTCCTCAGCCCGGCCTTCACCCTCTCCAATCTGGGACCCCTCGAAGGATGTCCTACTGCCGGTTTACAGGGATCGGGCCTAAATCGGCAGTTGGACATCCCTCTCGCAATCCAGGACTGCTGGCTCCTAACCGCTTACCTGCCTGCCTGCCTGATTGCCCCTAACCACTCTGCCTGCCAGCCTGCTCACCCCCAACTGCCCCCCGCTGCCAGCCTGCTCACTCCCAAATGCCCCGTGCCAGTGTGCTCGCCCCCAAATGCCTCCCCTGCTGGCCTGCTCATCCCCAACTACCTCTCCTGCTGGCCTGCTCACCCTCACCTTCCCTCCCTGTGCACCCCAACAACCCCCTCACCTTCCCTCCCTAACGCCCAACTACCTCCCCTGCTGGTCTGCTCACTCCAAACTGCCTCCCCTGCTGTCCTGATCACCTCCTACTGACCCCTACTGATGGCCTGCTCACCCCGAACTGGCCCCCCTGCTGGTCTGCTTATCCCCAATGGCCCCGCCCCACACCAGCTTGATCACCCACAACTGCCATCCCATCCTGGCCTGATCACCCACAACTGCCCTCCCCTCTTGGCCTCTAACCACCTCTACCTCTGCCCACCACCATGGCTTTGTCCAGAAGAACATCCAGAAGGTCTCCTGGAAGGTCTCCCAGTCTAATTAGCATATTACCCTTTTATTAATATAGATAGAGGCTGGTTTGCCTGAAGGGTGTCCTGGATCAGGGTGGGGGTCCTGCTGGGGTGCCTGGCCAGCCTGGGTGAGGGGCTGATGGCTGTTTGTAGGCTGGCCACGGCCCCCGGCAACCCAAGCTCCCAGCCCCTCCTTTTTTGCTTTCTATTTTTTTCAGTACTTCCTTGAGTGGAGGCCAGGGCCGGCTGGAAGCAGGTATCTGGGATTTATTTATCTTCTATAATTGAAACTTTTTAGTCCTGAGCGGAGGTCAGGACTGGCCAGGGCGGGCGGGAAGCTTGGCTTCCTCCATTGCCAGGGGCAACCCAAGCCTCATGCTTGCTCCAGCTCCATGGCTGCTGCCATCTTTGTTGGGTTAATTTGCATACTTGCTCCTGATTGGCTGGTGGGCATGGCTTGTGGGCATAGCAGAGGTACAGTCAATTTGCATGTTTCTCTTTTATTAGATAGGATATTGTTGAACTTGTCCTATTTTATTAGTTATTTTATTTTACATTCCCAAATAAATTATTTCTTCTTTTTATCTTTATTGTTGAAAGTATTACATATGTCTCCCTTTTTCCCCCATTGACCCATTCTAGCCTGCACCAGTCCCCCACCCCAGGCCTATTATCAGTTATTGTTTTTAATCTCTTACTGAGCCTAATTTATAAAGTACATTTTATCATAGATATGTATGCATAGGAAAAAATAATAGTACATATATAGGATTCAGTGCTGTCATGGTTTCAGTCATGGGGGTGATATGTCTCATACCCCCTTGAATAAGCGGGGTGGGGGGGACTACTGTAGCCAAGATAGATAGTACACAGAGAGAGAAGGAAAGAGAGCAATAGAGAACATCAGAGGAAAAGACAGGACACAACGCTTTGGCACACGGAGTCCATAGGGAAATTTTCCTTCTGACAGCTTCATTCAGAACTTTGTAATGTGGTTATTTCCAAAGCTCAATACTATTTTTATGACAGTAAAATGAGAGGATTTGTATCTTAAAACTGATGTTTATTCTGGTAGAGTTTGACCTGTATTTGGTGAGTTGTTTTTAAATAACACACTGAAGTTAATGAAGGAAACATTAACTCTTCCCAAAGAGAGACATGGAAGAGTTTTTTTTCCCCCTGGAATAATTATTTCATTAAATTAGAAAAGTTAATGCCTTTGTTATTTAACTTCTTCATTATTCTCTATAACATGTATCACTCCATTTTATCTACTATTCATCTAGAACAACCACATGCTAGTAACTAACATCCTTTTATTTTTTGCTACACTTCAGAGATTCTTATCATTTAACTAGAGGCCCGGTGCATGAATTCATGCATGGGTAGGGTCCCCAGGTTGGGGTCGGGGGCGGGCAGGACACAATAAGCCCTCCAGGCGGGCAGTGGGACACCCTTGCTGGTCTGGGATCTGGATACATCCCACTGACATTTGCGCCGGTTGTCGGGAGCCAACTGGCAGCCACTTTTATGGCGTTTCTTCCTTGCAGAGCATCTAGGGAGGGGAAGCAGCCGCGGTGCCTGAGGCCAACTTCCAAAAGGCTGGCAGCACTGTTGGGATCGTGCCGGCGGCACTGGTCCATCGGTGCCTGGTCTGTTCTCTGGAGATTGGACCTGCGGGACTACTGAGGGAGTGAGTGGATGCTGCCTGGCTGGTGGACCGCCGGGACAGGTCTCAGCTGAGCAGTGCTCCCACTGTGGGAGCACAATGACCACCAGGGGGCAGCTCCTGTGTTGAGCGTCTGCACCCTGGTGGTCAGTGTGCATCATAGCAACTGGTTGACTGGTCGTTCCAGTTGTTCTGGTCGGTCCGGTCACTTAGGCTTATATATATATATATATATATATATATATATATATATATATATATATATATGCTAGAGGCCTGGTGCATGAAAATTTATGCACTGGAGGGGGGGTCCCTCAGCCTGGCCTGCCCCCTCTCACAGTCTGGGAGCCCTCAGGGGTGAGAGGTGACCCAGTGATCAGGGGAAGGCAATGCCCCATCACACCTCTGCTGCTGCCACTGCCAGCAGCGCAAGCCTCAGTCAGCGCTGGTTACCTGAGCCTCAGGCTGGCCCTGGGCAGCTGGGCAGCTGCCATCCGAGGTTTGCCTGCACCTCAGGCTGGCCCTGAGCGGCTGGGGGGCTGAGGGGACTGGGGGACTCTGGAGGCAGGCACCACCATCTTGTGGCTGTGGGCACCGCCATCTTTGAGGGTGTGGCAGTCAGTTAGCATATTCCCTCCTTATTGGCTGTGGGCACTGCCATATTTTTTATGGTGTGAGGGTCAATTAGCATATTCCCTCTTTATTAGATAGGATGTTATTACAGGCAGGAAGAGCCTGATCCCTATTGGAGCAACAAGGACTATTTCCTTAATTACTGTACATAGATAATAGCATTTATTCTGCCACCTCCCATGGTATTCAATCAGGCAAGTTTCAATGAAAAAAAAAAGTTGATTTGCCAAAAATCAGACATTTGTTAAGTGAAACACACACACATATGGCAGCATAAGTGTCAACAGTCAGTCACATTCTATTCTTTGAAGGCTCTCAGAGAGCACTTCTTATCAGAAGTTCTATATAAAGATTATGAAAGATTATGATACTAGCATCCTCCTGATGGAGGGAAACAGAAAGGCAAGTGGGCCTTTGTTTTTAATCCTCACCAGAGGATATTTTCCACTGATTTTTTTTAAGAGAGAGAGGAAGGAGGGGGTAGGGGGAGAGAGAGAAATATCAATATGAGAGAAACACATCGATTGATTGCCTCCCACACTCTCCCCAACTGGGCTGAGGATGGAACCTGCAACCCAGGTATATGCCCTGGACCAGGAATAGAACCTTTGACCCTTCTGGTGAGCAGGCTGATGCTTTCATCGGAGCCAGGGTGCAAGTGGACTATTTTTGAAATCACAACTTTTAAGCTAATTGCAATTTCTAAAGTAAACCTAAGGGTACTGCAGAGAACAAGAATCTAATCTAATCTAATCTAACCTTGGCAGCATTGTGATTTCAAACTGCTAAACCACGTGGTATCTTCACTCTCCCTTGTGTGGGCTTGCAGATTGGTCTTCACCAAGGATCTGTCTCTGTGTCTTGGTTATGTACTGCAGCACTCATGATGGATGAATGATTGTCAAGGACAACCAAGGCTTTTACATTTAACCAAAACAACTTTTCATGGGACACAAAACTTTTTCCAGGAGAGAAATGCAAGTTTAGCATTATGCATTATGTTAATGAGTTAATGTGGATGATCTAATATAAAGGATGATTAAAATAAGAACAAACTCAGAAAAGCAACTGCAAGCAGTAGGCTTGATTTAAGGGTAAATATATGCAAATTTTCCTGCCCTTAAAGCTGTCTTCTGAGGAAAATGCCAGTGTTACTGATTATTTTCCGGAAGTTAAATGTCAGTCACCCAATTGTTTTGCCTTTTACGGAGATCACTAGAAGAAAATACTTCTAATCCAACCCAAAGTGTCACTTCTAAAGAAAAATTATGTGCATGTGCGGTGATGACCACAAAGCATGGAAGTATTTGGTTTTGTTTATTTTTATAGCTTGTCTAAACTGTTAAGACAATTTCTTGATCTCGCTCCCCACACCTTCAACAACCTTCCTCTTCTATGGATCTTTATAATCCCATCTACAATAAAGACCAGGAATTCTCACTGAGTCCATTTCAACACCTGAAAGACTTACAACTTGTAATGAGATGTACATCCTCCTGATTCTAGTATGTTAGAGTATCTCAGGACTTAGTTTCTAAGTCTCATAAATACTGTAGTTTAACAACTGGTGGTCCATCTTTGGTCCCAAGAAGCAGGATAAAGGACACATAAAAAACAAAGACAAGAGATTTATCTAATGGAAATAGGGAAAAATATATTATTTGTTAAATCTTAGTGGTTGGTACAAGAATATCTGATGTTTCGTCTGTTTTGTTTTTAATTTATTTGGAATGCTTCATGATTTCTAAAATTGTTCTTCTAAGGAAAAAAAAAAGCTAAAGAAGTTACCAGGTGCTCAAATTCTAAATGAAGAAATGAGAAGGAAGAGGAAAATTTGCACAGCGTTTTTCTTTTTCAGGGGCAGTAAGTTGAAGAAAACTGAACTGCCGTTGCACTAGAGGGACAGTGATCTAGGGGGTCCCTGGGAGCAATATTCCTATTCCACTGAGGAGGTGAGCCAAGATACTTATAAGCCCTGGAGAACCTTTAACACAGGAAGCTATTTATCATAACAAGCTTGGTTGATACTGTTCCCATACTGAACCAATTAGGTTCGCTTATTTCGTCATACTTCATAACTTGGGATGATAGGTTTCCAAGTATGGTACAGTGTAGTAATTGAATTTTGATCAAACACACATGGCCCATAACCCAGTATGTGAAATTTTCTGAACAGTTCACAGCTTTTAAATATCCAGTCAACATGTTGCCAAAAGTACAGGATGTACTTGATGCAAGGGGGAGAGAAAGGGGAGGGCTGAGTCTTGGTAGAGCTGTAAAACAAATATTTTTGTTCTTGTTCTCTTCTTATTTTTCAAATAGACGTTGGGAAAGGCCGTGGGATATCATATCATAACTCAAGTCTTCCCCTTGCTTGCTTCATGTGCATAAACATCTTTGAGACTCATTTCAGATTACCATTTATTTGTTTGCATGAAATTATTTTCATGTCAGAGTCCTGTTACACGGGACCTGCTAGCATTTCTCATTGCAGCACCATCCAAAGAGTATTTTGTGCACTGGGCAAACACGTAAACTCTTTTGAACAAAGATACAGTCCTGGCTTCCTGTGATCTACTGTGGGTGGGAGACAGACCTAAAACAAATGAAAACTTCAATATTTTTTAAATGACAACCTGTGGTAGCATGAAGAAAAAATAGCGCATCAGGAAGGACAATAATTGGGATCTGATTTATCCAGGAGAGATGGAGCGGAAAGGAGAATCAGGGAACACATCTCCAAGAAAGTGCCATTGCAATTGATTCCTGAAAGATGAGAAGTGATCCAAGAGACTGAACGAGTCTTCCCAGGAGAAGTAAGCACGTGGATAATCCTTGAAGTAGGCAAGACTTTGGCAAGTTCAAGGACCTGAAGGCTAGTATATTCAGTGAGAAAGACGTGGAGACAGACCACACAAGACCACGTAAAGGATTATGCTAAGTGCAGCCACTGAAAGGTGGTGGGCCAGGGAGAGACAGGATGGGAGGCAGGCAAGACAAGAAGCAGAAAGTCTAACTAGAAGGCCGTGGCAGTGGGCCAGGTGGGAAGCGATAGTGGCTTGGAACAGGGCAATGGCAGAGATGAAGAACAGTGGACAAATCTGAGAGATATTTTAGAGAAAATGTGACGTGACTTGGTGATAACTGGGCTTGGGAAGTGAGGGGAAGGGAGGTTCCAAGGACTTTTCCAGGTTTCTAGCTGGAACAACTTAATGAATAAAGTCTAATAAACAACGACTTGTTAGTAGGACATTTAAGGCTACACCAAAGCCATAGGAGAACTACGCTCACAAGCTCCTTCCCTGCAGTGGCACGCTGCTCTCATTGGATTTTGTAGGAGCAGATGCATTAACTCCGTGCAGGGGATTCAGAAATTTCCCACCTGCGTCCACATCGAACTTTCCTTACCATAAGCAGAAGAATGTGTCTGAGCTATGAAAATCAGACTTTAATCTAAACTTAAAATTTTTACCGGTATCTCTGCAGACACAGTCATAGGTGGCTGGCAGTTGAACTAGGAGACCCTGAAAGAAAACAAATTGCCCCTTTTCAAATGTTTAAAAACCAAGCATGTTTCTTTACTCACTCAATGGATTTTTTCCCCTGAATGTTTTTAGTGGGATGGGTATGAGGTTAAATAAGATGTGTTCCTTGCCTTGGCAAAGAGTGTATTCCATCAGGGGAGAAAAAGGCATAAAGAAATATGCATAACATAGTGTCGTGTGTTACATAGATCCAGCCACACAGTTCTATTTAACAGATGACAGGATTATTAATTCTACAGAGGGGACTGGCACCTGGGCATGGCTATGAAAGACTTCAGAGGGGTTGCATTTGAGACAAGCTTTAAAAGACAAACAAGCGTTTGCTAAGCAGGGAAGAGGATGGGGGAAATGCCAGGAGGAGGAGGGAACAGCACAAGCTGGGGCATGAGGACCCTCAGGAGCACGGGGAGCTAAAGGCCTCGGGGGACACACACAGGGGTCTGATTCCAGATCGGAAGAGTCGTCCTTCCATTCCGAAGTCTGAAAAACGCTTCCAGCCTCACACAATCTATTTGCTATCACTTGACCCAGGCAGGGACCTGCATCACTAGTTTGTGTAGGCTGGACCCAACAGAGACCTGTTCATGTAATTACTGCCTGAATATTGCCCGTGTTCTTGTGAACTTCGGGTTTACCTATTGAGATGGGTGGTCCTCTCTCCCATGGTTCGTAATCAGTCCCACAACTTGGCCAAGGCCACAGGACCCAGCTTTCAAGGTGCCTAGAAAGATGTAGCAGTGGCCCAAGGGAATGCTTAGGTGAGCAGGAGAATGCAGACATTTCGTTTCTGTCTGGCAAACTGGTGCCATTTGTTGTAGAGCTGCCCTTGTACAACAGTGAGTGACCACCCCCCCCCCCCAAAAAAAAGTGTGTGTGTGTGTGTGTGTGTGTGTGTGAGAGAGAGAGAGAGAGAGAGAGAGAGAGAGAGAGAGAGAGAGAGAGAGGCCTTTAAATTTCAAGGTCCTTAGAGAGGGAATTAGCAGCTTTGGCCTGGAGGCTGCCCCCCACCTGTCTCCAGGCCCTGCAAACACAGCTGTGTAAGATGGAGACAGAGCTTCCCGGGAAAGAAATGGTTCTGTCTGGGGGGTGTGGGAGGGGGGTAACTATGGGGGTGCCTTTCTCACAAACTCACTTGGGACAGGACCTGTGTAGCAACTGCAAAAAATAGCAAAAGGGGACAGGATCGGGCTTTTTGTTTTGTTCAACTACATGTTAGGTAAAAGATTTCAAGACCCAACTCAAGAGCCACTTTTTTTGTTTGTTTGTTTGTTTGTTTTTGATATTTTTTCCGAAGGAGGAGACAGAGCACACGCCAGCCGAGAGGGAAACCAGGGACCCGCCGCCCGCAGGCGCACGGTGGTGTCCCCGGCCCGGGATGAAACGCGCACGCGATGCACGCTCCCTCCCAGAATCCGCAGCCCCGCGCACAAAACACCGCACTCCCTGGGAGAGTGCCTCGAAACTTCTTGACCCGTTTTGCTCGGGGCTGAAAAGCACAGGCGTTTGTAAAGTTCAGCTCTCCAGAAAAGCCAGCAGAGGCGAGCTCTCCACAGAGGCAGATCCGAGCGAGTCCAGGTGGCCAGGGGCGGCCGCGCCCCGCAGGAAGGGGGCAGTCGACGAGGGAAAGAAGCGAGCCGTGTAAGAAGATGAAAACCACAGCAAGGAGGTATTTTCGGTATCATTTTAATCACAAAACAGCACGAATGCGGTCTGTGCCTGCGTGCTACCCAAACGTCGATTTGAATACCACGGAACGCGAGTTTGAAAATTTCCATTTTTGTAATTTGCTTTCCTTTGTTCAAGCCAAGACTTGAGAGAAACCTGGCAGCCGTCTCTGAGTCTGGCACGATTTCCCCTCAGACGCACTCGGTGGGTCGGGATGTGGAGGGAGACCGCACAGCAGAGAAGGGGAAAGAGGGATGGGGAGGGAAAGCCACCGCGGGGAGGCTGCCAGGGAGCAGGGAGCAGGGAGCAGGGCAGGCCCGCAGCCGCCTGCCAGGGCGTTTGGCTCCACCTGCAGGAATCCGCGGGCAAACCAATTAGGCACCTCCGCTTCCCCGGGCAGCGGGTGGGGCTGGGGGCCCCTCTGACCACCGCCTGGAGCTCCCCCGCCTGCAGGAATGGAGTGTAAGGAGTTGGGACGCAGGGATCTCCATCACCAGGTCAAAGGCGACGTATCAGATTCAGCACAGGGATTTATACTTGGAGGAATCAATACATCATGCCTCCTCCTGGAACCTATGGATGGATTTGAGGGCAAAGGCAGTGTCTGGTCCCCAGTACAGGCTCAGCACCTAGCTGTGCTCAAGGGTTGAAGGAATGAGTGAACAAGCAAATGAACCCGGCCCCCTGAAAAATCTACTCTGTCAAACAAGAGACCAATGTCATAAAAACAAACAAACACCCTATTGCTTTTCAGGTGTATTGACAGGGGGCACTTTGTTAATGGCTAGTTATTGCTTCAAGGACCGGGCACTAAGGGGACGAGTCCAGTGTTCCACTTCCAACCTGAGGAGCAGTAAGAACTACTCACTTCATCTCATGCCCTTATTTTACAGACTAGAGGCCCGATGCACGAAATTCGTGTAAGGGGCTGGGCCCTCCCAGCCCCGGCTTCATCCAGAAGGACGTCTGAAAGGTCATTCAGCTGTCCGACCTAATTAGCATATTATACTTTTATTATTATAGATGAGCAAACAGAGGCCTGGAGAGTTTTCACCCAGGTCAACCGGTTTGTTGATGATAGAACTGGTTCGGAGCTAAATGTCCCTGACCTTCTCGCTGGTTGTTTTCTGCAGCACGTGACTGATTCTGCCTTAAGGTGGAGCGGTCTGCGTGGCTACTCCCGTCGATTGGCCGGCTCGGGAGGAAGTTGGCTTCCCTACCTACCTGTGGTCCTGTCCCAGAGCTTCTGTCCCAGCTCCCGCTCTGGGCCAAGGCAGCTGCTGGGGAGGCTCTACTCCAAAACTCACAGGCTGCCTGGAGCTGATGCCAACTGGTGGCTAACCTTGTGAATTCATTTCTTAAAGCCGACAGGACAGAATCTTGAAGCTCTCGGGGTTGGTAAGCCACAAACAGGCAGGTGCGTTGTTTTAACAACACAGGTGTCTTATATCCTATATCTTGCACATCTACTTATCCAAAGTGCTTAATAAGTAGTTCTTGAGTTTCCCAGTGAGAGTCATAGATGGTCTTTACCAATTGAAAAAGAATTTTTGCTGTAGGCAGTTAGCACTCACTTTCCAAATAAAATTTTTTAAAAGGTGAAGATTTTACTTATAAATGGGATTCCATTTGCATTATGTCAGATGAGTGTGATGCAGTGGAAGTTGGGGATCAGAAGATCCATGTGCTACCAGCAACCTGTCTGTAAAATGGAGATAATACTGTCAAGGCCTTTGAAGGGAATAAAAATGAGTCATTCTTACAATAATAATCACAATATTAATAACAGCTTTGAACTATTATGAAGTGCTTACTACATTGCAGGCTCGCTGCTAACCACTTTAAATGCATTATCTAATTTAGTCTCATAACAACCCCAGGTGGTTACAATTATTATCCCATTTTATAGAATGAGAGAAATGAAGCTCAGAGAGTTTAAGATCCTCACCTATGGTGGCAGCTTACAGTGGGAGGTCAGTGTTGGAACCCAATTCATAGCTGACTCCGGACGCTTAAACTTTATATTACACAACAAATACCTATTGGCTGATTCCATGCTGGAGGTCAAATCTCTACCTCTAGTTCTTTTTCCTGGGAACGCTATACTTTTATTTCTAATTACTGAAAGAATATCATTAATTGAATATTCCTCTACTGTTAAAATTTTAAAAGGGCCTAAACCAAACTCCTTTCTTCTGTTCATAAGCTTTACTAAGAGCCTTCCATGTTCAAACTTCCAACCTAGGTCTAGGCAGTGGCTCTCAGCAGGGGGTGATTTTGCTCTCCAGGGGACATTTGACAATGTCTGGAGATATTTTTGGTTGTCCCAACTGGGGGTAGGGTGGTGCTACTGGCAACTGGTAGAGACCAGAGATACTGCTAAACAGCCTACAATACACACACCATCCCACCACAACAAAGAATTATTCAGCCCCAAATGTCAATAGGGCTGAGGTTGAGAAACCCTGGTTTAAGAATATGAAGATGAATGAGACAGAGATCATCATTAATCACCTGCTAGAGGAGATGTATGTATAAATTTGAAGCACAGTTTACAAAGATACCCATGTGGTGATAAAAGAAAGGGTTTCGAGGTCCTTAAAGAGCTATGGGGCTTACGATGGACTGGGGAAGGCTTGTTGGAGGAGGTGGCACTTGAGCCAGGCACAAAGAAGAGATAAGATCTGGATTCTGATAAAAAGACAAACAGTGCACAGGGTGTGGGTGTATGTGAGGAATGCTGGCTTATTTTCATTGGAGTGGAGAAGGTGTGAAGAGGATGAGTGGAGAAAAGCAGACTAGATCAAAGAGTATTAAGTGCAAAGAGAAGGACTTTAGACTTTTTTGTAAATAATGGGAAGCCATCTAACTTTTTTTTAAAAGAAAGAGAAGAAGGGAGAGGGAGCAAAAGAGAGAAACATTGATGTGAGAGTGTAACCGCATAACCTCCATCGGCTGCCTCCTGCACGTCCCCCACTGCGGATGGAGCCTTCAACCTGGGCATGTGCCCTGACCGGGAATTGAACCAGCAACCTTTTGGTGCAGGAGATGCTGTGCAACCAACTGAACCAAACTGGTCAGGACAGACATCTAACATTTTCACATGGAGTAATGTGATCAAAATGTTCTGGGCAGCTGAATGAAAATGAATTGCACAGAAAAAAAGCTAAAGACATGTTATAACACTACTGCCATAAGTCTTACTATTTAAAAAAAATCACTTAGCTATTTTTGCTATTATTAGTAACAACCAATAATTCAGTGATTATTGTGATTCAAAGCTAAACTCTATATATATCCTTACTGAGTGCTCCCCACTGTCACAAGGATTTCCCCGTCTGTAATAATAAAAGCATAATATGCTAATTAGACCGGACAGCCACAGGACCTTCTGAAAGACCTTCCAGACGAAGCCGGGGCTGCGAGGGCCGAGCCCCTTGCAAGAATTTCATGCATCAGGCCTCTAGTTTTATAGATAAAGGGACCGTCTTAGAGTGGCCAGAAAGTGGCTGAATCAGGATCTGGCTACCAAAGCCTGTACTCCTCACTGCTCTGGGTGCTGGGTACACGGCTGGGATTCTGAACCTCTTGACCAGGCGTCCTCAAACTACGGCCCGCGGGCCACATGCGGGTGTTTTTGCCATTTTGGTTTTTTTACTTCAAAATAAGATATGTGCAGTGTGCATAGGCATTTGTTCATAGTTTTTTTTTTTAAACTATAGTCCAGCCCTCCAACGGTCTGAGGGACAGTGAACTGGCCTCCTGTTTAAAAAGTTTGAGGACCCCTGCGAGTCTTGACCAATCCAGATTGTTCTCCTTTCTAAGACAGGCAAGAGAATGAGGCAGCCCGGACCCCTCTGAGAGTAGGAAGGTCTAGGACAAAGAGCCTCAGGAAATGTGGTTCTTCTTGGCAGACAAGGCCGACTGTAGGAGAAAGGGAGTGTTTCTCTGGGCTAATTTTTTTTGGGGGGGTGGGGGGAGCACACCTCACAATAGATTCCCTAAATCTATTTGGAGTTAAATTGTTTCCTCCCTAGGGGATGGTAAATGAGAATGAAAAAGGGACACGGTCTGGGACATCTGAAGCAAAGATGGAGCTTCTGATGTCAGGCCTCCCCTGCCTGTGAGGTAGCAGCAAGTAGAAGGGAGTGAGGGATAGAAAGGCTGTGACTCAGAAATTCCTTGTTTACTTGGCTCCTGAACAGATTGGTAACTGGATCCAGGTGTGTGCTCTGGTTTTGTTTTAGAGCCTTTTGGCCACAGGCAGGGAAGGAGAGGAAAGGCGTCGACCGTATCTATAGACGGAGTAGGTGGCTCTATCAGAATTGGTGGAGGCGCTGACAGAGGCGTGGCCCCAGCAGCTGCGGTGGGCCTCGGTGGGCCTGCAACTAGAACATCTTTGGTGGTGACCAGGGGACAGCTTTTGTCATGAAAGGAGATGCATTGCAAGGGGCTAGCGAAGGCAAGGACCAGCATGGTGGGCACCACCGAGTAGCCAAGGATCAGAAGGTGGGGTACATGCGAGCAGCTGCTTGAAAATGTCCAGGACCATCTGAGAGGAAGTGAGGTGGTAGAAATTCTCTCGGAGCCGGCAGGGGAAGAGTCAGGCGTGGATGGCGTTTGAAGGCCAGCCCTGTGGTCCAGTGACTCTTCATTGCAGGATAATCTTTAAACTGTTTTTGGAAAGTTTGGGGTCTCCAGTTTTAACGTCAAAGGCCCCAAGAGTCCAGGGTTCCAGTTCTTCTTCTAAAATCCCACTGCTTTAAAGAAACAAAATGTTGCCACAGTCTCTTAGATTTTGATACTCAAATAAGTAGACTCTTTGTTGTGGTTGTTAATCCTCACCTGAGAATATCTTTTCCGTTGCTCTTCAGAGAGAGTCAAAGGGAAAGAGGGAAAAGGAGCGAGAGAAACATCGATGTGAGAGAGAGACACATGGACTTGTTGCCCACTGCAAGCACCCGACAGGGGGCAGGGAGAGAAACCACAACCGAGGTACATACTCTTGACCAGGAACCGAACATGAGACCCTTCACTGCCCAGGCCAACGCTCTAACCACTGAGAACACTGGTCAGGGCTTGAATGAGTAGACTTTCTTAAAAAAGGACTAGAGTTCCTTAAGGTCAGTGATTGGCTATGTAACACCAAACTCAGGAGGTGCTCAGAGTATCTGCTAAGTTTAACTCAGCACAAGCTTCTTCCAAAACATGCAGAGCATACTTGAAATGCATTAATATAATTTTTAAAGCCAAATTTTTATTTTCACCTAGTTAAAGAAGAAAAAAAAAAGGCTAACCTCATGCATCAATATGCCTGTTTTCACAAAGCCTTTGCCCACAGTCTGTAAGTTGTCCTAATACTAAGACCAAAAGCCAAAAAGCAAATGTTTTTTCCTTGAGAAAATCTGGAAGAGGTAATTATACTAAAACATACTAACTCAGAAGGATCTGTTTCACTGTTTTTGCTTGTGGAAGTGGCATAATTAGACCTCTCTAAGCCAAACATTGTCCTGAGACAAGAGTAAAAACCAGAAATCAGGGTTCTCCTTGCCATGACCTCCCTATTTTGTTGCCCTACATGAGATATTCCTGATGAAAATGAGGCTGTAGACTACAAGCACATTTATCAGGGTTTGAGGGTCCCCAGATAGCAGAAAACATCCCTGGTCACTTCATACACACCCCACCCTTGGAACTAGTGTGCTTGAATCCAATCTGCTGACACTATATTACTTAACCTTGAAGTATTGTGTTGGCTGAAAGTCTTTATTGAGGACCTACTATGCAGACAGTGTAGAATTAGTAGTTTTAGAGTTAAGGGAAAAATAGGACCTGGGACCCCCAAATTTGACTTATAAATTACTTGAAGAAAATGCAATAAATATACATGAATGGAAGACAATATTTGTTCCTCAGACACTTTCCAGGTGCCTACTATGTACTAGGCTTCATGATAGACAATAGGGGCAACCAAGGCTGAATCTGTCCCATTTTGTTCCATCCAATAGTCGTTATTCATTCGGCACATAATTTGTCATTCATCCGGCATATAATTATTAAATGCATTTGTATTAGAACACTGTTTTGCAAGCCTTACTGTATATGTAGGTAAATCACCTGGATTCTTATTCCAAAGGTCTGGGGTCAGGCCTGAGAGTCTGCATGTCTAGCAAGCTCCCGGGGACTGCCGATGCTGCCAGTCCATGAACCGCACCCTTTGAGTAGTCAGGGACTACACAAATGTTAGCCCTCAGTTATATCAAGGCAAATAAGAGAATCATGGCCCCTGCCCTAATGGAGTCGATACTCTAGCAATGAATATAAATATTAAAGAAGGAATTACAATTAGATGCAATGCTAGGGGATGTTCAAAGTTGTTTGGAGAGGGGACCTAACTTCACCCAGGAATAAAATAAAAAACTTTCCCAAGGAGGTGTTTAAGCTGTAGGAATTTGCAAGCAATAAAGGAGGAAGAATATGTCAGGCAGAGGGAACAGTATGTTTGAAGGACTGCAGGAGAGAGAAAGCTTAGATATTCCACAAATACTTCCTGAGTGTTACTATTTGCAGCCTCTGTACTGGGTATAAGACCATGCCCTAGAGGGAGCATAGTTGGAGAGACAGACATGAAATTAGATGGTTTCAAAATAATATAGCACGAGTTCCAACAGTGGTGAGCACAGGGTGCCAGATAATCCTAACCCAGCCCAGGTGAGAGGACATTTGAACTGAACCTTGTCAGGTGAGCAGGAATAAGGCAAGAGAAAAAGAGGTGGCAAGGTGGGAGATCTGGTCCTCCCCTCTTCAGACACAGTCTTTGGGGAAGTTGACAAGTTGTACCAGGTGATCTTGATTTTAACATCTATACTAATAAAAGCCAAGTGGTCATCACGCCCTCATGCTGTGATGCCCTCACGCCCTAACAACTGATCACCAGGAGGCTGCATGCGCAGCGGGTACGTGCAGGAGGCAGGGCTGCATGCGCGCACAGGTGGGCAGGGGCTTGACGCTGCATGCAAGGCTGGGGGTCCCACGGCTCCGCACGGCCCAGAGGCGGGACCCCTAGCCCAAGCCTACCTCTTTGGGGCAATCCTTGAGGAGCCCTGGACGGGTAAGTGGGGCCTACCTCTTTGGGGCAATCGATCATGGGGCTCCCACACTGTGACAGGGCAAAGGCCAAGCTGGGGGACCCCCTCCTCTCCCGAGTGCATGAATTTTGCGCACCGGCCTCTAGTATTACAATAATTGTCTGGGAATAATGCCTGGCACAGAGCAGGCACTCATTAAATACGTTGAATGGATGAAAATATAAATGTCGTGTTATTGATAGGGTCAGGATATCCTAGATACAGGGTGGGGCAAAAGTAGGTCTACAGTTGTTTGTGTGGTAAATAATTAATAAACAATAATACAAGAATAAATTCTGTTTCACGTACTCACAACTGTAAGCCTGCTTTTGCCCGCCCTGTATAAATTGAGTACTACCAATTGGCCCCAGGAGCTCCAGGGAGGTGTAAACAAGAAATGGGCTTGAAGAAAGGGGACATCCATAGACATCCATCCTGAGAAGGAAAAACTATCCCTGTCACTGCTGAGTAACGGGTAAAGAAAACAGGAAGCAAACACCAAGTAGGGTTTTTCAAACCAGGGCCCATGGAGCTTCCAGGACATCAATGAAGTCCCAGGGATGATATGCAAAAATCTTAGGTATATAATATGTGCAGGGCTATTTTTCTGGGGAAAGGAACTTGAACTTTTGTCAGATGGTCAAAGGAATCCAATGACCCAAACTAGGTTAAGACCCTGTAGGTAGCCTACAAATAGTTATGCCAATAGAACCCCAACACAGAAAACCCTGGGTCTGAGTCAGCTGGAATGATTTCAGCCCTGCCTTTAAGTGGCATTTTAGCATTTCCTTGCTGCCGCTTATCAATCCAGACCTGTCCATGTTGTCAGGGCATCCTCAGCAGCCGATGGAGATGCCTCCTTCCCAAGGCTATTTACATGCACCGTAGTCTCTCCTTCTAATGAGTTTCCAGTGGGAACAAGGCCCTCTTGTTCAACTGTCGATCGTTTAAATTTCTCTGATCTTTTCTGGAAGTTTCCGTTGAGCAGCAATTGCTGCAGCCACCTGAGCATTGAACAGACCACTAACTGGAACAGATGAAACAAATATACTGGAGAAGGGGGCTGTATGCTTCTAGACTGCAGTACATTCATGGTCATGCATAATGGACCGGGCACTTTTCCACCCCCCTGATCATGCTATCACAGTGAACACAAAATTTACATATCTGGAAGAAAGAAGTAGTTTATGAATCATTAATAACAGATGCAGGGAATTTGTCTGTTATGGGTAAACATTTCCATGGCTTAACTTTGCACCCATTTTGGTTCAAAATATCTACAGTGCTAGCCCCTTACCATCTTCCTTCTAAAATACACTGGTGGTCATTGAAATGGTTCTTTTTCAATCAAGAACTAGGGGTTGTTAAATAGCAATGAGGAAGTCCCCTATGGTTAGCGTTCTTAGAGGATAATAACTTTAGAGCAGAAACCTTAGCACCAGGTTGTACTAAGAGAAATATCATGTACAGAACGAGGAAAGCAATCGTCCTTGTCTCCTCAGGGCTAGACACGCCGCATAGGAAGTAGTTTTCATATCCAGGGCTTAATGCCACGTTATAAGAGGGATAACAATAGGTGCATGAAGCTGGTGAGCTCTGTTGAAATGAAGGTGAGTGGTGATAGCCAACACTCGTGGAGTCCTTGCCCAGGGCTTGGCACTGCGCTTGGCATCCACCTTTAATCTTCACAACCACCCTATGAGGGCGCCACTGCTGTGATCTCCATTTGACAAATAAAGAAACTCAGGGTCGTGCAGAGAGTCAGTGGAGGAACTGGAATTGTATGTGTTCTGTCTGACCCCAATGGACCCTCTGTGTAGGCAGTGGGTACATTTTCAGTTAATCTTGCTAAAGATGATTGGTAATTATGACAAGGAAATCATTGCCACTATGTGCATGTGTGTGTGTGTGTGTGTGTGTGTATGTGTGTGTGCACCAGTCTTGATCAAAACACACACACTTCCAGGGTAGTGACCATGTTAATTATGTACATATTTATTCCTCAGGCCTAGCACAGAGCTGGGCATATGGTAGGTCTTTCTTCTAGCTTTGCTGAATAAAATAACAAGTTTGGAAATGCTTCAAAAACCAACTCACCCATCAAATTATTGAGAGTGTGGGGAGAAAAAGACAGTCTTGGGGTGTGAATTATTACAGTCATTTTAGAGGACACTTTGGTAGTAATTATAAAAATGTGTAAACCCCTTGACCACTGTAGTTACATGTCTAGAAACCTATTCGATCTATTCCACAGAAATACTGACGCAGTAATCAACAAACAAAAAGTGCTGGAGAGGATGTGGAGAAAAAAGAACCCTCGTGCACTGCTGGTGGGAATGCAGATTGGTGTAGCCACTGTGGAAAACAGTATGGTGTTTCCTCAAAAAATTAAAAATAGAACTCCCATTTGACCCAGTAATCCCACTTCTAGGAATATATCCCAAGAAAACAGAAACACCAATCAGAAAGGATATATGCATCCCTATGTTCATAGCAGTGCAATTTACAATAGCTGAGATTGGAAACAGCCTAAGTGCCCATCAGCAGATGAGTGGATTAAAAAAATGGTGGTACATCTACACAATGGAATACTCCGCTGCTGTAAAAAAGAAGGGACTCTTACCATTTGCAACAGCATGGATGGACCTGGAGAGCATTATGCTAAGTGAAATAAGCCAGTCAGAGAAAGACAAATATCACATGATCTTACTCATTTGTGGAATATCATGAACATAAACTAATGAACAAAAATAGAGCCAGAGTCATGGAAGCATCAAACAGACCATCCAGCCTAAGAGGGAAGGCAGGGGAGGGGGTGGTAAGAGATCAACCAAAGGACTTGTATGCATGCAAATGAGCATAACCAATGGACACAGACAGTACAGGGGTGAAGCATGTGCTGGGGGATGGGAGCGGCTGGGGAGAGGTCAATGGGGGAAAAAGGAGACTTATGTATTACTTTAAACAATAAAGAATTTAAATTTAAAAAAATAAAAAGAAATACTGATACAGTATTGAAAGGGGGCTTGAACAATGAGAATACTTTTTTGCAATTTTATAAGTGTGTATGTGTGTAAACGCACACATGCAAAGATATATATGTGCATATATATAGGCATAAACACAAAGATATATATGTATATATGTTTATATGCAAAGAAGTATACACATATATGCAAAAATATGTGGAATATATATGTGCATATGTATTCATTACAGTTCTGGATGTATTTGTAAAATCAAATGGAAGCAACCCAAATGTCCAACAGGGAATAATTTTTTTTAATTATGGTACAACCACACAATGAAATATTATGTAGCCATTAAAATATTAGAGTATATGTATTATGTTGATTACATGAAAATGCCATGTCTTTCCTGTTTATATCTATAGAAATAGCATTTTCATACAGTTCAATTTGATATATGTACAGACATGAAAAATTTCTAAACATATTGGAAGCTGAAAAACGAAAGTTGCAGAACAGCACATATAGTATGGCATGTAATATAATAAACAAAATATAATAAACAAAATATAGAAGACAAGAAAGAGGCTCACTAACAAGCTAACAAGGTTATTTGGGAGCGGGGGGGCTCGAACAATGAGAATACTTTTTTGCAATTTGTTTTTGAAATGTATTTACTAAAATAATTACAAAGTATTTATGTATTTTACAGACATTTTTTTCTGATCTACAAATTTTCCAAACTCCCGGAATCACCATATTTCTCCACTGGCACAGAGGAAGAGGATGATGAAGAATTAGCCTTCATTGTTCGTGCCAAGAAACCCAGATTATTATGAGAACTAGGTATAAAGCCGCACTTTTTCTTGGATTATCTCGAGACAATTGCCTGAAAATTTCCTGCTTACTTTTCCTGTTTGAACCTGGCTTTTGAGATTAACATGAGTTGATCTGGTTTTCTGTGATTCAGAAACACACCGAACTTGGCAGGCAAAGAAACACAAAGAGAGGAAGATAGGAAAGGGGAACAGGGAGGGCAGTGAAGGAAGCTGGGGGAACTTGAGAAGGCTTTATAAAGTAATAGAATACATCCCTTACCTTCCGGGAACAAAGGAGCAACGCTGATGGGAGGCAACAGACATTCTCCTTCCCAAACCATGAAAGCAAAAACACTCTACACCCCTCACTCCAAGAAGGGGCGGAGACCTTTTACTGGAATCTCTGTGCAATAAAAGAAATTTTTTCTCTGTTTCCTTAGATGATGGTGTTTCTTTAGTTCCAGGTTACTATCAAGTATGAGTTATCCAAATTGTCAGTTTCTCTTGATTCTTGTTTCTCTAAGTCAACTTTATGGGGGTAGAGTTTACAGGTGGTAAAATGCATCCATTTTCATTGCACGGAGCCATGTGATTCACTCAGAGAACCACCACCCGAATCAGTTTTGAATGACGTTCCTCTGTCTTATCTTCCCTAGTCAGGCCCTCATCAGATTGGATGAAGTCCACCTACAGTGGGGAGGGCCATCTGCTTTACTGAACCACTGATCCAAATGTTAATCTCACCTGGAAATAATACCTTCACAGACACACGCAACGTAGTGTTTAATCTGGCACCTCATGTCCCAGTCAAATTGACACATAAAATTAACCATCGAATGAAGAAAAGAGGATAGGAAGGAAGAAAGGGAGGGAGGGAGGCAGGAAGGAGGGTGAGAGAGAGGAAGGGAAGGAGGATATTTTGGACCACAGGTGGCTGTTACATTGCAAAAGATGGTCAGGGATAGTCTCTGAAAAGTGGTGACCTTGCACTGAGACCTGAATACTTTGAAGTTGCCAGCCATGTGCAGGTCCAGGGACAGTTCCAGGTGGAGGGAAAAGCAAATGCAAGACTGTGCGCCAGACAAGGTCATGGCACACTTGAGGAACAGAAGGAAGCCAGCATGGTCAAAACATGATGACCAAGGGCTTTCTGCCACTTGACAGTTTACTCCTCGCCTGTGTGAGTTTTCTCCTGCTGTGCAACACATCATCACAAACGTAGCAGCTTGAAACAGACCCACTTGTTATCGCTTCTGTGGGTGCGGAGTACACACAAGGGAGCTGGCTCCCTTGCTCAGGGTCTCACAAGACTGCGATCCTGACGTTGTCCAGGCTGCATTCTCATCTGGAGGTTCAATGAGAGAAGGATCTACGCCCAAGCTCACTTAGGGTGTTGGCAGAATTCAGTTTCTTAAAGCTGTACTATTTATGTTGGCTTCTTTCTTCGTATCAGTTTGCTTTTGGAGAGCACTTTGTAGTTTGAAAATGCTTTTTCATTCTAAAGTGAACCACAAACATGTTCCTACTATTCTCAGCTAAGGATTCTGCCACTCAAATAGTTGTCCAAACCCAAATCCCGAAATGAAAGTCACCCTTGATCCCTCAACTCAACGGCAAGTCCTATGGGCTCCACATCCAAAATAAATCCCGAATCCAATAACTACTTTCCAGTTCACAGTCACCTCCATTGTCCACGGCACCGTCGTCTCTGACCCAGCCGACCGCGATGCTGTTCTCACTGCTCTCGCTAGTCCTCCCCAAACCCACTCTCCACTGAGCAGCCAGGGTGGTCTGGATACGATGAAACCGAGATCATGTCACTTCCTTACTCAAAATCTTCCCAGGACTCTGTTATTACAGCAAAATCCAAATTCCAATCCCTCCAGAATCTGGCCCTGCTTACTTTTCTGATTCTAAATTCTGACACTGTTTCCTGCTGCCTGTGGATCACGGGCAAATTCCCTGATCTCCCTGAGCCTCGGTTTCTTTGTCTGTAAATTGGGGGGTTTTGAGTTGTGATTGATCTATGTGAAGCACTCATCCTTGCTTCTCCCTCTGTCTCCCTCTAGTGATGAAAGATTGTAGCCCAGTTCATTTTTCTCCCTTCTCCGATTTATCTTTTACTCTCTTCAGCAACCATTTTTGATACCTAATCATATGCTGCATCTTATTATTCCTCAATTACTTTGTATGCATGAGTCATGACCTCCCAAGGAGGCTGAGGACAGACAGCCATATTTTTATACTTATTGGGGTTCCCCCCAAAGGATTTAGGTCAGTCCAGGGCACACAGCAAGCATACAGTGAACCAGTAAAACCTGCCAAATTAAATTAACGATCCATCATCATCAGAGTAACTTAAAACTGCCTATACTCAATGAACTGTCATTTAACTGGCGTTTCTCGTAAAAGGGCCCCCTTTCTACTAATATCCATTTTCAAGTTAAAAAAAAAAAAGTACTGACTGCAAAGCCCTTTGCTTTTAAAAAGAAACCTTTTCATGCACCTCACGTTTGCATTTGAAACACAACTTCCTAAGCAAGGAGAGAGGGAGGGAGAGGAGAGGAGAGGAGAGGAGAGGAGAGGAGAGGAGAGGAGAGGAGAGGAGAGGAGAGGAGAGGAGAGGAGAGGAGAGGAGAGGAGAGGAGAGGAGAGAGAGAGAGAGAAGAAAGGAAAAATGGAGCATCCTCAATTGCACAATTCAGGTATTGTTCCCTATCTCTAAAGCCCAGACATACTGAGCCCCAGATTCACCCCCTTTCCTTTCTCAAATGCCTATCCATTTTTGCATCCAAGAATTAAGATTTTTAAAGGTTAACTTTTAAAAGAAATGAATCCCAAATCTGCATATGAACTGTAAGGTTCTCATTTCAAGTGGATACAGGTTAGAATATGTTTGGCCATAAAAGCAGAAAGGCTAGAATAAAGTGCCGTGAAGAATCTATTGGAAGAAATGGGATCAGATAGATGTGGTGCACTTCTCTTAAGTGCATACCACTTAACTGCATAATCAGCTGGTGCTCCCAAGAATTATGCAGTCTCTGTCTGGCCCCCATTAGATTGAATGTGTTGCTACTCCAGTTAATTGCATATCTGCAAATTGCATAATTCAGCTCTATGCACCCTGCACCGAGTTCCGAATGCCATCCGGTACAATGTAATCAAACTCGGGAAGTGAAGAGCTGGAATACTTATGAGATCCTGCCCATTTGTCACACTTGGTTTGAAGAGTCGGTGCGGTAAAGTAGGCAGCCCATTGGTCATAGGCCTGTGGGCTTTGGATTCCTGTCCATCCTCTCCCCCTCAACAACACAACCTCATGTCCCCAACCAAAAATTAATTTTAAATAGGTCCAAAAGAAAACATACATTAAATTAGGTCATTACAAATATGATGAATACCATTGAACTATAGTGTCCCCCCAAAAAAATGGATGTCAGCATGGGAAAATTTTATTAAAAAATAAAAAAAATATCACTCATAACGATGGTGCTCTCCTTCCCAGGACTGACATCATTTGTGCGGCAGAGCAGAAAACCAGGGACTAGTCTTCCTTCTGCCATTAAGTAGCTGGGCAAGTCTCTTCACCTCTCTTGGCCTTAGTTTTCCCTTCTGTACAATGGAAAAAGTAGTTCTAACCTTGTCTATGTCACTGAGCTGCTATGAAGGTGAAATGCAACCCTGCTTGGTTACCTACAAAGTAAGGTTGAAATCAATTGCCAGATACACCACCGTGCGGCTACTGGGCTCTGAGTCAAAGAACAGGGAGAATCTGTGGAGCTGGTAGAAGCACTTCAGTAAGGAGCCGGGGCAGCAGAAAGTAGTCAAATAGAAATGAGAAGAAGGAAATGCTACTGACTTCATGGCAAACCCTGCAAGGACCAGGTGTTGTCCTTGATTTCAGTTCAGTTCTTACTCTGCAAAGATTCAATGCTCGCTCTCTCTCTCCTCGTTTGCAGACACGGCAGCATAGTAAGAAGTTCAGTTGTAAAGAAAAAAGTACCCCATCACCCAATGCTCCAAGCTATCCAAACATCACAAGGAAGGATTTGACACGCAGGTGCCTGCCCGTTGGAATCCAGAGGAAATACTCATATGCCAACTCGCACAGTTGGAGTGCAGCCCAAAGACTTCAAAGGTCTCACTTTGCTCTTTGCAGATTTCCTCCCACAGGTGTTTTATCCTCAACGTGTATCTGTTAAGACAATGAGCGATATATCTTAGATAACTGAGTCATCTGGAGGAGACTTTAAGTCAATAGTTGCCAAACTGTAGAGTAGTTAGTTGGCTGCTCACTTACTGAAGTGGTTAAGGAGGGTGGATTCCAGCTCAGTCTTTTACTAGTTATATAATCCTGGGAGAGGTACTGAATCTCATTAAGTCTGGCTTTCCTTTCCACAAAATTGGGCCAATAACAGTACCTACCTTTTAGGGCTTTGGGGAGGTTAAATGAGATCACATATGCCACGCAAGAGGCATAATGCTCAGTGTGCTACACTTGACTAGCCCAGAGTTCATGTACAACCCAAGATAAGCTCATGTGAATCATGTGTCAACATTTTGACAGAATTCTGAAGTGACACATACTTCAACAAAAATGTATGTGTGGGGGGCGGTTAGGCAATTTAATCTGCATGTTTGTTTCACTCAGATGACTAATAAAGTAGCTTTGCTTTGAAATAAGGACATAATGGCATAAAATTAAATGTGAGCACAAATCATTCTAGAAATTTACCTAGGGAAGGAGGTACTTCCACTCTGACCAGTATTATCAGGTGCAACCACATGTCACAGTGTGAAAGGACAATGACAGTGTGCCTGTGAGGAGCTTGTATTGAGAAGGAACTTAAATGTTGGTTGAATTGAATTAAAGGCAGAAATCCAACTGATTAGTTGTTCCAATTTGGAAGAGCCTACTATTTTTCAAGAGATGGATCAAAAACTGAACAAACATTTTAAGTCTAATATTCAAATCCTTCCAAAATCTATCTCTTTCAATTATCACTATACCCCTAGCACCTAATGCAGTGCCTTGTAGATATGTGCTCAATAAATAATGGTTGAATACATTAATTAATTCATTAATTAATGATCCCAACCTTTGTTACCAGCCTTTATCTTCCACTATTTTCCAGCATGAGCCCTTTACCTGGCCAATCTATGGTTTCCTACACACTGTCTTATTTATTTCTACCTCCAAAACTTTGTTCGCAAGCCTTCCCCATATTCTATGTTCACTCCTTTTTCTCTTATACAATTTTGTTCCACTTTTTGAGGTGTGTTGTTTTGAACTCTGTCAAGTTGGCTAAGCTGGAACTACATTTTCCAGGGTTGCATTTCAGGTTAGAGTTGACCAAGAGAGTTCTGGGAGTTTGAAGTCCCGATTAGGTGAGAGACAAACATACACACACACACACACACACACACACAGAGGCTCTGGCAGATTCAAACTTGTTCTCGCTCTCCCCTGCTCTACGGCCAGCCCTTCTTCCCCACTGCTGGTCCTGATGGCCAACTCCCCAGCCCACCACCAGGTGCAGAGTCAACAATCTTCCATGGGCTGCTCCATCAGTTCCCATTGGTATCTAGCTACTGTTCCTACTTTCCAGATTTCCCTTGCAATTTTGTATTTATCTACCAGTGCCAGTGTTTCAGGAGGGCTAGTTAGTGATGATATTTTTGATCCTTCAGCTCTCCTTGCTAGATCTTACTTTCCCAGGTCCTCTCACAATTATGTAACGTCTAATTGCTATAACAAATCCCTAATTCCCTTACACCCATAATGGTCTGCTTCTCTGATGAAACAAGGCTCATTTCATGGAACAGCTGTTTCTTAGTGACTTCTTGACCACTTCTGTGCATTTATCTGGTACGATGTGTTTGCATATTTCCTTGTATTGTTGCATTTATGCTCACATATGCCTTCACAGTGCTTAGAACATGGTTGGTATTCAGTGGGAGTTTAATGAGTAAATGGAAGTTTACATGACATGTGTCACCAGTCTCCCCTCTCATACTCATAGCAGACATTATTCATTGATGTCATGTGCTTTCCCATCATGCTTGAGCTCCGCTTTATAATCCTTCTCAACATAGTGCCATAGACAGACAATGGGAGCTGGCATGGAAGAAGAAACCTCCTGCCATACTGAAATCCTCTGAGTATAATGACTTATACCTCTTAGGCAAATTAAACAAGCCTAGAAGATTCCAGTGCATGCACATACTGAAGCTCAGTGGATGTCAATTCCTTCCTTGCCCTACTGCACCTATCTTTCACACAGTAGGTACCCAATAAATATTTGTTGAATGAGACAATGTCAGTGTAACCTTCACAAAATGACCTGGGTGATCTCTACAATCTAATGTGACTCACAAAGTTCTCACCATTTAAAATAATGAATAAACAAAAGGGCAACTGGAGTGAACTTCCTGCATTGTACGAAGGCCACTCCAGCCATTTATGGTCCTTTCAGAGATAAAGAAGACAAGGTACAAACAAGCCCAGGTCCCAATCAACAACAAAAAATGTGACATGTGGCAAACTACTTGGAAAGAAGGCAAACCTTTCTAGCTTCGGTGCCTCTGGTGTTTCTAGCCCACTTGCTGGCAGTCATACAGGAGGAAGACTACAGAGGAGAAGAAAAGTTTGGAAGGGAAGTTTTGGTTCAAAGGAGTCAGATAGAATAATTACGAGATAGGAAATATGGGCTCTAGAGGGGAGTATTTTTATTCACTTTTGAAAAGGGAATAGAAGTAAAGACATGATTAGCTTGACACTTGGAAATGTTATATTTGATTTGTCCTCTTTTCCTGAATTTTGCCTTGCCAGCCACATCTCTAAGAAATCTGGCAGGTACTTCCTAGTCCTGTGTTCATTCTTCTGTTTTTATTCTTGTGACTAGGATGTGATGATGCCCCTGATGATCCTGGCAATCAAACATTGAAAGCATGACTGTGAATGAAAAAAAAAAAATCGTGTGTTTCTAATGGGTAAAAAGGTAAATGAACTAAGCTTACTCTATTGGGCAGATAATGCCCCCCAAAAAACCTTTTCCCCTAACCCTTGCAACCTTCGTGCTAAACAGAAAATAAAAGGCAATATTGTCCTTTCATATTCTCTTTCTCACTTGAAAATTGTGTCTGGTTTCTGGTGGTTTCTTATTAGGAGAGCAATTTCAAGAATACCTCAACTTAACTGACATGTGTTCACACATTCAAGTCTAAGGCATATACTAGTAAGTATAACCTAACACGTGCTGTGCTGCATCCGTTTTCTACTTCTCTGTTAGTCAAAATGGCACTATGGTTGGGTAACTTTTAAATGTGACATAATCTCATTTCCCTCCACATTTTGGCAAGTACTATCATAAGATAGATCCACTGTCAACAAAGTTTCTCCACTAGACTAATAATAATTTTTAATTTGTGTTTGCAACCCCAGGAACTAAAATAAGGCCTAGAATAGAGTAGATGATGAGTAAATATTTGTTGAATGAATGAATGAATGAATGAATGAATGAATGAATGAATTCTTACTCTATGGGTGTGGTAGGCAAAATAAATCCCCCCACCCCCGCTCAAGATGTCTACATCATAATTCCCAGAACCTTTGAATATATTACTTTACATAGCAAAGGGACTTTCCATGTGATTAAATTAAGAATCTTGGGATAGGGATATTTATGTGGATTCTCTGGGTAGGCCCAAGGTAATCACAGGGTCCTTATAAGTGAAAGAGGGAGGTGGGAGGAAGGAGAGTCTAAGTCAGAGAAGGAGATGGACAAGGTTGGAGTGATGCAGGGCCATAAGCCAAGAAATATGAGGAAACTCTACAAGCTGGAAAAGGCAAGGAGATAGGTTCTCCCATAGAGCCTCCAAAAAAGCACAGTCTTGCAGACCCTTTTATTTTAGCCCATTAAACCCATTTCTGACCTCCAGAACTGTGAGATAATAAACGTGTATCATTTTAAGCCAGAAGTTTGTGGTAATTTGTCACATAGCAATAGAAGACTGATACATTAACATTAATAAGCCACATAACGAGTCTTTTTTATTGAGATATAACTGACATAACAATGTATCATTTAATGGATAATAATTATAATGACAGGCAGCATTTATTGAGCACTCAGGGAGAAACACAGTACAAAGTGCCTTATGGACGAATCTCATTAATTCTCAGAACCATATCGTAAGATAGGTATTATTATTACTGTCAACTTACAGCTAAGGAAACTGAGGCCTAGAAAAGTTGTGTTACTTGATCAAAATCACATAGTTAGCAAGTGGCAGAACAAGGATTTGAACTCGGGCAATCTGAATCCATATCCTACTATCTTCCATGCTAGTGCTAAGAAGTACGGAAAATAATAGAAAACTCTAAGACACAGTCCTGGCCTTCAAGGAACTCACAAATAGCATGAGAAAGATCACTCCAACATAAATGCTATATTAGAGAGAATATATCCAGATGTGAAATGATCTATGACCTACATTTAATGAAGGAAAGAAGGCCAGAAAGCTGGAATATTTAGGATTGGCTAAAGCTGAACCTTGAAGGGGGTCCTTGACTATGAACAGGCAGTGGGTGTAGAGGAGCTGACTTCCAGGCCGGAGTAGTGCAATGAAAGAAGGAACCATGGTGCCAGTGAGCATGGAAATGGGGAAAGAAAATTCAAAGCTTGGGGGTTGGGGGAAGGGGGCATCTGAGAAAGAAAAATGAGAAGATAAAATACTTAATTATTTTTATGGGAATGGTAACATTTATTGAGCACCTATTCCACCATAAAGGGGACATTCACATTTGTTATTTCATTTAATTTCCACAAACCCCCTGCTAAATGAGTATTATTAGCCTCATTTTTACAAAAGAGAAAATTAAACATCCTGAGAGATTAAGCAAGTGCCGAAAGGCACGTACCCAGCTAACTGTAATTCCAAACTTCATGCTCTGTCCTCCGGTTCTTCTTTCCCCGCCATAATCTCAGCCCTCCTCTGAGAAGGAGCAAATGTCCATTAAGGAAGAATGACAGGCAGAGCTGTCTAAAACAAAACAAACAAACAAACAACAAAAACAGAAAGAGCTGCTTCGGAAGGTGGCAAGTTAAAGGCCATCAGGCCAAGGCTAGTTCCATCCAGCCAGCTGCTCACGACCGTTTATTGACAAGCCCTGTGCTGAGCCTGGCAACAGGGAGATTACAGCGAAACAACACACATCTGCCCTGCCTGCCCTTATGGCGCCAACTGCTAAGTGAGGGAGATGGATGAGTGAAAAATCTTTTCCACACGAACCTCGGGTTAGTGTTTACTTTCAGGGATGGAAGGTGGAGAAAGGTTTGGGGCAGGCGGAGCATTAGTTATGTCATACCTTTTACTTCCCAAGAGAGGAGAGAGAAATCTGAAACAAATATGGAAAATCACTAACATATTCCATCTCAGTGCGGAGTATCCAGATGCCTCGTACACTGCTTTCCTTCATTTTAGTGTGTTTGTAATGTATGACAGTAAGGCCCAAACCAATGAACTTGAGTCGTAGTAGTATTGTTTTCAAAAGAGATCATTACAATAATCAACATCAGTGCCCCGCTCAGGGAAGCGTTGAGTACGACAGAAGGACAGAGAGCGACATCTAACCCAGTTTAAAAAGAAACTGGAAAAGGCAAGGAAGTGGATTCTCCCCTACAGCCTCCAGTCAGCACTCCCTGCAGATGCTATCATTTTAGTGAGACCAGATTGGACTTCGGACTTTCAGCCACGTCCTCAACAACCTGTAAAAGGTACTTAGGAGAGGTGACCAGAGTGTTTCAGAGCAGGAGCAGCAGTTAGCAAAAGTCTCAGAAAAGGAGGATCAGGGCAAATTTCTATCACCTCAAGGGGTCATCTCAGAAGTCCTGACTGTGACGGGACAGTGGAGGTGATCAGAGGTGGCTGGGACTCAATCAAGATAAGCCTTTTAGGCCAGGAAAAGGGATTTGGATTTATCTTAAATGAAATAGGGAGCTTTCGGAGAGTGTTAAGCAGGATGGAGATGATCAGATTTGCTTTTCAGAAAGACCATTCGCGTGGAAGCAGAAAAGGTGAAATGAGAGGAAAGTGGAACTAGGCCAGGTAGACAGGCAGGAGTTTAGTCCCAGAATAGGAGAACTTCAGGGGCCTGAAATAACAGGGGTGCAGTGAGGATGGAGTAATGATTTCAGTGTTCATGAGGTGGAATTTAAAAGCTTGGTGATCCATTGAATGTAGGGAGAAGATAGCATCAAAGATGAATTCTGAGTTTCTTAGTGGATGTATTGTTATTTCCTGCCATGAGGAACAAAGGAGAAATAAGTTTGTTTGGTTTTTTAAAATATATTTTTATTGATTACAGAGAGGAAGGAAGAGGGAGAGAGAGAGAAACATCAATGATGAGAGAATCATCAATCCGCTGCCTCCTGAACACTCCCTACTGGGATGGAGCCTGCAACCTGGGCATGTACCCTGACCGGGAATCAAAATGTGACCTCCTGGTTCACAGATCAATGCTCAACCACTGAACCACACTGGCCGGGAAAGAAATAAGTTTTAAAATAAGGATGAGTTTTCTAAAAATGGTGCTGGAACAAGTGGACAGCTACATGCAAATGAATCTTGACACAAAACTTACCCCCTTCATAAAAATTAACTCAAAATGGATCACAGCGCTCAATGTAAAATAGAAAACTAAAAACTCCTAGAAGATAACGTAGGAAAAAATCTAGATGATCTTGGATTTGGCAACGATTTGTTAGATACAACACCAAAGACACAATCTATCCTCTCTAATAAAATGGTAATATGCAAATTAACCATCACTCTGCTACATAAGCCATGCCCACCAACCAAGCCACGCCCACCAGCCAATCAGGGCGAGTATGCAAATTAACCCCAATCCAAGATGGCTACAGCCACAGAGAGCAAGGTTTCCCAGGTAACAGAGGAAGCCAAGCTTTCCATAGCCGTTGCAGGCCTAAGCCTCCACTCAAGCTACAAAGTTTCAATAGTAGAAGGTAAACAAATTCAAACAAATGGCAGCAGAATGAAGCTTGAGAGAGCACGCCAGGGTTGCCGGCGGCAACAGGGGAAGCAAAGCTTTCCGCACACCCTGGCCCAGCTCACCTGCTTAAGGCTACAAAGTTTCAATTGTAGAAGGTGAATTAACTGCCACAGAAATGGTTGCCGGAGCCCCAGGCTTGGCTCTGCTCCAGGCTACAAAGTTTCAATTGTAGAAGGAAAATAAATTCCAGATACCAGGGCCTCCCCTTGGGTTGCCAGGGGGCGTGGCCGGCCTGCAAACCATCACAGGCCCCTCGCTCAGGCCGCCCCACACCCCAAGGGAACCCCCACCCTTATCTGTGACACCCTTCAGGGCAAACCAGCTGGCCCCCACCCGTGCACCAGGCCTCTATCCTATCTAATAAAAGAGTAATATACAGATTGATCATCACTGCAACAAACAATATAGCTGCCCCCATGTGGTCAAAGATCCTGCCCCCATGTGGACACAAGATGGCCACCACAAGATGGCCAGCAGGAGAGGGCAGTTGGGAGGCACCCGGCCTGCAAGGGAGGGCAGTTGTGAGGGACCAGGCCTGCAAGGGAGGGCAGTTGAGAGGGACCAGGCTTGCAAGGGAGGGCAGTTGGAGGTGATCAACCCTGCAGGAGAGGGCAGTTAGGGGTGACCAGGCCGGCAGAGGAGGAAAGTTGGGGGCAAACAGGCTGGCAGGGGAGCAGTTAAGCATCAATCAGGCTGGCAGTGGAGTGGTTAGGGGGTGATCAGGCTGGCAGGCAGAAGCGGTTAGGGGCAATCAGGAAGGCAGGCAGGCGAGCAGTTGGGAGCCAGCAGTCCTGGATTGTGAGAGGGATGTCCGACTCCCCCTGGTGGGATCGGGCCTAAACGGGCAGTCGGACATCCCTCCAGGAGTCCCAGATTGGAGAGGGTACAGGCTGGGCTGAGGGACAACCCCCCGCTGTGCACGAATTTCGTGCACCGGGCTTCTAGTGAAAGAAATAATTGATAAGCTGGACTTCACTAAAATTTAAAAATTCTGCTCTGTGAAAGACACTTTCAAGATGAGAAGATAAGCCACAGACTGGGAGAAAATGTTTGCATGAGACACGTCTGATAAAGGACCATTATCCAAAATACACAAAGAACCCTTAAAACTCTACAATAAGAAAATAACCCAATTTAAAAATGGGCCAAAGATCTTAATAGACACCTCACCAAAGAAGATATACAGATGGCAAATAACCACATCAAAAGATGTTCTACATCATGTCATCAGGCTCATTCACATTCCTATTAACCCCTTCTAGAGTTCCCATTCAAGTGGGAAGACCTTTAGAGCACTGTTATGTTTCAGGCACCGAAAGGATGGTCAGGGATAATTCGGGGGTGGGCAAAAGTAGGTTTACCATTGCATTGTGACATTCTTTTGAGTTAATAAAACTATTCTAATATTCATAACCTGCACATGTCTTTTTCCATACAAACAACTGTAAACCTCCGTTTGTCTACCGCTGTATAAATTTAGCTCACGATTAAAAATTCCAAACACTGCACACTTTCTAAAGTGTTCTGGTAAAACAATGTTTTTCTTTGGCATAAGCAATCCAAATAGCTCTAACCTTAATCATTTTTCAAGTTTTAATCTCCACGTGCTTGGCATATTCTGATAACACTGACAGGTTAAAAGCAACATTCTGTTGTGTGCACAGTGATTGCTGCAATTAGCCTTAATTTAGGCTGAAAGTAGACTGATCAGCTGCCTCATAGCAACATTTCTAAATGTATTGGATAAATACCTCCAGAGAACTTTAGATTAAAAAGCAACAAAATGCCTGGGGGTGGGTAGAGAGGGTCAGTGAGGGGGAAAGTGGGGGTCATGTGTAATACTTTCAACAATAAATATACATGTAAAAATAAATAAAAAGCAACAAAAACAAAATCCGCAGCATCGCAGCCTCCGCTTACATTAGGAGAGTCTGAAAGCGGTGAAGATGCTGGTAAGATTTCCTTCAGGAAAGAGACGATTTTGGCCTTTATTACAGAGTAGCTACAGTTAACAAAAATGATACTGTAAATAAGAGAATGTGGGTGAACAATGTCCAGAGAATACACCTCACCTTCCCTCTGTAAAAGAACTTTTGAGTCTACTGGTGTTTTACTCAAATTATAACCACACTATAACCCAAATTCCAGAAGCACTTCCCCAGTGCCTAATGCCATCATTCCATTCCTTTAAAATATGCTCAATAAATGGTGACAATTATGTATGCCATCTTAATTTCTCAATTTTGCCTGACTGATATTACCATCCCTATTTATATAAAGACAGAGGGGCTCAGAATGGTTATGTGCTCAGTCACAAGCCCAGCTGGCGTGGCTCAGTGGTTGAGTGTGGACCTATGAACCAGGAGGTCATGGTTCGATTCCAGGTCAGGACACATGCCCAGGTTACAGGCTCGATCCCCATTGTGGGGAGTGCAGAAGGCAGCTGATCAATGATTCTCTCTCATCATTGATGTTTCTATCTCTCTCTCCCTCTCCCTCTCCCTTGAAATCAATTTTAAAAAATAAAAAACAAGTAACAAAGTAGGATACAAACTCAGGCCTGATTCCACAGTCTATGCGTTTTCCATCGCAATGTGCTGTCTGATGTCAAAGCTTTGATATCCTGTGTTAGACCTGGCTTTTTTTTTTTTTTTTTTAATGTCAGGATCAGATGCGAAATCAGAGTAAGTGTATCATGAGGAGGGAGCAGGGAAGAAGAGAACAAGATCTCCTTGGGTTCTTGGTTCTAACTTACCCATACTATTATTTATTGTTTCAAATTCTTGCATGCAAATAATGTGTGTCTATTGTGGGGAAAATACAAAATGCACATAATCCAAAAGAAAAACTAACTCTTCTCCTAAGTAGTGGGAGTGACCTCTGAAAATGGTTCGCTATTCACTTGACCCAGCAAACCCCACAAAATCATGCAGATCAAGAGGTTCAAATCTTCGTGTTCACTTTAAGGACTCTCGTAAAACGGCCAGGCCTTCAAGGGTATGCATATCTGAAAAGCAACCAAGTATCTGAAGGGTGTCACTTTTCAGAAGCAATGTGTGCCATTCCGGCGTTCCAAGGGTGTGTTCGTAGGTGTGCCCGGGCCAAACAGTGGGGCAGGACACAGGGTCAGTGGCCAGAAAGAGTGCTAAATTTTTGCTGCACAGGCTTAAAAATGCTGAGAATGCTGAATTCCAGGGTTTAGATGTAGATTCTCTGGTCCTCGAGCACATCCAGGTGAACAAGGCTCCCAAGATGCATCACAGAACTTACAGAGCTCATGCGTGGGTTAACCCCTACATGAGCTCTCCCTGCCCCACTGCAATGGTCCATACTGAGAAAGAGCAGATGGTTCCTAAACCAGAAGAGGTGGTTGCACAGAAGAAAAGGATATCCCAGAAGAAACAAGAACTTATGGCCTGGGAATAAATTCAACATAAAAAAAAAGTTAATAAAAATTTAAAAATCACCCACAATCCCACCACCTGCAGATGTCTCGAGCTTCATTTGACCTCAGCAAGCCTAAGCACAGTGTGACAGCATGGTGCAACCTAACATCTCTCCCACTGTCGTACAAGCATAATCAGACTTTTGGTCCCGAAAGTGCTGCAAATGACAGATGAGATGGTGGCAGCAGAGAGATATTTGGGTTTTGACAATAATCATGGCTCTATCATAGTCTCATTTTAATGTTCATAAAACATTTTAGCATTTGCATGATGTAAAATTGAATTTAAAAAAATAAGTTATTTTTTAACCACCAAACTACCTGTTAAGCAAAAAGACTCAGTATAGGCAGATAATTCCATCTTTACTGAAAACATTAAACAACATATTAAGAAAAGTCTCTTATTATACAACCACTAGAGTCCCGATGCACGAAATAAGTGCAAGAGTAGGCCTTTGCAGCCTCAGCGGCTGCCTTGATCCCGTGGCTGCAGCCCTGGCTTCATCCGGAAAGACATCTGGTCTAATTAGCATATTATGCTTTTATTATTATAGATTAGCAGTATATTGTGTAGAATCCAATGGTTGTAACCATTATATTGCAGGCAAAATAGCAGTTAGACCTGGGGTTAAATCCTAGCTTCACCACTTATTTTATGACCTTGGGTAAGTCATTCAATCATTATGGGACTAAATTTATTCATCTGTAAAGTGGGGATAATGATATTGACTCTTCAGGGAGACTACAGAAATGTTGTGAGGATTAAATCATTTAAGAATATAATGACTTTAGCATAACACCTTGCACATGGGGGGCAGTAAAAGAAATTCTTAATAAGCTAAAATCTTGAAGATTTAAGACTTCTCCTTAATATTTCTTACATATTTTCTTGAAAATATTTTCTAGGAAAGTAAGTAACATTCCTCCTCCAGCAGACAATGACTAGCTTTGAAAGCATTGATACCTTAAGAATTAAAATACTGGGCTCTAGTTAAGATATAGGAATGAGCCTGGCTGGTATGGCCCAGTGGTTGAGCACTGAACTATGAACCAAGAGGTCACTGGTTCAACTCCCAGTCAAGGCACATGTCTGGGTTGTGGGCTCAATCCCCAGTGGGGAGTGTGCAGGAGGCAGCTGATCAATGATGTTTCTCTCTCATCGATGTTTCTATCTCTCTATCCTTTTCCCTTCCTCTCTCAAAATCAATAAAAACATCTTTAAAAAAAGAAGATATAGTAATGAGTAACTCTTGCCATGCTGATTAACCCGAACAAATGCATTATTCTATGACTCAATTGGGTACTCAGTACTGTTCAGAATTTTTATTCATTCCTCCTTAGCAACTTGTCTCATTTTCCAAATTGATCCAACTCCCTTTCCCTCTCCACAAGGGAGAAAAAAAGACCATTATGAGATCTTCCTACTTACTCCTTAAAACTCCTCTCTTCTCTTAAAGCTTTCTGGAAGGCAATTAAATGCTTCGGTCAGCTATTGTGCCAAACGATCAGATTTGCTATCATTCCCAATCCTCAGCACCAGCACCCTTTTGCCAGCAGCTATCCTGTTCTCCAAGTGTTGTCCTTCTCCAGCTCCTGGGAGCAGCAGTCAGCATGATGCAGCTGTGTCTTGACTGCAGAAGAAGAGGTAGTTGCAGGTCACTGAACAAGGTACTTGAGAGTTGACTGGGGTTTTGTTAGAATGTACGTGGGTTTGGGCTACTTGACTTCATTCTTTCTCCATTACCTTGGTTAACTGAGACTGTACGTATGTATAAAAAACTTTAATATGTGATCACTTTTGACTAAGAATGGACAATTCTAGAGAAAAAAATCCAACATGCATGTTGTTCATTTATTGGAATTACTTAAATAGCAATAAGGAATTACATAAATTATGACACCGACATGGAATACTCTGCAGGCATTAAAAATGATTTTGTAAAAAAATCTTTATTGAAATAGAAAAATCTTTACAATGTGAAGATGCAGGCTACAAAACAGTATGTATAATGTATAATTTCTGTGAAGAGAAATATATATACATGCATGAAAAAAGTACTAAGACATACATAAAAATATTAACGTTACCGTTGAGCTGTGAAATGAGTTTTGTCTTTTCCTTTGTACTTTTTGGTGTTTTCCCAAAATTTCTGCAGTAAGCTTTAATTTTGTACATAGAAAAATGCAAAATGGATGCTGATTTAATGAGAGAAAGGGAGAGGGAAAGTGCCAGAACCCTGGGGAGTATCTACATTGAAGGTGTTTGAGGAAGAGAACATCTTAGACTTGTGCTTTTTAAGAACTAATTTTCCTTCTTACTAGTTTCTTGCTAATTAGATCTATGTTAGCTTCTTAACTGCCTATCTGTCTTATAATACTTAGCCTTAAGCATCTAGGTTAAAATAAGAAAAAAGACACAGAATTTTTTTGTACAAAACAAAAACATACCCCAAACATTCTGTAAAGTCCCAGTGGCCCGAGGAACAAAAGCTGGCCGTGGACAGAGCAGACTCTGAAGTCTGAAAGAGGTCCTTCCGTTTAATACAGAGTGTACTAGGAACTCTTCCTGGGTAAAGAGGGACTTCTGGACATTGTGTTAGCATTTGTAAATGGGCCTATAGAAATACTGTCTCTGTAGAATTGAAATAATCCATTCCATCCCACCTTAGAGGGTTTAGGAGTAAAGACTGAGCTAATCCACCTCACATTTGGCCACTGTTTTAAAAGCAGGGTTATCATATAAAACATCTCATACAGAGGCCTTAACATATAATTTATACTCTCACACACTAATAGCCAAAGACAATAGTGTTCCATGAAAGTAAAAACAAACTGTATTCACATGCCTTAAGTTCATTCACATAAAAAAAAATTGGACAAAAAAAAAAACATGTTAAAAAATTATATATAGCTCTAGCCAGTTTGCTCAATGGTTAGAGTGTCAGCCAGTGGATTGAAGGGTCCTGGGTTCAATTCCGGTCAAGGGCATGTACCTCGGTTGCAGGCTGAAGTGCTCTTGTCATGTAAATTTAGGATATTACAGTGAAAATAAAGTCTAAACTTTTAAGAGTATATTGTGAAAAAACTGTATTTCTAGTTTGTATCAATGACCCAGAGTACTACGGTTTACTTGACTAAATATTTTGAGAAACCTGCTTTAAAACAGACTTCTTACCTGGCCATGTTAGTAATTGTAACAATTATGCAAGAATCAATATTACTTTTCAAGATTTGACTGCAAGTATTTCTTATATAATTGAACTTATATGGCTATGAAAACGTAAGGACTTTTCAAATCTGGGCTTAGGTGATCCTGAAAGAACTTCAAAGCACTGTTTGCAACCAAAAGAATCTAGGAAATATTAGCAAACAAGCTCTACCAGCTAGTTTAACTGTAGCCAAAATATTATCTCTGTGAAAAAGCGAATCCCAATAAAATATAAGCTCCTTGAGGGCAGAGATGCTTGTTTTGCTCCTTGATGCATCATAGCATCTAGGACAGTGCCTCCCAAATGGTAGACACCCAGTATTTTCATTAATTAATGAATAAGAGACCATTCCTGATATTTATTAGGAGTCAACCCAAATTTGCTTTATATATCAATACTGAATATCCTACCAACTGAAGAATCTGTTACTGAATGACTAACATGTTATGAAGCTAACTGGACTATACAATACACTTTTGAGTAAAATGGGTGATAAAAAATGTTGGTTTAGCTTTTGAGAAGTCCGGCTTCAGTAATTTTGAAATTGCTCTGCCTGTTACTAAAGAGAGCACCTAACAGGATTATGGGGACACAACATTTCATGGATTTCCAGCTTCTTAAAGCACAGTAAGAAAAACCAGTGCTAACACGCAGGTGCTGCTTCCGTCAGGCTCTGTGCATCACTTCAGGCGCTGGTCCAGCAGCTGCTGGCAGTGCTAGCAGATGGGAAACATTAATCTTCTGTTCAGTGTTCCCACCTTGTCCATCCAACTTCAAATGTAACTGCACTGAGCTAGATGAGTCAGCATCTGGTCTTTCAAAAGCTAGTGCAGCACTCCCACAGCAAAAAGGAGAAAGTTCACACTTCAGAGGCCTGAACCAATGCCAGAAGTTCCCATGTTGCCTCAAGGTTTCAGACTCCCTGATGATCTTCAGCTCCTTGGATACCAAGGCAAAGACAGATCTGAAAAGCTACAGAAAACCAGGCGGGTTGTCATACACTAGACTGCACCCCAGGCAATATAAATGGTATTTGTTCACACCATGGATTAACTACTTTGAAGGATCAAAATGCAGAAGACAGCTACTTTCAACATTTAAGGTTTCTTAATAAAGCACTAAAAAATGTGAGTAAGTCATACTTTTATTTTTCAGAAGCAAAAATGACAAGTGGCAACTTGCCTTTGGAAAAGACATTACAGGATATCGGGTAATAAGCTATCTATCTCATAGAGACAGTCGCCTAGGAAAGACTAGTCTTACACATACAGCTCTCAAAGAAAGTCCTATTAAATCTCAGGATAAAATGCTTTCAACTAAAACAACAAAACAAAAGCATCATCAACAACAAAAAGTTACAAAGAATCTGTAAAATGTTATATGAAGAAGGAAAAAGGAAAATCTGGAAATCCACATACTGGGAGTTCACTATTAAAATTAATCAGGCCCGAAACCTAAAACAGAAAAAATAAATACATTAAAGCACATGATTTTTAAAGAGTCCAATGAGGTTACTGTAGATGCACACTGCAATGCTTCACTTACCTAAGACATTTTTTCTTACTTTTAGAGACCTTCTGTATACACTACAGAGAGATTATATGATTGACAATGCAGAAATATGCCTTCTGAGTTTTAAATTTTAAATTTGAGTCTGGAATCCCAATTGAATGTCTCTATAATAGGCTACAGAGAATGGAATTGCTTTTTTAAATTACATTTGCTTAGGCCCTGGTTCTGTAGCTCAGTTGGTATATAGGTCCCAATATAGCAAAGTTGTAGGTTCAATCCCTGGTCAGGGCACATGCAAGAATCAATCAATGAATGCATAAATATGTAGAACAGCAAATCCATCTCCACCTCTCTCTCTTTCTAAAAAGCAATTAAGAAATTTAAATTACATTTGCTTAATTTTTACACATTATGGCTTAAGAACAATCTACATGCTTTTATTTTTTAATATATTTTTATTTATTTCAGAGAGGAAGAGAAAGGGAGAGATAGAAACATCAATGATGACAGAAAATCATTGATTGGCTGCTTTCTGCATGCCCACTACTGGGGACCGAACCAGCAACCTGGACATGTGCCCTGATTTGGAATTGAATCATGACCTCCTGGTTCATAGGTCGACACTCAACCACTGAGCCACATTGGCGGGGCCAATCTCATACTTTTAAATGGATACAATTTACAGTATGAAAATGGGTTATGTGAAACTATTCAAACCTTTTCAAAAAGAATAATAATTTCCAAAATGAATAAGCTTAATACAAAATTAAATAGCTGTTGGGGGTTGGGTTGGGGTGGGAAGGGATGTGGAGAACAACCAGTGGAGCTCACAGAGATCTAGATGTGAGATTCAGTTTCACACTGACTACACTGATTGTGTCTTAGTCTCAATTTGTTCCCTGGTCAGAAGAGGCAGATGGATCTCTAAGCTTCATTTCCATTATTTATTTTATGTCAATTTTATTTTCATTTCAATTTTAAACCAAAAAGTTCTTACAGTTTATTTTTAAAAAAGATTTCAAAAACTTTTTTGACAATTAGTTGAATAAATTCCTCAGATCTAAACAGGGTCAGTCACTGTTCAAACGTATGACAATATCTATAAAGCATATCCCATAATTTTACTGAGAAAAGAAAAAAAAAACCTACCTTAAAGGCAAAATTATACTTCATATCCTACTTATACACTATAACATTCTATCTAATAAAAGAGTAATATGCAAATTGACCACCACTCCAACACACAAGATGGCTGCCCCATGTGGTCAAAGATGGCTGGCACCATGTGGACACAAGATGGCCACCACAAGATGGCCAGCAGGGGAGGGCAGTGGGAGGGAACAGGCCTGCAAGGGAGGGCAGTTGTGGGCGATCAGGCCTGCAGGGGAGGGCAGTTGGGAGGGACCAGGCCTGCAGCGGAGGGCAGTTAGGGGTGACCAGGCCTGCAGGGGAGGGCAGTTAGGGGTGACCAGGCCTGCAGGGGAGGGCAGTTAGGGGCAAACAGGCTGGCAGGGGAGCAGTTAGGCATCAATCAGGCTGGCAGGGGAGTGGTTAGGGGGTGATCAGGAAGGCAGGCAGGAGAGGAGTTGGGAGCCAGCAGTCCTGGATTGTGAGAGGGGTGTTCGACTGCCCCTTTAGGTACCGGGATTGGGCTTAAACGGGCAGTCGAACATCCCTCGAGGGGTCCCAGACTGGAGAGGGTGCAGGCTGGGCTGAGGGACACACACCCCCGTGCACGAATTTCATGCACTGGGCCTCTAGTAGAAAATAAATGCTGATTCCCTTCCTGGCTTATAGAAGCACTCTCTGAGATAGAGTCAACTGAAAATCTTAGGACTATGACCGTGACCAAAACATCTACCCTGTCTCTCTCTGCCCTGTCTCTGAAAGCTGCCGACAGTTCCAAGTGAACAGTCACCTAAGACGTACCCACACTCTCCATGCTGCATAGGACTTCTCCATTACAGAAAATGATTATGCCAGGAAACTGTTTTCCTGAGAAAAATCTAGCATTACTGGAAGATTACTTATTAGAATAGACTAATGTACAGTCACGGAAATAAAAACCATATAGTAGCCGAGAGAACCAGTGTTAAATCAGGAAGACTAATGGTACCTATGACTTCTCTAAGTGTATTACCTATTTAAAGCTGACGCCAGTTAACAATCTTCATGGGCAGAGCCAAACTTTAGGTTAGAGTAAATACTTATAGTAGTTCAGGGTTGAGGTGTATCAACTTTTCAGGTTTTAGGGAAGAAGAAAAGAAAGAGGTTTAAAGATCATATGGGTCCTGGCCAGATAGCTCAGTTGGTTAGAACATCGTCCTGATATGCCAATGTTGTGGGTTCAATCCCCATTCAGGTCACATAAAAGAAGCAACCAATCGCCGGTGTGGCTCAGTGGTTGCGTGTCAACCTATGAACCAGGAGGTCATGGTTCAATCCCCAGTGGGAGGCGTGTAGGAGGCAGTGATGGATGATTCTCTCTCATCATTGATGTTTCTATCTCTCCCTCTCCCTTAGTCTCTGAAATTAATAAAAAATATATGTATATTTTTTTAAAGAAGCAACCAATGAATGTATAAATACAGTAGGTCCTCTGGTTACATCAGAGATCTGTTCCTACAGTGCGACGTAACGCGATTTTCGCCGTAAGTTGGAACCCACCTACATGAGCACCTACATCACTCACATGGAGCACATACACAGCAGTAATGAAATGAAACAGTAAAAAAAATTTAAAAGAAAGATAACAATTCCTGACCTTTATTGTGATAAATAATAAAAAACATAAAGCACATATGTACATACGTCGAAATGACGGAACTTTTTTTTATATAAATAAATGGAAGATGGCCACATAACCATAAAACAACGTACGTCAAGTCCGACGTAACCCGAGGACTGTCTGTAAGTGGAACAACAAATAGACGTTTCTCTCTCAAATCAATCAATCAATCAATTGATTTTTTAAAAGATTATATTGAGCCTAGGAAAAACAGCAGAAAAAATAATCTTCATTGAACTATCTACAACACATGCTTTCATCATAACCATATAATACTATGGAATATCTTTTTGTTTTGATGTTATTTTTTTTCTTGTGAACTTTGTCCTTTAACCCCATGGTTGGCAAACTGCAGCTCGCGAGCCACATGCAGCTCTTTGGCCCCTTGAGTGTGGCTCTTCCACAAAATACCACGGCCTGGGCAAGTCTATTTTGAAGAAGTGGCGTTAGAAGAAGTTTAAAAAATTTGGCTCTCCAAAGAAATTTCAATCATTGTACTGTTGATATTTGGCTCTGTTGACTAATGAGTTTGCCGACCACTGCTTTAACCATATTCACTGTAAAGAATGAGAGTCTGAATTGAGAACTGCAAGAGCAGTGAGCATACATGAAAATGCTTTACAAAGGATTAGAGAGATTTCAGGCACAAGCAGACCTGTGTTTCCTGAGAAGCAAAAGGAGAGATTTGAACACTGAATGGTCTCTTCAATTTCCTCTGGCTCTCAAATTCTCATAATTCATACAGATAATATACTATAATTAAGATTACATATATATATATAGATATATATGTCACTTACTGTTTCTTTTTAAAAACATTTATGGATACAGCTGTGTTTTCCTAAATGTCTCATTAGTAATACTCAGTCTTGTAAGTCTGGTTCCATAATAATCTATAATGTAACTGCTTCCATCCGAAGGTCCAACAATCTAGAAAAAATATTTCAAAATTACTCGTTTTACCAAAGATATTTTCACAATACTTTGAGGTTATTTTTACAGTTGTTAATGAAATTATTTCAGTAGTACCAATAATGTAACTCAAACTAACTCAAGCAAAAATAAGTAATTTAGTGTTTTGTAGCTGAAAAAGGTATGAGGGAAGTTCACAGGATCAAATGAGCTGTAGGAACCAAGGCCTCGAGGACTGAAATTCCATGCCCATGAGGACTCTGGTTTGGCCTCCCTGCCTCTTTGCTTAGCTCTGCTTGCCTTCATTCTCCCAACAGCTCCAGATTCACACCTTCACAGCTCAGCAGATCCCAACAGAAAGTAAGATTTTCCTCCTCAGTGTTTATATACCAATTCCAGGGAAGAACCGTGACCTGCTTCATGTTTATAACTATTGTGGGACAAATTACTGTACCCAAGAGAATAGGATTAATATGATTGGCCAGGCCAGACTCCCTGTGGGAGAAAAGGCAGTGTGACAGTCCTACCAGAACCACATGGAATGGGAAAAGTAAGAGGATAGAAAGAAAGAAAAACGGCGATTTGGCTCCGTGGATAGAGTGTTAGCCTGCGGACTGAAGGGTCCCGGGTTTGATACCGGTCAAGGGCACATGCCCAGGTCGTGGGCCTGATCCCCAGTGGGGAGCATGCAGGAGGCAGCCAATCAATGATTCTCTCTCATCATTGATGTTTCTATCTCTCTCTTCTTCTCCCCTCCTCTCTGAAATCAATAAAAATATATTTTAAAAAAAGAAAGAAAAAAAATCCACATGCTCATTACAATCATCTTGTTCTCTTAATCACATTTTTGGCAATACAATTAACATGATCTCTACAAATGATCCTTCAAAGCAGCAATCTTCAAAATGTAGCTTTAGGGGCCTAGCCTGTTTGGCTCAGTGGATAGAGCATTGGCCCTCAGACTAAAGGGTCCTAGCTTCGATTACGGCACGTACCTCGATTGCAGGCTGGATCCCCAGCCCTGGTCGGGGCATATTCGGGAGGCAACCAATTGATGTGTCTCTCTCACATTTTTGTTTTTCTCTCTCTCTCCCCCCTTCCCTTCCACTCTCTCTAAAAATCAATGGAAAAATATCCTTGGTGAGGATTAACAACAAAAAATGTAGCCTTAGGGATTACAAAGATTAACCAAGGTTTATGTGAGCCCAGATCGTTCTAAGTGAATCAGTTTTGAGATTCTTAATTCGATTATGTACTCTTGGTAAAAATGATACCCCTCATGCTATGGTGGAGGCATCCGGCTAGTACCCATTCCCACTTCCTTTTCACTGTGGCTCTTTCTCCAACTTGACAACAGTAAAGACACCTCCCATCAAAGCATATCCAGAGTCTTCTGATGACACATTGCCTTGAGGTATAAAAACCTCTGATGTGCCAAACAAAGAGATCATTCAAAATACTGGACTTGGGGAAATCTCCTTTAATCAAGAGACTAAAAATATGCTCTGCCATATCTTGTTCAAAGGGATGCATTCCTAATATCACTTTACTTTTTTTTTTTTACTTAAAAATTATTTGCTAAAATTTGTAACATTTATGTTGTTTTGATCAATTATATATCATTAATAATTACAATGACAACTCAATCCAGAAATCACAGAAAACTTAAAATCTTTTAATTCTAATGAGTAAGATGCCTCCCCTGTCCTGGTATTTTAAATTCTATGGTATTTATATTGTTAGGTACATTTTTTAATTAATGTAAGTCTTATTTAAATATGTCAATATTTACAAACTAGAAATTACACCCTTTGCAACTATTTAAATTTATGATGGAAAACTTAAATGTCAACTTAAAAACGTACAAAGGGTAGGAATTTTTTAAAAATTCTTTTAGGGGTTATACAACTGGATTTTAATTAACACTGCTGTAGGAAATTCTTGTTTTTAAAATGAATTTGGTTCTAAAAACTATTCAACACTTAATTCCTATAATATTGCAGATACTGTGCTAGGTGTTTTACACATGGCAGTAAAGAGGATACAATCTCCGCCAACAGTGAATGATGAATGTCAATATTCAAAGAACACAAGCACTTAGGTGCCAGATACCAGGCTGGGTACTGTAATGCACTTTGACTTACTTTGTAAAGATTAAATTGATTTGGCCTCACATTTATGAATGTTACTTATGAATTTAAGTAGAAATTAAAACTTTTTTAGTGGCCAAAACTCAGAGAAAACTACTCTGAGAATTAACACAAGAAAGAGAAAAATGGGTGACTAGAAGTAACAACATGCTTTGAGACTGTATAAGGGAAACAAAAAAGGCAGTAGATATATTTTACCAAATCAAATGGTAAAACATTGCCTAATTTGGAATATGTGCATAGATTAGAACTGGGCCTACTGTCCTATTACCTTTTTCTTCCTATGCCACCTTCTTTGACAATCTCACTCCTGTTGAAATAGAAAGTATTCAGAAGTTGGAAATAAGGACAATATATGACAGGGTGACCCTTTAATAGCATGCATTTTTTATAAGCTCATCTGAGGCTCACTTGGCTCTCTCAGGAAATGTAACTATTTACCTAAAAATTGATTAGGGCCCAGATGCTTTATAATCTTGTCAAGTTAGCAGTTAACATGTAGAAAAATGATAGGATCATTTTTGTCTTGTTTCACCCGTCCTGTAGAAAAGATATCCTCAGAGTTTAGTTTTATTACCTGCAAATGCATGACCCAATTTTGTCTCTAGTTTAGCCATCTTATTACAGATTTCTTTCCCTCAAATTCCATGACTCTGGTTCCTCAACACCTAGTTCTATCATGGTAATTCCAATCCTCTCTCCAGAGACTGGTTCAGCCTGGGCCTGTAATGGAATCACCTGTGAGACGAGTTCTGTGAAGGCTTATTTGCCCTAAAGAAGATATGTGTGAGAGGAAGGTAACTATGTAAAAAAGTGATGCCTCTGAAGGTAACTATGTAAGAAAGTGGTAACCAAAAGACCTGAAGATGGCAAAGAGAAAGAAGGAAGGAAAGAGAGATGAGAAGGAGGGAATGAAGGGAAGGAGGAAGAGAGGAAGAGGAATGAGGAAGGAAAGGTTTGGGTCTGTTATTATGTCTTTCAGGTCTAAATTAGCAAATCTTAGAACTACCTTTATCTCCAGATTCTTGGTATCCTATATAATAAAAGCCTAATATGCTAAGTGTCCGACTGTTTATTTGACCATTTGACCAGTTGCTATGACGTGCACTGACCACCAGGGGTCAGACACTCCAATTGGTAGGTTAGCTTGCTGCTGGGGTCTGGCCAATGGGGACTGGGTGAGATGGGCCGGACACACCCTGGAGCCCTCCCATGGTCCCTCCCCGGCCCCAATCATGCACCGGTGGGGTCCCTCGGCCTGGCCTGTGCCCTCTTGCAATCTGGGACCTCTTGGGGGATGTCCACAGGACAGGCCGAGGGACCCGCACCAGTACACGAATCCGTGCACTGGGCCTCTGGTATGATATAATAAACTACCATATTATTAAAGGCAATTTAAATTGAGTTTTGTTACTTATAGTCAAAAACTGATAATGCACTTGTCTTTAAGGCCTCCTACATACCACTTCCAGATCATCAAAGCACAGCACCAGTTGCTATCTCTGCTAAAACAATTTGAAGAGCTATTGCAAAAACAACCCAATTAAGTCAGTGAGGTAAAGCCTTAGACTGAGAGGAAAACCTGAAGAGGAAGCTGTCAATAATCAGATGCTGGATTAATTCTCTCTGAACTTCAGCATTTCTTATTCACATAATGAGAAACAGAATAAGCTGTTCTACATGGTACTTATTAAGATCTTGTATGATTACATTTGCAAACACCTCGACAAGGTAGTCAACGTACTTTTCTATGAATTTTCTCATGGAAGATCTATTCTCACTACTTAGTTTTTAAGAAAACTATCACCTGTAAAGGCTTCATTATTCAAATCCATATCCCCCCACCAAAATTAAAAATTTAGCCTATTTTTAAGCACCTTATATACACTTATTATTATACTTATTATTATATTGTTAATCATAAAATTCTAAATCTCTAAGAATAACCCCTACTTGGAACTCTTTTACTTAGTTAAATATGCCTATGTCCAGTTGTTGAATGATGAGAGTATGAGACCTAAAATTATGAGTTGATTTCTCTAAAATATAGCCTGAAGCTAAATTGCATATATGAAGTATTTCCATTTGATAAACTGAGGCAATTTCTGAAATCTATGGAGAGAAGAAAGACCACTTACACACTTCACTCCAATTAATGGACTAAGGTAGCTTGCTATGAGTCTGCATCTTACAAGAGGGGAACCAGGAGGACCTCTACAGTGTGGGAAATCAGTTTGTACAATGGATGTCAATGTCCCTGGTGTGAGAAGCCCTAAAACAAAAGAAAACAACTTCTTTCCCTCTCTATATTAGTTTCCTGAGGCTACTGTAACAAATTACCACAAACTTAGTGGATTAAAACAATAGAAATTTACTCTGTCACAGTTCTGGAGGCCAGAAGTCTAAAATCAAGGTATCGGAACAACCGCGTGTCCTAGACACTGTAGGGGAGAATCCATGCTAAGCTTCTTCTAGCTTCTGGTAGCAATCAGAAGAAGATTGCTAGCTTCTGGCATTCTGTGGTTTGTGGCCACATCACTTCAATCTCTGCCTCTGTCTTCACACTACCTTCTTTTCTGTGTCTGTGTCTTTTCCTCCTCTACTTCCTATAAACTCACTTGAATTGAATTTAGGGCCCACCCAGATAATCATTTGACTTAAAGACTGGTTAGCATTAATCCTCAATGACCAACACAAACATCACTTCTCAAGAAATGAATAATATTCCCCATTATATCTCCTGAGGAAAACAGAGCATTGGGATTAGCCTCAGAACCAGTTTAAGATATTGTTTATGAACATTCCTTTCATTCACAAAGTAAAAATCTGCCCATAGCATAAGTGAACTGAGAGCTACCTAATTAAGGTCACATGACACAAATGATCAGTCTCCTCAGTTTTCCAGTTTATTTCCCCAATTAATCACACCAGGGTTAAATAAATAATACACTGCACTATTTGGAAGACTTGCTATCTATAAAATGTCCACTGGTTTTTATATATTGCTGTCCTACATCTAGTGAACTATCAAGGACTTTGACCAACTTTTCTCATACTGGTAATAGATTTAGGGTGATTACATGTTTAGTCTTTCCTTTGATCAACAGCATGTTATTTCACAGGACAAAACTGGCTTACACAGAAGTGAACTCTAATCCAAACTTTATTTATGCTCTGAACTGAAAAGTCTTTTAAAATTTTTAGCAAAATTCAAAGTACTTAAGATAGTCAGGTTAACTCTTTTTTATTTTAAACCTGCAGTTATCAAGAAAATATTTTATGTTGAATAATAAGTGAAATCTTATCATCAGACCAAACTCTTGGGATAGTTAGATCATAAGTTCCTTTAGGGCAAGGATCCCAATTTATTATAGCTAATTATGCTCATTAAACTCATTTTCATTGATGGCATAAAACCTAATATTTACAATTTATCATGCCAACTTTTATTTGCATTCATTACCTCTTAGGTGACCTTATAAAACTTAGAACTTTAAGGCCCTAAAAAAAAGCAATCACTTTTTTAAAACTACCATTTTTAGCTTCTCATCTTCTCTGTAACTGGAACAAAGCCACACTTTCACAAGGTATAATGCATTACAGTTCAAATCAGCAAAAGTTTTTGAGAGCATACTCTATGTTTAGCATACTACTAGTGCTATACAGGATTAATAAGTCTTTTTTTTTTTTCTTCAAGAAGTTTATGTGTGAAAGTTCAGATCTGGTGTAAAAGTTAAGAAATATAAAAGCAATATATATAATCCAATGCTAAAATGAGTTACATATATTAAATTCCACACTGAGATATTTTATAAATTTGATAAATTTATTTATAAAATTCATAAATGTCTTGGAGATTATGCAGCTTTTCTGAATTTCTGCTTATGTAGTTATTAGTCCTTTAAGGAAATCTATTCTGTAATGTCAATAGGAATGAAAATGAAAGTGATTTCTTCCAGAATATAGAGAATTTTTAAAAATTGTCTCAAAGAACCCAACATACTTCCTTCTAACAACTTTCTATATTAAAACTACCCTTCTTCATCTTTCTGATTTGTGGCTGTCTTGTCGCCATTTAACAGAAGAAACTTTCTTTTCTTTTTGTTTGACGGAGTACACACCAGTGGTTTGGGTGTAATTTAAAAATGTCCAGATTGTGTGAGAAAAGAGGTCTAAATGGAATCCAAATATTCTATTTTTTCTGATTGAAAAACCTTAAATTGTCTAATCCTTCATGATTACACAAACATATACAAGCACAAAAGAATGAGTGTTTTAAAATCTTTGGAATTGACTTAAGAATAATTATATTAGGCCGAAACCGGTTTGGCTCAGTGGATAGAGCGTCGGTCTGCGGACTGAAGGGTCCCAGGTTCGATTCCGGTCAAGGGCATGTACATTGGTTGCGGGCACATCCCCGGTGGGGGGTGTGCAGGAGGCAGCTGGTCGATGTTTCTCTCTCATCGATGTTTCTAGCTCTCTGTCCCTCTCCCTTCCTCTCTGTAAAAAATCAATAAAATATATTTTAAAAAAAAAAGAATAATTATATTAGTTATACACAATAGTTACCTATAACGGAAAGACAGTAGCCTACACATGTATCACTGATGTAGTTTTTTGGTTGAATGCATAAAATAACTGAATTAATTCTATGTATTGTTTCATGCCATTCATTCACCTAGGGACACTTGCATATTTTTATGAATAACAACAACAACAAAAAGAAAGAAACTTTCAAGTTTATTAGCAAGTAGATAAACTCATGGAAATATTTTCAGTATATATAGCAACATGTAAAGCTTACTTTAGCAATGTGTGATTATACTCTTTAGTTCAAAGATGAAATAACTAGAGCTATTTTTTTTAAGAGGATTTTTCTGGATTTGTGTTATAAACACTGTGAAGCAAAGTATGTTTTTATAGGTCTTGAATTCATGCACAATATGTTTCTGGGATCACAGCCCAATAGAAAAACACTGCAATTCACTAGGGAATAATATTTAATGGAAAAAAATCAGGGATGGAGAAAATAAAGAAAGAAGAGTAAACAAAAAGATCATGAGAAGTTGGAAAAAATACATTTGTAACAGTTTCTGATTTTTATAGTAAAAACTTATTTGATTTGCTGAAAAAAAATTTCTAATATAGTCAACATCATATGTTAAGTATATCAAATGGCATTCAGAATAAGGCTACAGGTCTTATTTGGCTGCATTTGAAAAATGATTTATTTTTCCTCCACTCTAAAAGCAATCTAAAGTGGCCATACCTATTGAAATGTTTTATTTAAGGACTAGAAGCCCGGTGCACGAAATTCGTGCACAGCGGGGTGTTGTCCCTCAGCCCAGCCTGTACCCTCTCCAATCTGGGACTCCTGGAGGGATGTCCGACTGCCCGTTTAGGCCCGATCCTACTAAACGGGCAGTCGGACATCCCTCTCACAATCCAGGACTGCTGGCTCCCAACTGCTTGCCTGCCTGCCTTCCTGATTGCCCCTAACTGCTTCTGCCTGCCAGCCTGATCACCCCCTAACCACTCCGCTGCCAGCCTGGTTGATGCTTAACTGCTCCCCTGCCAGCCTGTTTGCCCCCAACTTCCCTCCTCTGCCAGCCTGGTCATCCCTAACTGCCCTCTCCTGCAGGGTTGATCACCTACAACTGCCCTCCCTTGCAGGCCGGGTGCCTCCCAACTGCCCTCCCCTGCTGACCATCTTGTGGTGGCCATCTTGTGTCCACATGGGGGCAGGATCTTTGACCACATTGGGGCAGCTATATTGAGTGTTGCAGTGATGATCAATCTGTATATTACTCTTTTATTCGATAGGATAGAGGCCTGGTACAGGGGTGGGGGCCAGCTGGTTTGCCCTGAAGGGTGTCCCTGATCAGGGTGGGGTTCCCTTGGGGTGTGGGGTGGCCTGAATGAGGGGCCTGTGGTGGTTTGCAGGCCGGCCACGCCACCTGCAACTCAAGGGGAGGCCCTGGTATCTGGAATTTATTTTCCTTCTACAATTGAAACTTTGTAGCCTGGGGCGGCAGCCATTTCTGTGGCAGTTAATTCACCTTCTACAATTGAAACTTTGTTGCCTTAAGCGGGTGGGCCCGGCCAGGGTGTGCGGAAAGCTTTGCTTCCCCTGTTGCCGCCGGCAACCCTGACCTGCTCTCTCAAGCTCCATTTTGCCGCCATTTGTTTGAATTTGTTTACCTTCTATAACTGAAACTTTGTAGCTTGAGTGGAGGCTTAGGCCTGCAATGGCTATGGAAAGCTTGGCTTGCTCTGTTACCTAGGAAACCTTGCTCTCTGTGGCTGTAGCCATCTTGGATTGGGGTTAATTTGCATACTCTCCCTGATTGGCTGGTGGGTGTGGCTTGGCTAGTGGGTGTGGCTTATGTAGCGGAGTGATGGTTAATTTGCATATTACCATTTTATTAGAGAGGCTATTTATTGCAGAATTTCAAACATTCTAAATCTTTCTCAATAATTTTTTAATGTAATAGTCTCAATTCCAGATCTTCAAGAAAATAACTATTTGTTCTGAAAAGTTTAGGCATACATGTACCAGAAAGCAGTAGCTAAATCAAGTAAGCTCTATAATTTGATATCCTATATAATAAAAGGGTAATATGCAAATTGTCCCCTCGACTGGGAGTTTAACCCTTTGCACTCGCTTGCTTTTTTCTCGATTCCTTTATTCTAATGCTAACCATGTCGAGTCACACTTGACATCCAAGTGCAAAAGGTTAACTGGAGTTTGACCAGGGGGTGGGTTTGACCAGGGGGTGGGGCCGGCCCACCCAGGGTCCCTCCTCCTGGCTGGCCCTGCCCCTGATCGCCTCCCCCACAACTCTGATTGGGGGCGGGGCCGGCTGGCCAAACTCCTGCATTCCTCCCCCACTTTCCCCCCCTTAAGCAGGACCCCACCCATGCAAGAAAGCTATAATGTAAAGATATCACCAAAGAAAGAACCCAGTATGAAAATATTAACTAAATGGTTGACACTGAATTCTGGATATCTGAAAGAATCCCAATAATAATACATTAAGTTCCTTGGATCCTCAATTAAAGTGAGAAACCATTTCAAAGCATATGTGCACAAGTACCTTAACCTCTTCATGTGTGCTTGCCTGTCCCACAGTCAGAGAAGGCAGGATATTTGGTTAAGCATGTTTATGAATAAAGACAGGAAAATTCCAACTTTAAAACCAAATATTTTCCTTGTTTAATTCTGTTATCTTATTGGTCCATATGTTGCCTCCTCCTCACAGTATGGTACCCTCCTCACAGTATGCTACCAAAACCTCCTAGTCTTTGACTTTCTTTTAAGGCATAAGGATAGCATCAAGCAGCCTGAACTGAGGAGTGGAAATACTGTATGAGAAAGAACAGCAAAACTGATGATGATCAAAATACATACTGACACACTTGTTGAAGACATTAGGTGCTCCATAAATGCTTACTGAAATGCTGTTTTGTGACATTTGTTATGATAAATTCATCTTTCTCTAATTTAAGAATCCTCATGAGTTAACCACAACCAGTTCAGTATAATTTAATAGAAAACATCTGGTGGCACTTTTAAATGCCTAGGGATAGCATTTCACAAATTATGCCTGCCTCCATAGCACTGTAGTAGCAAAAAATGAGGCAGACACAGAGATGAATATCAGGAGAGTCCTGATACATCATTTTATTATATTGATTTGATCTTACCGGAGACCAGCCCCACTCTGCAATTATCTACAGAGAATCCAGACATTCCTTTTCTCTTTTTGGCTTAAGATAGATTTCGGTTTCTGTAATTTGCAACTAAAAAAATACTAATATTGAGTGCTTGTCCAATGCAAAAGAAAATCTTGTTTCTGCCTCCAGGTGTCCATATGTAAATATCAAATCCCATCAATATCCTAGTATATTAATTGACCATGTGGCTGTGACTATCAGGAAAAGAAACAATAAGTTTGAGAAATAACCCCAATCCTTCTTAGAGATTCATAATACACACTATAAAAGATTCTGAGAAGTTATCCAGTAAAAAAAATCTCTTTAAATCATTTGAACTCACATTTACAAATCATATTTCAACATACAATCCTTTTTTTTATGCAGTTATATCTTTTAGAACTACTAATTGGGAGAGCACAGGTTGGAAAATGCTACTTGGAAACATGGCCATGATCCCTTGGATATAGCATCTGAAGAAAAATTGAAAAAGCATTCTTTTTTTAAAAAATATATATATTTTATTGATTTTTTACAGAGAGGAAGGGAGAGGGAAAGAAGAGAGAGTCAGAAACATCGATCAGCTGCCTCCTGCACACGCCCCACTGGGGATGTGCCCGCAACCAAGGTACATGCCCCTGACCGGAATCGAACCTGGGACCTTTCAGTCCGCAGGCCGACGCTCTATCCACTGAGCCAAACCGGTTCCGGCTGAAAAAGCATTCTTAACTGCTTCCTAGTATATTTAAAATATATCAGAAGATCACAGACATCATATTTGAATGTAAAAGTAGTTCATCTTCTAGATTAAAACTAACTTACGACTCAGGTGATGTGGCTCAATGGTTGAGTGTCAACCTATAAACCAGGTCACTGTTTGATTCCCAGTCAGGGCACATGCTGGGTTGAGGGCTTGATCCCCAGTAGGGGGTATGCAGAAGGAAGTTGATCAATGATTCTCTCTCATCATTGATGTTTCTCTCTCGCTTCTTCTCCCTTCCTCCCTCTGAAGTCAATAAAAATATATTCAAAAACAAACACAAAAAAATAACTTACCTGCATTGAAATAAGAATGAAGTCAATTAGGCTCCCAATTCCACAAAACCCTACAGTGCAAAACTTTAACAAACCTAGAAAAGAAGGTAAAAAGAAAGGCATGAGGAAATAAATCTTTAAATCTCAGTAAATAAAAGGTAAAGAACAACTTTTAGTCCTAAAATCTTTATTTATTCATTTAGACTTAATATATTATATCTAAAGTGCAATATACATTTATAGTAGAACTAGAGGCCCAGTGCATGATTTAATCATGCACCTGGTGCACCAGCTGGCTGTCTGTCCGCTGGTGCCCCAGGCCTTCCGAAAGCCTCCAGCGCGGCGGAGGCTTTCGAAAGGCCTTGCGCCGGCGCAGACAGACAGACAGCTCCCCCGCTTTGGCTTTTGATCGCGGGGGAGCCGGCTGGCTGGCTGTCCGCTGGTGCCCCAGGCCTTCCAAAAGCCTCCGGCGCGGCGGAGGCTTTCGAAAGGCCTTGTGCCGGCGCAGACAGACAGACAGCTCCCCCGCTTTGGCTTTTGATCGCGGGGGAGCCGGCTGGCTGTCTGTCCGCCGGTGCACCAGGCCTTCCGAAAGCCTCCGGGGCAGCCATGACACAGACGCTGAGCTCCCGGAGCTCAGCGTCCTGCTGGCCCAATCAGCTACCCCGGCCACCCTGAGTCCCGCCCCCTGCGCCTCCTGCTGGCCCAATCGTGGGCGTAGCGGAGTGATGGTAATTTACATATTACCATTTTATTATGTAGGATGTCCAAATAAAGAATGACAAGGCACAGGAAAAATAATCAGGAAAAAATACTGATATTATAAATTTAAAAAAATTATTAGTAATCTAATTATCTTGAATTTATCCTATACTTTTTTCCTAGCATCTTATGTTTATTAGTTCTACAACAATTCTGTGCACTATATATACACCTCTGTTATTGGTTCCAACCTTAGAGCCAAGGTACTAAAAAGACGACAATAGAGCATATACAAGATATAACACAAAAACATGATGATGAAATCAGAAGAGGCAGATTGGGGGTGAGGGTGGAATGAGTAATCTCTCTTCTATATTTAAACTTGAGTTGCTTTCCAGACATCCCATTTGAGACATAAAAATGGTATGAAGCAAGACTCTATGTGAAAGGGCAGTTCTAAGTTTCAACTACATACAGATGCCGGCTAAAATCACAGAGTGGATGAGATCACCTCCTGCACACAATTTGGAAATACACAAAGAAGACTGAAATATGTGGGTACATTAGATTACCTTGACCCTTCCTAGTATTACACAAATAGAAGAATAATGTTGTAAGTACTAGATTAATTCATATTGGGAATAATTTAACCTTTTACACTCGGATGTCGAGATTACAATTACTCTTTGAATGTATCAATAATTTGAAATATAAAAAAATCCAAATAAATAAGTTTGTATGAAAAGAAACTCCAGTTTTTTATTCTACTGCCGCGCTTTGTAAAATCTGGGGCATTTAAAAAATTAAATCCCGAGTAGAATAAAGGAATCGAGAAAAAAGCAAGCGAGTGCAAAGGGTTACAAACTTAAAATATAACAATTATATGAAATTATTCTTTTAGTTTTCTTCAAAACACTTATTATTTATTTAATATTTTATATTTGATTACTGTCTCATGGAAGCCCCATTGGGAAGTGTTTTTTTTCTTTTTATTGATTTTAGAGAGAGGGGGAAGGAGAAAGTAAAAAAGAGAGGGAGACACATCGCCCTAACTGGTTTGGCTCAGTAGATAGAGCGTCAGCCTGTGGACTCAAGGGTCCCAGGTTCGATTCCGGTCAAGGGCATGTACCTTGGTTGCGGGCACATACCCAGTAGGGAGTGTGCAGGAGGCAGCTGATCGATGTTTCTCTCTCATTGATGTTTCTAACTCTCTATCCCTCTCCCTTCCTCTCTGTAAAAAAACAATAAAATATATTTTTTTTAAAAAAGAGAGAGAGAGGGAGACACATCAATTTGTTGTTCCACTTATGTATTCATTTATTGATTGATTCTTGTATGTGCCCTGACCAGAGATCAAACCCGCAACCTTGGTGTATGGGGAAGACATTCTAATGATCTGAGGTATGCGGCCACGGCTGGGAAGCATCTTTTATCTGTTTAATTTACTCCTGTGTCTAGTACCTACGACACTGTCTGGCACATGGTAGATGATCAATATTTGTTGAATGAATGAATAAATTTTTTCAGCCTTTCTGTTTCCTAAAGATCCCTTTTTATCCATCACCTTACATAACAACTCCTTTAATTACTTTTTCATTGGTTGCATTTTATTGTTGCCCAAGGAACAGTCAGTATACTGACTCATTGTATTTCTGAAATGTATCCCTCTCCATCTAGCATTTATAAATTTGGAAACATTTCCCTTCCTTTAATTTGTTTATTAAAAAATATTAAGAAATGACATAGAGACCAAAAAAAAAAACAAACAAACAAAAAAACACAATACAAAAGATCAACGAAACCAAGAGCTGGTTCTTTGAAAGGATAAACAAGATTGATGAACCTCTAGCCAGACTCACCAAGAAACAAAGAGAGAGGACCCAAATAAACAAAATCAAAAATGAAAGAGGTGAAGTAACAACTGACCCCACTGATATACAAAGGATTGTAAAAAAATACTACAAACAACTCTACTCCAACAAACTGGACAACCTTGACAAAATGGACACATTCCTAGAAAGATACAAGCTTCCAAAATCCAATCAAGAAGAATCAAAAAACCTGAATAGGCCGATAACTACTGATGAAATTGAAAGAGTAATCAAAAAGCTTCCAGCAAACAAAAGCCCTGGACCAGATGGCTTCACAGGGGAGTTTTACTGAACATTCAAAGAAGAACTAAAACCAATCCTTATCAGACTATTCCAAAAAATTCAAGAGGATGGAACACTTCCAAGCTCTTTCTATGAAGCCAGCATTACCCTAATCCCAAAACCAGATAAAGACACCACAAAGAAAGACAATCACAGGCCAATATCCCTGATGAACATAGAAGCTAAAATCTTCAACAAAATTCTAGCAAATCGGATCCAGCATTACATTAGAAAGATCATACACCATGACCAAGTGGGATTTATTCCAGAGATGCAAGGCTGGTAGAATATCTGAAAATCAATAAACGTGATACATCACATAAACAAACTGAGAGAGAAAAATCACATAATCAATTGATGCAGAAAAGGCATTTGACAAAGTCCAACACCCTTTTCTGATAAAAACACTCAGCAAAGTGGGAATAGAAGGATCATACCTCAACATAATAAAAGCCATATATGATAAACCCACAGCTAATATCATACTCAATGGGCAAAAACTAAAACCATTTCCCTTACGAACAGGAACAAGACAAGGATGCCCACTTTCACCACTCCTGTTCAACATAGTACTGAAAGTGCTAGCCACAGCGATCAGACAAGAAGAAGAAATAAAAGGCATCTAAACTGGAAAAGAAGTAAAATTGTCATTATTCACAGATGATATCACACTGTACATAGAAAACCCTAAAGACTCCATCAAAAAATTATTAGACTTAATAAATGAATTCGGCAATATAGCAGGATACAAAATTAATGCCAAGAAATCTATGGCATTTTTATACACCAATAGTGAACTTACAGGAAGAGAGATTAAAAAAACAATCCCATTTACCACTGCACACAAAAAATTAAGATACCTAGGAATAAACTTAACTAAGCAGGTAAAAGACCTCTACTCAGAAAACTACAGGACATTGCAAAAAGATAGAGGACGACATAAACAGATGGAAGAACATACCATGTTCATGGATTGGTAGAATCAAAATCATTAAAATGTCCATACTACCCAAAGCAATCTATAGATTCAATGCACTCCCCATTAAAATACCAACAGACCTAAAAGAAGTCTCCAAAATTCATCTGGAATAGAAAAAGACCCCGAATAGCTGCAGAGATCCTAAGAAAGAAGAACAAAGTAAGTGGGATCTCAATACCAGATATCAAGCTGTATTACAAAGCCACTGTTCTCAAAACTGCCTGGTATTGGCACAAGAACAGACATTTAGACCAATGGAATAGAATAGAGAACCCAGAAATCGACCCAAACCACTAAGCTCAATTAATATTTGACAAAGGAGGCAAGAACATACAATGGAGTCAAGACAGTCTCTTCAATAAATGGTGCTGGGAAATTTGGTCAGACACATGCAAAAAAATGAAACTAGACCACCAACTTACACTATACACAAAAGTAAACTCAAAATGGATAAAGGACTTAAATGTAAGACAAGAAACCATAAAAATATTAGAGGAATACAAAGGCAGCAAAATCTCAGACATATGCCGAAGCAGTATCTTCACTGATACAGCTCCTAGGGCAGTGGTCGGCAAACCGCGGCTCACAAGCCACATGCGGCTCTTTGGCCCCTTGAGTGTGGCTCTTCCACAAAATACCACGGCCTGGGCAAGTCTATTTTGAAGAAGTGGCGTTAGAAGAAGTTTAAATTTAAAAAATTTGGCTCTCAAAAGAAATTTCAATCGTTGTACTGTTGATATTTGGCTCTGCTGACTAATGAGTTTGCCGAACTGTCCTAGGGCAATGGAAACTAAGGAGAAAATAAACAAATGGGACTACATCAAAATAAAAAGCTTCTGCACAGCAAAAGAAACCGTCAACAAAACAACAAGAAAGCCCACTGCATGGGAGAACATATTTGTCAATGCTATCTCTGATAAGGGTTTAATCTCCGACATTTACAGGGAACTCATACAACTTAACAAAAGAAAAATAAACAACCCAATCAAAAAATGGACAATGGACTTAAATAGATACTTTACAAAAGAAGACATAAGGAAGGCCAAGAGACATGAAAACATGCTCAAAGTCACTAATCATTCAAGAGATGCAAATCAAAAGGACAATGAGGTACCATCTCACATATGTCAGAATATCATCAACAAATCAACAAACAAGTGCTGGTGAGGATGCGGAGAAAAAGGAACCCTCGTGCACTGCTGGTGGGAATGCAGACTGGTGCAGCCACTGTGGAGAACAGTATGGAGTTTCCTCAAAAAACTAAAAATGGAACTCTCATTTGACCCAGTAATCCAACTTCTAGGAATATATCCCAAGAAACTAGAAACACCAATGAGAAAGGATATATTCAACCCTATGTTCATAGCGGCACAATTTACAATAGCTAAGATTTGGAATCAGCCTAAGTGCCCATCAGCAGATGAGTGGATTAAAAATCTTTGGTACATCTACACAATGGAATACTATGCTGCTGTAAAAAGGAAGGAACTCCTATCATTTGCAACAGCAAATAGATGGAGCTAGAGAGCATTATGCTAAGTGAAATAAGTCAGTCAGAGAAAGATAAATATCACATGATCTCTCATTTGTGGATTATAATGAACAACATAAACCGATGAACAAAAACAGATCCAGAGACAGAGAAGCATCGATCAGATGCTCAAACCTCAGAGGGAAGGTAAGGGAGGGTGGGGATAAGGAGGAGAGATCAACCAAAGGACTTGTATGCATGCATATAAGCATAACCAATGCACACAGACAACAGGGGATGAGGGTGAGGACAGGATTGGGGGGGTGGGGGGCATTGGGGGAATATATAATACCTTAATCAATAAAATACACATATATAATACCTTAATCAATAAAAAAAATAGTTAAAAAATATTAAGAATGGTCCAAACAATGTTTGTCTTTAATTATCTGCTACTCTATGAAGATAATATAATCATGTCAGTCAGAGCCTTTGCCCTTATCATGCCCTCTTCCAATGATGTCTTCCTGTAGCTCTTCTTATTTCTCAAACTGCTTCTTTAGAGAAGTCTTCCTAATCTGCCAGTCTAAAGCAGCATGCCATCCGCAACCCCTCCCCTACCCCAAGCACTCTATCACATCTCCCCTATTTCCCTCAGGGTGCTGTTTAGATCTGCAACAGCCTCATTGGCTGGTTTGCTCATTTCATTCTGTCTTCCATTGCCAGGTAAATTCCTAAAGGCAGGATCCTATCTGTCTATCAGTCTTATTCAAGTGGATTCCTTGAACAGTACCACAACAGACAGTAAGAGTTTGATAAATACTTGTTGTATGACTATCAAAATACCAGATACAATCTAAATGTCAAACAGGGAGGAATTGTCTCAAAATACTCAGGTACATCTAACAACAGGAAAAAATATTACACAACTGTTTAAAACAATGGTATGAAATGGTATTTGTTGGTAAATGTCCTTCACTAAACAGAGAAAGATAATGAGATCATTAAAATCTAGATATTCTGCTGCTGAACCCCTTTTTAGGAGTGCTTCAAAATGAACAGAAGTTCCTGATCAGACAAAATCTACACTAATCCTATCTAATAAAAGAGTAATATGCAAATTGACCATCACTCCAACACACAAGATGGCTGCCCCCATGTGGACACAAGATGGCCGCCACAAGATGGCCAGCAGGGGAGGGCAGTTGGGAGGGAATAGGCCTGCAAGGGAGGGCAGTTGGGGGCGATCAAGCCTGCAGGGGAGGGCAGTTAGGGGTGACCAGGCTGGCAGAGGAGGGAAGTTGGGGGTGACCGGGCCTGCAGGGAAGGGCAGTTGGGGGGGACCCAGGCTTGCAGGAGAGAGCAGTTAGGGGTGACCAGGCTGGCAGAGGAGGGAAGTTGGGGTCAAACAGGCTGGCAGGGGAGCAGTTAGACATCAATCAGGCTGGCAGGGGAGTGGTTAGAGGCAATCAGGAAGGCAGGCAGGTGAGCAGTTGGGAGCCAGCAGTCCTAGATTGTGAGAGGGATGTCCAACTGCCTGTTTAGGCCTGATCCCACGGGCAGTCGGACATCCCTCGAGGGGTCCCAGATTGGAGAGGGTACTGGCTGGGCTGAGGGACAACCCCCAACCCATGCACGAATTTCGTGCACCGGGCCTCTAGGCTACACTAATAAAAGAGAAACATGCATATTAACCATCACTCAACACGCCACGCCCACCAGCCAATCAGGAGCGAGTATGCAAATTAACCCAACCAAGATGGCGGCTGGCCACATAGCTGGAGCAAGCAGGAGGCTTGGGTTGCCCCGGCAATGGAGGAAGCCAAGCTTCCCACCTGCCCTGGTTGGCCCTGGCCTCCGCTCAAGGCTACAAAGTTTCAATTATAGAAGATAAATAAATTCTAGATACTTGCTTCCAGCCGACCCTGACCTCCACTCAAGGAGGTGCTGAAAAAAAAAAAAAGGAGGGGCTGGGACCTTGGGTCGCTGGGGGGTAATCAGGCCAGGATGGGATGGCAGGGGCCGTTGGGGGTAAGCAGACCAGCGGGTGGCCAGTTGGGGGTAAGCAGGCCATCAGTGGGGGTCAGTTGGAGGTGATCAGGACAGTGGTGGGGGGGAGCAGTTGGGGGTGAGCAGGCCGGCAGGCAGAGTGGTTAGGGGCAATCAGGCAGGCAGGCAGGTGAGCGGCTGGAGCCAGCAGTCCCAGATTGTGAGAGGGATGTCTGACTGCCGGTTTAGGCCCGATCCCTGTAAACCGGCAGTAGGACATCCTTCGAGAGGTCCCAGATTGGAGAGGGTGCAGGCAGGGCTGAGGAACATTCCCCCCCCCATGCACAAATTTCCTGCACCAGGCCACTAGTATTAGATAAGGGAATGTGTGTGTTAGGACCTTTGGTAAATGTGAGAGAACACATTTAAAGAAAGTATAGAACAAATCCAGATGATTTTTAAGAATTTAAGGAACTGCAAACTAATCTATAGTAACAGAAAGCAGACAAGTGCTTGGGAAAGAGCAGGATAAGGAGGGCCAAGAGGCAGGGGTTAAGAAATGGCATGAGGAAACCTTTGGGAGTGACAGATATGGTCAGTATCTTGATTATGGTGATTGTTTCACAGGTGTATACATATGTCTAACTTATCAAAATGTACATTTTAAATGTGTACTTTATTATATATCATTTATACCTCAATAAAGCTGTTTAAAAAGATTTAAATAACTAAGCTGACTGTTAAAAGAAAAACTTCAAAATTTAAAATCATTACATTGATTTATATTAAGTCTCACTCCAAATGTGTGATAATAATTAACTATGGTCCATTTATTTCTATAAATTTAAGATAAAGGATGACTTAACTAATGAAGTTGTTAATAATACTATCTTAAATTTGCTTTAGCTTTCAAATATAAAAATACTTCATGAAAATAAGATAGGAAGGACATTAAGGTTTGAAAAAAAAGAGAGACAAAGTAAAAAACTTAGGCTAGTACATGGCACATGGAAAACATTTGATAAATGTTAGCCCAGCTGCTACTTGTGCTACCACAATTTCTACTACTACTACTACACTTATTGTTATAATCAATAAATTTAGACAACATAAATCCACATTATTTATAATAGCATCATCTAACCTAATCTCATCTCTTGCAAATTCCTTCTGCCTGTGCTATAGCCCAACAAACTAACCAATGTCTTCTTAATGTGCCCTGCTCTTGTATCTCCTTCATCTAACTCTGCATTATGTGTGCTATACTGTTCTCTGCCTTGCCCCCTCCTATTCCCCACCACTATTCCCAATCATCTAGCTGACCCCCAATAGTATTCTAAACCTTCTAGAAAGTCTTCTCTAATGCCCCCAGGATGAATTTAATGTTATTCCTAGATATTCCCCAGCACCTTTAAGTTGCAGCATAGTACCTATCCCATAGTATGATTTATTATGAATTTATTATTTGTCTGTCTTCCCTTATGCTTCTGTGAGCAACTTGAAATCAGGGCTGTGTCATTCCCATGCCTAGTCAGTATGACTACAGAAGGAACAAACTGTATCAAATAAGTTATCTCACTTGTAAATAAACAGTGATCAACTTGAACAAAAAACAGCATACATTCTAAACAGCATTTATTAAAACCAACATAAACCATTACTCTTACAGATTTCATTATCTTGAGCATCAATACCAATTTTTTAAAAGATGGGATATTTGTAACTACCAAGAGTAGATTGACTTTTTCCCCTTCTCCCCCCAAATAAACAGTCATCTTTGTACAAACCCTATTTATTAACTTCTTATTGTGGAAAGAAGTATCAGCTTTAGATTTGAAAAAATTGTTTTAAAATTCCAAATAAAAGTGTTTCTAATCAAGAAGAATCCATTTTTATCCTGAACCATTACTATTGTAGATATATTCTTTCAAAAAGATTATGCTACCAGATGACATTAATAAAGCTCATGTTTTGAGTGTACTTCATTTATACTTGGTAACTTAAACTTTACATTTTAAAAACACAAATTCAATGAAAGGATTTATCTGGATATAAAATTAAAAGAACAGAGATCAATTTGGGGCATTTAAAAAAAATTTTGGTATTTTTTTGTTTTATTGCAGGTTGAGTCTTGCAAATATTCCTCTGTCTACATAACTGTTTTAGAGAACACAGATTACTTCATATTGAAGCTGCTGTTGCCAAACCGCAAGTGTTCTATAATGATTTGGTTATCATTATTCTTTTTGTGTCTGTGCCTATAAAGGAAAGCTTTCAAATCTTAGAAAAGTTTAACCTACAAATCCCTTTATTTGTCCTATGTGGATATTATATGCCAGTCCAAGCTGGTAACTTCAAACTTAGAGGAAAAAAGAGAAATAATATAACCAAAGATGTTTAAGATATGGGCTTTAAAACATACGATACTTTGTTATTCTCATAATAAGAAAATATTTACAATTTAAAATGAATACCACTATGAAAAGAGCATCTCTTCTATTAACGGCTTCAAAAGAGCTATCGTCTTTGAGAAGCTATAATCTTTTAATGCTACAGAGAGGCAAAGCAAAGTATGCTAGCTCTTGCATAGAAAAAAAGTCACAGTTACCACAATTAAAAACACAAAGACAGAATATTATTTTAAAATATAAGGCTTTGTGGTGAAAAATAGCTTCTAGCTAAAGTAGCACTGGTATATCGAGGAAAAATCAATTAAAAGAAATAAAGCTGGATTTAATATAAATTACAGCATAGGATATATATTCAATAATGTTGTAATAATTATGTATGGTGCCAGGTAGGTACTAGAAATATCATATCAGGGAGGGGGTACACTTTGTAAAGTACATAATTGTCTAACTACTATGCTATACACCTGAAACTCAAATAATATTAAATGTAAACTGCAACTGAAATTTTTTTAAAAAAAGAAAAAGAAAGCTATACATTGTTTTTTTAAAAAAAAAAAAAAGCAAGATTTTTGCCTGGCCAGAGTGGCTCAGTGGTTGAGCACTGACCGATGAACCAGGTGGTCACAGTTGAATTCCTGGTCGGGGTATATGCCGGGGTTGCAGGTTTGATCCCCAGTGTGGGGCATGCAGAACGAAGCTGATCAATGATTCTCTCACATCATTGATGTTTCTCTTTCTCTCTCCCTCTCCCTTCCTCTCTGAAATCAATTTTTTAAAAAATATTTTTTAAAAAAAAGATTTTCAAATTTACCCATCTGACTTTTATTCTTTAACAACAAAGTCATAACTGTGGACTAACAAGAAATTTAAAATATACAGAAAGAAAATTTTTCTTAAAGGAATTTTTGTATTTTTATCAAATTTTATGCAATTTCACCCCCCCCTACAAATTTCCCTTTTTTAATCCTGAAGTAAAATTTATACAGTGAATTATCATATTCATCACTAAATTACTTTTAAAAAACAAGTTTCATAAGTACATGATTTACATTATTTATTCTGTTCTTATAAAACTCCAATGACCATAAACAAAAGAAGTATTTTAAAAAGCTATCTATAAATACAACCACTGCTTTTTGTAACCATAAAGATTACATAAGATTACAATTAAATAGGATTATATACCAGTTAACATTGTTTTATCCAGTTAAGAATTTTTTTAAATGGAAGTAATCTTTAAATCGAAAATACCAAAATTCCTTAACCTTGGATTCATGGTAAAAATTAAAATTTAACTAAAAAATTTAAAATTTAAAAACATTGTTATTTGATATAGTATTTTAGATTAATTGATAAAACTAATCTTTAACATTAAGATAGCTTAAATGCAAGTAAGATGCAGATAAAAATCCTTGAATGCTTAAAGAGATAAGAGGATTTTCAGTTAAAGATAATGAATTTGACATGCCCACTTAGCAACTCTCACACCAAAATCCCACTAAAAAATGGTAAAGGTATTTTTAAAATCACAAACCCAATGGAATAAAGATAATGGAAGATAAGACAACAAAAATTCAGGAGCTGTAACACAGACCTAATCTTGAGAAAGTTTTATCCTAAATCAACAGTCAAAATAAATTGTTGAGGGAATGGGAGAAAAAAAAATTGTTGAATTAATGAACATCCAAAGGTTGTTGTGATAATAAAGTGAGTTATTTGAAGATTTTTAAAAATACCTTTACACCGAGCCATAAAGTTAAATGTTAATTATATTTGAAGATTTATAGAATCTCAGACTCAAACTAAAAGGTTCTCTTTGACTGAAGCTAATAATAGATTGGAGTAGCAGTAGCCAGAGAAAGGCAACTCTTGCCAAAGTTAGTGAACTAACACTCACTAACCAAAACTACTATAGAGTTTTATACAGAGCTTTATACCTATAGTTTGATTGTACAAGGAAAAAAATTTCACAATGCACATATCAACATATTATTATGTGCTGCAGTAAGTCAAAAACATTAACTTATACTATAGGACATTACAGCTCATAGGACAAGCATTACAAGAAGCTAAAATGCCACTCATTATGCCAAATATTTAAAATATATTCACTATTCAAAATCATCACAGAATAAACTGTTCTAAAGAACAGTGTTTTCTCCTTCCTCCTAATTTTTTAAAAACTTTTTTAAAGTTAGAAATGTTTCAAAAAATCTATAATAATAAAAGGGTAATATGCTAATTAGACCAGATGTCATTCCAGACATCCTTCCTGACGAAGCCAGGCCTGGAGGGAAGCCAGCCCGGAGGGAAACCAGCCTGGGTCCCGGGTGCCTGCAGGAGGCCGGAAGGAAGCAGCCCAGGTCCTGGGTGCCTGCCGGTGGCTGGAAGAGGGAAGCAGCCCGGGTGCCGGCAGCCAGGAGAAGGAAGGCCTACTCTTGCACGAATTTTCGTGCATCGGGCCTCTAGTCCAGTGGTCAGCAAACTCATTAGTCAACAGAGCCAAATACCAACAGTACAACGATTGAAATTTCTTTTGAGAGCCAAATTTTTTACACTTAAACTTCTTCTAACGCCACTTCTTCAAAATAGAATCGCACAGGCCGTGGTATTTTGTGGAAGAGCCACACTCAAGGGGCCAAAGAGCTGCATGTGGCTCTCGAGCCGCAGTTTGCCGACCACAGCTCTCGTCTATATATAGATCCTATTTTCTTAAAGAAAACATAAAAAGAAAATGCAAAGACTAAGGCAGAAGGCTTTGGCTGTATTTTAACAATTTGATATCACCATGTCATTTTACTTTCTCATTATGAACCTAGTTTCTCTAACCATGCATCCATCCATCCATCCCATCCATCCATAATCTAAAAAGAGTAATACAGACTAAATGATTTTTGTTCTGGTAACTTGGAGGCCTTCCATGCATATTATATGGCTTTCCACTGTTATCAAAAGGTATGGTTGCTGTTACAAATGGCATGAATGTGCAGTTACACCATCATCAGGCCAGGACTACTGAATCAATCTCTCTTCAGCTTACTCTGCTACCAGTCTTTCTCTATTTAAGCCATTACCCACAATTCCTCCAGTATCATCTTCCTGAAATATAAATCTGACCATGATACTCCTCTGCTTACAAACTTTTAGGGCTTCTGACATTAAAGGGTAAAGTCCAAACTCCCTAAGAAGATTCCAAGTCTTTTATAATCTGACCACAGAATACCTGTGCAGTCACTTTTTACCTCCTGCCATCGTTCCTTCTACACCACAGGCTAATGTAGCCACCACTCTTTCAACATGCATACATGCTCCTTCATACCCTGTTGCCTTTGACATGCTATTCCCAGTATTGCCCTTAATCGTTCTAATCAGCTTATCCTTCAAAACATAGTTCAAATGTCACCCCATCCAAGAAGGCCTCCCTCACACTCCAAGGATGACAAAACCGTCACTTTCTGTGCTCTCATAGCACTTTGCTATGGTTCTGTAATAGTGCTTTGTCATAAATTGACCTACAAACATATTCATTTTCTTTATAGCCAATATGAACTGTGATCATCATTATTTCCAGAGCACTTAGTTACTACTTCCTTGAAGGTGGTAAATACTGAATAAATTTTTGTTAACTGAATAAATCCGCGTATAAAGTATTTTAAACTTTGACTTCTATTTAGGACCTTATAACACTGAGCTCCAGGTAGGGCTGTCAGAAACATACTTCCCACCACCCTCACAGTGAAGATTCTTCTTTGATCTCTAGTGCGTAGCAACATGAAAAGAATAAGATTCGCTTTGCTAGCTGCAAAGAAGAGCATTCAGAAACTTTAAATTTGCTCAGTGAAGAGCTAATGTAGAAGCAGAGTACTACAGTAAATAAAGCATGATCTCTTGAGCCGGAAAATTGGGGTTCAAATTCAGGTCACTGAGTGTCCTTGGGCAAATCTCTTAATCTCTTGACAATTTCCCTATCCATAAAACAAGAATGATAACAACAAATATGTCACAGTATAAAGCGAGGCCTCTAGAGTCAGTAAATCCCTTAACCTCTCTGGCAACAATTTTTCTACCTGTTAAAAAAGATTTAAAGAGGATGATAAACTCAAGAGAGATGCAAGGCTTAAATAAGGGCTGACATGTGAAAGTACTGCTTAAATAAAAGCTATCATCAAATGTAAATAGTTTTCATAAACTTTACTAGCTATGGTAAATGTGAAGATTCCAACTAAGAGGAAGGTATAGGGAGGGATGCTAAGGGTAATAAAAGTCAGGCTCCATACCAGCTTATGCTGGCTTCCGTAGTTCTATTCCCAAGTCAACACTGAGAGTTTCAGATAGAAGAAAATATTTTTTGGAGAAATGCTCATTTACTCATAAAATATTTATCGAGCAATGTGTGCCCAGCATTAGCAATGACAGCTCAGGTCCACTGTCCTAAGTAAGTGACTATACTATCTCGAGTATGTGTTCTCATAAAGATGAAGATAGATGAAAAAGTCAGTATTTCTTATCCAAGCTGAAGTATAGAGCCTTATATTCACAGAATAATATTAACTACTAGGGGCCCGGTGCACGAAATTCATGCACTGGGAGGGGGAAGGGGGTCCCTCAGCCCAGCCTGCCCCCTCTCACAGACTGGGAGCCCTCAGGGGATGTCCACAGGGAGCGGGCCTAAGTCGCAGTCTGGCCTCCCTCTGCGGGAGGCGACCGGGCTGATCGGGGAAGGCACCTGCCCCATCACCCCGCTGCTGCAGCCACTGCCAGTCACCGCAGCCACCAAGGTGTTTTCATCAACACAGACTCAAGTCCCTTCACCATGAAAAAATGACAACTTTCTTTAGGCATTTTCAAGATGTGTCTTTCATAGGATATGACATTTATTTTTCTTTTTTCTTTTTATCCTCACCTGAGGATATGTTTCCATTGATTTTTAGAGAGTGTGGAAGAGAGAGGGACAGACAGAGAGAAACATCAATGTGAGAGGGACACTTTGATTGGTTGCCTCCTGCATGAGCCCTGACCTGGGCCCCGGTCAGGGAGGAGCCTGCAACCTAGGTACATGCGCTTGATCAGAATCGAACCTGGACCCTGCGGTCAGCAGGCCAAGGCATTATCCACTGAGCCAAACCGGCTAGGACAGGATATGACATTTCTTAGCCCTCCAGCAGCGGACCTTCATTTTTTCCTCCAGCAGTGTGATGGAAAAACCCTAGATCACCTTTTTGGATTCTTATTACCCAAGTTACCAAGAATATTACCAGTGGCATACAGGGAGCTTAGCCAATGAGTGGTCAGAAAAGGTGTTTCCTCTGCTGCTCACGTGCAGAGGCAGGACTGCTGGCAAGCCGAGGCTGGCACACCTCCCATCTCCAGGCCTGCTCAAGCCTCCACCATGGCTTGGGCAGAGCACCCCCGGCTCCGCTCAGGCCCTGCTCAAACCTCTGCTGTGGCTTGGGCAGAGGCCCCCCGGCTCCACTCCGGCCCTGCTCAAGCCTCTGCCACCCTGCCCCCAGCCACTCAGCACCAAGGCCCGTAGGCCAGCAGTGGACAGGGGTGTTCTGGGACCCCGGCCACTCAGGGCCTACGCACGGGCCTACAGGCTCTGAGCGGCCTGGGTCCCGAGGATGTTCCCAGGACCCAGGCCGCTGGGCGCCTGGGCATGCAAATTAACCCACTATCTTTGTCAGGTTAATTTGCATACTCACTCCTGATTGGCTGGTGGGCATCACGGAGGTACGGTCAATTTGCATCTTTCTCTTTTATTCGTGTAGATTCTACTCCAGGTACATGGAACTTCTGTAACTATTAATAATATGCAGAGATTTAATCTATAAGAATAGGTACATGCTCTAACCAGTTTGGCTCTGGATAGAGCATCAGCCTGAGGACTGAAGGTTCAATTCCGGTCAAGGGTATGTACCTTGGTTGTGGGCACATCCCAGTAGGGGGTGTGCAAGAGGCAGCTGATCGATGTTTCTCTCTCATCGATGTTTCTACCTCTCTATCCCTCCCCCTTCCTCTCTGTAAACAATCAATAAAATATATATTTTTTTAAAAAGAATAGGTACATTTACCTACCACACAAGGTTCACAAGGACTTTTTTTTTAATGAAGCATACTCACCCAAGGCAGGGTATCCAAGGTAAAATCGATCTGCTCCCAACCATCCAAGAAAAAGAGACAGTGCAACAGCCACTTTATATGAATAGCCATTTCTGCATGAAATTAGAACCTGAGTGTCACCTTCAAAATGTAACATTTTAGAAAACAAAACTGCTAGTTATTATTTATTTGTTAATTGGTTCATTCATTCATTCATTCATTCATTCAATTAATGCTTTTCAGATAGCTACTGCATGCCAACAACTATTCCAGGCTATTGGAATATTTTAATGAATAAAAGAGACAAAGATCCCTGCCCCTAAAGAGCTAACAATCTAGTGGCAGCAAACAATAAAAATATTTACAGTAAATCATCTATTAAAAAAGCCATACATGTTATGAAAAAAAATGGAACAGGGTGTGTAGGGAATCCAGAATGCTAGGGATACAAACAGGAGCCATTTAAATAAGGTGATTAGAGGGCTTACGGGGAAGGTGATATTTCAGCAAAGACCTTAGGGAGTTGAGTCAGCCATGTCATGCCTCTGAAGGAAGAGTGTCCCAGACAACACACTGCTATTACAAAGGCGCACACCTTACATGTTTGAGGTCTATTAAGGAGGACAGTGTGGCAGGAGTAGAGGCGGAAAAGGGAAGAATAGAAGACAATGTCAGAGAGGTAATAGAGGGCAAAGAGAGCAGCTCATGCAGGTCCTTGAATACCACTGTAAAGACTGCCTTTTACTCTGAGAGATCATGGAAAACTACTGTAAGGTCCAACCTGAGTAGCTAGTATGACATTCTTAGTTACTGTATTATCTATAACTAGAGGCCCAGTGCATGATTGAATCATGCACGTGTAGGATCCCCTACACGCTTTCGCTTTTCGCGGTGGAGCTGGGTGCCTGTCCGCTGGTGCACCAGGCCTTTCAGAAGCCTCCAGCGGCGGAGGCTTCTGAAAGGCCTGGTGCTGGAGCAGACAGGCACCCAGCTCCCCCACTTTTGATGGTCCGCGGCCGCTGAGGGGGGCTGCCACGGACACCTGGCTACCCTGCCGTTGAGAGGCGCAGCTGGGTGTCCGCGGCAGGCCCCCTCAGCAGCTGCGGATCTGGCCGTTGAGAGGCGCAGGGGGCGGGAGTCCCGCCCCCTGCGCCTCTCAACAGCAGGGTAGCCCCTCTCAGTGGCAGCGGATCCGTGCCTCTCAATGGCCGGATAGGCCACCCCGAGTCCCGCCCCCCAGCCTCCCGCTGCCCAATCGTGGGCATAGCGGAGTGATGGTAATTTACATGTTACTCTATTATTAGATAGGATAATAAAAGCATAATATGCTAATTAGACCGGACGTCCTTCTGTCCTTCCAGACGAAAGCCAGGGCTGCCAGGGAAGCTTGGGTCCCGGGTACCTGCCGGCAGCTGCAAGGAAGCCCAGATCCCCGGTGCCAGAGGGAAGCCAGTGCCAGCAGCCAGGGGAAGGAAGGACTACTCTTGCACAAATTTCGTGCATCGGGCCTCGAGTAGCCTATAATATCTTGGACCAGCACTTAGTAAATTGTCCTTTGGAAAGTTTAAGGTAGAAATACCAATCTATAAATTTCAAAATTGTCTAAACCATATCTAAATACTTTGGAAATAATTCCTTTTAACAATTTTTACTTTACTAATGAGAACTCTTAGAACCCAAGAATCCTAAATGATTGGCTTAGCAAGATAGAATCTAAAGCCCCTCATTAATTCAGTGAAGTAGGGTCAAAAGAAAAAAAAAAGCTCTAATAATAATTTCTAAGTATTCTAATAGAACTTGTAAAGCCAAAAAGTGGTTATTTTTTTTAAATAAATTCAAATAGGTATCATCAAATAGCTGCAACAATGTACAGTTAAAAGGTAAAACTATAGTGCCAGCAATTAATAAAAGTGAATAAAACTAAGTTTTTAGCACAAAGCAAAAATAGAGGAATAAAATGTTAGCTTTACTGAAGCAAAATTAAAAGCAAACTTAAACGTCTTTTAAACAAAGAATATTCCTAACAAAATAAAGCCATTTATCTTAATATCCCAAACTAATATTTGAATTGTTTTACATTACCATTCATCATCCATGCCTATTACAAAAAATGAAACCAAGTTTCAAAATTCCCTTAATATGCAAATAACTTAATAGTTAGCATTCTTTTAATAGCACAAGTACACAGTCCTTTATTTTGAACTCTAGAAATCCCCCAAATTTTGAGAACAGAATTTTTTCCTAACTCATTTGGGTAGCCTAAATGACTGAATTAACATGGCATAAGGCCATTCAGCCTTCATTTATCCAAGTAGTGAACAATAGAGTTTTACTTGGTTGATAAATTGCATTTATAAAACAATATAATATGCCCACTTAAAGTACAAGTTTTCTGATACAAGCAAAACGTTAAAAGTTAAATTAGTAAAGAATTTCCCCCATAAATTAACTCTTTATCTCTTCACTGTATGCAATCAAGATACAACATAAGCAAGTGATTTGAAAATTTAACTTCAGTAAGGTACTTACACGTTTCTGCAAGATATGGGCTTGAAAAAACCAACTTCATGTCCAGTAAAATGTGTTTCATTGCCACTGAAATCTTTACAAGTTATGTTGGGTGCTGGAAAACATTGAACTAAAGGCAGAAAAAGGCAAGAAACCATTTTTTTCTTGTAGGAAAGGTATGATTTATGTGTTGTTTTTTTAAGACTAGCAAAGCACACAAGAGAATATAACATATAGCAAACCACCTCCCAATAGAACATCTGACATGATATTTTAATTTAGATAGGAAAAGCTACATTATAGATAGATAGAGATACATAGATAGATAGATAGATAGATAGATAGCCAGCTAGCCAGCCAGCCAGCCAACCCTGGCTGGTGTAGCTTAGTTAGTTGGAGTGTTGACTCATGCACTGAGACATTGGTTGTGGGTTCAATTCCTGGTCAGGGCACATGCAATTCCTGGTTGTGGTATTACACATATTTTAGAATAGATGGTCCCCAAAATCATTAGGTGAGGGTTTATCCATTTTCAAAACATCTCTAAGAAAATACTGATACAAAAAAGAAAAAAGAGTGATGCATATTTAAAATCCTTACCATACTGTTCTCATACTTAGGATGTACCCAAGTATATATATATTTTTAATATATTTTTTATTTATTTCAGAGGGGGAGGGAGAAATAGAAACATTAATGAGAGATAACCATTGATCAGCCGCCTTCTGCATGCCCCTCACTGGGGATTCAGCTGGAAACCCGGGCATGTGCCCTGACTGGGAATCCAACCATGACCTTCTGGTTCATAGGTAGAAGCTCAACCACTGAGCCACGCCAGCTGGACTACCAATGTATATTTTACAAGTGCATAATGTGGGTGATACAGCTGCTCACTCTACCTTATTGTACTAACAGTCTCATTTCAAGTTCTTTACAAGTAATTAAAAATCTGAAGCAGCACCTTTGCATAACGTAGCTTGGTGAATAAAGGGCATCAAGACAGCTATATAAATTGATTCCAAAGGTTTAAAAAAATGAATGAAACCATAAAACTTCCCAGTTTTATAATTAAAGAGAATAAAATTCTTTTCTAATCCTCTAGCCAGTTCTCCAATTTTAAGTTGTCCCGGAAACTGAATAATGTTATAACTCAAGAAAAAAACACACACACCCCAACACATTAATTACTTTTAGTGATCATTCATTAATCTAGGAAATAATGTTTTAAAACTTATTTTTAAGACATGTTTCTGGAAGTCTTACCATGAGCTGTGTAGTTTGTACAGTTAACTGGTTCTTGTGTAGCATCACTTATTTTTGGATCTTTACAAATATATTTAAGAAAAGTTAAGGAAATGTGAACTCTATTCCAACACAAAACATTACCATCTGTTTAATATCTCATATATACTTATATTTATATTCACATGTAAAGGGAGACTGTTAATTTACCCAGGTCAAAAAAGACAAGCACAAACATATTGTCAGTATCACTAAATAATACCTGAACATTAATTTATTACAGGAAAAGTATATTAACTTAATGTATACTAAAAGCTCTAGCAAAGAAAGCCATCCTTAAAGAACATCAGTTAGGGTTTAAGCACAGAGCACACACACACACACACACACAAAAAGAAAATAAAAATATTTACCAAATTATTGTAAGAAAGCTTTAAGGTTAAAAAAAAAAAATCAGTTTCCAGAGATTTGATGGAACTAATTTATGGGGCCCCAAGTATTGCCATCTACATAAGTTCATGTAACTTGAAAACCCTGTGAGGTAGATTCCCACATTATCATTCCCTCATTACAGAAGCACAAACTGAGGCTCCAAATCTGAGTGACTTCTCCAAAGTCATATGAATGATGGGTTGCAAAATCAGGTTTCCTGACTCCACGCCTAGGGCATGTGCATCAGACTGCAGGGCAGATGGCGTTTTAGGTGGGTCTACATGGTCTCCCCAACAGGATTTTAAGCCTTTTGAAACAGATATAATAATTATATCCTTACAGATATTTAAAACACTTGGGTGCTTTTCTGTTTCCTAAATATTTTATTGACACTATAATGAGACAAGTGAGGAATTCACAAGATGTCTCTGTTTTAAGGTTTTGAATCAGCATTTGAAAACCTCATTTTTATGCCAGGAGTAACAGATATTTTCCAGTTATCATCACCTTATAGTCCTATATGCTCAGCCACTTCTCTCTAGGGTTCAAAAAGCACAACTCTTCGCATTGCCCAATTATTTTCTTTGCGAGAACGGCCCTGACCTTTTTGCCAAGAAAATAACTCAACCTGCTAAGTTAATGATTCTCAAACTTCAACAAAATGGTATTCAGCAAATAAGAGCTGTTCTGCCAAAAAAACAAATAACCACTGCCTCTCCGCAACTTACATAAAAATACTATAGGATAGAATTTTCTTAATTTTAAGATTTTCCCTCCTAAAGTCTTTCCTTTATCTCTGACTTCTGCTATTAATTTTTGTTATGCAATTTGTATCAAAGTATCTAATTTTGTACAAAAGTAGCTATTTTCATTTGAATGCAGCTCCCATTTTATACTGTTCCTCAGTTTATCAGAACTGTTACATCGAAGAGACCCACTCAACCCTTTCAGCCTTAGTTTTCTCTTCGGTCAATAAACAGCTAACACCTATCGTTCCGTCTATGTGCCAGGCATTATTCTAAGTCAGTGGTCCGCAAACTCATTAGTCAACAGAGCCAAATACCAACAGTACGACGATTGAAATTCCTTTTGAGAGCCCAATTTTTTTTAAACTTAAACTTCTTCCAACGCCACTTCTTCAAAACAGACTCGCCCAGGCCGTGGTATTTTGTGGAAGAGCCACACTCAAGGGGCCAAAGAGCCGCCTATGGCTCGCGAGCCGCGCGGTTTTGCCCACCACTGTGAAGTGATGTACCTGCAGTGCTCATTTTATCACAACAGACCTTTACATTGGTCCGTCGTCATCTATATTTTTTCATCATGAGAAAACTTAGCTCACATCATTTGTCCCCCCGCCCCCGGTTACAAAGTGGAGCAGGCATTTGCCCCCTGACAGTCTGGCATCGCAACGGAGTTTGAGAATGATAAAAGGTAATAATAATACATGTGGAGTGAATGAATCATGGGCAGCACACCCCCTGGCTTTGTCGTTGTAAACTACTACTGGTCTCACCCCAAGACGGCAACCTTCCAGGGTAGGCCCTGCCAATCCTTTTATTACTAGTGCCTAGGTTAGGGCCTGGCATACCTCAGGACCTCGGTGTTGGTTGAACAAACCATCCCACCAGTAAAAATAAAATAGCCCTGACCTGTTTGGCTCAGTGGGTAGAGCATTGGCCTGTGGACTGATGGGTCCCAGGTTCGATTCCGGTCAAGGGCAGGTACCTTGGTTGCGGGCACATCCCCAGTAGGAGGTGTGCAGGAGGCAGCTGATCGATGTTTCTAACTCTCTATCCCTCTCCCTTCCTCTCTGTAAAATAAATAAATAAATAAATAAATAAATAAATAAATAAATAAATAAATAAATAAAATAAAATAAAATAAAATAAAATAAAATAAAATAAAATAAAAATAAACAAACAGGTGGGACAGGAGGAAAAGCGCCCACAACCGTAACACAGGGTGGCCAGTTTTTCCCAGCCCTCGTCTCTCCTCGCCGCCCAGCGTCCCCCGGCCCTTAGAGGCCACGGGCCACCGCTCCTGTCAGTACAACCCCAGCCCGCGACCAGCGCCACGACCCACGCGCCGCCCCGCGTCCACCTCTCCCCCACGGGCAGCTCCCCACAGAGGATATTGTCCCACTTTGAGGTCCTCGCACTTCGGCGACTCCTCGCCCCCGGCGGCGGCGGCAGCTCCCCAGGGTCCCGTGGTGACTGACACGCACCACAGGACACCCAGGAGCTGGACAGTCACGGTCTCCAGAGCTGCCGGCCCGGAGGGCCCGGCGGCCGCCATGCTGGGGACCGGCGCGTCCCTCACGCCTTCCGGTTCCGCCTTCGCTGGGCGTGGATGGGAGAGGGGCGGGGGAGGCGGGCTCTTAAAGGGACCTAGCCCTGGCGGCTCGCAGGTTCACCGCTCGGTCGGCCCGCGGACTCAGCTGGGAGCGCGTGGGTTGGCTTTCCAGAGGGGGAAAAAAGGAGAAGGCTTGCCCAACTCCAACCAGCCCACTGCTTACTCCCGGGCTAACCCTGCTCGGACGGTCTGCAAACGTGCCAGCGGAGCCCGGCGGTTTGATAAACGCTTCCCAAACATCTCCGTTAGTCCTGGTTGGATTTGGGTTTGCAGATACCGAACCTGGCTTAAAGGACACCTAATAAGCATGTTGACCTTAGGACGGAGTTGGAATAAAGGTGATGTTTGTCCGATTTCAGAGTCTGTGCTCTTATGACGGTGATAGAATGGCCTCCCTGTTATCCTGGAGAATTGGGGGAAGGCTGCTGCGAACCGTAGTGAAGGACGCTAGCGCACAGCTGGGCATTGCACCCCTCTTTTCCTTAGTGCAAGTTTAGGTGAGGGAAGGGGCCTATGACAGGAGACCAAAGAGATTACCAAACGTTGCAGGTTTTGTTTTTGTTTTGTTTGTTTGTTTGTTTGTTTTTAAAATATATTTTATTGATTTTTTTACAGAGAGGAAGAGAGAGCTAGAAACATCAATGAGAGAGAAACATCGATCAGCTGCCTCCTGCACACCCCCTACTGGGGATGTGCCCACAACCAAGGTACATGCCCTTGACCGGAATCAAACCCAGGACCTTTCAGTCCGCAGGCCGACGCTCTATCCACTGAGCCAAACCGGTTTTGGCTGTTTTGTTTGTTAAGATTTTATTTTTTCACTTAATTTTAAACTCTACATTAAATAACTACAATATTTTAGGAAGTCATTTTGTTTATAGTTGTTTTAATTTAGGATGTTTGTCTGATACTATAGAACAACTATACAGCAGTTCCATTGAAATCCCGGTTCCAGCTTACAGGGCTCTGTCCAATTCCCTAGTGCAGCAGGTTCTTCAACAGAAAAGTGGAATTATTATACCTCCAGAGAGCCATAAGGGATTAGAACTAGATTACAGTTGTTTTTTTAAATAAATGTGCTTCATTGGTAACGAGGATATTTAGGTATCACTGTTTTGTCTAACCCATTGGTCGGCAAACTCTTTAGTCAACAGAGCCAAATATCAACAGTACAACGATTGAAATTTCTTTTGAGAGCCGAAAACCGACTTCTGCGCCTGGGCCACAAAGTTTCGATCGCACTGTACGTGCGCGCCCGCACGTGGTATTTGGTGGAAGAGCCACACTCAAGGGGCCAAAGAGCCGCATGTGGCTCGCGAGCCGCAGTTTGCCCACCACTGGTCTAACCTAATGGCTCCAAAAGCTAAGTGGACATGTGATTCACCAGGGTGCTGTTCAAGATGTAAATTCTTCGGCCTCATCCCTAGAGATTCTGATTTCTGGTTCAAGATAGGGGAACCACTTTTCTAATATAATTCCTTTTACTTGTAGATGAGTTATTAGTTATGCAGACACATTCAGTGGTTTGAAACTAGGAATTGATCTTTGGCTTTTCAGTTGAGCTGGTTGTAATTAGACAAACTGAAAGCAGCAGAAGAGTTGGAGGGGTTTTTCCCCTCTATCCCTTCTTTCTACTTTTTTATACTAAAACTTCTGTAGTGGGGATATCTTTTATACTGACCAAACGTATATGTTTTAAGTGGAAGTTTAATCCTTTTTTCCTAATGTAAAAGTATTTGAATTTGAATGGTGCCTCTTCGTCCACAGTAGCACTGATTTTGAAGAATTGTATTATGCAGCGATTCCCACACTTTATGGAGCATCAGAGTCATCAGGAGGTTTTGTTAAAACACAGAAGGAGCCCTGACCGGGGTGACTCAGTTGGTTGGGTCAGTCATCCAATGCACTGAAAGGTTGCCGGTTTGATTCCCAGTCTAGGCACAGGCCCAAATTGTGGGCTCAATCCCTGGTAGGCAGCGTGCAGGCGGCAGCCAGTCAAAGTTTCACTCTCACATCGTTTCTCTCTCTCTAAAAATCTACTTAAAAATCTTGTAAGAAACCGCACAAAAACAGAAGGATGGGCCCCAAGAGCAGAGTTCCTGAATCTGAAGATGTAGGCTGGGGTAGGATAATTTGCATTTCTAATGACTTCCCAAATGATGCTGATACTATTGCTGGTATTGCTGGTTCAGAGATTACAACTAGACCACACTTGGAGAACCTTGGGATAATGTACTGTATTATGAGAAGTATAATTTTGGAATAGGAGGACATAAAACTATTTCAATAATATTTTAGTATTATAACTATATTCAAAATGTTTGCTAAGCCAATTTTGCAGCATTACTGTGCTATTTTTATATATATATATATCTCCTTCCTTGGCCCTGTGCTGTCCAGGCAAATGCCACCCATAATAAGCCTTCTATTCTCTTTAGCCAATAGACTGCTCAATAATTATGATACATTATTTCTAATTTACTTTTAAAGCTTTATTTGAAATACAAGCATGTAAATTGGCTTTCAGTTATGTATTCATAAAGAATAGGTGGTCACTTGAGCCTGGGCAACTAAGCAGCACAATACCTAGCTCTTCTCAATAGGAGTTAGGACTGCACCCCCTTACTCTGTTAAACAGGGGTCCAGTGGCTGTCTCAGTGATGGCTACTTCTCTGGCACCCACTAAGATCCAGTGACAAAAGTGTCACCTTTTCCAAGAATCGGTGAGAAAAGCTGGTGTCCTATAAAAGGTGTTTTTTATGGGCTATGGAACACCACCAGGATCCTCCCCATTCTCCCCCGCCAAGGTCAGGGAAGACAGGAGGCAGCATTAAACTTTTTGTACATTTACAACCCCACCTTGTGAGTCCATGCTCTCTCTAGGAACCAACTGGTTTGGAGGAAAAACAAGTAACTTCTAGTTCTACTCCTGAACCTAGAAGTCAAATTCTTAAGAAGATGGCTATTTTAAAAGTAGAACATTAATGCTTAAAAGTTTAAGTAATAGGAAATTTGAAATGTACTAGTGTAATGATTAAACTTTAAAAAATTTTCGGTATGGTCAAACTAAGATTAGAATGGATAACCAAGTCACTTGCATTGTTTTTATGTGTGTATTTGTGAACACTCACCAGATCTTTTAAGTCTTTTGTCATTTGCAGGCAGTTGCTATTTTACTCTGATGCTTTTGCAAAAGTGTTTCTGCAAAGATGGTTTCATCTTCAGAGAAATTCATGGAGAGGACTCTGACACTCTAAAATACAGGGTTCTAGTAAACTTTCAGATCATACCATTAAACTGGGTGAAGATTTGCAGAATTCTAAAACAAAACAAAAAAAACTGGATTCATAAAACTGCTAACAAAAAGATCAAGATCAATAAGAATTAATAACATGGGACTGAATGAAGTGATTATAATTTAATGACATCTTAGAAATATTACTTTTAAAAATCTGTTTTCCAAATCTTAAGATCCCTCCCCCGCCCCCAAGCTAACTATGACCTATAGCAGTTTGGAAAATTATACCTTTGTAAGCAGACTTGAAACATTTACCTTTCCTTCCAGAAAGGTAACTTTCCCACGCTTACTTTAGCGCCTTCCTATCTCACAATGTGAGAGGCCAAGCATCACTACAATAGTTATTGTTTTCTTTTTTCCCTTAATTTCTGCCTGGACAGATAACGTGACATTGGGCATCACCTTCAAACCTACTTCATAGGTCAAAATGTGCAACTGGTTACACACGTAGTCAAGAATCTTCAACGCCTAGTGATGCCAACCCCAGTATAGGTGCCAGATTTAGAAAAAACACTTTTTTCTTTAAGCAGGTATTGCAATGAATAAGTACTTGATTAAAAACTCATCAAAAACCTTAAAGAAGATTTTCTGGTGTTACCGCCAAAGCAATAGCCAACCAGGACAAATCTTTAAATTCCCTTGTGCAAGTTATATTAGACAATAGGATTGCTCTTGACCACATCCTAAGTAAACAAGTTGAGGTTTGCTCTGTTCTTAATACCTCTTATACTTAGATAAAACACTTCTGGTAAAATAGGGATGGAACTTGATAAAATCTGAGCACAAGCCAAATGATTAAATATAGTGCCCACTGACACTTCATGGTTTTCTAATACCTTCAGCTGACTGCCCTCAAGTATTGCCTCCTGGTTCAGATTTATTCTTCAAATTGGACTTAACGTTTTGTTTTTTATTATAGGAATTTTTTGCTGTACAAAACTTTGTTTGTTTTACATAGCTCAATGTTATAAAGATAATGTTCTGACAATTGTTGCTCAACATTTTGAGATGATCACTAAGGCTTAGGAGACTTCATATGAGAAACCTCAAAAAGCTACAGAAGATGTTTGCCTTTAAGGGCTTCCTCTGTTCTGATGCTCCTGTTGCTCAAATGTTGCCTAAGGCTCCTAAAACACCACTTTCGCTCCTTTGTGGGACAGACATAACAGGAAGGAGCCTTCCCACCACTGGAGGACCAACAATGCTTTTAATAACTGACTATTGTTGCTTTCCAATGATTGTTCAGCAATGCTTTAAGGAAAGATCTCATTCAAAAGGGGAAATACAAAATGTAATATAAAGAAAGTCAATTTAAAATGGAGTCAGAGTTGCCGTCCAGAGGAACTACCTTGCATGTCTTATTTCTCAAACCCTTGGAATGTTAAAACTGGGCAAAATAATCTTTGGACTGAGCCTACAGCGGCACTGCATTCCAAACGACTGCATGTAAAGCTAGGAAAGCAGACATTATGACTATTGGATTGAAAATGAAAAACATTCTTTAGGATATATCACTTTGTATTCTTCACGTATAAAAATCCCTTCCTCCTATTGACATAATTGTTCCTTTTCCCCTTCTCATAAGTATCCCTTGCCTTCACCTCCTAATTGGGACACTATTGGGGTTCTGTCTGAATCAGTGCTTCCAAAATAGCTATTCTTTCCAGCTGGTGTGGCTCAGTGGTTGAGCGTCAACCTATGAAGCAGGAGGTCACAGTTCAATTCCTGGTCAGGACATATGCCCAGGTTTGCGGGCTCACTCCCCAGTGTGGAGTGTGCAGGAAGCCGCCAATAATAGATGATTCTCTCTCATCATTGATGTTTCTATATTTCTCTCCTTCTCCCTTCCTCTCTGAAATCAATAACATATATATGTGTGTGTATGTATGTGTTTGTGTGTGTGTGTGTGTGTGTGTGTGTGTGTATATATATATATATTAAAAGCCCAGCGACCAAACGGCAGAATGAACAGAACGACTGGTCAACCAGTTGCTATGATGCATACTGACCACCAGGGGGCAGATGCTCAATGCAGGAGCTGTCCCCTGGTGATCAGTGCACTACCACAGTGGGAGCGCCGCTCAGCTGACCAGGATGAGCTACTGTTCCAGCTGTGAACTCCAGACCAACAGGCAGGAACCCGGGCTGCAATCTATCGATCTATCTTCACCTCCTCACACCAGGCTCCTCCTCCTCACTTCCTGCTGCCTCCTCCAGACACCTGCAGGCCACACAGCACCATGCTGGGCTCGCAGAGCTGACCCCGGAGGCTGGGAGGCAGGTTCATGGCCACAGCGGGACTAAGGCCTACTCTGCCACCTCTCAGCACTATTGTCCCTGGGCCCAGCCCCGATTGGGTCCCCTGGAGAGGCAAGTGCTCCGGCTCCATGGAAGATGCCAGACCAGGGAGCAGCCGCTCAGAGGGCGGGTCCACAGCCACTTGGCTGACCTGGATGAGCAGTGCTCCCACAGTGGGCGATCCCTGTAGTCCACGCCCCCACCAGTGAATGAATATATATATATATATATATATATATATATATATATATATATATATACAAAATAGCTATTCTTTTGACTCTCAAATAAATGCTTGTTGCCTCTCACTTTGTTTTTTTATTTTTAGGTTATTGTGCTATACATCATTTTGCTGCAGTTCTAAGAACCTATCTATGTTGTTTAGTAAGGATTTACTGTACTTTCCTGCTCACTGTAGGAATATTGCTGATCTTTGTATTTGTGTCATTTTTCATTTGGATTGTGAACAATTAACTATTTGGAAATGCTTATGCTTTAGTGATCAATCTGGTTACAAAATCTATTTTTATGGTTCTAAAGTTTATCTTCATTCTCTTTTACAATGTATATACTGAAAAGAACAAGAATCTCCCCATGAAAGTAAAGAAACAACACAAAAAGTTTGACTCTTGAACTAATGCTATATTTAAAAAAATTAACTTTCTCTTCTTACTGCTCCTTAATCTATTTTCTCATGGCTTAGTAAAATATATTACTTATTTGCAAGCATAGTCTCTTATCACATGACTAGAGGCCCGATGCACGAAATTTGTGCAAGAGTAGGCCTTCCTCTCCCCCCCCCCCCCCCCCAGCTGCCGGCATTGGCTTCCCTCTGGCACCCAGGACCCGGGCTTCCCTTGCAGCCCCAGCTTAGTCCGGAAGGATGTCCAGTCTAATTAGCATATTATGCTTTTATTATTATAGATTATTCCATTGTCTAATTTTAGTAAGAAAGTTCCTAAGTCTCAATTCTAGACATGTTTTCAATGCCCAATTTCTTTGTCTTAAAAATGATATAGAATCCTATGCAAATTCTGTAGAAAGCTAAGACAAGAATAGCACAGCCCAACATGGAAATGACTGTGTAGCAACATTAGGAAAGAGGATTACCAGTGATGCCTGAAGCAAGCTTCCTCTGAATTCCAGGGCTCTGCACAGTGGGTCTTTCCATTCCTCAGATTCCAGCATGAACCTAATGACATTAACAGATAGTTTTTGCCCATAACTTTCTGAGGAAACCAACCTGACTCCTGTTTCCATGAAGAGATACAAGATTAATCTAACTGTGATGGCGAGAAACATTTAGAAATACAAGCTTAATCTAACTGTGATGGACAACATTTTTCCTCTGGTGATAAGTTTATAATATCAGGACTTTGGTAGATCTTTATTATAGTTGTCTGCACATTTTGAATTCTACTATATTAATGCTGTTGTTTCTCAAGTATTTCTGATTGTCCTCTCTTTGGTGCACTGATCTAGCTGCCTGATCTTCAATTAAATGCACTCATCACTTAATAAGGCCTACTCTATACCAAGTATATTTCATCTTGAATGTCAAATGTAGGATCTAAACTGACTTTATCAGAGTCCTGCTTCTCAAACAACAACAACAAGAAACCAACAAAATAAGTTGGCTTTTCTAAGTTTCACTACCAATATCTTTTTATCAGATTCAAAACTTAGAATTAGGTTCTTATACTTCAGTTTTCTCCTTGTTCTTCTTTAATCTCTTTATCTACTCAGTAAGCAACTGATATTTTTAAGTGTTCATTTTTTTATCCTAGATTTTCACCTTATTTTAGGTGAGCCTTATTTCCTGTGCACCTTGCTATAATGACTTCCCTCCTCTTTTGATTTGAGGCTCTCTCTTCAACTTTGTCAATTCATTTTTTCACACTTCTTCCAGATTAATCTTTCAGTATTAAAAACTATATCATTCAAAATCCTCTTTAAGCTTCCTGGTATTTACCCGAAGGAATTGAAAATGTATGTCCTGCAGACAGATGTTTATAGCAGCTTTATTCAGCATTCCCTAAACTTGGAAGCAACTAAGATGTTCTTCAGCAGCTGAACAGATATGTTAACTGTGGCACATCCAGATAATGGACTATTATTCAGTGCTAAAAGAAATGAGCTATCAGGCCACGAGAAAACGTGGAGAAATCTTAAGTGCATTTACTAAAGAGGCAATCTTAAAAGGCTATATTCTGTAGGATTCCAACTATCTGACATTCTGGAAAGGTAAAAGTATGGAGACAATAAAAAGATCAGTGGTTGTCAGGAGTTGGGGTGGGAGTTATTAATAGTCTGAGTACAGAGGATTTTTAGAGCTGTGAATATATATCATTACTAGAGGCCTGGTGCACAAAATTTGTGCACTTGGGGGGGAGGGTACCTCAGCCTGGATTGTGAGAGGGCGCAGGCCAAGGAAGGTGGCCATCTGGTGAGGGATCGCAAGAGGGCTCCAGGGCATGTCCAGCCCATCTTGCTCAGTCCTGATCAGCCAGACCCCAGCAGCAAGCTAACCTACCGGTTGGAGCATCTGACCCCTGGTGGTCAGTGCATGTCATAGCAAGCGGTTGAGCAACCTTAGCATATAATTAGCATATTACGCTTTGATTGGTCGAACGGATGGCCAGATGACCAGACACTTAGCATGTGAAACTTTTATTATATATATCATTATACATTTGTCTGAACCCATAGCATATACAACACCAAGAATGAGCCATAATGTGAACTATGGACTTTGAGTGATTATGATGTACCAATGTAGGTTCAATTTTAACAGATGTTGATAAAGGGAGAGACTGAATGTGTGAGAGCAGAGGATATATGGGAAATCTCTGTACCTTCCTCTCAAGTTTGCCGTGCCCCCATAACTGCTCTAAAATTTCTAATAAATAAATAAACAAATAAATAAGTAAATAAATACCAATTGTTAAATAGTAAAAAAAAAAAAAAAAAAAAATCCTATTAAAAAACTTTTAGTGGACCCTAACCGGTTTGGCTCAGTGGATAGAGCTTGGGCCTGCTGACTGAAAGGTCCCAGGTTCGATTCCGGTCAAGGGCATGTACCTTGGTTGTGGGCACATCCCCAGGAGGAGGTGTGCAGGAGGCAGCTAATCGATGTTTCTCTCCCATCGATGTTTCTAACTCTTTATCCCTCTCCCTTCCTCTCCTTAGAGATGAAGGATCTATTCTTACAACCTGAAGTTTCTGTAGTCATTTCAGGTTCTCCACCATCTGCCTCCTTTTATTTATTGCTACTCTTGGCTGTCTCCTTAGTGTCACCAGTATATGTCATGTTCACTCCCATCTATGTGCTGCTTTACTGAGTACTTTCTAGTTGTCAGGTATAGGCAATACATATATTCATTTAACCTTCACAACTCCCATATAAAGTAAGCATTCTTTATTTCACTAATGAGAATTAGAAGGGTTAAGTAACTTGCCAGAGTCACTTATTTTAGAAAATGGTAGAGGGAGGATTCAAGCTCAGAATTATATATATTGATTTCAGAGAGGAAGGGAGAGGAGAGAAAGAAACATCAGTGATGAGAGTGAATCTCTGATCAGCTGCCTCCTATTCGCCCCACACTGGGGATTAAGCCCGTAACCTGGGCATGTGCCCTCCTGGTTCATAGGTGGATGCTCAACCACTGAGCCATGCTGGCCAGCCAAGCTCAGATCTTTTAGCTTTAGAGGTGTGTTCTTAAAAGTTTGTTTACCTTCTTCATTCTATGAATAAGACCCTCAAGAGTTTTCAGAGATAAAACAAACAAAAACACCTCTGTGCCAGAAAATGTTTGCCACAGAATGAGCTCCTTGAAAAATGTATTGAATCCATTTTAAAAAATTTTAAATTTCGGGTAAGAGCCAAGGGAAAGCTCATATAAAATAAACAACACAAAAATGTGGGGGGAAAATAAAATTAAATGTGGTGGAGGATGGGTGTCTTCTCACCTTCTCCTAGAGGTGAAATCTGAGTCTAGCCAGGGGGAAGGGCAGGGCTGGCAGAACATTCCAGGCGTGGGAAAGGGAATGAGTAACCAACAGAGAAGCCATGAGTGGTGATTCCAAGGACATGGAATAGACCTGATTGGCCAGAGAAAGAGCTTGGGAGAGGTCACGTGGGAAATTAGGTTGAAAAATCAGCAAGAAGGGAAGAACTTAAGATAGCCTTGGGCCCTCAGGAAGGGAGTTTGAACTTTGTTTCACAGTCAATTCAAAGTCACATTATTTTTTTGAGAAAGGGAGTGTTTATCACCAAATGTTAGAGACTAGACCCACCTATTTGCAAGATGATCCTTTGAGATCTTTGCTCTCCACCTGTATGCTGTCTCCACACCCCACCTCACCCCCCAACTTGGGAAGCATTTCCTTTGCCATTTGCCTTAAGCAAATCCCATGCACCTGTTAAACCTGTTCAAGTCCTAACGGATGCTTTCAACAGCATAATTGATCTCTTTACTCTCTGAAAGTTCTCGCTTCATTCTATATGGTAATTTAAGTTATTGTGTAAGTTTATTTCCCTCAATAGTTTGTTAGTTCCTAAGAAGTAGGGACCATGCTGAAACTGTGTATCTTTTTCAATCCAGGTCTAACGAGCGATATTTTTCTTTAAAATCAGCAAAATAACAATAACACTATAAAGTTCCAAATGCATGATCTTACAACAGACGACCTTTTGTTGCAATTGTTTTGTATATAGGCTGTATATCCCTTGAAGTCAGATATTCCATTTTTAACATTTTACAGTCAACCACAGTATTTAACAAATACTGCCTTTATTCAATGAATACATTCCTGAAGATCGATTCTCTTTATTTAACAATGTGTACTGCATTACATAAAGGGCCCAGCATCAAAATTCTCAAGTTAGTTACATTAAAGAGAGTGAAATAGTGCCACGCTAGGTTTTACACAGATCTTTCTCCAAGTCGAGTTAGGATACCAAGAATAAAAATGTTAAAATGAATAGCGAGATCAACCCTGGACTCAAGAGTCAGAAGATCCCCTCGGACCCCAAACTTTGGGCAAATCACTGAGTATCAGGTGCGCAGTTTCTTCATGTAGTAAATGAAGTCATGTGTGAGCTAGCGAGTGCCCAGCATATTGCAGGCAAGTACTGCTAGATTCGTTTCTTTGCTTTTCTCAACTAAATGGGTGTGCGGAAATAACCCCGTTACACTTAGAATGTTATATTGGGTCCATGGATATAGAAAACCCAGGGAGGGATGATAGAACGCGAAAGGAAAGGGAACACGAGGGACTAGGCGCATTTTACCAGATCCTTTCCCCAATGTCCTCCTTGAAGCTCCTGGATCTTGGGTCTCCCTTCGGCTCAGCCCTCCTGGGACACCAGTCCTGCGACCTCCCCAGTCCCTTAGTGCCTGCAGCCCCCAGCTCTTGGCGTCTCCTCTGCCCACTGGGCCCCAGACCCCACCTTCCTCAGACCCTTTGGGCCTCCCTCGTCCATCGAACTTTACCTGCAGAAAGCAGAGAAGCCAAGCGCCCCCTCCCCAGAGCCGGCCTCCCGCCGCCCGGGGCTCCCCGGCCAGCGCCACCCCGGCGCCCCGCCCTGGGCGGGGAGGTCGGGGAGGGGAGGGCCCGCAGGTGAGGCGGTCGCCCTGGCTCTCACTTCCGCCCAGGTGAGGGAGGGCCGACGCCGCGCCCGCCTGCTCGTCCGCCCGCTCGGCTCCCACCCGCGTCTCAGCCGGACCAGGTAAATCTGGGGTCCCGGCTGCGTGGGCGCGCGGGGTCCCTGCGCCTCCAGATCGGCCGGGGGCCCCTCCTGGGAGCCGCCCGCCCCCTGCTGCCCGCGCGCCCTCTGCCCGCCTCCCGGAGGAGCTGGCACGGGAGACGGAGGGCGCCGCGGGGCTGGCCGGGCCCGCGGAGGGTGCGGGGCGCGGTCCTCCCGAGTCGGCCCGGGTGACCCCACCGCGGCCCCCGCCCCCCCCCCCCGCCCCCCCCCGGGCCAGGGCTTGCCCAGGCCGCCCGCCGCTGACCCGCCCGCCTCGGCAGGCCCTGGCGGCCCTCAAATCTCGGCCACTTCTTTCCGGGAGTGGCAGGGATCCAATTGTGCACCCAGATCGGTGCCTGCGCGGTGCCCCCAGAGCCGGGCGGAATCTTCCCTCCACCAGCGACGACGGGGAAAGGGAACAGGTGGTGGCCTGCCTCGGGGGCCCGGACCAGGAGGGGTGCCCAGACTCCAGCGCGGGGGCGACTTGGCTCCTGTCTGGGCGCCTGGTGGTCGCGTAGCCGAGTTCCCAGGCCGGCGATCCGGCCTGGGCTCTGCTAGCCTCACGTTACGGACGGGGAGGACCTGGCGGAAAGCGCTCTGGCCTCCAGCCTTTGGGGTAAATTGCTGGATTCCTGCTTTAAGGCCCGCTTATTGTCAGATCCTTCCCCGCCCCCTCCCCAGCTCCCCGGGCCCCGGCACACCTAGCGGGCCGATTACTCCCCCCCCTGGAGTGTTCCCTTGGCACTTTGTCACAGCTCCAGATGGCTCTTGTCACTTGGGATTGGAATTCGTTGTTGACTCGTTTGTCTTCGCGATTGAGAGGGTGCGCCTTTCAGGCCTTATTTCTCCGGGGTGCTTCTCGGCTGCTTTTGGAGTGTGGCCTTGGATAGGTGCACAACACGCAAGTGTTTGGTAAATGAATGAAGAAGCCTTCCGGAGAGCTAGAAGAGAAAGAAGTCAGTTAACACCCAGGATGGGTGTTCGGAGCACATTCTAGGCTGTCTAAGCCCCTATTGGCTACCAATTCATTTGCACACATCTTTTTTTTAAAGGAAAGCCAGGGAGGAGTTGGGAGTAAAAACTCAAATGCGTTCATGTGCCCCGTCAGGAAAAAGTTAGGCGAGATCGTGACTTTTAGCTAAAATGAGCTTCATGTTTCTAGGCCCTAATGGCCTTTATGAGGATTATCAGAAATTTAAAATAATTGGAAAGTTAATAGCGTAGCTGGAAGGTACTTTATGGGTAGAATTTGTAAACTGAGTTCTGAAGGAATTTGCCCTTGTTAATTGAGATCCTATTAAAGGTCCCATAAGATGAGCAGAATAATAGCTTTGCTTAAAGTTGAAAAGAAATTGTTTTAAGCCCTCATCTGTGTTTAAGGATGCCTTAATAAGTTGAAGTCATATATTAATATTTTTATAACCGTAAAGCTAACATAGATTCATTGCAGAAAAATTGGAGAGAATTTTCAGAAAAGGAACTAAAAGCACACAAAAATCCCACCTACCATTGAAAATAACCACTAATAAAATTATGGTATATGGTCTTTCAGTGAGTATTCTTAAAAGGAAAAATCTGTAATTTTCCTGTAGTGAGTTCACTTTTAGAACCCTGTGATGTGAGACAGTGGTTCAGAATTCAGTAATCCTTGTAATTGCATTTTTACTTAAAAGCATTTAATAATTATCCTTAAGCTAAATAACTAAGCAGTTTGAATGTACTTGCTTTGTTAAAGTTTAACAAAAAAGCATTAGGTTGGGGAAGTCAAAATGGGGTTTAATTGGTTTACTTAAGACTTTGCCCACCTTGGTAGTAGAGTACATTTTTTTGAGAAACAGGGCTGTTCCACCATAACATTTGGGATTGCTGGACTGACCATTGCTATGTGTGTTGTGTGTTTTTTGTGTGTGTGTTTTTTTTTCACGCTCACGTGTTTTTTGTTTAGATTTGAATGCCTTTTTTAAAGCTCTGACTTTAGATTCTTGTGCAAATGGAGAGAGATTTAGAGCCTGTCAAAACCCTTTCTTCAGTCATGGGGGAGATCTTTGCTGAAGAAGTAGAGCCCACTTATGTTTTGCGTTTGTACAGCTGTGCAGCCTGTGGAGTTTGGGGAATGGAATTGGGTCCCCTTACCAGTATAACGCTTGGCAAGTCACTTGACTCTGGTCTTCTGTTTTCCCATTTGTAAATGATCCACCTCACTGAGTTTTGGGGAGGTTGAAATGAAACGAAAGAATATGTCTTGTAAACTATAAGCGACTATTCTCCCACGTTTTGCTTCGCCACTAGGGTGTTTAATTTTGATGAAATTATGGAGTTGTGTTATTTTTATTGAGAAGAACTCAAGTTTGTGAGTGTCTCACTCTGATAGTTATTTTGATAAAAGGAATAGAGGTCATATTAGCCAATAAAAGTCTTTGCTAAAAACACTGTACAGGGATCTTTCTGAAAAGGCATAGGTTAAAACGGCACTGTCGACAGGGCCAGCTCCTTGTACGTGTGACTGTCTATTAGGCACTTGCAATAGGCCTCAGTGGGATTGAGATGTGCCATCAATGTAAAATACACATCAGGTTTTGAAGATTTAGTGTAAAAAAAAAAGTCTAAAGCACCTAATTATTTTTAATATTATTTACATATATTGAAATGTAATTTGTATAGCTTGGGTTACATAAAATATATTATTAAAATTCATTTTACTTGTTTCTTTTTCATGTGGCTATGAGATAATTTGTAATGTGGCTCACATTATTTTTGCATTGAATAGCACTGGGTTAGGATTCAGTATGAGTATGTTTATCCTTAAGAGATTTTAGTTTACTCGGGCACTTACATTCCTATTTATAAACTGATTTTTTAAAACTCCCACGTTATAGGCCTCCCTATGCCCCCCTCCCTTGTATTCATTGCATTGGTGAAATTTTTTGCTGCTTAGTCTTCTGTCAAAAATCATTATTGATTACAGAGCCAAATCTTAGCTAAAATGATTTAATTATTACCCTGGCTAGTGTGACTGGAAGGTTGTGGGTTCCATTCCCGGTCAAGGTCCATACCTAGTTTCAGGTTCAATCCCGGTAGGGTACCTATGGGAGGCAACTGAGCCATGTATCTCTCTCACATCTATGTCTCTCTCTCTCCCTCTCTCTCTCTTCCTCCCACCTTTTCTCCCTTCCTCCTTCCCTCTGTAAAATCAATTTTTAAAAAAGTAAAATAATTTATTAGCTTTTATGAAGGCCCCAAAATAACTTCAATAATTTTGATTATAAAGAGATGTTAATAATAATAGTAGCTACCATTTATAGAATGTGTATTGTGTACCAGGCCAAATGCTTTATACTGTCTTATTTAGTCCTTTCAACTGTAAATATTTAGTAATTTTCATTAACTCTATTTTACAAATGAGGAAATTGAGGCGTAGGGAGATTTAAACAATTGGCCACAAGAACCACAGAGCTAGTTTCAAGAGTAGATTCCAGGTCTCTATGATTTCTGAGCTTATAGGCTATCCAGTCTCCCATATTTCAAGAACTGTTTTGGGTAAACGAGAAAAAAATTGATTCTTGAAATAGATATTTAGTTCTAATCCTGTTTTTGTGTTAGCGGTCAATAGGAAACAGTCTAAATGCCCACCAACAGGAAATTGGATGAATAAATCATGTATTCCTATAGCGGAAAACTATTTAGTAATTACAATGAATGAAGAGGAGCTGTATATATCATCATGACAAAATCTTTAAAAATATAAAGTTGAGCTAAAAAGGCAAATTGCTGAAGGATAACTAGACAATATAATTACCAGTTATATAGTTTAGTACCTGCCAAACAATACTATTGTAAACAAAGACAGTGTGCATTTTAAGAATTTCAGATTTGAATTCTCTCCATATTGATTGTACTCATTTATCAAACTGCCTTATGATTTTAAAAAAAAGTTAGTGAAATCTCTGTGCGATAATCATTCTCCAATGTTGGTCTTACTTCTAAAAAAAACCCCACAAACAAACAAAACCAAAGTCTTGTCCTTTGCTTTGGTGCTCTGTGCACCTTGCCTGGTTGGTGTACAGGTCCTGGTTTGAAGCCCTTCAGGTAAAGGCCAGTTTTCATTTAGCTTTAGTCTCTAATTCATGGGTGTAGCTTTGATAATAGGGACTGGGTAGGGCTTCTGTCTTGAGAAAGAAGGTTTCCTTTGGAATTATTTTCTGGAGCTTCTACTGAAGCTCCAGGACAGAGTATGGTAGGAAGGGGTTGAGTTAAGTGGATGTTGAACATCAGGTTGACAAACCTTCTGTTTGTATTGAAAACTTGAACTCTCTGATTCTCACTTTTAAAGTAGTTATCTGCTGAAAAAGTCAATAACAGTTGACCTTCCCTCTCTCCCAAGGTGAAATTTACTCCCATCAGTGACATCTCTGCTGTATTTCTCTGTTATTACCTCTTTCAAAGTACGTTCCCCCTGGTTTTTGGAAATTGTAGGAAGTTTTCTGCATTTTCAGAATGGAGATGATAATACATTGTTCAGAAGATAAATTAGATGTTGTACACAGTGACTTTGTATTGTGCATTATAGGCACCAGAAAACTAGTTCCTTGGTTTAGTGACAGATAAAATCTTTTTTTTTTTTTTTTGGGGGGGGGGGCGGGGGGAAGGCCAGGAGGAGGAAGGAGGGTGAACATTGATGAGAAGAGTATCTAAAGCCTAGTTTGGCCTATTTCACAATTTTCTAGGATTGTTTTGAGTATTACAAGCATGCCCAAAATGACATGACCATATTTCTGTAGATAAGTTAAGGGCACACAGTATGTGGTGTGGGAGAATTGAACAGAATATTTGAGGTGGAAACTAATCATTAGTGAAGATTATGAATTCGTTGGTCTTTTCAATGAGGGACTGGCTTCATGATCAGAAGTTCATGTGTGTGAAAATTGTCCGTATTATTATTTTTTTGTCAATCATTGGAGAAAATTGCCACCAATAGGAATACAAAAGCACATGATAAAAACAGTTTCACTTAGTTCATTCAAAGTGGCAAGTTATAGGCAGAATATTGATATGCATTGATTAACTTTGAATAGTTCAATGAGAAAATTAGTATTTAGCCAACTGAACTCTTCTAAAGAACTGACTCAATTTTCAGTCCTGATTTCCAGTGTAACATGGTATCTTTCTGCTTCAATTTCAACATATCCTGAATATCCGTCATTAAGTGGACTTAAAAATTGTGTATGGCTTAAGCATATGGCCCCAAAATAACAGAATCGTTCTGGAATTTATATGTTTCTGAAAGTCCAGGAATACAGTATAGTGTTTTGGTAGCAGCCAAAAACAGTATAATTTTATATCCAAGAGGTTCAGAAAAGGCCTTATCACGTGGTAGGGACACAGGCTAGGATATCTGTCTTGAATCTGCATGAGTGTGGCATCGGTTGTGTTTATTTGTAGTTAAAGTGAAGAGCCACCATTTCTCTTTGGCTAAGAGAGTTTGTTTTTCATTTAATGTTGAGCTTTGAGGACAGTGGCATGATGATTAGACACAACCTGAGCTTTGCACTCCAAAGGAAGCATTTAGAAACTCAAAGTTGTTGGTAAACTTCCATTTTTGAGTATCTTTTGAAATCATGACTTTATTTACATTTAATAGTTTTTAGTTTGTTCAAAATCCCTGGCTCCCTTGAGCTCTGGTGAATTCCCATTGCAGAGTTATATGCAATCTAATTGTGGTCAGCCCAATTCCCATCTGCCGTTAGAGGCTGAATACTTGTACTTTCTCAAATAGCCAGTTATCTTTTTCTCCCAAATTTTAAAGATAAAAGCATAAGGCAAGCATGTCAAACACGGGCCACATGCCTTGTTTATTTGGCCTGTGTTAGCCTTTGAGTTTGACATGCTTGGCATAAGATGTCTTGTTAAGTTCGAGATAGAAGTATAAAAGATCTTGGGGAGTTACATTCTTGTCTGCTATTGGGAGTCTAAAAAGTGTGTTTCTCAGGGTACTTGCTTTAAATTCTTGAACTGAGGAGGTTAATAAATCTTTTCAATAGTTTCCTCCACTTAGAAATTTAAATCACATTAAATTTTATCTATGCATCAGCTTTCTTTTTTTCCCCCCAAATATTCAATTAATTGGTAATGGCTAAGGGCTGGGTACTTTTTTTTTAAAAAAGCCACAATATTATAATAATTTCTTTCAGTCAAATCCTACAGTGAACCAGACATGAAAAATTCATGGTACAAACTCTCTTGATCAATACGGAATAGAAGCTGCTGAGCTTAATGAACCACATATTCTCTGGAGGCTGTACAACTATGAAGACAGTGGCATTTTAATGTTTAGATTATGACTATTGTAGGTAGCCTATCTGTGACAAGTTAGAGTCAGCTTTGCCATGTTTAAGCAAATTTGAAATTTCTTACTATAAGCACTGTTGGTTTCTCAAGCCTAGCCAAATAGGTCTGTTAGGGTCAACAAAGCAGGAACGCAGGAGGCCAAACGTGGTAAGGCATTATAAATTTATTAGGTCATCTGGAAACCCAGATGGGCTGAGCTCCAAAATGGTGCCAGCACTCAGGGACGGGGGAGTCAGAGATTTTAAAGAACTCTAGGTGGGCTTTTTTGGTGGGGAACTCTCTGGGTGAGTCCAGATCCTGGGAAAGTCCGGAGGGGAAAGATAATGGTCTTAGCAAGTGGAATGTGGTTTGAGCTAAAGGTCAGTTCCCAGGGCAGGGGGTATCAATTCAATTATTTGATCAGACCTCACAAGGTCAAAGTTGTTTGGCTAAAGATTTCCTATGACTACGACATGAGTGAGATCTGAGTGCTGCTTGCTGGATGTTCAGTTGTAGCTACATTTCTTCCTTCTGTCCTCATATAATCTTAAGGTTTTAGTCCCCTTTCCTAGATTTAACTCAATACCACGAGATTGTAGTAATTTTCCAGACCTGCTTTGAGGACATAGGTTAGCCTTTATTAACTACTAGAGGCCCGGTGCATGAAATTCGTGCGCAGGTACAGTCCCTAGGCCTGGCCTGCGATCAGGGCCATCTTCCCCAGCTGTCCACAGCCAGCCCCGCCACCCCCTACCCCCGGTTCCCCGTTCACCATTGGGTGATCAGTGCCTGACGGCTGGGGAAATGGACCGAGAGGTTAGCTGTTCCCGCCTGCTTGCCGGCCCCGCCCCTGCTGTGGGTGGCCATCAGGTGATTGGAGCCCGCTGGCTGGGGAAAGGAACCAAGAGGTGGTCAGTGCACCTCATAGTGACTGGTCCAGTGGTTGTTCTGGTCATTCTGTCGTTAGGGTCAATTTGCATATTACCCTTTTATTATATAGGATGAGTCAGGATTGGGACATGGCCACTGTGGTTTCAAAATGTGCAGGAGGATCCATTGGGAGGGTAAGAAGGTGACAGTAAAACCTTGCTTTTTAGTTTTTACCTTTTAATGTTTCTATTTTATATATGTTTTAAAACACATATGACATGTAAATATAGTAGTATATGTTTATAATTATAAAAAATGTGAGTGGTCAACATATTTTTACTGATGGGAATGTGTGTTTAAAAAAGTTTGAAGACCACTAATCTATCCTATTACCAGAATTACCTTTTTAAATAGAAATGTGGACTCAATACTTCCCTCCTTTAAAAGCCTTTAATTACTTCCTGTTTCTTACAGGATAAAGACCAGTCTACTTAGCATGATTTACAAGGCCCCTCTCGAAGTAGTCCTATTTAAACCAGTGCTTCTCAAACTATTAGTGGTGAAAGATCAGGGTTTTCCCCACCCAGTCTTTCAAGGACTGATATTTTTATAAAGTTAATTATTAGAAAAGTGAACTATTAGAAAAATGAAATGAAAAAAAGAAGTACAAGGGAAGTCAAGTTTTTTTCTTACTAAATTTAATAGATATAAATTACTCGGCCACATTGCATAGTTTCCCAATTTTGGTACTTATCTGTAGCCAGGCATCAATTTGCAGTCCACACTTGCAGTAACCGTGGTCTCAACTACTTTTTTTTTGCCCTTTCTGCTACTTTTAGAGATTGTATACTAGGTCATTTAGGGCTCATTCTATTCTCACAAAAAGTCATGCACTTTTATACCTGTATGCAGTGGTTTTCAAATTGTGGTCTCTAGGCTGGCAGCATCAGCTTCACATGGAAACTTTGTTAGAAATCCAAATTCTCAGGCCTCCCCTCAGACCCACAAAGTCAGAAACCCTGGGTGTGGGCCCCAGCAGCGGGGGTTTTAATAAGCCCTCCTGGAGAGTCTGCTGCATGCTAAAATTTGAGAACCACTTACATGGAGAAGTCCTGTGTCATTCAAACTGGGGCACTTTCAGAGTGAAATGGAGCACTGTTAATAATGATGCCAGGTAATCTGAGACTATCTTAGGCAAAAGAGGAGAAATGTTTACTCTTCTTTTATACCCCATTCTTTTTCTTTTAGGAGAGGTTTCTAATGTATTCTCATTTCAGCATTCCCAAACTTCCCTGTGATATTGGATGAAGTGAGGGGTCCTTATCCGCCCCGGGTGCTGGGGATGGAGTCCTTATGGTATCTAGAGAAAAAGAATTTTCTGAGACTTACACGGGAGAATGGGTAATTTTTATTTGTGTGGAATTCCATCCCTGGATTTTCAAAGTTCCATTTCCCTTTGTCCAGTCATAGAAAAAGTGTAGCTGGGGTTTCAGTAGAGCTAGCAGCAAAGCCAGTGTCCAAAGTTTCCTTTCCATGTTGGAGACAGGCCCAATACAGCCTCAGGCTAGTTTCAGTCCATTAGTCCATTGTGTGTGAACGGAGCCCCACAATCCCAGAGTCACACAAGTCCCAAGAGTAGCAAGAGGAGCCAAGAGCATGAACTCCTTTGTTCAGGAGATTAAATATCCCAAATTTCCTGCTCTTGCAGTAGCCATGCCGATTCTGGCCAATGTCCTTTGTTCTCAGGTGTGACTGACAGCAAGCACATTCCCTGTGTTACCCCAACTTTACTGGGTATGCATCTATCTCCCCTTTGTTAAACCCCTGGGGAGTGTAAGGTTGTAGCTTACTGGCAAAGCTGCCTAAATGACATGCCTATAATATCTGGTCTTCCCTTTGCTCCTTTCCTATTATTAATAATTAGAGGCCTGGTGCACGAAATTCGTGCACCCAGGGGGAGAGGGTTCCTCAGTCCAGCCTGCGCTCTCTTGCAGTCTGGGAGCAGGCCTAAGCCGTCAGTTGGACATCCCTAGCATTGCTGTGGAGGCAGGAGAGGTTTCGCCACTGCTGCTGTGCTCGCCAGCCAGCCATGAACCTGACTTCTGGCTGAGCGGTGCTCCCCCTGTGGGATTGCACTGACCACCAGGGAGCAGCTCCTGTGTTGAGCGTCTGCCCCCTGTGGTCAGTGCCTTTCATAGCGACCGGTTGTTCCGCCATTTGGTCGATTTGCAATTAGCCCTTTATTATATAGGACTAGGGGCCCAGTGCATGAATTTGTGCACCTTGAAAGGAACTGTGGGCTGCGAGGCTGCTGTGGGCACAGGGTTGGGACTCAGCCCATCCTCTGCTCCCCTGCCTGGCCCCTCCTGCCACGGCCACCAGTCCCCTATTTGCCAGCAGTCCCGCTCCCCTCTCTGCCGGCAGCCCCACTCCTGCTGCCGCCGCTCCCATGCACTGATGGCGCCAGCCTTTCTTGCACCTTCTGACGGTATGGAGTGATTGGGGCCAGTGCCAGCAGCAGGTGCGAGCGGGGCCAGCGCCATCAGTGGGTGTGAGTGGTGGCTGCTGCCCTGATTGCCTCTCAGGAGCAGGTGGAGGTGGAGAAGCCCTCAGGGGCGATTGGGGCCAGCAGCCGCCGCTCGCACCCACTGATGGCGCCGAACGATTGGGACCGGCACCAGGTGCTGGCAGCGTGTGCGAGCACTGGGTGGGACCGCAGCGTGTGGGAGCAAAGAATTTTCAGTAACCACCAGAGGCTCGTCCCGATGACAGTGATCAACACCCCGCCTTGGTCTGGTGCCCCCGCTCACCTGCTCCACCATCCCACCTCGGCCAACACCCGCCATGTTCTGCGCACTCCCCCTGATGGTCAGCACACATCATAGCAACTGGTTGTTCAGTTGTTCCGCCATTCAGTCTATTTGCATATTAGTCTTTTATTATTTAGGACTAGAGGCCCGGTGCACAAAATTTGTTCATGGGGGCGGGGGTGTCCCTCAGCCCAGCCTGCACCCTCTCCAATCTGGGATCCCTCCCATAATCCAGGACTGCTAGCTCCCAACTGCTCGCCTGCCTCTGCCTGATCACCCCTAACCACTCCCCTGCCAGCCTGATTGATGCCTAACTGTTCCCCTGCCAGCCTGATTGCCCCTAACTGCCCTCTCCTGCAGGCCAGGTCCCCCCCCCCCAACTGCTCTCTCCTGCAGTCCTGGGTCCCCCCCAACTGCCCTTCCCTGCAGGCCCGGTTGCCCCCAACTTCCCTCCTCTGCTGGCCTGGTCACCCCTAACTGCCTTCCCCTGCAGGCTTGATCTCCCCCAGCTGCCCTCCCTTGCAGGCCTGGTCCCTCCCAACTGCCCTCCCCTGCTGGCCTGTTCGCCCACAACTGCCCTCCCTTGCAAGCCTGGTCCCTCCCAACTGCCGTCTCCTGCTGGCCATCTTGTGGCAGCCATCTTGTGTCCACATGGGGGCAGCCATCTTTGACCACAGGAGGCAGTCATCTTGTGTGTTGGAGTGATGGTCAATTTGCATATTACTCTTTTATTAGATAGGATAGAGCTGTGGTTGGCAAACTCATTAGTCAACAGAGCGGCAAACCGTGGCTTGCAAGCCGCATGTGGCTCATGAGCCGCAGTTTGCCAACCACTGGGATAGAGGCCTGGTGCATGGGTGGGGGCCAGCTGGTTTGCCCTGAAGGGTGTCCCGGATCAGGGTAGGGGTTCCCTTGGGGAGTGGGGTAGCTTGGGCGAGAGGCCTGTGGTGGTTTGCAGGCCAGCCACAGCCCCTGGCAACCCAAGTGGAGGCCCTGGTATGTGGGATTTATTTATCTTCTATAATTGAAACTTTGTAGCCTTGAGCGGAGGCCAGGGCAGGCCAGGGTGGGCGGGAAGCTTGGCTTCCTCCATTGCCGGGGAAACCCAAGCCTCCTGCTCGCTCTGTGGCCGCAGCCATCTTGGTTGGGTTAATTTGCATACTCGATCCTGATTGGCTGGTGGGCATGGCTTGTGGGTGTAGCGGAGGCACGGTCAATTTGCGTGTTTCTCTTTTATTAGTGTAGATTAGCTAATTACAATTATATCAACTAGGCAGAGTTAGTCACTCTCCCTTTATGATTTCTCTTAGCACATGATACATACACACCTCTGCTATTGTATGCATGTGTCTTACAATATAATTATCCTATTGGGTTATGTTACCTTTCTATGAATCTGTCTTGCTCTCTCATTATGCCATCTTAGCCATTATGTTTTTGTCCCCTTTAAAATTAATACATGCTTTTAAAATAAAGTTCAAATAGCACTAAAATCTGTAAAGTAAAAGTCTAATTTTTTATGTCCCTATCCCTACTTCTACTTTCTAGAAGTAATCACTGTTTTTAACTTGACTATGATTGTGAGTCTAAAAGCCAACACAAATACAAATATGTGTATTTTTTTATGAAAAGGAGACAGTAATGCATATATCTTGAAACTTGCTGTTTTCCCTGTTCAATTGTGTATATTAAATAATGTCCCTTTGTTAACACAAAGGGTTGAATTGTCAAAGTACACTCATGTGAATGAGCGATCTTAGCCAGCACCAAAACTTACTCATGAACCAGAGGTTATAGGCGGGAGGCTGGTCCAGGATCCAGGCACAGACATTCCTTCCTAGGAAAGACCCTACCTAGCCTGTAGGCACAGCTTCCAAGAATGTCACTTTCTTCCACATCAGGCCATATCATCAACATAAATACCTAAGGAACGTTTAAACCTGTAGAGAATTTTTATGAGTTTACTTGAGGCAAACTGACAATAATTGCCGAGAAGCAAAATCTCAATGAATTGAGAAAATGCTCCAGAGAATGGCAGTTTTGCACCGTATTTTATACATTACAATCAAAGGAGGAGGCTAAGGGATTACATAAAATCCATTGGTGATAGATTAGGGAGGTGGGAGAAAGCAAAGGGGGTAAAACCTCTGGATTTGGATAAAAAGTGAAAGGAATAGACACATACTTCTTTTATACTTGGTGGGTACAGGATAGTTAACAATTAACTCAATAACAATAATAATGAGGGGTTTTGTGGTCTCTGGTCTTGTGCAGTGAGGGGTCCTGGAAAAAGGTAATTACTCAGACATTCCCAAGGTACGTTATCATAAATGCAAAAATACAATAGACAGGCTCAGTTAAGGTAAAGATTAAACTTTGTCAGGGAAGATACGGGACTAGAATGAGACTACCTTCCATGACTCCCTTTTAGTTAGAAAGTTTTCCTTTCGGACAATCCTATGTAGTTACTTTAGATCAGTGGTCAGCAAACTGCTGCTCGCAAGCCACATGCGGCTCGCGAGCCGCGGTTTGCCACTATGTTGACTAATGAGTTTGCCGAACACTGCTTTACATCTCTGAGTTTATAAGGCCCACCATTTGTTCAGTATGTGGCACCTTTTGTCATCCACAATACCTAGTTACATATAGATCGACACAAAGCCATTTATAAATGTACTAGAGGCCCGGTGCATGAAATTTGTGCATGGGGGGGGGGGGGGTCCCTCAGTCCAGCCTGCACCCTCTCCAATCTGGGACCCCTTGAGGGATGTCCGATTGCCCGTTTAGGCCCAATCCCACCAGACAGTCAGACATTCCTCTCACAGTCCAGGACTGCTGGTTCCCAACTGCTCGCCTGCCTCTGCCTGATTGCCCCTAACCCCTTCTGCCTGCCAGCCTGATCACCCCCTAGCCACTCCCCTGCCAGCCTGATCGATGCCTAACTGCTTCCCGGCCAGCCTGATAGCCCCTAACTGCCCTCCCCTGCTGGCCTGGTCACCCCTAACTGCCCTCCCCTGCTGGCCCGGTCACCCCTAACTGCCCTCCCCTGCAGGCCTGGCCCCCCCAAACTTCCCTCCCCTGCAGGCCTGGTCCCCCCCAACTGCCCTCCCCTGCTGTCCTGGTCCCCCTCAATTGCCCTCCCCTGCAGGCCTGGTCCCCCCAACTGCCCTCTCCTGCTGGCCTGGTCTCCTCCAACTGCCCTCCTCTGCTGGTCCAGTCACCCCTAACTGCCCTTCCTGTTGGCTTGATCGCCCACAACTGCCCTCCCCTGCAGTACTGGTCCCCCGCAACTGCCCTCCCCTGCAGGCCTGGTCCCCCCAAGTGCCCTCCCCTGTAGGCCTGGGTTCTGCCCAACTGTCCTCCCCTGTAGGCCTGGTTCCCCCCAACTGCCCTCCCCTGCTATCCTGGTCCCCCTCAATTGCCCTCCCCTGCAGGCCTGGTCCCCCCAACTGCCCTCTCCTGCTGGCCTGGTCTCCTCCAACTGCCCTCCTCTGCTGGTCCAGTCACCCCTAACTGCCCTTCCTGTTGGCTTGATCGCCCACAACTGCCCTCCCCTGCAGTACTGGTCCCCCACAACTGCCCTCCCCTGCAGGCCTGGTCCCCCCAAGTGCCCTCCCCTGTAGGCCTGGGTTCTGCCCAACTGTCCTCCCCTGTAGGCCTGGTTCCCCCCAACTGCCCTCCCCTGCAGGCCTTGGTCCCCGCCAACTGCCCTCCCTTGAAGGCCTTGTCACCTCTAACTGCCCACAACTGCCCTCCCCTGCAGGCCATCTTGTGGTGTCCATCTTGTGTCCACATGGGGGCAGCCATCTTCTATCTTGGAGTGATGGTCAATTTGCATATTACTCTTTTATTAGATAGGATTTCTGACAGACGTTTCCTGTAATTTTTAATTTGTTTACAAGAGTGAAATTCAACCTCAGAACTTTTTTTTTTTTTTTAGGGGATGAGAGTGGGGTTGTTACCAGACAAGTTCTGAACAATATTGAAACCTTTTCTGTTTGGGGAATCCCATGTTTTATATTCCATTAGTTATACAAATAGAAAATGTCTGTATGCTTATCTCTCATCTTACAGCCAGGCATGCCTTAAGAGTCCATACATTCTCAGATTATTTACAAAATGCAATTAAGACAGATCAGGTATTTCCTGACATTTTAAAACAAGGGACTCTTATCTGTTTGTTTGGAGGTCTGGTACCAAGCTGGGAATCCCTAGCTGAAGGAGTGAGCCACAAGCTGTCTGTTAAATGTTTCAGCCTCATTCCCGTTTCAATACATTCAGCCCTACTTTATTATTTTAATGACTGATTGCTTTTTAAAGAAATATTTTTTTATTGATTTCAGAGATGAAAGGATAGAGAAATAGAAACATCAATGATGAGAGAGAATCATTGTTTGGCTGCCTCCTGCATGCCCCCTACTGGGGACCGAGCCTGCAACCCAGGTATGTGCCCTGACTGGGAATGGAACTGTGACCTTCTGGTTCATAGGTTGACGCTCAACCACTGAGCCATGCTGGCTGGCCATGACTGATTGCTTTTGATAGTTCCATTTTTCCAGCAGTTTTATTATTAAAAACACTGCAGTAAGTATCCTTGTATATACATTTGTGTGTCCTTTTACAAATATTCCTTTAGGAGAGACATTCAGAAGTAGATATTCTGGGTAAAAAATGTAAATTTAATATATTGGAGCCCTGGCCCGGTAGCTCTGTTGGTTAGAGCACCATCCCCATACACCAAGGTTGTGAGTTCTATCCCTGGTCAGGGCACTTGCAAGAAGCAACCAGTGAATGCATAAATGGATGGAACAACAAATCTGTTTATCTATCTTTCTTTCTCTTCTTCCTTCCCTCCCCCCTTTCTTCTTTCCTCTCTCTCGCAAATCAATCAGTCAATTAAAATTTAAAAATAAATTTTAATATATTGGTAGATATTGCTATGTTGCTTTTTAAAAAATTGCATAGATTGATATTCTCACTTGTTTTTTTCCATGACATTGAGAGTACAGGCTATTATTAGTTTTTAAAAATGCCAAAATGACAGACCTAGCTGACTTGGCTCAGTGGATAGAGCATTGGCCTGCAAACTGAAGGGTCCCAGGTTCGATTCTGGTCAGGTGCACATGCCCGGGTTGCTGGTTTGATCTCTAGTAGGGGGTGTGCAGGAGGCACCAATCAGTGATTCTCATCATTAATGTTTCTATCTCTCTCTCCCTCTCCCTTCCTCTCTGAAATCAATTTTAAAAAGTTATATATATATATATATATATATATATATATATATATATATATATGTATATATAGCCAAAATGACAGTAAAAAAATAGCATCTCATAATTTTGGCTTGCATTCTTTGATTTATAGAGGTTGGTGTATAAATGACCACAAAGCTGCTCTTGTCATTCCCCTTGGGCTGGCTGCTCTATAGAAGAGAACGGTGCCCTTCTGTTATTCAGTTCTCTATCACTGGGTAGTTGCAAGGGTTGCACAGTTGAGATACTGAGCACATCAGAAATGTTTCTGTGATGCTCTATTCAGCAGTTCTTTCGGTAGTTCTCATTGAATCCAGTGAACTTTTTGATGGAATGCATAGGCCAGGCCTTTTATCCATGCCAATGGCAGCCCTTACAGATTTACTTATTATTGATTTGAGAGAGAGAGAGCAAGGGAGAGGGAGAAACATGGGTGTGAGAGTGAAATATGGATTGGCTGCCTCCTGCATGCCCCCTACTGGTTATCATGCCTGAAACCCCAGCATGTGCCCTGACCAGGAATCTAACCAGCAACCTTTCAGTGCCCGGGAGTACGCCCAACCAACTGAGCCACACTGGTGTCCCTTACTGATTTTTAGTATGTTTTCTTACTTAGTGACCTTGAATTAGAAGATAAAGATCTCATTCAGCAAAGTGTACTGATTTAAGAAAATTTTGACTGTGTAATACTCACATTTCTTTGGTGACTCATTACAACAGTGTACATGAGTAAAAATGACCACTGTGAAAGCGCCACATTGGTCATAGTGTTGCTGGTGGAAATAGGGCCATTTCACAGAGTCATAACGAAGGCATTTCAGGGACCCATGTGTGGGAGGATGAGGTGTAGTGGTAAGGTTTATTGTAGGAGCAAAATCAAAGGACTGTTCCGGTTCAGCTTTGTTCTGCTGTGAAAGAAGTCCAGCCTTGTCTTCATCAGGCACAGAACAAAGGCTGAGATCTAGAAATTCTGTGCCATTGGTTCAGTTCAGTTCAGGACCTGTCCTTGTCTGGCTGGCTTAGTCTAGCTTCCCAGCTGCACTCCCCCTTGCTGAACCCAGGCTTGCGCTTGGGGCCTGCGTTTGGAGTTTGGGTAGCTCCTGGCTGTGTGGCTGCCAGGGCCCATGGCTGATAGAGAGAGAGAACACTGTGAGAGCTGGGGTGGGCACATGGAGCAAGCCAGAGAGAGAAACAGAGACACAGAGTGGGAGGGAGCAAGCGAGCCTTTGTTGGACTGATCATATTATCTCTGGCTTGGAAAGGACCAGGTGGTACCCTTTCAAACTAACCAGCCAACTTCCCAATCTTTTACGGGCTTCTGATGAGTCTTCCCTCTAACCAATCCATTTCCTAGATCTTCCCAGGGTTCTGTGTCCATCATCCAATCTGATCTTTCCCCACACCCGGCTAAATAGGCATGTGTTTTTGGTCATCTTCTTGGCTCCTACTGTGCACACCTCGTAGTAGAAGCACCTCCCCCTTTATTGCTTATTCCTTCCTCCCATAGTCTGGGCAAGGGATGGGTTGTATCCTGGGGTGATTGGAAATTTGGTTCTTCCTCCCTACACAGGGGAGGGATGGGTGTTAACCCCCTTAGTGGGGAAATTCTGTAATCCCCCATGATGCCTATGAATGCTGCAATTTCCTAGCAAAGCAGACCTCCTTCTGATTCAGCTCCCCCAGTCCATCAGGCTCAGCAATGTCTGATTCCCTTTCTCCCTCCCTTTATTAATATCTATACCTACGCTAACAAAAGTAAAGGGTTTGCTAGCTTTTTGAATTTCAATTATATTACATTTTAGGCTAGCTTGAGCTAATCACTGGATTTAATAAACACTATTCAGATGACTAGTAAGAGTCTGGGATCATTTGTGCACGTTGGAGATTTTTTTCCCCCCAAATCTCTAAAATCTTCTTGATCCCTTAATTCGGATGTTCTTTTCCAGACCAGCATCCTTTTTCAGAAATCAACTTTCTTAAAGTATAATTTACATAAAATAAAATGTACCAATTTAAAATATATACTTCAGTGTATTTTTGACAAACGTATACATCTGTGTAAATAGCACCCCATTTAAAACAAAACATTTTCATCACCCCTAAAAGCTTCCTCAGATTTCCTCCCAGTCAACTCCTTTCCACCTGCCCAGGTAAACTAAATCTATAACTATAGGTTGAACTTCATAGGAATGAAATTATACCATTTATATTCTTTTTGTCTTGTTTCTTTCCCTCAACATGCTGTTTTTGAGATTCACCATGTTATATGTATCAGTCATTATTTTCCTTTTTATTTCTAACTATTCTATCATGTTTACATATCATAGTTTGTTTATCCACTCATCTGTTATTAGACGTTTGGGGCTTTTATAAATAAAAATTCTATAAACATTCATGTAAAGGTGGTTCGTGGGCATATATTTTCATTTCTCTTGGGTAAGTAGGAGTGCAAGTGCTGGGTCGTGTATGAAGTGTATATTTATCTTTATAAGAAACTGCCATTTTTCCTAAGTGTGCCATTTTTCTTTCCTGCTAGCAACATCTGGGAGTTCAAGTTGCCTCGCAACTTTGTCAATACTTAGTATTATCTGTTGTCTTGCTTTCTACTTAGTCATCATAGTCATGTGTACTGGCACCTCATTGTGGTTTTAATTTCCTGAGTGAAGTCTTTTGATCAAGAATGTTCTTGAGGTATTTAAAAAATTTTATACCGGACTGTAGACATGGGTACACTAATGGAAAATCATCTTTTGTATTTTTAATTTTTTCTTTAGGTTTCTTTAAAGTGAATGAAGACAATAATTCAAAATGCCTGAAAATCCTGCTACAGGTATACTGGCTATAATAATTCTACCACTAAATTAATTAGTGATTCAAAATCAGTATATAAGATGGAATTTAACTTGTACTCTTATCCTTCTTCAAATAAGACAAACTGCAGGTCCTGCAAGTTCTTGATCGCCTGAAAGTGAAATTGCAGGAAAAGGGTGACACATCGCAGAATGAGAAGCTATCCATGTTTTATGAGACACTGAAAAGTCCTCTCTTCAACCAGATACTCACACTTCAGCAGTCCATCAAACAACTCAAGGGACAAGTAAGTTTCCCATCAGGGTTTTACATGTTCATGTATTCAATCCAGCAAAGAAAGATAGAAAGGCATAAAGATGGAGACAAACTGTCTCAAAATACTCTTACTTCAGCAAAGAGATTGTGTTGGGACTTGTGACCTGTGGGTATGGTAGGCATGGATAGTTTAAAAATGTTTATAATAGATTATGTGCTTATCTTCGGAATATGGGCTTTATACTTTTTTAAATAAGTAAAGGTCAGATGCTTTGAGAATTCTCAATAGTTTCTTCAAAATTATAAAGTAATTTTGAGCTTAAATATATTTTCTTCATGAGTCTTTTTTTTTTTAGCAAGAAGTGATCATACCCTTGTAGCACATTATTTATAATTATCAAATAAATAATCAAAAACTATGGACAGTCTGATTAGAAATTCCTTGGAAGCAGTATACCTGGTATTTTAACATTTATGTGTTCCCTCCACTACATACAGCATAGAAGCTAAGCTTGAATTAGTAGCTATCCTAAAGATTAAATTTGGGGATAATTTTAAATGTAATTGGAGATAATGGAGCAGAATTAAGTAAAAATTAATAAAGTTTAAGGAAAAAAATTTTTTTTGCTGATAAACCAAAATGCTTGCCCATAAATATTTAGCAAGTGATTTTTTAAAATAACTAATTAAGGATTAAGCAATGCTCACATGCCTTTCTTTGAATTTCTTTCTCTAAGTTAGAATTCATACGTAATTTTAGTACTCCCCATATTGAAAGTTAGCTTTCTGTATTCCCTGGTCCTGAGATGAGCCCCATATCACAACAGTGAATGCTATTTGTAGCAATAGAAATTGGAAAAGGTCACTACAAATATATCACTCTTACTTGACTAAAAGTGTACTTTACCTACTCCATCATAATCTTTTATATTCATATAGTTTGCTGTTTTTAATCTACATACTCATATTTTATCCATTTAACTCTAAGCCCCTGTAATATTTTTTTCTAAGAGTGTTCTCATAGAGTTTCTCCAGGTGTTGATTTTTTCTAAGAGGTACTATTTACATTTGTTCTTGATGTTACCTTTATTGTACCATGTTGGCACTCATACCAGCCAATGATATTTTAAAATCAACCCATTTTCCTGTTCCCCATAATTATAGGATTCTCAATTTTTTTGTACCAATGTTTGAGTGGCTCTGCAACTCATTTGAAACTAATTTTGGATGAGTTACTCCCATGTGTGCCTCAGTTTTGTGTGTGTGTGTGTGTGTGTGTGTGTGTGTGTGTGTGTATGTGTGTGTGTTTGGTGTTTTTGGGTTTTTTTGTGCCTCACTTTTTAAAAAAATATATATTTTATTGGTTTTTTACAGAGAGGAAGGGTGAGGGAGAGAGAGTTAGAAACATCGATGAGAGAGAAACATCGATCAGCTGCCTCCTGCACACCCCCCACTGGGGATGTGCCCGCAACCAAGGTACATGCCCTTGACCGGAATCGAACCTGGGACCCTTGAGTCTGCAGGCCGATGCTCTATCCACTGAGCCAAACTGGTCAGGGCTGTGCCTCACTTTTTAAGTTTACAAAATGAAAAAATAATAGGGCAGTTGTAATATGAAAGAGTTTGGGTATAGTATTTTGCTCATAGCAAGCGTTGAACAAATACTGTTATTGTTATTTTTGTTACATACTACCCACAGATGTTTTGTGGCCTCCCCCATGGAAATGTACAGATAAATGCAAAAAGGCTCAGTGTCTTATATGCCTGTTTACTAGTATTATATCTGTGTATGTGACATGTAATATACTGTTGTACATGCTATTAACTTGAGGAAAGGATGGAAAGCAGGAAACAAGAACACATTTTCAGCTGTTAAACATTTGTGTAATACTAAATAAAATTTATAGCCTTATACGTATACAAATTCATGTAACTATTACTTAATTTCTTTCACATGTATATACTTAACATGAAAATTACACGTGATGGGTAAAATATAACATTTAATGGATAGAAATAATTTGTTTCCTATAAGTTTCTGTTGATTCTCTTTTGTTTTTCCCTCCAACAGCTGAGTCATATACCTTCAGATTGTTCAGCCAACTTTGACTTTTCTAGGAAAGGTTTATTAGTGTTCACAGATGGTGCCGTTACTAATGGGAATGTCCAGCGATCCGCTAATAACTTGACTGTATCGGGGTTATTTCCTTGGACCCCTAAGTTGGGAAATGAAGACTTTAACTCAATCATTCAACAGATGGCACAGGTAAAGTTATATCTTGTCATGGGAATATTATGCTTATTCCTCCTGTTATAGGTTAAAAAAAGTGATACTCACTCTTTTTGCCTTAAAATGTATTATGTGTTCTGTTTGCCTGTGTTTTTATATTGTTAGGAGGAATTGGTATTTCTTAATCTCTGTGTTAAAAATTTATTGGGTTAAAATTATATAAGAAAATATCCATGTGTGGTGAGGAGAGATTTTTTTAGATAATGACTCTAATTTGACACATCTCTACACTTGTAAGGAAAGAGATTTTTATAGTTTTGATCATAGGAGGAAAATTAATATGTTTACAGGTGACATGCCTCCAATGAAACTATTTTTTATTTTATATCAAACAGATTTAATGGGAGTTAGAACTAGCACAATTAGGAAAATCTATGGAAACATTTTAAGGAGTAATCCAGTTTTATCCCTAATACCTATTAAAATTAAATAATAGTTGAATTTTAGGATATGTTTTAAATTTTTCACTTCATCTTCTAATGTGTCTTAAAAATGAAATGAGTTTAAAAGTTAAAAAGAATCTGTGTAAGGTGTGATAATTAAATAATATTCTACATCTAATTTCTTTTTTTATTTTATAGTTCTGTTCCCTTAAATTTGACCAATAATTATTTGTGTGATGCTTTTGTAAGTTGATGACATTTATGAAGTTCAAATGCGGTTATTCAGAAAAAAGCAATAAAATACTTGTTTGTCACAGGTAGAACACATTTGAACAGTGGCCTTTCCATACTTTTTAATTAACCTATTAAAATACTAGTAGGATGTTCATCACAATAGAATTAAAAACACTAAATAATGCATCTGCTTCTGACTTAGGCTAACCATCAGCATATTTTTGATATATCTAATTTGCTTTCCTCATTTCAAAATTAGTTTTGCATCAAAAGAATTTAGATAAATTCTGTATAAAAAGCAGTTTAGAATTTTCTGTGGGAAAGGACATGGGTATTTTTATTCAGCTGGGGATTCATCTCATAATGCGAATGAAGTGTGAAAACACCTCTTCTATTCCCCGAGGTTGCAGAATGCTGCACATTCCCTCTTATGTTCTACTGAAAATAATCACATGAGAGAATTTCCAGAAATAATTTATTACTGAAATTCTGAGTTTATTTGGTTTTATAGAGATGACCTAGGAGAAGCTGTTTTTGTGTTATTCGCAGAATGGCGATTTCAGTTCTTTGTTAAATGTACTTCATTAACTTTTTAAAAAAATTCTTGGTTAGGGCCGGCAAATTGAATATATTGATATAGAGCGTCCTTCAACTGGAGGCCTTGGATTCAGCGTGGTGGCCCTTAGAAGTCAAAATCTGGCAGAAGTTGATATCTTCGTGAAGGAAATACAGCCAGGAAGCATAGCAGACAGGTGAGAAAGATGTTCATTTTGTGCTTTGCTAATTTTTTTTCTGATAATTCTGAGAACACTGTTATAAAGAGAATAAGAAAGTAGTAATAAAAATAGTAACAATGGCAGCTAACACTTAACTTTACCTCTTCCTATGCATTTGTCAGGCCTTTTGCAGATATTCTCACACACACTTGTGGCAGCCTTCTAGCCACTGGTATGTTGCTCCCTTTTATAGATGAGAAAGCTGAGTTTCAGAGAGGCTCAGTGATTTGCCAATGGTCACAGAGCTATTAATGCTGGAGCCATGATGTGATTCTAAGATCCTCTGACTGGAAAGCTAGTATTCTTTCTATCTCACCACACTCTCTCACAATTGAACATGATAGTTTTAGCTAAGGTCTTATCAATAAGATGGGATTATTGAAATTCACATTCTGCAGACTATGTTGTTTATTAAACGTAAGATTATAACAACATTTTGTTGGTCATATCATGCTATTATTTCACTTTCTTTGATTAAAAGCCTCCTCAAGACTATGTGATATTCCTCTATTGCACTTATGCCTTTGTTTTATTTTTTAAGGGGTATGTGCAGGCCTTATATTTTGTCTTTATTTGATTTCAAGTTTTTAGTTCATTATTCATTTTAAAAGCACGCTATTCATTATGTTACTTCCACCTGTTAGAATTATAGCAACAGTAGTACCACTATTATAAAAAGGTTTTCAGTTAATAATAATTCTCCATTCATGAGAGATCTATTCTAGTGTCTCAGAAAAAATATATTTCCATGACTTTGTATCTTTGTTCTGCCATCTAAGGCAGCATTTCCTCAATTGTATTCTGAGGAAGCATAGCAGTGGTCAGATATATTTGAGAAACTCTATTCTGTGCTTGGATATTGGATGTATATAGCTAGAGTAATCATATAATTTGTTGTTCAAGTTGGGACAGTTTTGGGAGTGAGAGGGTGTGCTATTAATAATGACACTGACACAGCAGGTATATATTAGGACTATGGCTCACTTAACATTACCTTACTTAAGGCTGTGAAGTTCCTTGACAGAAAACTTATTTAACTTTGATTGGCCCAACTTAAAAACATTATTTTAACTTAAAAAATTATTATTGGACAAACTGATGGTTGCCAGATGGGAGGTGGATTGGGGACTGGGTAAAAAAGATGAAGGGATTAAGGAGTACAAATTGGCAGTTGCAAAATAGTCATGAGGATATAAAGTACAGCATAGGGATTATAGTCACTAATATTATAATTACTATGTATGGTGCCAGGTGGGTACTAGACTTATCAGGGGGGATTACTTCATAAGTTACATAAATGTCTGACCACTATGCTGTACACCTGAAAGTAATATAATATTGAATAACAGCTATAATTGAACAAAAATTTTTAAATTAAAAAATACTATTGGGATATAATTCACATAACATAAATGTTACCATATCATTTTATTTTATTTTAATTTTTTTAGTCCTCACTCGAGGATATGCTTATGAGAGAGAGAGAGAGAGAGAGAGAGAGAGAGAGAGAGAGAGAGAGAAAGAAAGGGAAACATCTGTGGGAGAGAACATCAATTGGTTGCCTTCTGCACATGCCCTGACAGGGGATGAACCCACAACCTTTCAGAATAGAGGACAATGCTCCAATCAACTGAGCTTCACCAGCCAGGGCAAATGTTACCATTTTAAAGTGTACAGTTTAGTAGTTTTTAGTGTATTTTTAATAGTCAATCCTTTTTGTAGTCAACCCTTATGTCTCAGTTACTCTGTACTAATTAGGTCTGTAATTACAAATGAGGTGAGCAGGTCCAAAAAGAGGAGTTTGATACTTGAGCGTGTAAAGAACCCTGACCAAGGAGTCAGGTGGCTTCCCAGAGGCCTTGGTGCTTAAAGGGACATTTGAGAGGAAACAGTGGGGTCTTCAGAGAGCAGACGAGGAGTGAAGAGAATCTCTTGACAAGTAGCCCTATCGAGTGATCAAACATATCCCTTGTCTTTAGAATGTGGCTGGAACTAGTGTGGGAGCTTAGTGCAAGATGGTGAGAGAAGGGGCAGGAAAACGGGCCTGCCATGCGGGACCTTCCACGTCATATTAAATGGTCTTGATGATCAGTTTTTCCTTTCTTCTCAGGACTTTCCACACAGAACTGTGTTATTTAAAGAGCTTACTTAAGACTATTGACTCTCAAGGTCATGGAAATCTATTATTTCTGCTGGAATGCTTTTTTTGCGTCTATATGACCATGTGATTTTTGTCTTTCAATTTGTTTATGTGATGTATTATGTTTATTGATTTGCAGATTTCTGAATGTTGTGAGGGAGAGACAAGAATTAGGCTCCCCTTGAATGGAAAGTGTAAATATACACTGAGTGGCCAGATTATTATGATCTCTGAATGCATAATAATCTGGCCACTCAGTGTGTGTGTGTGTGTGTGTGTGTGTGTGTGTGTGTGTGTGTGTGTATGTATCAGCGGCCTGGTGCATGAATTTGTGCATGGGTGGGGGGTGGGGTCTGGCCAGCCTGGCCAGGGGGAGGGGACAAACGGGCAGTTGGCCGGCCTTCCTGCTGGTCGAACTCCTGGTCGAGAGGACAATTTGCATATTAGCCTTTTATTATATAGGATATACACTGAGTGGCCAGATTATTATGCGTTCAGAGATCATAATAATCTGGCCACTCAGTGTATGTTAGTATGGGGAGTTAAATTATAAATAATAGTAACTGGGGATGTAAAGTACAGCATGGGGAATATAGTTAATAATATTGTAATAACTATGTATGGTGCCAGGTGGGTACTAGACTTATCAGGGGGATCTCTTTATAAGTTATATAAATAAATGTCTAACCATTATGCTGTACACCTGAACTTAATATAATATTGAGTGTCAATTGTAATTGAAAAAATAATAAAAATAACTTTGAAAGAAATAAAAAGTAGCTGTAAAACTAACTAATTCAACTTTCGAATGCATCAGAATCATATTTTCTAGAAACTAGAAAATCTGAATGTGAGTAAATTTATGCCAAATTAGTTACATCCGGGTTGAAAAGATTCAAAAGTAACTCATTCACTTGGGATTAATTAAGAAATTTCTCCTTTGGAGTTGGGGAAATGGAAGTGATTCTTGGATATTGTCCTGTATTGATCACATTTAAAAAGAAATGTTTCTTTAGGACTAGGGAAAAGTTCACAAGCGACATTGCTCCTTAACAAAATTTTGCTGAATCTGGTGTGACCTGAGAAAAATAAGGGCAATGTAATGGATTTTCAGAATTCAAATTTATGAATTAGAATTCTCTGTTTTGAGATAAATTCTTTCTCTGGGAGATTTTTATATTTTGAAGGTTAAAAATGTATTTTTTAAATGAAATAATCATGAACAAGAGTTTGTTTTTTTCCTTTGGCTCTCTCTTTTTATTGGTCAATAAACAGACAATTAGCAAGTATTTTTGAGTTGGCGTATACCAGTGCAGGAGAGCCTATAAGAATAAACCTTGAGGAATTTTGCAAGTTACTTGGTTTCAGGTATTACATAAGGATCTCAACTGGAGGGTTGGCATTGGGAATGAAAGAAGGAGATGGGTAGATGCAAGAGAGATAAACAAGGACAAGGAAGCATTGCAGTGATAATGGGGAAGCAAGAAGAGGAAGAGTGGTAGTTGGGAGATAATCAAGTCAAATACAGTAAACCAGGACAGAGTAAATCTGAAGTAGTCTAAGGATGCATTGCATTTAAGAAACTAAAGAATGTGCTTCAATCAGGCTACTTAAATAAGATGCTAGGCTTCAATTTCTGGCCTATAAATAATTTCTGGATCATAATAGTGCTCAGTAAATATTGACTAGTAATGCTTTTTTTTTTTTTTTTTCAAAAGAGATTTTGCTCTTATTAAATAGTCCTTTTTACCTTGGTTAGCAGTTGGGAGATTGGTGCTTAGAGGGAGAGAAGGGCTCAGAAACAGATTTGGAAGTAATGTCTGAGGATTCTCAAGGAGGGTTTGGCCTCTGTTGACATGCTGGTGAGGTAAAGCACAATGGGCTACTTCATGGTACTGCTGGAGAAGAGGTTATTGATGAATTTGAGAATGTAGTTTCCCCAGGATGGTATATGCTGAAGGCAGATTGGACAGGGTTCAAGAGTACAGGGTTCATGCCGTTAAGGGGGGCACTGTCTATACTTGCAAAACCTTGGCAGTGAAGCCTTATATATTGTTTTTGCTTATTTTTCTAGCCAGATAGCTTTTTAAAATGTACGTGTGTCAAGATGTATTACTAAGTTGGTTAATGAGCTAATAAATGCTTTGATGAAAAGCACTCTAAAAAGCTCCATTATATAATTAAATAATTTGAATATATGTACTAAGTGAAGTAGTACCATTACAAAAACTGTTTAGCTTGAATAATAGACTTTTAAAAGTCAGGATCTTACATCACTTAAAACAAAATTTTCTTTTATTTCACCAAGGGATCAAAGGTTAAAGGAAAATGATCAAATATTGGCTATTAATCATACGCCACTGGATCAGAACATTTCCCATCAGCAAGCAATTGCATTGTTACAACAAACCACTGGATGTTTGAGTCTGGTTGTGGCCAGGCAAGCAGTCCACCCAAAAAGCAGTACCAGCCTAACGGATACAATTCTGCCAGAAACAGTGAGTTGCAAATTTGGAAAAATACTTACTTTTGAATTATGCCATTGCTTTTCACACCTGTGGAAGGTGTCATTTGACTTATCAGTGTTTACGAAAGGTGATCATATTTCCAAATGCAGCATTAGCATAGTAAATAAGATATTTTATGGAGGCTTTTTGTTTCGTTTTATTTTTTTAAGTGTCCTGTGATTCTCCTTATTTAAGATTATTTTTTTAAATATAGAGGGCAAATTTAATAGTAGGTATGATTTATTTGGTAATGGAAAGAGTCTTGTGTTCCTCGGTGTTATAGCTAGTTAATTAATTAAGCTGAGAGTTTTTATTAGAGATTTATTATTGAATATCTTAAGATTTGGTTATTTATTTCACAGACATCTCTGCAAATTATATTGGGTGTTTATAACTAGATTATTGATACTGCACAGTAATCTAGACGTTTTTCTTTTTTTTTTTTTCATGTAAGGATGAAAACAGTTCAAAAGAATAAAATTATATGTCTCGTTTGGGAATCTTTAAACTTGCTTAATAGCATTTTACAGATTTTGGCCTGCATCTTCAGAATGCAAGCTAATAAATCTTATTTTCTTATAACACTAAGTGCTAGCTGATTTATTTACTTTTCATTCATTGGTACAAAAGAAGAAATAGACTGTCTGGGTACAGTACAAGGTCACAACACAAATTAATGTATAGGCATTTTCCCTGTTGTAATCAGTAATATTTATACAGCACAATTTACATAATAAACAGAATGAACCAAGTGAGAAATTGCTTAGCATAGTGGTTAAAAATAGGGGCTCTGGGTCAGGTTAAAGTGGGTTCAAGTCCAGTTCTTCACTTCCTGGCTGTATCATACTGGGCACATTTCTTGACCTCTCTACACTTCAGTTCTTTCATCTGTTACTTGGAACTAATAACAACATCTGCTTCATAGTGGTATTGGGAAGATTAAATGAGATTGCAAGTGAAGAGCTAAGCACAGTACCTAGTATATACTTTATGAGTACCAGCTGCTATTAATTCAAGCATATTTTAATGCATATTTTAGCAAATTTTGTTGCATCCCAGGTACTAGATATTGTTTCAGACATGAAATTATTAAATATTCCCAATATTCCTGGTCATTTTCACATTGCATAGTAACTTTCCATTTTACCTATAATAGAAAAACTAAGTGATAAGTCTGCCCTATGGATCTTGAGAGGGAGAATTTTCTTCTGCAGTTGGATTATGGGAACTTGATTTACACTTCTGATGAAAGCCTGCTAATTAGAGGGAAAATGTCATGTGTCATAGTCTGATTTGTATAATCCTAATGCTAATATCTTCAGTTGGGCCTACCTTTCCTCTTCCTCATAGGAGTTTGCTAAATTAGTCTTATTGTCTTGTGTCCTTCTCATCATTTCCTACTTCACATTGCTGCCAGATTAATCTTCCTAAACCACTGCTCTGTTCCTGTCATTCCCTCTTCTAAAAACTTCAATTATTCCCACTTGCTTATTCAAGCCCAGCTTTGCTCTTACTTTTTTTTTTTTTTTTTGCTTGAATGTCTTTTTTTCTCAGCATTGGAATTAAAACACCACATTTTTCCTTGAAGTGTTCCATAATTCTTGATTAGATTAAACTTCTCTTCTGCACCACTTCCCCCCAGTCCTTATAATACTTTGTGATTCTCTTTTAATTCAGATAAGCATATATATGTTCCTACTAGGTGCTGGACACTGCTAGATCCTGAGCATAGACTGAGGAATTAGATGTTTCGGTTCTGTTAGAGCTACAGTGTCTATGACCCGATATTCTGTCTTGTACTTTAATTATTTATGTTTTAGTTTGTCTCTCTACTGGATTATAAAATCCTTAAGGGCAGGGATCATATGATGATCTTAACATACCTCTTAGCCTCTAGAAAATTGTCTTGATTAATTGTATGAATGTTTAATTTGTTGTATATCTGTTACATTAGTAATTACTATACTGGGAAGCCAAGAATCTGTGTGTTTTACTAACACTTTGGCTCTTGCCATTAATTGTAGGTTCGTTGGGGCCATATTGAAGATGTTGAGCTCATTAATGATGGCTCTGGATTAGGTTTTGGAATAGTTGGAGGGAAATCAAATGGTGTGGTTGTGAGGACTATAGTTCCCGGAGGATTAGCAGACCGAGTAAGTTGATCTTTTTTTGTTTTTATTTTGCTTTTATATAATTTAAATTGTATGGTTTGAAATACAACTTTATAATGTGTGTTACAATCAGAAGGTATAGTGATTATAAATAGTTGTCTCAATTTATGTGGTAAATTTTATTTGAATTAAAAATTTTTGGCATTGTCATGCAAATGACTACATTTTATTATTTAGCCCTGTTTGAATTGAAAGTGGGCCTTTAAAAACTTACCAACTGTTTCTGCTTAGTTTTACATTGAAGAAAATATTAAGTATATATTTAAAAACCTTTAGTTTTTGGAAATGAACTTAGAAATTTGGTTATGATGCCACTTACTAATGAGCCTATATTATATAGAATGCTCATCATAATCACAATAATATGCAAATTTCACTGATTAAATTGCAGTTATATACACATTTATCCCTTCTAATAAACATATACAAAAATAAACTTGCTATGCAAACACAATTTTGAGGCAAATTCAGCCGTTCCTCATTTCTAAGCCAGCTTGCTCTATGTTGTACTAATCGTGGAGCTAATATTTCTATTATGCTTCTAGAATCTACCTGCATTTATTTAGAGCAGAGACCTGTTGGGGTCACTGAGTGTCTTGCAGAGGGTCAACAAGATCAAAGCAATTTTTTTTTAATTGTTTTTTTGCTGTTAATCCTCACCGGAGGATATTTTTTCCATTGATTTTTAGAGAGAGTGTAAGGAGGGAGGGAGTGAAAGGGAGAGAGAGAGAGGAACATCGATGTTTCAGACACATCGATTGGTTGCCTCCACACGTGCCCTGCTGGGAATTGAACCCACGACCCTTCGGTGTGCAGGCCGATGCTCTTAACCACTGAGCAACACCAGCTATTAATACTAAGATGCTATTCGCTCTGTCACCATGTTGAAATTTGCATGATGATACACAAGCAGTGGCAGACTGAAACTGCTGGTTCCTTAGTGTGAAACAGGCAGTGGCATCAAACTACTAGCAGTCATTGTATTCTCCTCCACCATGTGCTTGCAGCAAAAAAGAAAAAAAAATTGCCAGTTTCACTTAAGAAAGTGCAATAGCAATTATTAATTTTGTACATTTTGAACTTTAAGTGCACATGTTTTTAATATTGTGTGACAAAATGGGATGTACCATACAGCACTTCTGCCATATACTGAAGTATGATGGTTACTTTGCCTTAAAAACATTTGTAAGATATAGTATCCACTTTTTAAATACTAAGCAGCCTTTTAATCTTTAAATTTTGTTTTATTTTAAAATTTTTGCCCTTATTAAAAAATTTGAGATGTAATTAACATTCAACATTATATAGTTTCAGGTGTACAATGTAATAATTATTTAATATTTACATATATTGTGAAATGATCACCACAGTAAGTTATCCATTACCATATATAGTTTTTTTCCTTATGATGAGAACTTTTAAAATCTATTCTCTTAGCAACTTTGGAATATATAGTACAATATTACTAATTATAATCACTATGCTATACATTATATTTCCATGACATTTATTTTGTAGCTGGAAATTTGTACCTTTTTATCTCCTTCACCCATTTTGTCTGCCCTCCCTCCCCCTCTGGAAACCACCCTGGAACAATACTTTCATTTTTTGAAAGAATATCTGACAGAAAAATTATCATCATTCAGACTTGAGTATTTGACAGATATTTTCTTGAAAATGAATGAAGTGAGCCTGTTATTTCAAGGAAAACAACTGAGAGCATTTATTAATGATGATAAAATTTGAACTTTCAAACAAGAGTTAGAATTTTGGAAAATTTGTGCTTTACTGTGAGCTTGAATGTTTTCAATATTTAAAAGGTTCTTATTAGGTTGTTTGTGATATTAATATTTTTAATATTTGTAATTAAATATGTCAATATTTGGAAGGTCTTCATAGCTCTGTGAATCAGTATTTTCTGAAGACCAATGTGTGATATGACAAAATAATATATAGGTAAAAGATCCATTCAAGATAGATCAGTAGATTTGAATGAAACTGTGTCTGAAAGTTTTTTGGATGTATTTTCTGATTCTACATTGCAACTATTCTTTAAGAAACCACCACTTGTGGAGTTCTGCTGTATTATCAAAGAAGAATGGGTTGAAAAGGCTTAAAATACTTCTCCATTTTCTATGTATCTAATTGAAGCCAGATTTTTTTTTATATACCTCAACCAGATATGAAAATTCAGCTATCTTCTTTTAAGCCAGACTTTGAAGAGATTTGCAAAAATAATTTAAAACACCACTCTTCTCACTAGTTTTATATAGCTTTTTAAAGAATAAAAAATATATACACCAATATCATATATATTAATGTGTTAAATATGTAAATTCAAAGCACTATTTTCTAATTCAGTAGATATTAACAGAGATCAAGGGAGAGATATCAACAAGCTCTTTGAGTTTCTGAGTAATATTTATGGTATAATTGATACATAATAAATTGCACATATATAAAGTATACATTTTATTTAATTTTGACATATGTGTACTGGCAAGTCTAAAATCTGTAAGTCAGGCTAGGAGGCTGGAAACTCGGCAAGATTTGAGGTTCAGTCTGAACTTTGAAATTTGTAGGGAGGTTAGCAGGTTTTCTGTTACAGTCTTTCAGCAGAATTTCTTCTCCAGGAAACCTCAGTTTGCTTTTGTTTGTGTGTTTGTTTGTTTGAATATATTTTTATTGATCTCAGAGAGGAAGGGAGAGGGAATGATAGAAACATCAATGATGAGAAAGACTCATTGATAGGCTACCTCCTGCACGCCCCTCACTGGGGATCGAGCCTGCAACCCGGGCATGTGCCCTGACCAGGAATGGAACCCGAGATCCTTCGGTCTGTGAGCCGACACTCTAACCACTTAGCAATCTGGCCAGAGCATCCTTAATAGTTTTTAAGAGTACAAAGGGGTTCTGAGACCAAAAAGGCTGAGAATGGTCATTTTGTGGGTCTTGAAAACACATCTGTGGCACAAAACAAATAGCAATCTTTGAGGATTTTTTGTAACCTGGAAAGGAATGAGAAATTGTGGAGTATTTTGAAATCTTTTCTCATATCCTTCCCTCCCTCTTTGCCATTTTAATAGGCTTGGTTGCTGGAGTAACATTTTTCAAGATGCAAAGTGGAATGGTTGTTGTGGAAAACAAAGGGTCAATTAAATTTCGAAAACACCAAGCCTAATAAAATCAAATAGGTTCCTTACTGTAAGAATTGTCTGAGCTTTTAATATCCTAATGTATGTTATGAATTTTCACAAGGAGAATATGATGTGCAGAGTTTCCCAAATTAATCCCTTTGAGACACTGTTGGGCAAAGCCCAGGTCTGGTTTTTCACCCTTACTGGAAGGGATTGTCACTCTTTTAGGTCATCACGGAGGGGGTAGGGGTGTGCCTGTCAGAGTCCTAATGGAGAAGCAAGTATTTATACCAGACACTGTTTTTAAGAATTATTCTCATATAATTCTTTTTTTTTTGCTTTTTATTTTTTAATTTCTTTATTGATTAAGGTATTACATATGTGTCCTTATCCCCCCATTACTCCTCATCACCCCCCCCTCCTCATGCCCTCACCCCACTGTTGTCTGTGTCCATTGGTTAGGCTTATATGCATGCATACAAGTCCTTTGATTGATCTCTCCCCCTTACCCCCACCCTCCCCTACCTGTCCTCTGAGGTTTGATGGTCTGATCGATGTTTCTCTGTCTCTGGATCTGTTTTTGTTCATCAGTTTATGTTGTTCATTATATTCCATAAATAACACAGTCATAAATCTTATTCCCAAATCATAGATATGGAAACGTAAGAAATTGCCCAAGGCTACCTAACTGGAAAATGACAAGGTCAAGATTGAGCCCTCAACTGTTTAACTCTGAAGCCTGTGCTTCTTAGGTCTATTTATTCAAAGTTAGCCTTAATGTTGTTCTTCCTGATGTGCACCTGTCCGGGCTTGGTCATACCTACCTGTCATCAGGGAATATAGCCAACTGTAGGCACAACAGACTCTTGACTCTTTCCTGTAGGGACTATGGTGAGACCCAAACAGCAGTATTCACTTCTCTCTTCCATTCACCTCAGCTAATAGCAGGTAGAATTTCTTCAGCCATCTCTGCATTGTTGCTAAGTCTTTACAAGTTGTTGCTCATGTAGCCTGATCACAGCTTTAAAAAAATTAAATGGAATATTGCTTTTAATTACAACGTACTGAATATGCAACTTTCATGGTAAGGGAATATGGATGTCTTAGGTCATTAGTTCAGATGTGATCAAGATTGACCTTAAAGACATACCTACATTCTGCTGAAGGGGTTAATAACTACTACTTTCTTCAAAGAATATAAAATTGTATGACAGAAAGTTAGAAAAAGAAGTCAGTATTTTTTATTTCAAAGGGTTTCATAAAACAGACCCTTATGTTTCCTTTTGTGTACATATAAGTCAGTATGTGTAGTTAAAAAATGATACAGACAGAGTTGAGGGGATGCAGCAAAGAACACTTAACTGAGGTTACCGTTGCCTGAAGAGGCATCAGAATTGGATGCATTTGAGGACTTGCTTTGCTGTAAGCAAGGTACTAGCCTAAATATTTTACATATAGTATTGGGTATAATGTTCACAACTCAATGAGAAAGGAATTTATTCCAATTTTGTTTAAAAGGGAGCTAAGATTTAGAATTGACCTCTGGCCACACAGCTTGATCAAAGTAGAGCCAGGATTGAATTTGGGTGTTTCTGACTCCAGTGCCCTTACTTGACCTTCTGTCTATTGCCTTGCATATTATAAAGTAAATGAAATGGAAAAGTATTGATTCATAAGAGTTTTTTAGAAGCATTTATTGGAATCTATCTACAATAACCCAACAGTAAATGTAATCAGGGCCGATTCTATGGAAAGGAAAGTATATAGTATCATGTAAGAGGAGATAAAAGAAATAACAACTTCCTGTAATCTTCAGACACTCTCAAAAATCCACAGTACCCGAAGCACACATCTTTTGAGAATTCTTTTCACTTTGGGCAAAAATTTTAAATTTTTTCAGCAGCTGGAAGTTTTTCTAAAAAAATATTTCTAACGAGCAGTGTAAAACAACTTTGTTTTGCAGAAATCGCTTTCATGTTGTCTGAAGTAATTCTAGGCAAATCAGGGACACTGAGTTACCCCATTGTCTCACAAGAGGACTCTTACAACTCCGCCCCTTTAAAAGTCGTCATGAATTATTGACTCTTTGGTATGAGGCAATTATAATATGAGTCATAATAACTATCTAGTAAACTTTAATACTAGGAAAGTAATGTTACCAAGCAAGGACTTGGAGGGTGGGTGTGGCCCATGAGGAATTTCAGTCTAGAATGAGCAAAGGCCAGCTTGAGGCCACTAAACAGCTGGTTATTCCCAAGCAATTTTGTTTAAGTGAGTCCTATAAACAGATATTTCTTTATCCTTAAAAATCAGTGGATGAGGGCTCTGGTAATTTGACTAGGGTAGGAAAGATATACTTAGATTTAGTACCTTTCTTTAATTCCTTAAGGGAAAGAGCGTTTATTTTATTTTATAAAGTCACTGCTTTCTGTCAATGACACGTTGCCTTTTGATTAAAGACCAACGATAAAAGCAGCCTTGAATCAAAAGCAGTAATGATCTTATTTTTTGAGTTGTGGAATTATTTGATGTTATTTTTTAGTTTTTGAAGAAACAGATTTGATTTCTTTATTTCTTTTATAGGGCAGGCCTGAATTCCTTTAGTTTTCAAATATTTTTGTTTGTTTATTTTTTTATTTTAGAGAGAGAGGAAGTTGGGGGGCGGGGAGAGAAACATCGATTGGTTACCTCCCTTACACTTCCCAACCAGGGATGGAACCCCCAACCTAGATATGTGCCCTGTCTAGGAATAGAACCTGAAACCTTTTGTTGAATGGGATGATGCTCCAACTAATTGAGCCACCCAGCCAGGGCATAGGTTTTCAAATATTTTTTTAATTGAAATTATTATTAACAATAGCTGAACTTAAAATACAAAGTTATATATATATATATATATATATATATATATATATATATATATATATACATATATGAATATATGTGTACATATATATATATATATGTACACACACACATATATTTTTTGCCAATAACTGCTAAATTGGATTAAAGTATATTTTTAAAACTGTAAGTGATACGTTAGTGCTTTCACTATAATAATGTGGTACCCAGTTATGCCAGCTCTTTTAATTTTTCTGCCTTCCTTACTATCTTTGCCTATATGCATAATGTCTTTTCTCTTTTGAAAAAAACCTATGAGTTAATAAATATTTTTGTTGTTTGATTAGCGTACACTTTGAATCTTGGCATAGCAATTTATTGGTTATCATTGATTTAGGACTTCTGTTAAAATAACAAAAAGGGCTCTGATGCCTTTTAGTTTTCTTACACATAGGTTATGGAAGGAGAATGCTGATCAGAAAATATTAATAAAATGCAATATTTGGGGATGCTGGACATAAACAAGGTAGCTGTCATTTTGTTATCTTCCCTATCAATCTGACTAATACTGTTTTTACACTTATGAATTCCCTAGAACACCTGTTTTTCTAGAAGAAGAAAACGTTTGACTTTCAGTGACAGATGCAAATTATCTCCATCATTTTAAGTTGAGTTGAGGAAAAATAATAGTGCCTAGGAAGTAACTAAATATGACTTACAGTGAAGTGCCCTTCTTTAGCCAAGCCAAGTATGAAAACACTTATTTGACACATTCTTTATTCTTTGTTCAGGCCATGATTCTGTTCAAGGATGATTTGATTCACAGAAGCAGTTTTCCCCTTATTTTTCATCATAGCCTCTGATTTTTTCTTAAGTAGTTGTTTTATTTCAAGTTTGTTGCATTGGTAATAACAGAATATCAACTTACCAGTGCTTCAAGTAGAAATCCATCAATTCTTTATCCCTTTTCCCATAATTATTTCCTCCTTGCATCTATTTCTTTTCTCTGAGTCTTTCCAGTACCTTAGGCTGACAACTTTTTTTCCTTCACACCCCACAACATGCTTAGGGGAGCCTGTTGACAATTCATTAAAAATACATCTAGAACCTCACTTCTCAACACCCCAACTGCTAACCTAGTCCAAGCCATGGTTATCTTTTTCTAGATTATAGCTTTACTAACTGGTATCTCTGTTCCTATTGTTTCCTCTCCTATAGTTTTATTTTCAGCACATAGACTTGAGTGGTCTTGTTAAAACTAAGTCAGGTAATATCACTCCTCTGCTCAGAGCACTCAAATGACTTCCCTTCCTACTCAGTTGGAGCAGATGCCCTACACTGCTGACTGACCCTGTTAATGCTCTCATCTCTTCTTTGACTACTGTGCTCTTTGCTCATTCTGTTTCAGCCACACTGACACCTGCTGTCCCTCAGACATGCCACTGACCTTGTTGGCCTTCAGAGTTTCTACCTTTATGCTTCTGATCTGACCTCCTTCCTTTCTTGATGCCCAGGGCTTTCTGACCTCTTCCTTGCATATGTGGCCATTGATACCCTGGCTCTAGGCCACTGGGCATGAAATGATACCCTCAAGCAAATACCTGTTTTAGAATTCTGGTTACTCCTCATTTTGGACTCACCCCTGCCCCACCCCCACCTCCTTTTTTTTTTTTTCTTTTTTGCAAGGACTTCCTTTTCTCTCTTGCCAATTCAACCATTCATTTAAAATATATTTTATTCAGCATTTTAGATGTCTTCTTTGCCAGCCATTTTGCCACAACGCAAAGTCTGATGAATTGTTATTAACTAGTGAAGTTAGATCATTGATTTCTCAGAATAATTTTGTTTCTTTCTCGGATTAAAGGATGGAAGACTCCAGACAGGGGACCACATCTTGAAGATTGGTGGCACAAATGTGCAGGGAATGACCAGTGAGCAAGTTGCACAAGTGCTGAGAAACTGTGGGAATTCAGTCAGGATGCTAGTTGCAAGAGACCCAGTTGGTGAAATTTCTGTAACCCCTCCGACCCCTACAGCCTTACCTGTTGCCCTGCCTGCTGTGCCTAACAGGAGCCTTAGTTCTGTGAGTACATAAATTATTCTTTCATCATAAATCAAGTATTGTGTGATACATTGTAAGAGTAGAAACACCTTCTACTTGAAATGCCACGCTGGTGTGAGTAGTGTCACAATGCCCACCAGGGAAGCAGCAAGAAGAGCCCAATTTGGAGACATTGACAAGTTTGATTTTCATTTTTGCTGTTTCTCAGGGTTAAGTCATTCCACCTCTCTGAGCCTCAGCTACTCATCTGTAAATTGGAGGGAAATAATTCTTGCCATTTCTATTTCGTTAGATCGATGAGGAGACATCCAGATGGTGGAACGGAAACTAAAAACTGATCAATGTATGACAGTTATCACTGATAGGAACAAATTGGCCAAATGGAGTAAACATTCAAAATAATATTTATTATGATTAGTAATAATCATTACAGTGATATAATAACAATCATTATTATTAATTGTTATCAAGTACCTGGAATTGTTCAGGTCATCTGAATTCCTCCCAAGAATTCTAAAAGATAGGTCTTACCATTCATTTAAAGATGAGGAAACAGAAGTCCAAATAACTTTTTAAAGGTCATATAAAGAGTAGGTGGCAGAGCTGGGATTAGAATTCAGGTCTTTCTTGTTCATTGCAAGCTCTTTCAACTATCTCATAGGCTTTGAATCAACAAGGTAATTAGATAAAAGGAAAGAAATGGTTTTTTAAGAGGAGAGGCCCAGAGGAAGAGAAAAAGAGGAGTGATTATTGTGAGAAGCGGTTGGAAAGCCACCTTTCATCTTCATCTGAAGGGCCATTTGGTGTCTTCTGTAAAGTATTTGCCCTTGTAGTGAGGGAGCAGTGTAACTATGTGATAAGTGAGAATTTGATGCAATCAGTTGTTTGCTTTTTACTCTTAATGTTTTGAACTGACAACAAGGCATTATGTTTTTAGATACCTTACTCTTTTACAGAAATATCTTAAATAAAAGACAATGAAAATAAGTTTTAGGTCAATATTTTTTGCTCACAATGATTATTACAGTAATTAGCCATTAAAATTTTTTATTGATTTTAGCGGCAAAGGGAGAGGGAGAGAGAGAGACAGAAACATCAATGATGAGAGAGAATCATTGATCGGCTGCCTCCTGCACGCCCTCTACTGGGAATCGAGCCCAAAACCCAGGCATGTGCCTTGATCAGGAATCGAACTGTGACCTCCTGGTTCATAGGTTGACTCAACCACTGAGCCATCGTGGCTGGACACAAAAATTAGTCATTTTTGTTTCTAAAATTTTTGTTTCTAAAATTTTCTTTACATTTAGTTCTTTCACATAGAAATTAATCCTGAATTTTTTTCAAGTTGGCTGTATCAGTTTTCTATTGTTGTGTAATAAGTAATCACAAACCTAGTGGCTTGAGACAATACCCTTTGTTAGTTCACAGTTCTGTAGGTCAGAAATCTGCATGGGCTTGGCTGAGCTGTCTGCTTAGCTTAGATTCTTACAAGGCCAAAATCAAGATGAGGGCTGGCTGGGCTCTAAATTTGGATGCTCTGGGACAATCCATTTCCAAACCTATTTAGATTGCTGACACAATGCATTCTTTACAGTTGTAGGACTGAAGTCTCTCTTTGCTGGCTGTCGGCTAAGGGCATCTTTCAGCTCCTTAAGGCCCCCTGTATTCCTTCTCACATGTCCCACTCCATCTTCAAACCACAAGTCCAGTCCTTATACTTAAAATCTTTTTTCACTTCCTTTTCTGCCACCAGCAGGAGAAAACTTGGCTTTTGAACGGTGCTTGATTAGATTAGGCTCACCTGGATAATCTCCCTTTTGCCCTGTAATGTGACAAACACAGAAATAGCATCAGGGGTCAAAAGTCAGGACCATCTTAAAATTCTGCCTACCATGGGTGCTAAAAAAATCCTTGACAAAACCATGCACAAATTTATTCTGAATGCAGTTATGTGACTAAACATTATGTATAATTACAATCTTTTTTTCTTTTCAGGACAATTCTCTTTATGAAACTTATAATGTTGAGCTCATTAAAAAAGATGGACAGAGTCTTGGGATTAGAATTGTTGGCTATGTTGGAAGTGCTCATACAGGTAAATGAATCATTTCAATTTTATGTTTGGAAATAGTTGTAAAGGATATTAAGGTTTCTAGACAGCGAAATTAAATACCTGCAAATTTTAATTTAAACGTTGCATAATAAAACTGTTACCAGACAGGAACCAGACCCGGAATGGGTCTGCCTCAGACTGGCTGGTACTGTGTGGGTTCTTGACTTTGTGCAGGAAAGATTTCACATCACAAGTCCAAGTAATTTTGAGAGTAAATTTATTAAAGCTGGGGACAGTGAAACAAGGAAAGGCCCAGGATAGAAGCAACAGGAGAGAGCCCAGTGGGGCTGCTTTGGTTCTCTAGAAATGTTACAGGGGGAGAATGAGCCATGACAGGGCTGCTGTTAGCTCACTGTAAAGTCAGAAAAGGGGGCCTTGGAGACAGGTTCAGAGGGCTAGTCTGGGGTGAGCTGCCACTGCCCTTTGCTCGCCTCGTTGCAAGTCTTTGGGGTGGGGGTGAGGGTGGGACCCTTAAAGTTTAGGAGAAAGAAAATTCACTGGAAGCATCGATGGGTTACCTCTTGCATGCCCCCTACCAGGGATCAAGCCCACAACCCAGGCATGGGCTCTGACCAGGAATCGAACCAACAACCTCTCAGTGCACTGGCCAAGGCTAAGATAGATATATTTTGAATAGTATGACTCTTACATATTATGACATTTTACATGCAATAAAGTAAAATGACTACTGCATATATTTCATATTATAAATGTCAAAAAGTATTATTATTTTTAATTACTAAAAAAATAAGATAAAACAAATACTTTAATTAGGATTCTTTTCCTTTCATATAAAGGGAATACATTGTAAGAATAAATACATAGCTGGGTAGCTCAACTGGTTAGAGTTTTGTCCCGATATGCCAAATTTGCAGGTTCGATCTCCAAAAGAATAAATACATGGCCTAAGTCTCTCTGAGTAACAATACTCTCAGGGGTAGCCAGTCAGGGCATGTGCCCAGGTTTCAGTCTCAGTCCCCTGCAGGGGGCCTGTAGGAGGTGGCCATCGATGTTTCTCTCTCTCCCTCTCCCTTCCGCTTTTTCTAAAATCAATGGAAAAAAATTTTTTTAAATAATCATAATAATGCTCCCTCAATTCCTACATGCAAAGTTTTGGTAACCTTCACTGTAAGAATTACTCTATTATTAAAGGAAGTTATTAGAGTAAGGAAAAATAAACCTCTTACAGGTATCTTCTAGTAACATGAAAATTCAGAGTTATGAAATGTCCTAGTTTTTTTAAAAAATAGCAAGATTAGAAAGTTAATTTTTCTAAAGTTATTATTTTATATACTTATAGCAGGTGGAAATATTAGAAGTGCTAATGTATTCAAAGTCCTGAATGAAATCCATGTCAAACCACCTTGTGCTATTTTAGCCTAATGAAATAACTATTTTCAAAACTAGCTTTTTCTAAATGCCACCTTTTTTAGGTTCAGAATTTAAATGAGTTTCAAAAGAGCTAAGTATCGCTTGTATAATAATGTTGCAAAAAAACTGTCAGTAGTTCTCACTATGCTGTCTGGTTAGAGAAATCATGGATTGGTTCCTAAACTTTTGGCTTATGAACCTTTATTATCTGAAGTTTTCTTTTAAATTTCACACTATATAAGCAGAATAAAATGAAAGTGAGTAACAGATAGGAAACTGATAAAATTTAATGTTTATGTTCCTGAATAAAGAAAAGATCATTTGACTTCTTTACCCTCAAAATAAGTTTTTGAGATAGGAAGGGATGGGCAGTGGTGAATCCAAAAACTAGAACATTTAAAAACTCAATATGGTTTTTAACATGTAGTCTTTCAAAATAATTCTCTTTATTCCATTCATTGGAACTTCTGAGCAGTTACTTTGCTTAGTTTTGGAGAAGGTAGAATAATGAACATAAGAAAAGTCTTGTCAGGGAGACAAACATGTAAATAACTCAATTATTCAATGATAAGTGAAATACACGTTTTAATAGAGATGCAAGCAAACTATCAAGATGAATAAAAGAGTCAATTGGACAGAAGGCAGTGGAGAATTTACAGAGAAAGGCTTTTTGCTAAACATGGAAAAGGAGAAGGATTTGAAACAATGGGTGAGGTTGGCAAGAAGAAAAGAATGAAATGAGAAAAGGTCTAAAATCAAGAAAATATTTAGTGTTGTGGTGGAATATCAAGAGTCTTGTGTGTCTGGAGTTTTGTCTTGTTGGAAGGATGAAGTAAAATAAAGTTTAAAAAAAGAAGAAGCTTGGGGCAGATTATGGAGGTCCTTGAATGTGATTCTGTGGAATTTACTTTTGTTATGTAGGTGATAGAAATCCATTGTGCTTATTGTTATTTATTTATTGAAATATATATTTTTATTGATTTCAGAGAGGAAGAGAGAGATAGAAATCTCAATGATGAGAGAGAATCATTGATTGGCTGCCTCTTGCACACCCCCTACTGGGGATCGCCCACAACCCAGGCATGTGCCCTGACTGAAAATTGAACCTGGGACTCTTCAGTCCACAGGCTGATATTCTATCCACTGAGCCAAATCAGATAGGGCTGTGCTTATTTTTGTTCTGCAGACAATAGTTTAAATTCATTTGATATTAAAAAATAAAAATATAAAATCATCCAGAGCTTTGGGTTTTCTTTTTCCTATTTCCCTTCAAGTCATTGCCCGTAGGCATGCATATTTTTTAAATGCTTTTTTAAACGTCTGTGAAGAGTCATAGCTGTAATTTTTATATAGCCATATTTTCTGGTTAAATATTTTATTTTATAATATGAGGATTATTTCATGTTGCTGAGATTATTCTAGTTTTTGATGACTGTGTGTACCTCTCTTTTTTCTGTGTTTGGGGAAGCTAACATGAACAGTGAACTACATACAGTCAGGAAGACCTGTTAGGAGACTCTTGTCATAATACAGGTGAAAAACATTGAAGGCCATGCCAAGTCCATTGAGAAGGGTGACAGAGCAAGAGAAGAGGGCTCTTTGAATTCTAGCTTATATTGGAGTGCATCTCCTCAAGGTTCCATTACTATTATTTTTCCAAAAATAGTCATCAGTCAAATAATTTCAAATTCAGCTCACTTGTGACAGTGACAGTTTGAAATAATCCATCAGTTTCTCTGCTTGTGTTCAAAATAGTATTTATCAAGCCTTCTGTCAGCCCTTTAGCTAATTAACCTCTTGATATGAATCTTGCAATCAAGGTCTAATTAGAGCTTTCTCCCTTTTTCCATATGTTTTGTGCACCTTAGGGGAAGCTTCTGGGATTTATGTGAAAAGTGTAATACCTGGCAGTGCTGCATACCACAATGGACAAATTCAAGTGAATGACAAAATAGTTGCTGTAAGTAACTGCTCTCTGTTTAGAATTGAATCAAGTTGGGGGGAAACGTTATCTTTATTATAATATAGAGGCCGGATGCACGAAGATTCGTGCAAGAATGGGCCTTCCTTCCTTCCCCTGGCTGCCGGCACTGCCTTTGCCCTGGCCAGAGCCACCTTTCTGCCTTCCCACGCTGCCCAAAAGCCCAGAGCGGCTGTGGTGGTGTGGAACGCCTGCATCCCACCCTGCCCCAGCCGCTCGGCGACTGTGCATGCAAATTAACATGGCAACTTTGTTGGGTTAATTTGCATACTCACTCCTGATTGGCTAGTGGGCATCATGACGGTACGGTCAATTAGCATGTTACTCTTTTATTAGTGTAGATGAGAGGGGAATGGCTTAATATAGTCCCATAATACTTTAAAAAACTAAGTTTATTAGTACAGTAAAATCTCATTAATTTGGACTCTTACGGGTCCTAAATTTTATTTTTATTTTTTAAATGTCTGTGAAGAGTCACTAACTATATTGGTAAGAAAAATATAATATATACAGGTATGTATTTAATAATAGCTATAGTTTATTCAGCATTTTTACATGCAGTCTCAGACAACCAGGGGAAGTAGAAATTATGCCCATTTTTCAGAGGAAAGAAGTTGAAGTTCAGAGTATCTATGTTAACAATACATTGCTGGGGTTGGCATTCCAACATAAGGCTCTCAACTTCAAATCCTGTGCTTTAACCATCACATTATAGCAGTTCTGACAAGCATCAGATTTTCATAGTTTCATAAAACAAAACAAAAGTTCATAGCTGGTTATATATTTGCAGGTAAAGATCTGCTACCTAATTCACCTGAATATTTTTATGGCACTTGGAATTTTAAATAGCATCAGAAAATGGGACCCTTTATCTCTTAGGTTTAAGTTAAAATGTGTGATTTTAGGACTACAAGTTTGGATTTGCTTTCTTGTGTCTCAGGAAGTTTGTCAGCATATTTTATACTAATTTTGCATCCTTATTCAAATACTTTCTTAGGTCTAATAACAAATTATTTGGGGAATAAAATGAATTGCCTAATTTGATTGTACCTTGCCAGAATTTAAAATAGTAGCTAACTTGAAACCTGTTTAATGTCGTTTAGGTCGATGGTGTGAATATTCAGGGTTTTGCGAACCAGGACGTTGTTGAAGTATTACGTAACGCGGGGCAGGTGGTACACCTAACCCTGGTTCGAAGGAAGGCATCCTCACCAGCTTCGCCACTTGTTGAACAGCCTCCACTGGTTGAACAGCCTTCAGACACAGGTAGAGGATTCCACTGTCCCTCTCCCCACCTTGTAGTATGGGTTGGAAGAATAGCTCACTGATGGAAGTTGCTCTGTGAGTCTGGGAAGGAAAAACGGCCCACCTTGTGTAATGCAGTGATGGAGAAATGAATCAGCTCATCTGTGCACTGAATAGCTTCCTTCGCCTATTTTAATGTGACAGGCCAAATGTTAGAACATGAAGCCTGACTCCCATTAAGCTCTGAGAGCTTCTCTAAATGGAGATGGAAATCATTTTCCCAAAAAGCTCCCACATTTCATTCATTACTTATTTGAATAATAAAGCTTTGGCACCTTTTGTTCAGGAGATCTCATTTGGCTAGTGCTTTGACATTTTTTGCAAACTTCAGATTTCATTTTACTTCCAGTGATATGTTTGATTCTAATGTCTCTCGATTTACCTTTTGGAATATAGCAAGAGAAAATAAAACCTGAATTTCTCTCAAGAACATTTTTATGTGTATAAAAATATTTGTTGTTTTTTAGATTATATCAATAGTAAACTTTCATCAAGGAACAAAAACATAATTGTATACATGTCAATTTTTAATTATCAACTTATAAAGGTATAGATCAACAAAATTTGACAATCATGGGGACACATATTCAACTTAAAATGAATGACTAGATATAGAACTAGTGAGCAAGAAATAATTCTACCAGGAGATGAATACTGTTGTCTTTTTCCCTTCCTCTGAAGATATAATAAGCCTGGAAGCCTTTGCTTTCAACTGATATTGATTTGTATTAAATTGGAACTTTTTAAGTTTTATGCAATAGTGGAAATTTTGCTGCTGAAAGACAGATGCCCTGTCAACTGCATTATATGTATGAAATTTAAAATTGCTCAAATAGTACAAATAGTACAAATGCTATATTGACCTTAAAAGGTTTACATAAATATTTATATCAATATAATGGTTTTAATAGCTCTGATCTAGCCCTTGGCTTCAGTCCGCTATATCAAATAATGTATGTCATCTGTGAATTAGCAATTCTCTTTTTTTTAAAAATATATTTTTATTGATTTCAGAGAGGAAGGGAGAGGGAGAGATAGAAACATCAATGATAAGAGAGAATCATCGATCCGCTGCCTCCTGCACACTCCCCACTGGGGATCAAGCCTGCAACCTGGGCATGTGCCCTTGACTGGAATTGAACCTGTGACCCTTCAGTCCACAGGCAGACACCCTATCCTCTGAGCCAAACCAGCAAGGGCCAATTAGCAATTCTTTACTGGGCATGCCTACATTTTAAATTTGTATTGGGATAAGTTTTGACTCTAAATATGCTCATCTTCCTCCATGGTTTGGGTGTCCTTAACTGTGATTTTCACTAGCACCCTTTGAAGAGCACTGTGTTGTAGAATTTATCACACTCCATTGTAATCACTTGTTTTTGTGTGGCCACTGTGTAAGGTAGGGGAGTGGTTATACCCTTGCCCTCTGGCCCATGCAACAAGGCTTGGTGTACCTTCCACACAGCATTTAAGTCTGTTTTACTGAAATAAACTGGACAGCTTCTAGCTCTTGCACAATAGCTCCCTCTGGCATTCTAAATCTTACTTTTTTTCCTGTAAATCATACTTTTTGTATACCTTATATAGGGGTGGGCAAAAATAGGTTTACAGTTGTGAGTATGCAAAGCAGTTTATTCTTACTTTATTATTTATTATTGTATTACTTATCTTTTTCTTCTTATTATTGTTATTATTTCATATCCTTACTTATGATTTACTAGAGGCCTGGTGCACACAATTTGTGCACAGTTGCGGTCCCTAGGGCTGACCAGCGATCAAAGCGCGAGGGCCTGGCGTGGAAGGGCAGATCCCAGCTGACCTCTGGGCCCTGGGCAGCACCTGGGCCCCTGGCCCCCCGCGTGCCCCCCTCCACCTGAGTCATCGGGCTCTGCCCGGCTCCCTCAGGGCTTGGGAGCCAGGCAGTGACCCTGCCCCCCCCCCACACACTGGTTGCCATCTGCAGGGCAATCGGTGGGGCGATTGGGCCCCACTCACACCCGTCTTGGCCTGGCGCCACTCGCTCACCTGCTCCACCATCCTGCCGCGGTCCTGCTGTCATCAGGGCCCATCAGGGCTGGCAGCGCCTCCACTGCTGCCCACTACCAGCACCACATTGCTGACCCCGCCATGGTCTGCGCCACCCCCTGGTGGTCAGCACATGTCATAGCGAGCAGTCGAGCTCCCAGGTCGAGGGGACAATTTGCATATTAGGCTTTTATTATAGGATCTTTTAGATAATGGTGGCTGCTAATTTAACCTACTTTTGCCCACCCCTGCGTAGTTGTTTGTGTAACTATTTTGTGTACGTTTTGTAGCACACAATCACTTCATCATACTGCTTTGTACTATACACTCTGGTGAGTAACCATTCTCTCCAGTGACACTAGGAGCTTCTGGCTGGCATTCCTTTCACTAGCCTGGGCTGTGTATTTAGTTTGTACCAAGGGATTTATGATTTTTAAAAATCCTATGTGTAGTTTAAAATCTCATGTGAAGATCATAGGGACTTTTAACTGGTTATCTTTTTCAACCATTTATTATAAAAATTGCAAACAGAGAAACTGAAAAATAATATATGAAAGACCCACTATTTAGATTCAACAACTATCATTTTGCCGTTTTTGCTTCATCTCTGTATGTTTTTTCCCTGAGCCATTTCAGAATGAGTAGTAGACATTATGACACTTTAGCCCTACACACTTCAGACTATAGCTTTACAATGAAGGGTAGTTTTTAGGTAAACATAATGTCATTATCACACCAAAGAAAATTTATAGTAATTCCCTAACATCAGATACCCAACATATACTTAAATTTTCCCAATTGCCCCTAAATATATTTTGTAGCTTCTCTCATTCCTCCCACCAAAAAAATCTCATGAAATCACGAATGAATAATGCATTGCACTTATTGCATGTGTTATGTTTCTTTGGTTTCTTAATCAAGAAGAATCCCCCACCCCTATTCCTGCTTTGTCATTGACTTTGCCTTGCTTTTCTCTTTCCACTGTCTAGTTCCTTATTCTTTTCAATACTACCAGCATATTTATTTTTTAAGGAATTGATTGGTTATCACACATGAAATTTTAAACAAAGGAGTCATGTTTATTAAGTCACCTGAGATGTTTCTAATGAGGTTATGAAACAGTAGAACAGGAGGGGGAAAAGCTCACTTAAACATGGCCTTTAGTGATTCAAGTGTACAATTCTTATTTTAGGAACTGTTGTAGAACCACCAAAACCACCAGCCCTCTTTCCAGCTGGAGCAGTGGACACAGAAACTAATTTGGATGTTGAAGATGAGGAAACTGAAGAAAGAATGGATAATCTAAAAAATGACAACATACAAGCCTTAGAAAAACTGGGTAGGCACAAAGCATTCAATTCAAAGCAATTTGACTTTCTCATTTGTTAACCTTTTTCTCTCTTTTTAGTTAATACAATGTGAGTTTTAGAGGCATTTTGGCTCTATAAAAGTGGGTATTTTTAACATCAACATCTTAACACTTGTGGCAGTTGGGAACCAAGCATATCATTGTTTATTCTTTGGTTATATTAATTTTGAATGCATTTTTATTAGTACGTGATGACTATTTTTAATCTTGTCAGCATTTTAAATTGCTGCTTTAGCTTGTATATTAGTGATATAGATATACTAGAGGCCTGGTGCACAAATTTGTGCATGGGTGAGGTCCCTCTGGGTGGCCTGCGGGGATCGGGTCAAAACCCGCAGTCCAGCACCGCCTGCAGCTCTTACTTGCTGCTCCCGCTCATTCCAGCCACAATGCGCCTCCTGTGGGCTCGTGCCCAATCAGTCCGATCAGGAGAGGCTCATGCTGCCACAGCAGCACTCGCCAGCCAGGAGCCCTGCGTCTGGTGCCCTCCCGAGGGGAGTGGCCTGAGGGATTGGGCCAAAATCGGCTCTCTGACATCCCCTGAGGGGTCCTGGATTGCGAGAGGGCACAGGCCAGGCTGAGGGACCCCACCAGTGCATGATCGGGGCTGGGAAGGGACCATGGGAGGACTCCAGGACATGTCCGGCCCCATCTCGCCCAGTCCTGATGGCCAGATCCCAGCAGCAAGCTAATTTACCCATCAGAGCGTCTGCCCCCTGGTGGTCAGTGCACGTCATAGCAAGCGGTTGAGTGGCCTTAGCATGTCATTAGCATATTACGCTTTGATTGGTTGAACAGTTGACTGGTCACCAGATGACCGGACACTTACCATATTAGGCTTTTATTATATGGGATAGCTATCTGTATACATATAGAAGTACTTCCTTTTCACCATAAAAATTAATGTATACATTTTTTTTATGTTTCATCAAATTGCTGGGTAGCTAAATATTTGTCTTTTACTTTTCTTTTTAACTGATAGGCAACTTTGTTCTTTCACTTTGCACTTTGATCCCTCAGCTACTAGAACTGACTCTGTTCTGCAAGCATATTGAGTCGCCGTCCCACACAATCTCCTACACACAGTGCTCAGCAAGACCTTGTCAGTTGAATGAAATGGAATACTTAAACCACACAAGTTCCAGAGAAATTTTGGCTTTTGACTTTGATTGTCTTCTTTCAGGAAAGAGTGGCCTAAAGGAAGGAGTAATCCCTCATTCAGTTTGAAATTTTTCCTATGATTTGGAAATTCACTGTGTTGGGGTTGTTTTTTTGTAATCCTCACCTGGGGATATTTTTCCATTTTTGTTTGTTTGTTTGTTTGTTTTTTAGAGAGAGAGCAGAAGGCAGGGAGAGAGAGAGAGAGAGAGAGAGAGAAAGAGAAAGATCGATGTGAGAGAGTCACATGGATTGGTTGCCTCCTGCATGCATTACAACATGCCCTTGACCAGAATCAAACCTGAGCTGAGGTTCTGTCCACTGAGTCAAACTGGCTTGGGCTCACCTTGTTCTTTTTGACCCAAGTAAATTGTAGTTAGTCTTTGCTGTTTAAATTCAAGTGAACCCAGATAGATTTTTCAGTGAAATATCAGGTGGAAATCAAATACATTCTGAAGTTAGAAATAATTTTAGAGGTATTTTATCTTCTCTTTTTGGATCCATCTTAGTACATTTTTCTTCATGGGTATATAGAACTGCAAATGAGAGTAAGACCAAAATATTCCAACAGCTATGAAGTTATTAGCCTTCTTTTTTTTGCTGCAGAGGTGAAAAATATTTTTCTTCTTCCCTTTTAGGTTGTTTAGCTGGTTAAATAATTAAATGACATAAGACAGATTAGCAGGAGAAAATTTCAGGTGGGAGCCCCATAAAAATAGGGGACCCAAGAGCAAATTGGGTAATTGAGGCTTATATGCCATTCTGAGCTAAGGTGATAGGGGCCTGGGCTTCAAAGGTAGGGTAGTAGGGAGGATAATTCACAGGACCTGAAGAAGGGCAGATGTTTGGTAATTAGAAGTTTGCCCTGCCATGCAGGTAGGTCTTTCAGATAAAAAAAAGTTGTCTATGGTAATAGCTCTTCTGGGCTAGACTCCCTATGTAAATTCTTTTAGGTAGTTAAGGGAGAGGTAAAACTTCTTTCCTGAGTATGTTGAGTTTTGATTACCTTCAGCTCAACCTACATGCCAAAATGGCATATTTTGGGGTGGTATATTCTGTCCCCCTTCACTACCATTGAAATAATAATTTCTGATCATCATACTATTTATTTTTTTGATCATTTTGTGTAGCCTAGGATTTATTGAGCTGCTGAAAAGAAATTAATCTCTTTCCTCTGGTACTTAGATTTTGTGTTGTGTTTTAAATCTCATGACTGTGCTTTCATTGTATTTTTTTTTAATTTTATTTTATTCTTTAAAGTATTACACATAGTAGTATATTTATTTCCTTTTTTCCCCCATTGACATTCCCCCAGCCTCCCCTAACCCCTGTCGCATGCCCTCCTCCCACCCCACCCCCCAGTCATTGTATTATTGAAAGGTAAAGTATTACCAAAAAAAGTGAAGGGGACCCTAGCTGGTTTGCGGACTGAAGGGTCCTGGGTTTGATCCCAGTCAAGGGCATATGCCGGGACGGATTGCAGGCTTGATCCCCAGTAGGGGGCATGCAGGAGGCAACTGATAGTGATTCTCTCTCATCATTGATGTTTCTCTCTCTCTCTCCCTCTCTCTTCCTCTCTGAATTCAATAAAAATATATTTTTAAAAAAGAATTGACGGGGAAATGGCAACATTATTTTATACATGTATATGAAATATCTTTAAATATCATGTGTTTAAGCTTACAATTCAAGGCATTGCAAATTTTATTCAAATTAGTTTACCAAATAAGAAACTGTTGTCTGGAAGAATATTTTTTTAAAAATATATGTTTTTATTGATTTTAGAGGGAGAGAAAGATAGAAACATCAATGGGCTGCCTCCTGCATGACCCCACTGGGGATAAGTCCACAACCGGGGCATGTGCCTTGACCAGGAATGGAACCAGCAATTGCCTGGTGTATGGAACGTTGCTCAACCAACTGAGCCACACTGGCCGGCTGGAAGAAGTTTAATAGGCAGGATGGTAGAACTTTTAAGGTAATTTCCTATAGAAATGTTAGCAGAAGTAGGCACAAAGGTGCAGAGCCCACACAAATGATATTTGGTTTTTAATAGGATCTTTGGGTAGTTATCCCTGAAATGTAAACTAACATATAGTTATTTCATGGATATTCTTTTTTTTTAAATACATTTTATTGATTTTTTACAGAGAGGAAGGGAGAGGGATAGAGAGTTAGAAACATCGATGAGAGAAAACATCGATCAGCTGCCTCCTGCACTGGTAATGTGCCTGCAACCAAGGTACATGCCCTTGACCGGAATCGAACCTGGGACCCTTCAGTCCACAGGCCGACGCTCTATCCACTGAGCCAAACCAGTTGGGGCTTTCATGGATATTCTTTTGTAAATTTAGTAATTTAAGTTCTTCAGTGTTCATTAGTCTTTGTCTTTGATTTCTGAGGTTAGTCTGTTTTAGTTAAGGATTATGTAATTACATTTTATGTAGTTAAGCATTGTATGCATCCAGGATGCGCTGTCCATGCTGAAGACTGAAAGAGCTGATATTGCAAGTTTTGTTTGATTTTAGATAAATAGTTATGTCAGTTGTGATAAGTGTTCTGCGACTTGTCTGATCTTGTGACAAAACTGAGAGTTTTCCTTCAACTTAAAGAAAAAAGGTGTTGCTTTGTTTATTATATGCTACTACTATAAATATAATTTGAAATTATGGTTTTAGTACTTTGACTTTTGACTAGTAGGCATTATTCAGAGTATAAACGGTGTGGTAAGCTGCGGGCTAAGCTGATGTGGAAGACAGGCAGGACACTTAAAGTCTGTCTTAGCTCTGTAACATCATCTTACCTGTGTAAAAAAGGCAATATTAATGTCAAGTAAGAAAATCTTAAAGATACAATGAAACCACAAAGACCAAAGTAAAAGCAAAGTTTCTATTATATTAAATCTCATGGACTCAGTGGTTGAATTAAAACCAGACACGCCTTTATATCCACCCAAGAGAAAAGTCTGAGTGGATTGTGTTGATACACCTACTTGATAGGAAATATAGCTTGATGCGTTTTTACTTTTCCTATGGGTGAGTGGAAGGTACTGCTTTGAAATAATTAATATTTAAATTAAATCCTTGTTTGTCCTGAGATATTATATAAAGCAAAACCAGATGCATTTGACTTATAAGCTACAGGATGTTTACTTACAAGCTGTATGTAATTCAAATTTCATTTATAACTCATCACTTCTTCCCTTTACAGTATTCCTTAACAACAAAAGCCCCTTCATAATTTGGTCATGCTGGTCTTTACATTTTACATTAGTCTTAGAGGGTACCTCTGATTTACTTTAAATAGTAGGTCTAAGTTAATGCATTTTCATTTTACTTATTTCCATTTATTTACTGAAACTGCTATTATTGAAGAATTAAGTAGTGTGTTTGGCTCACAGTAGTTTTAACATCTTTAACATCCCCCCCCTTTTTTTTTTAACGCAGAAAGAGTCCCTGACTTTTCAGAAAATGAACTGAAATCGAGATGGGAAAACCTATTGGGCCCCGATTATGAAGTAATGGTATGTTAAAATCTTCAAATAAAAAACACTCATGTCTCATTTCATGTCAAGCCCTTACCATTACAATTTAAAGGAATGGGATAGTCAAAGAGTAGCCAGCTTGTCCTTATTTTTTCCTCTTGCTTTTCTTTCCTATTAAATCAATCAATTGATTGTTATTATTATTATTATTATTATTTAGCATTTTAAGCTATAAGATCAAGTAAGGACTGCACACAAATTTTGGTTACAATTAGCAGGCCCTCAGTTCATGCTGAAACCATTTAAGTCGACAATAGGCAGAAAAATGTTAGGAGAGAGAGGACTTGCCTTAAAATTTATAACCTGTCTCAGCTGCTTAAAAATTGCTGGCATTTTTATGATTGCTTTTATGATCTGTTTGTTTTATTGTACACTGAAAGGGAAGTGGATATTAGTCCTATGTTTCACAAAGAATCTTACAGTTTTATGAGAAAAATGAAAGAATGATTATCAAATGTATTTGGGAGAACAGGAGGTAATTTAGGTTAGGTATAAGTTTATAGTGCCAGTGGTCCATTAGACTTCCTTTCACCTGTTATTAGATTCATTGAGTAAGGGATTGATTACATTTCCCCATTTGAATCCACATGAAAGCAGAAATCTGTGCTTAGAAAAGTCTCTACCGTGTTCACTAAATGCCTTCGTAATAAAATATTCTATTCAATTTCTATTGTCATTAACATTTTCTTACATATGTTTATCATTAGTACTTGTTGGCTGGTTGGAGATTTTTCATTTCTCTTCTCCGTTCAGAATATGCAGCCACTATTGTCGGAAATTTTCCAATGTCATTAAGATGAGTCAAAACAGTTCATACATTCTCTTCTTGCTAATTTTAAACTTGCGTATCAGTCCTCAGGGACCACTTGCTTCTTTACTTCATAGATTTTGAATGCTATTTTGTCATTAAGCTATCACCTAGGAAATGACTGGGCTACTATCCTTTATGGTTTGATATCCAAAGTAATGTGGTGTATCAGTATTTATAAATGGCCAGTTTTGTGATGAACTGTTTTTTGTTAAAATGTTATCCTCCTTACAACTACCCTCCCAGATATCATTTATCACATGGAGAGGTTACAACAGAGGGGCTAGGAAGGGGGAACAGAATTTGAGGTTTGAAATTTAAAGTGATAGCTTATTCATTAAGAGTTGTAGCTTGTTCCGAAGAATGAAGAGCAGAAAGAAGCCAGGCAAGATGAATGAAGGCATGCATACATGTACTCCAGTGTTTTTCATTTTATTTTCTTCCAGCATCTACTTATCTGCAGTACTTTTAAAAACTTTAGTTGGATCATTGTTTAACTTATCTCCTCCCTCCAGATGCATCATATTTTATTAACAACTTACAGATGCAAATCATCAGTAAAGTATTTTGCTTGTAAGCCATTCATTTCTGTGGGTGTCCACCATTGGAGCTTTGAACAATAGTTTTAGGCCAGGATTAAAAGCGTTAGGTATTCCATGAGCCTCCCACCAGTCCAGGTCTTCCCGTTTATGTCCTTGCCAGCCATGTCTCCTAGGGAGATGGTTTGAGCTTGTTGGGGAAAGTCAGACACATAATTTTTCCACACTTGTCTGACTTCACTGACCTTGCAAACTTTGTTTTAAGGCCAGAATTTAAAACTAAAAATGACCAGACTCTTGATTTTGTCAAAAGAATGAAATTTTTTTATATAGCCAACATATATTTGGGTCTTATTATTATTTTTAAAAAATATATTTTATTGATTTTTTTTTACAGAGAGGAAGGGAGAGAGATAAAGAGTTAGAAACATCGATGAGAGAGAAACACCAATCAGCTGCCTCCTGCACACCTTGTACTGGGGATGTGCCGCAACCAAGGTACATGCCCTTGACCGGAATCGAACCTGGGACCCTTCAGTCCGCAGGCCAACACTCTATCTACTGAGCCAAACCAGTTAGGGCAAAAATGAAATTTTTTATGGAGTCAATATAATGGAGGATTATATTAAAATTTTAGGGATCGTGGATTTTTAAAAAATAGTATATGTATTTGCCCATCACCTTTTGGTTCAACTTTCGAATAAGTTAGGGCCGTGGTCGGCAAACTGCGGCTCGCGAGCCACTTGCGGCTCTTTGGCCCCTTGAGTGTGGCTCTTCCACAAAATACCACGGCCTGGGCGAGTCTATTTTGAAGAAGTGGCGTTAGAAGAAGTTTAAGTTTAAAAAATTTGGCTCTCAAAAGAAATTTCAATCATTATACTGTTGATATTTGGCTCTGTTGACTAATGAGTTTGCCGACCACTGAGTTAGGGAAAAAAGAGAACAACAGAAAAGCAAATATTCTCTGAAATTTACATTATGTATTATACTTATGGAGTTGAGAAATATAGGAAAGAGATTAGAATGCAGGTCAGGTGCATTCTTTCACATGGAACATAGGTTTTACAGATTTATTATTATTTTTTTTCAGGAAACCTAGGAAGAAGTAAAGTTATGCTTTTACAAATATTGAATATATTTTTTCTTGTAAATTTAGGTTGCTACTTTGGACACACAGATTGCAGATGATGCTGAGTTACAGAAATATTCAAAGGTAAGCATTATTTCTTTTTTTTAAAGTTACCAGTTTTTTTTTATGTTGGAAGAACTTTCTCTAAGTTCTTGTCAAAGAAACTAAATTAGTGCTCTAACCTAGTTTCCAGAATTTAGTCTGAGACGTTTTCTGGAAATGTGGTGAGTTCTCACTTATGAAAGGTGATGATGAGCTATGCCTGGGAAGAACATGGGTCCCTTCTACCACTTCCCAGAAACCAAAAACTCAGGTTTGACTGCTTTGCCTACCTTAAAGGTAGTACACAGAGTAACATTGTGCAGTGTGTGTAAGCTTTTCAGATTTTATAAGAAGGCCTTTTTAAGGTTTTCTAAAAATCAAGACCACAAATATAGACTTTAAAAAACCCTTCAGGTCCAGATGTTTAAGGACAGAAAAGTGGTTTATCTTCTGAGTATAAGCAATGTTTTTTTCTTGAACTTAAAAAATTTTTATAGTGAGAGCTTTATTTCTAATGGCAAAATGCCAGAAGGTAACTTTTACCGTTTTTAGTATCCTCTCACTACAAATTAATTTTATAGTTCCTGTTCTGGCTAATCAACAACAAGGAATTAAAACTTAGAGTAGCCACCTAGGTGGCTTTCTCGGACAAATGGTGAGAAAGGTAAGGTTTTCTTGTTAGAATAGTTTCAAACATTATACTGTAACCCCACATGGGGTATATGAGCTGAGCCCAGGTTAAACTCTGCTGTCATATGTGTGTGTTACGAGCTGTTGAATTGGCTCCAATTCCTGGAGACCCTATGGTGTTGAAGTCCACAATGTCCTGTCCTCGGCAGCCCAGCTCAGTTCCTTATAGACTCATGCCTCTAGCTTCTTTTATGGAGCCAATCCATCTCATAGCTGGTCCTCCCCTTTTCCTGCTGCCTTCTCTTTTCCCTAGCATTCCTGTCTTTTCTAAAGAACCCTGCCTTTTTATGATGTGTCTGAGGTAGGACGGCTTCAGTTTTGTCAGTTTTGCCTGCAGCAATGCGTTAGGCTTAATTAGCTCTCGGGCCCACTTGTTCATCTTTCTGGCTGTTCAGGGTATCTGTAGACTCTCCTCCAATACCTTATTTCAAATGAATCAATTATTTTCCTATCTGCCTTCTTCACTGTCCAACTTTCGCATCTGTACATGGTAATTGGGTACACCAGGGTGTGGATGACCTTAGCCTTGGTCTCTAAGGACACATCTTTCCTAATTCTTCCATTGCTGCCCTTCTGAGCCTCAGTTTTCTCTTGATTTCTTGGCTGCAGTCTTCATTTCAATTGATGATTGAACCAAGGCAAGCGAAATCTTGAACAATTTCAATGGCTTTCTTGTCTAGGTTAAAGTTGTGTATTTTTTCTGTGTTCACAATGTTCAAATGCAGTCCTGTTTTGGCACTTTCTGCTTTCACTCTCATCAGAAGTCATTTCAAATCATTGCTTCTTTCTGCCAATAAGATGTTGTCACCAGCATATCTTAAGTGATTGATATTTCTTCCACCAATTTTCACTCCTCCTTTCTCTGAGTCTAGCCCAGTTTTTTGTATGGTATGTTCTGTGTACAGATTATACAGATGGGGAGATAAAATACACCCTTATCTGACATCTTTGCCTACAGGAAACCATTCTGTCTCTCCATATTCTGTCCACAATACAGGTTACACCTCAGGACAGTAAGTGCCTAGGCACGCCTATTTCTTTCAGAGCATCCCACCGCTTCTCAAAGGGTTTAATGTAGTCTGTAAAACATAGACTAACCGTCTTCTGAAATTCTTTGGAGCACTGCAGTATCCAGTAAATGCTTGCAATTAGGTCACCAGTGCCTCTTCCTTTTCTGACTGCTGCATGACCATCTGGCATTTCTCGCTCCTTAAAAAGTAAAAGCCTTTGGTGCATCACCTTGAGCATCGCTGGGCTAGCGGGGGAAATTAGAGTGATGGTCCTAGAGTTACTGCACTTCTTGCATCTCCTTTCTTGAGACTAGGATGTATATTAAACATTTCCAGTCTGTAGGCCATTGTTTTGTTTTTCATATTTGTTGACAGGTTCTTTTTAGGATCATGACAGAGTTAGTCTCTGCAGCTTGAAATAATTCTATCGGTATGCCATCTACCCCTGGTGATTTATTTATTTATTTCATGCTGTCACATGCAGTATTCAAAATGTGTTTTCTGTGTCCCCATGTGGGTTTTGTAAGAAATTATTTCTTTAAATAGTTCTATCATTTCTTTCTTTGAGTATTTGTGATGAATACTTCTCTTCCATAATTTTATATTAAATGTGCTGTTATTTTTTTAGGTTTAAATTTTCCAGGCTGACACTGGTGAGAGTATTTCTTTTCTTCTAAGATAACCTGCATTTTGAGTTAGTTCCTTGCTGTGCCTGTGTGGGCCCATTGGCCAAGCTTTCCTCAGATGTGCAATAGGAAAGCAACAGGGCACAACTTTTAGTTAATTTTAAAATATTTACACAGTCATTCTTATATTCCATTAGAGTTGACACTAATTATTAATTCTATCTAAATATATTGAGAAGGATTTAATTCAAATTGAGAGTAAGAAATATAAATAACTCACCAATTTTCAACTGTTATTAATTACTGTAGTATAGTTTACTGATTCATTGATTCTGAAGCCAAACTGCCCGAGTTCAAAGTTGGGCTTATCCACTCACTAGCTTGTAAAATTACCTAAAATTTATGTCTCAGTTTTGTTGCTGTAAAAGGGGAGATAGTAATAGTTAGTATCTGCCTCATGGGATCTGTAGGAATCTACACTAATAAAAGAGAAAGATGCAAATTGACCGCACCTCCGCAACACCCACCAGCCAACCAGGAGTGAGTATGCAAATTAACCCAACAAAGATGGCTGGTTAATTTGCATATGCAGGCGCAGATTGAAGACTGAAGGCTCTGGCCCAAGCAAAGACTGAAGACTGAATACTGAAGACGGAAAACAACTGAAGACTGAAGACGACTGAAGACTGAAGAGGCTTGGCTTCTCTGCTGCTGCCAGAGTGGAGAAGCCTCAAGGCTTGGCTTCTCCGCTGTGGCTGGAGCAGAGAAGCCTAGCCTTGAGGCTTGGCTTCTCCACTGCGGCCGGAGCAAAGGCCTGGGTTCCGGGTGCTGGAGGAAAATCGGTGCCGGCAGCCAGGGGAAAGAAGGCCTATTGCACAAATCTTTGTGCAACGGGCCTCTAGTAAAATATAATGTGCCTAGAGTAGTTGTAAGCACATAGTAGTCTGTTATTCTTATTTATCATTCACATAAATCAATGATATTTCCCCCTAACATTGTACTTTAATGTACACTAAACTTTTAGATATTGGATATTTTCTATTTAACCATCTTCCAGTTAACTAAATTCCCCATTTCTAATCTGCTGCTAAAGCCCATCTATTGAGTTCTTACTTTTAGTTATAATTTTCTATTCTAGAGTTTGTTTTATTTCTTTTTAAATTATAATTCTTTTGTTGGAATTCTCCATTTAAAAAAAATTTGTATATGCCATCTTTTTCGCCGTTCCTTGAAGATATTAATCATAGTTTATAAGGACTTTAAATAATTAATTCTGTTATCCGGATCAACTTTAGATGTGTTTCTACTGTTTGAGGTTTTCTCGGGCTATGGTTATTTGGTTGCATTTCTCATCATGTTGTAATTTGATTGAATGCCTGACATTGTGAGGTTCAGGCTCTGTCCAGCTTGCCTTTTCTCCTAAGACATAGCCTTCCAGGTACTCCACGTGAGTCTGGGGTATTTACCAGTCCCCTCTCCCTCCTGGGACCTGGTCTCCATTTCTGTCTCCTTAGTATTTGGGGCCTCTGAAATCTTTGCTTTGCTTTTCAGTGGTTTCCTGACTAGTTTTTAGCCTTCCTTCCCATATAGCATTAGAGCTCAAGAGTTGTCCTTGGTGGAGAACGTGGCTTAGCTCAGGTTCAGTTCATCATGCAGTTCAGCTTCAGTCGTCTGTCCTCCCATTTCAAAGCTGTAAAACCCTGTATCATCATATTCTGTAATAAGTAAAAAAAAAAAAAGGATAATAACCATACTTTATGTAGATCTTAAAAAATGCCATTGTTTTTCTCCAGAAAGAAAGTGTTCTCTCTGACCTTTATTCCCTAGTTCCTGTCACCAGTCTTACTAATTTTATTTTCCCAGATCAACTTCTGTGCACTATACCTATATATTATATATGCAATATATATTATGTATGTATATATTGTACTCAGTAACTCTAGTATAAAAGTGTAGAAGGGCTTTGAGTTTAGCAGACTTTATGAACCACCTGATAGAAACTCACCAGTACATTCAGTTGTTCATTCACTCATTTATTCATTCATTCATTTATACATTTATCAAATATTTTTAAATATTTACTCTATGGTCCTCTATTGGGTACTGGGGTTTCAGAAGAGGATACAGCAGAAAAATATCCCTACCCTGTAGGGCTTATATTTTAGTGAGGGGAGATAGCAAATAAGTAAGTTATATAGTATGGGTGATATATGCCATGCAGAATATTAAGGCAGGGAAAATGGATAAGGAATTTAGGAGGGTGTGGGTTGGCAATTTTAGAAAGGTTGACCAGGTAAAGCCTCATTAAGAAGGTGACATTTGGGGAAACACTTTAGAAGGTGAAATAGCAGCCTAATTTTTCTTCTACATAGTATGAACAATAATACTAGGTTGTAAATGATTAATAAATATATTTAATATATGACTTAATTAATGTAGCTTAGTGCCAACACATAGGAATTGTTCAATAAACGGTAATTTCCCCCCAGTTGTACATTTCATGTACTTTTAGTCTGTGACCTTTTAAAGCAGTGGTTCTCAACCTTTCTAATGCCGCGACCCTTTAATACAGTTCCTCATGTTGTGGTGACCCCCAGCCATAAAATTATTTTCGTTGCTACTTCATAACTGTAATTTTGCTACTGTTATGAATCGTAATGTAAATATCTGTGTTTTCCTATGGTCTTAGGCGACCCTGCTAGCGGTTCTCAACCTGTGGGTCGCGACAGATATTTACATTATGATTCATTAACAGTAGCAAAATTACAGTTATGAAGTAGCAACAAAAATAATTTTATGGTTGGGGGTCACCACAACATGAGGAACTGTATTAAAGGGTCGTGGCATTAGAAAGGTTGAGAACCACTGTTTTAAAGGCTCCTTTTTAATAACAATTTTTATAAGCTATTATGAAACATTTAATTGTTAATTGAAATTTTGTTGTGGCAAAATGTGTTTTTTTAATTTAATTTTTTGGTCTGGAAGAAAAAATTACCCACAATTGCATTATTTTTTCATATTTAGTTGTTATTGTATATGTTTACATATTTATAGTTGGTATACCCAACCTTTTGTGTAATATATGTATGAGAGAAGGGCTGTGCACTTTTTCTACATAACATCATCATATATATTTACTTTTTAATATTGATTTCTTAATTTTAAATGTCCACAAATTATTTATTTTGATGAATTGTCATTTTAAAAAATCCTCTTAATATTAGAAGTTTAGTTTAGTTAATTTAGTTGCTTCTGTTTCTCCTTACAATATGTAAAGGAAACTAGCTTATCAAAACCCATTTTGCAGATGAAAATACTAAAAGTTTGCTCCAAATTGTACAGCTAGATAATAGCAGAGGCAGGTTACAGCTTAGAGCACATTCATCCATTAATTGCTTCCTTCCTGAAATACTTACCGAACTCCTCCTGTATCCCACATGGCTACCAACTGGGGAAACAAAATGGAAAAGGTGCTCCCATAGAGCTTGGATTCTGGGCTTGGGTAGGTGCCTGATAATAAACCAAAATAACTCAGTAAGATGGTTGTATATTGTAAGAAGTGATGCAAAGGAACAAACAGGGTGATCAGAGCACACCTGGGGGTGAAGCAATTTAGAGAGAGCCAGGAAGAGGTTTTCTAGCTGAGGCACAAAGGATGAGAACGGGTAGTTGGGAAATAGGTGATCTGTAGGAAGGGGCTAGCATGTGGGAGGAATGGAAGTTATTTCAGAGTGTCTGGGTCAAACTAAGTGAAGGGGCAAGTGTTGTCAATTGAGGCAGGTGCTTTAGGGCCTCAAGATCCATGGTGGTGAGCCTGGGCTTTGTTATCAGTGTCAGGTAACAGCAGTGGCAGGATTTAAGCAGGGTTGTGTCTCGATCTGAGGTCAAAGCTGCAGGTTTTTCCTCTGCCCCATCAACTTTCTGATTAGGAAAATCATGTTTCATGGCTCTCATTGGTGTTCCTAAGGCTCTAGCTGTCTGTAGATGGTCACTCCGGTCACCACCCCATAGCCACCACCCTTGAAGGGATTATGGTTCAAGAAGCATCTTCATATATTGTGGGCCAGTGGAGTTGTGGGGGGGAAAGGAGTGTGTGCAAGTAATTTACAGTGGCTTGAGCATTAGCTGTGCTGCTTCTAGGAAGCTGTTAATCATGACACAAGAATGGTTTTCCCGCATCTGGGGAGACTTGCACTTTTAGGGATGGCTTTGTTGGCAACTGTTTACTATTACGATAATCACAGCATTGTGAGGAAGAAGCATTAAAGCCATTCCAGTGACCTTTCTGCGGGCCATCAATTGTGATATGGTGTGAGCATTAGCAATATCCCCACTGTGGGAAACAAAAATACCAGTTCCTGTTCTCTGGTTTTGACAAGACAGACTGACAAATTTCACTTTATTTCCTTTCTAAATCGTATTCTCTGGGTTTAGAGAATATGATTTAGGAAGGGCATTAAAATGTGAGTTTTCTTTTCACTGTATATGAGTAAATACAAATTTTTAGAAAATAAGTTTTTATTGATTTTAGAGAGAGGAAGGGAGAGGGAGAGAGATATACAAACATTTGATGAGAGAGAAACATGCCCCCTATTAGAGATCGAGCTCGAAACCCTGGCATGTGTCCTGCCTGGGAATCGATCTGGTGACCTCCTGGTGCATGGGATAATGTCCAACCAACTGAGCCACACCAGCTGGACAGTAAGTGCAATTTTTAAGGCCGTGGGATGACTGGGCCCTCCAGGAGTTGCAGTGGGCATCACTACTCGGATACTAAGTCAGTTCTTTGCTTTAAATACATTATCTCCTTTGTTTCTCACAATTACCCTATTGGTTAGCAGCTATTAACTCCGTTTCATTTAAAAATATGTTTTTATTGATTTCAGAGAGGAAGGAAGAGGGAGAGAGAGATAGAAACATTAATGATGAGACAATCATTGATCGGCTGCCTCCTGCATTCCCCCGACTGGGGACGAGCCCACAAACCCGGCATGTGCCCTGACTGGGAATCGAACCGTGACCTCCTGCTTCATAGGTTGACAACCACTGAGCCACGCCGGCCAGGCTCCTTTCCTTTTTTAATATGTGGAAACTGAGTGTCAGGCAGATAAAGTGACTTGCCTAAGATCAATGTAGCTAGTAAGTGGGAAAATCAGAAAACAAATCAAGAGTTACAGTATTTGGCTTCTAAATCTGTGCCATTTTTTATGCTTTTGAATAGATAATATATGGGCAAAACAAAAATAGATAATACTAGTATATGGGCAACATTTAAAAGTTACTGAAGTATGCACTGCAAGAACTAAGTTTTCCTCTCATCCCACTCCCCCTGTGCTCCTCCCCAGAGGCAACCAAACTCTGTTACAATTCTCAAATGCGGAATTGTATACTTTGCTGGTCAAATAACAATAGAAACGGTGGTTATCAACTAGGGCAGTGGTCGGCAAACTCATTAGTCAATAGAGCCAAATATCAACAGTACAATGATTGAAATTTCTTTTGAGAGCCAAATTTTTTAAACTTAAACTTCCTCTAATGCCACTTCTTCAAAATAGACTCGCCCAGGCCGTGGTATTTTGTGGAAGAGCCACACTCAAGGGGCCAAAGAGCCGCATGTGGTTCGCGAGCCGCAGTTTGCCGACCACTGAACTAGGGCACATGGCCTATCAGAAACATCAGGGAAGCTTTTTCAAAATACCAAATGCCCTATTTGTTCCTCCTTACCAATATCTGATTCTGTAGGTTTGGAGTGAGGTCCCTAAAGGAAATTGTGATGCCTTTCTTGCCTCGCTCCATTGAGAATTATTGCTCAGGTGTTGCTAAAATGCCTTGTGTGTATTTAAGGAAGGAGGTGTTACTTCTTCAAGACAGATGAACAAAGTTTATTGGGAGTATGGCATTTGAACTATACTAGTACTCTGAAAAAATGGGTTTGCAGAAATAGGAACAATTGATATTCCAGGTGGAGGAAATATCATGAGTAAGGGGAGAGATAGAGTCATAAGTGCCAAGTGTTAGATCAGGTGTCAAAAGCTCAGCTATCACACGGGCCACACAGTAACATAAATTATATATATAAAGTGATAAGTGGCAACTGACACTTGACCTTGGTGTTAGGAAACTGAAGAGAACCTTTAATATATTTCTGTATGACAGAGCACATACTGTGCATGTTTTGAGCCTCCAGGATTAAAATTTTAGATGAGCAAGAAAGACTAATATATAAATCAAGCTCTAATGGATGGATTGATTGTCTTGCATAATCTGAGTGAACACACCTAACTTTGGAGGTCATTATGCTGTGTTTCACCCTTAGTTTAAAAGTTGTAGCCTCATTCTTGGGGAGTTTGATTTTCATTTGTGGTAAATTTAGTACCTCTTTCACCCTAATCTCTAAACATAAATGGCTATTTAATATCCTCTTATCAGAACTAATCATGGGGTTCTTTCTGTTCCATTTTATTTTGAGTTCAACATTTTTGGAAGCATTCTCCCCATCCCACTGACATATTCATTTCTTTCCAGAATTCCCCTCTCCTGCCCCCGAAGCAACATCATTCATATTCCCACTTGAGTGTTTTGATATCTTGTTGTAGGCTCCTAAAAGTAGAGCTTTTAGCAAAATGAATGAGCTGTGGTTTATTTCATGACAGGTCTCTCCAACTCATGGGTTGAAGGCCTGTGGGTTTCTTGATCACATTTGATTTTTATCATCTTAGCACTGACAGTAAATCACACCATGGTCACACGTTCTTTGGATACATTTCCTTGCATCCTTTACTTGTCATATCAGAATCATGACAATCCTGCTGCTCATTAGCCTTGTCAATTTCAATAGGACCCCATGCAAAGCACATTGAATAAGCATCAAAAAGCATAACATGCGACGTGTGTGAAGACGTCAATCATCTGTCTGTTGCACCCTCTCCTGTCATTTTAGCACTTTCTGCTCTCGCTCTAAGAACTCAGAATACCAAAGGGGTGGACAACTGAAAGAGGCAGATGAAATGGTTGATTTATTTAGTTGCTAAATGCAGCTGAGACAGGTAATTAAACAGCCCTGCTCCTGCAGAGAAGCCTGCAGCAATGTAATGCGAAATCTCAGAAACCCAGCTGTACTCAGATTTAGATTCAGAACTAATATTAGGTAGGCCCCTTTCAGATTGACAGATTTTGTAAACATCATTTCTGGTTTATTTGCTCAGCATGATTAGAGATGGAGCATGTGTGTCTCACTCATGGTTTAAAGTTTCTAGGGAGTGTGTGGTGTTTATAGACACACAAGCTGGAATAGCCCAGAAGGGCAGAGACTTGTGTCTGGCGGGCAAGGGATTCCATGGTTAAGCCTCTGCTGCTTCTCAGTGCTTCAACCAATTCTTGATGTCAATTATTCCATGGATGTGGGGTCAACCATGTGAATGGAGCAGGGTTGGTAAAGGGCTGAAATAGGAGATTGGAATCAGTTCTCTCCTTAATCCTTTTCTTTTTTATGGGAGGCACATCCTATATAATAAAAGGCTAATATGTAAATTGTCCCCTTGACCAGGAGTTTGACCAGGGGGTGGGGCCGGCCGGCCAACCTCCCATGTCCCCTCCCCCCAGCCGGCCCAGCCCAATCAGCCCTGATTGGGGCGGGCTGGCTGGACCCCACCCATGCACGAATTTGTGCATCGGGCCTCTAGTTAGTATATAAATAGCAAACTCTCTCTCTCTGTACAACAATGTCTTTGTTTTAATTTGTTGCATTTATTTCTATGCAGAAATTGCTACCACTATCTACTCAGTTATTGAAGCCAAAAACTTAGCAATTAATTCTTTTCACTTACATCCCACAGGGCATCCCCCAGCAGGATCTTTGTAGGGCTAAAATGTTCTTATCCTTCAAGTCTCACCTTAAATGTGTCCCCATCTCTGTGAAACCTACTATGACCAACTTTCCACCTCTATTAGTTCCTTCATAACACTTGTCACAATTAGTAATTATTTGTTTATTTTTCACTTGTTTGTTGGTGAGTTGTTTGTTTACTTATTTGTTTGCATGTACCTGTTTTCTCTCTTGTTTGTTTATTGTCTGTCTCCACACTAGATGTTAGTTCCATGAGAGTAGAGATTGTTTCTTTCGTTCATCCTATAATTCCAGCTCATAACTCAAATCCTTGGACATAGTTTATATCCTATAAATATATGCTAGATAGCATGCTCAAATGAGATTGCAGATGAATGGTATGCTGGTAAAACCTCGCTCTCAAAAAGAAAAAAAAAAGCAGTTTTAATTTGTAGCATTTACCCATACCTGTGGTATAAACAGTGTCACCATGGGAGTATTCAAGCTACTCAACTGACGTCACTGAAACCGCTGAGTTGGGAAGGGATTTACAATTGCATTTCATTGTTTTAGGTTTCTCTGTGGGAGCAGGACTTTTATTACTCATTCCAGGTGCATTCAGCAACTGAACAAATCATTGTTTCATCTTTTGCAATTGTTCATTCCTTCAGTGGTCTCTAAGTTTTTAGAGAGCATTTCTACCATACATATATAACAGATAGAAGCAGTTCAAGAACATGGATAAAATACGTTAAAAGTAATTAGGAAGTGATAGATTTTGAGTACATTTATTATATTTGAGTATTTTATTACATTTATTTTAATATTTATTTAATTGTGACTTTATATAATCTAATTTTTAATAATAGGTATATTTAGCAAGTAGCTTGCAAAATTCCTGAAAATTGAATAATCTGCTATTACGAGCAGGCTTCAGCACCCCGCTAGAGATGACTTGTGTATGGGTAGACCCACTGACCACTCTGCCCTAGTGTTTGGTTCGTAAACAGAAGAAGACAGTTGGCCTAGATGGGTGGGAAAATTGTAATTACAGAAACATTTCTCTGAGAATTCTTATTCGCCTTTTACTATGCAAGAAGATGACATTAATGTCTCCTCCTAGCTTGGTATACAGATTTGGTACAATGACTAGACAAGAGAATAAGGTGGCAGCAGTGAGAAATAAAGAAATCAGAAAGAGGGAATAAGAGCTATTTCTTAGCTCACATACTCTGAGTCTTCCATTTAGAGTGCTAGACCACCGTACTGCCAGAGATGGCTGTCGAATGTGAGGTACTTGGTGGTCAAGAGCACTTACTTTTCAGAAAATTAGCCCAAGGCCAACAGTCATTTATGCCTATTTGAAGTCATTGAGGTCTTAGTCAGCCGGACTGCTTGCCACTTCAGATTTGTCTGTCTGTAGTGGAATGGAAATGAACCCCAAGTGGTGTCTGAGGCAAGGCCTGTGGAACTCTGGGGTCTCAGAGCAGATGACTATTGGGAGGTGACAAGCTCAGAGGTCACAGAGAATAGGGAATATGAGGGAAAGAGCCATGTTGTGGATGCATTGCCCTCTTGTGTGGGGCTTTCTCCTTATCAAGTATACAGTTAGAGGTAGACCTGGTGTTTGTAGATACACAGACTATTGATATGGGAAATATAAATCATAATTAGCACCATTTACCATATTTGAATTTATAGAGTCACTGAAATGTTTGAGTGCTTATTTAAATAATTGACTAAGAAAGAAGCTAATAATGAGAAATTATTAGCTCAGTCTTTGAAAGTCAAAGGCATGGAATTTGGTGAATGCCTTTGACCTTCGCAGCCAACAGCACCAAGACACTCATCTCTTTACATTGGCATTGGCTAGATTCTTAGCTCTTGACTCATTTCTTAGCTCACATAAATCCTTTTAAGCCAACAGCATCAATCTTAATGGGTAGAATAATGATTACCTCTCTTATTACACACCCATACCTCTCCACAAATTAGAAGTTGTTTGTATTTAAGAAGGATATTTCAAATGAGGTACCATATTTCATGGATTAGTTCAAATAATTTTTTTAACTTAAAAAATTCAATTATTACAGTCAAATAACATTTAATGAGCCCATGTTTAGTGCCTAGAACTGTTTTAGGGCTTTAGGTTATAGAGAGAAATGATATGACTCTGTACTCAAGCAGAGGGAACAATCAAGAAAACAGAAATTTTGACCAGTCTGTAATGAGCTGTGATGGCAGTGTGCACAGGGTGGTATTGGAGGCAGATTAACTCAGATATCAGGGGGTGCTTTCTGGAAGTGACACTCTTGGTATTGAAGCATTCGTGGAAGTTAAAGAGATGATAAAGAGGAGTTAGGATGTTCTGGGAGATGGGAAACCCTTCAGAAAAGTGAAATGCAGAATTGATACTGGGAACTTTGGGAGGTTGGAGTGCCTAGAGCTTAGAACTGAAGGCAGAACTTTGTATGTCTGCTTCTTTATTCTCAGGAAATCTAAAATGAGAAGAGGAATGAGAATAAGAAGACAACCTCATATTTTACTTGAGGCTGGTTTTCCTATGGATTTTGGTGATCGGACTTAAGGGGTGGGGCTTTTCTGTCAATACCTGATGGAGGATTAGTAGCCAGATGTGTCCTCATGGTGTTTGATATTATTGCTTTGTATTTTGCTGCAGCTCCTGCCCATTCACACTCTGAGGCTTGGCATGGAAGTGGATTCCTTTGATGGGCACCATTATATCTCTTCGATTGTTCCAGGTGGTCCTATTGACACGCTGAACCTCCTTCAGCCAGAGGATGAGCTTCTTGAGGTAAAATTTATGAGGGACAGACAGGAATTTTTAAGCTCCAGGAACATGTGTTCTCTCTGAGTTGTATTATCACTGATGCCAATGAAATGTCATCTACTTAGAATGAAGAAACTTGGTGTATTGTGTACTTCAAGGTAGCTGAGAGATCTTAAATGTTCTCACTACACACAGACACAAATGGTAACTGTGAGATGATGGAATTGTTAACTAACCTTATTGTGGTAATAATTTCTTAATACATATCCTATATAATAAAAGGGTAATATGCAAATTGACCCTAACAGCAGAACGACCACTGGACCAGTCACTATGAGGCGCACTGACCACCTCTTGGTCCCTTTCCCTGGCCCGCAGGCTCCGATCACCTGATGGCCACCCGTGGGGGGGGCGGGGCCTGCGAGCAGGTGGGAACAGCCGACCTCTCGGTCCCTTCTCCCAGCTGTCAGGCACCAATCACCTGTTAGCAAACAGGGAACCAGGGGTGGGTGGTGGCATGTGGCGGGGCCGGCTGTGGGCAGCTGGGGAAGATGGCCCTGATCTCAGGCCAGGCCTAGGGACCATACCTGCACACTAATTTCCTGTGCTGGGCCTCTAGTGTGTATATATATCAGATTATCACATTATATACCTTAAAATTACATAATGTTATATGTCAATTATATCTCAATGAAGATGGAAAAAATTAAAAATAAATAAAAATATTGTCTGGCCAGTGTGATTCAGTGGTTGAGCATGAACTCATGCACCAAGAGGTTGCCGGTTCAATTCCTGGTCAGGGCACATCCCCAATAGGGGACATGCAGGAGGCAGCTGATCCATGTTTCTCTCTCATCAATGTTTCTATCTCTCCTTCTCCCTTCCTCTCTCTCTAAAAGTAAATAAAAGCATATTTTAAAAAATATAACAGCTTATATAATGACAAAGGAAGTAGAAAACATGCTTTAACTTCATGTTTTGGGACTCCTGAAATGTCTGAGTGCTTATTTAAATAATTTACTAAGAAAGAAGCTAATGTCCTATTTTAATCTGATAGCATAATTAGTATTTTTTGAGAAAAATTCTTTTTAAGAATCTAATTCACGACCCTTACTTGAAACATTTAGTGACACTTATTTGCATGTTTTGTTTATTATTTCTATTAAGGATTAGAGCTGGGCAACCTCGGCTTATGTCTTTTTGACTGGTTTTCAGATTGTCTCCTTGGAACGCCCTCCCCACAACATGGCTGCCAATAGTGGGCTCACTCAGGCTCCCCAGCTGCTCTGCAGGCAGACCAATTCTAGAATACTTCTGCTTTGACCTGACTTTCTTAAGAGATTTTGTTAGATTGGAAAGTTTTGTAACTAACACAATGAACAAACCAATGAACACCGAAACACCTAATTTTACATGTAAGAAAATAAGGCATTAATTTTCTGTAACTTTATACACTGGTAGCATGATAACTTCATTTTTTTTATTTTTTATTTTTTTATTTCTTTATTGATTAAGGTGTCACATATTTGTCCTCATCCCTTCATTCCCATCCCACCCCCCTCCCCACGGATGCCCCCACCCCCCTCCCCACGGATGCCCCCACCCCCCTGTTGTCCTTAACCATTGGTTAGGCTCGTATGCATGCACACAAGTCCTTTGGTTGATCTCTCCCCCCTACCCCCACCTTCCCCTACCCTCCCTCTGAGGCCCGACAGTCCGATCGATGCCTCCTTGTTTCTGGGTCTGTTCTTGTTCATCAGTCTATGTTGTTCATCATTTCCCCTAGATGAGTGAGATCATGTGTTACTAGAAATATACTTATAAGAACTGAATGTGAGACGAGCAATAATAGTTATGCTGACAGGCAAATGAATCAGTCTGTAGTGAGTTTCTTTCTGGACCAACAGTTCTTTTGAGACCCAATTTCAATGTCCTCCAGTTCCTTATGTGTACATGTCGGCACTAACTTTTCAGCTCTGGATGGTGGACAAATGGTGGTAATGCAGGTCCGACTCCCTCTGGTTTGGTCTAGCATGATAACTTTAAGTTCATGTGTTCTAACTCCCTTTTTACTTTTTTTAAAAAATACATCACACTCCTTTTTAAGATCCTAAAAAAAAAAAAAAAAAAAAAAAGATGTGGGGAGGAAACTGCATAGAAGAGGCTTTTTTCTCCCCAAAGTTAGGAACCATAAGAAGCCGTAGTGTGGGTTTAATAGAATCAGCCTAGTAGCCTTAGCCAAGATTAGAATCGCACGAGCCTTAATTATAGAAATTTCTTTCTAAAATTTATGTTTGCTCAAAGTGAAATGACAAGGATAGCAAGTAGGTTTCTTTTCTTTTCTTTTTTTTTTTAAGCAGGGTCCAGCCATCTAGCAGAGTATTTTCTTTGTGTGTGTTAATACTCACCCGAGGATATTTTTCCATTGTGTTTTGTTTTGTTTTGTTTTGTTTTGTTTTGTTTTGTTTTGTTTTTAGAGAGAGTGGAGAGGGAGAGGCAGAGAGAGAGAGAAATATTGATGTGAGAGAGACATGGATTGGTTGCTTCCCACATGTGCCCGTTCATGGTGGGGGATGGAGCCTGCAACCAAGGTACGTGCCCTTGACTGGAATTGAACCTGGGAACCTTCAGGCCAATGCTCTATCTACTGAGCCAAACTGGCTAGGGCTAGAAGAGTATGTTGAATTTCAAGGTCAGAGGGAAAAGTCTTATGAGTAATTGTTGTCAAATTCTGTCATAAGCTTGGGAGGGCAGGTATGTTGGAGTCCTATTGTAAAATGTAGTAAGTTAGTTATTTTAGAGTTATTCAAGAAATGATATTGGATTGCTTATTGGCAGATTAATACCCTAGATATTACTATATCACTTATGGTTTTTTATTTGTTCTGAATTATGTTTTTCTTTCTGATTTGCTGAGCACATGGCATAGCCTTGTGGATATCAGACATGACATTCTGTAGATTTAAGACCATTTGGAAACCATTTCTCTAATATGTACTTGTTAGATATTGAGACATGAGATACATCAGTTTGGGAGATGTGGAAATGTGAGCAAAAAACAGTTCACTTTTTTTGTGGTAAAATACACCTAACATAATTTACATTTTAAGCATTTTTAGTGTATAATTTAGTGGCTGTAAGGATAATTCACTACTAGTATAGGGTAGGTGATAAAGAAATGTTAGCTGGATCTGAGTAGAGCAAATATAAGTCATCACAGCCATCAAATGAGTCCTCTGTGCCTTAGCCAAGATTAGAATCCCTTGGGCCTTCGACCTTGTAATAGAATGGGGTGTGATAAAGTAACATGTAAACTTGAATTTATAAGTATACATTTTTTGGTGAAAAAACTTGGGATATAGAAAGAAGCACAGGTTTGAAAGTCTGAAGAGCTGCTTTTGATTCTGAATTTGCCACAGCTAAACCATGTCCCTTGGCATGTCACATCACTTTGAGAATCAGTTTCTTCATCAATAAATTCCTACTTTACTGTGTGTTTGTGAGGATCTAATGGAGTACCATCCATGTAAACTATTAAGCATTATCTCACTGGGAACATTGGCAATATTCTCACTGGGGGAAGGCATAAACAGTCTTTATGGGATAGGATGAGTGAGGATTGAATGAGGTAATGTAGTGGCACAATACTTGTGCAGTATTATGTACTCTGCAAATGAGTACGTATGTGTGCGTTTTCTAATCACAGTTTGAACAGTTGAGAAGTGGTAGCCCTTAAGAGAGTCTCAAGTTGAAGGGCCTAGAAAAATAATGTGAACTCTGAAAAAAAAAAATTGGCTGCTTCTGAGTAACCAAATATAGAAATAATAACAATTTTAAAAAGCTCTGTAAAGTTAGCCAGATAAACTCCTGAGCGTAAAGTGTGTGTGTATGTGTGTGTGTTTAATGTACTCCTTAGAGTTCAAAACAGAAACACAAATATGCTTTGGGGTTAGAACACTGTGCCAAAGCTCAGCCCAGAGCAGCTATTTGCAGCAGCCATAAATCCCCTTAGGTAGGAGCTGGTAATGGGAAATGTGACCAATCCCTTCAGCGATAGAGCGCAGAGAGGAGGACTACCAGGCATGGCTATAATAATTGGAGACAATTCAAATGAATAAATAATGAGCTAAATAAATATTTAAATGTACTCCAAGATGAAAACCTGAAAAGTGTCTTTCTAATTTGCGGAAGTAATGTGAAACACAGTCTAACACTGTGTATGGGTAGAATTCCTTCTTTGAGTATGTGTGCTTGCTTTGTTTTCCTTGTAGGTTACTACCCATTTGGTCGGTTTTAGAACTTTCTGTGCTCTGGCACCAGTTGGCACCATGGACATGGTGTGATCGGGGACGGGTCCCTCCTTGCCCACTTTGGTGTGGTGATTGGCTTGTAATTCTTCCAAGGCAAGCCTTTCATCTGCTGCTGAACGTGCTGTCCCCTGGGCCCTTTCATCAGTCAGAACGTCCTGGGAGATGATGTTTACTTTTCCACTCGGGCTAGCTCCCCGAAGCACAGGCGGGTCTCTTTACTATGTGGTGATTTCTTTGTAAATAATTAAGAGGCAGGGAGATTGCCTGGCCTGATGGCTAAGTGCTTGGTATGTTACAGGCCTGAGAGTGGTTCCAAGGGACAGTTGACTCGGGGCTCAGATCACTTGCTGATGGGATGCTTCCAACAACCCACTGTGCTCTTCTTCTCTGAGCAGTGACCGATTTGGTGCAGAGGTTCCCCCCACAAAGGCAGACATTAGCACTGCACCTGCCACATTTTATGCCAGAAACAGAACGCCTTTAAAACGAATGATGCTGCTGACCGCTCCCAGAAAGTCCCAGAGTTAGATGTGAAAAGATTATCTGTTGCCTGGATTGTGTTCATGCCTCAGCCTTTTGGGAGCAGCAGACAGATCAGCTTTTTGTGACGTTTCGTCAGAACTGGAAGCGCTCCTTGAGCTAAAGTCATATATATATATATATATATATATATATGGAAAATTAGAACAGACATCTTTATAAATCATCTTTGGTGCAAAATATTGCTATTGTGCACTACAAAGAATATAAAATTTAGATTTTTTTTGGTGATAAGTATTACTCATCATTAAGGAATAGTTGGTTATCTTTTTTTCTTTTAGACATATAAAATAATTTGAAAACTGACACACTCTCTGCAATTGGTGACTGTGTCAGCAGAGCATGTAAGAATAGAACTGATGCCATGTTATATCTACTTTTCTATCGAAGTGACTTTTCTCAGTCTGGTATTAAGAGTTTGTGGGATGTGAAAGGAAATTGTGAACTGAGGCTAAATTTTGACAGTAGCCTAGATTTTGTTACCTATACGCTGTCAGTCTAGCAGCTTTTAACAGCCTTAAAATTGGTGTTAATATCTATAGTGATATTCTTAAAAAATGAAAAAGCAAGAGGAAATGGTCTTAAGAAGGCTGTAAGTGATATTGAATGTGTTTAAGGAGAGATGGGTAGAAGCAGATGAGAGAATAGAACATTGGAGTTTAGAAAGGAGGAGCCATGGAGGTATGAAATATTAGGCAGATCACATTCCCAGTAAAAATTGTACTCTGCACCCATTTTACACTTTATTCACCCAAGTTCAATAGAGGTTTAGCCTTAAGTTTTTATAAATTTTAAGGATTTCTAATGTTTTTTGTTACTACTAAAATAATGTTAAGTTTAGGCCCTTTGTTTACAGGGAAAGTAAAACAATATCCTAATTTCATTTTGATAGATTGATGTAAGCTGGAGACTTTTGTGTGTGTTTTTTTTTCCATCTGGGACCTCCTTAATTCTGACTTGTCTTTCTAGTTCAATGGTGTGCAGCTCTATGGGAAATCTCGCCGAGAAGCAGTCTCCTTTCTTAAGGAAGTGCCACCCCCCTTTACCTTGGTTTGCTGTCGACGGTTGTTTGATGATGAAGCCTCTGTAGATGAGCCAAGGACCACTGCAGCCTCTCCTCCTGAGATGGAGGTACTAAATCAGTGCACCACCGTTCCCACAGGCACGCCCACTCATCAAGGATCCCCCGAAGAGTGTGTTACGATATAAAGAGAGAGAAAATATTTCCGCCTTTTTTTATTTGACTACGGTAGCTCTCAATGACAACAATGCATAGCTTTCAAACTGTTACTTTTCATATAATATCATAAAATTTTCTTTTTTTTTTCCCCCCCTTGCAATATTGGTGACATTAATGTGCATGCTCTTGGATTTTAGAGAAGCTTTTTCTAGCATTTGCCTGGGCTCATTGCTTTTGGCTCCCGGTTTAACTCAGTTCATCTTCATCAGTTGAAGACGTTGTTGAATATCTAATGGACTTCCCCTTTTTCAGAGCCTCAAAAATATGAAGATCTATGACCTATTTTGAAGTGAAGTCTAAAAATTGCTATAAAAACCTTCAGAAGGTCAGAGAATAAAATAACACTTTCGATGCTCTTGATACCCTTTTTTTCTTTTAAAGAGCATTGTGATTATGAAAACAGTTTCAAGCACATGCTCTGTCATCTTATGCCATTTGTAACCTCATCTTTTATGCCATTTCCACCTTCCCGGACTCTTCTAGATTATAATTCTAATAACAAAAGTTTAGATACATGGGGCCTTCCCTGTTACCTACCTATGGTCTGAATTTCAAAACACAGGGACTCTAATCCTGCTCTATCATGTACTGATTGTGAATCTTTGAGCAAATAACTTGGCTTCTGATCATATTCTTCCTCTGAAAAGTGGGGATACTTAGTTCTTAGCCACTTCATCCGTTTGTGTTGAGGAGATGAAGTAATGTAGGCAAAGTGCTAGTCACAATGCCTTGCCCATTGAAGGTGCTCCGTGAAAGTTAGCTTTAGCTATTCCTGACTCCTCCAGTTCACCTATCTTTGTTTTCTGATCTTCTAACAGACGTAAGAGTCTAGCTTAGCACCATCTTATAGTCACAGGTGCTTATTTAAACTTGTTTTTACCAGGAAATTGTCAGCTCCTGTGAGCAGAGGACATATCTTAAAATTATTTTGTATCTCATAGTGTTTTCATTCTGTACTGGGCATATAAGAAGTGCTTAGGAGATTACTGATTGAGAATCTTTTTAAAAATGTTTTATCTTTAGTGAAGCATACTTCAAAGAAGGGACTCAAATGCCACCCTTTTTTGACTCTTGCTGTCTTTACTAAAACTAAGTGTGGGTGATGGCTTACCTCTAAAGGTTGATAAAAATGCCTTTAATCTAATCTTACAGGGTGTGTAAATCACCAACCCAGCTTGCTGACTCTGTCCTCCCATCTGTCATACTTTACCACAATGGGTAAACTACAGCTCTGAATTATGCTAAATGTCAGCCTTGCTGCCCATTAGTTGATTGCTTTCCATTCTGTGAATACAGGAGTTATGCAAAATTGATTGTATCAAAATGACATATTTCAGGTTGTGGAATAATAGCTTATATACTTTAAATGCCTTGGAATTCCTATGAACTTGAGTTTTAGAATTGTATGTGTTTTTTTTTAAATCCTGGCTCTCTTTTCCATCTGTCTCTTTTTTTCATTTATCCCAATGCTATCTTAAGTTCTTAAACTCTATCTGTTTAGGCCGCTCAGCCAAAATTCTAATGGTCATTAATCAGTGAGGGTATTAAATGCCCCAATAAAACATTAATCACATTGTATTAGCCATTGGAACTTTACTTTTTATTGGAAGGTATGAATGTGTTCTTTATAAGTATCATTTCCTCACATCAGGCTGATATATACAGAGGTTATTGATCCAGAACATTCCCACTAATGTCAAATTTTGTAACTCAAGAACCAAGAAATTGTTCCCATGTTTAGATTTAATGCACCATGGATTGAGTATTGACTTTCCATGTCCTGCAGGGACAGCTTGAGGTCTGGACCAACCCTAATTAAAATGTGTTTGTGTGTTAGCTACTCTTCCATGTTAGAGGGGTTTCCCCCCAACTTTAATTCCATTAAATTGATTCTCTTATACAGGTCACTCAAAATGATATTTGTAGAAATAATACACTTTCATTTTATTTACTAGGATTTCCCAAAGTTTTAAGAAGTCTACTTTTGAAAATTATTATTTAGCCTGTAGCTTTATTAAAAGAGTTTCAGGGAAAAACCACTGAAAGATGGTTGATTCATTAATGTATGATCAAATATTTCTCGAGTGGCTGTTGTGTGCTAGTCACTGTTGTGGTTTGAGTGGATAACCATGGTAAACTCTACGATAGCCTGAAGAGTTTTCATTCTAGCTTGTTGCTAGGGCTACAAAGAAAAAGATAATTCTTGAGCTTCAGGTAGAAATTCAGAGTATTTTAGGAAAGTTAAATCATATAAAAAAACTCTCGACTATACAGTAATATAAATAGTGTCAAGACAGAAGGTTGGAGCAACTACTCTTGCTCTGCATAGTTGACTCATTGACCCTGTATCATTTAATTTCCTAGAATTCCATATGGCAGTGACTCTTTTCCGTGAAAGAAGGGGAAGCCTGGAATAGGAGGACCTGGGGCTGTGAGGTCAGGGGAAATTACCAAGGAGAGTGGACTGGGTAGCTGTGCCAATCTAATTCCTCCAAGATGAGATTTTCATTATTTCAACGTAGTGATTTTTATCTGTTTTTAGATTCACATGATTCCCAAAGACTTGGATTTTTTCCCACCTTATTTTTCTAGTGAAGTCTTTACTTGAAAACTTCTAGGAGTCAACAGAAGTGGTTTCTCTGTGTCCTGTTCTGGTTTCTCTCTGTGTTAGCATCTTTCTTTGTCTCTCACTATAACTGCAAATTCAGGTATTGCTACTTAAATATCTTTTAAGCTTTGACTTTGTATGATGTTTTCATTTTTCCTTAAATTGCATATTTTTCCTTTTATGCTTCTAATGGGATGACAGAACTCATTGAAGTATAAGAGGTCAGTGTTAATACTTTGAATGAAATGGGTACTTTACATTTAAAAAAACCTATATGAACAATCTGCATATTTAAGTGCTTGAATTTTCATGAAGATCTGTATATTAGAGTATATATGCCTCTGTGCATGACCCTTTAAGCACATTAGAAATAAAAAACTATGCATGCCAAAGAGAACCCCCAGTTTGAGAAGCAGCTATGAGATTCCTGACATGTTCTTTTCAGAATTGAAAGGACAATGTTTTAAAGCATATATGTTCTTTTGTATTTCAGGCTGATCACAATGTAGATGTCAACACTGAAGATGATGATGATGGGGAATTAGCACTGTGGTCTCCTGAAGTCAAGATTGTTGAACTAGTAAAAGATCATAAAGGCTTGGGATTCAGCATTTTGGATTACCAGGTATAAGAACCTCTGTAGAGTTTTTTGGAGTGATTAGTTTGTACTAACATTATATGAAGTAGTAATCATTTTAAGGCACCCATTAACTTAGGCAAAACTGAATGATTTGATGTAGACAGTTACTGTCCAAAGATGAGGTGTCATATTTTGCATTGTTAGCTTGACAATTGATCATTCAGTTTGGTTGCTTTTAGTATATTTAGATTTGTGCAGCCATCACCATAGTCTAATTTTAGAACATTTTCATCACCCCCAAAAGAAACCTTATGCATATTAGTAGTTATTCCCAATTCTACTCCTCTCCCTCCCCTTCACATGGAGGTTTTTGTAGTTTTGCTTACTGTTAATCTCATTGAGCTTAATTAAGTAGAAATGTGAAATGTCTACATGGTAAATATTTACATTTAATAATGGGGCACATAATATTTATGTATTTATATGTACCCCAAATATGACTAGGGTAAAATGATTGATACATTTGGGGAGGATGTGAAAGGTCACAATAAGACATCTATATGCTTACCAGCTTACCAGTTTATAGTACTTTTATTTTTTTAAAATTTATTATTATTATTATTTTTAGTTTATAGTACTTTTAGAGCTTCTGATTATTATGGGGAATTAAAACTGCTGGCAAGAGATCTCCTCACTTTTAAGATGCATATTTTAATACATTTGTGCTGCCTAAACACATTGTGGTTTAATAAAGCAAAAAAAGTCTTCTATCAAAGCACATAAAATGCCAAGAGATATAAAAATCAATTCTTTTGTTTTTAATATAATAAGGCAATCGGGAATAGATTAAAAGGAAAATATTTTAAGCAATATGTAAGACATTAAATTCCATATTTTGGCAGTGTGATTTAAGATTACTGAAATAGATTATATCTCTTTCGTTTTTGCTGGCTTATTTCTGTGCCAGATAACCTTCTTCGTTATTAGAACTTCTCTTTAGAATATTATTGAATTATGAGTGTTGATTTCAAATAATGTACATTTTGGGAAATATTTTTCTAAAAATATTAATACTATAAGATCCTGGAAGTTTATATATTGGTCCATATTAGAGGATATAAAACAAATGGCTGGTATATACCATTTGGCTGGTAGAACTCCCCAATGAAGTTCTATTACCTAGCACATGGTAGGTGATTAACAAATATTTGCAGAATGATTGCATAAAGTTTAGGTTAGCCTAAATTAACTGGGACTAAATGAACACATTCAATGGTATTTCTTCTTAACCATTTTGATAATTGGGATGTAGTTTAGAACAGTGGTCTCCAGCCTTTCGGACCTCACAGACCACCAGTGGTCCACAGACCACCGGTTGGCAACTGCTGGTTTAGAAGATACCTTTCAGATGTGGTCTTAGATATTTAGCTACATTTCCATTATTATTTGAATCTATCTATCTATCTATCTATCTATCTATCTATCTATCTATCATCTATCTATATTTGTACTCTTATATAATACTAGATGCCCGGTGCACGAATTCGTGCACGGGTGGGGGGTCCCTCAGCCTGGCCAGCAATTGAGGCTTATTGGGGGGACAGACAGGGGAAGGGATCCCAGGAGGTTGGCCAGCCAGTTCGGGGGCTGGCCGGCTGGGGGGAGGGGCTGCAGGAGGTTGGCCGACCAGGGGGAGGGGCCATGGGAGGTTGGCTGTAGGAGTGCACTGACCACCAGGGGGAAGCTCCTGCATTGAGCATCTGCCCCCTGGTGGTCAGTGTGCGTCATAGTGACTGGTCGACTGGTTGGTCGGTCTTAACGGTCGCTTAGGCTTTTATATATATAGACTAGAAGCCCAGTGTGTGAAATCGTGTGGCCCCCGCCCACCCACGCCGGTCTTTGGTTGTTAGGGCGTTAGGGCCATTGGGTTTTTATAATATAGACTAGAGGCTCAGTGCATGAATTTGTGCACCGGTGGGGTCCCTCGGCCTGGCCTGTGCCCTCTCACAATCCGGGAACCCTCAGGGGATGTCGGATAGCCAGTTTCGGCCTGATCCCCGCAGGCCCGATCCAGGCAGGAGGGAGCCTAATCCCTGCAGGCCAGTCCATGCAGGAGGGAGCCTGAAGCCCGTAGGCCCAATCCAGACAGGAGGGAGCCCAATCCTGTGCATTGAGTGTCTGTCCCCTGGTGGTCAGTGCACATCATAGTGACCAGCCGACCAGTCATTTGGTCGTTGGGTTGTTTGGTCGCTTAGGCTTTTATATATAGAGATATTATAATGGTTGTTTTATCCTGTTAAGTGACATTATCTGCAAGTTTTATACCTTGAATGTTGCACATTTAAGCAGGCAAGTGCTTCAGACATTTTTAAAACACTTCAGTAAAATAAGAAAAGAAAAACTTGCTGGTCCTTAATAATTTAATCCCTACTTTTTTTTAAATTTAATAAATCTTTATTGTTCAGATTATTACAATTGTTTCTCCTTTTTCCCCCCCATATCTCCCCACCACCCGGTTCCCACCCCCCCTCTGCCCTTACCCCCCCCCCCCCCCCCGCTGTCCTTATCCATAGGTGTATGATTTTTGTCCAGTCTCTTCCCGTACCCCCCACACAGACACCCCTTTCCCCCTGAGAATTATCAATCCACTCCCATTCTATGCCTCTGATTCTATTATGTTCACCAGTTTATTCTGTTCCTCAGATTTTTAATTCACTTGACTTTTAGAATCACTTATTGATAGATATATATTTGTTGTTCATAATTTTTATCTTTCCTTTTTTTCTTTTTCCTCTTTTTAAAGAATACCTTTCAGCATTTCATATAATACTGGTTTGGTGGTGATGAACTCCTTTAGCTTTTTCTTATCTGTGAAGCTCTTTAGCTGACCTTCAATTATGAATGATAGCTTTGCTGGGTAGAGTAGTCTTGGTTGTAGGTTCTTGCTATTCATCACTTTGAATATTTCTTGCCACTCCTGTCTGGCCTGCATAGTTTCTGTTGAGAAATCAGCTGATAATTGTATGGGTGCTCCCTTGTAGGTAACTAACTGTTTTTCTCTTGCTGCTTTTAAGATTCTCTCTTTGTCTTTTGCCCTTGGCATTTTAATTATGATGTGTCTTGGTGTGGTCCTCTTTGGATTCCTTTTGTTTGGGGTTCTGTATGCTTCCTGGACTTGTAAGTCTGTTTCTTTCATCAGGTGGGGGAAGTTTTCAGTCATTATTTCTTCAAATAGGTTTTCAGCGTCTTGCTCTCTCTCTTCTTCTGGTACCCCCATAATTCTGATGTTGGTACGCTTGAAGTTGTCCCAGAGGCTTCTTACACTATCTTCAACTTTCTGAATTCTCTTCTTGCTTCTCTGGAGGAGTGTCCTTTGCCTCTTTGTATTTCAAATCTTTGGGTTGATTCTTGCATTCCTCTAGTCTGCTGTTGGGTCTCTGTATAATATTTTTTATTTCAGTCAGTGTATGTTTAATTTCTAGTTGGTCCTTTTTCATATCCTCGAGGGTCTCATTAAATTTATTGGCCTTTTCCATGAAATTCTTGAAAAACCTTATAACCGTGGTTTTGAACTCTATGTCCATTTGTTTGTTCTCCTCCATTTCTTTTGTTTGGGATCTGTTTCCTTGCCTCCTCATTTTCGCTGCTTCCCTGAGTTGGTTGGGTAGCTTTGTGTACTAGGTGTCCTATTGGTTCAATGGGTCAGCCTCCCAGTTACCTGAGGTGGACACTCTTGGTGTACCCCTTTGTGGACTGTGTGTACAGCCTTGTTGTAGTTAAGTCTTGATTGTTGTTGGTGTCACTGGGAGGAATTGACCTCCAGGCCAATTGGCTGTGAGGACCCACTGTGTCTATATCGGAAGAATTGCTGTGCTGGAGACACAGTAGGGCTTTGGTGCTCACTGAGTCTGCCTCTTGAATGTGTCCCTGATGAGAGTGGTTGAAATCTGGTGTCGTCTCACACCGACCACTAGATACACTAGTGTCTGGATTTCCAATGGGGTGCAGGTCAGCTACTGTCTGAGGCCCCCCAGCAGGAGCTACAGCAAGAACTACAGTTTTCTCCTCTTTGCTTGGGCGGTTTTGGAGCAGTCTGACTGGAGCTGCAGTTAATTTGGTTAAGCTGCCACAGAATAGGCCATTTATATGCAAAAGCCACTGTGTGGAGCCTGGGCGGGTTTGTAGAATGTGCAGGGCGGGGTCTAAGGGTAGGGCGGGGTCTCTGGGCGTCACTAGCCTAGGGAGTGGCAAACGGCAATGGCTGCCGTCAGCCATCTCTGCCTTTCAGCGTTTCCAAGTCCCTGTGTCCTGCGCTCCAGCGCAGTAAACACTGATTGCTGGGTGCAACTCTGCAAAAAAGTCACTCTCACTTTCTGACCCGATGGCCGAGAGTCCAGCTTCTCCCCATAGGCGTCTGGGTCCCCCGCGTGTCCCCAGAAACTGGATTTCAGAGTGATCGGGAGTTTGTCTCCCTTTGGGTTGAAGAAAAGCCGTGCGCCCAGTCGCCTGCCGCCAGCCTGCTTTGAGCGCGCCTCCGTACCTCAGCTTTTCAGCGTTTGTGCTCCTTTCTCTTCTTAGTTGTAAATCTTCCACTCAGCCAGCTTTCCTGTGGTTCTGGGTGGTAGACGTTTTGTCTTTTAGTTGTATTTTTGAAATTGTTGTGCAAGGCGGCAGTTTAGTTGTTTAACTTTGCCGCCATCTTGGTTCCTCCAATTTAATCCCTACGTAACAGAAACATTTCCTTTTTATTTTTTTAATCCTCACCCAAGGCTATTTTTTTTTAAATTGATTTCAGAGAGAGTAAGAGAGAAGAGAGAGAGAGAAACATTAATGTGAGAGTGCAACATCAATCGGCTGCCTCCTGTACTCCCCCTACCAGGAATCGAGCCCACAACCCTGGCATGTGCCCTGACCAGGAGTTGAACCGGAAACCTTTTGGTACATGGGACAACACCCAACCAACTGAGCCACACCAGGGCTCCACTATAACATTTAGATAACACATAAACACAATTTAAAATTTGGAGCCTGGCAGGTGTGGCTCAGTGGTTGAGCATCAACCCATGAATCAGGAAGTCTGGTTTGATTTTTGATCAGGGCACATGCCCCGGTTAGTGGGCTTGATCCCCAGTAGGGGGCATGCTAGAGGCAGCCAATCGATGATGTTTCTTTCTCATCAATGTTTCTATCTCTCTATCCTCCCTTCCTCTCTCTAAAATCAATGTTAAAAAAATCATTTAAAATAAAATTTTATTTGGGGCAACTTAATTAACTGGTTATACCACCTCTTGTTGTAATTAGGTAATAAATTCTAAAGTTTAAAAATATTTTTTGCAAAACCAGGTGAAGGTTTAGCAAAAGCTATGAAAGGCTGTGTTCCTGGTTATTACTGTTTGATGCATCCCATATGAATGTATTAGATAGCTGAATAGGATCAGTGCAGATCCCCCACTCCCACCCCACCCTCAGGCTTAGCATATTTAGAATAAGAAGTGTGATAGAAACATCTTGGCCATGGGAGAAAGTGTTAGTAGAGTAGGAGAGCTTCTAGGTTGTAAAGGGCCTGCATTAGCAGTATTGAAGAGGTTGAAAATTTACCTTTGAATATTTAGTTAAACACATTTCTTTAGAACTAATAAGGAATTCTTCAAGAGCCTGACAAAATTGTATATGATATCTATTTCATAGATGCTTATGCAATTTCTTCATCTATAAAATGGAGATAATAATGTCCAGCTCAAAGGATTGTTGTGGGTTAAATAAATTAATGTGTAAAGTAGTAAAAATTATATTATTATGCAAATATGAGTATTACATTATTAATAATGATCCAATTAAAAATAAAGACAAAAATTTTTTATATTTTCCTCAAATGGAGCCCTACTACACTATATATGTACTCTGTCAATGTTCAACTATTTAGTGAGATTAAGAAAATTAATGTTAGATGTCTTTGTTTAGAGAAGTCTAAATTTAATTGTAAAGTTGTATTTTAAAATGCAGCCAACTCTTGATGAGCCATATGTAAATTATCCCATTGTGGATAATTGGCCAGAAATTTACTTTTTACATAAATTGAGCCAAACCTTAGGAAAAGATGAGTGAACCGATAAAGGATCTTGAGTTGGCCATGGGAATATGGGGTTGCTGTCTGGACAGGTGATTCGTGATTAACTACTGGTGGAAGTTTTGTAGCTGAGTAGAGAAAAGAAGCATGTCTTATGAAATGAAGGAGCTGAATCTACTGAACAATTCTGTAGTTCAGTCATATGGCCAAAGAGCAAAGTGTGGAAATTCACTTTCATGAAAAGCATTTTAAATAGATTGGAGCAAAGGAAAAGGAGACAGCAACAGGGAAGACAGTACATATGATTTGGGTGGTAAGTCTTCTCATTAGATTTTAAGGTAAAGGGATAGTAGCTCTGTTGGCTATTATTTGAATGAAGCAGAATATTTGTTAATTTCAAATATTCTTTGGCACTACTCCATGTAGTGACTAGTGAAAATCCTGCCCTGTATATGTACCATATTAGAAGAGTCATTGATTGGTCACTGTAACATCATGCTGTATAGGATTGTGTCATGGAAAACAGCAATGTGCATAATTGGTTGAACATATGAATATTGTGGCCAACTATGTACTCTCTAAGCATCATTAAACACTTCAGAAATTTGGTTATACATTTCTGTAGTATAGTTTCTTGCCAGTTTCTAGGTGTGGCTTACATATTGTGCCCTAGTTATTTTTGTCTTAATTCCCTAATATCTATGTGTAATGTCTTTATTCCTTGGAATATTACTAATGCTCACACTAATATTAATCCCAATATACAAATAAAATTAATACAAATTAAATAGTAATAGCTAACATTTACTGAGTGTTTACTACTTGCTAGGCACTGTTTTAATTGCTTTATGTATTCCTCCCAAGAACCATAGGAAGTTCATACTATTATTATCCTCATTTTAGAATTGAGGAACCGGAAGCACAGAGAGGTTAAGTAACCTGTTCAAATTCACACAGCTAGTATGTGGCAGAACTAGAATTTAACTCAAACATTTGGCTCCCAGAGTCTACGCTTTTAACCACCACACTCTACTGCTTCGTTTCTTATGAGGATTACTTCCATGTGCATTTTATTACCAGGGATCCCTGTAATTAATTTATCACAGCAGATCTTTCTATTTTTCCAGCTTGCAAAAATTTTTCATGTCTTTAAGATAAACCATTAGATAATATTCTTAATCTTATATGAAAGTTTAGTAAGTATTAAAAATTAATATACTGTGTTCATGTGCATTGTGTAAGAACTAGTGTTTATTGTTTCAAACAAAAGTAATTACAAATTTAAGAATCCTAAGTTAGTGCAAGTAATTTGTTGTGGGTTAATGTTCAATAATGAAGCAATTATTGGTATTCTGAGAATCTGTAATTTTTTAAATCTACCATAAAGCTTGAAATACATTTAGAACTGTGTGGATTTTACCTTCAGTTGACCTTATAAATTAAACATGGCAAGTGGATATTTTCTGGTGTTTTGATTTATGTTGAACTTTGAATAACCCCTCATGATTATAAATCACCAGACATGTTTGACATTAGCCAATTTTTGAACATTAGCCATGATATTGCCATTCTTGATACTTTTGAATTTTAATGATTTAGAAGGTAAAATTTATTAACCAATAGTTCTCCCTCCCACACCCCATACCTAATTTTTCTCCCCTTCTGATATGGACAGATTCAATGTTTGTCAAGACAGATATTTTTTAAAAACTTTGGGTTTACCTCAGATACTGAAAGAGATAAAAAATAGAAAGCTTAATAGCACAGCCATTGAGAGGTTATTCATACATAAACTGTTAGTAATGCTTTAAAAAGTTGTTTGAAAGACCATGGGCAAATGATGATTCATTGAAAAAAATAGTGAAAGTATTCATCCTGATAGAAATTAAGTGATTAATTTTTCTTAATAGAAGAAATGGGTTATAGAACCCAAGTAGTATTTGTCTTAGATATGGTATGCCTTAGTATTTGTGAGAAAAACAGTGTGCAGTTTTGACTACCAACTCTACTAGTATTAGATGGGATTCTCTTCACAAAAGACTTAAAAGGTGTAAGAAGGGACTGTATAAATTTCATGTATGTATCTTTAAATTGATGTTTTTCTTATGTGCAACAGAATGAGTTTATGAAAACATTAAAAATGTTTTAAAGATAAGTAATACATATATATGGCATAAAAATTTAAAGATACATAAAGGTATCCCATGACAAGTGATTCTATCTTTGACCATCATCTCTCATGTATTCCAGATAAAACTCCTGATTTTCTTGTTTATTCTCCCAGGATATTTTATACATACATGGTTGGCTCAGTAATAGTTTTTGGTTGCTAATATTTTTTATATGTAAATGGAATATGTCATAAACATTTTAAGCACATTGCTTTTTTCCTCAATTATATGTTCTTTCATTTTGGTATTTATAGAACTACCTATTTCTTTTTTATATATTTTGTTAAATTTATTGGAGACCTAGTTCTTTTTAATGACTGCATAATATAATATAATATTGTCAATGTACAATAATTTATTTAACCAATCTCCTGTACCCAGTTGGTGAATATTTTAAATGGGGTTCTAGTGGATATCCTTGTCATACTCTTGCAAAAAGGTGGGAATAGTATCTTGTGACAAATTCCTGTAAGTGGAATTGCTTATCAAAAGAGCATCTCTTGCCCAGCCAGTGTGGCTTAGTGGTTGAGCATCAACCCATGCACCAAGAGGTCACATCTTCGATTCCTGGTCAGAGCCTGGGTTGCAGGCTCAATCCTCAACAGGGGGGCCTGCAGCTAATTGTTTGATGTTGATATTTCTCTCTCATTGATATTTTTATCTCTCTCTCTCAAAAAAAAGAAATCAATAAAAAAAGAGCATCTCTCTCTGTCTTTTTAAAAAATTGAATTTAATTTTTTCCATCACCACTTTCCCCTCTGCCCTCTTTCACCTTCACCCACCCTCGCATTCACACTGTTGTCCACGTTCATGAATTCTCTCTCTCTCTCTTTTTCTTTTTTGAAAAGAGCATACATCTTTTATTTTTTAAAAAAATATTTTTATTGATTTCAGAGAGAAAGGAAGAGGGAGAGAGTGACAAAAACATCAATGATGTGAGAGAATCATTGATTGGCTGCCTTCTGCACACCCTCTACTGGGGATAGAGTGCGCAACCCAAGCATGTGCCCTGACCTGGAATCAAACCTCCTGGTTCATAGGTCCGTGCTCAACCACTGAGCAACACTGGCCTGGCAAGAGCATATATCTTTTAAATTTTGGTAGAGTTTTACCAAATTGCTTGAACATAACTGTTTGTGAGATTCACATGTATTTAGACCATTCAAATGGATGCCTTCTTATATAGTCATTTCTTTATTCAGATAATTCTCTTGGAAAATAAAATGCAAGCAGGTGCATGATTCATGAATTTGCTAATGGTTTTCCATGATATGACAGATTAAAGCATAGCAATATATAACTATCAATTTTGTTTTCATTTTATATTGGCAGTAATTAATTTATTGACCTTTATAACTAAAAGCACATAAACTACTTACCCAGAAGTCTATTCATATTTCTTCCACCAGTTTTAATTGTGTTTATCAGAAAATTGAGTTTAAAAGTGGAAGAAATGAAAGATTTTAATTTTCGCTACCAGAGTTGAATGCTGGGTGAATTTGCATGAATGCTACCATCAGTATGTAATATTCAGTAATTTGCAGAAGCCCAGTCTTTGTGTTTGTATTAGCTGATTAGTTTACAGAATTCAGGATATAGAATTTGATAGATTTAACCTAATTTTAACATATAGTAGTACAATTGATCCTTGAACAATTTGGGGGTTAGGTACATTGACCATGCAAAGCTGAAAATACATATATAACTTTTGACTCCCCCAAAATGTAACTACTAATAGCCTACTGTTGATCAGAAGCCTTGCCAATAAGATAAGTAGATAATTAACACATATTTCATGTTATATGTCTAACATACTGTATTCTTTTTAAAACAATATATTTTTATTGATTTCAGAGAAGGAAGAGGGAGGAAGAGATAGAATCATCAATGAGGAGAGAGAATCATCAATTGGCTGCCTCGCCTCCTGCACACGCCACACTGGGGATCGGGCCCGCAACCTGGGCATGTGCCCTGACCGGGAATTGAACCATGACCTCCCGGTTCATAGGTTGAAGCTCAACCACTGAGCCACACTGGCCAGGCCATACTGTATTCTTAAAATAAAGTAATCTAGAGGGGAAAAAATATTATTAAGAAAATCACAAAAAAGTGAAAATACATTTACAGTATTTCTTGAAAAATATTCCATGAATAAATAGACCAACACTGTTCAAACCCGTGTTATTCCAGGGTCAACTGTACATATATTAGTATTACTAAAAAGTCAGATACAAACCTATACTATGTCCAGAATCTAACATATAGAGGATAGTAATGTATTGCAAGTTATTATACAGTTCTACTTTAATGCTCATGGTATCCCATAACATGGCCACCATATCTTTTTTTTTTTCCTTTTTTTAAGGAGCTTTTTGGGTCCAACTCACCATGTAGCATTAAGATCTTGGTACAAAGCAAAATGTAGTCAGTCTATTAGTAATGGTAGTGTCCATGTTCTTGCAAATACATAGCTACTGTTGAACAAATCACACAGCTGCATTTAAAGGTCACTCTTGCTTAACAGAACTTAGGGGAACCGATAAAGACTACTCTTTGCCCATCCCTTATTCCTGTCCACATTTATTTTTATTAACATCAAAGTACTGTAAGCTCCAGTGCCAACTGGGCCGAAGATTTCTTTTCACGGGGGATTTGCTTTCTTTCCCTCTATGGGAAAGTTCTGTATCCTTTAAATCATTTTAAGCTGCTTCATTTGAAAAATAATTCTTAGTGATGTGTTCATGGAGTGGATTGATTGTGGCTACTGGGGAAATTCTCTCATGGCTTAAAGATCGCTTTTCAAGCCTGCAAAGTAGGTGAATGAAGGGAGCCCGCTCCTGGTGTGTGGAGTATGTAGTGTGCTCGGGATGATGGCCGACTTCCCAGAACTTCCCTGCAGCAGGACTAAAGGCATCAGGAGACCAGAAGCCACTTAATAAGAGATCAAAGAGGCTGTGTGTGTATCAGCTTGAAACCCAGATCGCACAGATCAAACGCTTGCCCGAGCGAGGCAGCTGCAGGAGGATGGAGTTAGCAGGAGGCCTCAGAGATCTTAAGTCAGGCCTGATGTTGAACTTTGCGGGAATTTCATGGCTCTTCTGGAATACGAAGCTGCAAAAAATCCCATTGTGTCTAATGGAGGAGAGAGAACGTAGAGAGCAGGCAGCAACAGCTCGTCAGCTGGGTGGTGCTTTCCACAGGGTAGCTCTCCTGTGAACAGGGTCGCTTCACACTAGAAGGCACTGCCGAGGAGGAGATATTCAAAATGAAATATCCATTGTGTTCCCTTTAGTGAGTATTTCAGAAATGGCCAAAACTGTACATATTAGTATTTATAAAACAACCATGAGGAGCTAAAATATAGACATGGAGATGCTTAGATTTACTGCAACACCTGATTTTTGCAGATCTCCTGAGAAATACTCAAGATTTCCCAGGAAATTCGTGGCTCTCAGTCTGGCTATGTGTCTGTGTCTCCCATGTAATTAAAAATAGAATAATATATATTTTTAAAAAGAATTGGTCTAAAGAAGAAACTCGGCCTCCAGAGGTATTTCATCACCAGTCTTCCCCTACCTCTAGGTGTGAGTGTGTTTTGGAAGTTCCCACTGGAGTCTCATGTCAGTGTTAAAAACCATGCTAGTCAATAAAAGTCATTGCCCTTCCTAGAGTATGGCAGAAAGACTGAATTAAAGCCATGAGCAGGCTTTAAGTCTGTTTTCCCATGGTGTGATTTGTACTGCTCTGCCCTGCCCCTGCTTGTGGTTGTCACTTGGAGCCAGGCAGGGATTCAGAGAAACTATGCTCTTCCCAGTGAGGGCCAGCAAGTGTTGCTGCCCCCTTCTGGTACCTAAGGCCTGATTTGGTAATGATTCCTGAAAGGGCATAGGTTACCTGATCTTTTTTAGAGCTCACATTCCCCTTTCGCCTGCCCCCTCTTGTATTCGGGTTTAATAAGCTATTGTATCCACCAGTATGCTACTGTGAACATCTGGTATGGTTATGAGCACTAGCTTACGAGTCAGAAAGGGCTAGGATTTGCATTCTAGCTCTGACACCCTACTTAGGACTTTGAACAAGCTTATCAGTCTTTCTTATTCTCAGTTTACTGAAACAATAAGTGTTAAAGTGGAAATAATATTTGCCTGGAAGGTTGTGAAGACTAAATAAAAAAAGGTGTACATAAATGCCCATACTTTGTAGGCATAAAATGTGTTACTCTACTGAAAACTGATGGCGAAGATTTTCAAAGGTCGAATCTGAGCACAGACTTGCTATACATGTTATTCATTCTCTCAAAAAAAATTGTTTACTTAATATGAACTAGTATGAGGGATATAAAGATGAAGAGCTATGTTCCCTTTAGCAATCTTTCATTTAACAGATGTATAGTGAACATATTCTGTGCCAGGCACTGTTCCAGACACAGGGGATATAGCAGTGAGCAAAAATAGCCAATAGACCACATGTCCTCATGGCGTTTAAATTTCATTGGGAATAGAGAGATAGTGGACAACTAAACATATATTAAAAGAGAATAAAGAAAACAGACATGGGAACAACTCTATATAATACACTGTGGTGTTAGCAGTGATGGGAGTAAGACTAAGAGACCCTGTGGTGATTGTCAGGACCCTCACAGGGAATTGAGGCATGCTTTGTGGATAAGCAGGTAGTAGACATTCCAGGCACAGGAATGTCCTGGTATTGGTAATTTGGTCCCAATTTCATGTCTTTATTTTCTTTAGTGACCGTGAGCTGTTTAATATCTATCTAAAGTTTTAAGTGTTATTCCTTTTAATGAAAAACCCTTTGAGAAACATTGTGTTCTAATATTTCTAATATTTTATATGGAAAACATGACTACCATTTTCCATGGTAATAATAGCCAGTTATTATGTACTGTTTATTCTGTGTCAGGCATTGTTGAAAGCCTGGGGTGGGGGTATTGATTTAATCATTTCTGCAATCCCATGAGGCATTTCCTATAGTCATCCTCATTTTATGGATGAAGAAACTGATGACAAGAGGTTAAAGAATTTGCTCAGAATCACCCAATTAGTCACTAGTGGAGCTGGGCTCCTAGTCAAGTAGTGGGAAAGTACAGTCTTTAGACCAGAAACAACACTGGTCCTTCATAATTATGGCTCAAGTGAAAGGTGATAAAATTTTTCATTTGTCTTTCCAGAGAGACATACTTATTACAGTTCCAGAAGATTAATTCAGAGTATTCCTGAATCCTTACAGCCCCGTGCCTTTTCTCCTCTAAAGGACAAAGCTCTTTAGAGACCTGCTGGCTTTTTCATTGCTCGAGAGTAGAAACTGGGTGTGTTCTACCTTGGATTTCGCAACAGGAACTCCTTGGCCTGTTTCCTGCACAGTTTCAAGATGTCAAAGTTTTATTCCACATGTTGTGTGTTACATAGCAAGAGTATTGGTTGCCCTCTCGAGGATTAAAAACATATTGCAGAATCTTTTCTGAGGAATGAAGGGCATCCTGTGCCCTTCGTGTGGCACTGGTTATCAGAGAACCTCTCAGCCTAGAGGGGGCTCCTGTCTCAGTGTCTGCTTTCAGGGAGAATGAGGACTGAGGACCCCAGGCTGCTCTGAGGCGCTGTTCCGGTGCATAGGTCTGCATAGCTGAAGTATAGGGCCAACCCTTGGTTTGCATGTCTTAAACATGTAATTATAACATCATGAATGGTTTGGCAATGGATAGCACTGCTGGCCTATATCACATGTGCTCAGCTAAATTTAGAAGGCAGTAAATGAGATGATAAGTGTCAACTCCTCAAACCCATTTATCCTACTAACTTCTTTTCCATCCTCATCTTCCTAGTAGTAGTAGTAATAATAATAATAATAATAATAATAATAATAGCAACAGCACTTATGAAGTGATTTCTATGAGCTTGCTAAGGTCTTCACATGCCTTATCTCATGTAATGCTTTCAGTAGCTCTATGAAATCTGTACTGTTGTTATTTCCACTTAGAAAGGAGAAGCCCGAGTCTTAGAAATTAAACAACCTGAGCAATGTCACTTAGCTGGTATTTGAAAGGTTATAGGTTGAGAATAATTTTTTTAGAATATTAAAATGAATTCCAAAACTACTATTAAAAAAGCTTTTAAAAGTTTTATGTGTCTGTACTTCCTCTGCATCATAATAACTTTCAAGTTAATGTTTGGTGTGTTTTTTTCTGGAAGATTTTGAGATATTTCTTTTTTTAAATATGTTTTTTTAGTGATTTTTAGAGAGAGAGAGGAAGGGAGAGGGACAGAGAGATAGTAGGATTGATTATAGAGAAATATCTCAATCAGCTGCCTCCTGCACACCCCCTATTGGGGATTGAGTCTGCAACCCGGGCATGTGCCCTGACCGGGAATCAAACTGGTGACCTCTTGGTTCATGGTTTGATGCTCAACCATTGAGCCACACCAGCCTGGCTGGGATATTTCTTATTTATAAGTTCATTTTCTACATTTAATTTTTTTTGTAAAATATACATAACAAAAGTTATCACAACCATTTTTAAGTGTATAGTTTCATAGTGTTAAGTATTATTCAAATTTTAACTAATGTAATTTTAATAGAGGGTTTGACTTTGCACTTTTATACTACTGTTTGCCTGGTGGAACCCCAGCCATTTCAGCCAGATAATGGGACTTGTAGATAAAGGACAGTTGTGTGATTTGTTTTTGTTTTCCTTACAACCAGTGAAAGTCCTGGGCCAGGGGTGAATGGTAAATGTGTAAATAATTACAGCATAACATACATTTTTCAAGATATGAAATATCCAAGGAACATATTTAATATCCAAGAAGAATATCTAGTAGGATACAACAGGGGATAAGAGAAAGCAACAGTCTTTAAAAAAATCTTCAAGATGGGACTTCCACTTGAACCATTTTGAATATTATGGTACTTAAAGTAGATTTTTAAAGTACTAAGCTATCTATAATAATAAAAGCGTAATATGCTAATTAGACTGGACGTCCTTCCGGATGAAGTCAGGCCTGCTAGGGAAGCCCAGGTCCCAGGTGCCAGAGGGAAGCCGGTGCCTGCAGCCGGAGGAAGGAAGGCCTACTTTTGCATGAATTTCGTGCATTGGGCCTCTAGTACAGAATAAAATTACCTGCAGGCTTTTTTCCCCCCCTGCTTTAGAATATATTTTGATCTTTTTGCAAGCTTCTCTGTCCACTTCTCTTCCATTGAACTTTTAATTGCCTTACTTATTGTGCTTACTGTGCTGCTTAGGGACTATTTAGTTCTATGTGTGATGAGTGTAAAAATCTATTCTTAATGCCTAATAGTATTTAGGAAGTAATAAGATACAAGGAGCCAGAAACCATATCGGTTTAATCTATCTTGAGTGCACTGAATGTATTTTGTGGGTACTTACTTTGAACATGATGATGTGGTTCTTGGTATGATTAGTATAATACTTGGCTATATTATAAAATAGTTAAAAATGGGGTTAGATTCTGATGAGATAGCTTTCTCATTATTCATTAGAATCATTTAGTTATTGCCTTATGTTCACTATAAATACATTTATTTCTCTGTCCTAAGGGTAAATGCTTAGCTTGTTGGTCAAATCAGAAGAAGCTCTTTTAGTATGATTAATTACATGCCACGTTCTTAAACCAGGACTATTCTTGAGATTTTAATTCAACTAATAGTCCCTGACATGTCTTTTCTTGATATCTAAAAATGGCAAAGGGAAAAAAGGTTGTTTTAAGACTCACATAAAAAAAGGGCAATGTCATATATATTTTGTTGTATCTTCTGTTTTGATGGTGGAATACCCAGGAAGTTAGGACTTGTGTAGTTAGTGGCCTTTTTCTAAGTTCTTAAAAGATATCACTAACAAAAATATGTCATACTTGTGACCACAGTGTATCTCTTTTTCATTGCTGATGCTGTGTTTTGAATTAACTTTCATCATTCCCTGCTTGTTATAGAGTTTTGTGAATGTTTTGGTAGAAATTAATGACAAATTTGACTCAAGATACTCAGTCAAATTTAGTTAGAAGAGTTCAGAGTTGATAGAGTGGATTATAAATGTCATGTATCCAACTTCCTCACTTTACAATTAAGGAAACAGACTCAGAGAAATGAAGAACTTATGAAACTATACACAGCCAGGCTGGCCCCAAGCTGGGGCTCAAAACTTGTCCCTTATTTCTAATCCATACCCATTTTACCACTGGTGGATTGACTATCTGTCGTCTTGACTCTCCTGTGTATATATTTTTTTTTCTTTAAAAAAAAAAAATCTTTGGATTCCTGTTTCCTGCCTGACATTGCTACCAATGGAAATTTTAATTTATGCCAGATGTATAGCCGAGTGTCTGAAGATCACTGTCTTTTCCTTAAGACGTATTTCTGTGTGTGTGTGTGTGTGTGTGTGTGTGTGTGTGTGTGTGTGTGTAAAGGAACCCTTTTTTTGCCTTTCTTTATACCCACTTCCTTTTTCTGCCTACCTCTAGGATGGAATAGTTAGCTATCTCCCATTTAAACTTAATGGTTTTTTTTCTGCATTCTCCCTTTTAGTAACTTCCTCAAGATCTGATTTTGAAAACTTACTTCGGTGTTAAATTTATTTAGATTTTAACTCAATGCTTTTTTAGTTCAAATAATAGTGGCCACATTTAAGAGAATACTCTTTACAATAAAATATTTGGCTACTTGGCTGCTTTCATAGTTTTCTCTTAGTTGACAATTATTGAGTTTGGACAGTTCTCATAAAATACTACAGAGCTAGCTACCTTATGTTATTCAGAAATTAATATGTATAGATCCTATAAAATTATCTTTCAAACATACTTCCTCATAAGAATAAATATTTGTGGAATGAAGCTTCGTAGCCTAATTCTATAATAGTGTGCACCACAGCATTGAATTCATTGGTTAGAAGATCTGTTCAATTTTAGAGCACTTTGTATTTCATAGTTGTTCAAAGTTGTTTTTCTAGGAGTCCTTTCACTTTGGTGAAGGACTCCTGTAGTACAGGAGAGCATGTATTTTGGCTGTGGTGAGCTATATATACAACAGCACAGAACTTCAATCACATAGAATTAAGACCATATAAATTAACCTTATTTCCTCTCATGAGTGTACTATAGGCCAATTTTATATTTGAATAGACTTAGTTGACAGTAAGTGTCAAAGTTATCAAAGGTAAAGTAATTTATACACAAATTTTTATCTGAAATAAACGATGGCCTATCTCCTTACCTTCCTGCTGTGATCTTTAACTTCCTATTACATTACTTAATGTTTTCAAAAGTTTGGGTGTTGGATACAGAATAGTTTTAAAAGAAGAAAAACAAAGTTGTTATTTATTTAGAGTCCATATGGTTAAGTCATTGTTACACTGTGATTTTTGTTTTTCTTCATTGGAGTAGTACTCCAAGGCCTATAAATGTTGAATGTCAGAGCAGTCCATGTCTGTCTCATGTGCCTCTTGTTTTAAAAAATGCCTTACTTATAATGCACTGACCAATTTATCAAATGTGACCACTTTTCTTCCTGTTCATTTCGTCTGTGTCTTTATGTAACATTTCCTGCTGCATTCCTTGCACTGAGCTTGCCATGCTTGCTTGTCTGTATTTGCAGTTTTCGTATTGGAGCAGCTTTCTAGCTAGAGCTCTCTGCCTCTGACAGAGCTCATGTTTCAACGGAACCACCTCCCCATCCCAGGTGACGCCCATGCACCCTGCTTGAGTTTATGTGACTTTGGTGTCTTTGATCTGTGGGAATGTCCACAAATATTCATATAATACATTTTATAGATGTTTCAGAAACTTTGAATCCCATCCATTTGAGCATAATGAGTGTCATATGTTTGTATCTGTTCATGTACTCACCAAATGAATGGGTTCTTGAGAAAGTAAATGTAAATGAAAAATCTGGCAAACAAACGCATGTTTTACCTGTCTGTGCAGCATGCTGCACATTTAAGGAGCTCAGTTTTATACGCTTGGACAATGGAATAAGTTTACCTTCTGGCAATTTGCCTTCTTTCAACATTCATTCATTCACTTAGCAAATACTTACCTTAAGATAGAGGAGCACATCCCTTAGTGGCTAAGAGCATAAACTTTGCAACTTAACTGAGTGGTTTAAATTCTGGTCCTGCCATTTATCAACAGTGTGCTTTAGTTATTTAATTTTTCTCTGCCTTAATTTTCTCATCTGGAAAGTAAGGATAATAAGGGCATCTACCTCATGTGGGTGTGAGGATTAAATAGGTTCAAATAAGTAAGATGCTTAGAAGATGCCTGGCATGGCAAGAGCTGAGGAAGTATACCCAGTTGATGTTGCTGTTATTGTTGTAATTCATATATGATGGTATGCCTTTGGTGTGTTTATGATCCACTGAGGAGAGAGAAACTGAATAGATTCAGTCATTTGATATTTCAACTGCTATTCAGTGCCTTCTATGTGGCAGGCACTGTAGTAGGCCCTGGAAATAAAACAACAAATAAGCAAACATATTCTTGCTCTCTTGAAACTTATTTTTAGTAGAGAAGACAGTTACAATAATTTCAGTGGAATGTCAAAAATTTTATCATAGGGAAAATGCAAGGTGCTGTGAATACATCTAGCAGGAGAACCTAACTTACTCCAGGGGATCAGGGACAGTAAGGAAAATATATGATGACAAATGCTATGCTGGTAGGTCTTTCTTAGGTTTAGAGACAGTGTGTGGGGCGAATGGGAGTGGGCAGTGATATATGTGGGAACAGCGAAAGGAGACCAGACTGCACTCCAGATCTGAAGGAATTTCTCTGCCAAAAGGTTGGGACTTTGTCCTGAAGGCTGTATCACTGAAGTGTTTGAAGCAGAGGAGGAATTGTGGTCACATTTTTATTTTTAAAGTCATTCTTTTATCTCCCTAGAAAATAGACTGATGGAGGTAAGACTGGAGACAGGTAGACCTATTGGGAGGCTGTAGCAGTTGCACAAGGTAGAAATAATGAGAAACTGAATAAGGTAGTGGCAGTGGAAATGGAGAGACAGGATCAGATGGAAGAGAGCGATCCAAGTGACTTGCCTTAGTCAGCAACTCAGTGGAGGGGTGAGGGAGAGTAAGTGAATACCTGGGTATATGGTAATACCACTCAGGGAGGATGGGAGGAGAGGAGTCAGTGTGTCAGCTTGGATTTCCCCCAACATTGACACATCCTGTATCTATATATATAAAAGCCTAATATGCAAAGTGTCCCCTCATGAATTTAACTGACCGGGAGTTCGATCGATCACTATGATGTGCACTGACCACCAGGCAGCGATGCAGAATGAAGGCAGACCCCGGCCGGGAGCTGACAACTGGGGAAGAGAAGCCCTGGCCAGTAGCTGGCAGCCGCTAGGAATCCTACCCGTGCACAAATTTCGTGCACTGGGCCTCTAGTTTATAATAAATATCAAACATTAGCATTACTTTGAGAGACCTCAAAAATCCTTATATCCATTGTTCTTCAGACAGGTATGGTGATGTTATTCACTTTTGAGACAGCAGTTAGGTGGGTTCTCTTGGGAATATACAGCTAGTAGTGAGGAGAATTTGGGTGAAATCTCCTACTTTCTTATATAGTATTCTGATGAAAGTTGGCTGCTCTTAATTGATTGTAGGCATGTGATAATATATTTTTTTTAAAGAGCTGTAGGGAACAACCTTCATTGGTGATTGACTTAAAGCATCAGATGGGATATCATTAGAATATGTATAATGACATAAGGCTTTTAAATAAAGAGGGGGAAATATCTTTCAGAAGAGAATGGCTTGCATAGTAAAAGACGTGTCTTGTGTTTTGTGACTGGTCTTTAGTGCCCTCTATTGGCTGCTTAGTCTAAAACATCTTGATTCTTGAATACAGTGTTCCTTGCAGTGTTATTTACCAAAAGAAGAAAACTTAGAGATTTTAAACTTGTGTAAAGGAGATAAAAACTGATGGGGACTTAAAAATCTGCATGGGGTCAAAGAGTTGGATAGAGGTTTTGAGAAATATCCTTATAACATGTTGTTGGATATAACATGGGTATGATATTATGGACTATATTTTCAGAAAATAGACTTTTCTGGTGAGAAGCAGCCTGAATCTGGCTGTGTGTTTTTTTCCTTGCCTTTTTAGCATTTTTTTTTAAATGCAGCAAAGCCTCGGGAATAGTAGCCACCCCAGTAGGCAGTGGCAGCTGCTTTTTCCATAGGGTGGCTGCTACATGTGATGACCATGACGGGAAATGGCTGTGACTCCTTAAAGCCACTTCACATTCAGCTGTGTGGGAAATCACACAGTCGGAAAGTCATCCCAGGAAATGAAGCAGTGATTACACACTATGTATGGGCCGTCTTCAAAGGTGGCTTGTCTTCTTTTGAGTGACAAAGGAGCTAGCTGCCTTTGGGTTCCCTTCTCCAGGAAAAGTGGTGGTAGATTAGATTTAGTGCTTAGAATCACTAGAGGGCCGAGCCTGAGTAAATGTTAGTGAGCAAGCACACCTGACACTAGCCTGAGCTCTAAAGAAGACTGGACTTTGTGTAAATAAGTTCTCACCGTGACTTTTCCATTATTTCCTGGCTACTCTTCCTTTGAAATGTTTCTAATTATTTTAACCAAACCAATTCACCTATTTATTGGGTTAAAAATACTACCATTTGATTTGGTGTTATATGAAACTACAGAGATCACTCACACCAACCTGGTGAAGTCATTTATTTGCTTTCGGTATATTTTACTGTTGCCGTTTTCTCTAAGAAAGTTGAGTAATTATTAATATGAAGTAATGCTAGCTGCTTTCTGTGCATTTCACGAGGGGAATAAGCTATTATGTAGTTTCCCTTCCCCCCCAATAAAAAAGCTTTCCATCAAAAACTGACATCCTAAATGAAGGACATAATTGTACAGCTTATTTATTAGCATGTCAAACTTAAAATGTAATGGTTTCATATTTCAAAATGAAAAGTGTGTTGTGATTCATGGTTGCCAGTGACAAAATAGACAGCTCTTTTATATTACTGCGCTGATTGCCTGCTGATATACCACTGTATTTTTTATTTTTTATTTTTTTGGTTCTTTTCTGTTCTCTTCCTATGCAATAGCTCCCTCTACTTGAAAATATTGGTGTAATTATAGTTTAACACTCTGTACTTTGTTAATGAGTTCCCATGACAGTTTGTAATTTTGATACTCTTCATAAATGCGTGGGGTTAAACATCAGGTCAGGTTAGAAATTTACCAAGACTCACTTGACTTGGGAGTGGAAAAGCAAGGTTAGTTAAGGAAAGTAAGATACGTTGCTGGAAGGCATTTTTTAAGGAATTAGCTGTGTAGCCTTTGTTGATTCATATAGGGCATGTTTGTTTAAAATGCCATGCAGTACTTGAAAATGAACCTTGGTGTCTGAATCACAGAGGCATAGGAAACTGGGAAGTTCAGGGAAGTTCAAGGGAAGCACCAAACACTTCACACAGACACAGCCTAGAACTTGGCAGATTCTCACTCGGTCAACTCCAAAGGCTTATCATTCTATTACAAAACGTGGCAGTTTCTCTACTTGCTGAGGAAGGGTTTAATAGAAGTAGTAGTAGGAATCTCTTGTTACTACATCTTGCCTTTATAGAACAGTTTGCATAATGAAACAACAGGAGCAGCATAGACAAACCAAAGTAAGTGCTATTATTATTGAGATTCTTTGTTCTCTTACTAAGTCTGAGGTTGGTGATAGTACCATATACCTCCACCATGAGGACAGATTAAGAGATTTTACTTAACCAGAAGATTTCCATGTGAATATGTCTTTGCATTCTACAACTCTTTATTTCCAATTTCTTCTGTTATTATGGTGCAGGGCAAGTAGCAGAGCATGGTGGTCAGAAGTGAGGGTTTAGAAGCCAGCGGGGTGATCTTGGCAAGTTTCCTTAACTCTCTGACTCTCAGTTTTCTTGTGAAATACATGTGCCTGACAACGAATCTTCCCATGTCCTAAAGTTCGTTTTAAGGATTAGTTGAATTAATGATTGTCAGGCACTTAGAACAGAGCCTGACATAAGTAAGGGCTACATATCAGTGTTTGTTGAATAAAATTAAAAATAATAGTGGGGTTATAAATTGATTTTTATTAACCAAATGTATTTATGTCACCATTATCTTGAGTGCTTAATGAAAAGAAATATGGATGAGAGAGATTCGTACTTTGGCTTTGTTCATGAATTGATACTCATTTTCTATGTATTTCTACATATGAATCGTTCTCACCTAGGGGTACCTATACTCTGTCATAATTTTAGGTTATGTTACTTTTAAACATACTCTTAAAATGCAGTGGAATATGCCATGGTTTCCATGTCTTTTTTTTAACTTAAGTGATTTAGCAGGAGGATTTTATAGGTGAATTCCTAAGAATGGAGCACCATGTAGTACACTTCTCTTGAAGCCTACTTACTGCCCAAGAGCAATAACAGATGGGCTTATCTTTGATCCATAGTGTGACTGTGCTTGAGGATGTCAGAGAATCTTGCCCAGTTATCCCTAGACCTCTGGTTATTCAACAAAACATGTCACCCAAAGTTGAAAAAAGAAATATATGTGTATGGAGCACTCAGACATGTGATTTTTGAAATTGTTAAGGTTATGTTTTCACCTTGATACAAGCTGATATCTGTGTGGATGTTTAGAGTGATAGTTTATAGATTGTGTCCTCTTCAGCAGAACATCACCAGGATGCCAGGCACAGAAAGTAAACAGTTAAATGCGATTCATGAGTAAACACAAACTGTCTTAAGGCTGAATATCTGTTTTTGGAGCTGACTCATCTTTCTTCTTTGTGTGATCATTAGGACCCCTTAGATTCCACAAGATCAGTGATTGTGATTCGTTCCCTGGTGGCTGATGGTGTTGCGGAAAGAAGTGGAGAACTACTACCTGGAGACCGCCTGGTCTCGGTCAATCAGTACTGTTTGGACAACACCAAACTTGCTGATGCTGTGGAAGTGTTGAAAGCTGTGCCACCAGGCACTGTCCGCCTTGGCATATGCAAGCCTTTGGGGGTAAGTTGTTGAATTTGGTTAATATAGGAGGTGGCAAAGGTGTAATAGTTGAGGACATGGATTGTAGGGACAAATGCACCTGGCCTGAAGCCCCTGTTCTACTGCTTACTATATGTGTATCCTTGTGTAAGTTTCTTAATGTCCTTGACTTACAGAATCAGAAGAAATACTGTCTATCTCATAGGGTTTGGGGAATTAAAGATGATATTCAGTAAGTGTTTAGCACATTGTTACATAAATGCTACCTGCTAACATTACTAGTCCTACTACTATCATGTTTACTACTATTTTTATCTTCATCCTTTTAGCACAGTCTTCTAGGATCTTGTCACATTTCTTATGATGTAAATTAGAATAAGTCTATTTATGCATTTGAACTTTCATTTTGGCATGATGTTGAGATGGCATGATAAGTTGAGAGCCGGTTAACCATATCATATATAGCAATGAGGTTTTAATATGCTTTTCTCACCATGAAAGTGCCTTGTAACCCTACGATCTAAACTCCTATATGGCCCAGCCATCTTAAAGTCATCTTATTGCATAATCTCATTTACTGGGTTAGGTTACTCTTTATGACTGAAGGCCTCTTTACAGGTGCTATTGAGGTTCCTCAATGCAAAAAAAAAAAAAAAAATTGATGATAATTTTCAAGCAGCATTAAAGTATTATTAAGTGCTTACTATAAGTCAGTGTTTTAAGTCCCTTACATCTATTAATTAATTTAATCCCCACAGAACTTTAAGAAGTAGTTCTCGTATTACCCTTATCACAGATTAGTCAATCAAGACACAGAGAGTCGCGTAACTTATCCAAAGTGATATAACTGTTAAGGGGCAGAGTTGGAATATGAACTCAGCAGAGTGGCCTCAGACCCTATGCTCTTAGCCACTATGCTCTATATCCCTGTTTTAATTTGTTGTCACTAGTGTAGTTTGCATGCAACATGCCTGAAACAGTATGGTTAGAGTGTTGGACTGGATTTCAAGAAATCTGGGCTCAGTTTCTAACTTTGCTATGAGTTAGCCCAGAGGGTTTCAAATACAAAAATATGTGATATACCTAAGAATCACCTGGGAGGTGGTTAAAATGCAGTTTCCTAGGTTTTACTGTCAGAGGTTTGACTTTAGAATTCTGATCCGCTCAAGAATATGCCTCTTCAATGAGCCACCCATGTAATCCTGTTGCCAGATTTTGCACTTTGAAAAACATTGTCCTCATAATTTGATAATTAGGTACACCACTTTTCTTCTCTGAGCCTATTTTTTCACTTCTGAAAAGACTGAATGAATAAGACTAGAGAGCTCCTAAGATCTTTCTTATCTCAAAAATTCTTTTATTTTATGAAATATATTAGCATACTACAAGTGTTCCTATAGATAGATATGTTTATATATATACATATGTATATATATGTGTGCATATATGTATGTATGTATATATATATATATATATATATATATATATACACACACATATATATATATATACACACACTGAGTGGCCAGATTATTATGACCACCCCATCAGTACTTCGTTGGGCCACCTTTTGCTTTCAATACTGCGGTGATTCTCCTTGGCATTGACTCCACGAGATGTTGAAAGGTGGTGCAAGGAATCTGACACCATGCCTGATGAATAGCACTGTCCAGTTCTGTGAGATTTGATGGTTGTGGAACCAGCTGCCTGGTGGCTCTTTTAACTTCGTCCCACAAATGCTCAATTGGATTGAGATCTGGTGATAGTGGGGGCCACCTAAGCAAGGTAAAGTCTCCCTCATGTACTTGAAACCACTCCTGCACAATACAAGCACCGTGGCATGGCGCATTGTCTTGTTGGAAGAAGCCATCTCCATTGGGATATGCCATCAGCATGATAGGATGAACTTGATCAGCAATGATACTTAGGAATGTTATGCTATTCAGACGTTGTTCCACACGAATTAAAGGGCCAAAATCATGCCAGGAAAACATGTCTCAAACCATAACACTGCCCCCACCAGCTTGAAGGGTTGTACTCATGCATGTGGGGTGCATGCTCTCATGCTGTTTCCATGAAATTCTCACTCTGCCATCTGCATGATGCAACTGGAAACGTGATTCATCGGACCACATGACTTTTTTCCAATGCTTGACTGTCCAATCCTTGTGTTCCTGTGCGAATTGGAGACGTTTTATCTTGGTAACTGCAGACAGCAAAGGTGTTCGAACAGGCCTTCGGCTTCCATATCCCATACAATGCAGTATACGGCTAATTTGCCTACAAACGTCAGGTGGTCATAATAATCTAGCTACTCAGTGTGTGTGTGTGTGTGTGTGTGTGTGTGTGTGTGTGTGTGTATAGCTATAGATAGATTCATGCATTACATACAGTATTTTTGCATTGGGGAACATTAATATGACCTTCTATTCTTCATGTATTACATATGAAGACATCCATATATTACTATCAGACACTTTAAATGTTTCAAAATGGGATATAGCACACAGCTTAGTCAAGTTCTTGACTTTGTACTATATATTTGATATGTGGGGGTTACCATAGCTAATATATAACATGAGGTGCCCAGTTTTATTTTTGGACAAATTAAGAAAGGGTAAACTTGATATTTTATGGGGACCTCATTTTCTTGGTATTTTGGATTGTGGCAGGAACTTTGTCTAGATTTTCCCTGATGATTATTTGCCTGATTATTTGGCCTACTAGAGGAAATCACAAACCAGTTATGGCCTCTAAGACTTAAACAGCATGACTTTACTTGTAAGCAGCTTAGACAAGTGTTTTAGGCAGTAGAAAAAATGGAGCTTAGTACCAGCTGGGTGTGGATTCCTATGCTATTTCTGGCAGGGGTCGAGCTACAGAAACCTCAGGACCTCGGAGCCGCACCTTAGAGGGTTTCAGAATGAAATAATTGTGTGATAAACCTTTGTCCAGGCTTCCCTTGGTGACTAGAAGTCTGTCAGGATACTTGGGAGTGGGAGGCCAATAAAGAAATGAGAGAAAGGTCATTTTCAAGACTAACAATTTTTAGTGGAATTACCATTAAGTAATTACTTCTTTAACATCTGTGTTCTTTTAGCAAAACTATCTGTTTATGAGCTGTAAATAGTGATGCGTGGGTCTTTTCTGAGGTGTCTGTCTCTTTCTCTCATTTGGTGGCCACTTACAAAACCACCTAATGTTTACTGAGCATTTGCTCATTCCTTGGCAGAAGTGGGGATGGAGTGTAAATAGAAAGGCCCAAAGTCGGGTTGGGGCAGAAAGATTATGAATTTGCAACAGGAGAACAAAGTATTTTTTTAAAAAGTTTTGTATTATATACCTCTGTTTTATCTATGTATTTATAAATATTATAAATCTTGTATTTTAGTCTTATATAGATGTATATTATCAATAAAATAATTTTATATTAACCACAAATGTGATTTACCTTCCCTTTTCTACAAACTCACCTCAGATGGGCCAGATCCTAAAAATGAATGAACTGATTTTTAAAAACGGCATTGTATCTTCAGAACTAACGGAATAGAGCTGGCAATGGAGTTCTTGAGCCAGACAGCTATGGTCTTTGCAAGGCCATGTGTCCATGTGTCCTTATTTAACCTCACCAGCTCCCCACTTCCTCATCTATAAGGTGGGGATTGCCTGGCATGGTAGTTGAGATCACAGGCTCTGCAGCAGCGGTTCTCAACCTGTGGGTTGAGAACCACTAGCAGGGTCGCCTAAGAAAAACACAGATATTTACATGACGATTCATAACAGTAGCAAAATTACAGTTATGAAGTAGCAACGAAAATAATTTTATGGTTGGGGGTCACCACAACATGAGGAACTGTATTAAAGGGTCGCGGCATTAGAAAGGTTGAGAACCACTGCTCTAGAGACACACAGCCAGGGTTCAAATTCTCGGTGTGTAACTGACTAGTTATGTTACATAGGACAGATTACTGTGTCCCTTTTACTCATCTGTAAAATGGGGTTAATAGCCCTAGCTGGTTTGGCTCAGTAGCTAGAGCATCAGCCTGTGGACGGAATGGTCCCAGGTTCTATACCAGTCAAAGGCACATGCCTGAGTTGCGGGCTGGATCCCCAACAGGGGGCGTGCAGAAGGTAGCAGATCAATGATCTCTCCTCATCATTGATGTTTCTCTCTTTCCCTTTCTCTTCCCCTCTGAAATAAAAAATATATATATTTTTAAAATGGGGTTAAAAAGAGCACATATCTATTAACAACTACATGAAATGAATTGAATCATTTGAAGTGCTTAGATCTGCACCAGTGGTTTTGCTGTTATTTTTAGACAAATATAAAATCCTGACCATATAGGATGTTGTAAAGATTATGCTGAGATAAAGCATACAAAAGCATTTGTCATGGATTGTGATATGAAGCTAGGACTTGATAAAGAGTAGCTGTTATTACCTGGCACTGATATTGAGATGATAAGCCCCAGAATGGCTGTGCCTCTTCTTACAGAGAGTGACTACACTGTGCCCTTGTTAAACATTTTGAAAATCACCCTGTGAACACTTGCACATTTCTTGATTATAAGGTCCATTCCTGGGAGAGTGATTTTTTTTCTTTAAGTCATATTTAAAAATAAAAAGTGTGAGAAGCTTTGACCTGAATATGGCTTTCTTTTTCATTGTTAAAGAAAAGTTTGTTCTAATCAAACAAGGTGCATACATTTTATTATGTACTTTCACTTAATGGGAAAATAAGAATTAATCTGAAGGGAGTTTGAAATGAAGGTATTTTCTTGATTATAAAAGTGTTTCTGTGGTTGCCAGAGGGGCGAGGGTGGGAAATGAGTGAAGGTGGTCAAAAGGTAAAAACTTTCAGTTATAAGATAAATAAGTTGTAAGGATGGTGACTATAGTTAATACTGCACTGTATATTTCAAAGTTGCAGATGTTAACTAAATTTATTGTGGTAATCATTTTGCAATATATACATATATTAAATCATTATTTTTATACAACTAAAACTAATATAATGTTATATGTCAATTATATCTCAGTACAAAAAAATAGCTTCATGGTTGATAAAAATGTTTCTTTAGTTATGCAGAAAAGTAAAAAATAAAATAAAAATGCTTCTATTTTCAGGAAGATGATAAAGAGGAAGAAAGTCATTATCTTTTACATTCAAACACTAATGAAGACAAGAATGAAATTTCAGGAACAATTCATGATATAAATTCATCTTTAATACTTGAAGCACCCAAGGTATTTAGTACATTTATTTCCCGTTTGAATGGTTTGCTGTGAGCTAAAGTTGCTATAAAGAAGACAATGCTTGTTACCAGTCCCTTAGCTAAATATATAGAGTTCAAATAATCCCCTCTCTATCTTTATTATTATTTTTTAAATTGAAATCTTTTCCCTCTTGTATCACATTGCCTCCATAAATGACATAGGCCAGTGTAAGGCATTTTCAAAGAACAAACATACTTCCTTTTCTACTAATACTAGAGGCCTAATGCAGAAAAATTCATGCAAGCGTAGGCCTTCCTTCCCCCGGCTGCTGGCACCGGCTTCCCTCTGGCATCTGGGACCCAGGCTTCCCTCCTCCTGCCGCTGGCAGGCTCCCGGGATCCGGATGGCTTCCCTCCAGCCCTGGCTTCGTCAGGAAGGATGTCCAGAATGACGTCCGGAAGACATCCAGTCTAATTAGCATATTACCCTTTTATTATTATAGATTTCTTAAAATTTTGAGGGTAGAACATATTTTTGAAAATAGACCTGAATTTATAATGATGTAGAAAATAGCTATACAAAAGAACTTCTTACTAAATACTTTCTAAAGAAAGCTTAGTTCAACCCTAATTTTTGCTTCAATTTTAGAAAGTTTATTTTAGCGCTTTTCCTTTTTTTTCTTTTTAAAATGAACTGTGCTTATTTTGCTCTTTGCAGTTAGAGTATGGTTTTGCTTTACTTGGTAACAGCTGTCTTTTGATATTCTTTACATAATTTGTTGACAGTGTCTCAAGCTGACAAATAGTCCATTATGTTTTTTAGTGTAGACTTTTTTGGTTAAAATTTCATAAACACATGCCATGTCCAAATATACCTTCTACACACAACTTTTTTAAAAAATAAGTAGGTTGTAGTATTTGCTATACTGTATTAATTTAAAAGTTTCACCACATTGATACTTAGCTGCAAGTGAGGAAGTAATGGGAAAGAATAGATTCATTTCCAGGAATTTATACTTAGTAATACTTAAAATAGGACCTGTCATTGATCCCTTAGAAGGAAATGGACATCATTGTGATCAGCACCTTGACATCACTGAGAATTAGATCAAAGGCTCAACAGCTCCATAGCATTACCAAAACTCAGTAATGTCCCTGCACATCTATGACTATTTAGCTTCAGTTGTACGTACTTGTTCTTCTAATTAGTGAACTATAAATTAATTTAACAGCATACTGTATTTATTCCTTTTTGTCATATATTTTCAAAGCAGATGAAAAAAAACCTATTTCTATTTATGGTATATTATCAAAGAGTCATATTCGAAGTAGTGAGACATACTCCTCTTCTCTTTAGTTTACGTGGCATGTTTATTTTTTTCCAAATAGCCGTGATTTCTTTTGAGTTATGTAAGCTTGAAAATCCTGATCTTTTAAGTCTTTGCGTTTGTTAAGTATTAATATGAAGTGTTTTTGTATTTATGTACTACTTTTTATATGAAATCCATGAGTTAAATTTTCAGTGTAGCAGTTTAACAAAATGGTTATTTCTGACTTAGCGTTTTCAGGTGGTTAATGTATAATGAACCTTTTAGAATAGCCATTCACCTTGCCAAGGGCAGATTTCGGCCTCTGATTTATTGTTTGTCCCTTTCCTGGGTGGAAGGTTGTGTGGTAGTGAGCTTGTATTTCTCCTCGTGTGTAATGGAGAGCAGTTCATGTTAACCATGTATTGGCATGTAACAATGTCCCTGCAGCTACAGCAGGGGTTACTTTTCCAGTTTTAAAAAGGTGTTGCTTAACGTTTTTTGCAACTTTTTTTACAGGAATTTAGAGATGAACCCTATTTTAAAGAAGAACTTGTGGATGAGCCACTTCTAAATTTGGGAAGATCTTTCCAGTCCCAACAAAAAGAGATAGACAATAGCAAGGAGGCCTGGGAAATGCATGAATTTCTGACTCCTGGATTGCAGGAAATGGGTGAAGAAAGAGAAATGCTTGTTGATGAAGAATATGAGCTCTATCAAGATTGCTTTCCGTCCATGGAGTTGTATCCCTCCTCACACATTCAAGAGGCTGCTCCTGTTCCACCCATGAAGGAACTTCACTTTGGTACTCAGTGGTTCTGTGACAGCGAACCACCTGACCCTCAAGAAGCAAGGCCCATGATGAGTGTATATTCCCCGGAGACACAGCAGTATGGCTACAGCACTGAAAACGTGGTAAGGGGTGTTTTAGCACAGAACTTCCCGCCTTCCCTGTCTTTTCCCCTTCCTATCCCAGTCCCTAAGTCATGAAACTTTCAAAAAAAAACCCAACAATATTTAATGAATCGTTTCATAATTAATCATTTTTCCAAGATGTTACTATACAGTGTGTTGCTGTAAGTAAAATCTCATCTTTTCTGCATCACACAACTTTCAGTTGCAGTCAATAAACTCCTGTTGCTTTGCTTTATAGTGTTTTTGTTTTGTTTTGTTCTTTTGCTTTGCCTTTTTAGTGATGTTTTTCTCCTAATTACCCATTTCAAGGAAGAGGTCTCTTGCCATTTGATTTTTTTTTAATTCCCTCAGGGAAATACCATTCTATGTTTCTCACATAGTGTATTTGTCCAGGCAAATCAAGGCAAATTGATTCAAGATATATTGTTGTTTATAACTCACTTAACCACACTTTCTCTGTATATATGATACTAAATAGAGAGTCACCGAACTCTAGAAAATCATCTTTACATTTGTGATACTGCCCATGTACAACTGGGCAGGAAAGCATTATATTTTAATAGGTTTGCCCTTGCTATTAAACCACCAATAAACTTTATCTTTTATAAAATTAGAGTTAACCGGTCACCAATTGGGATCATTTATTAGGGACATTTTTTCGTGTTTTATTTTTTTTTTCCTGTCCCCAATTAAATTCCAGGCAAATGGAAAGAAAGTTATTGTACAGGGATATGCAGCAGTATATTCATTCAGATACAGTATGGCGCGCCCCCACGGAGGTTAGCAGCTTTCCTGCAGTAATGTGCAAAGTGTGTTTTCATCTGCTCTTTCATAGAGCAGCTAGGACTGGGTTTTCCCTTTGCCTCCCTTAGACCTCTCCTCCCCTTTTCCCTTCTGCTGATGCTTGAGGGTCCTTCCGCCATGCAGGGCCCTGGACTAGATGTATTTATGGAACCCCAGAGGATTCCTCATAATAGAGGACTCTGGGCAGTCTACCAGAGAACAGATGTTTTGGGATTGTGTGAACAATACCTTGATAAGGGAATAAGTGACACACAGAATCACCTGGTCTGTTGCCATTGACAGTGGTGGCCATAATGTTGTCATTTAATTTTATGCTCATAAAAAGTTTGTTTAAAATATCATAATAAAATACTTCAGTAAAAATTGTATGTCCTGGAAGATTGTAACTTTGGAAAACTATAAAAGATTTGTGTAAAAGGAGGCCAAAGAGGAGAGTGTGGTAAGTTATTGACTGTGCTTATCTTTGGTTTTAGGTTTGGGACACTGAGTGTTCACCATGCAGATAAGAGTGCTAGGGAGGATGTAGCCAAGGCTTAGAGCTATGGAAATTCACCAGGGATTTGGGAATCAGTTATTTATGTGGTGGTCCAGCGTGATCAGGAGGTAGTGTGTCAACCATTGACCTTGCTTAACTGGCTAGATCTTTTATTCCTCTACCTTGGTGAATGTTTATTTAGAGAAACAAATTTCTTGTTTAAAAAAATCCAGTATTTAGGAAAAAAACACAGGTTTTTCTAGCCTGTACTCTTGCAAATATTAAGTTACCAGTGTTCATTACTGCTTGCTACAGTATAAACCGTTACTTGAGAAGGCCTGTTTTCAGGGCCAGTTTTCCACTATCATTATTGTCTGTTTAAACAACATTATAGTGTTCCACATTTTATCATAAAGTACTAATGCATTTCTGTTTTCCTTCCTCTCGAGATGAAAGAAAATTTTGGCATCAATTCCCATCCCTCCATATCCTCAACTGAAGGAAACAGTCAACAAGGCAGATTCGATGATCTGGAAAATCTTAATTCGTTAACAAAAAACAGTCTGGAGTTAGGTTTGTGGTCTTTGTTTCTCCTGAACAGAAATTACATTATTTTGCAATCTTTCCATTTTATTTTTGTATGTGATAAATTTTACGGTCGCATTTCATTCATTATGGCTTTTCAAATTTAAATCAGCTTATTAATCTGCTTCCAAATATCTGGAAGAATAACTGTTGTTCATATTTTAACTTAGAGTTTTCAGATTTTGTTTTCTGAGAGGGCTGCATTTTCTCTGCCTCATTTTGCTTTTTATTATCAGGATGAATTAAAACTAAAACTAATACCCGAGGCTGAATCTGAAATAAGTCTCTACTGATATATATTAAAACCTTTGATGCTATTAAGTGATACTGTTAGCTCACTGAATGGGGTTGTTAAATATTAATAAAGAGAGGCATATTTTAAACATTTATGAAACATTTTTATAGTCATATATTACAGTCAATTTTGGTGCATTAATAAGTTAGTTCCCATTAAAGAATCCTGAAAGTATCGTGCCTCTCCCTGTTTCCCCCCAGTATTGATTCTTATATAATTTTGAAAACTTGACTTTAACATATTTTTTTTTCATCCAACACTGAAATATCAAATGTTATAATATTAGGATCCCTAGGTGAAACTGTTAAATTCTTTTGTAGCACTGGGATTTATAGAGCCATTGTTCAGGATTCATGCTGTTCTTCACCTGTTATGACTCTACTTATAGGAAAAATCTTTCTCTGTGAGAAATTCTTGTGTGCATGGTAATATGCTATAAGGACAAAGAAAGAACTACAGAAAATTATGTAACAGTTTTATGTAAATGTAATTTTTTTGAGAGAGAGAAAGAGAAAGAATGGAATTCTTCACGGTAAAGATTGAAGGCATCTGTGAGTTAATAACAATGATCAATTCCCTGTGAGTCAACAGGGGTAATTTTAAATATCTGAGATTAGATGAGTCTATCCAGTTTTGCATGATCTATAACTGATCATGACTAGGGGAAAATAAGGAAAATTTTCCACCAAAATTCTTTAAGTATACTATTTTTTTTTGTTTTTGCTTAAATATATTTATATTGATTTCAGAGAGGGAGAGAGAAATAGAAACATCAATGATGAGAGAGAATCATTGATTGGCTCCCTCCTATATACCCCACACTGGGGGATCAAGCCCGCAACCTGGGCACGTGCCCTGACTGGGAATCAAACTGTGACCTCCTGTTTCATAGATCGACACTCAACCACTGAGCACACCAGCCAGGCAAGGATATTGTGTGTATATGTTTTAATAAAAATCCACCACATTTCTATAGTCCTCCAATTATTAAATACTTGGGAGAGGTGGATAGCACAAATTAATAAATAAATGAATTAATAGACCATATCCATGTGATTACCACTGATACTTTATAACAATCTTGGTACTATTGTGGCCCAGATAATTTTTGGTTGGAGGGTTGAACTGTGCATTGCAGGATGTTTACCAGCTTCCCTGCCTTCTAACCCTAGATGCCAGTGGTACTCCCACCCCAGTCATGATCAAAATCAAAATGTCTCTAGATATGCCAAATGTCCCTTGGGAGGCAAAATTGCCACTCTTTGGACCTATGTATGCTTTATAACATCAGGAACATCAGGATTGAAAGGAACAGACAAGAAAAATGGGGTGGGTTATTGTGAGAAGAGGCAGTGGAGTTGGGAAAACTATAGGAAAAGAGATATTCTCTTCATGGGATGATCCAGTTCCCCCCCCCCCCCCCCCCCCCCGCCAGGTGACTGCAAAGTTAGTTCCACCGCCTTCTACTGCCTGTATGAGTTTCCTAGGGCTATTGTAACAAATTGTCACAGATTTCATGGCTTAAAAGAACAGAAATGAATTTCTCCTTGTTCTGGAGGCCAGAAGTCCAAAATCAAGGTATTGTGCTCCCTCTCAAGGTGCTAGGGAAGAATCTGTTCTTCACCTCTTCCAGCTACTGGTGTCTCCAGCCTTCTTTGGCTTGTGGTTGCATCACTCCATTATCTGCCTCTGTCTTCACATGGCCTTCTTTTCTTCCTACCTGTGCCTTCTCTTCTTTTGTCTCTTATAAGGATTTAGGTCTCACTTTGGTAATCCAGGATGTTCTCATCTCAAGATACTAATATCTGCAAAAACTATTTCTTTCCCCAAGTAAGGTTACATTCATAAGACCTGTAGCATGAATATACCTCTTAAGGGGTCCACCATTCAACCTACACTGCCTCAATATAATACTTTGCAAGGCCCTGGAAATAATTTATTTTCAGAGATTATAGCTTTCAGAGTAAAGCTATCTTAGACCTGTATTCACTAGAAAATCATTCATAACCACTTTCTTTTGGGAAAAATTTTTGAGAGCCTCCAGAATTCCATGTGGCAGGCATGAGTATTTGGATTAAAGCTAATCATGGGTGGGCTGAGAAATTACTGATGCCGAGTCAATACAGATTTCAGCAGCATACATATTGAGTTAATTCTACTCAATTTCATTTTTCTCTCGAGAGCCATGCCCAGCCTATGGCAGACTATTCCAGTCCCAGGATCCTTAGGACTAAGCAGTTAACCTGCTGAGTCACCAGGCAGGCCTTCAGGCTTCTCCAAGCCTCTTTATTTCTTCAACTGTAAAATGAAGGATTTAGGCTAAGTGTTCTCTAAAGCCTCTTTCAAATCTCTAGCTTTCTGACCACTTTATAAGTAACAGACCATTTTAGATTTATCTAAGAACAATTAATTTAAAAATTGGTTTTGGAGACCTATGTATAAAGGACTATTTTTTTAAAAATATATTTTATTGATTTTTTACAGAGAGGAAGGGAGAGGGATAGAGAGTTAGAAACATCGATGAGAGAGAAACATCGATCAGCTGCCTCCTGCACACCCCCTACTGGGAATGTGCCCGCAAGCAAGGTACATGCCCTTGACTGGAATCGAACCTGGGACCTTTCAGTCCGCAGGCTGACGCTCTATCCACTGAGCCAAACCGGTTTCGGCTAAAGGACTATTCTTGACTCTACACTTTATCCAAAATTATGTGTCCTCCAAGAGCCTATACTCATGGGCTATGAAAGCCTACAAATTAGTATAATTAATGCTATAAAGCATACAAGATAAATTTTAAATCAGTAACACATTTAGTGTTACAAGATTTCCGAGAGAAAGTAGTTCTTTTTCCCAATCTTTGCCCCTACCTGGAATGTGCCTCCAGTGAACCCTGGATGAATTTCTGTCATTGCGCCCAAGAGTCAGGTATACATACTCAATTACATGCCAGTCTTGTACTGTAGACTAAGCTCTGAGGGGCAAGGCTGATCTCTGATTACGTTATCATACTAGGTGCTCAAGAAATATTTGTCAAATGAGAACGTGACATGCCGCTTAAATGTGGTTATTTAACCACAGAATAAACCTCCCTTTTTTCAGTTGCTAAGTTGTATAGTACCCAATCTCCTCTCTATTGGATTCTTACTGCCTTAATTTTGTTGACTATTTTTGTTCTTGTACTCCACGAAGTATAAGTCTTTTGAAAGTTTCCCATTCCTCTCCTGTAAGCATTAACTTCCATTTACCCAGAATATATATATTTTTAAGTTCTCTGTTTTTCTAACCTTTGTGCTCCTGTTATGGCCATTACCTAACAACTGCACAGGCCCTAAAGGACTGGATTTGTTTTATGGGCTCCCGGGTACTATGTGCGCTTGGTGAACAGCTCTGTAAAGTGAAACTGTGTCAAGCACTGTGAGAGATGAAAATGTGTGCCTGAGGAAAAAGAAAGAAAGAAAATGTGTGCCTGAGCACCGCCAAGGGTCCATGGAGGAGGGGTGGGGCAAAGGGCATGGGCAGGCTTCGTGTGGAGCAGGTAATGCAAAGTTTTAGACGAACTGCAGCAACCTGTAAAACCCAATGCTATAATGTAACAGGCTGCTTTTGCCAGCATAGCTGGATGGGAAATAGCCCTGCACATAGAGCTGGTTTTCTGCTCTTAAGACGCTGGTGTGAGGCCATCCCTCTCAGAATCTTGATCCTACCCCTGGTCCCTCCTCAGTGGAGAGGAGGCAGGCATAAGCAGAGCTGGAAGAGTGAGGCAGGGATACAGATATGACTGCTTTGCGGAAATGTGGGCCCTAGTGGATGGGATAGAGGGTGCTTAGGGTAGGGGAAAGCAACCGAGACTTCCTTTCACGCCACCTAAATGTTACAGATATTTTCACCCCCTCGTCAGATTCTCTGTTGCATTACCAACCAATTATATCCTGATTCTGAAGTTTCTAGATAAGCTAAAAAGCAGAAGTCATAGTGAGTTTATTAGAAAATTTGTTCAGTAGGAAGAAGTGGAGAGTTTAGGTGATGCTTTTAGGAAAAACTAAAAGACTATATCTCTTAGAAATTATTTCTAATTTCCTCCAAAATATATTATAAATGTATAGGCTTAAGGGAGGCATCTGATGTATAGTTCATCATTTTTGAACCTGCAACCTGGGTATTAGCCCTGACCAGGAATTTAACCCACCAAACCTTCAGCGTATGGGATAATGCTCCATCCAACTGAGCCACACCAACCAGGGCTCTGGCTTCATTTTTCACCATAGTACTTGTCATCATCTGATGTATTAAATATTTTACTTATTTAGTTTAATATAAATAAGTCTTCTTCCTAGAAGGGACTTGCCCATAGTAGATGCTTCTATTTGTTGAATGAATGAAGGATGAATGAAAACATTTGTGTTCACTATTTTTCGGTTTACTCTATAGGCATGATGATTCCGAATGATGTCCAAGGTCCCGGCTTGCTTGTTGAACTGCCTGCTATGGCTCAAAGAAGGCAGCAAGAAGATCTGCCCTTATACCAACTCCCCAGGACCCGAGTTGTTTCCAAGACCTCAGCACACACAGGAATGTTGTCTTCTAGATACACCACTGATGCATAGTATGATTTCCTTTTCTTTTACATTATAAAATAGTTCTTTTTTTTCTTCTATAAAAATGAAGCAGGCATGATTATGGTGACACATTTGGAAAATACAGAAAAATATTTTTAATAAAACCCGCTATATTAGACAATACACTAATTGTCTAATTACATACATACATAAAATTATGCCTTATATACAATTTTGTATTCTCGCAGTTGCATGCAAAATGGATTACATAGAGTATTTGCTTAGAAAATGAGAGGTTAGTAGTTTATTTTTAACAACTCAAGCAAGGAGTACGTGGACAAATGAGGGAATGGATTTAAGAGTTAGAGAATCTATAGGAATTGGTGTCTGATAACATGTGGAAAGTGAGAGGGAATAGTTGATGATGACTCATGTTCCTGGAATGGAAAACCAAATAGATAGTGGGACCATTAGTTCTTTGACATAAGATTATAGGAGCACAAACAGGTTGGAAGTGAAAATAATGAGTTCAGTTTGAGACATATTGAGGGTTTAAGTATTCATAGGACAACAAAGTGAAGTGGAGTCAATTGGATCCATGATTCTTGGGATTAATGTTGAGGCTGTCCTGACATGGATAATTGGGGACAAGATCAGGCAAGCATTGGTGAAACTCCTGGGTTTGAGTAGCCTTTCAGGGGAAGTTCAAGTAATAAGAAGAGCATAGGGTCAAAATTGGAGACCTGCAAAGCAGCACAATTAAAGGTATGAATGGAGGAAGAAAATAGGAAAGCGGAATGAACAAAAGATAGACAGAAATTGATGAACCAGAAGTTGACATAGAAATTAAGGGAAGAGAGCATTTTAACAAAAAATCATCACAAACTATGGTCACATGCTACAGGGAGGTCAAGTAGATAAAATGGAAATGTTTTCATGGGGCGTGAACATATGGTCCTTGTAAGCACAGTTTTATTAGAGTGCATGGTGAATTGAGAATTGAACAAAAGGTCTGAAACTGGACATAGGAAGAACAGACCAGTGTTTTGAGAATCCTGATCATGAAAAGAGGCAGATAGAATGCATGAGGTAGGTAGGTAGGTAGGTAGGTAGGTAGGTAGGTAGGTAGATAAAGATAGATGAGAGAGGGGGAATGAGAGAGAATATGTGTGTGTATCTGTCTGTGTCTTTCTGGAAACGATCCAGAAAAGAAAAATGTAAATTCTAGGAAGGGGGGTGATTAAACATAGTTCATATAGAGACCCAGTGACCTTGATTTTTTTCTCTGTCATTTAGGGGAAAAGCTACTTTCTAAGAGTGTTGGAGTGCTAGTAGAGTGGCATTGAAAGGAGAAGTGTCAGAGTAGAGATTAGCTTTTAAAACAAGGGTAGGGGAGTAATGGCTTAGTGGTGGAAGGGAGTTTAGAAAAATATTGGCCCCTCTTGCCAACTTCCCAGAGAGCAAGAGAATGAGCATTAACCACTTGAATGTGGTATCATGGCAAAGAACCAGCAGCTGTTGAGAGAACAGAAAAGGTATCGAGAACATTGAGTGAAGAGGTTAGTTCATGGAGTAGTTTCTTTACAACTCAAGGAAGTTCCACAAAGTGATGGGAGTTTGGCTGGGCAGATGTTGGAGGATGGAGTGATATATGAAGGTGAAACCAGAGTGGCATAGCACTTTGAGTACAGCAGGGGAATGAACAAAGGGGCTGGAGGTACTGACATAGCATAACAGGAATGAGTGATAGGGAGGGATTGATCGGCCCTAATGTTATTATTAAACCCTTAGTCCAAGAATGATTTTATATCATCTATCAACACAATGATATTGTCTTCTCTATTCAATAACCTGTGACCTCCGCCTAGAGTTTTAGATAGAAACTTCATGAAACATTGTTCTTTGTGCTTCTGCGTAGCTCATCTCTTAGTGGAAAGGGAAGACACAGATAGGCCCAAGTAGGACAATCGGTGGCTTTTCACGCAGCAGAACTGGAGCGGTGTGCAGGGGGCGGTGCAGGCAGGCCTGGTGTCCTAGTGACCTAACCAGCTCCTGGAGGAACTCACAGTGTTAAACAAGCAATGCATGTGTTTCTTTAGGAGAGATGCCTGGAAGTGGCAGTACTGGAAGGGTTAGCAATATATGTTGTGACTTTTTATGTGGTCAAATTACTTTTTAAATGAGACACTTTTGTCTTTTAAATTTCCCCTGTGCTTAGTGTTAATCATTGAATCTGGCTGAAGAATTCAGAAATGGGGCTACTTCTCTAAAGCTATGGAACTATTAACTATAAAATTGGAAAAGGTCTAAACAAATTTCCAAACCCACCCCTCCTTCCTCACGCAGAAGACAAAACGGAACATCAGTTGTATCTGAATTCTGCCAGCTTCTGAGAGGGAAGATAGGCTTTACTCCTATCCCATTGCTTTTTTTTCCTAAAATGACTACTTTAACAAGTCAGTTTGTTATGCAAGCACAGGCATTTAAGGGCTCCAACCTAATTTTGTCTTGGGAGATCAGTCTTGCATTTGAAAGTTGTGCTTTTGGCTTGCTCGAATAGATTCAGGATATATTTAAGTCTCAGCAGGTCCAGAAGACTTCCTATAAATCATCATCCCCGTTTTAATCTTTTAGCGAATGCCCATGGAGTTAGCATCCTGGGTGAATAATTATTGCCACTCAGGAGTCTTTCTGAGCCATGCATAGATTCTTTTGGAAGACAGTCTTTTAGATTATCTGGGTGTCATGAAGTACTAAATAGTATCTTAGAGTTTCTTCTTTGCATTAATTGTAGTGTAGTTCTTTAATGTGCATATACACTGAGTGGCCAGATTCTTATGATCTCTGAACGCATAATAATCTGGCCACTCAGTATATATCCTATATAATAAAAGGCTAATATACAAATTGTCCCCTCGACCAGGAGTTCAACCAGCAGGCAGGCCGACCACTCGCCCATGTCCCCTCCCCCTGGCCAGGCTGGCTGGACCCCACCCATCCACGAATTCATGCATCGGGCCTCTAATATATATACTGAGTGGCCAGATTATTATGTGTTCAGAGATCATAATAATCTGGCCACTCAGTGTATATTTGTGTTAAGCCAACTTCTCCTTGTGTTTGGAGGCAGGACAAATATTAAGAGATCAGACTCACCCTCAAAGTGGGGCTCTCTACAAGGAGAACTGTGGGCCAGCATGTATGATAACTCTGGAAGGAATCTGAGCTGTTTTGTTCCAAGTATCCTCCTTTCTTCATAAGGTCACTTGAGATCAGGTCTTCAGAACTCACCTGGCTTCAGTCTTTTTATAACTCATCTTTGTCACCGCCTGCTGCCTGAGGACATATGGGTGCCTATAAAGGGGGACATGCACATATTTCAGACTAATAACAGATCTGTGGGATAGACATATTGTGGGTGTTGTTCAGATTTTTCCTCTATTAGTTATAGCTATATGGCCCTGAGAAGGCTCCCCTTGTGTCCAAAATTTCTCATTTATAAAGTAGTTTTACAGATGAAATAAAAGTGAATATAAAGGGCTTCATATAATGCCTTGAACATAGTAAATGTCTAATGGAAGGTCAGCAGTGATGCTCAGTGACAATGATAGACTCATGGGCCCCGAGGTTTATCTAGGGTAGTATTTATTATTGCTGAGTGTTTTTTTTTAAACACTCAAGGAGATTGTAGGGTGTTTGTTTGTTTTATAGTAAAATAGGACCAACTCACAGTTATTAAAACAAGGTGTCAGAGGCTAAAGCCTTGGGAGGAAGATGAACTTGAGATGAAAGACATTTAAAATTGACAAGAAATCATGCTGTTGGTATAATAGGATGCAAATGAAAAGAAATGCTTTACGTATTACATACTTTGTTAGAGTGGTGGAGGTAGAACAGGAGGCAGGTGTGATAGTGGGGGAAAGGATTAAATGATTGTTATATTTTGAGCTCCCAATACAGTACCTGGCATTTAGTGCCTTTTAAATGAGTGGTGGATGTTTAATAGGTTTACCTTTGGGAAAAACTGCCAAAAATTATGTATAAATTCAGAACATTGGTAAGAGGCTGAGGAAAAGGAGGAAAAGAAATATGTGCATTTGAGAGAGGACTACTCTGGAATATTTTTAGTTGGGAGGACAAAGGGGTGGTTTCCAGTATACTTCTGTTGCAGCTGTTGTCCACACTGCAGGGAAAGATTAATGTGAAAAATTAGGGCAGGAAGTACATAAGAATATTACACTAATGTCTTTGAGAGTATATTTAGATCTTTGATTACTAATCCAGGCTCTACCAAAGGCCAAAAGAGACGTAAAGTTGACCGAAGGAAGCAACTTACCCTTTGTGACTTGAGCTTTCATTGCCTTAACAAAACTCTTAAACACAATTGTACATATTAATAAAATGCACAGACTTCTAAGGGACAATTTCCTTAATTTTGATCACTGTGTAGGTTCATATTACTGACAGTCCAATTAAGATATTGAACATTTCTATCACCGCAGAAAGTTCGCCCATCCTCTTGGCAGTGTCTTGTCCAAAGCAACTACTGATGTGACTTCTTATACTGTCATGTATTTATCCTGTTCTAGAACTCATGCAAGTATAATCATGCAGTAGGACTTTTTGTGTGGGTCTGGCTTCTTTTCATTGAGCACAGGTCGGTGCCATTCTAACCTTTAATATGAGGAATGCCTGGTTCTTTCTGTGTACTGGTGCCAATAATAATTTGCTTCGTACCCTCAAAATCACTGTAACATCTGTACAAGTAAACTAACTAGTTTGGAAAACACTAGTATCCATTCTCCCTGGTTTCAAACACTCGGTATTCCCTATGGCATGTCACCAGCAAATTGCCATATAAAAAAGAAATCATGACATAGCTTAGTCACAACCAGAACTCTTCCTGCTTAATCCCTTTAGGGTGCTGCGTTTACTTGGCCCTCATATGGCTTAGTATGTAGAAATTTTATATGAAATAAAAAAAGGTATATTGAAAAGGAAAGGTCACCTTGGCTATCTGGATCCATCTGACTTGGGTATGATGTTGAAGATTTTATTCACAAAGGGATTGTATATCATGATCAAGTCTTACTAATAACATCCACCTGTTCACTAATGAGCTACTCCATCTTTCCTCCCAAATCTGTAAAGAATGATAACTTTGGGCATTTGTTAAAAAGTTCTGAAATAAAAAGCATTGTTTTTATTGGATGTTTAATTCCCTTGGGGAAAAACTGGTTCTATGTAAGAGGTAAATTTCAGTTATTTTAAAATTTAAAACTTTAGCTGATTGAGCTATTGACCATATTTAATTACAGTGCAAATTATAAAATTTGGTTAGAAATCCCTCATTAAAGTTTTAAATATATTTGTGAAAATTTATATCTTAATATATGTAATAAAAGTATTTTACTTTCTCAATTAAATTTTATTTGGGGTTAAAAGGTATATACTGTATATACCTTCATCATGTAAAGTGACTACATCAGTTGGTATAGTTGCTCATCTCCTGTGACTGTATTTCCAAAACTACTCACACTGAGAGGATAAGCTTTTGCAGGTTTTATCTCTCTTTAAGTATAAAATAATCCAATTAAAATATGCACATGCCAATCTCCTGAAGAAAGTTAATATTCTTTGAAATAGTCAGTGAGTCTCTTTCAACAAAATAATCTTTTTGTTATACACTTTATCTAAAACTTTCCATATTCTAGATAATGCTCCTCCCCCCCCCAAACCCTTCTCTTAATTTGTGAAAGCTAGCAGTTTAGGATATTTTTGGGTTTTATTTTTTAATAGAAAAATTAATAACTTATACTAATATTAAAGCTTGGTTTTCATTCTAGTTTATTTTTTAATTAAAGAATTGAATTCCTAGGATGATAACATATTTGTATCATAATAAAGATGCATATGTGTGTGTGTTTTTCATAGTGCCTATTATGAACTATTTTTGCTCACAACACTTCTGACACCAAATGTGTGAGTTTTTCCTTCACACAACAACCAGTTCTCTCTGACACCAACTACTTGGAGTTATTGCAGACTCCACAGCATAAAGGTTCAACGCTATAAGACTGTCCTGACTTCACATGCCAGTTGCCAACTGTACTTCTGACCAAACAGCTTGAAATTGGGTGTTCCCACAGCCCCTCCCTTGGGCTTGTGAGGAGGGCTCACAGAACTCAAGAAAGCACTTTACTATCACTGGTTTATTATAAAGGATACAACTCGGAAATAGCCAAATGGGAAAGAGACATAGGGCAGGTATTGTGAGGAGCACAGTGCTTCCATTCTTCTCGGCACATCACCCTCCCAGCATCTTGAGGTGTTCTTCAACCTGGAGGCTCTCTGAACCCTGTCCTTTAGGGTTCTTTTCTCTTTTTATGGAGATTCCATTAAGTAAGCACAATTATCTACTACATCATTAGCCATTGGTGCTTGAACTCAATCTGTAGCCCCTCTCCCCTTCCCAGAGGTGGGGCGGAGGGTGGGACTGAATGTTCCAATTCTCAGCACCTATTTGTTCTCTGGCAGCAACACCCATCTGAAACTATCCAGGGTCCTACCAAGAATCACCTTATTAGCACAAACTCAGTTCTGGTTGAAAGGAGATTGTTATTAATAACAAAAGATGTTCTTATCACCCATATCACAAAGGAAATTCCAAGGGTTCTAGAAGCACTATGTCAGGAATCAGGACAGACATTAATGATTTATTTCTTACTAGAGGCCCGGTGTACGACATTTGTGCACTGGGAGGAGGGGTCTCTCAGCCTGGCCTGTGCCCTCTCGCAGTCCAGGAGCCCTTGGCGGACATTCCCCAAGGGGTCCTTAGCGCTGCCACAGAGGCGGGAGAGGCTCCCATCACCACCACTGTGCTTGCCAGCCGTGAGCCCGGCTGAGCGGTGCTCTCCCTGTGGGAGCATACTGACCACCAGGGGGCAGCTCCTGCGTTGAGCATCTGCCCCCTGGGGGTCAGTGCGCATTATAGTGACCGGTCGGTCTGCGTTTGATCGATTTGCATATTAGGGTTTTATTATATAGAATGTGGGAGAAATTTTGATGCAAAAATGAAAAACTGCCCTGACTGGTTTGGCTCAGTGGATAGAGTGTTGGACTGTGGACTGAGGGGTCCCAGGTTCAATTCCGGTCAAGGGCATGTACCTTGGTTGTGGGCACATCCCTGGTGGGGCGTGTGCAGGAGGCAGCTGATCGATGTTTCTAATCGATGTTTCTAGCTCTCTACCCTCTCCCTTCCTCTCTGTAAAAAATAAATAAAATATATTTTTAAAAAAATGAAAAACTTGCAAAGGAAATGAATATTAGTTGAGCTTCAGTTAAATGTCAGTTTTTTCTCATTTAATCTTTGTTACTGTTACATAGCATAATCATAATATCAAAGTTTATGTGATGATTACAACTATCCAATGAATAATAATGTGATATGATAAAGTGAACACTTCACTCTAATTGGTGGAATCATGGGAGTATCATTTAGGGATTGCATTCAGAGGCTCATACACAGAATTCCTCCCTTCCCCCCTTTAGCATTGGCTTAACTAAGCAGGGCCTTCATTTTTTCTCAAGTAAAAAGTTTTGAAGAAAGTGGTCTGTCAGGGTCTGAAACATGTTCTTCCCCTCTTCTCTGCTGTCCTTACTGGATGGCTTCTCGTGGTTTCTTCACGGTTTTAAGATGGCTGCTTCACCACCAATATCATCTCTGCCTTCTAGGCAAGGAGGAGGCAAGGGTTCAGAACAAAAGGCTCCTGCCAACTGATTCTCCATTTTAATCAGTTTTCCTGGAAGTCCCATCCAGGGACTTTTGCTTCCACATCCTCACAGTTACCATGAATGGAAAGGAAATCCACAAATGTATTTTTTTAGAGCTGGGCAAAGTGCCACCTGGAATAACAGAGTTCTGTTGGTAAGGGAAAGTGGGAGAGAGGACATTAGATAAGTAACCAGCAGATATCTGCCAGGCTGTTTGTCCCTGAATGCTGTAATGCTTCTAATCATAAAAAACAGATTGGCGAAGGCAAGAAGGCCATCTGGTAGTGGGTGAGATGTTAATGATCCCTAATGATCCCGATTTCTTACCTGATTTTTGGAATGTCTAGATCCTTTCAATTTCTCCTTTACAGTTACCCTTAAACCATTATATCCTAGAAAGTCTGTAGAATGGCAAGGAAGTTGAGTTTTGTTACTTTTTACAGGACTTAGTTGAGAGTTCAGAGAATAATGGAGCATTGAAACTTAGTGTGGAAAGAAAGATTTAGGTACTGTGAGGAAGTTGTATAGAATGTCTGAGCCTCAGTTCCTCATGTGAAAAATATAGTTATGTGGCCTGCTGTGCCTACTTCACGGGGTTTTTGTGAAAAGTAAATGAAAGAGGTAGTGCCTACATTTTTATATAGAGTAATACAGTTTAGAGTATCAGACATATTATTTCATTGGGTGGTCCAAAGTCACATACCTATTTCATAGCACAGGTTAGAGTGGAGCTTAGCACTCCTGGCTCCTCTTCCAGATAATTATTATGGTAATGTCTCTACCCTATTAGATAGCACTACTTATTAATTCCTCTGTAGTTCAGCATTTTGTTATTAAGCAGTTCCATGCTAACATGCTTGATGGGTGAAAGTATGGTTGTGGTATGGTAGGTGGGAGGATTGAATTAGATAACATAAGTAAATCTTTCTGTAAACTGAAAAGTGATGTATAACTACACAAGATATTCATGGGATACCAATGATGGGAATTATTTAGAGTGACAGAAAATTTTAGAAAGAGGGATCGTGTTTACTGATTGTTAAGCCATTTATGTTGATCTATTCTCTGAGCTGGTCAATATCAAATTCTAAGGAATATATCCTATATAATAAAAGGCTAATACACAAATTGTCCCCTCAACTGGGAGTTCTACCAGGAGTTCGACTAGGGGGCGGGCCGGCCCGCCAACCACCCGGGGCCCCTACCCCTGGCCGGTCCCATCCCCAATCACCCCCCCCTCACCCTGATTGGGGGCTGGACTGGCTAACTGCTTGCAGCCCCTACCTCTCCAGCTGGCCCCACCCCGATCGGCCCCCCACCCCAATCGGAGCGGGCTGGCCGAACCCCACCTGTGCACAAATTCATGCACCGGGCCTCTAGTTTTTATATTGATAGAGGAACAAATATGGTACAAATCAAACACACAATTTTTGAAAATACCATATAGAGTGTCACCAATAACAGAGCTAATAATCTATGATTTTCTGGTGCTGGGTGAATATTTGTTGAGTTGAACATTAAAACAATATATTTTTATTTTGTATGGACAGTTAACTATTGATGTAAATATTTTAAAAGCTTAAAAATTAAGAACTGTTTAACTACATATAGATTGTGCAATTTTATGTTTTATAAATTGTCTGTGTATTTTTTTTTCCTTCTTAGTGAGTTACCTGAGAGAGAAGAAGGTGAAGGGGAAGAAACTCCAAACTTCAGTCACTGGGGTCCACCAAGAATGTATGTTGATGACATTATTGGCTTTCTCAGTAGAACAATACAATCAGCTGCTTTTTTTCTTTAATTTAATATTACTGTCATTCAGTCATTCTCTAATGGTTGAGAAATTGCTACTCATATGTAGACTGGCCCAAAGTTTAGCTTTATTTTGTCTTATCTAGAGATTTAGCCAGGCAAAATGACTATAACCAATGTTAGGAAAATATCATACTCTTTCAGATAAAGCAATTTTCAAATGTCCATCTATGACAGTAACTGATGGACTAAGCATAGTTTATCACTGCCTCACTGAAGGGCAGATAAGCTGCCGTGATTACAGTAAAGCTTCTTTATGTATGAACAACAACAACAGTAGTGAATCTGTACCATATACCAATTTATCTCCCCCTCCATCCCATTGTGCCTGTGTGAACGAACAGGATGTGTTGGGCCCATCTTCTCTTAGATACTCTTGTAAATTTATGTAGGCATGAGGGCTGTACTTTATTAAGATTATCAAAGTCTTCCTTTAGCTGCTCTGTCTATTCTTCATACATTATTAATTCCGCTGTGCCCACAAAAACTGTTTTTTCTTGCACTTATGGGTTTTGTCTTAAAAACTCTTAGGAACTGTTTTCTGAGCTACTTTTTTATTTGCATGAATTATTGGCTAATTAATGCAATTGGGGCAAAATTCATAACATTTTGAGGGTCAAGTTTTTTGTTTTGTTTTTGTTTTAATCCTCACTCAAGAATATATTTGTTGAATTTAGAGACAGAGGAAGGGGTTGGGGAGGGAGGAACATCGATGTGAGAGAGAAACATCAATGGTTGCCTGCTGGAAGCTCCCCAACTGGGGATCAAACCCACAACCTAGGTATGTGCTCTGACCAGGAATTGAACCCACAGCCTTTTGGTGTACAGGACAATGCTCCAACCAACTGAGCCACCTGGCCGGGGCTTAAGGGCCAAGTGTTATCCCATATGTTTTTGAAATTATGTGAAGGTAGGAAGAAAAGAAAACCATCCTGCCTTAGGAGCAGATAAAATCCGTCCTCCACTTAAAGAACCCCAGGTTACACCTGCTGACTGGGAGAAGCAGCTTGGGGCAACAAGCCTCTCAATGGCAAATTTATTTTGTTCGGAAATTTTCTGCTTTTTGCAGAGACTCTTGATTTTTTCACCCATTTGTTCTTTTCTTAATCCAATCTTTGCTAATATTATGGATGTAGATGAAAAGGACTAATGTGGTAGGAGATGGGAACATTGAGGCCTAGCTAAATCTCTCAATATTGAGTTGTATTTATTGTTTTAGATACCTATCTTTTTCAGAATTTAAACTTTCACATATGCCATGAATATTTTTTTAAATTTATTGATTTTTAGAGAGAGGGAGGAAGGGGGAGAGAAAGAGAGGGAGAGAGAGAGAGAGAGAGAAACATCAATTTGTTGTTCCACTTATTTATGCATTCATTGGTTGATTCTTACATGTGCCATGACGAGGGATTGAACCCGCAACCTTGGCATATTGGGATGACGCTTTAACCAATTGTGCTACCCGGCCAGGGCTATGCCATGAATTATCAATAATATCTTATAATTTAGGAATGAGGTATAATTTCTGTAACATCTGTAAAAATATATTTAGAAAATATATTTATATAAAATATGAGCCACAAGGATATGGTATACATTGTACACTTACAGTAACAGTCCAACAAATTAAATTAACTTGTTTCATGAGTGCATTTTGTTTTATTCTTTTTACAGTGTTGAGATTTTTAGAGAACCCGATGTGTCTCTTGGTATTAGCATTGTTGGTGGACAAACCGTTATAAAACGCCTGAAGAATGGAGAGGAGCTTAAAGGTATATTTATCAAACAAGTTTTAGAAGATAGTCCAGCAGGAAAAACAAACGCTCTTAAAACTGGAGATAAAATACTTGAGGTAAATGATATTAAAATTCTGTTTTTGTTTGAATGTACTGTGAAATAGTAAAATAATCATTTATCCAGAATGCCTATCTTCATGTGTATGTGTGTACAATTGGTATATTTTATTTAGATGCCTTAGTTTGTATGTTGTTTACACAATCGTATGACATTCTAAAGTTAGAGTGGTAGCATATCCTTAATAATAAAAGCGTACTATGCTAATTAGACCAGACAGCCGAATGACCTTCTAGATGACACCGGGGCTGCAAGGGCTGAGCCCCTTGCACAAATTTTGTGCATTGGACCTCTAGTAAAACAATAAAACAAAAAGCCTCAATTGACTAAACAAACAATTTCAAAATTTAACAGAATGAGGCCCGTGGTGGACATCATGCTTCTTCCACAGTCTTTAACAAGCTCTAAATTTTATAAATGTGTGTAGGTGGGCTAGCCATGCCTGTCCTCCCAGAGTTGCTCTTGAAGTTGATGGAAGGATGAATCCATTGTTCACTGTGTTAGGCTTTGTAGAGTCAAAGCACTGAGAATGTCCTGAGGTGTGAATCTGATACATTTCTTTGCAGTGATTTTATTGGATGACACCATATTGAATATCTTAAACCTGGGTATCTACTTGTTATTGATTTATGCTTTATGATGCTAAACATCAGCTATGGTGTTTCAGCTCTGATAGAGTGAAAAGAGCCCTGGAGGCCATGGGTTGAAGTCTAGATTGTTCTGTTTATTTCTATTTGTTCTTATTCTCAGTTTCCAAATAAAATGGAAATGGGAATTCAAAACCCTTAATAACATTGTGAGGATTAAATCAAGGAATCATATGAAAATGCTCTGAATAGCCCTGCCCAGGTGGCTCAGTTGATTGGAGCATTGTCCCATACACCAAAAAGGTTGTGGGAAGCAACTGATGTTTCTCTCTCACATTGATGTCTCTCTCTCTCTCCCTCTCTCTCTCAAATCAATAAATATATCCTCAGATGAGGATAAAAAAATGTTAACTCTCTCTATATACAAATTCTGTTACATTGGTTTTGTGCAATTTAAAAATTTTTTTTAAATGCACTGGTAATATGGCAGTGAAGAAAATGACCAAAAAATTCCTTCTCTGATGCATTTGCATGTTAGTTGAGGAGATAGACAATACAAAAAATAATATGTAGAATGTTAGATTGTAATAAGTAGCTTTGGAGAAAAATATTAGGGAGGAAGATAAGGAATGACGGGAGTGAAGGCAGTAGTTGGAATTAATAGATTTGTTGTAGAAGATGTTAGGGCAAGTATAGGAAGTGAGTGAGCCATGTGGGTTGATGGGGGAAGAAGGTTCCAGGAAGAGAAAGCTAAAATGTGAATACTCTGAATGCAATGGGAATTCATTAGAGAATTATGACTGCATACACATTTTAAAAGGACTAGAGGCCCGGTGCATGAAATTCGTGCACGGAAGGGGGGGTGTCCCTCAGGCCAGCCTGCACCCTCTCCAATCTGGGACCCCTCGAGGGATGTCCAACTGCCCGTTTAGGCCCAATCCTACTGGGCAGTTGGATATCCCTCTAACAATCCAGGCCTAATGGCTCCCAATTGCTCGCTTGCCTGCCTTCCTGATTGCCCCTAACCGCTTCTGCCTGCCAGCCTGATCACCCCTTAACCACTCCCCTGCCAGCCTGATTGATGCCTAACTGCTCCCCTGCCAGCCTGTTTGCCCCTAACTGCCCTTCCCTGCAGGCCTGGTCACCCCTAACTGCCCTCTCCTCCAGGTCTGGTCACCCCTAACTGCCCTCCCCTGCAGGCCTGGTCCCGCCCAACTGCTCTCCCCTGCAGGCCTAGGTCCCCCCCAACTGCCCTTCCCTGCAGGCCCAGTTGCCCCCAACTTCCCTCCTCTGCCGTCCTGGTCACCCCTAACTGCCCTCCCCTGCAGGCTTGATCACCCCCAACTACCCTCCCTTGAAGGTCTGGTCCCTCCCAACTGCCCTCCCCTGCTGGCCATCTTGTGGCATCCATCTTGTATCCACATGGGGCAGCCATCTTTGACCACATGGGTGCAGCCATCTTGTGTGTTGGAGTAACAGTCAGTTTGCATATTACTCTTTTATTAGATAGGATAGAGGCCTGGTGCACGGGTGGGGGCCAGCTGGTTTGCCCTGAAGGGTGTCCCAGATCAGGGTGGGGGTTGCCTTGGGGTATGGGGTGGCCTGGGCGAGGGACCTTTGGTGGTTTGCAGGCCGGCCATGCCCCCGGAGACCCAAGTGGAGGCCTTGGTATCTGGGATTTATTTATCTTCTATAATTGAAACTTCGTAGCCTTGAGCGGAACCAAGCCTCCTGCTCACTCCATGGCTGCAGCCATTTTTGTTGGAATTTATTTATCTTCTATAATTGAAACTTTGTAGCCTTAAGCGGAGGCCAAGGCAGGCCAGGGCTGCGGAAAGCTTGGCTTCCTCCATCGCCAGGACAACTCAAGCCTCCCGCTCTCTCCAGCTCCGTGGCTGTCGCCATTTTTGTTGGGATTCATTTATCTTCTATAATTGAAACTTTGTAACCTTGAGTGCAGGCCTGGGCCAGCCAGGGTGTGCAGAAAGCTTGGCTTCGTCCATTGCCAGGGAAACCCAAGCCTCCTGCTCGCTCCGTGGCTGCAGCCTTCTTGGTTGGGTTAATTTGCATACTCACTCCTGATTGGCTGGTAGGTGTGGCTTGTGGGTGTAGCAGAGTGATGGTTAATTTGCATATTACTCTTTTATTAGATAGGATACTCTGGTGTCTGGGGCAGGTGTGGTTTCTTTTATTTAGTAATTACATGGTACAGGTTTTTCCTTTTCTTTATTTGCATCCTTATTTGTTACTTTGTTTAGTTGTATTTCTGTAAGCAACATATAACTGAATTTTGCTTTTGTAAATCTAAATTGATAATCTTCATCTAAGTAAATAGGGACATTAATTTATTTTTTATTTTGATTACTGACATATTTGAACTTAATTTCTAAATATATATTTTATATTGTTTTATCTTGTTTTCCTTAACTTTCTATTTTGTAATAATTATAGATTCATAGAAAATTGCAAATAAATGTACAAGGAAGTTCCGTGTACTCTTTCCTCAGCCTCCCCCAATATTAGTGTTATACATGATTATAGTACAACTAGAGGCCCCGTGCACAAATTCGTGCCTGGGTGGTGTCCCTCGGGGTAGCCTGTAGGGATCAGGCCGAAACCGGCAGTCCAATGCCACCTGCTGCTCCTGCCTGCTGCTCCCGCTCATCCTGGCCCCGCTCCGCCTGCTGCAGGCTCGCAGCCAGTCAGTCCCGATCGGGAGAGGCTTGCGGCACTCGCCAGCCGTGAGCCCTGCATCTGGTGCCCGTCCTGAGGGGGGTTGGGGCGGCCAGGACGCGATTAGCCCTCTGGGTGGGTAGTGGGACACCTTTGTGGACCCGGGATCGGATCCGTCCCACGGATATTTGTGCTGGTTATTGGGAGCCACCTGGTGGCTGCTTTTATATCATTTCTTCCTTGTGGAGCATCTAGGGAGGGGAAGGGGAAGTGGCCGCGGTGCTTGAGGCTGACTTCCAGGAAGTTGGGGCACTGTCGGGATCATGCCAGCGGCACTGGTCCATTGGTGCCTGGCTTGTTCTCCAGAGATTGGACCTGCAGGACTGCAGGGTCAGTCAGCTGAGCGGCACTCATGCTGTGGGAGTGCACTATCCACCAGGGGGGCAGCTCCTGCATTGAGTGTCTGCCCCCTGGTGGTCAGTGTGTATCATAGCGACTGGTCGACCGGTCGTTCGGTCATTCAGTCACTTAGGCTTTTATATATATACAAATACTGATATAGTCACAGTTCATTGACCTTATTTGGGTTTGTGTTGATAGCTCTACACAGTTTAATCACAAATGTAGCCTTGCATAACCACCACTACAATCAAGAAACTCAACTGGCCCTAGCTGGTTTGACTCAGTGGATAGAGTGTCAGCCTGCGGACTGAAGGGTCCTGCATTCAATTCCAGTCAAGGGCACATGCCTGGGTTGCAGACTCAATCCCCAGAAGGGGGCATGCAGGAGGCAGCAGATCAATGATTCTCTCTCATCATTGATGTTTCTATCTTTTTCTCCCTCTCCCTTCCTCTCTAAAATCAATAAATATATGGAAAAAAAAAAAAGAAACTCAACTGTATCATTACTACAGGACTCCCTTGTGTTACTTACTACCCCTCTATAGCCACTCTTCTCCCCATCCCTAACTGCTGGCAACCACTAATCTGTTTCTCCCTGATTTTGTTATTTCACAGTGACAACTTGTCACATAAGTAAAATCATGCATTATATCTCTTTTTGAAATTGGCTTTTGTTCACTCATTGTAATTTGGTTGAAGTTTACTATCAACTGTTCATTCCTTTTTATGGCTGAGTAGTATTCCAGGATATACTACTGTTTAACCATTCATCCATTGAAAGACATTTGGGTAGTTTCCGAATAAAGCTCCTATAAACATTTGTATACACGTTCCAGAGTGAAAATGAGTTTTTGTTTCTCTAGGATAAATGCCCACGAGTGCGATTGCTGGGTTGTCTGCTATGTTCAGTTTCAGACTTGAACTGTCAAGCTGTTTTCCAGAGTGGCTGTACCATTTTACATTTCCACCAACAGTGTTTGAGTGATCCAATTTCTCTGCATCCTCACCAACATTTGGTGTTGTCACTATTTTTCACTTTAGCCATTCTGATAGGTATTTAGTGATATCTCATTATTTTCATTTGTGTTTCCCTAATGGCTAATGATTAATATTAAGAACTTTTCATGTGCTAATTGCCATCTGTATATCCTCTTCCATGACATGTTTGTGCATGTCTTTTTTCTGTTTGCTAATTGGAATTTTCATTATTTCATTTCTTAAAATTTTGGTTTGTTTTTTCCCCCTCATCTTTCCCTGCTGTCAGTTGAAAATAAAGTATTCTCTCACTTGTCCATCATCACTTTTACACATACTAGTAAGAACCCACTGTTTTGTCTCAGATTTGATAATTTATATTTCTTCAAACTCACTGTAGACTTGAAATGTTACATTTTAATATATAGCTTGTCAAGCATAGTCATTTGTTTACTTTTTTCCCTGAAAACTTTTACTTGCTTGTTTTGTTTTTTAAGTAAAGCATAATAATCACTTCTTTCTGTATTGAAACAATGATATGAAGGATTTAGGTCCATATAAATAATTTTTTATACTAGGAAGTTTGAATTTAATGTAATTTTTAGAAATGGCTATTCATCTGTGTTAATGGACACACTGCTGGGCAGATATTTTTCTGTTGTCATAGGACAGATTTCCATTTGCCCCCCTAACTTCCCAACTTCATTGATTCCCATTTAACTCTGTGGAAAAGGGAAACAAAGGCTGGTTGTTACTGGAAGATGAAATAGTTCTCATGTGCCTCTACTTCTCTCACTGTTGAATACTTTGGGGATTAGGTTAGAAGCTTCATCAAACTGTTGTGACAGCTTTTAAGCTTCACTTTAAATTTCTTCTCTACGTACTTTATTCATTTAATATTATTCCTATTCTTCCTCACTCAACTCAAATGAGAAGAGAGCTTTTACAGAGCATTAAAATCTTCAATGGATGTCTAATAGAATAAAAAGCCTTTAGACCTGCATGATGTGGCTCCAGCTGCCTCCCTGACCTCACCTCTCTTCTTCTCCCCCATCTTTCACCATCCTTTAGACTCACCTGCCTTAAATCCCTCTAACACACTGGGCTTCTCTCTCCTACCTGAGGGCCCTGGCTTCTCTGTCCCTCAGCTTCTAGGGTGCTCCCTTTTCTCCTTACTCTGCTCAGATTCAGTGATAGATCATCCTAATCACGCCCTTACATACTCTTTCAACTCCTTTGATCCTTTTTTCTTTCCCTGAACTTGTGCAACTCTGCTTATTTCAGGTCTCTAGCCTCGCCAGAGAAAATAACTGCCGTACTGTCTGCTGGAAATTCATGACCACTCCCTCAAGTGGGTCTTTAGTTCTGCCCTGCCATCCTGTAATATTCCCCCAGTTGTTTTATTCTCCTACTTCCCTGGGTAACTATTTCAAACCTGCTGTACCTCCTCCTCAGCCTTAATCTCGCTCTATGGTTTTTGTTTCTTATTTCATTGACAAAATAGAAACAGTCAAAAGGGAACTTCCCCTTGCTCCCACTGCATACCAATCTTTTATCCTAACAGTATCTGTAACAACAAATGAACTATTTGTGCTTCTATCTAAAGCCAATCTCTCTAACTTGTGCAGAAGTCATTCCCTCTTTGCTGTCCAAGGATTGGCCTCTACAGTGGTCACTTCTCTCTCTCTCTCATTCAGTTTGCCTCTCTACTGCATCATTATGGCTGTAATAGCTCCCATCTTAAAAACAAAAACCTGTCTTGATCCCACTTCCCTCTCCACCCACATTCCTATTTCTTTGGTCCCCTTATGGCAAAGCCATATTCACAAATTGTCACTATCCACAGACCATAAGCCACCCCAACAATTACCAAGGCTTTGTTACATGATCAGTTTGAAAAATTGGCTCTATTAAATATGTTTGTTAAATAAACGATGTCTTGGAGATTAGGGGCATGTTCTCAAATTAGGTTCTCTGAGACTTGTATAATAAGGAGCCATTTACATTTACCCAAATTTATTGAGCACAAAATATGCCTGGAGAAGGAACCTACAGATGTTTTCATACTTCTTTTTTTAAACAGAATTTAAGAAATGTTCAACTGCTTAATTGTGATAATGGATAATTTGCCTAAAATAATCATTCTTCTCAGTGTGAGAGAAGATTCCAGAGAGATCCCCATCTTTTCCTCCCCCCACCCAGAAATAGGTACTGTGTCGGTGACAGGGGTGGCATTATAAGCTCAGAAGCTTAAGGTTCTGTTACTGACTAAGCTACTATTTTTAGTAATTACATTGAACCAGGGCTATTGTTATTACGATTTTTGTCTTGTTTACTTTTCTCGCAGGTAATACGTTACTTCTGTAAATGTGTTCCAGAACAGCAAAGCTTTTTATGGGCTAATCTTATTTTTCCTGACTTTGGTTTAATTCTTTAGACTCTGGCAGCTCTCATTACTATATAGTACACAATAACTTTGAATTAACCTATCCACAGTATCTACCGCCTCTCTAATAGAAATAAATGATGTCTGTGTTGTAGGTGTCTGGAGTGGATTTGCAGAATGCCTCACACAGCGAAGCAGTGGAGGCCATTAAGAATGCGGGAAACCCTGTGGTGTTCGTTGTTCAGAGCTTGTCATCCACTCCAAGAGTAAGTTTTCGTTGGTTTTCAAAGAGTTTATAAATATTCTCTGTATCTGTAAACCAAGCTTTTAGCCTCCAAGTACTTTTCCACATATTTCCATTTTTACTCTACTATAGCCTAGAAAAAGCTTTGGCTTCATAAAAATTTAGTCATTAATTTTGGTTTCTCCATTGTTTTCTCCAGTTTTGACCTCCTAATTAAATTCAAGTCATTCCAGTGTGTACTGGTGTAAGTCACAGTCTGTGGAAATAAACAGGCCTGTTTTTGATTTCTTGATTCCCTATTTACCAGCTTTGCTTAACTTGGAGGCAAGTTACTTGGTTTATACCAGTGATGGCGAACCTACACGCGTAGCTATTTCTGATGACACTCGGCTGCTGAGGCGGCCGCATGCCGAGGATGAAACATTTGCTGCTCCTGAGGATGAAACATTTGCAAAATAATGTTTTTTCCTCAAAGTGACACATTACCCGAGTTATGCTCAGTTTTTTGGCGAAGTTTGACACACCAAGCTCAAAAGGTTGCCCATCACTGGTTTATACAATACTTTGAACATAAAGAGGGTCAGGTATAAGAACATTCTAGAGATACCATCAAATGTTCTGTATATTTATTAAAGCATGTATACAAACATGCTGCCCAGCGGGCATGGCTCAGTGGTTGAGTGTCGACCTGTCAACCAGGAGGTCATGGTTTGATTCCTGGTCAGGGCACATGCCTGAGTTGTGGGCTCCATCCCCAGTGTGGGACATGCAGGAGACAGCAGATCAATGATTTTCTCTCATCATTGATGTTTCTATCTCTCTCTCCCTCTTCCTTGCTCTCTGAAATCAATAAAAATATATTTAAAAAAATACAAATATGTATTGTAAATTCTGTTGGGGATTCTGAATTCAAAAATGGCTGTATTTAATTATAACATTTTTCCTATAATAAATCACTCTTTTGGAACAGAATTAGAACCCTGATACGCAGATGTCTGTGGCAGGATGAGTATTTTATATTGCAGTTTGCAGCAGCAATGTCACCTTTAAGCCCTGTAACTGGACACAATGTTTATTTCTTTTTAACTTTATAATGGAAGGCAGCTGTTCAGCACATAGTGTCTGGACAGGAGGGAAAATGTCATATACTTTTTTAAATTTACATTCCAATATAGTATTGCAGTGCTTTTCAACCTTTTATCTGTCAAGGCATACAGAAAGTAATAATTGTACGTCAAACTGGACCAACAGATGCCCCAAAGGCCGGGACATCAGTATGCTATTTTGACATACTTGTAACCTGCCTGCTGCAGCCTCACCCCACACGGGCAGCTCTGCTCCGGCGCATTGTGCTGCGGTTCAGTCCCTTTTGTCTTAGCGCTGTGTTTGTGCACCGCTGTTTATGCACCATCAGGACTAGTTGAGAGAGATGAATTGAATAAAGCCTTCTGATTTTCATACCATTCAAAATTCAAGATTTTTTTTTTAGGGGATCTACTTCTAAACTTTTATAATATCGAGAAAGTAGTTTATGCCATCACTTTTATTTCTGGAAACTGAGTTCAGTAGGAAAATTGGCATGATTCTTCCTCACCAAATGATACTTCCAAAGAAACCGTTTTGGACTAGAATGAGCCCATCACGTTATACATTTCTGAGGCACTTGTGAATGCCCTGCCAAAAAAGTGTTGAAAAGCATTCACATAGGTTATAACGTCCACCTGAAAGTCCAGGCTTCTGTCCAGCCTTTGCTGGTGAGCTCCGATGGGTATTTTCTCCTGGATGACACAAACAGTGCAATTTCTTTCAACTCTTCAAAAAAAAGAAAAAGAAAAGCTCTTCAGCATTGTGCCATGCTCAAGTCACTCATCCCCCCCCCACCACTTTCAGCCCCTAGGCAGCACAACAGACTGCCATGCTGTGCATTTGGTTCATCAGGCATTGCACCCGCTGTGGTCCTAGCCAAGGGAGCACGGTCAAGTGATGGTGTTAGTTACTGTGCCCATGACTTGTTCCATTCTTTTTTTTTTTTTTTTTAGCACAAAGTGATTCCTGTTGAATGAGCCAATGAAAGGAATCAAGGTTCACATTTTTACAAAGTGGTGTTCTCTTTGGCTCACTCATTGTTGCAAATAGTATTGATCATCACAGAAATAGGAAATACAGCCAAATGCGTTATCACTTTTTACCAGTTTACATTACTATGAGCCTTTCCCTCAAAGTCCCCAAAAGAAGTCATTTTCTAATGGCAGGCCCAATGTCTAACTGTGCCGTGGTCACATGGAAATCTCATCAACACTATGTGGTGTTCAACTTTGTACTTTCATTTTCTTTGAGTTGTATTTTATGTTATTTTTTTACACTTATGCTTTTAACAGATGCTTTACATGTATCAACAATATATTACCTTTTTAATTTAACCTTTTTCTCCTGAATTTCTCAAATGCGTTTTCAGCATACTAGAAAGAAATGTGTGCATCTATTCAGATTTACTTAGCAAATGCTTATTTGAGAGCAGAACCCATAGATAGTTTTCCTGTATAGATAGTTTTTATGCCAAGGTAATTTTCCCTCCATTTAATAACATCATGTATTTTCTTAATGTTAAAAAACAAACCCTGTTGGCTCTGTCCGGGTGACTCAGTTGATTGGGTGTTGTCCCATGCACAAGATTGCTGGTTTGATTCCCAGTCAGGGCACATGCCCAAGTTGTGGGCTCAGTCCCCATAAGGGGGTGTGCAGGAGGCAGCCAATGGATGTTCGCTCTCACATTGATGTTTCTCTCTCTCCCGCTCCCTTCCTCTCGCTCTAAAAATCAATTGGGAAAAAATCTGAAGAAAAAAACAGCTTTTGAAATTGGGGTCATCCCTTCAGTTCATTAAATTTATTTTGTGTTGTTGTTTTCCCCCTATAGTCCATATGTAATTCCTAATACCATTGTTTCATAATGGTGCCTAACTTTTTTGACATATATATTTTGCATATTAATCATATACAAATATATTTTTTACTTTCATAAGAAATAGGCTCTCTTTTACTTTTTAAAAAAATGTAGTTTTCTTGCCCTAGCTGGGTTGGCTCAGTGGATGGAGCATTGGCCTGCGGATTGAAGGGTCCCGGGTTCGATTCCAGTCAAGGACACTTGCCCAGATTGCAGGCTCGATCCCCAGTAGGGACATGCAGGAGGCAGCCAATCAATGATTTTCTCTCATCATTGATGTTTCTATCGCTCCCTCTCCCTTCCTCTCTGAAATCAATAAAAATATGTTTTTTAAAAATGTAGTCTCAATAAGTCTCTTGTCTTCCACATTTTGCATGATATATATACAGAAATATATTTTTCTGCTATTCGAAAAATAAACAGTGTAAACCTTATGAATGGCAACTGATATTCTGTCTCATCCCAAAGCTCTGCCATTCAGCTAAAACTGGTTTTTCCATGGGAGAACGTAGGTCCAGTGTGGGCAGATATCCTGACTTGTCAGGGAGGCAACGTGTTCTGTTTTGTTTTAAGATTCTTTAGGACAAGAAATATATGCTTATAGATCTAGCATTTTTTGAACTCTGATGTAGGTTATTGTGTGTATTAAATAGAGAAATAAGTATTAAACACTAGCACAGCATCTATTCACATAGGAAGCACTGAATTTATGGTGATGTATTATCTCTCTCATTTTTTACTTAAGTGAAACATTTCTGAGACTTTCTTATATATTCCAAAATTAATTTATTTCTGTAGAAATATCCTTGTGTGAGGATTAACAGAAAAACACACAAAACAAACACACACAAAAAGTGAAAAAAATTAACCTTAAATTGCATTTAGAGAGAAACTTTTTATTTATTTTTTATTATTATCCCTAGACACGTAGTTTCTTTAAATTTGTGAGAAAGGAGATCGGGTTTTTTATTTTAATTTTTATGTCTGTCATCAGATTTTTATGCCAAGATTATTTGTGTTTGCTATTTGAGGAGCCTTAATAATAAAAAAAAAAACACTAAAATTTTTATATTTTCCTAAGATGTTTCAATAGTTTTATAAAAAGTAATCTGTGCTCTTGGTACCATAAAGAATTCATTATTTCTATGACATTACACTCTTTCATTCATGTATAAATATTTATTGAGTGCAAATATGTATTAGGCTCTTTCTGAGCACCAGAGTTATGGTGATAAATCACACTAAATTCTTATTGGGCTTTTATTCAGTGATGTAAATAAAGATTTGAAATTCATCTTTATGCTAATAGTAATAGTGAAATATGTATTGAGTATGCGCAAGTGTGCTAGATAACATACTTGAACTGGGATACAATGATGAATAAGGTAAATCTATCCAATAAAAGATACATCCTATGTTCTAGGAATTAACTCAGGTCACCTGTTATACTGTATTTTGAAAAATAAGATGTTTGGACAGCAGTCAGTATCATGACTCTCTTTTTAGTCTTCTTCATCCTCACTTTCTGGTTCCATACATACAAGCTTGTGGATTTATTACCCCTCGATCTCACACACACACACACACACACACACACACACACACGCACGCACGCACATCAATTTAAGATTTATATTGCTTATCAGATTTTCCATGTTGTATTGTTTGCCTTGGATTGTGCTTCTCATGTCTTTATAGATGAAGTCAAAGAATTCATTAAGATTTTTAACTGTGTTTTTTTTAAATACATAAATAAATGTAATGATGTGTCATTTAAATATTTTCCTTCTCCCCTCTCCTTTTTTCTTGGTGGTAGGCCATTCCTAGTGTGCATAACAAGGCCAACAAAATCGCTAATAACCAGAATCAAGGCACCCAAGAAAAAAAAGAAAAGGTAAGTTGAACCTCTCAAGCTTTTAAAAGATGTTTTTTATTTCTTGTTGCCTATTTGAACTACAGTTAATCAGAATGTTATTTTGAGGAGTATCTGGGTAGCAGTACTATATTTAGAATATTTCCTTTCTGTGAACATAACTGGCCAGGATGAAGGCCAGACACCTAGTGGAGCATAGGTGTAAAATGTTATAAAGCACCCCTCAGCCATTGTCATCTTTATCTCTCTTTTCTACTCAGCTGGGCGAGTTGTCTGTTTATTCCCAGAAAATGCCTGCACACCTGAGAGTTTCTGAGACTTTGACCTTGGTTTTTTCTCAGCCTGAAAGTCCATTTCCCACTTTGGTCTTCCTTTTTATCCTCCAAGGAGCAGGTCAAAGGTCATCTGTACTGAGAAAACATTCATGACCATTCAGCAGAATTAGTCAATCCATTCCTGTTTTCCCACCTCTATTCTAGTAGAATGAGTTATTCTAAAATTTATTTTAGGATATAATGTCAAGGAGCAATGAATTTTCTTTCCTTTTTTTTCCATGAGGATAACTAATTATCCCATTCTTTAAAAACAGGCCCTCCTTTATCCATGGATATACAAGACAACCTCTGTCCTATCTCAGGTTCTCAGGGGCAGTCTGTTTCTGAGCTTTCTCCTGGTCTCTCCCAGCACAAATGCTGCACTACCTAAATATTAAGCCTAATAATAAATCTTGTCTTCTAAGAGAATGATTTTCTTTACATATTTCTTCTTCTTTAGAAGTGTTTTCTCTATTCATGTCCTTTTTCTTTTCCAGACAGATTTTAGAATTGGCTTATTAAATACCACCAAAATAGCTCTTGGGTGATTTTGGTTGGAATTGTGTCAAACGTATAAGGTTAATCTGGAAAGATACATCCTTATAATATTGAGCTTTCTTAACCATTAACATGGTATATCTTTTATATACCATTTTAGAACTTATTAAATTTTTCTTTTATTTCTTTCAATTTTTATAATTTTCTTTGGCAAGGTATTGTAATTTTTTATTTATTCCTAGACATCCTTATATATTTTTAAGTTGTAAATTGTATTTTCTGTTTATTACTAGTGTGTAGACATAAAATTGATTTTTATGTATTTATTTGACATCTTGTAACATTATCCTCTTATTCTTTATAATATAAAATTTAGTGTAGAACACTGCGGAAACAAAAATGCTAAAAAAAAAAAGATTAAAATCTTTCATAAACCCACTACCTAAAGATAAACTTATTAAATATTTCATATAGAGCCTTATAGTGTCTTTGGATGTGTGCTCTATATGTATGTATGAGGTATTTTTTATTAAGAATCTCAAATTTTAAAGAATTTAAAAATAAGAATCTCAAATTTTAATACTCTTTCTATAGATTTTTATTTCTGGATTTTTTGATATAGCTAATAATAACTGCATTGATAAAGGCAGTTTTATTTTTCCTATACCAATCTTTCTTTTTCTTGTTTTATTATATCTGCTAAGATCTCTAATATGTTTAATATAAGTACTGATAGCTAACATTCTTATCATTTTCCTCCTGATATTTAAGAAAATGCTTTTAATGTTTCATCATTGAATATGATGTGTGCTATAAATTTTTGTAGATAATCTTTAAGGTTAAGGATGTATTATCTTTTATTCTTATTTTGCTAAGAATTTTTATAGTGAATGGCATTGGCATTGAATATTTTAAAATTATTATCTGTATTCACTGAAATAATTGTGTGTATAAAATTTTTTTCTCCTGAATCCCTTAATGTGGTAAATAATCCACATTAATAGATTTTTGTTCTGTTGAACCATTCTTAAATTCTTGTCTTAAACCTAATTTCATCATGATCTTTTTTGCCCACTACTAATATTTCTTTTACGGTTTTTGCATCAGTGGTCATGAATGAGATTGGCCTAGAATTTTCCCCTTATGTACTATTCTATCTGGTATTGGTTATATGAGCCTATTAAAATGAATAATGAACAGTCGGAATATTTCTCTTTTTGTCTTTTTCTTTGTTTTAGTTCTCTGAAAGTTTATATGAAATGGTAATTATCTATTCCTTACATGTTTGGTCAAACTAGCCTACAAAGCCATTGTGGTCCTGTGATTTCTATGTGGGAAAAATCTAAAATATGGATTCAGTTCTTTAATAATTATTGAACTATTCAGATTTTCTATTTCTTATATTTTTTTACACATTTTTTATTGATTTCAAAGAGGAAGGGAGAGGGAGAGAAAGAAACATCAATGATGAGAGAGAAACATTGATCGGCTGCCTCCTGCGCTCCCACATTAGGGATCGAGCCTGCAACCTGGGCATGTTCCCCTACTGGGAATCAAACTGTGACCTCCTGGTTCATAGGTCGATGCTCAACCACTGGGCCACACAGCCCAGACTCTATTTTGCTTAGCATCAGTTTTGGTTACTGACTCTTCTCTAGGAATGTAGTATCACTTTTTTACATTTGTTGGCATAAAGTTGTTCAGGCATTCTTTTCATTTGTATTATCTGTGCTCTTTCCATAGTATTGGTTTGTCTTTCTGAGTATAGTTTATTATTTTACATTTCTTTCTTAATTAATTGTGAAGTTATTCCTCTTTTTGAAGAATTAACTTTTGAATCATGTTAGTCTTCTCTGTTGTATCTTTAGTCTGCTTAATTAATTTTGTTTTCATCTTTATGTTGCCTTATTTCTTTGTTAGCATTTGTTTTCCTCTTTTCCTGCTAATAATCTTTAGCTAATTATAGAGTTTATTAATTTTTTAGTCATTCTTTTTAAAAATAATAATTTATTTTCCTTCTAAGTACCTTTTTACCTGCATCTCAAAATTTTAAGTTGAATTTCTCTTGTTCAGTACTAAGTTTTTTTTTTTTAGCTTCCAACATGATTTCTTTATTACCTGTTTATTTATAAATAAGGGGCCCGTTGCAGGAAGATTCCTGCAAGACTTCCAGCAGGCTTCCCTCCCGCCACTGCCACCTCTCCCGCTGCGGCCGCACACGCTTTCCCTCCAGCAGCCGCCTTGCTTTCCACTTTCCCTTCTATGCTGTCTTCAGTCTTCACTCCTCCCTCCCTCAGCGCATGCAAATTAACCACCATCTTTGTTGGGTTAATTTGCATACTTGTTCTGATTGGCTGTGGGCATAGTGAAGGTACGGTCAATTAGCATTTTTCTCTTTTATTAGTGTAGATGTATGTTTGAATTTCTATTGGAATATTTTTTAAAAACTTACTGTTATTATTTTCTAATATATATAGTTATAATCAGATATTTTGGTTCGTGTAATATTCTCTTACATTGGTTGAGACTTTTTGATAACCTAGCACATCATCAGTTATTGTAAAAATATATTTGTGATTTGAAAGAATAGCTATTATCTAGTTATTAGGTATAGGTTTTTATAATTATTAGGGCAGCCCAGCCAGTGTGGCTCAATGGTAAAGCATTGACCTATGTACCAGGAGGCCACTGATCAATTCCCGGTTAGGAAGCTGATCAATGATTTTCTCTCATCACTGATGTTTCTGTCTCTCCCTTTCCCTTCCTCTCTGAAATAAAAAACATATCCTTTTTAAAATATATAAATAAATAAAAACAAAGTCATTAGGCCCAATTAACTAATTGAGTTATTAAGATATTTTATGTACAAAGTGATTTTTGGAGGGTCAGAATAACCTAATAATCTCCCATTTTGATGGCAAAATTAGCCTATTTTTTATTTAGTTTTTTAGTTTTTATTTTACATTTCTTCAAATTAATTTATTAGGTGTTTGCAAGTTTAAAGATTTTATATCTTCTTAGGGAATTGATCCTGTTATTAAGATGTGGCATTATTTAGTAATGCCTTAATATGTGTTTCATCTAATATTACTGAAACTATATCAGCTTTCTTTTTTTGTTTGCCTGGCATTTTGGCTTGGAAATTTTTGAGCCACACACAGACTGAATTCAGGTCTCCACCTGGGTGTGTCTGGGCTTGTAAGGAATTCTCAAAGAATACTGGTTTTTCTTTTTTCTCGTGTTCCTTCCATCTCAAGCTAAAGCCAAGGCCAGGAAACATTCCTATGAAGGCCTGTGATCAAGATTTTTAACTTTATTGCAGGTTTCACCCTGTTAAAAGGGTGGGCGGAGCTGTAACTGAATTGAACACTTGGGACAACCTTATTTGCAGACATGCACACTGGGGCCAATCTAGACTTCTTGAAGATTTGGGGGAAGGGTTCTTCAAAAGGATAAGCAAAAGTAACATTAGGTTGCTTTCCAAATTCTAGGATTGTCTGTTTTAACCTGGTTGGCCACTTCTTTGAGTTCAGATCTTATCACAATAATTATATTCTGATTAACAGCGTATACTGTGTGCGCAGGAATCTGTGGTTTGTTTTTGGCAATTGTTAATAAACACGGATAAGAGGTAGATTTTAGAAAACTGTGGTTTAGAAGTGTTAGTTATGTACAGATTGCAGGTCATTACCAGCAGAATTCTTTCTCAACCTTTTGGGCCTTGTATGCAGTGATTGGGGGTGGGAGGGTGGTATCTTTAGTTACACCTTACACATTGCTTGACCTCAAGTGGAGACTTGGAGCTAATTCAGTAGTTCAGGAGAATGTGATGCCAGGGGAAGGGGCGTGAAGGAGGGATTAAAAAGAGATAGGAGGAAACTTTTGGGGGTGATGGTAATGTACATGATCTTGATTATGGTAACGGATTCAAATGTGTACACATTTTTTATGTTACTTTATCTCAATACTAGAAGCCCGGTGCACGAAATTCGTGCACGGCGGGGGGTTGTCCCTCAGCCCAGCCTGTACCCTCTCCAATCTGGGACTCCTGGAGGGATGTCCGACTGCCCATTTAGGTCCGATCCTGGTGGGATCGGGCCTAAACGGGCAGTCGGACATCCCCCTCACAATCCAGGACTGCTGGCTCCCAACTGCTTGCCTGACTGCCTTCCTGATTGCCCCTAACCACTTCTGCCTGCCAGCCTGATCACCCCCTAACCACTCTGCTGCCAGCCTGGTTGATGCTTAACTGCTCCCCTGCCAACCTGTTTGCCCCCAACTTCCCTCCTCTGCCAGCCTGGTCAGCCCTAACTGCCCTCTCCTGCAGGATTGATCACCTCCAACTGCCCTCCCTTGCAAGCCTGGTCCCTCTCAACTGCCCTCCCTTGCAGGCCGGGTGCCTCCCAACTGCCCTCTCCTGCTGACCATCTTGTGGTGGCCATCTTGTGTCCACATGGGGGCAGGATCTTTGACCACATGGGGCAGCTGTATTGTGTGTTGCAGTGATGATCAATCTGCATATTACTCTTTTATTAGATAGGATAGAGGCCTGGTACAGGGGTGGGGGCCAGCTGGTTTGCCCTGAAGGGCGTCCTGGATCAGGTGGGGGTTCCCTTGGGGTGTGGGGCGGCCTGAGCGAGGGGCCTGTGGTGGTTTGCAGGCCGGCCACGCTCCCTGGCAACCCAAGGAGAGGCCCTGGTATCTGGAATTTATTTTCCTTCTACAATTGAAACTTTGTAGCCTGGGGCGGAGCCAAGCCTGGGGCTCCAGCAGCCATTTCTGTGGCAGTTAATTCACCTTCTACAATTGAAACTTTGTAGCCTTAAGCGGGTGAGCCTGGCCAGGGTGTGCAGAAAGCTTTGCTTCCCCTGTTGCCGCCGGCAACCCTGGCCTGCTCTCTCAAGTTCCATTCTGCCACCATTTGTTTGAATTTGTTTACCTTCTACTATTGAAACTTTGTAGCTTGAGTGGAGGCTTAGGCCTGCAACGGCTATGGAAAGCTTGGCTTCCTCTGTTACCTGGGAAACCTTGCTCTCTGTGGCTGTAGCCATCTTGGATTGGGGTTAATTTGCATACTCGCCCTGATTGGCTGGTGGGCGTGGCTTGGCTGGAGGGTGTGGCTTTATGTAGCGGAGTGATGGTTAATTTGCATATTACCATTTTATTAGAGAGGATACCATAATAAAACTTTTAAAGACAAACAACCTCCCGCCCTTCAGGAGCTTGCATTCGAGTAGGGCAAAGCAAACAATATGGAATTCAGAGACTGCTGCTTTAAAGCAGTTTGGGACAAGACATGAAGACCCACAAACATGGTATCTGAGAGGAGCTGGAACATACTAGTAAGCTCCATGAGGATAGGGATCTCTTCTGTCTCATAATAACCCCCATTGCTCAGAACATTGCCTGGCACCTAATAGGCACACAATACATACTCATTGATCGAATCAAGACTCCTCAAAACAGAGATACTCATGGACTGGACAAGTGTGGTGATTGCCCGTGGGGAGGGGCGTTGGAGGGAGGTGGAAGAGGGTGTAGTGGAAATAAATGGTGATGGACATAGACTTGACTTAGGGTGGTGAACATACAATACAGTGTACAGATGATGTATTGTAGAATTATACACTTGAAACCTGTATAATTTTGTTAGCCAGTGTTATCCCAATATATTTTTTTAAGAAAGAAAAATAAAGCATCATTGATCTATGAAAACAATTTTTAAAACAGACTCGTTAAAACAAAACAAAAGAGCCTGTCCTTCATTGCTCAGTGGTTGAGCGTCAACCTATGAACTGCGAGGTCATGGTTTGATTCCAAGTCAGGACACATGCCTGGGTTGCAGGCTCAATCCTCAGTGTGGGGCATGCAGGAGGCAGTTGATTAATGATTCTCTCTCATCATTGATGTTTCTATCTCTCTCTCCCTCTCCCTTCCTCTCTGAAATCAATTTCATTTGTACACACACACACACACACACCCCCTTGAGTGAGGATTAACAAAAAAATTTACGCAAAAAACACACACAAAAGAAAACCACAGGCTTCAGGCCACCAGGATTGTCACATGCCCTTTAGCATTAATGGATATTTCTGTTCTTGGTCACATGTTACAAAAGCACATTTTGAAACCTTATTTGTCATTTTTATAAGGTTAAGAAGGTTATCTCAGAATATTTAGTCTATGTTATTTCTGGAAGTTTGTGAATTTATATGTTGATTCTGAGTATTCATCAATCGTATATTGGAAATTTACAGTTTGCTAGTTACTGTGAAATAATCAGGATGTAACATCTGAAAGGAAACAGTTGAGGTCTGTGGGCCACAGATAATAAACACATAGATGAATAAACTGGTTACTAATTTAATTACTTTGGGGGACATGAAGTAATTATTTGATTGAGGGAAATTCCACATAAGATCCCAAGAAGGGTAAAGATAAATGTATGATTCTTATCAACTTTGGCCTGTTCCATTAAACCAAATTGATTTTCAATACATAGTAAGGATATCTGCAGTCAACTGTAAGTTTAATATGACTATATTTTTAGGGACTATTATGTTGGTAAAATACATTATAAAAATGTATTTATTTCAGGTGAGTTCTTAAAATGAGTACATTTTATTATATGTAAATTATACCTCAGTAAGGTTAAGACACATCTATTCCAAGTGAAAAATCTGAACATGCGAGACACTGGGACTAAAGGGAACTTCGTGAAGGCACTTCCTGAGGGCACTAGGGTGTTGCAGGGTGTATGCTCTCACCATTCTTAGCAGCAGCAGATAATACAGAGTTCCATTAGTGATATTCCATATTGTGCTAGGCCTTAGAATTGGCCAGTAATACTAAGGTTAATGTGTAAGAATCTGCAATATTCTTTTATAAACACACATACGGGAATATTCTATTTAAATAATGCTTGTAAGTCTCTATACACCACTCAGAAAGAGATTCTCTAGGAAACTTACATCTAGTTTGTTTATACCCTCTGATGGTAGGAAAATATTACAGACTCACAACGAGAGGAAATGGCTTTTCTCAGTTTCATATACGCAGAGTGCTTTCAGTAACAAAAACACAGAATTGAAAAAATTTTAGTGGAGAAACAGAGTAGAAAAACAAAACAAGGTTCTGTTGCCACTGGAGCCAAGAAGTCCTGTGTATTGGATTAAATTAACTCATGAACTACATATCTCAGGCACCACTATTTAGTTGGTTCTGGAAGGTGAGTCTACTTGAACATCTCAGTGGGACCTCCAAAACTGACAAAGTATAATTTCAGAAAAAAATAACTCATCAATGAGGGAACTAACAAGATGATTAGCCTTGTTCAGAGAGAAATGGAGGAGTGAAGTATTTATAGTTGCTGAAAGAGAATGCTTAAATAAGATTCAAATTTAGATACAATGCTGGTTAATGTCTTATAGGGCAATCAAACTGGAACCTTTGGAGTTATACTTTCTACAGGACTAAAATAATTTGCATCCCTACCAGGCAAAATTAATATGCAATGCTATTGGACATGAACCAGAAAAATGCAACTTTTTCTAAAAGTTAATATTGTCAGGGAACCTAAACTGCATGAGTGACAACCAGTTATTTACTCATATTTAAGAAAAGCCTACTTTGTACCAGGAACCATTCTCAGAGCTGAGGATGCCACACTACGTTGCCCTCATGGAGATTATATTCATGTGGCCTCCTTGTATATACCTAGCTCCAGCCTTCATTGCTAAGGGGAGAGCCAACCCTGCCTACCCCCTCCTCTCAGGTGCAGTAGAAAGATGCCCCAGGTATCTGGCAACCCACATTCAAACTAGAGGGCATCCAAGACATGAAGATCCTATATTCTTCTCCAGAGTGTTGGTAGAGTTAATTAAATAATCAGTTGTGTAAACAATTCCCCCTTAAATATTAAAAAAGTGCTATTAAAGAATTTATATCTTTCAGTATTTTAAAAGCTGGCTGTCCTTGTTCTGAGTATTGTCTTTGACTTAGAATGATCTGGTTCTGAGGAAAATGTTTTATGGAAAAAATCATTTGCTATTTTTACTGTTCACTGAACTCTTAATTTTTTTCAGCAAAGATTAAAGATACCCTGTGATCAATTTATATATATCTACACTAATAAAAGAGAAAGATTCAAATTGACCATACCTTCGCCACACCCACCAGCCAATCAGCAGTGAGTATGCAAATTAACCCAACAAAGATGGTGGGTTAATTTGCATACACAGGCGCTGAATAGCTGGGGAGGGATGCTTGCATCTTCGCCATGGCGACAACGCAGGTGTTCTGCACCGCCCCAGCCGCTCGGGTCTTTGGGCAGCGTGGGAAGGTAGGAAGGCGGCTCTGGGCAGGAGCCAAGGCAGAAAGGTGGTTCCAGGCTGAAGCAAAGGCTGAAAGGCGGCTCCGGCCGAAGCGAAGGCAGTGCCGGCAGCCAGGGGAAGGAAGGCCCATTCTTGCACGAATCTTTGTGCATCAGGCCTCTAGTATGTATATATATATATATATATGTATGTGCATATATATGTGTGTGTGTGTGTGTGTATATATATATATATATATGCACATACATATATATATATATATTTTACTTTAATGCTTTTATATATTGAGATTTCCTAAATTGCAGTACAGATGCAGTTTTAAAGTACCTGGTCATGGAATTCTCATTTACAGTGATATCTAACATATGTATATATTTTTTAATCCTCACCTGAAAATATTTTTTCCATTGATCTTTAGTGAGAGAGTGGAAGAGAAGGAGAAGGGGAGGGGAGGGGAGGAGAGGGAGGGGAGAGAGAGAGAGAGAGAGAGAGAGAGAGAGAGAGAGAGAGAGAGAGAGAGAGGAGAGAGAGGAGAGAGGAGAGAGAGGAGAGAGACATCGATGTGAGAGAGATGCATCAACTAGTTGACTCCCACATGTGCCCTGACTGGGGTTGGGGATCAAACCTGCAACCGATGCATGTGCCCTTGTCCAGGAATCAAACCTGAGATTCTTTGATCCACGGGTTGATGCTCTAATCACTAAGCAAAACAAGTGGGGCAATTTGTGTATTCTTTTGCTACTTAATAAGCTTTTTGTATTTGGCATCTACCTTCATCATTCTTGAACTTTATCAATTTTTAGATTTTCTACATATATATGAAGTATTGCTTTTGTTAGACACTATTTAAATAAATTCGGGTATGTGTTTTCCTTTATGGATCCCAAATGGTGTTCTCTGTTTTGGAGGAACTTATTACATGCCTGCTTTCTGTAATGGCCAGGTCATTGTCCATTTACTGAAGTATATCCTGCCATTAGTGGTTTTATCATATAAATCATAATTGAATGTACTTTGTTGAAATCCTGTAGCAAAACAAATCTTAATCCAATTGTTTTGGAATCTGTGGAGTGTTTGGATCTCTCTGCTCCTATTTAGCAGCTTGGCTCTCTCTATAAAGTTTGGCATGTTTTATTTTTCCCATCGTTCCAGAAAATGTCTGCGTTCTCTGAAGGTAATCTGATCATAGAGTTTCCTTTTGCTTTAGTTTGAACGAAATATTGATGTGTTGTATCATTCAGCATGTAAACTTAAAAAATACTTAGACCTACAAAATGTATTCATCATAAAGATTTCTTTCTTTTTTTAAACTTTGAAATGTGTTGACAATCTACAAATTATAAATGAATACCTTTTCAGTTAGCAAATCTTGGTATTTCAAGTATGTTTTTAAGAATGAAATCTGTATCTTTTACAATTGAATGAAAAGTGTAAATAATTGTAGAAATAATGTAGTGAATATTTTTTTCATTTAGATTTAATTTTGAAATGTCTTTCATTTGAATTACTTGGTTTAATAACAAAGAAAATGAAGCTTTATAGCATAAAGAAAGGACATGTAATTGGCTTTCTTACTGAGAAAAGGTATACATTCTTCTGGGCAGATATACAGTCTTAAAAACTGTGCTTTTGACATCCTGTTCTCTTTATTGGTGTGTTTACATCCCAGAGTCACTTTTAAATAATAGCATAAATATAAGAAAATAAATTACATTTGTTTTATAATCTTCCTGATATAACTGAAGTTGGCTACATATTATCTTTTTATCCTATTTGCCATTGAAGAAGAGGATTGTGCAAAGGCCATTTACCCTTCTCTCAAATTTTGCATCTTCAGAGGCAAGGAACTGCTCCGCCTCCGATGAAACTGCCGCCTCCTTATAAAGCTCCGTCTGAGGACAGTGATGAAAATGAAGAGGAATATGCATTTACCAACAGTGAGTTCCTTTACGTTTTTTGAAGTGGGTGCAGAATTTGTTAAATTGTGCTTTAATGACTGCTATAAATTATCAAATGCAATGCTGTAGGTTCTTAGAAAATGTGCATGAATATAAGACAAAAGTCAAAATTGGCATTCTCCTTAACTTTTGTGACTTTATTTTCCTAAGCTTTCCTCTTTGACAGTAATATAATATTAGAGTGAATATCACAGTTTTACCTACATTTCATCCTGCTTTTACTATTTGTTTGTGAATACAATAATGCTAAGAAGTCCTTGATATTGCATTTGACCCACAATAACAGGAATTGTATGTCAGTTCTTGATTACTTACCCTACTCAATGGATGGTGATGTTGCTAATACAAAATTCCAGAAGGCCTACCAAGTCATATTTTCTCCTTTAGAATTCCTTTCATGTTTTTCTATTGCATTAGCTGTATCAAATATACACTCATATATATATATATATATATATATATATATATATATATATATATGGCTTTATTGAAAAGAATTTGCATTTCTTTTATGCATGTAAAGTATATGTAGTTATATCTGATTGCTGTTGTATAAGGAATTTCTTTTGGGGGTGATGAAAAGAAATATTCTGTGTATCTTTCTTTAAAAATATTTTTATATACAAAATGGGAGTTTGATATAGAAATTGAAAGAGTTGCACTTCTAATGTGTGATCTTCAGAGGCAAGGAACTGCTCCACCTCCAATGAAAGTGCCCTTGTCTATGAAAATAATGGGACCCACATCACAGGGTTTTAATGAGGATTAGAATAAGATGATAAGGCTTTTAGCCTGACATATAGTGAATCTTCAACAAGTATTTAGCTCTTGTTATTGTTAATAATAATTATTAAGTTGGCTCTATAACTATATTTTTCTAAATGTAATAAATGTTTAAATAAAAGTATAAATATAAGTTTATAACAATTTAGGCAACTTTATAAAAGTTTGGCTCCTATTTTGTGATTTTACAGAGCCTTTTCTCATGTATTATTTACTTAATTCAACAAATCTTTGTTGAAAGTCACCTGCTTTTTACTAATAGAGTTAAAGAAGTAAATCTGCTATGAAATGAATAACATAGCTCCTTTTTTCTTGGTGGGGTCACCGGCCTGGAAAGGAGGATACAAAGGCATAGGAACAAATTTTGATAAATCTACTATAGTGCCTTGGTTTTCAACCTCTTTTGGAGAACTACATATAATGGATACGATTGATACGTGTGTGCACATTCTATCTAATAAAGAGGGACTATGCTAATTGACCATCATATCCTCACAAAGATGGTGGCACCCATAGCCAATAAGGAGGGGATATGCTAATTGACTGCCACGCCCTCAAAGATGGCAGCGCCCATAGCCACAAGATGGCGGTACCCAGTCCCCTCAGCCCCGACGAGGCAGCAGGCGTGTGGCACAGCCGGGCCTGCCCCCAGGTGGGTCTGGCCATTCCACGCGCTGGCCTCTGGAGTCCCCCAGTCTCCTCAGCCCCCCAGCCGCCCAGGGCTGGCCCGAGGCACAAGCAAGCCTCGGATGGCAGCTGCCCAGCTGCCCAGGGCCACCCGAGGCTCAGGTAACCAGGGCCAGCCGAGGCTTGTGCTGCTGGCAGTGGCAGCAGCAGAGGTGTGATGGGGGCTTTGCCTTCCCCTGATCGCCGGGTCGCCTCCTGCCCCTGAGGGCTCCCGGACTGTGAGAGGGGGCAGGCCGGGCTGAGGGTCCCTCCCCCCCCCCAGTGCATGAATGGAAATAGTTGATTATCCATAGTATCTGTGTTGCTAGAATGCCCATAGTTGCATAGTTGTTAAGAAACTTGGTTTGGGCATGTGACTAAGATTACATTCTAATACTAGTTCTACTACTTAGTTGTGAATTCATGGACAAGTTACTTAACCTTTTCCTGGATCATACTTTCTTATCCATAAGGGGAGGAAGGGGTGTCTTATTATAACTTGTCTTATAGGATTTTTGTGAGAATTACAGGGGGAAAAACATTTAAAGAGCTTAGGATAGGGATTGTGATAACTAGTAAACACTCTGGTTTCCATGTGCCAAACCTTCACATATATTAATAGGTCAGTCAACATAATAACTTTGTGAGGTCTCTAATTATACAAATAAAGAAACCGAAGCTCAGAGAATTAAGGAATATGTCCAAACTTAACACAGCTAGTAAATGGAGTGTACACCCAGGTACTCAGACTCTGGAACCTGTCCTATCATCTACATTTACCATTACTTAAAACCCATTAGTATGGCAGAAATAGGTACAAAGTGATTGGAGGTTATCTAGTCAGTAGTACTTTGATGCCATAAAATAGGCAGAGCACAGTACTCAAAGATCATGGGTACATCTGTATTCGTACATATGCATACATTTATGACATTAGTGGGGTTCAGGAAGGACATCGGTTTTCACTCATCAGAGATCCACCATCTCTCCCAACTCCCAGCAGCCCCGCCCTGCTGAGCTCAGGATGCCAGCAGAATCCAGGACAGACTGCGTTGTACGGGGACCATTTTTTCCTCATATACACAACCAGTGCAGAGCCCTTCCTTTACATGGACAAACCTTGGTCTGTTTGGGCAAGATAAGCTGTTGGCCTCACCCTGATGACTCCCTGAGACCCTGCCCCACCACAAGGCCTGTGGACACCAGGGGGGTGAGGGTGGGTGGCAGCTGGACTTGGCATACCCCGGGACTTTTGCTGAGTGGCCTCAGACCCAGCACTGGCATCAAGTTTGAACCTGTATCAGTCTGGTGAACACCACTTGCCCCTGGTGACTCACTGAGAACCTACCTCGTACAACTCCAGTACTGCCAGAGGCTCCTTCAGTGACTGAGCCTAAGAAGCAGCCGGCAGGTGGAGGCAGATCCCGGGTGCCTTGGGCCTTTGGCTGATCTGCCGCAGGTTCGGTGCTGGTGGAAGCCAGCCTTGGTGTGCAGCTTGGTTCTTTCCACACACACCCAGGCCCAGCAGAGGCAGCCGCAAACTATGGATCACTTTGTAGCTCCAAACAGGTTGCCCAGGACCAGTCACAGTCAGAGTCTGACATTGACCTGCACCAGAGTCCCTCCCAAGAGGCCCCAGAACTAACACACCCAGTTGTTCAGACAACATCAGAGCAGAATCCAATTAGCTTCACAAGTGGCATATTTAAAGGGTCATCTCAGCAGGCACCAGACCTTCTTGAAGTGAACTCCACTTCATGTGGTCAGCACCTACATTGCAGCTTGTGCACTATGGTTGAGGCCAGACCTGAGAGTCAGCCCCACGCACAGATGGACCAATAGCAATCAAGACTCAAGTTACAACAGGAGGAAACTCATAACCCACACAAGGGACATTCCTAGGGCACCCAGCTCAGGTGATCAAGGAGACTGTGCCACTGAATCCCACAAGACACCTACTGCATAAGGCCAGCTTACCAAAACTGGGAGATATGGCAGATCTACCTAATATATAGAAACAAACAAACACAAAAGAGGCAGCCAAAATGGGGAGACAATGAAGCATGCCCCAAATGGAAGAACAGGAGAAATCTCCAGAAAAAGAGCTAATGAAATGGAGGCAAGCAATTTACCAGATATAGAGTGCAAAAAAATGGTTATAAGAATGCTCAAGGACTTAGTGAGAACTACAGGGAACTTAGTGAGAACTACATGAAGAGAACATAAAAAAGAACCAGTCAGAAATGAAGAATACAATATCTGAATTGAAGAATACACTTGAAGGAATAAACAGTGGGTTGGATGAAACAGAGGACTGAATCAATGACTTGGAAGACAAGGGAGCAGAACACACCCAATCAGACCAGCAAAAAGAAAAATAAAATTTATTTCATTTAATTTTTAGTTACAGTTTGCATTTAATATTATTTTGTACTAGAGGCCCAGTGCACGAAATTCGTGCAAGGAGGGGGGTGTCCCTCAGCCCAGCCTGCACCCTCTCCAATCTGGGACCCCTCAAGGGGTGTCCGACTGCCCGTTTAGGCCCGATCCCGTTTAGGACATCCCCCTCACAATCCAGGTCTGCTGGCTCCCAACTGCTCACCTGCCTGGCCTTCCTGATTGCCCCTAAATCGCTTCTGCCTGCCAGCCTGATCACCCCCTAACCACTCCCATGCCAGCCTGATTGATGTCTAACTGCTCCCCTGCCAGCCTGTTTGCCCCCAACTTCCCTCCTCTGCCAGCCTGGTCACCCCTAACTGCCATCCCCTGCAGGGTTGATTGCCTCCAACTGCCCTTCCTTGCAGGCCTGGTGCCTCCCAACTGCCCTCCCCTGCTGCCCACATGGGGCAGCCATATTGTGTGTTGGACTGATGGTCAATCTGCATATTACTCTTTTATTAGATAGGATTAGTTTCAGGTGTATAGCACAGCAGTTAGACAATTATATACTTGACAAAATGCAACTCTTTCTTGACCAGCCATTGGGTTGCAACCTGCAGTATGATAATACACTAATTGCTGTCCCCCACCATTCTGATTTCTTACATCTGGAAAGACCTAATAATTCACAAATGGTACAGTTGTCAGTCTCAAAAATTTAAAATCTTTGTCAATAATAAGTAAGGCTATATGCGAATTGCACATATGAAAAAATTTTCTAGTCAGTATTATCAACTTAAGAAATATGATAACAATTTCCTAATAGCAATAAGAAAAACTATAAAATATCTAGGAATAATACAATTAGAAATGTAAATGCAGTGATCCATAATTATGTTAGTCATTCACTCTTTGACAATGTGATGAAAGCTATAAATCCACTCCCGGAAAAATGTCTGCAGATACATGGAAACATTGTCACCCATGTGCATTCACACACACACACACACACACACACACACACACACACACCATTGTAAATAGAAATAGGTATCCTTTTGCCTATTTAATGGTAATCTTGAAGCTCATTTAAGAATTCATGGGCCACAGGTTAACAATCCCTATAATTTCTTTTTTAAAGAAAACTATGGAACTTTATTAAAGAAGATTTGGGGGGTGGGAGAAGGGGGGAAGTAGAGATATATTATTTTCCTGTTTGGAATACTCAGTATTTTTTAGATTTTAATTATTTCTAAATTAGTCTATAAGTTTAAGGTAATTTGAATCCAAATCTGAAGTGTGTATAGGCTTTTAAAAATATATGACAATTTCATTGAAAATTGATTTGGAAATGAAATGCTAGACAGCTTTGGAAAGTGTGCCCTAGTATCTGAACATATTCTAGAGTGGTGGTTTTCAGACTCAATTTGGAGCTTTTAGAAATGACTTCGAAGTGTTTCAGATCGTCTAAATCAGCTTTTCTCAACTGTGGCACTGTTGCCATTTTTACCAGATAATTCTTTGGCAGGTGTGGGAAGGAACTTGTCCTTTACATGGAAGGATGTTTAACAGCATCCAAGGTCTCTACCTACTGGGTACTACTACTACGCTCTTTCCCACCTCAGTGGTGACAGCCAAGAATGTCTCTACATATTGCCAGGTGTCTCCTGGTCTAAATGGATGGGGGTTTCTACTGTCATTTATTAATTGGGGTGCCTACTGCACTGTATTGTATAGGATAGTCCCATACAATGAAGACTTATCCTGCCCAGAGTACCAGTAACCCTCGTGATTAGAAACATTGTTTAAAACTGCAGTAATTAAATCAATTAGTTTTTGCATTAAACATTGTCTAGAAATAGACCGGGGTGTCTATTTAGAATTTAGAACATTAAAAAATGTTCTTTTTTAAAATAGTAGAGTTTAGATTAATCAGTAAATGATGGAATATGTAATTATTTGAGAAAAAAAGTAGATATCTTCACTTCTCACCAAAATTACATATTAATTCTAAAAGAATCATGTGCTATAAGATTATTAAAATACTAGTGGCCTGGTGCACGGAATTCGTGCACATTAAAAGGGGGACCGAGAGTCAAGTCCCCACCCACCCACATGCGCCTCAAAAATCACGTGAGACCCAGACCCGGCCGCCCCCCCCCCCCCCCCAATTGGGTTAGTTCCAGACCCGACCAGTTCCACCCTTGTCAAGCCTCGCCAGGCAGAGGGGTGCAGCCTGAGTTCAGCTGGCCTGGTGCTGGGGCGGGGGGTGAGGCCTGAGGTCCTCCGGCCTGGTGCTGGGGTGGGGGACGCACCTTGAGGTCCCCCATCAAGCCCCGCTGATCGGGGTCCGTGACCTCAGGTCCCCCGGCCTGGCGCCAGGGCGAGGTTCCAGCCTGGCGCCGGGGCAGGGGGTGAGGCCTGAGTTCTTTGTCAAGCCCCGCTGAGTGGGGGCACAGCCTGAGGTCCCCTGTCAAGCCCCATGGGGGCGGGGGAGGGCATAGCCTCAGGTCTCTGTTGATTGCTCATTAAGGCTCCTTAAGGCAGTGGTCAGCAAACTGCGGCTCGGGAGCCACGGTTTGCCACTCTGTTGACTAATGAGTTTGCCAACCACTGGGATAGGAGCTTAATCACAAGGAACAACAACAGCCTGTAATTATTGAAATGGAGAGTCTAGGTCACTTGTCGGCAAACTCATTAGTCAACAGAGCGGCAAACCACGGCTCGCGAGCCACATTTTGCCGACCACTGCCTTAAGGGAACTTGGACTCAGCTTTGGGTGCAGCCATCTTTGTGACAGAGTGAGGGTCAATTAGCATTTTTCCTCTTTATTAGATAGGATAATTTTGGTACAGGGAAAGGCCTTTCATATTATTATAAAGTAAATAATCATGTTTTTTTATATAAACATTAAAAATATTGTGTTTATACATATACATAAATATTACTATAGTCAGAAGAAAAAGACATGTATAACAATAGAAAAACAAGCAAAGATCAGACTGTGCATAGCCAAAGAAACAGATATGGGTAACAAGTACAATGAGTCTGTTCAGCCTCACTAATAAGAGAAATGTAAATTAATTTAAAAATCAGATTTTTTGGCTATCAGATTAAGATTTTAACAATTAATATTTCTCATTGTTGGAAAGGTCGTAGAAAAATAAGAGCTCTTATATACTGTTGGTAGGAATATGAATTCAGGTACCTCTTTCTGGAGACCCATTTGGCGGTATATACAAAAAATTTAAAAGTGCATATTCTTTGACTGAATAATTCAACTTCCAGTGAAACAGCCTAAGGATTTCATTGTCCATGTGTATGTATATGTATATATATCTACAAAGATGTTTACTGAAGCATTTTTCACTAATAGCAATTATAGTGATATATACTATATGTATTTAGTACATAATATAGTCTTAAGTCACTGAATTTCTAAGCACTTTTAGCCATTTGGCCTGAAACAAGTTGCGTCTCTTTTCCTTTAGTTTCCTCATTTGTAAGATGGGGATACTAATAGTGCTCATTCACTGGCTGGTTATGAGAGACTAGAAAAGATAAAATGCTTATATATGAAGTGACATATAGAAAATACTCTTGAAATGTTAGCTACTACTCTTTATTATTATTAATAGTAATAAAAATGTCTTCAGCTCACCCAATACTGCCATTACAGAATGAAATTCTGGCATAAATATATTTTAAATTTTTATCTAAAAATTATTATAATTTAATATTTAAAACTTTAGCAATCAGTTTGGTGGGGGGGGGGGGTTAGTTTTGGGTTTTTTTTTTAATTGATTTTGAGAGAGAGAGAAACATTGATGTGAGAGCGGAACATCTATTGGCTGTCTCCTACATGCCCCTTACCAGAAGTCGAACCCAACCAGGAATTGAACTCGCAAACTTTTGGAGCACAGGATGACGCCCAACCAACTGAGCCACACTGACCAGGGCAGCAATCACTTTTTTGAAGTTTAATATTATCGTGTAGTAACAATATATTATTAACACTGTTACTATTGGACTGCTCCCTGATCATCATTGCATATGGCAATACTATTACACTTTCACTTTAAATTGTGATTACTAGAAGAGAAAGAAATTTTGGAGTATTTCATTTTTATGTAATTTTTCCCTTTCTATTCTTTATTTTCTCTGGACCAAAGTTAGAATTATCATACAAGTATTTATATATGATTTTGTAATTTCTCCTTCCCATTGAATTTCAGTGTTGCAGTGTTGACAATTGTCTCTCCCCATCCCCCGATTTCTCCCAATGTAAGAAGAATACACGGGAGAAATTATTGAGGAAAATTCACGACCTAAAAAGAATTTTAAAACTAAAAATATAGCTTTTAAAGGTAACTTTGTTGTGTGCTAATTTGCCAAACAGTCCTACAAAGTTTATGACATGATTTAATTGCTGTTATTCTGCCTCCTAATATTTAAATGTTAAAGAAGGGAATAAAAGTATTTTAATCAGTGTCTTCCTTCATAGTGATGGGATTTGAGAACCATAAAGTTCATCTTATCTAATTTTACAGTCAAGAATCCTAAAACCCAGAGCAATTAATTCGCCCAAAGTCACAAAACAGTTACTGTTCAGGTCAGGATTGCAATCCAGGTCTCATTTGGGGTCAGGCCACATTGAGGCTCTTCCTTTCAGCGCTTGCTTTGTGCCCCCTGACAGTTTTTAACATGCAGTAGACCTCATGCTTGCTGAAGATTTATTGAGCAACTAGTAATATTTTGGGTTTAAAATTTTTATTTGTTTTGTGATTTTCATTGTAGACTGTAGTTGATCTCTACCTTGCCAATAGATGTCACTACAACCAACAGCAATTATTACTGAAATGTAAAGAATGTTAAGAATGTCCACCTCAAATAAGCATTCATTAGTGGCTTCTAGCAACATTTCCATGTTTATTTTACTAAACATATGAATTTATTTGCTCTCTCCTTTTGTTGTTTCTGACAATGCAAAATAGGAGGGGAATTGTTAAGAAGTAAAGACTAACATTTAAGTTTTAAATTTTATGTAAATTCTTTTCCCAGTTTGTTATAATTAATTATCTTTTTTCATCTTTATAATTAAGTAAAATATGTAGAATTCTTTCTGTAGCCCTATCATTGGAAATAGGTGATCATTTTATTTTAGTGGGTTTTTTATTATGAAAACTTTCAAAGCTTCAGTCCTTGATGTAATTGAAATATATGTTTATTGCAACTATGAACAAAATTTGTATTAAGATCTTTTGAACAGCTTTTAAATTATGTTCAGGTGTTCTTGACATTTTTATATATGATCAGTGATCAGGTAGAGGACTAATCTACATATGACAAAGAAAGGTCAGAAGATACTGAGGTAATTGATAGAAAGATAATGCTGAAGTAATTGCAGTTGGTTATATAAATATATTCAGGTGTGCTGGTGTAGGACAGAGTAGGACCGTGGTCGGCAAACTGCGGCTCGCGAGCCACATGCGGCTCTTTGGCCCCTTGAGTGTGGCTCTTCCACAAAATACCACGGCCTGGGCGAGTCTATTTTGAAGAAGTGGCGTTAGAAGTGTAAGTGTAAAAAATTTGGCTCTCAAAAGAAATTTCAATCATTGTACTGTTGATATTTGGCTCTGGTTGACTAATGAGTTTGCCGACCACTGGGAGATGCAGAAGAAACCTCAACTATTCCTTTAGTGATTTCTCTGAAGCTCCTGGTGATTTTTTTCATAATCCTCCCCCCGCCCGTCCCCCCTACAAGAAAAAAAGCTAACTTGAAGACTTGACAGCCAGCTTAAATAGAATCTGTTCTGCACGTTTAGAATGTTAGTGAGACACAAATGAATCTCGCTAGGGATGCCTCACGTTCAATGTGGTTCACCAGTTTCTTTGTTATAAAAATGATTGAATGCTGTGAGCAATAAGGAGAGAGTAAGTTGATGACGGTTCCACTCACTTCGGACAGGCTACAGTTTCCTTTTAATCTGCATTAGAAAGATGCAACTAATGTGATGAACTATTTCTCAGCAGGAAAACTGGGTCATTACAATGATATTAATTGAAGCTGGCCACAGAATAAATGGTTGTGTTTATCTTGCCTCCTGCTCTGGGATAGAGCTGTCATCCTGATGCTAGCAGGGTAACTGAGTGCTACAGTCGGCAGCAGGAAGCATCTGAGGGTCAGATGTTGGAAACCAGGGATTTTGCTTCTCCCGGCATACTTTCCCAGGCAGCTTTTACCTACTGACAGATGTGACTTGAGAGGTAGCTGGAAATGAGCTTAATTGATTGCTCCTCACGATAGAAATAGACTGACAACTTGCCCTTACGGAGAATAAAATCTGAGGGGGTGTGAATAGGCCCAAGGTCGACAGAAGAGAGAGGACAGAGTCTGGTGAGGATTTGAGCTGCTTCCAGCATTGAATGTTGAACGGGAATGCAGACACCCTGAAGGGAACACTGGTACAGCCATGGTCCAAGGGGGATTCCCAGGTAAGATATCTGTGCCTCTGTGATCGGTGGTTCTTTCAGAATGCAATCTTAAGCTGTTTCAGTGTTGTGTGATTTTAAAGGTTTGAACAATAATAAGCTAGTGCATTTATCTCAAGTGAGAGAGTGAGGGTGCATAATGCATGTGCAAGCCGATTGTATGTTAGAAACAAACCTTTAAAAATTTCCATTCATCTGTATTACAGCTGGAATCGTCTGTATCGTGTTTTTGAAAAGTAGAGTAGTTTATCAGACTGTCAAGAATATATTAGTAGGTTCCGTGCCAGAATTCTTAGCACTGTGTTCATGCTGGATCCTCTCCTTTCTGAACGGTGATTGAGAAGTCGCTCTCCTGGACATTTGTTATTGTTGTTATTTGTGCCTTGCCTGTAGTCAAAAGGGATGCTGATTTACATTAGAACAAGGTTATGCTGATTCATTTAAAAATACTGACCATTCAGCGTTTTGTGGTAGATGAAAAGAGAATAGCATTAAGGAACCATAGTAGTAAACCGAAGGCTGCTTTTCCTAAATTGTAGAATAGCACCTTAAATTTTATTTGCTAATTGTGATTGAGGTCCCATTCATCTAAACCCACACGTTCAAATTCATTAGGGGCGGGGGCTCAGCCCTTGCAAGTATCGTCAGGAACTTCGTTGTTAACATATGGTTCTTGAAATCATCCCTAGATTGGTAATATAATTTCATGCAATAAATTACTTGCTTTCGTATATGTTTTTGTCTGACTTTAAAAACATTAATTTGTTAACATCAGAGCTTTTTTAAAAAATTTAAGTAAGATGCAGAATATTTAGACCTAATAGGGGTCTGCTTGCCTAAGAATGATTGCCTAAGGGAGGCAATTGTAAACTCAAAGAGTTAGACATCACCCTATAGCTGATCTTTTTATTTTCAGCAGTGCACATGCAAATTAGGTTATATCTACTGCAACAACAGAATATATGCTGCATTCCCGATTTAAGCCAGCAAACCTTTTTCCTCACGATGCTGTCAAAATAATTGAGCAAGAACTTTTCTTTTGCCTAAAATATAATTTCTGAGGATCTTATGAGCTATATAATACCAGTTTTGTGATTTTGATGTAGAGGAAATGTTAAAGGTCTTAAATGGTTGCGTCACAGATTCCCCGTAGCGACAACTGTCCATGTTGTGTTTCTTTCTGCACTGTAGTTGGATTGTGTTTTCAGTTGTCTGTCATGTTTTCAGGGCTACTCAAACTTGTGTTGACAAGGCAACTATAGGAATGATCCTGAATATTTGTGGACCCTACCTGCTTTTTTCTTCAGACTCCTTAGAGCAATTTGTTCATTTTCCTTTTATTTTAAGAAGTTTCTTGGTTTTGAAATCAATTTTCAGATTAAAAATACAGGTGTGCTCAGTCATCTCGGTATAACCTGCCATCCCTGGTAATTTCCTTAATCTTTGTCTCACCATCTTGAAGTTGCCACTGGCCAGGCTTCATAAACCCCAGTAGAACCCTCAGCATTCTCTAGAGTGGGTTTTCCAGAATTGGAAGAGTATATCTAGTCAATAGGAATTTCTGTCTCTTTTGCATTTTATTCAAATAATATATGAAGTCCGTTTTTTTAAAAAAGTTATTAGCTATAAATGTGTCTCATAAGTGAACATGTATTTACATGTTATATGTAGATTAGTTTTTCAGTGTTCCTGGTCAGGATTAATTGTTCATGATTTTCATAACGAATATATACAGCATTTATTAAAGGTTTCTATTTATATATGCATATTTAACTCGAAAGAATTTTAATGCTTTGCAATAGTCTTTATATTATGGTCACTGTTCTGCATTCAGTTACTTTTAACAGCACCTTTCTCGTCCATGTCTCCATTTGGCATATATATATATTTTTCACATTAAAGCAGTTTATTTGAAGATTGCTCAAAAATTTAATCTTTAATGAATACATTTGACAAAAGCCTAGTTTTTGCTAAGAGTCACACCTGCATGAATTAATTAAAAAATTAGGTTTGGTTAGAACTCTTATTGGCATATTTTACAAAAAGTTATACATAGGATGACAAATAAAAGGAGGCCTCAGTCTGCAGAGAATTTATTTTTTCTTTTGTACTACTTAGAAACTTAAATGGCTTTATGCTGCTTTGATATCAGTGGTATTATGCCACTTTAAAATATTTTAAGTTTGTGTATATGAATATAGGTTAAACACTCATTTTAATTTATCTAATATTGAACAAAGATATTATTGCAATTTGAATTAGGGAGGGAGTGTATCAAAACTTAAGTAGCATTTAAAGTTATTTTCTTCTAAAAAATCTCTTTTTTGGTGAATACACTGGGGAGGTAAGGTAATAAATATTACTCTTATGTTTCTGTCATATAGTTCTGTATTTTTAAAATATATATATTTATGGCTTTTTATTACATTTATAATAAGCCAAGACTCTCGGATACTTGCAGAGTATAAAGAATTCATATTGTATGTTATGAATATATTTATCCCAGGTCAGTTAGTCTTATTATTTCTATTTTAAAGGTGGTAAAACTTTTTTTATAAAAAGCTTAAAATGGTTCATACATGGGTTGGTAGAGTTATGACATAACCTCAGTTACCTTGGTGATGTAACATTAAAATTTTTTGAAGCTTAACACAGTCCTAAGCCTATGGTGAGAAATACATTAATGTGATCTCTGCCCTCAAGAAGTTTCTAATCCTCCTAAGGAGAGGAAATGTGTATAGGTGCAAATGTTCTGGAAGGCCCTCTAGAAAAGATTGAGCTTGAGAAGCTGGTAGGACTGGCAGGAGTATGGCAGCTCCAGACTTGGGAGTCCACTCAAAGGCAAAGAAATGTTACAAGCTGGGAGGGCGGGAGGGACAGGACAGAGACCATCTGTATCAGGAGGGATACATGGAAGATACTAGCAGCAAAGCAAATGAACAAAGGAGGGTCAGATTTTAGAGGTGCAAGAATTCTAACACTAAAACCTCAGAATTTGCTATTTTCTGAAATGGAAAGCTTATGGTAACTAACCCATAGAGACTACATTTCTGGACATTGAAATCAAATGTATAGTTTCATTTCTTTCCTTTTCTGGAGTACTTATGTTCTAGGCACTGTGCTCCATGCTTTACTACATTATTTTTTTCAATGCATATAATTTTATAAGTTTTTTTAAGTTGCATTGTTTTATAGATGAAGTCTAGATGACTCCAAAACCTGCACTTTTAACTAGTTTTAACTTTGCATATTTTCAAGGATCTTCTCAAATAATTCTTTCCATTGGCAAAGGCAAACTGATTACTGTCCTCCTTTTCAGTAATTGGGCAAATAGACATGGAATTAGAATTCAAAAAAAAAAAAAAAAAGAGGGAGTGCCAATTACTGTAAAATGTTCATTATATTTTTCAGCAAACCACATTTTAATATTGAAAGTTCCAATTTTTTTTCCAAAAGTCCCAAACCTAATGAAGCTGAATTGGGGAAAAATACAGTAATGGAGGCGTGCCATTAGTCTTCAGGGTACACCTCACCGTGTATCACACACAGCTCAGCATGAATCAGGCTTCTCGGCGTAAACAAATTTCTCTTCCATTACTGAAAAATTTCTGTATTTGGAGAAGAAATAGCAAGTCCCCTGATGTTAACCAGAAGGGAATGGGTAAGCATCTAAGGTAAAGTAGATGTTTAGCTGGAATTTTAAAATTTAATTATATTTTGAATCACTCAATATTGTCATGTTTATCCTAGGTGAGATGGAAATGTATTAGCATTTTGGTAAATGTTCTGAATTGAGTTTGGGTTTTGACTCAATATTGCCTATACCTGCTTCAGGTTTTTAATATCTGCTCTTGAGTATTTCAGAAGCTAAAAGAGCATGTTGGGAATTAGAAGGTAGCACCTTTTAGCTTCATAAAGCAAAAGATCACGAGGTCGAAAAGGTTAAAAAGATTTTATATCTAATGGACAGTTTTCTAGCTTCCCTCTAAGTGTTTCCCTCTAAGTGTTTCTTGGATATGTTTTGATTATACCTGCACGGATAAAATGTGTTCATAGTGATAGTCTAATAACAAACAAAATTATATTGGTTAATGCTTCTCATCTGTGCCATGTGGCAATCTCTGAAAACATCTCCTTGATCCTGTGCAAAATTAAGTTAAAATGCTCTGGTTCCTCAAATGACAGACAATGGATTTAACTGATTACCAAGGCACATGTATGCAGTATAATAATTTTCAAGTTGTGTAGGCTCTGTTTTGATTGTTCTTCAAGTAGAGTCATTTTGGCATATAGATCATCTGTATTTTCACAGATTGTACAAACGTAGTTTCCCATTATTCAGTCCCTCTGGAGTCTATAACTTTGATCCTATATCTGTGCTCTTCTTTATTTTTTTAAGTATATTTTTATTGATTTCAGAGAGAAAGGGAGAGGGAGAGAGGGATAAAAACATTAGTGATGAGAGAGAATCATTGATCAGCTGCCTCCTGCATGCCCCCTACTGGGGATTGAGCCTGCAACCTGAGCATGTGCCCTGACTGGGAATCGAACTGTGTTGAGCTATGCTCTTCTTTCTTTTAGTTTGTGCGTCAGTAATCACTCCTCCCATGTGATTATGGTATTGAGATTAGGTGTTTAGGTATTAGTCTCCCCTATCTCCAAAGCTTAGATCATTGTAGATGTTCAATAAATGTTCTTTGAACGGATGTAGAAAAAGCCACTTAAGCATGTAACCTAATGAATATTTATGAGGGAATGGCCAAATCTATGCAGTTTATAAAGTGGGCATTATCTTGGAACAGGGGCTTACAAAAGACAAAATCATTCTACCATCTACATGTATTACTCAGGAAGTTCTTTTTATGGGCTTCATAGTACAATGATGGTATATAAGGGACGAACATAATCTCCCATTGGAACACTGGGATTTTGGGGGGAGAAGGGATTTCAATAACCATAAAGGAGTTCTTATGAAGAATTTACATAATTGGGGGAGGTAGGCAGTAGAATAATAGGCATACGTGTTTATTTTCCTGCTCTCAGTCTTTTTTTAAAATTGAGCGATCCATTGTGAACAAATCTTGAATATGATTTATACATCTAACGTGTTCAATTCACAAAATAGTTTCTTGGTCAAGTGGGAGAAAGTAGCAGCATTTCATTTTATAACCAGCAGACCTTTGGTGCAGGGTGAACTTATTTAAAATTAATCAATTATTGGAAGATTCAGCAAACGATAGCCTGTGGGCCAGATTTGGACTTCTGCATGTTTCTGCAAATAAAGTTTTATTGGAATATAGCCACACTCATTCATTTACATATTGTCTCTAGTGCTTTTGAACTACAAAAAAACAACAACACAGCACAGTTGATTGGTTGCAATAGAGACTATGTGGCCCACAAAGCCTAAAATATGTACTGTCTAGTTCTTTCCAGAAAATTGGCCAACCCTGAGTTATACCATAGAAGTTAAAACTTTGAATCACATGTGAGTTAAAATCCTGTCATACAGCTTGCTCTCTGTGTAGCCTTGAGCAAATTACTTATTACAAAATTGTCTGATTTATTATTTCTTTCCCTCAAAATGCGGATAGTACCACCTACCACATAAGTTTTTCCAGGTGATTAAGTGGCATAAAATATATAAAGTATTTAATATGTTGATTTTTAAATAGTAAACACTCTGAAAAGGTTAACTATATGCAAAAAAATGTATTAATTGGTGTATTATTTTTCCTTTGTTCAAGATGGAAAGTTTTAACTTGACTTTGAGACACTCCTATGAAATAGTTTACATGATTATTCTTATATATTTATCTGACATATACAATTGGTGATATACTCACAATTCCTAACTTTCTGTACTTTGATGGCACAAAATATTGTCAACCAGGTTAGTTACTTAGGTTTTTCCCATGCCATAAAAAAGTTAGCTGTAAAAATCCTTAAATTAATTTGCAGGTAAACCATGGCCCTAATTCTCTGGCAATTCAATATTCAATTAAATATTGAATCAATTTAATCATTTTCTTACTGCTCAGAATATTTTAATACACAATATTGTCGTGACATAATACAAAAAATATATATTGGTCTCTGCCCGCCAATTCCTGGCACAGATCTCCTAAAACCCTTGTAATTTCCTAAGTGATAAGAACACTAGGAGCATCTCTTATTCTAATATTTGCCTTTGACTATGACCCTGACACAGGATTCCTAAAACCTTGTAAATTGCTAAGTTATAAGAGCACTAGTAGTATCTTTTGTTCTAATGAGGCAACTCTGGGTGGGGTCCTCGGTGGGGCTGATCACCAGAAAAATTGAGCTATAATTAGAAGCTTGGAATTTCCTCTCTTCCAGCCCTTCTCTACTCCAGAGAGGAGAGAAGGGCTGGAAACTGAATTAATAATCTATCTTTACTTTGCAAGGAAGCCTCCATATTGTTATTCATTATGTTTATAATGTCATGAGAATAGTATTCTTGATTTATTTTTAATTCAGCACATCTTGTTAATGTCTTGTACAGAGGACACACGCAATAAATATTAAATGAATGAGTGAATGGATGGATGCTGGAATATGTAAAAATATGCAGAAGACATACGAATAGGAGGGGTTTGGGCATTGACTGTGTTCTTCTCTGTCTTGATTTTTTCCTTCTTGAAATACTATATATTTCAAATACCCTGTATGCAGTTCATTTTTTAATTATTTGTACAAAGCAGTTTTATAGCTGACAAGCAGATATGAGGCAAATCGAGCTAGAAATGTAGAGTAATTGGATAAGGCTGTGGTGTTACGCGGGGGGATTTAAATGAGGAGAAACGTATTACAGTAGCCAGTAGAGGACTGTTAAAACTATTGAGGAAGAGGAATAATCTTCTGCCTGAAATCTAGCTTGTTGATAGAGTACCAGGGAATGATATAGGGGACGACTTGGAAGATATATCAGTTAGGATTAAGTTCCACTGTGAGCAAGGAAACCCTAAAATAATAGTTATTCTAAAGGGCAGAGATTTATTTTCTCACTGGTGAGTCTAGAAGTGGGCACTGCACGGTGTCAGACCCACACCCCTTTCAAACTGTTGCTGTTCAGGGCTTGACCTCCATTCCCTACATCAGCGTCTAGAGGACGCTAGCTCCAGCCATCAGGGCTGCCTTCCAGCTGCCAGGAAGAAAAAAAGAGAAGAGAAGGGAAGCCTTGCTCCTTTTAAGGATATTGTTGGAAAGTTGCACATAACTCTGTAACTTATATTCTATTCCCAGAGTTTAGTTACACAGTTAGCTACAAAGGAGTCTGGGAAACATTTTTCTTCTACGCAGACACATGCCCAACTAAAACTTTGTTTCTGTCACTCAAGAAGAAAGGTAGAATGGCTATCAAAGAACAAATGAACAGACTTTCCAATGCTGGGTTTTTAATATTCTAGGAAATATGGAGAGAAGTCTATAAGCTAATATAAGTGGAACTTTTCTTATACTTTTAGTACTCCAAGTACTTTGTTTAAGTAGAATAGAATAAAAAGCAGCATACATCATCCCTCCCTTTTTTTTCTTGATTAATTGCTTGCTCATACTTATCTATCCAAACCAATAGAGAGGGAAAGTTTTGGCCTATATAGTATTTTGATTCTCTTGGAGTCATTTTTAAAGTTGTATGATTTTAGTTGGTTGTTGTTTATTCTAATATGATTTCTAGAAGGTAATATATATTATTATTATTATTATTATTATTTATAGTTTATATTAAGGTATATGGAAAAACAACATAATTTCTGACATATTCTTGACTATTCTTAAAACAGCCAGTTATGTAAAAATGTGATTGGCAGTTGAAAACTTTCAGAGGATATTTCCTTGGCATATAGAAAAGGTATTTAAATTCTGTATAACTTGTAATTGGAAAAGAAAATAAGGCAGCATTTACTCTCAATGGAGTTTGTAAGTTATCTCTAAAAGCAAATCATGTATAAGTACCATACTTACATAATATAGTATGTGATCATTTGATTATATGTGCTTGGAATAGTGTATTAAAAATAGTGTTTTCTAATATCCTTTATCATTTTAATATTATAATTCAAAAATTTTTAAAGCCTCTAATCTGTGGCTGCATATATAAATAGGATTTTTTATGTTTATGTCTGAAGTATTAAAATGTGCTGTTGGTGATTTTTCTTTTGTCTGTTACAAAAATCTACATTTGCCTGATTCTTTGGAAGTTAACATTGTAGTAGTTTTAAACATATATATATATATATTTTTTTTTAAAGAAAGTTCTAGCTTGCACTTACAACATGGTCATTCATTTGGATATCTTTGTAGATAAGTCATTAGTTCTATTTTGTTGACAATCTGGGCCCAATTCAGTGGTTTCCCATTACAGTGATCTATAGGTTCTCATGATACGGCCCCAGGATCTCTTTTCCCTTTCCTCCAGTGTTTTTTGTGCCCCTCGCCTTCTGTGCTCTGTCTATAAAGGCAGTTCCTCCAGGATATCATCCTATTCCTTATCTCAGAGCCTTTGCACATGCTTCCCCCTGCCTAATATTACTCTCTTAACTCTACCCTCTTCTTGATGTCTACTTCAAGTACAGACACTTTTTGTATACACTTCCTGTGGTGCCTTTCTATATACCTTCCATCTGAGTTCATTTTATGATTATCAGATTAATCCTATCTCTCTCACTAGGTGGTAAGTTCCAGGGCCAGGTCTCCATTGCCCATCAGCATCTAGAAACACGCTTGGACGTGATAAGTATCACTAAGAACCTTTTTAAGTAAATGAGTAGGCATAATTTCAAGCCTTAATATTCATACTGGAGAGCTAAGCGAAGTTCACTTTCACATTACAGATCCTGATTAAGAAAAATATATACATTTAACTCATTCTTGTCTTTGGCATAAAAAAAAATAAAACCAATAGTGTAGTGAAAAGAGCCTTTGTGTGTAGCGTCAGAAGATCTGTATTCAGATTTCACTCGGTCACTTTCTAGTTGTGCAATCTCAATCAAGCTACTTAAAGTTCTGGGCTAATGGTTACCTCGAATGTTAGTTTCAGTATTAAATGGGAAAAAAAAGATTTATGGAAGAGCTTGGTGCAGTGCCTAATGTAAAACTTATTCTCAGTAGATGTTATTTGCATTTGAATATAATTATTATCTTTAATATCATCTGCATTCATCTCATAACTGTTTTTTATTTCTCCAAGCTAAAAATGACATCATTATTTAGTGAACACAGTGATTCTCAAAGTGCACTTCTCACCTCCCAACCCCCCGCATGTCAGTCAAAGGAACATGTTTTATTTCTGTTCTTGGATCTCATGGGGTGGAAGTAGTAACCAGGGGGTTAATTCAGTTGGCCAGGGACAGAGTAAACCAGTGACAAGGGCAGAGGGTTGTGAGGTAATTATTATGTAGAAAAATTGCCGATGTGGGAGCTCTGGGATTCTGCAAAGTTAAGAAATAGAGTAAGAGTGGGAAGTAGAACCAGGTGTTGTGTTATGCTTCACATGAGTTACCTGACATATTCCCCCAAACAATTCAAACATATAGTTACTGTTATTGTTTTCACTTTACACATAGGTAACCAAGGAAAGAAGGAGGTTCATCAGTCCAAGGTTCTCCAAATGCAAGTGGCAGAAGTAGGATTTGAACCCCCACAGTCTGACTCCAGAGCCTCCACACTTCATCACTAGGTTCTATTGCCCAATTTACCTGAGGAGGCATTGCTTTGGACAGTCCGAGTACAGGGGATTTGTACCAGGAGAGTGAGACAGGAAGACCCAGGCTCCCTACGGGCACTGACCTGGGAAATCACCCAGCATCTGTTGTATAGGAATTAAAATGGATTTTGTACCAGGAAGCTTGGGTTTTCTCTTGCTAGTGCCCCCTCATCTTTTTTTTTTTTTTTAATGGTAATCTGTTGGGATCACAGAATGTCATCAAATTTAAGCAAAGGGAATTGTCAGAGAAGGTACACCTGAAAAAATAGTTGCTCTTTCATCCTTAACTTCTTGAGGATGGGAATCAAATATTATTTAACCAAATGCTTGTTAGGTGCCAAATACCATGATAAGTGTTGGGGTTACAAAATAAGTGAAACCCACATCTGGTTCTCAAGGGGCCCAGTCCATTGAGGAAGATAGGTGAGTCGGTCAGCTTTCACAGTGGAGGAAGAGCTTTGATACAGGAAGGCTCCTGAGGTACTTTGGAATAAGAGAAGGGACTCTGAATCCTGCCTGAGGAATCATGGAACTCTGAGCATTTTACAGAGTCATTAAGGCATGGAAAAGCAGAGGAGCCGTGATATTATAATGTGGCTAGAGTGCATTATGCAAGAGAGCCTGGCAGAAAATGGAGCTGCAATGGAAACATTTACTGACCACTTTTATACGTCTTGTATGGTGTATTAGGGATTTACATGGTTATCAAAAATGCAAGGGGTCATTTTATTTTTATTTAGCTATACTAAATAGAGAGCTCTCCTTTTATTCCAAAAATCTTGATATTTTTCCTAAACATTTTTGTTTTGCTAATTTTACCTTAAATTATATCTTAAAAGTTGAAATTTCTAGTCCAGGAAAGATACCTTAACAAGCATTCAGTACTGCTCTTAATAGGATTGACTTGACTACATATTAGAAAAAAGGTAGTGGGCTAAATACAGCTTCGTATTGCCCTTTAAAGACATGTGTGGTTTATAATTCATGAAAGAGGCAGTGATTTATGTTAAAATATCCACTCTGCCCTTCACTAGCTAATTTTCTGGTCAGTTCACTTAACTCCCCCAAGTCTCGGTATTTCTTATTTCTAGAAAGGACTATTTGAAGTATTCAATGAAATCACTTGTTTGAAGGTAACTGTCACTTTAAAGGCAGCATCTGTTATGGTTATAAATTTGAGTTCAGAAGTGCCCATGAGAGATTTTAGATTAGTCTTCCACAGATGTTTCTTTGCTTGCTTTCCTCCTCTGCTGTTACTTTTGCCTTTCTCTTTTGCTTGTTCATTCCAGTTTCCTCCCCTCTCATTTATGTTCTCTTTTATCTTGTGAGAGCAATTGTTCACCCATGTGCAAGATCCTGTGCAGGTTCTGACTGTCAGCTGCTTCCACGGTGTGATTGATATAAAGACAAGACAGAAGTGAGAAAGGATTGGCTACAGTGCCTGAAGTAATCCCTTTATTATTGCAACTGCCTAAGAAAAGGCTAAAAGGATATTAAAGCCCAAGGGGTAAAGTATTAAATGGTGCAAAAATACCAACACCAGAGAGAGAACAAGTATCTCTTCCTCTGTGGGAAGAAGATGAATGATGAGTCTTGTCAGTGTATTTTAACCGTCTTCAGTATCTAATCATCTTAGCTACCGTTTTTTTAGAATTTGACCTTTTTGTTTACTTCTTTAGCTGTATGGGATAGATCTTCCTTTCTGCAGCAGCTATTCTACAGAACATATATGTGATCTTCTTCATAACTCATTTTGGCAAATGCATATCTAGATCACAACATAACCTCAAGTAAAATTTCAAGGGTAAACTTTTTTTAATAGACTCTGTCTTCCTTACTTCTTTCACTGTGATAAAAAAAAAAACTTTTGTGAAAAGTACGACTGTGAACATGGGTGTGCAACTGTCTCCTCAAGACCCCACTTGTATTTTTTAAACATATTTTATTGATTTTTCACAGAGAGGAAGGGAGAGGGATAGAGAGTTAGAAACATTGATGAGAGAAAAACATCGATCAGCTGCCTCCTGCACACCTCCCAGTGGGGATGTGCCTGCAACCAAGGTACATGGCCTTGACTGGAATTGAACCTGGGATCCTTCAGTCCGCAGGCCGACGCTCTATCCACTGAGCCAAACAAGTTAGGGCAAGACCCCACTTTCAATGCTTTTGCATATATCCCCAGAGGTGAAATTGATGAATCATATGACAATTCTATTTTTCATTTTGTGAGAAGTCATCATACTACTTTCCATACGAGCTGCACAATATTACATTGCTACCGATAAGGGACAGGTGTTCCAGTTTCTCCATCACCTCACTCACACTTGTTATTTTCTGGGTTTTGTAGCCATCCTAATGGGTACAATGTGGTATCTCATTGTGGTTTTGATTTTCATTTCTCTGATGATTATTAGTAAGGTTGAAATCTTTTCATTAGTTTATTGGCCGTTTGTGTATCTCCTTTGGAGAAATATCTTTTCAAATCCTTGGCTTATTTTTTAATCAAATTGTTTGTTTTGTTATTGTTGAGTTGTAGGAATCTTTAATATTCTGGATATTACTGCTATGTCATTAAAACTGGTTTATGTGTTATTTTAAGCTCTCCAACTGTGATAGGTAAGAAAGGGAAGTTTGGGCTGGTTAAGGAATAAACTTCAAGCACATAAAGCTACTGTGGGCTAGGCATTAAGCTAAGTTTATATTCTTTAATTCTATATTTTGAAATTCCTAGGACAAAAAAAGGTTATTGTTCTTATTTTAAACATGGGAATGTGGCATCAACTGAATTTGAACAGTAGTTCTTTTTTACTTCATTATTTGCATTTTAATGAAGAGCTTCTGACTCTAAATCTCTTGTACTTTTCTTCTGATTGAGTCTAGTTTAACATACCTAAATGGTAGTGTTTCTAATAATGATGAAATATCTGAATTGCCCAGAACAGATGTTCTTCTCAGTTGGAGTCTTTTATTAAAATTTCATTCTTAGGGGAAATAAAACTCTGTTCATTAGAAATTTTGTCTAACTTAACCTGTTTCTTGAGCAATTTAGATAATGAAGAATTTGTAAGTTTGTATAATATATTCAAATATTTATGCTGCATCTACTCTGGGCTAGGACCTCTGCCTACACAAAACAGAGGTAGTTTCTCCTCTCATGATAGTGGGGAACATGAACATGAAGCAACTGAAGATGACTACACGAAAACAATCAAATGTCAGCTAGAATTCTACTTCTTCCCTGGACCTTGCTGTGATGATTATCAGAACTAATAAACATGTGCAGAGCCCTAGGCAAACAGCGCCAGATGGTTCCTGAACCTGCAGAGGGAAGTTTGCTTCCAAAGTATCAGTCACTAGAGGACCAGATAAACTTGGCAAATACCATATTATATTCCCTTTCTTGCAGACTACTACAGTTCCCTTTAATTATTGGAAACTGCCACTTTCCCTCCCTCCAGAAGACATAATTAAACACCTTCACGCTGTCGGCACCACTGCTTGAACTCTGCGGTCTGTCGCCAGTGTGGAGCTTTGGTTGAGCGTTATTGCATGACTGGGGAATGACCAGAAAGCAAAGTCAGCCCAACTCTAACACATTTCTGCTACGCTATCATCACCATAATGAGGGTTATGCAACTCGATGCTTTTGTAGTGAATAAAGAACCATATTCTTTATTCTCCTAATATTGAAAATATATAAGTGATTATAAAGAGTGTTTTGAAATTACATTTGGCCTCCTCAGTGCTGTTGTCAAAATCAGAATGTTTTTTCAGCTCTCTCTCTTAAGACAGTAAAAATGTAAAGTCAATAATAATCAAACCCTTTCTTATACCTTGTTTTCAGACATATCCAAGGGCCATTAAGGCATTTTGCTCTTGGATTGGTACTTTTGTAGGTTTTTCAACAGTATTCTTTTTTTATTATTATTGACTTTTGAGAGAGAGAGAAGGACAGAGAGAGAGAGAAACATCCATGTGAGAGAAACTTCGATCGGTTGCCTCCCATATGCAGCCCATCCAGGAATTGAACCTGCAACCTATGTATGTGCCCTGACTGAGAATTGAACCTGCAACCCTTTGGTATATGGGATGACGCTCTAATCAACTGAGCCACCTGGCCAGGGCTCAACCATATTCTTTAATGTGTATAAGAATTGTATAGAAATCTGTGTTGTTTTTAAAACAGGATGGCTCCTTGGCTGCATTCCAAGATTTAGATTTTGTAAATAAGACATGGAGCCCAGACAACTGTATTTTATACATAACTACCTCTGGTGATCTGTGGACCACACTTTGGGTATAACAGTGCTCTTACAAAAAGGCCTCACTGGACATATCCATCGAGGTTGAACATATGAGGCCCTGGCCAGATAGCTCAGTTATTTAGAGCATTGTCCTGATACACCAAGGTTGTAGGTTCGATCTCCAGTCAAGGTACATTCATGAAGCAACCAGTGAATGCATAAATAAGTGGACAAATCAATGTTTCTCTCTCTTTCCCCCTCCCCCCCCCTCTAAAACCAATACATAAAAATTTTTAAAAAGGACAATGTATTTCAACGTGGGTATAGATGTGTCTGACTTCACTAATTAGGATGGATAACCTTTCCTCTCTATTAAACTAATTTAAATTTATGTTTTCAGCCTATAGGTGGTAAATGAACTTGTACTTCGTAAATAGATCATTTGCCAACTGCATCTCCCCCACCGAATGTTTGCCTTCTCCCACATCCCTCATAATCGGAGGTCTTGGGCATGAAATGAAGAAGGAATTGGGGTCAGATTTGTGAAAAGGAGAGATGAAGATAGCCCACTTCAAACTTCAGTTTAGCCCGGGCCTCATTGCCTCCACATCTGAGACCTAGAATAGTGAAACTGCCTAATTAATGAGAATTTTGGATCTGTTCCTGGTTTTGCCATTTGTTTGCACTGTTCTCTGTGGTCCTTGGTGTCCTTGATTGTGAAAGTTCTGGACTGGTTTTATTCCCTCTCCAAACTAAAGTGATTCTTAAGCATTTAGGTACTTATTACAGACGTGCATCTTTCTTAGTCTGCTGATATGTGACTGAAAGAAAGATCCCAATCATATTTAGAATTCCTTATGCTTTTGATATTACCTACTTCAGCCCTTCCCCCCACCCCTTTTAATTCACCCTAATGTCCTTATCAAATAGTATAATGCCTGGCCCAGATAATGAATAAATGGATAAAGTTAGCTATTACTCTTTTTTCTGAATCCTTGAGTTTCTTTTTCCATTTCAGTTGACCCCTTAGCCCATATTTCTTATCAGTCTTAGCCATTCTTCCCAGTTGAGTGCTAATTCATTGTCAAACACTGGTCAAAAGTTATCCATCTCTGCCTTATCTAGCAGCAGTTCAGGACACATTTTCTCCTTCATTTTGAGCTCCAGGTCAAATTCATCAGCCGCCTGTTATTGATACCACAAACCAGCTCATTTAAACTAAATAGTCACCTCCTTGTCCTTCACTCCTTGTCTCTAAGGATCAGACCTCAGTTTCCCTGTTATCCTTCCCCCTTCCTTTACCTCCAGTTTTCAAGCCTTGTTGATTTTATCTGTCAAATGATTTTCTACCACCACCCCCTCGCTTTGCCTCTAATTATTTGCCCACCTTTGTATTTTTATAGTCTTCCTCTGGGTCCTCCTGTTTCTCCTTGTCCCCTCTTTAAGTCATAGGGTGAACTGCTGCCAAATGAAACTTCCAAAGGCTCGGCTCTCAGGATTGCCTAGATGTGCTCCATGTCTCTTCCTTAAATTATAAATTCCCGAAGGACTGAGCAGGCTGTAGACTTCCCTTCCGCCATTTTTACATTACCATAGTGATATCGGTAGGAGGTGTGAACACAACACACTTTTTCTTTTTTCATCTTCCTTGTGTGGTGGGAAAGCATATGGAATTTGGGTTGAGACAGAGCCGAATGTGAACCCCAGTCTACCAATTACTAAATGTGAGTTTGAGCAAATTCCATTACTTCCATGAGCCCCAGTTTCATCATCTGTAAGATCATGTGATTAAATCTCATGGAATCACTAGGAGGGTTTTGTTTTTTTCTTTTGTGAAAATTTTCAAACTCTGTAAATATGAAAAGAACAGTCTGTGAATTCCCATGTATTATTCTCCCAGAATCAATTACCAAGGTTTTACTGTACTTGCTTCACCTATCCCTTATTTTTCTTTACAAAATATTATTAAACCATTTCCAGACATGTAATTTCATCCATACATGTGCAGGGGATGGAGGGAATCAATGGGGGGAAAGAGGGCACATCTGTAATACTTTCAGCAATAAAGATAAAATTTTTAAAAAGAATTATAATCTCCCTCTTGAAAAAAAATAAAGAAATAAATTCTATGACTGAAAGTGTATTCCTTTTCAAAAAATAAAAACATAAAAATGTAACCATAATACCATTAATGTACTAGTACTTAATGCTATAATTCTTTTGGTTTTATCTAATATCCATAATTAGTGTATTTCTTACAATTGGTTTCTTCAAATCAGATTTCAAGCAAGGTTCTCACATTGCATTATTTTATTCTCTTTAAAATATAATTTTTATTTTATATTTAAAAATAAAATATTTTATTCTCTTTTTAAAATATAAATGTATTGAAGCATATACAAACAGAAAACTGTACTGCAGTTTGATGAATTTTCACCCACCATCCGGAACACAAAATAGAAACTAACACTCAGAAAAAGTCACATTTTCTGATTCACCCTTTCTTCCCTCTTCCCCAAAGGTCAATTCTGTCTTGACATTTAAAACCATAGAATAGCTTTGCCTGTTTTTTGAACTTGATAAAAATTGAATCATGTGGTTTATATGCTTTTCTGTCTTGGCTTCTTTTAATCAACTGTACATTTCTAATATTCAAACATGTTGCCTATAGGAGTGGTTGGTTTTCATTGTTGAATAAAGTTCCATTTTATGAACATGCCATAATTATTTATCCATTGTTCTATAAATGGGCATCTTGAGGATTATATTTCATAACTCCAAATATGCCAAGGGATCAGCATAGTGTCAGGGAAAGTTCAGTCAATATTAATACAGTGCCTTGTTTAAAACGTACTCATTGTACGTTGACTCATTTGAATTTTGATTCATCTAATGGGAACATTTTAGATTTTTATTATTAGTTGAGGCTTTTTTTTTTTTTCTTACTCTGTGGTCTCTTAAGGAAATAAGCTTAATGATTTTTGTTCTCATTAACTGCCTGAATTTCGTCACTTTAAATTATGGTTGAGTTTCTTTTCTATTCTTATATCTAATATAAGTTGAATTATTGTAAATGAAATGAAGGAAATGACTCAATTTCTCTGTTTTTTTTCCCCCCAAGTCCTATATTAATACATTTTTGTTTAATTCTGGCCCTGACTTTCACCCAAGATCATGGACACCATAGCCAAACTTTCTGGTTTCAAATCCCAGCTTTACTATTCACTTGCTTGTTACTGCACAAGTTATCTACCCCTCTCTGTCCCTTAGTTTCCTGCCTATAAAAAGGGATAATAATATCTACCAAATCTATTTTTTTATTCTTACCCAAGGATGTTTTTCCATTGATTTTTAGAGAGAGTGGAAGAGAAAGGGAAAGACAGAGAGAAATATCGATGTGAGAGAAACACATTGATTGGTTGCTTCCTGACAAGCCCTGCAGCCCGAGCTGGGGAGGAGGCTGCAACCATGGCATGTGCCCTCGCCCAGAATCAAACCTGGGACCCTTTGGTTCGCAGGCCTATGCTCTGTGCACTGAGCCCAACCGGCTAGGGCCCAAATCAATTTTTTATAAAGATTAAATGAGTTAAATTATAAAGTGCTTAGAACAATATACAGCTGTTATTATTATACTTATCTGTAGGTCTCGTGTTTCTAAGTTAATATCTACTTATAATATCAAATTTGTAACTGGCAAACATTTCTACTTCATGTAAGTGGGAAGTTTATTTGTTGTCATGCCAAATGTAGTTTATGTGGACATGTTTTCCTTGTTTTCTCTATTTGTGGGCTTTCACTTGAGATTTGCTCCTTACTACTGGAGTTCATATGCTTTTTTTTTTTTTAATCAGTTATGGTTTTCTTTCATGTTTTTACTTCTCAAATCTGTAGGTACTGATTAACTCTCAGTGAATGAAAAGTGATTACTGCATAAGAAAATTAGATTGAGATGCATATCATAACCTGATTATTTAAAAGTGGGATTGTTGTATTTAATATATAGAAAGATATACTTAAATATTTTTCTCTGTAATTTTATTCTTTATTAGTTGGAAACAGACCAGGTAACAAAATGCTTCTGAAGTTGTATTGGATCATTATTCCAGTGTGTTGAACATTTTCTATTAAAAAACTGGGCAGTGATTTGAATTAAGTTTCTTTCCTGGGAGAAAGGTTCTGTTATTTAGCAACACCTAATATCCTGTGATGGTGGGAAAACATCCTGAGGCCACACTGGAGAAATCTTATTGGCTTTCTTGGCCAGGAAAAGGCATCGATGCTTTGATACAGAATTATGAGCATTTTGGGATTCCTTTCTTCAGAAAACATTGTCCTGGGGCTAGAAAATCCATGTTTAAAACAAGAGTGACTGTTCAGTTGAGTCAAAAGACTATTCCCTCTCTCCTTTATTCTAGGCAGTTTGTTCCAGGAATTGAAGTAAAGCCTAGTGCCAAAAGAAGTAGGCTATCTCCTTATCTCTGAGTTCTATTTAGAAATGGAAGGGCATCTAGATTATTTGGGAATAGGAACCACCTTCACTTAATTACACGTTGTGAAAGTCAATGAAAATCAGTATAAAGATTGGCTGTTTATTACAAACAAGTGGCCCGGTGCACGAAATTCGTGCACAGGGTGGGGGGGGGTGGTCTCTCAGCCCGGCCTGCACCTTCTCCAATCTGGAACCCCTCATGGGATGTCCAACTGCCAGTTTAGGCCCAATCCCACAGGGCCTAAACCAGCAGTAGGACATCCCTCTTGCAATCCGGGACTGCTGGCTCCTAACCACTCACCTGCCTGCCTGCCTGATAGCCCCTAACCACTCTGCCTGCTAGCTTGCTCACCCCCAGCTACCCTACCCTGCCAGCCTACTCTCCCCCAAATGCCCCCCCCTGCCAGCCTGATCACCCCCAACTGCCCTCCCCTATTGGCCTGATCGCCCCTACCTGCCTCTGACTCAGCCCCGCCACCATGGCTTTGTCCAGAAGGTCTCCTGGTCTAATTAGCATATTACCCTTTTATTAGTATAGATATTTCTTGGCAATACCAGTAATGAGTTTAGTAAGACCCTGGATGATTATAAGACTTTTAATGTTTTGATGCTAAAATTGAGTAATTATATAAGGGGTGTGTATGTGGGTTGCCATGGAAACGACTCCCAGCAGCCCTAAGAGCAAATGCCAGGCAGTGTGGGGTTCCCTGTGGTGGAGCCACATGTCTAATGCTGCAGAACAGTTTGTGCTGACTCAGCTGTGCACTGGAGGGGCTAGCCTGTGGCTTCTTTCTTTTCTTTTCTTTTTTAATCTTTATTGTTGAAGGTATACATAGATCCTCCTTTTCCCCCAGTGTGGTTTCTTTCTTAAATCCTGAATTGTTAAACTGGCATGCAGTGTCTTGATTTTCCAAAGATGAAAGCTCAGTACTGCTTTCCCCCACACACTAACTCTGTTTTCCTTCTCCCTTTTTGAAATTCTAGTTCACCTTTAATTATACCTACAGAGTAGAAGTAATTGGTAATGGAAACTACAGGAAACTTCTGCGATTTGAGAAGGCGGGAGGCAGTTATGTGGGAGGGTAGGAGATAGAGGGGAAAAGATTGAGATCTACTATACAGTCAAAACAAATTTCATATTTAATCCTGAGCACGATTGTGGAGCCAGAGATAGTCTCCATATTAGATTAGTTTTGTGAAAAGCATATTTCAAGCCTGCCTTAAATTTTGGTTGTCTGTGATCATTATGGTTGACTGTCATGATAGCTTTAGAAAAAGTTTTTGTGTTGCATGGGAGAGTAAGCTGTTATTTACAGGTGGAGCTGCCAATGAAAATCATCTCAGGGCCTGTTACAAAGAGAACTTGACCCTATTCCCAAACCTTACCCCAAACTTGCTGGCTCAGAATCTCAGCTGGTGGAGCCTTGTCATGATCCTATTTTACAGGTTCTGGGGGTGATTTTTAGGTAGCCTGCCTGCCAAATGATCTAAGCAGACTAGCACTGGAAACTATGGTTATTCCTCTTATTAAAAATTCTACCAGTCTAAGTGTTAGCTGTGATGTGATGAAGAGAGCGCGGCACTTGGACCCAAACGCTGGCCAAACCACCTCACCTCTCTAAGTATCGGTCCGCTCATCTGCATACGGAAGTGTTTGCAAAGGTGTGGGAGGATTCAATGACATGATGAACTGTAGAAAGTTTCTTTTATGTACGGAGGTATTTTGATAATATGATGACTCTATAGCTTCTTCAAGTAAGGGAGAAATTTGGAGTATTTGTAATTTTTTGAATGTTATTGGAGAGATTTAACATGATTTGTAGAGAAGGAATTAAACTACATATTAGACTTTTGTTTCTAGCTATAAATTAGCTTCATAACCTTATACAGGATCTTCTTTTTACAGTCTAATATCGTTCTTTATGAAATGGAGTCCAGGGTAGGGGGTGCTTTAAGAGAAGGTAGATCTTGATGATTTCTTGGTTTATTTTGCCTGCATTAAAAGTCTCTGATTCTGTGATATGGTGAAAACATAGCATTTAATTTGTATAGGAGTTGAACCGCTCATCTTTTTTTAAAAAAATATATTTTTATTGATTTCAGAGAAGAAGAGGGAGGGAAATACATAGAAACATCAATGATGAGATAGAATCATTCATTGATCGGCTACCTCCTGCACGCCCTTGAAATCGAACCTGGGACCTTTCAGTCCGCAGGCAGACACTCTATCCACTGAGCCAAACCGGCTAGGGCTTGACCGCTTGTCTTTTAAGCCCCTTCTAAGTTATGAGTCTAAATAAAAGCTATAGGGTAACTCAAATTCTGAGGCCTGAAAATCTTAACAATAAAAATTTAACTGCAGATTAACAAGCATATGTGTTACAAAGCATTTGGCACTCTTCCTGTTTTATGATGCATCGAAAAAATGATAAAGTATAACCCCTTTTGCTTTTCAAGTTTCTTCCGTTTAATAGTCTATTTTAAAAGATAAGGCATACCTTGCTATTTGTGTTGTTTTTTTCTAATAGTCCTAATGGATTTTTTTTTTTACTTTTGAATGAAAATCTAAAGAAGAAATCAGTCTACTTCTTTTAACTGAAAGAATGAATTATCTCTGAAAAAAATTTTGGTGTCATGCTGTTAGGACTCCACCACTTTTTTGTCACATTGTTTGGGGCATCCTACCTAATAATAGACAAATATGCAAATTGACCGCACCTTCTCTATGCCCAAGCCACGCCCACCAACCAATCAGGATGAGTATGCAAATTACCCCAACAAAGATGGCGGCTAATTTGCATATCAAGACAGCATAGAAAGAAGCCAAGAGCTGCAGAAGGGAGCAAAGCTGCAGAGAAGCAAGCAAGCCGGGGGGGAGGAGAAGGGAGGAGCGGAAGCGGGGCCGGGGGAGAAGGGAGGAGCGGAGGCGGGGCCGGGGGCGAAGGAAGGAGAGCGGGCGGGCTGGCGGAGAAGGGAGAAAAGCAGGGGCGCTGGCGGAGAAGGCGGGGCGGGGGAGAAGGGAGGAGAGCAGGCGGGGCGGGGTAGAGTGCAGCAGGAAACCCTATTGCAGGATTTTTCCTGCAACAGGAACGCTAGTTGGTTTAATAATATGGCACAGCAATTGAAGAAAACTTTAGAAACCATTCTTTTATGATTTCAACTGGCATATATTTCATATATTAACCATCTAATATATGCAATCCTTGCATTCCTGGCCTATACCCTTCTTCATAATATATTGTTAGATTGAATTGTATGAAAATGCTTTTCTTATGTCAGAAAATGGTCAATATTTGGCTATATCATAGAGGTCAAATTAAATATTTTTAATACACTCTTGAATTAAATTATCATTTTTAAATAAATGAGACTATAAATTTTTCTTATTCTTTTTTTTAATCCTCACCCAAGGATAGTTTTTCCATTGCATTTTAGAGAGAGTGAAAGGTGGGGAGACAGAGAAACATTGATGTGAAAAAGACACATTAACTGGTTGCCTCTTACATAAGCCCCGACCAGGGCCAGAGATCAAACCTGCAACTCAGGTATGTACCCTTGACTGGAAGTTAAACCTGCGACTGTTTGGTGCCACACCAGCAAGGGAAATTTTCTTTTCTTGATTTTGGAATCAGAATTAGAATTATACAGCCTCAAAAAATGGGGTGGATAACTTTTTGTACATTTTCCCATATTCTAGAACAGCTTACAAAGGATAAAAATTTATTATAATTTGAAATCTGATAGAATTCAAATATAAAAATATCTAGGACTAGAAAGTATTTTTGAAAGGTAATATTCTTGATGATCATTTCAGTTTCTTTAATAATTACTAGTCTATTGCAGTTTTACATTTAGGCTTGTACTAAATATGTTATTTTAAATTTTTGAGCAATTTATCTGTTATCTATATTTTAAAATGTGTCAACATTTAGTTCATTGATATACTATTCATAATAATGTTATTTTAAAATCTGTAGTTATTTTCCCTTTCTTGTCCTATAATTTATTTGTGTCATCTAGACCATAAAGTAGAGATAGCACAGTGAGACAGATCGGCTAAAATAATTATAAAATGCCTGTAAGCCATGAACCATTGAGTTTTTTTAACATGTATTTTAGTTCATTTTTTTAGCATCCAAGCAAGTAGGTAATCTAATGCCCATTTCAGAGATGAATTCCATAGATATAAAATATTAATTATTGGGTATTGAGTAAATGATAGATTTGCAGATTGAATTGAGAGCTGATAGCTAAATCAACGTTCTTAATTACCCTATTTTTACTCACATAGCACTCAATATTATTATTTTGTAACCTCTGTATACTTTAAAGAAATGTAATTATTTAAAAATAATTGTTGATTTTCTTTCCTACTGGACTGCAAATCCATGAGAACAGGAACCATGTCTGCTTTGTTCAAAATAATATCTCAAGGACCAATCACTTTACTTGGTATAAAACTGGTGCTCTGTAAATATTCTTTGTTCCCCCTGCCCCCCCCCCACACACACACACACAGCTTTTTTTTTTTTTTTTTTTTTTTGAGAGGGTGCAGGGAGGCCAGGATTTTCACCACATTGTTTTGACCTTCTTATATGAGAAAATAACCCAGGGAAAGCCTAGGCCAGTGTGAAACTGAACGATCAGGAAAGGTTTTATGGGTGAACTACCTCCTTAGATAATGTAAAGAATTCTTAACTGTAACTAATACATAAGGCTATGAATGACCTCAAGTACTTCATTCCCCAAAAAGGACCATTCATTGTAGAGGATTCACAGTATGGTTAGGGAAATGCTGACATCTCTGTAATATAAATTTAACTGCTCTATTTCATTTTCTCTTTCTCTTTATTTTAATAGAAAAAATCAGGCAAAGATATGCAGATCTGCCTGGAGAATTACACATTATTGAACTTGAAAAGGATAAGAATGGACTTGGACTCAGCCTTGCTGGCAATAAGGACAGGTCACGCATGAGCATCTTTGTGGTGGGAATTAACCCAGAAGGACCCGCAGCCACAGATGGACGCATGCGTATTGGAGATGAACTATTAGAGGTAAGGGGCACATATTTTTTTACTTCTCTTCTGGTGAAGTGAAGGGGTACAGGAGATAGTGTACAATAAAATGAGGTGAAGGAGAAGAGTGTTGACAAATTATATTTTCTTCAACTAAAATCATTTTTCAAGGCAAAAATAAAAATCATATTGTCACGTGCAAATGTTATTTGCTGCTTGAGTAAAAACAAATCTCTCAAAATAATTTAGAAGCCCTTAAGTAAAATCTCATGGAAACATATTAAAAGAGTAAGGCTTGTTTTTAATATTAATTTTTAAAAGTTCAAAACTAATTTGATTATGTATTAATATAATATTATTAGTATTTATCAAAATGCTCTGGGTTTTGAATTAACCATAAGCATGACATTTGTATGTATTTTTGTGTTTTTTGTTTTTACTATTTTACATAGTAAATATTTTTGTTTTTATTGACATTTGTCTTTTCTGTTGTAATTTAATTTTTTGAAAAAGTGCCAGATCCAATGTGATCTGATTGTCAAGGAATGGCTAATATCTGTGAAGCTGCTGATGTGGGTTAAAGCCACATAAGAACAGTATAGAAATAAAAGAAGCTAAGGAGTTGACTGATTCTCTGATAATTACTCTCTAGATGTTTTCATCAATAAACTGAAAGGTTATTCTTATTTTCCTAAACTTAAAGTCAGGGTTTCTGTTCTGAGTTTATCTTAGTTTGCTATTCATTTTCTTGTCCATTCAGCTAATATTTTTTGTGTCTCTTAGAACCAGACACAGAAAAATTAATGAGTACATCCAGTTCATTCAAATAGCTCACAGTCCAGAGGAAGAAACAGACATGACAAGATTGTTGCACTCTAAAAGGAAAAATGTAGTAATAATGACACAGCTAATATATACTAAGGATCAGACACAGCAACCTCCTTTACTGGCGTCTTAGCTCTTTGTTAACCAGTGTGGTCTAGGCCTCCTGGTAAAATGCTCTAACACTTGGCCATTAAGGGGAGATAAATCACAGAGGCACGCAGTGTCAGAATAATTTACAATGAGGAGTTGCTGATTTTGCATTGCACAATTTCCTCTTGAGATTCTGACTCAGAACACAGTTCACAGTTTTCCACAATTTGACTTGCCTAATAATATCTACAGCCAAAGCTGGTCAGATACAACTGTGAGACCATTAGTATCACCTTTCTCTTCCAGCCCTAATAGTTTCTCCCCATCTAAATTCTATTTCCACAAAAATGTCACTTCTGGAATTATTTTTCTTCTTCTGTTGTCATATAGCGTCATGAAAGCCACCCATATTGGGTAGCACTGACACGCATAATCATAAAATAAATAAAAATCAAAAGTGACCATATGTATCGACTAATATGACTCAGTGCTTCAAGTTTGTTTCCTTTGGCTACTGTTTAGGGACTTCTTCAGAGATGAGACTAAAGTGGCAGTGGTGGTAATAATCATGAAAGCAAAAGCTAATTTACTGAGTTGTTGCTAGTAATCTACCTATGCATTCACACATCCGTGTTTATTCTTCTTAAGAGCCCTATATAGTAAGTACTATTATGATCCTGATTTTATGGCTAAGAAAACTACATAAGTAACTTAACTATGGAGAGCATTATGCTAAGTGAAATAAGCCAGTCGGAGAAAGATAGGTATCACATGATCTCACTCATTTGTGGGAATATAATGAACAACATAAACTGATGAACAAAAATAGATACAGAGACATAGAAGCATTGAACAGATTGACAAACCTCAGAAGAAGGGTGTGGGGGGTGGGGGGGGAGTAAGAGATCAACCAAAGGACTTGTATGCATGCATATAAGCATAACCAATGGACACAGACAGTAGGCGGGGTGGGGGGTGTGAGGGCATGTGCTGGGGCATGGGAGCAGCTGGGGAGAGGTCATTGGGGGAAAAAGGAGATATATGTAATACTTTAAACAATAAAGAATTTAAATAAATAAATAAATAAATAATAAAATTTAAAAAGTGACTTGCCTAATATTACAGAACTAAGTTACTAAGTTTCAGTAAGAATCCAGGTGTGCCAGACTCTAAGATCCATGCTCTAACCACTTGAAGTATACTGTGTTCCCTATGGTGCTTCAACCAAACCCCATTGGTGTAGATCCACGAGGAAATTGTGTCACTGTGTTGCGTTACGCATACCTAGACACAGATTTTTTGTCTTGCATGGTAAATGGAAATGTCCCAAAGGCTATAATTTGGAACATGAAGATTCTAGTTCTATTCTCTCGACCTTCTTAAGACTGAAGGGAACGGCCTGTGGTATCCAGACCAACAGGAGCACTGGTATTGTATTTCTCTGTCTGGGATCTTATGAGATACCAGTCACAAATGAGTGTGGCTGCAGAGTAATGAGACTGCTGTACAGGCCATACACAAAAGTCAACACTGTGTACAGGGCATTGGGAACTGGACTCGAAGGCCTGCTTTAACTCCTATCAATTCTTTCAGTTATTAGTTGCATTTTAGAAGGAGTTTAACAGAGTACCTGGCACACAGTTGACTGTTATTTGGATCCTATTTTCTCCCTCGCAGACAGAAACTTCAATACCTGTTTTCTAGGCTAGAGGCTGGAAGAGCTTTCCTGTGTGAAAAAGAAATACTAACAAATTGCCATATTGGATACCTCCTATTCCTTCCTTTGACTTTCTGAATTTGATTCTTTTGTTGCTATTTAGCAACGTTAATCTTCATTCAGAGATGAAAAGGGAAAAAAGATTAAACATGGCAATAATTTAATCCCACTCCGCTCCTCTCAATTCTCTTGTTAAAAAAAATATATTAAAATATGTTGGAACACATTCTAGCATCACATATTTTAGCTGTTTATCTTCTCTAATCCTTGGTTACCTTCTTTATCAAATGGAAATTATTTATTCATTCAGCAAGTATTTCTTTTAAATATTTTTACTGATTTCAGAGAGGTAGAGAGAGAGAGAGAGAAACATCAATGAGAGAGAATCACTGATTGGCTGCCTCCTGCACACCCCCTACTGGGGATTGAGCCCGCAACCTGGGCATGTGCCCTTGACCAGAATTGAACCTGGGACCCTTCAATCTGCAGGGCAACGCTCTATCCACTGAGCCAAATCAGCCTAGCGATTGCATGGCAGCAACCTCAGAGGGTGTGATGAGAATTAAGAAGAGAAGATAAAGTCAGGTTTTGTTGCAATGACTGGCACATAGTAATACCTTCCTACTTTTCAGATGCTATTGGTAAAATAGTATTTTTCATGGACTTTTGTATTTCAGTCCTTTTTGGTTTGTTTATATTAGTGCATTTACCTCTGAAGGGGTCTCCCAGAGGGAAGCCATCTTGTACTCCTCACCAGCTCCATGCAGTGTCTTGAATAGCTGAGAGAATGGAAAAATGCACACACTGGATTCTTAATCAGCTATAACCCATCTTCTCACTTGGCTTTTGGCTCTAGGTCAGGGGTGACAGGGGGAAAGTATTCCTTTGGAAAATAGTTTCCTGGTGTCTTTTTATAGCTGAGAAAAAATTTCAATCATTTCTCTATGATATGTGAGGATTTTGTATATAGCATGATATTCAATCCAGTGTGCTTTTGAACTGAGAATAAGACATTGATTTCATGATGAGTGCCAGGGAAGGTGAAGCCAGTAGTTATGACACTAGTTCTTTGCCTATGGCAGTGTGTTAGATGATGGCATTATGATATTATGGCATGCGCAATGCATTATGATAGAGGCATGTACAGTGGTTTTTAGATTATGCTTACTAGATTTCCAGGTTAGAGCACATCTGTGTATTTGCTTATCCACCCACGCTCCATTTATTTTTGTGGCTTCTCTCCTCAATTGAGGTCAAGTTATCCCTGCCTTGATTATTTTTACAGTCCCACCATTTGCTCATTATCACTTCTCATTATTGCTTTGTTGTCATTGTTATGTTGTTACTTTACTCCAGCCTCCTTTTATTTATAGTTGATCTGAGTTGTTTAAGCCCTAACCTGAGGCTAATTTAGAGGAAGTAGGAAAGGGACGGGTGAGACATACATGGTGGCTTCTTCGAAGTCAGAGACTCTGCTTCTCTCCTGGAGCCTGTCGGTGGCTGATTTTTGACAGGACGTCCGCCAGCAGTTTTGTTGCTGAGCGACTGCGTTGCTCCCGCGGAAGAGCAGTCAGTGAGTTCTGCCGATCGATGGCCCAGTTCATGTACAAAAGAAATCCGACGTTAAGCCCCCAGAAGACAATGTGATTAAGTCTCAGCTTCTCTGCCCTTTACTACGATGCTCGTGGGGTGAGGGTAGGGGGCTCTGAATTAATTTCAAAATGCATTAACATATAATTACCACGTAGACTGGAATGAGACTTGCTCTAGAGAATTGGCTTTCCCTAAGCAATTAGTCCCAGAAAATACACAGGCCTGTTCATGGTGCTGTCCCAGGAATATAGGATTTATTTATGATCTTCCCCACAGGGCCTGTGTGGGAAGAGAGCCGGTAGTGCTGTGCCGGGAATTGCAGTGATTTGTCAGGTTACCGAGGCAGCCGGAGGGACTGGCTGGATGGGTGGCACAGGAAATGTACAATTGACTGGCGGGGGGGGGGCATAGAGGGCTGTGTCTCCTCTGGCTCACACGTCCTTCAAGACAGAGGCAGTGCATTCCCTTTGGAGCATTTGCCTGCAGGATAACCAAAATGAAATCTTGTTATTTTGCATGTGTATATGTTTATTTTAAGAACCGTTAAAAATAAAAAGCATGAATATTTCCCGTATTTGCCAGGGATAAAGACATACAACTACAGGTAAATTCAGTTATGATTGTCTAGTAGTATTTATTTAATAAAAGAAACGAACTGGAACCATAAAGGTTAAGTGACCAACCCATGTACCTATCTGTAGCTGCTTCGTGACAAAACTCCTCCTGCGGACCTTTGCCAACACGCCGGTCTCCACCGTCGATCCTCCACTCTCTGCTCATTGACACTGAATTATTTTTGAAGTCTTTTGGAAATCTTAGGTGCAATTTAGAAGCATAGTACAGTAGTAAATAAATTAATAGCTTTTGTGCATCCATAGATAAGATTCTAATGTATAGTCAAAAGCTTCTGTCATCTTAGATTGGCTCTTTTAGATTATTATCATACATGGATTTATAAATTGTACTTTTTAATGCAATAAGTATGCCCTAAGAGACTTCATGTAATAAAATATCCCATTGTAGAAACACTAGTTTACGGAGCAGAAAGTAAAGGATTTCAAAATTGCAAAACAGTTTCTTTTTCCTACAGTTTTATTAACATAGATAGGTTTACCATAGCTAAACACGCAAAAAGAAATTGATGGACCAATTTTTTTTATTATGGCAATGGTTTCATGAGTGTTCAAACATATCAAATTTTACATTTTAAGCATGTGATTTATTGTATATCTATTATATCTCAGTAAAGCAGTTAAAAAAAATCAGTTGATCAAACCTGACTAAAATAAATACTGTAAGCAAGTCCTGAATATGATCTTCCCATATGCAAAGCTATAGTCACCCCGTTGTGTGACTCTTAAGAATAGTCTACAGCCTGATTAACAAATTGGAAAGCCAGCAGAAGAATGGGGTCCGCCTCACACACAAAGCAGTGGAGGACCTCTGCTGTGTGTGCAACATTTTTCCTTTCTTCAGAGTGCAGTGTCGTCCAGTCTCCTCCCCAGCCCACCCCAGCCCTGCCATTGTAGCACTAGTCAATAGCTGTGTCTTGTTAAATCACCTTCCCTCAGTAATCTACTGTGTTCTACCTCATTTGAGTTACATAAAGATGTTCTCATTAAGAGACCGATTGGGAGATATGGAAGTGGGAGAGCTGTGTTGGGAACTGAGCTAACATTGAATACTTATTATTTACTAGTAGCCCATTTGCAGGAAAAATCCTGCAAGCGGCTGCTGCGGCCGCATGCGCTGCCGCTGCCGCCGCTGTTGCGGCCGCCGCGCCTGCACCCGCGCCGCTGCCACCCGCCCCACTCTGCCCCGCCCCGCCCCGCCCGGGCTTTCCCTCTGGCAGCCATCTTGCTTTCCGCTTTTCCTCCGTCTTCCTTCTAAGTTGTCTTCAGTCTTCACTCCTCCCTCCCTCAGCATATGCAAATTAACTGCCATCTTTGTTGGGTAATTTGCATACTCACCCTGATTGGCTGGTGGGTGTGGCTTTGGATGTTGGACATAGCAAAGGTGCGGTCAATTTGCATATTACTATTTTATTAGGTAGGATGAGGCAGTGCTACATTTTTTAAATTCATTCCCGCTCTTAATTTTGACAAGGGCCCAGTGAAAGTTGATGCTATTTTCACCCCTATATTGCAAGAAAGGAAACTGAGGCACCAAAGGGCAGAATAAACATGTGAACACTAGCTTTTCTGACTCTAAGGGCTTTGTTTTTAAGTTATTTCGTTCTTGGTTTAATAGAGATTCTAATCTAGAAGGTAATCAGTGAATTTCTCCTCATTTTGTAGTTTGGGTAGGTCTAGAATGCAGTTACAATATCTGAAGTAGTTTCTCACAATGCAATACCCTGTTACTCTTTTTATTTTCTAAAAATTTAACGCCACTTTAAATTCATTAAAAGGAGAATGCAGTCAGTGAAATTATACCTATCTCCCAAGAACCAGAAAAGGAAAATAATACTTTTTGAGGTTGTTCTTGTCCAGTGTGAAAGCTCCTCTGAACTCCATAATTTAAGAGCTTTCTCCCTCAGTGCCACTACAGAGCCAAGGTTTTCTTTTCAGGCTGCAGGAAATGTTATGTAAAAGTTAGCTTATATTGAGTGGCCTCATTCTTTTCTGGGTTTCCTGCAATGAAGTCTTTATCTTCTACTTCTGCCATTTTTGTTTCTGTCTCTGGCTCATTGGGGAAAGAGTTTTGAATTATTTAGTCCCACTTCAGTGTCTTTATGCTGCTGAATTACTTAGGCTAAAGACCTATATTCTTTCTGATCTTTTGGAGGAGTGCGATCATTTAGTTTTCACCATAGCAGTCCTCATTACTGCTCTACCAAGTCTTTATGGGAGGTTTCTACAGTGAGCCATGTTATCTTAAAATCATGGAGAGAAAGTGCAGTGAAAGCAGAAAGTAAGAGTGAGGATAACTGAAGAAACGTAGATTACTGTGGAAAGAATATAAGAAATAGGGTTGGGAATGTGTGCTGGGAAGAAACTCCATTGGGAGGGATAACTGTGTTTCAGCAGTGCCTCTGGAGGCTCCCCTTTCTTTTCTGCAGTTTCTCCTGGGGTTTCGCATGACACTGGAGTAGTTCTCCAGGCCTCTGTTCCCGCCTTTCCCAGTCCCGCGCCCCCACCCCCCGACCCCCAACTTCCTCCCAGGCCTGCTCATGGCTATGTAGTGATCATACTTGAAATGCACTCTGGGAAGATATGCTCTTGGATTATTGAGAAGGGTTTCCTTATAATAGGCAGCCTCAACATGGAATTTATTTCTGTATTTTGCTTTATTTGCAGAATAGAAATTTAGAGTCACTTATAGTCGCAATGCAATCTTAAGGCACAAAGCTTAAAAGTTTTTTTAAAATATATTTTTATTGATTTCAGAGAGGAAGAGAGAGGGAGAGAGAGATAGAAACATCAATGATGAGAAAGAACCATTGATCGGCTGCCTCCTACATGCCCCCTACTAAGGATCGAGCCCATAACCCGGGCATGTGCCCTTGACCAGAATCGAACCCAGGACCCTTCAGTCCGCAAGCCCTCTAGCCACTGAAACAAACTGGCTAGGGCTAAAGTAAAAGTTTTAATAAGATTCTTATTCCAAGTTTGACTTACTAACAATATCAAACAACTGCTCAAATTTATCAAAAATGTGGTTGTGTATGTGTGTTTTAATTATAGTTTTTAAGATATAAGCCTAAAATCAATATTCCAACCTGAAAATCAGATGTTCTACCCAAAACAGTCACCATGAGTCTATTTCTCATTATTTTAAGTCAGGGAAAATTATATATTACATGTTAACCCCACCCCAATTTCCTAAAATATAACTGAAATACAATAAAAATAATCATATATAGGTAACACATACTCATGTTCGGATGTAAAATGCCTAATAGCACTTCAGAACTACCAAGTAATGTGGTTGCTAACACAATTGCTTTGTATGCAATGGTTCCTATTAGCTCTACCAACATCCAACCTGCACATCTTCCGTGTTGCTACGGAATGTGTGGTTCAAAATGTCTCTCTGTGATTATGTACTTGGACTACAGCTCGGGACTTTCCCCTCACAACATTATGTTTAAAATGTTTTATTTTGGCTCTGGCCAGTTTCACTCAGTTTCACGTCAGCTGGAGGATCACGGGTTTTTCATAATATTTATATATTTTAATTTAAAATCGTTTAGACTCTCTGAATTTTATTGCCCATCCTTATTTATGTTTTTGGCTGTAATTCCAAAGTATTCAGTTAGCAAATAGGTTTTAATTCTAATTGATTCCCTAACATACTGAGTTATCATAAGGTATTGTTTCTCACTACTATTTTTCTATTTTTTAATTTATAGGTTATACTTTTCACATGTTCTTAAAGTAACATGTGATCATAACAAAATTATTGTGCAGGTGAAAGTAATCATCTTTTCTCTTTCACCTTTGTAATACTACTCCTCCAGAAATCACCATTGTTAACATTTTTCTTATTTGTCTCATGCCGAGTCATATACATCTGTGCAAACATAGACTTTATGGTTAATATAAAAAACAGAATCATATTGCACTGACCTTTTTATGAGTGGTATAATACTATAGCATACTAGTGTATATGTCTTCGTGCATTTATCATGCTGTCATGCAGAGTAGTGTGGCACTGCCCGACTCTATATGAGATGTGTTTTGAAAGTTATATATGTGATGTAATCCTGCCTTTCTAGGATTGATTCACTGACAAAGTTAATGTTAAAAAAGAAAACACGGCCGAAACCGGTTTGGCTCAGTGGATAGAGCGTCGGCCTGCGGACTCAAGGGTCCCAGGTTCGATTCCGGTCAAGGGCATGTACCTTGGTTGCGGGCACATCCCCAGTAGGGGGTGTGCAAGAGGCAGCTGATCGATGTTTCTAACTCTCTATCCCTCTCTCTTCCTCTCTGTAAAAAATCAATAAAATATATTTTAAAAAAAGAAAAGAAAACACACACACACACACACACACACACACACACACACGTACGTGGATGGGGTTTGTGGCTATGTCTACAGAAGCAACAGGAAAAATATTTTTATTTATTTTATTATTTTTTTATTGATGTGAGAGAGGGAAGGAAAATATTTTGAAAGCAAGAGCAAAAACTTCCAATAATAGAGGAAATTAGAGTAGAGCACTAATCTGATTGTTAGTCTGAAATAAGCAAACATTGAACTGGGCATTACCTGTTTGAGGAATGTCTTAACTCATAACATGTGCTGATGTTCTTGGAAGAAGGAATTCTAGGTCAGGTCACCTGACTTCTGTTTATTTATGTGACTAACAATACCATTAATAGAATTAGGCTGTAATGCCTCAGCCTCCTCGGAAAACCTGACTCCTCTGCAATATTAATGAGCTGTTCAGAGGTAGATATTTCTGCCTTCCGTTACTTATTCCTTCCTATGCCCTGAAGGTAATAGGAAACTATCGGCAGGCACCTATTTAATTTGGTCAGTGAACCAACCTATAGCAATTGGACCAACTTCCAGGGAAACACTAAAAATCAGAGCAACACAATCATATTTCTCTGCTCACTTCCTTAAAGTCAATATTTTTCAAAATTGTCAGCATTTAGGAGTCAAAAGAATATCTTACTATTTTCCCAGTATATCAAATTTAGAAAGATGTGAACTACATATTACTATTACTTTGCCTTTAGAAGGTATTTCAATTTAATTAGTTTTGCTTGAGAGAAAATAAATCTTTCATGCTTAAGCTTTTTAAATGAATGTGTTCCTTTGGGAACATTGTACTGCACAAGAAATAGATTACATTGAAGCTGCATCTATTAAACTTAGTCCTCAAAACCTGCTCCTTTGCTCAAAGTATTAAGATATTGGAGCTTATTGTTATTTATTTTGTCTTTTTGAGAAAAATTTAATATGATATTCTTCATTCTAGTGAAATTGTGTTTTCATGTGAGTTTTAGTCATGGTCTCTGTTTTATCCGTGGCTTTGGTGTCCATTACTTCCCTTCAGTTCTCCCATCTGTAAAACTGAAGCAGGAAGTTGGCTGGCCACGGGAGGTTGGCTGTGGGAGCACACTGACCACCGGGTGGTCAGTGCGTGTCATAGCGACCGGTCATTCGTTCATTCGGCTGCTTAGGCTTTTATATATATAGATTTCTTGGTCTGGGGATTCTATTTTGAGAAGCTTTGTTAATTGGATTTAAAATTCCATATGATTAAAATGTGCTATACTATGGCTTTTCTCCCCACCCCAGATAAATACCCTTAGAAATGTTTCTTATTATTAACAGGAAAGGCTTTTGGATTCTAACAGATTTGGCTATGAATATTGGCTTTAGATATGTTATATTGGTCAAATTTCTTAAACTCACTAAGCCTCAATTTCTATATCTGTATAATGAGGTAATAATGCATTCCTCTACTGATATGTGTGAGACTTAAGTGAAATAATATATTTAAGATGTGCATATGTGTGTGTATAGTGTGTGTGTCTTGTATGTTCTAAGCATTTATTAAGTGGTATTATTACAAAGTAGTTATAAAATATCAATATATAAAAACAAGTTGGAAATCACTTTAAATCCCACCAAAGATACCATTATTGTTGACATTTAGTAGAGATACTCACAGAGCTTTCTTTAGACTCAGACAGAAACTTTTACATAAATGAAAATAATGTGAAGAATGGATTACATAATATTTGTCACTTTTCACTCAATAATGTTACATTTTTACGACAGTGGATCTAGATCTTTATCATCTTCCTTCATCTCCTTTTAATGGCACAGTTTTCCATTTATTGGAGTATGATGGAGAATATAATAAATCTTTTTTATGATGTATAGTTTTTCCATTTTTTATCTATTATAAGTACTACTAGAGGCCAGGTGCATGAAATTTGTGCAGGGGGGGGTCCCCTCATCCAGGCATGCACCTTCTCCAATCTGGGACTCCTCGGGGGATGTCCAACTGCCAGTTTAGGCCCAATCCCAGCAGTCAGACATCCCTCTCACAATCCGGGACCACTGGCTCCTAACCGTTTGCCTGCCTGCCTGCCTGCCTGCCTGCCTGCCTGCTTGATTTCCCCTAACTGCTTCTGCCTGCCAGCCTGATTGCCCCCTAAACGCTCCCCTGCCGGCCCAATCGCCCCCCACTTCCTTCCCCTACCAGCCCAATTGTTCCCAACTGCCCTCCCCTGCCGGCCTGATCACCCATAACTGCCCTCCCCTGCCACAACTCATCTCCGCGCGAAGCTGCAGAGACAACGGGACCGGCCTCCTCCATGCCACACAGAGCAGCAGGACCCCCAGGCCTCACCATGCAGAGCAGCCACTGGGCCCCGCCTCCGCTGTGCGCACTGTGATCTTGTGACAGCCATCTTGTAATGACGTTGTGCACAAGGGCCACCTAGGCTTTTATTAGTATAGATAGCCATGATAGACATTTTTCCCCTGGGTTTAAAAAAAAATAGGATAAATTCTTAGAAGTGGAATTGCTAGATTAAAAATTACCCAGCTGGCATGGCTCAGTGGTTAAGCATCAACCTATGAATCAGGAGGTCACTGTTCGATTCCCAGTCAGAGCACACGCCTGGGTTGTGGGCTCTATCCCTAGTAGGGGGCAGGCAGGAGGCAGCTGATGAATGATTCTCTCCCTCTCTGAAATTAATTTAAAATAAAAATTAACCTATAAAAGAATTCATTGAGTTATAAACAGTTACGATTTGTTCATTTTTTTCTGCATGTGTGATACTCAATAAAAGTTTATTATATTAAAAAAAAGACATTAGAATCTCTTGAAATGTACATTTTAAAATATATTTGAAAGTGAATCAGGGAGAAGGACTCTCAGATTTTAATGTCAGCAATTCCAGTTAACTGAATTCCAACTCAGTTCTTTAATAAAATTGTCACTGTTCATAACAAATCCCTCTACTTTAATAAACAATGGGCAGAGGGGATGTTGTTGAACATAATCTATACTAATAAAAGGGTATTATGCTAATTAGACCAGATAGACTGGACATCTTCTGGACGTCCTTCCTGACAAAGCCAGGGGCATGGCCGACCTGCAAACTGTCCGTGGCCCCTTGCCCAGGCCGGCCCCGCCCCCCAGCCGGGACCCCCCACCCCGATGGGGGCGTGGATGGCCTGCAAACCACCTGAGGCCCCTCACTCAGGCCGGCCCCTCCCCCCAGTGGGGGTCCCCACCCCAATGGGGGCGTGGCCAGCCTGCAAACTGCTGGCAGCCCCTCGCCCAGACTGGCCCCTCCACAGCGGGGCCCCCCACCCTGATTGGGTGCAGAGCCAGCCTGCACACCCCGTGGCCCCTCGCCCTGGCCGGCAGGCTCCGATTGGCTGATGGCCACCCACGGTGGGGGTGGGGCCGGCGAGCAGGCGGGAACAGCTGACCTCTTGGTCCCTTCCCCTGGTCGTCAGGCACTGATCACCTGATGGCAAATGGTGAACAGGGTGTGGGTGGCAGCGGGGGGGCAGGGCCGGCTGCGGGCAGCTAGGGAAGATGGCCCTGATCTCAGGTCAAGCCTAGGGACCGTACCCACGCACAAATTTCGTGTGCCGGGCCTCTAGTATAGTATAACATGACATCCAAACCTTAGGCAAATCTGTTGCTTGAAGTAACCTTTAATTTATGTATAATTAATATTTTCAATCTGAGCTTAACAGTTACATCCAATTTGGTAAGTTTTTTAATAGATTTAATTGAGCTGCTCTACAGCATAAATTTATATTCATGTTCAGTTGAACTATGGAAAACTAAGAGTAGTTGAAAACCTATCTCTTCATGATATTTTTGAATAATTAATTTTATTGAAACAAATCTCATGAAAAAAACCCTCTAAAGTGAAAGTTTATGTAGTATAACAAAAGGATTTACATCCATTTACTTTTATTGAATCTTTACCAGATTAATCTACTTCTTCTGTAAAATATAGCAATTAAGTATCCCATCTCTTGTACTTAAATAATCTAGAGCAGTGGTTCTCAACCTTTCTAATGCTGCGACCCTTTAATACAGTTCCTCATGTTGTGGTGACCCCCAACCATAAAATGATTTTCGTTGCTACTTCATAACTGTAATTTTGCTACTGTTAATGAATCGTAATGTAAATATCTGTGTTTTCCGATGGTCTTAGGCGACCTTGCTAGTGGTTCTCAACCTGTGGGTTGCAACCCACAGGTTGAGAACCGCTGCTGTAGAGAACCGCTGCTATAGAACCCAGTTAGCAACCCACAGGTTAAGAACCGCTGCTGTAGAGCTTAAGACCTTCGGAAAACACAGATGTTTACATTACGATTCATTAACAGTAGCAAAATTACAGTTATGAAGTAGCAACGAAAATAATTTTATGGTTGGGGGTCACCACAACATGAGGAACTGTATTAAAGGGTCGCGGCATTAGAAAGGTTGAGAACCACTGACCTAGAGGGTTTACCTCAAATCAGTGTGGCTTTGTTTTTGTTTTTGTTGTCTTGTTTTACTACTGTGACAAAAACCAACCCATGAGGGGGAAATGTCTCCCCCATTAGACTATGACCTAAGTTTTACAGATAAGGTGTTTCTCATGTGGGGCTATTGTCTTCAGTATCTAGAGGTGCTAGAATTTGCTCCTGAATGACATTTCAGAGAGAGTCTTGATTGCCCCAGTCAATATTCAGCCTGGAGGGTCCTGACAATGCAAACTTGTGTGGCCCACCGTTATGGATAGTATTTGTGATAGGAAGATTTGAAGGACCATCCCTTGTAAAGAGAAGTGATTGTGTGCTGGCCAAGATCCCCTCTCTGGTCTGATTGTCTCATTGAGTGCAATGAATCACATAAAATACACTTTCCATCATCATGGCTTGATGAATGTGAGAGGAAGATATAATTTATCATCTAAACTAGTGTTACCGAACTAAAGGGCGTTTGTTCACCTGTGCACATCAAAGACCAATCAAATGCTAACAGGAGTTTGCTGCCAATAAAGTAAAGGTTTGATGTTAAGGGAATGGCACCAAACCTGGAGTCGCAGGTGAGCTCGTGTTCAAAGACCGAGCTCCCCGATGGCTTCTAGGGGATGGGTTAAATAGGGGGAAATTGTTAGACATGGTGACTAATGGAGTTAGGGTCACAGCTAGGGTCGGTGCTAGGGTAGGGGGTAGTTGATCAGTGCATCTGGTCCTGATGTCAGCCAGGGTGTCACTGTCTGGTTTCCCAAGGGTGTGATCAGTGGGGCATTCCGCTTTTCAGGGCCTGGAGCCTAAACACTACTGAGGCCTAGATGTTATCTCTAGTTTGACTGAAACCCTATCTCTGGGGTCAGTAGACTCGAGGCTTTGTTCTTAAGGTTTTTGATGCTGACCAGAACCTCATTGTCCTGAGGGCTTAATGACTGAGGGAGTGGATGTGCAAGGGAGAGGGAGATGGTGCATCAGGGTGCTGGGTGAGGCCAGTTTGAATGAAAAGGAAAGAAAGGAGAAAAGGTTGTATTGAAGAAATGAAGTTTCTGTGCCGTTACACTAGGTTACTTTTGAGAGGGAGTACTATTAATAATTGGGACAACGTGTATAAACTGGGCTATTCCAGAAAAATTAGGATATATGTTTACCCTTGAATGGAAGAGTTCTTGATCTCAGATTTTAAGAAAATAGATTATTTGAGTAGAAAGGGAATGCCAAATCAGAACTAAGGATAGTTTTTCTCACCATTATGAGATAATATTAAAGATAAGGCCATCTCTGAATAGTTTATTATTATTTCCATATATCACGGAGTCATCTTTGAAAGGAGAGACTTTGGGAAAGACACCTAGTTTTTCTACTTCTCAGATTACTAAAATAAATAGAAAGTAATGTTATTCCAATTTCTAGGTAATATGATCACTCATATTCTTAAAGGATTGGAGCAGAATTTACCCCCAAATGAAATATCATATTAAGTGTATTAAGTATATTAAAAGTGTATTAAGTATATATCCTTATTCAGGGTACAGTTCATTTGCAAAAGAGAAAGGTGCTGTCTTATTGGGACTCCATAGTGCATTTGGGACTTTAAAAGCCTCACAGTCAACAATCAGGCATTTCCCCTCTGCATGGTGGTGAAGTACTTGATTCTGAACGCTTTGTGTCTTGAAAATTTCAGTTCTAAGATGCTAGATGACTAAGCATCCTCCTCTTCCTGCTCAGAGATTATTTAGGTGACATCTTTATAAAGATGACCTCTCCAAATCATCTGATTTTTATAGGTACCATACACATGATGTGACATCTAAGCGCGCCTGAGGATTATAGGCTTTTAAACTAGTAGCAACATCACCTTGGGCAAATTCCTCAAGCTCTTGGAGTTCCAGTTTCCTCATCTGGTGAAAGTACATAGCATCCCAGTTGTTGTGAACTTTAAATGAGATATTGTGCATGAAGATTGTAGCATAGTGTTTAGCACAGAGTAAGCTCAGTAAACAGGAGCCATTATTAGTTAGAATTAACCTGAAAGACTTCTGGGGGGTGTAGAATGCTTCTTCTTCTTCTTCTTCTTTTTTATTTTTATTTTTTTGCCTGTGCTAAACTTAGAAGATGACCTACATCTGTTGTTTAAAGAATAATGCCCTCGAGAACAGCCACTTCTCAGAAATAGAGTGACAGTCTCGAGTTAATTATGCACAAAATGCATCATTTGGAGTGCGTTTCCTTTAGTGATGAAGAAATATAAAAACTGCTTTTGTAGTTGGAAGCTATATACTTTTTACTTAAATAGTGAAATTGTTTTATATTGAATAGGATCTAAGGAAACATGAGATCTCCCTCTCAGAGCTGCTAAGTGTCATTTCTGAGGCCAGAAAAGGGGCTTTGTCTTAGACTTTTTTAATCCAGAGATATGCTTTTTTTTTTTTCCATTTAAGTCAGTTAAATCAGGTTTCACTCTGCCCCAAGTTTCTTGTTCTGTTCCCAGTCTTCCACCGAAGAGCCTTTGAGCCTTGGCAGAAAGCATTGGCCTTAGCAGTAAGCACAGCAGTCGTTGGCCCTGGACAAAAAGCAAGCAAGATGCTCTCCCCTCCCACTGCCACAGCCTCTGCACATTCAGAAACTGTACCCAGAAAGACGTAACTTTAGATTTTCTTTTAGGTAAATTAAAATTAATGACCTGCTCTTTTCATTTGGGCTCTAATGCTTTCCTCTTAAAATAATACTACTATGTATCCTAGTCTATCAAAATGGAGGACCACAGCTAAAAAGCAGGCATATCCATAAATGTGAAACAGCTCGTCTTTATATACTTTATACTTTATATACTTTATAAGCTTTAGCTCAGTCACTTTGAAGGAGAGAGGCCACCTCAGAGAAAGTGTACTAGCAGTTGATTAATGCAAGTGCCACTTCTGATCATGGCTGTGTGACCACGTCTTCATTGAGCACCATTGTATACAAGCTATGCGTGACAAGCTGGGGAATACCAAGAAGAAGACTCTGGTTCCTGCCCTCAAGGAGTTTAGCTCAGTTCAATAAAATGTTGTGTGCCTGACTAATGCTGACCACCCAGCAAGGATTGACTTTACCAGGTCAGTAGGGTGTAAGTGCAATAAGAAAAATTATTATAAACCTGGTGCCGTAAAACTCAAAGCCTGGAGGGTTTGATAGATCAAGGTTTAGAAAAGACTTTCTGAAAGCAGAGGCCAGGCACAGTGAAGACATTTGAAAATAATTACAAATGCCAGTCATCGAATCAAATAGATTCCACGCATCATCTCATTTTAAAATTGTGATGTAAAGATCCTTATTTGTAGTACAGATATTGAAAAATATGGTTAGCAAAACAAAAGTGATCGTGCTAGACATTCAATTTTGTAACTAGGTTTTGACCCTTAATACATTTTGGATATTTCCTATGTCACTAAGTATGCTTTTTCACTTTATTCTTAATGACTACCTGATTTATTTAACCATTTCCCTTATAACTAAGCTAGGTAAGATGTAAATACAAGAAAAAAATTTTAAAAGGAAACAATTAAGACCATAAAGAAAATATGTAATCTAGAGGGTGGGCACTTTTTTAAAAAAGATTTTATTTTTTTAGAGAAGCAAAATTGAAAGGAAGTTACAGAGGTTGTCCATATACCTCTATCTCCACACATTCACAGCCTCTCCCATTATCAATATCCCCCTCCAGAAGAGTACATTTAGTATAACTGATGAGCCTACATTGACATATCATTTCATGTCATAATAACCCAAAGTCCATAGTTCACATTAGAGTTTATTCTTAGTCTTGTACATTCTGTAGGTTTGGACAAATGTATAATGGCACATATCTATTATTGTATCATACGGAGGGTGGGCACATTTCTTAATAAATTATATTAAAAGGGCGGAAACTTTAACAGAAAAAAATAAGTAGTTTTGAATACATAAAAATTTAAATATCTTTTGGGTAATCAAGATTATGCAACCTCAGAGGGAAGGCAGGGGAGAGAGGGGTGAGAGATCAACCAAAGGACTTGTATGTATGCATATAAGCCAAACCCATGGACATAGGCAGTAGCGGGGTGAGGGCATGTGCTGGGGGGTGGGTGTGAATGACTGGGGAGAGGTCAATGGAGGAAAAAGGAGACATATGTAATACTTTAAGCAATAAAGAATTAAATTAAAAAAGATTACTATAAATAAAATTCTTTAATTTATCTCATTAAATTCTCACAACAGTTTTATGAAGTAGGTGCTTAGATTTCTTTCATTTATTATTTTTTTAATAAATCTTTATTGTTCAGATTATTACAATTGTTCCTCTTTTTTCCCCTATAGCTCCCCTCCACCAGGTTCCCACCCCACCCTCTGCCCTTACCCCCACCCCAGTGTCCTCCTCCATAGGTGTACGCTTTTTGTTCAGTCTCTTCCCGCACCCCCATTCCCCTTTTCCCCGAGAATTGTCAGTCCACTCCCTTTCTATGCCCCTGATTCTATTATATTCACCAGTTAGTACTGTTCATCAGATTTTTTATTCCCTTGGTTTTTAGATTCACTTGTTGATAGTTACCTATTTGTTGTTCATAATTTTTATCTTTATCTTCTTCTTCCTCTTCTTAAAGAATACCTTTCAGCATTTCATATAATTCTGGTTTGGTGGTGATGAACTCCTTTAGCTTTTTATTATTTGTGAAGCTCTTTATCTGGCCTTCAATTCTGAATGATAGCTTTGCTGGGTAGAGTAATCTTGGTTGTAGGTTCTTGCAATTCATCACTTTGAATATTTCTTGCCATTCCTGTCTGGCCTGCATAGTTTCTGTTGAGAAATCAGCTGACAATCGTATGGGTGCTCCCTTATAGGTAACTAACTGTTTTTCTCTTGCTGCTTTTAATATTCTCTCTTTGTCTTTTGCTCTTGGAATTTTAATTATGATGTGTCTTGGTGTGGTCCTCTTTGGATTCCTTTTGTTTGGGGTTCTGTGTGCTTCCTGGACTTGTAGGTCTATTTCTTTCATCAGGTGGGGGAAGTTTTCTGTCACTATTTCTTCAAATAGGTTTTCAGTATCTTGCTCTCTCTCTTCTTCTGGGACCCCCATAATTCTTATGTTGGTTCGCTTGAAGTTGTCCCAGAGGCTTCTTACACTATCTTCAACTTTTTGTATTCTTTTTGCTTTTTGCTTTTTCAGAGGAGTGTTTTTTGCTTCTTGGTATTCCAAATCTTTGACTTGATTCTTGTGATCCTCTAGTCTGCTTTTAGGTCTCTGTATAATATTTTTTTATTTCAGTCAGTGTATGCTTAATTTCTAGTTGATCTCTTTTCATATCCTCGAGGTTCTCATTAAATTTATCAGCCTTTTCTAGGAAATTCTTGAAAAACCTTATAACTGTGGTTTTGAACTCTATATCCAGTCTTTTGCTTTCCTCCATTTCCTTCAATTGTGGCCTGCCTCTTTGTCTCCGCATTTTAGCTGCTTCCCTGAGTTGCTTGAGTTGCTTTGTGTGTTAGGTGTCTTAGCAGAGCCCAGTAGCTCAGCCTCCCCAGTTACCTAGACCCTCTTGGTGCACCCCTTTGTGGGCTGTATATGCAGTCTTGTTGTAGTTAAGCCTTGCTTGTTGTTGGTATCACTGGGGGGAGTTGATCTCCAAGCTAATTGGCTGTGAGTATCAGCAGTGTCTCTGCTGGGAGGGCTTCTGTGCTCAGCTTGGATGGGGCGGAGTCTCAGGGTGGTGCAGACAAGCTTTGGTTTCCTGTCAGCCCCGCCCTAAGAGGGCCTTGTTTTCTGTATCCTGCAACAATGGCTGTGCGCACCTCTGAGAGAAGGCTGCTCTCGAGTTTCGCCTGTTGCCAGACAGGCCGGCTTCTCCCTGACCGGAGCTGGATATCAGTGCAATCGGGAGGTTTTGTTTTCCTCCCTAACGAGAAAGCCAGCCACGCACTTGGTGCCCACCCTCTCCGCGCGCCTTGAGCAAGCCAGTCGTGTGTTTAGCCGCCCTCCCTCTCCGCCCTCCCTCTCCTGCGGTTCTGGACGATGTCTGCTCTGTTTTCCAGTTGTAGTTTCAAAATTGTTGTGGTAGGCAACAATTAGGTGTTTACCCTATGCCGCCAACTTGGTTTCTCCTTTAGATTTCTTTTAAAGAAGAGGAAACTAAGGTGCAGAGAAATGACACTGTGCAGATCAGTCGACTTCTGGGATATTGATTATCTTGGTGAAGAATAAACATTGAGAGAATAAGAGACATATTGAAGAAGTAGTTCAAGTTTAGTCTTTGTAGCAGCCTTTGATATGAATCCCAGCTACTACTTCAAGGTGATGGATGAGCTTCATTTCAACAGTTAAAAATATTATATTTTACCTGGCTGGCATGGCTCAGGGTTGAGCATCAACCTATGAACCAGGAGGTCACAGTTCAATTCCCGGTCGGGGCACATGCCCGGGTTGCAGGCTCAATCCCCAGTGTGGGGTATGCAGGAGGCAACCGATCCATGATTCTCTCTCATCATTGATGTTTCTCTCCCTCTCTCTCTCTCCCTTTCTCTCTGAAATCAATAAAAATGTATTTTAAATATATATATTTTTCCATTCCATCCTTTGAACTGTTCACTTCCATACCTTCCATACACTTTCTCATTATAGCTGTTGTGACAAAAATGATACCTTTTTCAGGTGTGTCTTCATATGCAAAATTTCAGAGCTATCAAGAACAAATTAGATGCTAATTACAAAAAAGCATAAAATCCCTTTTTTCTATCCCTTATATAATAGACTATATATGCATCCCTTTAGTAGTAGAAATTATCAAGTCTCAGATAAACTGGGACAGTATAGTATAGATCAGTGGTCAACAAACTCATTAGTCAACAGAGCGGCAAACTGCGGCTCGCGAGCCGAAGTTTGCCGACCACTGTATAGATCATTAATTACTTGTTAAAGACAGGAGGAGAAAAGCCAAAACTGGCCCAACTGGTGTGGCTCAGTTGGTTGAGCATGGTCCCAAGCAACAAGAGGTCGAAGGTTTGATTCCCAGTTGGGGCACACACCTAGGTTGTGGGCTCTACCCCCAGTTGGGGGCGTGCAGGAGGCAGCCGATTGATTTTGATGCTTCTGTCTATCCCTCTCCTTTTGTCTCTCTCTAAAAAAATCAATAAAAAACATACTGAAAAAAAGAAAAGAAAAGAAAAGAAAAGCCTAACCTGAACTATTAGCAATGGGTGAAATAAAAAATTGATTATTGGCTATCAACATAGTTTATCAGTAGGAAAATCTGGAATGAAAAAATTTAGAATGTAAATGTTTTTAGATCATATTTAGGTGAATTCTATCAAGTTAAAAATCCCATCGCATCTTGGATAAAAGCAGTTGGCTTACTGATTGTTTACAGTAAAATGTTTCTGTGCAATTGATCTAAAATTTGATTAAAAATGGAGATATAATATTACCTCCTCTGGAGTAACAAAATTTATGCTATGTAATAACCTTGACATGTTTATGGCATCATATTTAATGGACCCTCCAGAGTGCTGGTGAATACCACAGTTTGGTCTGTTTTCTACATTTTTTAAGAATCTGGAAAAGCTGTAGGTAATAAAATATACATCATAAACTTTTTGCATCTAGCTCAACTACTGCTGTCTTGATATTTAGCAAAAGGGTCAAGGACTGTGTGTTCTATTAACTTCATTCGTAACTGAATTAAGAGATTTTAATAGCTGTTTAGAATTAGTGTTTGAATCCATACTACAAAGAATATTGAGATTTTTGGCACCAAACAATCCTACATGTAGCCACTTAAAAAAATGAATGGACTTTATTGTTTAATTCCATGTATGTAGATATATTCTTGTATAACGTGTAACTATATACATATATTTTTATACAAAATGTACATATTGCATGGTTTACAAGTACGCTTTATATTCTGTCCCAAACAGATAAACAATCAGATTCTGTATGGAAGAAGTCACCAGAATGCATCTGCCATTATTAAGACTGCCCCATCCAAGATCAAACTGGTTTTCATCAGGTAAGATAGATATATCATAAAATCTGAGCTCTTGTCAGGAAATGTTATTACCTATGTAAGACTATTTTATCTTTGTTTAACAAAATCACTGTGTTCTAAAAATACATTTTCCTTTTGTAACTGTCACTGTAAGAAAAGTCTGGTTTGTTTTGGGTATAAGGCTGTCTTGTTATTTGTTTCACATGATAGTGTTGGTAGTTGAAACTAGTATTTGTATTTCAATTTTTAAAAATTCTTCCCTTCCTGGATATGATTCCCTCTCTACAAATATAATAGCATCTTCTAGCTTCTCCTCCTTCTGTCACGATCATTTGGTATAGGTGCTGACTCATTAATGTCTACATCAATGAATAGGCAGGAAAACAGAACCCAGGAAACTATAGAAGCTTCATATTAGCAGTGCTGGTGAGAAATCCAGAGGGGAGGGGAGGTGAGCTCTGCTGTCTAGAGTTACATAGTGTTTGGGGCTCCATATGTACCTACACCTTGCCTGCTAGCTGACTGAGCATTTTTGGCAGAAGTGAATCAGATTTGGGAGTCCTCATCGGTGGTAGCCACCATTGCCTCATCGGCAGTGGAAAGAGCTTTGATTCTCTGTTATTGGTCTAAAATGATAGGTAAATCTGAATTATTTTTAGGTGACATAACTAACCCTGTATGTTAATTGTTGCTCTGTTTCTCTTCCTTCTGATCCTCAGTTATTTGTAAAATGGAAATAATAAAGCATCTGCCTCATTGTGATATTTCAAAAATTTGAAATGTTCAGTAGAGTGTCTACCATAGAGCAAAGGATGAAAGAGTGTTAACTGAAAGAGTATTTTATGATGGTGATTCTTCTTCTTCTTCCTTTTCTCTTACCTGTCAGTAAGACCTATTGAATCCAGGGGACTGCTGGGATTAAGGGGTAATTTTATTCCCAGATATGGGCACTACTGTAGGTGATTAAAACATTCCTTCCCACACCATCAGTCAGCCTCAGAGGGTGTTACTGCTTTGCTCCTAAAGAAATCCTACATTGGCAACTTTTTCTCCAACTCACTAGCATTTTCTGACCTTCCAGTTTTTTACTCTTGTTTCCAGAGGGAAAACTTTCTTCTGTTTGTATGTCTTTGTGTGTTAAGGTGACCTTCTCTGGCTTACTCACCTTGACCTGCTCTGTTAGTCACAGATCTCCTGTTTGAGTTTCTTTGCCTTTCCTATTGCCAGAGGTTCAAAATTAAACTTAGGTGGTGAAAAGATGAACAGACTTGAGGAATGTTCAGCCACTCAGGAGTTTGGAATCATGGGATAATTGGGCGGAACACTTTGTGAAGTATATGATTGGCTGGCCATGGTGCTGTACACCTGAGACCAGTACAAAGTAATGTTGAAAGTGAACTGTAGTTGAAAAATTAAAAAATATTAATTTAGAAAAAAGAGTTTAGGTTTCTGGCCTGTGTGGCTCAGTTGGTTGGAACATCGTCCCATATACCAAAAAGTGTAGGGTCAGGGAACATGCCTGGATTTTGGGTTCCATCCCAAATTGGGGGGTGTGCCCATTTGGGGCACGTGTAGGAGGCAGCTGATTGATGTTTCTCTCTCACATTGATGTTTCACTCTTTCTGTCCCTCTTCCTCTCTCTAAAAATCAATAAAAAAACAACAAAGTTTAGGATGTCCATTGAGAGAAGTCCATACAAGTAAAGAATTCAAACCACTTAGCCTTAAAAACTTTGCATAAAGATGTGTGAGGATTACATGAGAAGACTTACATAGCACTCAATAGTGACTGCGCTGAAGTGCTCAACACAGGGTGGAGACTGCTGCAGTGCTAATGTTAATGCTCCTGTTGCCTCTGTAGCATTTGTGCCTTTGTTACCCATCCTGGGCCATTCCATTTTAAAGAAAGCAAAAAGAAAATTGACTAGGATCCAAGGGAAATCATTTGATGCAATTAAGTAGTTGAGAAATAGAACCCTCCTCCTTCAAGAAAGAAAGATTAAATGATTTGAAGTTGTTTAGAATACAGAGGAGAACGCTGAGCAGAATTTTAATAATAGTAATAAAGCCCTATTGATTTAGTGTCTGATGATTTCAATTTTGATTATTCAGAATGGATCAGTATCAAGGAAAGAATTTGTTCAGTAAATTAATGGTAAAGCATAATTGAGGATGCTACTGAATATTTATTGACCAGAAGGGATTTTAAGCAATTTAGAAGTATCAATGTACATTCAAAATACATAATCTAATTATGGATGTTTTTTGCATGATCATTAAGTTATAATTCCTAGTATATAATGAGCATTCAGAAGCTCTATATATTATAGGGAGAAAAAAAGATGTAGTCATAATTCTGAACAATCTAGCCACTTTTAGACTGTAACGGAAAATGAGCTTAAATTTAATCAAGAGCTATGTATGCACTGCTGACAACTTTTTGTGTGATTCCGTATATAGCTCTGGTAATTTGTGTGCCAACATTTTATTAATTAATACTTCAGTTTTCATAAAAGAAGAAACTATTCATTTGACAGAAAACTCTTAACTAAAGTGATGAATTCTTTTCTAAAGCAAGATTGAACTATAAGGCTTTATAAGTAATTAAAAAACAACTCCTATATTCACCTAGGTAGGTTTGAAACTGGGTTTAATGCTTGGGCTGTGTGAGCCTGATCACTTTCCTGATCTGTAAAATCTATAGCAATCTCATGAATTGTCTAATATATTAATATATATGAATTGCCTGGCAATATGGGCTCAACAGTGTTCACTGCCACAGTGGTGGTGATGATGATGATGATGATGATGACGATGACGACAATGATGATGACGGTGATGATGGCAGAAGAACATGAGAAGAGCGGGAGGAAGGAGGTAAAAGAAAAGAAGTCTTGGAGAAGGAAAGAAGAGGCAAAAGAATAATCACTCCTTCATATGTACTTTATCTAATTCCAGAATCTTGACTATTTTTTTACGTGCAGCACATTCACAGTTTAAAAATGCCTTCATTAACATGATAATGTTTAAACACTGAAAGAGATAGCTTTGGACACTATATCAAACCATTCCTGGTAAATGTTGGAATGAGAGACATGAGCCAAACCTGCCTAAAACATCTTTTAGTTCTCTGTCAGCTGCTGCTGCTGCTCCTCCTCCTTCTCCTCTTCCTCCTCCATCCTCTTCTTTTTCTTTTAATGAGGGACCGATATTCTAACAAGGAGAGAACACTGTTTTTTGTTGTTTTTTAGTAGAGCGCTGTTTGAGTAATGTATAAGGAGGAATCTAATTAGCATGACTTAATCTTCATGTCAATAAAATATATTAGATTCTAATATCCACTAGTGTCAAAATTTAAAGCACTCAAGGGAATCAAGAAAATATTATATTGCTCGTCAGCTCTGTACATCAGTGATGGAGGCATAATGGCAGATCGGTGCCCTATTCTTGTGTGGTAACCTGTGCATTTCAAATGCTATCCAACATATATATCACCCTATCTCCTTCAGGCTGATTGTCCAGTTCATTAATCATGTAGATACAACTTTCAATTTCTGCCTATGTATTACCGCTTTCACTCTATTGTTACAAGAACCCCAATTTTGCCTTTTGGGAACCATTAAATTGGAGCAGTTAGATATTGACTTGTTATCAAGTTTCAGGAAGTAAAACTTAAATCGTCTTGGCACAACTGATACAATTATACTTATAAACTGCATAACATGTATTGTGTTATATATTATTACTTTAAAAACTGATTTTTATAAGTTGCATTTCTTTAAAGTTAGTGCTGCTATTTGACAATATTATCTTCCATAGTTAAAATTATTGATTCTCTATGCATTTCCAATAAATAGAAATTTTTGGCTTTTATACCTTGGCAAATTTTTTAAATTTATTGACAATTGTGATAAAATTTGGAACTGGCCACAAATTTAAGAGTATGGTTAATAGTAAACTAATCACAGAAAGCTGTTAAAATATGCTGTAGGCAACATATTGACTAACTATGGCCTTTAATCTATAGTAATGTACATTTGTGTGATTATGTCCTTGTCATATTCTTTTAACACGTGTATTTATTCAGATACTAATTGATCTATAGTTCACAAAAGGTCTGTAAGTTATTAATGAAAATTAGTAAGTTGCCGCTATGTATATATGATTTACATAATCACTCACACACATCCCTTTTTGTCCCCCACATCATTAGATTTTGAACAATCCCATAATCATGTAATTGTGACCTAAACCACATAGAGACCTCGATATACTAAATTTTTCTACTCTGGATCATCCAGAGTTATATTGCAATCTGAGTTTTTACTGTGCACCTCACATTTAGTTCTGTGAGTTTTCCTACTCATCATATCCTCTCTACACAAGCACACCAATTTAAGTACAGGAGGAGAGCTCTATTAATACGATGAAGAAGGAGTTTCTGTGTTTGTCAGTGTAGGGATCCAAGGAGATTAATGATCCTGCCTGCAGCTCTTGTCAGACACTCCCCCACTATCGAAAATTAAATGTCATGTATAACAACTCACTCTCCATTACTTAATTACATGTGGAAAACATGTACTGAGTAAAAAAACTCCTGGGGCTTAAGGAGGCCAAATAAAACTGAAACCCTTGGATTTAGCGCTAGCTGTCAAGTCCTCTTGAGTAAAAGTGGACTCACCATGGGATCCACTTTACTGTATCAATTAAACATATGTCTTGGTTTTACAATTAAAAATAGAGTGTGCCCCGTCATTCTCTGGCCATATCCCTACAAGATGACATTGACTTGAAATTAATGTGACTGTCAGAGTCCTATCTGGGAGAAGTCTATCTAAATAAGCAAAGGGAATGAATGCCTGCTTTTAAAATCCTTTTTGTGCTCTGCTCTTGATTCCTTATATCTAGTTTTGATAAATAGAAGAAAAGATGGTGGGCACAATCATGAGTTTTACTTTCATAAAGAAATATTCATGCATTTATGCAACAAGTATTTGCTGAGTGCCTACTTGTGCTTGTGCTGTAGAGTCACTAACACAATCTCTGCCCTGAAGAAGGAGGCAGAGAGTAGACCGTCTGGTACCTTAATCAGTGATATAAGTGCTATGATGTTATAGGGACATATAGGAGATGAACTTAACCTAGATTGGGACCCTAAGGGAAGGTATCACAGAGAAAGATATTTAGAAAGTATGTGTAAAAAACACACAGGTTTTTAGAATTGGATGTCATACCCAGCATACTTGAGTATTTTCTTATAGGAGAAAAGCAATCCATCTTTAAGAAAGCACCATTAGATAATTACAGCTGTGTATGTCGTTTGTTTTGAATACTGTAAGAAACCATCTTTCTGACTCTCATGGACCATTAAAGAATGCAATGCCCCTTTTCACATGCACAATGAAATACCATTCATGGGATATATGATATGAAGTTTTGAGGAAGAGGCCTGCCATTAGCACTAAACTTTATTAGGAGTTGCAGGGAGAAAGGAAGTAGAGATACACGCCTGCAATTTCAAGGCTCTTCAGTGTCTCTGTTGGACCATCTGGTAGACCCATATGAGTCTCTCAACTGCTCTGAAATCTTGACTCTTGCTTAATTTCTTCAGTACTTGTTTTCTCTGCTATTCATATTAAATTGCAATTGTGATTATTTGTTTTATAATAAACTAGAGGCCCGGTGCACGAAATTCGTGCACGGGTGTGTGTGTGTGTGTGTGTGTGTGTGTGTGTGTGTGTGTGTGTGTGTCTCAGCCCAACCTGCACCCTCTCCAATCTGGGACCCCTTGGGGGATGTCCGACTGCCTGTTTAGGCCCGATCCTATCAGTCAGACATCCCTTTCACAATCTAGGACTGCTGGCTCCCAACTACTCGCCTGCCTGCCTTCCTGATTGCCCCTAACCGCTATGCCTGCCAGCCTGATCACCCCCTAACCACTTCCCTGCCAGCCCCTGATACCCCGGTCACTCCCAAATGCCCTCCTTTGCATATTCCCTCTTTATTAGATAGGGTTTTTTCTCTAGCATATTGGACAGTCCTAACTGTTTTGGCTCAGCGGATGGATGAAGCATTGGCCTCCAGAATCAAGGGTCCCAGGTTCGATTCTGGTCAAGGGCATGTACCTTGATTGGGGGCACATACCCAGTGGGGAGTGTGCAGGAGGCAGCTGATCAATGTTTCTCCCTCATAGATGTTTCTAGCTTTCTATCCCTTTCCCTTCCTCTCTGTAAAAAATCAATAAAATACATATTATAAAAAAAAGAAACATTTAAGATTCCTCCATATCTGCCTGGCTGGTGTGACTCAATGGTTGGGACCCCAGGCTGCCACCGCTGGCAGGGGATGGGGCCCTGGCCAGGCTGAGACCCCAGCCCAGGCTGCTGCCTCAGCCCAGCCAAGCTGAGACCCCTGCCCAGGCTGCCATCTCAGCCTGGCTGTGGATAGCCCGGTGGGGGTGTGCGTCTCCAGCCCAGGCTGCCATCACTGGCCTGAAGATAGCTTGGTGGGGGTGCACCACCCTGCCGCTGCTGCTGGCTGGGTGATCATGCAGTTGGGTGCCCGGCCCTGCAGGAATGAGACCCCAGCCCAGGCAGCCACCTTGGCCGGGGATCATGAGGCTTGGGTGCCAGGCCCTGCAGGTCTGAGACCCCAGCCCAAGCTGTCCTCATGGCCAGGGGATCCTGCGGCTTGGGTGCGGGGTCCTGGCGGCCTGAGACCCCAGCCCAAGCCGGTGCAGCTTGCGAGCCATCGCGCGGCTTGGGGGGTCCCAGCCCAAGCCTGTGTGGCTTGCCAGGGATCACTCGTGTGGATTGGGGACGTGGCCCTGGTGGCCTGAGACCCCCCCAGCCCAAGCCTGTGAGGCTTGCCAGGGATCACTCGCAGGGATTGGGGGCATGGCCTGGCGGCCTGAGACCGCAGCCCAAACTGGCGCGGCTTGAGAGCCATCGCGCGACTTGGAGGCGAGGCCTGGCGGCCTGAGTTCCCCCAGCCCAAGCCGACGGGGCTTGCGAGCCATCGCGTGGCTTGGGGGCGTGGCCCTGGCGGCCTGAGATCCCCCAGCCCAAGCCGGCACGGCTTGCCAGGGATCACTCACGAGTCTCCTCTCCCAGCTCCTCCTGCCAGTGCGATTGGCCACCCCGAGTCCCGCCCCCATGCCTCCTGCTGGCCCAATTGTGGGCGTAGCGGAGTGGTGGTTAATTTGCATACTTCCCTTTTATTATGTAGGATAATTTATAAGCCTTTCAGTGAAAGAACAAGGTGTAGTTGAAGGGCTTTGTGTTTTGCTCTTTTGTCAGACACTGCAAATTATTTATTTTATTTATTTTTTAGAGAGAGGAAGGGGATGGGAAAGAGAGAGAGAGAGAAAGAGAAACATTGATCGATGTGAAAGAGAAACATCGATTGGTTGTCTCTGGTATCCATGCTGACCCACCACCTTTTGGTGTACGGGACAATACTCCAACCAACTGAGCCACACCGTCTACATGAATGAATTTAATTCAAACATTTATTGAGTACCTACTGTTTGTCAGATGCTTTACAAAGCCATAGAGTTAAGTTCTCCAAAAACTTCCAAGACATGCAAATAAATAACTATACACCAGGCAAAACAAGCACCAATAGAGAGAACTCTATGACGTTAGGGTTACTGAGATTGTATTTTAAGGCTTGGTTGCTAGGAGTGCAATCAAGTGCTTCACACTTAAGAAGGGAATGATTTAGATGTATTGAGACCAGGAGAAAGCAGAAAAAGCAAACAGGTAAGTAGGAACATTGTTGTCATAGTCCAGGCAACGTGAAAAGTACACAAATTAGGATGGGGACCATAGAAGAAAAGACATGAAAGGATGAAGTCTTTAGAATGTAATCATTAGAGATGTCTTGGAGATGTCTTTGGATCTAAGGGTTGATGGCTGAATGTATTAAGAGTAACTGAGTACTTAGCACCTGGAAATTTTAGCATCTGAGATTGAACATCATAGAACCATGACATATTAAATGTTAACTATTGTGCCTTAGTGCTCTGACATTTACATTATCTTACAACAATTCTATTAGAAGGTATTATCCCAAGTTTATATATTAAGAAACCAAGATTTTTTAAAGTTGTTTAGTATCTTGCTTATGTTACATCTTACTGATAGAACTTAAATAGATAGAACTGTATTTTTGCCTAGGTTGTCTTAAGTCTGGATATCTCTTCAGAATAGCGCAGGTTTGCCTTACACTATATACTGTGTAATCATTTCCATTGGTATTATCCAGATACTACCCTCCTGATCTCTGTGTGTTGGGTTCTAAATTTTGAGTTCCTAGGAGCAATAATCTATTGGCACAAACCGAGGCAGGTAGTCTGCCCCCTACATCCACTGAGGGTGAGACAGGGTGTCCGTGTTACACAGTGTAGACATTGCTACTGTAGCACATCCAGAAAATCACTGTGAGCTGGGCAAACACCCCAAAGAAATGTCCATTAATGTGGTTAACACTGACAACTGCGTGACTGCAGGCAACACACTGTCATTTACTCGTTGAAGCAGCTTGGAGAGCACAGAGCAGTTTTAGTAGTTCTGCTTTTTATCTTTTCTCTGCCTTGCTATGACTACTTCCATTCAACAGACCTTTATAGTACACCTACTCTCTGTTAGTTACAAGCTGGGGATACAAAGAAATCAGATCCCATCTCTTTGTTTAGCAAGGGAGGAAGAACAGCACAAGGAATGTTCATAGAGCACAGCAAGTACAATGATAAGGACATATACTTACAGAGTTCCTTACCCTGAAAAATTGTTCTCACTGTTATCCCTGACAGAACTCCATTATCTCTCTCCCAGCAGCTATCAAAGACAATAATAAAAACACCAACAAACAAGTACAATTCCCGATTGTGTCCTGTATGGGGCACTGAGGCCTAAGAAATTTGTTAATTATGTCGGAAAGAAAAGTTAATTATAAAGCAAACAGATTTCATTCCTTATGAGAACATAGAATATGAGGTGTCAGGGGGTCCCCAGAATTCATTCAGGTTAACTGCTTGTGTGTGTGTTTTTTTAAGTATGTTTTTATGATTTTAGAAAGAGAGGGAGAGCAAGAGATAGAGAAACAAACATCCAATGGCTGCCTCCAAAGGACACCTATTGGGGTTCAAGCCTGCAACCCAGGCATGTGCCCTGACCAGGAATAGAACTTGCGACCTCTTGGTGAATGGGACAGTGCTCCACCAAATGAACCACACAGGGCAGGGCTAGGTTAACTGCTTGTTTACAGTGTAAATAGCTTCTCTCTTTTGGTCTCCCTCCTCCTAATTCTTTCTCTTTAAAATTGCTGCCGTCTCAGGTCTACTTGCTTGAGGTGTGTGGATGAATACTCACTAGTAAGTGGATTATAAAAGATTATGAACAGGAGGTGTGTGGATGAATACTCACTAGTAAGTGGATTATAAAAGATTATGAACTGTAACTTCTGATAGCAGCTTTCTTCTCTCCATTGAGAGTAATTGTAGGTTTTCTATTCTGTGAGGCTTAAAAAAAAATTAAAGTGACTTCAAAGGCTATTAAAGTCATACTGCTTTGGAGGAAACCATTAAATTGTGAAAGGATAACTTGGCTGATTTGAGCTAATTTGGTCTAGTTAATCATGATTTCTCAGTAAGAATTTATGTACAGCCCGGCCAGTGTGGCTCAGTGGTTGAGCGTCGACCTATGTCAGGGTTCGATTCCTGGTCAGGGCACATGCCCGGGATGCAGGCTCCAACCCCAGTGTGGGGCATGCAGGAGGAGGCCTATCGATGATTCTCTCTCATCATTGCTGTTTCTGTCTCTCTCCCTCTCCCTTCCTCTAAGAAAGCAATTTTAAAAATAATAAAAAATAAAAGAATTTATGTGCAGTCATATTTTTAATGCTGTTAATCTTTGAAAGAGATAGAAGAGCCATCTGCTTAATTACTGCCAAATATACTCTGCCCCTTGGGCTCTGAATTCTGAGTAGACATGTCTTGTCAGCATTAGACTCCAAGCTAGAGCTAAGCTTTCTTGTGGTAGTCAATGGGGGAAACTGAATAGGAAAGGCAGTTACCACTGGGGAAAATGCTATACGTACCCAGGGGTGACTGACTATGTCTGGGTATGAGCAAACTGCTGAGAAATGTATTGTACTCCCTGAAAAAAAAAAAAAAGCCATCTCTCAACATAGTAATGCATGCTGATGGCATCTGTAATGCTGTCAGAAAAAGAGAGATACAGTATATTCTTCACACTCTGTATCGATTTATAGCCCCCCCCCCTTTTTTTTTCCTTTGATTTGGTTGGTGTGCTAGATAGTTCAAGAATCTGAGAAGGTTAGAGCAGGAAATGGCACCTAGACTTCATCTCTTATTTATAGTCTGCCTCGTTCCACAGAATTTATATCAGTTCAGGATTCGTACAGTTCAACCTACTGAAGAGATTAGGAAACTGATTTGCTTAGAATTTTTTCCCCAAAATCCTATAGCTAGTTAGTGACAGTGCTAAAACTGAAACTCCTACCTCTGTCTCCTTATTGAAGTGAGTGATTGTTACATTTATTTAAAAAAAAAAAAGCTATGTTAAATACAAACTATTTGCCAGGTACTGCATTTGCCCTAGATCAGTGTTTGACCCACAGTTGAGAACCGCTGCTGTAGAGCCTAAGACCATCAGAAAACACAGATATTTACATTACGATTCATAACAGTAGCAAAATTACAGTTATGAAGTAGCAACGAAAATAATTTTATGGTTGGGGGTCACCACAACATGAGGAACTGTATTAAAGGGTCGCGGCATTAGAAAGGTTGAGAACTACTGACCTAGATGATGTAATACTAGTTGAGATTAGGAAGGACATGAATCTTGTCTTTGGAGTGCTTACCCTCCCTGGGCAGGGCGGGAGGTGGTGGGGGCGAGGGGGTGTCACAGATTTGAAGCAAACATTCATACAAATCAGTTACGTAAATTATGAAAGAAACAGTCCTATGATCGTTGTATAGGATGCTATCCTATATAATAAAAGCCTAATATGCAAATTGACCAAACGGCAGAATGACCAGTTGCTATGACGCACACTGACCATCAGGGGGCAGATGCTCAACACAGGAGCTGGCCCACAGGGGGAGCACCGCTCAGCCAGAAGTCGAGTTCACAGCTGGCGAGCGCAGCCGCGGTGGCAGGAGCCTCTCCCACCTCCATGGCAGCGCTAAGGAGCAGCAAGCCAGTAGGTGGTAAGGAGCAAGGGGTCCCAAACTGCGAGAAGGATGTCCAACTGTCCTGTGGGGAGCGAGCCTAAGCCGACAGTCAGACATCCCCCAAGGAGTTCCAGACTACTAGAGGGCACAGAACAGGCTGAGGGACCACCCCCCAGTGCATGAATTTCATGCACCAGGCCTCTAGTAAACATATAATGGAGATCCTAGAAGGCTTGTTGCAGGAAATGACATTTATGGTGAGCTGTGAAGGAGAAATAGGAATAAATCAGGCAAAGGGTTTGGGCAAGAGGCATGCATGCAGAGCAGAAGAGAAGAGAATGAGTGAAGGCCCTGTGGTGGGAGGAGCTTGGCTCAGCTGAGAAATGGAAGGAAAGCCAGCCTAGCTGGAGTGGAGCAAAGCGAGCAAGGAGAGAATAAGAGGCCAGAGATGGGGACTGTGCTCAGACTGCCCAAGGCCTTATGGCCTCCACAAGTCTGGGCTTAGGATCCTAAGTGCAATAAGAAGTCACAGGAAGGTTTTAAACAGGGGATAGACATGTCAGATTTTTGTTTTGGAACCATAACTTTGCTGGGTGCAGAATAGCTTGGAGAGAGGATGAAGAGTCTAAGTAGGGAGACCCCATAGGATGCTCTTACGTTAACACCGGTGAGAAATGATGACGGCTTGTACTAGGATAGGATGGAATGAAGTACAAAGATTCAAGATATGTTTTGAAGGTAGAATCAACAAGATTTCTTTTTCTCACAAGTCAGGGTTTTTTATTTAATACATTCTAATCAAATAGTAACAGCAGTAAATAAACACTTTGAAAAACAGGCCAGTATCCCCTTATATCTGGAAGAAAATTAAGTCAAAGTTTTCTACATGGTAGAAGGGAGGCAACTGCTGATGTCCATGGTTAGACAATTCAAGAATCACTTGCAAATTTCTATAGCCATTTCCCCAAAAAAATCCACGGCAACAGGTTGGGACACAGCTGCTTCAAAGGGTAAAATGTCCTAATTCTATATGGTTTTATTAACAGGGACTAGGTTGCACTCGTATAGCATGGATTGGATATATAATTGAGGTGTGAGAGGTTTCAAGAATGACTCTTGGGTTCTTGGCTGAAAAACGGGGCAGATACTGTTGACATTTACACAGGTGGAAAGGAAATTGACTATGGAACCCTCTGGGGACTAAGTGGGATAAAGAGCTCTGTTTTATTTAAGATGCTTGTAAGATATATAGTGGAGATGTAAAGTAGGATATGCAGATCATAAGCTCAGAAAAACATCTGGGCTCACTATGTGAATTCAGAAGACATCGATATATAGACAAGTCTTTGAACTTAAGGAAATAATTTGCCTAGTTGAGGTTATTGAACTCGCACTGGAGGAGAAGGATGGGTGGGGTATACATTTAATAAAAACATGTCAGGTAAAGGCAGTCATGTGATTAAAGCCCCAAAACAGAAACAATGAGGGCCAATTGAGCTTTTTCTAGTGGGTGAGAAGTGAAAATATGGGGTGGGATTGCGAATGCCCTCCTAAGTAAGGTAGTGGCTATCCTGTCTACACTGGTCATCTTGAGAGATCTGTGAACAGTCTTAAATCTTTACACAGCGGTAAGAAGCATTTTTTGTGCTTCATTAGTTTATGTTGTGAAACCTTAAAGTTGGACTTAACATAAATCTTGAGATAATGGTATCGGTCATGAAGAGTGACGGGTAAATCTCCCACAGAACCACCACCTGCCATTTGTTAGTAACATAGTGGAAATGAGCCCAAATAATCAGACCTGGTATTGTAGGAGTTGTACTGTGCCTGTCACCCCAGTGATGAAGTTTCAGCTCCCACCTCCTCTGCTCCTATTAAGATGATAAGGAGTAGGATTACCCTAACCCACAGAGCCTTGCATGTCTGGATCTCTGCTCTCCCCATCCATTACTCCTCTCACAGAGTCCACCCATGTGGGGACTGTCCTATACATCCCATCATCCTTCAATTGGCAGAACAAAGTTAAGCTAAGTGAGGAGACTGGGAAACTTTCCAGTTCAAAGAACAAAATGCTCTAACCATTAGTGGGGCCTAGAGGTTACACACACCCTTTTGAAAAATTTATACTCCTCAGTGCTGAAAAGGTTGCTGGCTTTCCAAAAATGAGCCTCTGCAGCACCTGCCTTACTAAGCAGGATTTGGCCATCATCACTCCTAGCATCATCATTCTCTGTCACTAATAATTGTATCTCAGCATCCCTTGAGTAACGTATTTTTTTTGTGACCAATTGTTTTGTATGTTATATGTATATTTTTGATTCTGTAGTGCTGTTCATGCATTTTCAAACTGAGAACTGAGGAAATGATTATAACTTGAGCCAGGCACTTGGCATTTACTGTGTACTGATTATGCCTGTGTTAACATCCACAGAAATGAAGATGCGGTCAATCAGATGGCCGTTGCTCCTGTTCCGTTACCATCAAGTTCCCCATCTTTTATTGAGGTAAGATGGCTCCTAATTAGCTTATAGTGAATATATTAGATGGGTTTGTCATAATTCTTTTTTTCCAAATCTAGCTTTTTTGACTTTCAGTATCTTAAAATTCATAAAATTTCTTATCTAGGGAATATACATAAGTAAAATAGAAAGTATTTGAAGTACTAGTATGATTATAAAGTAATGTAAAACAATGTTACACAAACACTTTAGAAATTAACCATAGGAGTATTGCCTTCCTCAAAGTTTCTTAAAGTTTTTTTCTAGACATAGAATATGTCCTCATTTCTTAGAAAATTCTCTTTTTTAATAACTGAATAGTAGTACCCCTTTCTTTATGGTTTCAAAACACTTTAATACCTATGATTGTAGGTGTCTTTAAATAATTACTTTCATCTACTCATAGGGAAACTACTAACACAAGATTGCTATCATAATGATCTGCTTCTAGAGATATGTAGATAGATAACCAGTGTGTCTTCCCAGCTGAGGGAATATTACATTCTCTTTATGTTTTTTAGTTATTGAATTATTTTTTTAATTTCAAAAAGAAATACATAATTATTATAACTAATCAAATGCAGGTTTATTAGAAGAAAGGTTGTTTTTTCTTTTCCCACCTCTCCATACTTTTTCCTTTGCTTCTACAACAAAAATGAAGTTGATTTCCCCCACACATGTTGGCCTCTCCATCCCTTTATCTTTGTTTCTTCTACCTGGATGCCTTCCCACTTCCTCCTTATTAATTTTCAACCACTAATTCCTTGAAGAATTACCTGTTTGGAAGCCTCTTCCACATGTTCTATGACTCAAAATGAATAAAATAATTTATAGAGAAGGTGTAAGTCCTCAAATGAGAGAGGCTATTCTTCTGACCAGCTTCATCCCACACCATTCCCTTCAGTAATCTTTACTTCCTCACAGTTAAATAATACTCATGATTCCTTGAAAGGGTAAAAATTATCCTTTGTCCTCTGTGTGGCGTCACCTGGGCCTTATAGAAAAAGACAGACCCATTTCTACATGGGTTTAGCAAGGATTCTGTTCCTTGTAATTCCCTCATTATCTTAATGTTTTAATACCATCAGCATTAAAATTAAATTTAAAAAAAGAAAAAAGAATGTAGGATTGGCCCTGGCCAGTGTGGCTCAGTTGGTTGGGTGTCGTCCCATGCACTACAAGGTTGCTGGTTCGATTCCCAGTCATGGCACGTGCCCAGGTTGTGGGCCTGATCTCCAGTAGGGAGCATGCAGAAGGCAGCTGACCGATATTTTACCCTCACATCGATGTTTCTCTCTCCTTCTCCCTTTCTCTCTCTCTAAAAATCAATTTTTAAATCTTTTTTTTTTTAAGTAGGATTGTAAGCATCACTCTAAACTGTATGTTTTTGAAGGGCTAAGCTTTTTGTCTTCTTGATCATTCAATCCTCAGTGCCTAACACCTAGTAAATATCTATGGGGTAATTGAACTGCAGGAACCATATTTTGGCTTTTCTACTGTATCCTTGATGCTTTATTCAGTGTTGAGTACTTCTTATTGATTCAATTCATTCTGCTGCTATTTACCAAATATCCACCTTGTAGAGCATACAAAGATTAATTGCAAATAGTCTGTACCTTCAAAGAATTTAGAGTCTTATAGTAAAACATGTGTATTACTAAAACAAGGTGCCCTCAGAGATAAAACTTTAGGAGGAGTTCACAGAAGATGAATGGTGTTTCCTGATAGGAGAAAAGCTGTTTCTGATCAATAGATTGTATTTTAAAATATGTATATGAATATGGTTGGATAAGAATGTGGGAATAGCACAAATAAAAACACGGAACAAAAATAAATCAGGGTGTAAAATGGGAGAAAATGTAAGGGTCCACGAAAGGGAGTAAAAGAAGTTGGGGTTAGAAAAATAAATTGAGGTCAAATGAGAGAGGCTTGATCTTAAATCTCAGAAGGTTTGAATTTTATGCAATAGGCACTTGGAACTGTTGTAGGCATGTTGAACAATGAACTGGTCTGATCAGGACTCTGCTTCAGGTAAAGTAGTCTAATAGCAATGTCAAAGATGTCTTGAAGAGAGAAACCCAAATAGGAAGCCACTGCTGTGGTGTCTCATAAGAGGCACTGAGGACTCAAGTGTACTCGGGTTGCACGATATTTATTCCATTCTTTGATGAGGCAGGCTTCTATATCTTTATAGAAGCAAAAACTTTTTACTTTCCCTTTTTCTCAGAAAGTTGTGCTTTTTTTGAATACTAAGTGAAATGGAGCAGGCCTGATAAAGAATGGAGAGGCTCGTTATCTAGCAAGTGTCATTAGCATAATTTCCAATATATCTTTTTTTTATATTGTTTGAAGTATTACAAATAGTAGTACATATGTCTCCTTTTTCCCCCCCTTGACCTCCCCCCAGCCTCCCTTACCCCCCAGCATATGCCTTCACCTGCCCCCTACCCCCCCCCCCAGTGTCTTGTATCCATTGGTTATGTTTATATGTATGCATACAAGTCCTTCGGTTGATCTCTTATAGCACGCCCCCCAACCTCCCCTGCCTTCCCGCTGTAGTTTGGCAGTCTGTTCAATGGTTCTTTACCTCTATATCTATTTTTTCCCCATTTCTTTTCTTTAAAAAATCTTGCAACTGCAGACTAGAAATAAACATATAATAACAAAAAATGTTTGAGTCCCAATTTCAATGTCCAACAGTTCTGAGACCAGGTTTCAATGTCAAATAGTTCCTTATGTGTACATGTCAGCAATGATATCTGGATGATGAACAGATGGTGGCAATGCAGGTCCGACCCTCTCTGGTTTGGTCCTGGGCAACCTGCATCGACGCACAGCTGCTGACTGCTAGCGTGGCAAGGCGTCATCAGAGTCTTCCATCTCTGGACTGTTTCTCCTCTTGTCTTCATGGTTGGAGCAGACCTGACAACTCCTCTCTGTTGCAGGAATCCACATGGTCTTGGAGTAATTTTCTGAAAATATACGTATATTTTCATATATTTCCAATATATCTTAATTGTACACTGCCTTTCTGGAATTCTGAGCAGCCTAGAAGGTATGCTCCTCATTGGAAGTAGAAGAAAGAAATTCAAACTGTCACATCAAGTAAACATGACTTTGCAGAAAGAAATATTTGTGAATTTAGGCTGACAATGAGACAAATAAATCATTTTGTGGTTTTTTGAAGAGAGCATTGGATTTAAGAAATATGGAGATGAGAAAATTTAAACCAACATTTGTTTTATTTTTTAATAAAAGAACTTTGAACTATATCAGGGATGTATAGTTGCTGGGGGTTTTATTTCTTTTGCTTAGCAAAATCTTAAATCAAATTAAAAGGAAAACAGTTGTATATACTAATATACTGTTTTGTTGTGTTAAATGGGAGAAGAAGGTAGAGAACCACACTATGGAACATTTATCTGATCAGAGCTGTGTTTTCCCAGTCCATGAAAACATCCTTACCCAATTTAACTTTTATTAATAGCCTACTCTCAAATTAAACATAAATTGCTGCTGTCAGGATTCTCACCGTCTAGTTGGAGAAAACTATAGTCAAATAATTGGCATGAAAAAAATGAAGTAGTATTAAAAATAAAAATTTGTCATCACTTAATGGAGAAGAATTTTTGGAGGAGCCCAAGGGAGGAAGATTAGAACGACCCAAGGGAGGAAGAAGAGACTTCTCAGTGGGGATTGAATAGAACTTCTCATCAGTCTTTTTATTTTACTATTTATTTATTTGGAGAGAGAGGGTGAAGGCTGTGTTAAATGTGTAATCACAAGCCTTGCCTTTTCTTTTCGTTCGTCTGTAAAGCATAATTCACCGTGGAATCTTATGACCACGGCCTTCATGGGGAAGGGTCATTCTCCTTGAGCAGCCTCGGCTGAACAGGCAGCATGGGGCAGGTGTTTGAAGATCACAAGAGAGGAAAGGAATACCCAGCCATGAGGATTAGCTGAATCATCTTAGGTGTCAGTGGGCCGCCATCCATCAGCCAGATGGCCTTCACACCACTGTGATCCAATCATGCTTTGGAAATCATGCTAGCTGACCTATTTTCCCCTTCCCATCTCTGGCTGATTCCTGTTTTCTAAGCTCCTGGTCAGCGGGGTATTTTGAAGGCTCCTTAACACACATGAGCCATTCTGTTCTGAGAGCAGAACCCACGTTGTTTTGTTCTGTGCCTCATTAAAGCATGAAACTCTTTTATAAACTTTAGCTCTCCTGAAAAACTAAATGCTCTACTGCAAACCTCTCTCAGTTGGAACTTCCTTTTTACCTGACTCTCCTCTCCATCTGTGTTTTGACTTTAAACCCCACTATGGAGCCATTTCAAACTAAACTGGTAAAGCTTTAGAAAGGGCTCCTGGTACAGTTAAAAAGAACATTGACTTTGAAATGCAATAGACCTAAGATGAATTTTTAAATGAAAAAAACAAAGGAAATGAATGAGGCACAGATTTTGAATTCAGGATCTTTCTGTCTCATTGGGGAGTTCAATTCTGTACACATATAATTAAGATACAAATGAGACAATGGCACATGTCATAAGTTCAGGTAAAATATTAGATGAGTTAGAGGAAGAAGTGATGTTTTCAGCTAAGAAGGAAAGGATTTATTGAGTAAGTAGCATTTGAGACAGAGCTTTGTAAGATGTAAAGGATATTATCTTTTGTTTTTACTGAAATCATAATGATTACATAGGCTGCCCCGGCTAGTGTGGCTCAGTTGGTTAAGCATCACCCTGTATACCAGAGGGTCATGGGTTCAATTCCAGGTTGCGAACTTAATTCTCAGTGGGGGGTGTGCAGAAGGCAACCCATTAATGTTTCTCTCTCTTGCTCTCTCACTAAAATCAATAAAAACATTTTTTAAAAGATACTGCATTCAAAAAAAAAAAAGAAGAAGAAGAAGAAGAATTCAGAGACCATTTGCAACCTAGACTGCTTTGCCCATGTTTTCTCAAATTTTCTAAGTTGAAGCATTAAGCAGTTGTTTTCTCCCCCACTATAGTGTTCCTTTTCTAAAACCAAGAAAATATATTACTGAGAAATATAAAAGTAAAGATTCCTCTCATTTTTTAAATGCTTTCTTTCCCACTATTCATATAAGGCAACAGGGTATGGATTAAGAACCTGTCTCAAAAAAAGCTAGAAAAAAAGATCAAGTATACCTGGTGCTGTGCTAATAGAACTTTTACATGTTTATCTATTAAACTTCAAGGCAACCTAACAGGGTAGTATTTTTAATTTGGTATTTTTATCTGTACCTTAAAATCAAGTACTCAGATTTCAAAGTAACGCAGAAAGTCATATAATTCTAAGTAGCAAAGTTAAAAATTTGAATCCAGATCTCACCAATTCTAATATCCATGCTACTTTCTTTCTTGGACTTTCCTTTTTTTCTTTTTCTTTTAGCTCATTTCTCACAACTCTCCTTTATTTTTTAAAAAACATGTAATAAAACACACTAATTCTTCTATAATCAAACAGTATAGAAATAACTAATGCAAAATTTCCCAATCCCTAACCCTACCCTTCAGAATTAGCAATTTTTAAAATGTGTTCTATATCCTTACAGATATTTTCCCTTCTTCAATCTGTCTGTTACATATAAAAAGATTGTCCTAATTTACAGTCTTTCAATGGTGTGTAAAAATTCCTGTTTCTGCATTATCAATACTGAATGTTTTCTTTCTGTTCTCTTGTCTATTTGATAGATGAAAGAATGCTATATCTGCTTTAATTTGCATTTCTTAAGTTATAAGTGAGTTAGACTGTCCCCAAATCAAAACTATTTTCTTTACAAACAATCCCATTTGAATATGTAGTAATCCCAGAATGGTGATATTTTAAAATAAAAATCTAGATAAACACAAGTAGATACTCCATTTATTATCCTTATGTGCCCTTAAAAAGTAAAGAAACTTCTAGTTAATTAACTATAACATTTAATGTCATAATTCAATTGAGGAGATCCCTAATGTGTTTTGGAATTTTAATGGATCTTATTATTACCAGATGTCTCATTTATGTTAAATAAGTATTTTTAGTAGTCTGCAGGGAAAAAAAAATCAAGAAAACAAGTATTCAATTCATCCATTGTTTCAACCAGTATTTGTCGCATTTCCATGTGCCAGGCAGGGTGTTTAGGTGCGTGAGTTGCAGAAATAAGATAAATACAGTCTTTTATCTCAAACAGTTTAGTCTTGTGCAGAAAATAAATATCTCAGAAAGTTTAGGCTGGAGAGAACAAATAGCTGACTCTAAGAGGGGAAAACAAGAAGTAAACTTATTAGCTCTTATTAGAAGATGCTGGGGATGAGGCCGGGCTTCAGGTTTGCTCGATCTAGTGGCCCAGTTCTTTCCATCAGGGAACCAGTTCTTTTCATCTCTGTCTTTGTCGTCATTCACAATGCCAGCTTCATCCCAAGACTGGTTCCCTCTTGCTTGTGGGATGGCTGGCCATGCTATTTTGAGCTTCATGCTTTCTTGTTTATTTGGGATGCCTGGGGACTTCATTTCTTTTAAGATCAGGAAGGACTTTTCCAGAAATTTCCAGCAGACCTCTGTTTGTGTCTCATTGACTAGAAATAGAACATATACCTATTCCTGACAAAATCATTGGCCAATGAATGGGATTAACCTTAAGGCAGTCAGGCCTCTTGGAACAGAAAGTAGGGATCAGCTTTTTCTAAGGCATATCTGTGAGCAATAGAGATAGATATGTACCTGGCGGTGGGAGGGTGCGGCGGGTAGGGGGGGATGCCCTTCTATTGGAAAGGAAGAAAATAGGAATGCCTTGGAGAGGAAACAGTACCCACTGCGATAATAAATCAAGCAACTATGATTGAGCATCTGTATAGCTCAGGTCACTGTGAGTAAAGAATGACATCAGGGCCATTTTTCTTTTCAATGTCTTCTAGGATCAGAGCGGCCCCGAACCTGTGAGTAGTGAGGAAGACGGTAGTCTTGAAGTTGGTGCTAAACAATTGCCTGAAAATGAAAACTCCAAATTGGTGAGAATCCTGGGTGGTTTTCATGCAGTGTTCTCTTTAATGATGTATTATTTATGTTTGTGCCACTTTGAAAAGGACCAACTGTTAACGTTTTCTTCTTTAGGAATCTTAATCTGAGCCATTCCATATAGTGAGCAATTCATTCACTCCAAAGAATAACATACATATTCTCCCACCTTCTTCACACTTGAACTACGCTGTCTGGAGCTAAAGAAGCAATCTCTCTTATAAGTTGTTTTTTTTTTAATATTGGGTATCTTTAAGCATAAGACTGTGCTGAATTAATCCTATAAGCATAGAAAGAGAAGTTGATTTTATTTCATTGATTCATAGGAAGATATACTCAAACCCACCCAGGGACTAGAGTATTAAGAAAGAGGCAGTTTTAGAGAACTCTTTCTCTTTCTGTGTCCTAATGTTCAATATTTTATTTAGTGTTATTGAACTTCTGTGCACTAGGCATTTCCTGATCCTTGTAATGTAGATGCAGAAAACTTTCTTTTACACATGAGCAAACCGAGGGTTGATGGTAACTAACTTGCCAGAGGATGTTGTAGACCTGGAGATGGGTCCCGTCTGGTTGGACTCCCAGGCCTTTGCTCGTAACCTACCTTTGTGTTTGGCAGCCTGGCACTTCCAGGGTTACATTTCAAGTTCTAGAAAGAAATATGGGCTTTTTTCCTCTGTGTTCCAACATGTTAAATAAATGGCCTAAATAATCATCCAGTGATGCTTGGATCCAGGCTGGGGGGTTGCACCTTAAAGCACTCTGCACTACTGCCTCTCAGAGAGGCATTCTCCAAAGATATACAAATGGCCAATAAACACATGAAAAGATACTCAACCTCATTAACCATTCGAGAAATACACATCAAAACCAGAATGAGTTTCTAGTTCACACCTCCTAGGATGGCTCTAATAAAAAAGACAGATAATAACAAGCGCTGTCAGGGATGTGGAGAAATTGGAGCTCTCATATCTTGCTGGTAGGAAAGTGGTACAGCCAGTTTGGAAAACAGTTTGCAGTATTATTTAATAGCTAGTCATTATGTACCTATCACTATAGTAGGCACTTTAAAATATTACTTCATTTACCTGACAAAAAATACTATGCCATGTGATGTCTGATACAGGTTCAGTTTATCATTTTGACTGCTTAAAAATGATTCCTAAATGTTTTTAAAATGCTGGTATCCAGGTTTTCGAAAAATAATTTAAAATGCATTTCTGATGATCATAGGCTTCTTGTTAGGCCTTCCAGGCTGGAATTCTCGGGTGTATATCCTGCTTATTTTTAAAACAAAGCCCTGAACTGTGTGTTCAAAATCTATTATTACCTCCCGTTGGCACTCCCATCAAGAGCTGCAGGATTCTTGTGAGCAGACATCACTGTGTGGTACTTATTTTCTGTTTCAGATCCAGTAGGAAAACTGCATTTATAGCAAGAGTGTAGGAAGTTCCCATAGGAGCATGAGAGAATGTGTCTGAGTCAGCATTGGCCTCTCCTTTGCAACAGTATGCAAATTGCCAGTGGCTGAGTTCAAGTCCATTCAGATATGCCGCATTTTTCACAGCTCATTGTACTTCATATCTTGTATTTCTGAAAATCACCTGAGATTTGCCTACATGATAAATTTCTCTTTCTTGGTCATAAAAAGGATAGTAGATTTACAGTCAAGTCTACTTCCTTTATGAAAAGTCACGAGAGAAAAGCTTTTGGCTTTTTCTTCCATTCTCTTCCCCTCTGCATTGTAAATGAAGATAACATAGAGCCCAGTCCCCATGGCTCAGCATCCCTCATCATTGATGGTTCTATCTCTCGCTCCCTCTCCCTTCCTCTCTGAAATCAATACAAATATATATACTTTTAAAAGATAACAGAGAGAGCAAGGGGAGCAGGTAAGGTAATCTCATGAACTGAAACACAACAGAACCATAGGTGCATATTTTAAACGTAGATTCACACCTTTGATGTTCCCTAATTTACTTTCACTCCCAGCCACTCTGGAGACTTGTTATTCAACTTGAAATTCAACTTGCCGAGAAGGAAACTATTGCTTATCAGATTTTTTTTCTAAATTGAGAAAGCCACCTTACTGTCCTAATTAATGAGCACGAAGGGCCCAGAGGAGGAAAATGCCAGCTCAGAACTCGGACTTTCTTACCTGTCTCCGGTGCCCTGGCCCCTGTATCCAGAGCTTCTTAGAAATAGTGGTGCCCAGGCACTGCTCTTGGAGTCTGTAAAGTTTTCACTTCCCTGGGGAAACCTTATTTGCTGACAAATTTTAAGATCCTGTCATCTAAAACCTATGTTGATTATTTTATCTTTCAAAGGGAGCAGAACTTAGGCAAGTGTGTATTGAAGGCCTGTTGTGTCCCGGGCACTGTGCTGGCCACGGGTCAAATCCCAGTGAACAGCACACACAGGTCTTACCTTGAGGGAGATTTCCGAACTGCCGAGGATAATGGCCGCTGATGCTTTTGGAGCATTTACTCCAAAAGGCATCCATCTAAATGTAGTAATTCATATTTAGATGACTGTCTCTAACCCTACTTTATGGGTAGGAAACTGAGGCACAGAGACACTCAAGTCATAAGGGTCACTGCAGGATTTGAATCCAACTCTAGATAAGTCATAGTGCCGATGATGCTATTGAAGGGGAAGTTACGGGACCGTGAGAGCTTTGGCTAATGGACTTTCACCTAATCTACGTGGTTAGATGAATGCCTGGAAGTTAAGCTGGGACTGACACAGGCAAAGGTTGTTGTCTTGTTTCTAGTGTAATCAGAGACTACAAAGGACCTAAATCAACAGTAGACCATTTGTGTTTGTTGTTCATCTGATAAGCAAATTTGTTTTTAATCGTTAAATTTGAACATTTGGGGGCTGAGCACTCTCTTAAGTTGCTGTCTTATACTCAGTGCACTTCTTTCATCTACATTTAGCTCCCTTAGGCCTGGCCCCTGCAAGTTTGTTCTCCTGATGGATCTTTTCTGGGGTCCACTTCGTTTTCATCAGAGGCCCGGTGCTGCCGAGGGGTCTCTGCGTGTCTGCTTGAGTCTGCTCTGCTGCAGACCTGCGTCCTCAGCATGGTGGGAGGGTGGCTGCCACCGCTCCTCAGCCCGGCTGCCAGAAAGAGGCTGAGTGGCTTCCCCAGGGTCCGCTTTGGAAAAACCACAGGATGTTCTTGTGTGGCTCAGCTAGGACCAATTACTGTGGCCAGACAGACAGGGTGTTTTGATTACCCAGCTTTGGGACAGAAGTCAATGAGCTTCGGTGGTGATGATTATGCTCCCATTATTATGTATTATGTAGACAATTCCCAGTGTTGCTTTTTATGTCCACCCATCTGAAGCTGCTGCTCTTGATCAGAGTAATTTGCCTGGCCCACAAAGCATTTTCTTTCAGGAGCTCACCGCACCGTGCGGAGGATTCTCACATAATGCACACAGAAGGGCCGATCCGTTTGTTTAGCGATGGGATGATCTCTCCACGCTGCTTCCTCAGTCTTCTTATTTAGAGGTCCCCTGTGCAAGGTCAACACCTTAGCATGTCCCAGGACCTCAGCTTTGAAGGTGCCACGAGCTCCCTTGATGCAGTAGTTGGGAGATCAGCAAGGTCTAAATTTATGTTTAAATACAAAGAAAGTGACTCACCTAAGGTCACTGCAGTGGCTAGTGCCATTTGTTTCTGTTCCTGTACAGGCGCAAAATAAGCAGCATGACTTGTTCTGACCTAATGTCAAATCGAAAATGGAATCACTGTGTTGAGGCTGAGTCCTAAGACTCTTGTGTGCTTGGGGAGAGGTGAGCAGCACTTTCCATTTCTCATGTGATTTACCCCTGGGTTTAGGGCAGGGGCTCTGGAGCAGGACGTGTCTGGGTTAAGCTCTGGCTCGGCAAATACCTTAGCCTTTCTGTGCCTCGATTACGTCAACTCTAAAATGAAGATGATAGTAGTACCTAACACAGGCCTATGGTGGACATCCACATCTGAAATGTGTAGCATTCGAGCTCAGCGGCCACGGTCAGGGCTCAATAAGTCTTAACTGTCGTTATTATCATCATTGCTGTTGTGTACCAGCTCCATCCTTTGGCCCAGAGGTTCAAGTGTAATCAGTAGAAGAAATAGGTCAGTGTGTTGGACCACATGCTTTTCAGACTTTCTCATCTTGTTCTTCCACCTTTTTGAGGACAAGATAAGAGAAAGGGAAGGGGACTAACACTTCTCAGGCTCCTTCACATATGTATCCTTGAGTGAACTTCAAAGTTTCCATAATTATTTCTCTAACATCTGTTTCACCAAACATGTAAATGTCGTAAATGCCAGGCTCTGTTAGTGTTTCACTGCCAGCACAGAGTAGATGCTCAATAAGCACGTGTTGAATTCAACTTGGTTTACAGCCCCTTGTTCAGATAGCTGTTATTGAATTCTTACTATTGTAAAAAAAAAAAAAAAAAATGAAGGTTTCCAAGACTGCTATTGCTAGTAAGTAGTGAAACCAATCTGAACCGAGATTTTTCTGGCAGCTATTCCAGCACCCTTTCCTTTTATTTACAAGTGCAAGTGATGAGGACAAATTAAACCAAATTAATAGCATGTCTATGTGATATGCAAATTGCATTTTTAAGTCTTTCCGTGGGGAAGTCAGCTTCTTTGTCCCACTGCTGGCTAATCTGGGTGTAAACAGAGGGAGACTTGCAGACCTGCCGTGTCATTTTCAAATAGAGGCTCCTTTGCTCTTCTGAAGGCCGTTCAAGCCACACTGGAAGGAATAACGCCAATGGTTTCCATTTATAAGGCAGTTTAGAACTTCTATTCTAAAAATTCCTGTGTGTACCATTTATTAACCTTCTCATGTTTTTCTCCTTTCTTTTCAACTGTGGTCCTTTAAAGGATCACTTTCCCTGTGTACCCTTCCTTTCATGACTGGCTCTGAAGTCCACTCAAGGGAATTAAGATTTAAGTTACCAAACTTTGATTCATTCAGCACAAGCCCTTTATGAAGCTCATATTCTATTCCACTGTATGTTGAAGAAACAGATAAGATAAACAAATAAAATAAAAGTCAATCATATTAGTATAGTATATGGGAGTCAGACACTTAAAAATACAATATGAATGTTGCAAAAATAGTGATAAAATAAACTGGTCATGCTGTGGAAGGGCATCACCCAGGGGTCCAGTGAAGAATTATGGGGTAATTTTATAATTTAGTTTATGTCATTCAGTCTGTTTAGGAGCAAAGTTGTAAAAAAATAAAAAGGCCAGGGTTGGGGGGAGAAGTTCTAGGTTCTTTCTCCCATTTCAGGGAAATAAGAGGGAATTTAAATGAGACATAGTTCTGGTCCTAAAAAGTAAGTTACAAGTTGACAGTTAAGGGTAGTCACAATCATCCAGGGATCCTAGGCTGCGGTCTCAGGATATTACATGGTGGAGTTAAATCTCTCAGGTTATAAACTGATGAACAAAAACAGATCCAGAGACAGAGAAGCATCGGTCAGACTGTCAAACCTCAGAGGGAAGGAAGGGGAGGGTTGGGGGGAGGGGGAGAGATCACCCAAAGGACTTGTATGCATGCATATAAGCATAACCAATGGACACAGACACTAGGGGGGGTGAGGGCATGAGTGGGGGAGTGGGGGTCAATGGGGGGATAAGAACACATATGTAATACCTTAATAAGGAAAAATAAATAAATAAATAAAAATCTCTCAGGTTGTAAACCAATAGGGTATTGACAAGATGGCATGAGATTCTTACCTAATCTAGTAATGATAAATGGCTGGGCATAACCTGATCATTATCTACTGTATTATTAAAAATCTCATGGGAACCTGTTGAAGAAAGGGTATGTCAAGATGCCCCAAAAAGAAACTAGAATGAGGGGTGGAGGTAGGGGTAAGAGGTCAGAATCAGCATTCCCCAAAGGAGAAAGTGTCCTGTCTGAGTAATTGTTTTCAGCAACCCTATAGTAGAGTTAGGAACATGGATTTATCATAGGTTGATTCCATTTATTATCATCATTAGCATCTTTATTAAATATTTGTTAATTGCCAGGTATCAGGCTAAGTGTTTTTCTTGTATTGCTACTTTTAATCCTTTTAGCATCCAATTTCCCCCCATTTTTTCAATGAGGAAGCTGATGCTCTCAAAGGTCAGATATAACCTGCTCACGGTTGCAGAACTCTTAAGTTGGGGAACTAGGGTCACAGACTCCTATCCCCCCATGCTAGAAGTTATGCTTCTCATCTTCAGATCACTTGCCTGCCTGCCATCTAGGTTTCTCTTAGATATTTGCCAAAGGCCAGAATAAACCCATCCTCTCTCCTATCCAGATCAGTCTCTCTCCATGTTCCCTGCCCTGTCCAGACCAAGCACAGGGCTCCGTGCCTTAGAGTAAACTTGCCTGTAAAAAAGGATGGGACATGGTGGGTGGCTGACATAAACAGCCTTGTCCACTTATCATTGTCATCATTTATTTCAATTCATTTCCCTTTAGCTATGCATCGGTTTCCCATATCCCATAAGTTTATGATAGTTTGCTTCTCTCCTAAGTCTGGACTCTGCACTCCTCCAAGGGGTTCAGGACTAACTTATCTTTGTATCTCCCAGTGTCTTTAATGAATGTTTTGTGTTGCTTGTTTGTTTGTTTTTTGCCTCTAATCGGATATCTTAGGGGGTGGGGTTCTAATATCAACATTTGGACTCTAGGGATTACTGGTGTGATAGAATAAGAAAAAAACTGGTCGAAATAACCACCAAGGATATCTGATAGGCTTACTGCCTGACAGATCTGAAAGGGTGAATGCATTTGGAAATGACAAGCTTGCATTTATTTCCAAGACTTAGTCCAGATGGATGAACAGAACTTCTATGCACGGTGTATTGGTCATTTTTGTAGGAGAATGAAGCCCTGTTAAACCGTGCTTCACACCCAAAATTAGAAAGAACACTTGAGCCTTACAGTGCTGCTAACTGCTGGTATCTTTCCCTTTCAGGAAGATGTGGTGGCAGATCCGCAGAAGGTGATGGAGTGCCCAACCGACAACGTACGTAACTTTCACTTTAGGTTTTGCTCCACAGGGATGGTGTGCATTATAAACAGGTTCCAGAAGGAGGTGATTGCAATGAAATCCCACCCTTTCTTACTCGACAGGAAGTTACAGATAGTATGGCTTACAGCCTAGAAGTCAACCCACAACTGTGTCACCGATTCTGTGGAAATATCCCCTGTACATCTCCCGGGAACTACACACCAAGGAGGTGTTTAAAACTGGGGTGTGCCCCAAAACACACTTGCACCATGTCTTACATGATGTCGTAAATAAAAATGTGAAATGAGAGAACTTGTCATTTTATAACCTTTAGTATTCCTTATATTTTGAGTTTCACTTCTCTTAAAAACTATAAACTTCTGTCAAATTTGTGTCCTTTGTTGCTATTGAGTATTTTCTTGTTTAAGTCCTGATTCTCATGTCTGTGTGCTAGGTTATACTTTTGTGCTACTAAAATTTACATTATTGCTATATTAATTACTTTTATGTTTAAAAAACTTTGGATGACTAGAGCTTACAGAAAATATGCGATATTTCAAATCTTGCCAAAGAAAATGCCTTTGAAAAGTCCTCCAAAATCAGATGCTAAAAACTTAAATAAAAACAAATAGGTATATGGAAAAAAACAAATAACCAAATTCAGTTCAACTGAAAACCTGTAAGCAATTATTTTTTTAAAGTATAGAATCACATTTTTTTACTTATGTATTTGCAAATACTATGTATGTGTTAAGACTTTATTTACTGCCACCTAGCTCAAGGCACAGATCAAACATCTCTGAAATTTTACAGCTCGCCTTTCTTCTTCTTGCTGAAAAAGGAGCACTTTTAAGGCATTATCCTTTGGGGAAGTGATTACAAGCCTTTTCTGTGGCTGCAGAAGAGAACCAGCCCAGAGATCAGTGGGCAACATCTGCAGCGAGCCCATCAGCTCATTACAAAGAACTTCCCAAACAGCCGAGCTGTTCCAAGCCGGAATGAGCTTCCTTGTGGAAGTGGAATTTTCCATCCCTGAAGGTTTTCCATCAGAAGCTGGCTGATAGTTTATTAATATATTATCAAAGGACATAAAAGAAATTCATAGCTATTATTAACTGAATTCCTAAGTTGTTCCTGGCACAGTGTTAGACTTATTTATGTAGTTCTCTCTTTAATCTTCAAAAGAACCTGGCAAAGTATGGCAGTATCGCCACCAATTTACAGATGAGGAAGTTTGGGGGTAAGGAGATTAAGTGACTTGCCTGTGGCCACCAACAAACGTAGCAATTCAGATATTCTTTCGAGTAATAAATTTTTTCTCTATTATGAAGTCCTGATGAAGTGTAGACCCTTTCCCCAGAAAAATACCGATAAGTATAATTTTGATACAATTACAGTTGGTTTTATAGTTTCCAGAATTCCTTCTTAGAAACCCATTTATTCTGGGTTAAAAATCCATGGTTTAACTTTAAGAAGTAAGTCTCTCAACTTAAAAAAAAGAAAGAAAGGAAGGAAGGAAGGAAGGAAGGAAGGAAGGAAGGAAGGAAGGAAGGAAGGAAGGAAGGAAGAGAGAAAGAGAACTGTGCTTGGGCTCCACACCCCTAGGCACCAAATCACTTGGGGATTCCAGTATTCATAAATTTTAAAAGCTCCCTAGCAGTTCCTATTATGAAGTACTGGTTTAGTTAGGTTGGATGACTTTTAAGTCCATTCCTGCTCTCATATTTGAATATAGTAACATTCAACAGCAAATCCAATCTTTTTGACCTTTCATCCTTAGTAGTTTGGTTTTGTGTCAGTAGGTGAGTCCCGGGAGCATATGGTTCATCTATCACCATACCTACCAACAAGAGGGCTGCTTCTAAATATACTTGTTTGGATGTTTTCCTTGGTTTCTATTAACTGTTTCCTGTGGGGGTTTTTTTTTTTTCTTAATTGAATTGAATTCTACCAATATGTATCGGAAACCTATTATGCACAATGAAAGGGGATGATACATGGAACTGGGATAGAAAAGTGAGGAACATACATTCCCTGCTATTTATAAAAGTCATGCTGTAGTGCTTGCTGTCTCTTGTGCTTTCCTGTTTTAAAACTCACATGATTTTTTTCATAAAAGAACTCAGCACCTTACATTCACCTTTGTTATCAATGTTCTTTCATGAGATGATATAAATCGGAAGTTAGATGTAAATACCATATGAGTTAAGATTAGGCTCATTCACAGCAAGAAGTTCCTCTTTTACATAACAGTCGGGATTTGATCAGTTTCAGGTGATAAGGTGTCTCCATGGTGACATGCATCCAAGCACCTCTCATATGATTACTATACCAGTCTTATTATTCTTATTTGACTATATCGGAATCGTCAAAACATGGCATCCAATTATGGGTCTAAGGTGGCCACTCCAGGTAGTACCATTCCGTCCACTTTCCAGCTAGGGAGAAGGGGAAAGTATGATCCTTGTCCTTAAGAGAATGATCTGAAAATTATGTAGTTCATGTCTGTTTACATCCCATTGACCAGGACTTCCTCTGTGGACACATCTAAGGTCAAGAAGGCTGGGAAAGGTGGTTTTTAGAGAATCTGATATCTAGTTGGTTCTATTGTTTAGTGTTCTGGTAGTAATCCCTTGTTTGTCATTCTTCCACTTCCTTCCCTTTATTTTTTTTAATATGTATTTATTGATTTCAGAGAGGAAGGGAGAGGGAGAGAGATAGAAACATCAACGATGAGTGAGCATCATTGATCAGCTGTCTCCTGCATGCCCCACAGTGGGGATTGAGCCTGCACCTTGGTCATGTGCCCTGACCAGGAATTGAACCGTGATCTCCTGGTTCATAAGTTGATGCTTAACCACTGAGCCACGCCAGCCGAGCCCCTCTTTTTAAAAGTATTGAAAACATGCATTTGAATAAGTCTTTTTATAAGTATATGGCTATTATTAAATGATGGTGATAGAAAAACTACAGGAGAAATATGAACATCTGTTCAGTTTTTGCCTAGCAGCTGTTTGATAAACTTGTAACATTCTTCACTACCGACTTTAAGTCCTACTTCTTCCTCTAATTAGCTGTGTGATTTTAATATGTCACTTGACATTTTTGTCTTATTTTCTTTCTCTGGAAAAGAGAATAATATCATCTAACTCTCAAGGTTGTTCTCCTGATTAAATGAATTATGGATGTAAAAGTGTTTTTGAAAACTGGAAAGCACAATACAGATATACAGGGTGGTATTGTTGCACACTGCACAAGGCCTTGTACTGAGGCACTGCCTTCCTCTGACAAATCTTGAGGTGTTACCATTCTGGAGCAGTTACCTTGATCCTATTTCTAGACTCCAGGGACAGCCTGGTGCTTCACTGCCTCCACCAGAATCTTCCAGCTGGGGATGGGTTCCCTGGCTAACTACAGATCCAGAAGGCAGGTCAGGTCACAACCTATATTTCTTAACTGCCTGTTAAGCAAGCATGGAGTCCTTTTGGTTTTTCTCAGTTCCCCGATACTAACATTCATTGGTAGTATCATCAATAATAATCCAGAATCACAAGTTAATTTTCTAAAGCTCACATGTACCTTCATGGAATTACTCATTCATTTTCTACTCTGAGTTTCCATGACTTCAATTTTGCTCTTCTATATGCATTTATCCGCTTACTTTTCATTCATTCATCAAACATGTATGGAGGCCCTACTATTTTGAAGCACTGGGGACCAAAGGCAAATAAAGTACAGTTCTTCGAGGTGACCTAAATGTGTTAGGTGTACCTGGCATTTAGTAGGCCTTCAGTAGATGTTTGTTGTCCCTTCCTTCCTCCCATGTTGCTCAGTTAACCTACCTGGTGCATCACTGACTATTGTGAATGTGTCCAGAAGAGACAGGTGGTGCTGTATGCTCAGAACATCTGCAGCATAGATTCTTTTTCCTTGGGCACGGCACAGATTTACGGACTTCACATTGATTTCATCAGAATAAAGAGAAATTATTAAAATTTTGGTTTTGCTTCCCAGCCCCAGCTTCATATACAGACCACAATTATAGAGTATCTTCCACTTTTATCCTTCTCCTCTTCCTTGATCCATTACTCATCAAAGCATTTTAGACATAAAGTTCAGTAGGAAAGCATGGGGAATGGGATAGAAATCATCCTAACTTCTTCTTGCCCCTTCTCCTACTCTAAATTCTCAAAAGACATTATTGGAATGCACTATTGTTTTGGTAATAATACGCCAATTTTAAAGTCTCTCCTCTTTGACATTTGTCAAATTTTTCTTCCTTTTGTAGGCTGTCAGCCAGATGAAACAGCAAAAATATTCGACAAAAGTCTCCTTCAGTTCACAAGAGATACCTTTAGCACCAACTCCATCATACCATTCAACAGATGCAGGCTTCACGGGCTGTGGTAAGGTTTTCTCTCTGAGCAGAATGGAATTGACTCATACTTTTAAAAAGGAAGGGATTGTCCTAGCCAGTTGTCCAGTGGTTAGAGCAGTAGCCATTGAAGGGTCTCAGGTTTGATTCCGATAAAAGGCACTATCCAGGTTGTAGGCTTGATCGCCCGGTGGTCAGGACAAGTGTGCGAGGCAACCAAGCAACCAATCAATTGATGTATCTCTTTCACATCAATGTTTCTCTCTCTGTCTGTCTCTCCCTCTCCCTCCCACTCTCTCTAAAAATCAATGGAAAAAAATATCCTCAGGTGAGGATTAACGAACAAAACAAAAAAAGGAAGGGCTGGTGAGAAGAGCACTAGACTAGGAGTCAGGAAGCTGGGCTTTGCACCCCTCCTCCACTTCCTTAGCTTTGAGCTTGGCCAAGTCCTATACCATTTTCCTCATCTCTGCCACTGGGATTGCCTATTGCATATTGAATATAAAAGTACTCAGTAAATGCTGTTTGAATCTGAAGCTTACAAATTATTCTCTAATCTCTCCAAAAGATTGTGTTTACTTCATGAGTAATGTCTCTTAAAAATCATATTGAGCCAAATTGTTAGCCTTGCATATGTTGATGTAAGCTATTTGAAGACTGATAATTTTCAGTGCTTAGAGAAATTGGTATTCACTCTCTCTCTCTCTCTCTCTTTGAATTCCTGGCTTGAATTATGATGACTGGCGGTTGAAAATAGAACTTCAAAATGAATAATGAGTATTTCCATTTTGCTTTTATGCAATGTAAGTCAGTAAAAGGCGGGGAAAAGGAGGACTATTTACAACACCATGTCACCAATAGCAAAGCATAAATCTACATGAATTTAGCACGACTAACACCTTATGGTATTTATCCTTACATATTTTTATAAATATTAGCTCATAAAAAATTTAATATGCAGATACTATTCTAAAGAACTGGATTTGTACTAAAATACCTGAAGAATGTGGTCAGCAAATGACCCCTGGGTCAAATTTGGCTCGCCCTCTGTTTTCATATGGTCTACAAGCTACAAATGGTTTTTATATTTTTTAAGAGTTGGAAAAATCAAAAGAATATTTAATGACAGTGATGTGAAATTCACATTTCAGTGTCTATAAATAAAGTTTTATTGAACACTCATTTGTTTACATATTGTCTCAGGCTGTTTTCACACTCTAAGGATAAAGTTGAGTGGTTGCAATGGAGACCATATGCCCTATAAAGCCCAAAATATTTACTACCTGGCCTTTTACTGGAAAAGTTTGCTGACTGCAATGGAGACCAATTGAGTTTTGATCATATATATCACATATTTATGCCTCAATAGCAGACATTAATCATCCTACAATTTAATCTGTGGAAATGTATTCAGTCAGTCACCTACTTATCCAGCCTTTATTGGGGACTTGGTATGCATGAGGCTCTGGGCTGGATCCTATGAGAGAAATAAATACCGAGACTGAGTCAGGACTGGCTGGTGTCAGGCAAAAGTGGAGGAGGGAAGGAAGTGCCATCGCCAGCATCTCTGACTATGTGTTCACTCTCTTCTCACTCAAGAGACTAAACTAGTCATTTACAAAGGAGTATAACCTTTTTAAAGCACCCATGAAATGGATGTACATTGTTTTTATTGTTAGTAAAGGAGATATGAAGTATGAAATACACATGCTGCAAAAACATCAAGCGACAAATCAGGTTTATAACATTCTACTTCTAATATAGCTTCTTTTTTTATTATTGTTACTGAGGTTGTGTCCCTAAATTTCTCACTCTTCACCAAGAGACCATTAGATTAATAAATTCCATGTGGTCAGGAACAGCAGATATATGAATGCTACAATCTGCCAGACCCTGGGCAGAGTGCCTCACACACATTTCATTCCTCTAACAGCCTATTAGGTGGTGGTTACAGCATTTCTCTGATGAGGAGTGAGTATCAGTTGCACCCACCTACTAGTTTCCCTCTTGGGAGCTCAAATTCAAACTTGTGCCCTTTTGCCACAAAGACCATGATTATTGCTTAGTCAGAGCAGAACCCCCACAGTCTTCCCTAGAGCCTGTTCCCTTTTGTTTTATACCAGGGATTAGCCAGCTTCTTCTGTAAAGAGCCAGATAGTAAATTTTGAAGGCTTGCGGGCCATCTGGTCTCTGTTGCAGCTACTCCACTGTGCCATTGTGGTGTGATAGCAGCCACAGACTGGATGTAAATGAAGGAGCAGGGCTATGTTCCAATGCAGCTTTATTTGTGGGTGTTGAAATTTGAATTTTGTATAATTTCAGGTGTCTTGAAATACTCTTTTTCTTTTCTTTTTTTTCAACTTTCTAAAAATGTAAAAGTCATTCTTGGCCCTCAGGCCATATGTAGTCAGTCCGCACGCCCTTGCTTCCACATAATTTACTGAGCTTTGTGGATCTCAGCATGGCCCCAGTGCATTAGCTGCAGGTGGCCAGCAGATGGGGCCCTCTATTATCAGCCCCTTACTAAATTACATCACACGTAAGAATCAATACTCATGATGACCAAACTTAGTTATAAAAAAAGAGAGACATCTCTGAAGACTATTATTTGTATACGACTCTCTTGAAAATAACATTTTGACTGTTTTGATTTTTCATTGGGTTAGCTTTAGTCATCTGGAAAATGCAGATATGTGGAATTTATGCTAGATAAATGGGTATTAAAAATATTTTCTGCCTGGCTGGTGTGGCTCAGTGGTTGAGCATTGACCTATGAACCAGAAGATCACGGTTCAATTCCTGGTCAGGGCACCTGCCTGGGTTGCAGGCTCAATCCCCACTAGAGGGCTTACAGGAGGCAGCCAATCAATGGTTCTCTCTTATTATTGATGTTTCTCTCTCTCCCTCTCCCTTCCTCTCTGAAATCAATAAAAACATATATTAAAAAATCTTTTCTAAGCCAATAAATTTTCTCTCCTAGTTTTTTAGAAAAAAAAAAGTCTAAAACAATGGTTCCAAAAAGTAAATCTTTATAAAAGAGCAATAATACATACTTTTAGCAAGCTTTTCATTTATGGAGTCAGCAATTAATTCTTGAGTTGTGTTTACATAACACTTTTTTTTTTTTACTATGTATACATTTGGGGTCATTTTTAGGTAATTGGGTTTACTTTTTTTTTTTTTTAGTTACTTCATAGTTTATGGTGTATTTTAAGATTGAAAATTTTCAAGTAACATGGATGATTTGGGAAGGGGGTTAGTTATTGCTTTCATCTCAAAAGTGTCATAGGAATGTCATGTTTCCTCTCTGGGTGAATGGGCAGGAATGACCCAGCCTTTTCCTCTGTGGTGCTTGGCAGAAAAAGAGTGAAAGGATAAGCACATGCAAAGTGTGTCCTCTACAAGTGTGCGAGCAGAGCTTCGCCTTCTGCCTGCCAGTTACTCCATTTTCACTCCTTCTCCAGGTGGTTTCCAGGCTCCTCTGTCAGTGGATCCTGCCACGTGTCCCATTGTCCCCGGCCAGGAGATGATTATAGAAATATCCAAGGGGCATTCAGGGCTTGGCCTCAGCATTGTGGGAGGAAGAGACACACCCTTGGTAAGTTTCTACATGTGAAATGTAGCCACTGTCACAAAGCTTCTCTTGAGCCTCATCGTGGCCTTGTGTCACTTTATGGAAGAGTTTGTTTTTTATGGTATCGGGAAAATATATAATTGTAAAAGGATATGTATCCATATTCTGGGCAGCTTTCAAATGTTTCTCATTGTTTAATAGTCAGGATTTTCTCCATCTAAGATGCTGAATCTACCTAATAAAAGAGTAACATGCTAATTGACTGTACCTTAGTGACACCCACCAGCCAATCAGGAGTGGGTATGCAAATTAATCCAACAAATATGGCGGGTTAATTTGCATACACAGGCACCGAGCAGCCAGGGACGGGGCGGGACGCTTGCATCATTGCCATGGTGACGACGCAGGCATTCCACACCACCCCAGCTGCTCCGGGCCTCTGGGCAGCGTGGGAAGGGGGAAAGGCGGCTCCTGGCCAGAGCGAAGGCGGTGCTGAAAGCCAGGCAAGAAAGGCCCATTCTTGCATGAATCTTTGTGCATCGGGCCTCTAGTATTTTTATAAATGCTTATTAGATCAACTACATCATAGCAGCATTTAGGACTATTATAACAATTTTTAGGATGGTGCCTGGATATACAAAGTGTAAATATAGGTATGAACTGTTGCTATTATCATCATCATTATTATTTAATGGAATGCTAGATAAAAGTATACATCAATTCTAGCCCAGCAATTTAGCTTTGCTTCATTCTCACCATGGTCTCATCTACTCATAATTTTTTTAAAAACTGGTCTAGAATGTTAGTTTTTGCTTGGATGATAGATCTTTGATTATTTGTACCTTTTGATTGTCACTAATCAATAGTGCCATTAAAATGTAAAACATCATGGGTTTTTATTCCTCAAAATGTGATTAATCAATGCATGTATATTTAATAAGTAATGTATTCACAAAGTTAAATGGTCACAAAAGGATATGAAGTGATTAATAAATATCCCTCCTGAACTTTTGCCCTAGGCTTGCCCTCTACCCCACCTCCAGCTCCAACCAGGGCCTCTCCTTAGAGACAATCACTCTTATTAAAGTATATGTTTTTTAAATGAATATTTTGATATTTCTGTTACCTATTTTATTTAGTAAGGAATAAATTGTATAAGCCAGATTTATAGATAAAATAGCTATAATATGGTTAATCACATGATTTTTTCCATTTTTGTCAGGAATAAAATCTTTCTGTATTAGTACTATCAAGGGGTGAGAAGGTCCTATTCTGTTTTTCTGTAACAGCTATTAGCCCCCTGAAGCACTAGGCAAGCCAAACACAGTATATGCTACAGAAACCTGGGTCTTAATGCCTTGCCCATGTTTCCTGGTCATGGTCCTTCTCTCTCCTGCTATCAGGCCCGACCTAAAGAATCCCGATGTTCTGTTCCATACCACTAGTGAAGCACCTGATGTGCTTAGAGGCCGGTGTTTGTTTGTTAAAAGACTAGAGGCCCAGTGCACAAAATCCGTGCACAGGTAGGGTCCCTAGGCCTGGTCGGTGATTAGGGCCAATCTGTGGAGTGATCAGGAGGTGGGGAGGAACTGGCACCTGCCTTGGCTAGCCTGAGGCCTGCGGGCTGGGGACAGCTCCTGTGTTGACTGTCTGCCCCCTGGTGGTCAGTGCACATCATAGTGACTGGGTCATTCTGCCGTTCAGTCTGTTTGCATATTAGGCTTTTATTATATAGGATTTCATCTTCTTCCATTTGATGAAAGCTTGCTAAAAGCTTTTCTCCAGAGTTGAGGATAACTTATTTCCTGAATGATCTCCATTTGCCTCTGCAGGCAGGAACTGCTGCATGTGGCTTCCTGTATATACTACGATGCTTTTCTATCAGCATGGATGGAAGTAGAAACAGCTAATTTAACTAGCCCAACAGCCAGTTTTAGCTCCCAGCCCTTTCATGGGTCTTTGCCTTCTTAAGGCTGCCGAACTTTTCTACATTTCTCATTGTTTGGCTTGGAATGCTCTCTATTCAGTTTCTGTTATTAAGGAAAGAAGTAAACTCTTCCTTAAATTTCCCTTTAAGTGACTTGATCTAGGCTATATTTTTTCATTGTATTTTTTAATAAGGCCTCCTAATTATATGGGATCTGGTCTTTGAGCTGTTCATAGAAAAGTTTTGGCCAACCCTTCAGCCAGCTCCTAATATGGACAGGAAGTAACACACCATCAACATAGCACCAGAGCAGACCCCATTCCCCAAACCTGCCTATGCAATCCAGCCTCTGAGACCTGCTCCCCTCCCCTCAAATTGCTCTCTTTCTGCCCTCTTCCCTCCCCACTACCCTCACCACGATTCTTTACCTTCTATAGGATGTCTTGCCCAGCTTCTTCAGCTTCTATGGCCTCTCCTCTGCTGATCTCCGAGCTGATGGTTGACTGTTCATTTCTCTATGAGCTCTCAGTCATATTTCCTCTCTACCATTTATCAGCTGGGACAGGTTCCTTAACCTCTCAGAGTTCATTTCCTGATCCATGATCTATTAATGGGGAATCTGTAATCTCTTACAGAGTGGCTAGGAGGATCAATGAGATGACCAGTATATGGTGCTTAGCCAGGTGCCTAGCACATAGTAAGCAATTGCACTTGACGTGTACCTTCTCCCAGCCTCAGTTTCCATGCTTAATAATCCTCACCCACTGGGTTGTGGTGAGGATCAGAGACTTTATAAACAGTAGAAAAGTATGTGTATGTATTACCAAGGCCATTGGGGTGGTATTCAGGAACTACTGGTTGATCCTGAACATTGGATGTATCTTCCTTCCAGGGCCTGTTTTCTCATTTTCCTAAAGAGATGTTTCTGAATGTTTAATCATTACGTTTGTAGCAATAAAGCTACATTTGAAAGAATCAAATGTGGAAAATAGTGTAGTGTATACTTTCATAAGCAAAAAGGAACCTTTTTATTTATTGCAAATATAAGTCTCTTTATACTGCTTAAAATAAGGCAGAACTAGGTTTCCCATCGGAAATCGGAAGACTTGAGTCAACACGTCTGGCCTAGCTGAATGAGTTTGTTAGCTGATATACACTGAGTGGCCAGATTATAATGACCACCCCATCAGTACTTCGTTGGGCCACCTTTTGCCTTCAATACTTCGGCGATTCTTCTTGGCATTGACTCCACGAGATGTTGAAAGGTGATGCACGGAATCTGACACCATGCCTGATGAATAGCACCGTCCAGTTCTGTGAGATTTGATGGTTGTGGAACCAGCTGCCTGATGGCTCTTTTAACTTCGTCCCACAAATGCTCAATTGGATTGATATCTGGTGATTGTGGGGGCCACCTAAGCAAGGTAAAGTCTCCCTCATGTTCTTGAAACCACTCCTGCACAATACGAGCACTGTGGCATGGCGCATTGTCTTGTTGGAAGAAGCCATCTCCATTGGGATACGCCATCAACATGATAGGATGAACTTGGTCAGCAACGATACTTAGATATGTTATGCTATTCAGACGTTGTTCCACACGAATTAAAGGGCCCAAATCATGCCAGGAAAACATGTCCCAAACCATAACACTGCCCCCACCAGCTTGAAGGGTTGTACTCATGCATGTGGGGTGCATGCTTTCATGCTGTTTCCGCGAAATTCTCATTCTGACATCTGCATGATGCAACTGGAAATGTCATTCATCGGACCACATGACTTTTTTTCCAATGCTTGACTGTCCAATCCTTGTGTTCCTGTGCGAATTGGAGACGTTTTATCTTGGTAACTGCAGACAGCAAAGGTGTTCGATCAGGTCTTCGCCTTCCATATCCCATACGATGCAGTGTACGGCTAATTTGCCTACAAACGTCAGGTGGTCATAATAATCTGGCCACTCAGTGTATATATTTTTTGCTTTTATTGTTATTAATACTACTTTGCCTGGTGTGGGCGGGTTAGAAAACCTAAATAAGATGTGCCCACGCTGTCCGTGGGTCTTTAATATTGCACACGTTTGTGCTACTGGCTGCCAGGCTGCGGGCTTCTGCTGCTGCCCTTCCCCTCCTGCATCCTGGGTGTGAGGCTGTTTGTTAAATACTATGCTCTGCTTCTCTTGCCACCATGAGGCCGCCAAAAATTTCCTTCAGAGCATCTTGAGGTCCATAATATACAGCATAGCCCTGCCTTTTGAGACTGTAAATCCCATTGTCCTTGGGAGGATAAGCACCACTTAAAAATGAGAAATTGGGACCCAGCTTTTACTTCCTAACCTCGGGTACCTCATCAAATCTGTAAGTTAGGCTCACTGTAAGATCTAGGCATGTCATTTTGGTGAGGCTGAACAGCACGGGGTAGAAAATGCACTAACAAATAAAACCATTGTTTATCTCAAGGAAGATCTTTCTTTTTCCCCCCTCCAAATTTTAGCATGGAACATGCAGCTTAATCAACACTCCAGGTCACATGATCCAGTCAGATCCTGGGAGGGCATCCAGCCAGCAGGACGTTAGCAGAGCAAGATGAGACCGTAGGAAAGGAAACTGTGGACAATGTTGACACTCACTCTCAAAAGTGCCTTTGCACTTGCCCTTGCGCGTTTGATTATGTGGCACATCCTTGCTTCAGCTCCGGTGCCGGGAATGAGCACATTTTGCGTGCCCGTGACCCTTCTCAAGCATCTGCTCCAACCTTCCCAATTAGGGTTTCTATTCCCTCTTTGTTGTTTGTCCAACAGATATTTTTGCTGTCTTGAGTGGAATTAAGCCTCTGGGACTTGATCTTGACACCACATCAGTCCTATCTGCTATAAATAGTGTCTCTGGAGCCGAGACAGATGGTTTCCGAGATCACAGAGGGAGATCTCATTTAGCATCCCAATGTATTTGCAGAAGGTCATCTAAATAGACCTTTTAAAATACCAAGATAATGATGAGGGTGAGCCTCCGGGAGGGTTTATGAGCACACCTGGACCCAGTCCTCCACGACAAACCCCGCCTCTGTTGTTTTAATCTTCTGATGTGCTCCCAGGTCTGCTTTTGGTGAATATGGCTCTTCTGTGATAGGTTGCATATGTTTGCTCAAAGGCTGCCCTTTGCTCAGTGCTAAGCATACAAAATTGAGTGAAAAACCCTGTCTTCAAAGAGCTCACACATTCATTCAAGTTGATTCTACTGCTTTAATGTTTCTGGTGTAATATAGGGAATCAACCAATGAAAAATCATAATAGGGACTATTAAAACAGGGACTTCCTCTGGAAAGTAGAAAAAAGTAGAGCTTAGTACGCACTTTATAGATTTAATTAATGTAGGCTAGTTTTTATATGTGTCTCGTAAGCCCATGTCTTAGTCCATTTGGGCTACTATAACAAAATACCACAGACTGGGTGGCTTATAAACAACAGAAATTTATTTCTCACAGATCTGGAGGCCGAAGTCCAAGATCAGGGTGCCAGCATGGTTGATTGAGGGTCCCTGGGTTACAGGCTTCTCATATCCTCTCCTGGTGAAAGGATCAAGGGAGCTCTGTGGGGCCTCTTTTTTAAGGCACAGATCCCACTCATGAGGGCTTTGCCTCATGACCCAATCCCCTTCCAAAAGCCCTTCCTCCTAATACCATCTATCACATGGATTTCAACTTGTGAGTTTGAGGGGGAGACACAGCCAGGAAACCAGATCGACATGTTGCATAAAAGAGATAGTATATCAATTCATATTTTTTATTTCCTTCCGCCCAACTATCCACCCATCCTTTCACCCTGTCTTCCCTCCCTCCCTCTCTTTGGTCTTGGAATGGTAATTTGCATGAAATCTTGCAGCTCAGAGGACTTGGCATATTCTGCCAAAGACCAAGGACTCGTACCTCTTACAATGATTTCGCCATTTCCTCAAACCTCTCCCTAAAGCCCTCAATGCCCTCTTCTCAGACACGTTTGCTTGCTGATTAGAAGGTGTTTTTTTCTCCTTGGGATTTCTAGAGAAGAGAAGAAAAAACTTTAAAAAAAAGTAATCTTTTATCTTAGAGTTTTAGCAGACTTGAACTGTTCTTGGGACTGAACAGTGAGGTGGAGAAAGAGCGAAGAAAGTTTCTTCGGGATCCTCACTCTGTCCGTTCCCTTTCTCTGGGTACCATTTCCGAAGGTCCCAAACTGTAGACAATGTGTTCTATCAGCCCTCTCAGGCAGCACAGCAGAGTACTGATGCTGGCCCTGTGGTCTCAGGATCCCAGATCTTTAACTGGGGGCCCTTGGACAAGCAATTTAACTCTTCTAAGTCTGCTTCTTCCTTCATAAAATAGTGAAGATGACAAAATATACCTCTTAAGGTTGGTATGTGGATTAATTAAAATAAAGAATATAAAGAAAAAATAATATAAAGGACTTTTCCCAGTGCTTATCTATACAGAGTTATTAGTTATTGTTATTGTCATTGTTGTTGTTGTTGTTGTTGTTATTATTATTATTATTATACAGCCATATTAAAGTAGAATCTTAGCTCCCTTCATCTGTGTGTCTTTGGTATGTTTCTTGTACTGTGAGAAATAAGACTTTGTTTCTGACAATTAGATATTTGTTTTTTTTAACATGAAAGTTTTATCAAGTGACTCAGGAACTATTAATAATTCTCACAGCATTTTATTCTCAAAGCAACCCAATAAGAAAGGTTTATCCCTTTGGGAAAGCAATGTTCCCATTTTACAGATGAGAAAACTGAGGCACAAATTTAGTTAGGTCATTTCTCTGGTGACATAATACTAGCATTTGGTCCAGTTGGGGTTTCCTCAGACAACCTGATTCCAAAGCCACACTATTTGTGTCCCTTTTCTAGCGCTATAATATGTGTCATCAGTCTTCTGTAAAAGGGAGTTATCCATCTCCCCCACCAGACCCTGCGCCTTAAGAACAGGCCTGTTTTTGTTTTATTTTGCATCTTTAGTACCCCACATAGTGCCTGATACACTTGAAAACATGACTCTCTGTCCAGCCTCGTTGCACCACTCTGAATTCCAGCTATGCTGGCCGTATTCAGTTCCTTTTATGGGTTTTGCTCCCACCTAATGCCAGGCTTTTGCATATGCTATTAGCTCTGTAGGGAGTGCTTCTCTGATCAATTTTAACTGTAGCTAGAGTACCCTACTCATTTCTGGGCATGATTCTGTGGTTAACAAGAACGTTGTTGAAATCACAGCATTTGAGAAAGCATAGAACAGACTGGAAGAAGGAAGACCAAAGGGACAATGCACACCAAGGCTACCTTGATCAATTCAGGTGCTCCCCAGGAGGCTCATTGAGAAACAAATCTCACATGACTAGAAGGAAGGACTTTCTGAAGGTTAGCTGACCAAAGGTGCCTGGGACAGTGAGTGCCCCATCTTGAGAAATATTTTGACAAAGGCAGGCAGCCACTCTGAAAGGATATTATTATTGTTAGGTTTTGTTTTTTAATCAGGAAGGAACATTTACATTTATAACGTTTTTCAAAATGATAGTATAAGAAAATTCATTCTCTCTTTTATCCCTGTCTCACAAATTCCTTTAAACTGCAAAGCCTTGTTTTTTGTTTTTTGTTTTACTAGAGAATAAGGCATAATCATTGTTTTTGTTTTGTTTTGTGTTATGGATGCTAGTGATTGTTATTACTTTTAGAAAGGTGGGTTTAAAAATATAAGCCCTAGCCCTAGCTGGTTTGTCTCAGTGGATAGAGCGTTGGCCTGCGGACTGAAGGGTCCTAGGTTGGATTCCCGTCAAGGGAACATGTCCGGGTTGCGGGCTCGATCCCCAGTAGGGGGCCTGCAGAAGGCAGCTGATCAATGATTCTCTCTCATCATTGATGTATTTACCTCTCTCTCTCTCCCTTCCTCTCTGAAATCAATAAAAAAATATATTTTTTAAAAAATAAGCCCTGGTTGTTATACTTTTATTGTTCTTATGGGTCTGGAGATAAGCTTGTCTCTTTGCAAGAGGAAAACAATTAGATTAGGGTCTTTGTGTTCTTTTCATAGTCTTGGTACCATCCCATTATAAATTAGGCCAATGGATTCCCAGGATAGATTTTAACATTTTTATATTCTTAATATCAAAAAAGCATGGGATGTCAGATGCAACATATTGTCATTTCTCTCCAAGTTTCAAACCTGTATTTTTTTCATCACCTGATTTAGTACTATTGTAACTCATTAAACAGAAGTTCTGTAGGGCAGGTACATTAGCAGGAGGCATCAAGGTAGATGGACTCTCCCATTTCAATACTATATGTCAAAGTTCATCTACCTAGAAATTGAAGTGAAGAATACAGTGTCTGTCCTTTAGCCATACCCATATGTCAGGTTCTCATTTAACCCTTCACTATTGTAAATGCTCTTGACCATGTAAATGTAGGACTGCATCAATTGAAACCACTAGATAGTTTTTTAAAGTAAGCAGAATAGAAAGCTATTTTACATTTGATTAAGTGTTTTATTTTGCTATTCCCCTTCAAATGAACTTTGCACAGTCTATTTCAATAAGGAGTGTGGTTTGCTTTGGCTTGTAATCTCCCAAAGCCAGGCTCCTTTTATCGTTATTGCTTAAGTCATATATTTTTACACAAAACATCTTATTACCTTAGTTTTATTTTAAAATCAAAGTGAAGTTTGCAAAAAGTCTATGAATCACACTGAAAGAATGTTAACGAATAATACCTCTGAATTTCCAGATTTGGACATTTCTGATCTTAAAGAATATGACTGTAAGCAAAAATATTATGCAAGCTGAGTAAAATTTAGATAAATAAGGACCAGATGGAACTATAGGGACTTATAAACTGTAAGGCAAATATTGTTCCATTTCCTTAAAATAAATCTATATTTCAGTATGAAAAATTATATTCATATTGATGAGTCTCAATTTTTTGTTAAATCAGACTTGGCAAGGGAACTCTATTTTAAGTAAATATAAAACAGGTTTTTGTAAGCTTGACTGAGGAAGCTTTTCAGAGTCTGAAAATGGGTAATGTTCTTTATATATTCACAACAATTCTCTTTTTTAAAAACAATTCTTATAGTAGCTGTTTTATTGCTGTGATTTTCATTTCACATTTTAGTTATCTGTAAATAGTGTGTAAGAGTTTGCAATCTTGCGTTGGAGTTTCAGGATAGCTTACACAGTCCATTGCTTTAAAACAAAACACACACACACGGAATGGTGTCATTGCTTCTTGTGTAACTGATCATTTAATTCTTATTTTTTTGTCAAACAAGCCACTATATCTCTTGCTGGCTTAATGCTTATTTATGTTGTCTCTAGTTTATTTCCTGAGGATATTTTAGTATTGCAAACTAGTAGGTACTGAGCATTGTGATCCATTTTCTTTTTCTTTGAAGGTTTGGTAGGTGCATATTTTCATACCCCTAAGCACATATAGAACAGATGAGTATATTGAGATTAGGACATATAGGCTATCTTTTTGTTCCTATTGTGACATAGTTTTATGGAATTAAGTGAAGTCTTGACTGTGTTCTGAGAGTCGTAGAGCATCTGTGTGGTGAACCCTAATTTATTAGTTAGAGGCTGATAGATAAGTGTCTTTGACTCTTACTGACTTCCACTGTAGAGCTACAGCCCCTTCAGGGGGTGCAGCAACCTCAGTTCTTGAGTTCTGGCTGAGAGAAGAATTCAGAACTAAGACTCAGATTATAAGGGAAAGTTTATTTAGAAAGCCACAGAGGTGGGAGAAGTGAGCCGAAGAAGAAATGGGCTCAGAACACAAGTTCCAGCAAAGGAGGGGCCCTTGGGGCTTAAGAGAGAGAGAGAGAGAAAAAGCTGTTGTATAAGTTGGGCTTGGAAAGGGAGCGAGGAGGCCAGGTATTACAACTGTGGAATGTTCCAAGTTTGTCCTGTACTCTTCTCTGAGTCGCATCCTTATAATTCAATCTCTTTCCCCCCTTCTCTCCCTCTCCTGTATGGCACCATGGCTGTGGCTCGTGGGCCTGCCCAACCTGATGTGCCCACAGGGTCCCACCCTGATCTGCCTCGTGCCTTTCTGTGCTTCTGCACCCAGAGCTCACCCTGGGCTCGGCTTCAGCTGTTCCTGGCTTTGGGAGCAGGCAGAGCAGAGCCACCAGCCATTCGGAAAAACTTTTGCTTATGAAGACCCATAAAACCAACCAACACTAAAGTGTGCTTGACTTTTTCACAAATAGAGATGTTCAGGCACTTGAATAATGGCGCTTGATGTGAAATATGTTTTCTTATTAAAATACGAGATGAAATTTTAAAAGTAAAACAACTGTCTTCACTTTTTTAAAAATGCTTAAATAATTGGCAAAGCCTATTTCATAGGAGCAGTTCACGTGCAAAAATACTGATGGCAGTACTCGCAAAAGGGCCTCACGTTGTCTAGACAAATATAAACTTGGAACGTCTCAGATTTGGAATAAGTGGATTCCTTTTATTAGCAGGGAAAAGGGCACCAGGTGTTAGTCTTGGTTCAGCAACCTCAGTTCTTGAGTTCTGGCTGAGAGAAGAATTCAGAACCAAGACTCAGATTATAAGGGAAAGTTTATTTAGAAAGCCACAGAGGTGGGAGAAGTGAGCCGAAGAAGAAATGGGCTCAGAACACAAGTTTCCAGCAAAAGAGGGGCCCTTGGGGCTTAAGAGAGAAAGAGAGAAAAAAAACTGTTGTATAAGTTGGGCTTGGAAAGGGAGCGAGGAGGCCAGGTATTACAATTGTGGAATGTTCCAAGTTTGTCCTGTACTCTTCTCTGTGTCGCATCCTTATAATTCAATCTCTTTCCCCCCTTCTCTCCCTCTCCACCTTCTCTCCCTTCCTTCCTCTCTCCCTCCTTCTGCCTTCCTCTTTCCATCACTCCCTCTCTTCCCACTTCTCCCCCTTGGAATTATTTTCATCTCTGTAATGTTAGCTCTGATACTTAAAGCTTCTTGTCCATAAAAAAAAGAAAAAGAGAAAAAAAACTAATTCTCATCCTTGGGTTAATAGCGCACTGCCTACTGTGGTGAGGACAATGGGGAACTGCTCTTGTTGACATGAGTCCTGCCATCTCTATTATGCATTTGTCTGCATTTCTACCTTTATCCCCTTGCATATTAGGCTCCTAAGTTTTGTTGTACTGAAGTATCACCAAAGAAAAGCACCAGTAGGAAGTACAGCCAATTCTCAGTATTCACCGCAATTATGTTCTATAAAGTAGCAGCAAACTCTGAATTGGTGAATACTCACCCACTGCTTCTAAGGAAATACAGAATTAGATTCCTCTGAGCCTCTGGTCACACCATTTTCAGTTGTATTATGGGTGTTTCTGTTTAAAGATGTCTTACTTAAGATATATTGTTGATCACTGCCATTGAACTCGTGGCCAGAGGAGGTCAGCTAACACATGTATTTCTCCATAAAGCATATCACAGTCTTCTTGCCCCTTGTCAGGCCCCACTTTAGCCCTGTTGTCAGGGCCATTTTAAACAATTAAATCACAAACAAAAATGTAAAGCAACTGGCACTAGAAAGACCACAGGAGGATGCTTACAGTATGAGCACTGAAACAAGAAGCCGAATGTCACCTTGTTCTACCTTAGCTGGGAACGAGTGAACCTAGCTACTCAAAATTGTCACCACTCTGTGACATGTCCACGAATGACCACAAAAGTACCAAGAACATTCATTTAAGAGTGTAGGTGAATTTACAAATACAGAAACCACGAACAATGAAGACTGTACTTAACTTAAATCAGAAATATATATATATATATATCCAGAAACAGGATTCTTGTAGTCTGGCATAGATTTTGGAGCATTCAAATGGTCCCTTGGACTTAGCCCTGAGCGGTCATAACTTGAGAAAGAATAACCTAAAATATCCTTGTCACATAATCTCTCTTGAAAAGAAGCAATTAGTTATATTCTGGGTTCGCCATGATAATAGGAAAATTCAAAATTAAAATATGGACCACGGCTGGTATATTCTTCTTTAGAATCATGAATTTTGACCACTCTGACACATATGTATTCCTTTATGTACCAAATATGCCCCTTAAACCTTAGATATATTGGTATTTGGACCCCTCATTAGCAATTATTCAACATCTATTTGCCTGACACTTTGCTTGACATTAAATACGTAGTCTCGTTTCATCCTCAAACCCTGCAAGATAGGATTTATTTGTTCCACTTTACAGAGAAAGGAACATTGGTTTGGAGAAGTTAAATAACTTAATAGAAGTATCACAAAGCTATAAGTGGCAGAGCTAAAGTCTGAACATGGGTTTATGTGGCTATAACCAGGACTCTTCCCATCATACATTGCTGCCTTCCATTGTTTACAGGCTGGAAAATTCATCTAGCTGACCTGATAGAGTCTGTAATAGATTAAAATGGACCACAAATTCTATGATGCTCTTTCCTGATTCATTGAAATTGAGCTGGTGCATTGACTTGTTTTGGCCAATAGTAGTGAAAGTGGCATTGTGTGAATTTCGTGCCTTGGCCTGGAACTTAGCTCTTGTCCTGAAATACTGCCACCTTGCAAACAAGCTTGGACTGGCTTCCTGGCGGATGACACACGATAGAGAGAGAGCATATCCCACCTAAGGCCCAGCCAACCTGACTGCACACTCATGTTAGAGCCCAAATGACACAACATGGAGCAGAAGAGCTGCCCAACTGAGCCCAGCCCAAATTTTCCACCGATAGAATTATGAACAGCCCTAGCCAGTTTGGCTCAGTTGATAGAGTGTGGACCTGTGGACTGAAAGGTCCCAGGTTCGATTCTGGTCAAGGGCATGTACCTCGGTTGCAGGCTCCTCCCCGGCCTGAGCCCTACCTATGGGGCATGTGCAGGAAGCAACCAGTCAATGTGTTTCTCTCACATCAATATTTCTCTCTGTCTTTCCCTCTCCCACTCTCTCTAAAAATCAATGGAAAAATATCCTCGGGTGAGGATTAATTTTCTAGAAGAAGAATTAAGAACAAACAGTTTGTTTTTTATTTCAGCCAGTAAGTTTTGCAGCAAAAGATAACTAATACAAAGTCTGACTCAGCCCCATATCTTACTGAACCCTCTTAGCTTATGAGAGTTGGGATTCTTCTGGTTTGCCATTTAGAAGGAAGTCTTATTCCTATGCAGGGCCTAAATATCTGTGTAACTCAATGGCTTTCTCTACTTCACTTTGCACAAGGTATGAGTCCATAGTGGTCTAAAATTTTAGAGCTGGAATGACTTTAGAAGTCACATAATTCAACTCTGTGTTTTACTGATTATATTAAGCATCATCAACAAAGTGGTTCATGCAGAACCACTTGCAAAGTTGGTTACCTGCAGAGCTGTCAGAAAATTTAACTCCTCACATCCCTAGTCCTTGGGTCCTGCTTCCACACTTTACTTCCCTTTTTCTTTCTTTTTCTCAAATTACATTCTAATCCTATATAATAAAACCCTAATATGCAAATCGACCAAACAGCAAAACAACCAGTCGCTATGACACACACTGACCACGAGGGGGCAGACACTCAACACAGGAGCTGCCCCCTGGTGGTCAGTGCGCTCCCACAGGGGAGCACCATTCAGCCAGAAGCTGGGCTCAAGGCTGGCGAGCGCAGTGGCGGTGGCAGGAGCCTCTCCCACCTCTGCAGCAGTGCTATGAACCCCTCAGGGGATGTCCACCTGCAGGCTTAAGGAGCAGGCCTAAGCCAGCAGGTGAACATCCCCCAAGGGTCCCAGACTGCGAGAGGGTGCAGGCCAGGCTGAGGGACACGAATGTTGTGCACGAATATTGTGTACCAGGCCTCTAGTTGAAATATAATAAGGAAGTTTGGTTTTTAAAGAATTTGGTCACAAGGATTTGGGACAAAAAATAATAAGGTTCTAAGACTCTCATCTCTTTATTTATATACATACAGTTTAGAGCCTATCAACTTTGCTCAAAGTGAGATATACTTTAAGAGTTTTAACTCAACACTTTTTTAAAAAAAAAAAAACACCTCTCTACTACAGTAGCCATCACAAATCAATAACTTAATACAGCTACATGAATTTTTTCAGCATATAGTTGAATATAATTTTGGTTTGCACAGCATTGGACTAAAATTTTACTACCCCACTATTTATCATCCCTCATCAGCTTAGCCTCGCTGCTAAGAAGGTAGTCAACTGTGTATAACATGTGTCTGTACTATTTCTGAACACTGATGGCCATAGAGGGGAACTCCATTAAATGATGTTTAAAAGTAGCATTATTGTGTGGTTGAGAGTTGACCCATGAACCAGAAGGTCACAGTTCAATTCCTGATCAGGGCACATGCCCAGGTTGTGGGCTTGATCCCCAGTAGAGGGTGTGTAGGAGGCAGCCAATCAATGATTCTCTCTCATCATTGATGTTTCTATATCTCTCTTCCTCTCTCTGAAATCAATAAAATTATATTTTAAAAATAAATAAATAATTAAAGTTACATTACTCCTCTAAAGCCGCAGATGTGAACTATGATTTCTTCCAGAGGGAAAAAAAAATACCCAATTTATTTATAATATTTTAATACTTCTTTTGGCCCTCATGGGTCTTTCTTGTTAGGAGGGCTTTTTCCTGTAAAACAGGAAAATAAGACATAACACTCCTTTTGGATCATGGGTAAATATGTTCTTCACCTAAATATGAAATTTAATGTGAAACCTTTCCGTAGTTAAAATGTCCCCTAGGATTATTTTGTGGGGAATGAGGGCAAAAGCTTTTATGAATATGGTAAAGATTGTTCAATTCAGAGTAATCCAAATTAAGTAAAACAGTCCTAGAAGCAGTAAAATTAAGCCACATATACATAATCCTTTATAATGCTGTCTACCATATAATTCTTTATCAAAATTTTCTCCTAAGATGCTTGTTAAAACAATCCACTGAATATCTAGAAGTGTAAACTATAAAATTTCATTCTGTGGAAATAGTTCACCTACACAGGATGCTCATTGATATCCTTCAGCCCACAGGAGACCCTTATTTAATTTTTCTAACACATGGCTTCTTTAAATGTTATGGGCCTATTGTGACAACAATAAAATTGCCTTTTGCTGCATGATTGGTGTGTTTATGAGTTACTTTATCTACTTGTTGGCAGCTTGAACAATAAAGAAAACGGTGATTGATAGGCCGAAGTGTCTGATGACTTTGACTCTGCCTAAGGATACATTACTGCATGTTGTGAAATTCTTTTCTAGCAAGTCAGAGTTTAAATCCCCCTGGAGGAGTTTACCATTTTTGTGGGGCTCAGTGATAATTAGGTCCCTCATAGTTGGCTCCTTTAAATTGCACTGTGAGCTACAGTAAATCCTCTGGAAATTCAGGTGGCTTTAATATCCATGTGTGATTGGTGTGTTTGTTGTATATTACCATCAGAAGCTTGGTTGGGTTAGATTAAAATTATGACATCCTGGCTGGTGCTGCTCAGTGGTTGAGCATGGACCCACGCACCAAGAGGTTGCTGGTTCAATTCCCTGCCAGGGTACATGCCCAGGTTGCAGGCTTGATCCCCAGTAGGGGGCATGCAGGAGACAGCCAATGGATGTTTCTCTCTCATCAATGTTTCTCTCTCTCTCTTCCTTCTTCTCTCTCTAACAATCAATAAAAACATATTTTTTAAAAAGATTATGACATACCAACCCTCCTCTTTCTAGGTCATTTTGATACCTTCTTTAATCTCCAACCAAATTTTTGATAATCATTTAGCAAACATTTATTGAGTGCCTACTCTGGGCTTGGCACAGGATGCAAAGAGGAGTCGGTTGGAAGCAGCCCCTGTTCAGAAGGGTTCCACTGAGGATGGGATGTGATACAGAACCTAGATCCATGAACAAGCCATTGTGATATTGTGATAGGTTCAATAATACTAAGAGATATAGCAGTGACCCACGGGAAGGGTTGATCAACTTCACTGGGGGAGAGAGTCAGAAACAAGCCTTGTAGAATAGATAGATGTTACTTGGCTGGCTCAAGCCTAGGAGACAGCAGATAAAAAAGAGCATGATCCTCAAGCATTTGGTGCCCTTTGTACTTTCCACATACAGATATATAGAATGTCTCTGTAAAAATACAAAAGGAACTTTTAATAGGTTTGTTTCTAGTTAGGGAAAATTGGGTGGCTGAGGGATGGATGCTGGAGAGAAACTTTTCAGTGTATACTGTTTTGAATCTAGTACCATTTACATGTATTATCTATATTTTAAAATAAATAAGAACTTACTCTCTTGGGAATAGATACATTAAAACAGCAATCCCTTAAACAATATGATGAATTTGTTTTCCAGCTTCTTCCTGGGTGTCTATTTCTTTAATGGTATCCATACTGGTGGAAAAAATTAATTTTTCTCAGTTAAACCTGTTTTGACATCAGCTGATGAGGGAGAAGTTTGTAAGCAGACAACTTTTCCTACATCTCTAAAATCCTTCCTGATCCTTCTAATTAGGGAAAACCAAATATTTGAAAGATTCTCCAACTCACTGATCAAATTCTTCCCTGTGTCTAGAGTTGGCAAGTCAAATGAGTAATGTAGAGTGTTCAGAGGGAAATTGTTAGTGTTGTCTCAGGCAGTAAGTAAACAGACCATTTTACTTAAATTTCTATTGGCCCAGTCAAAGTCACACAACTACCAAGAGGAAATTAGTTTTGGGTATAGTTGGCCATCTATGAGTCTCAAATCTATGTATCACTAATTAGGAGAAATATGTTTTCTTGGACTGGACAACTTTTTATTTTAAACACCAGAGGCCTGGTGCACGGGATTAGTGCACTGGTGGGGGGCATGGCCTGCGGGGATCGGCCCACTGTGGGAGTGCCAGTCAGCTGAGCTGCTATGGACCTGCACCTTTGAGCAGCACTCCCACTGTGGGAGCGCACTGACCACCAGGGGGCAGCTCCGGCATTGAGCATCTGCCCCCTGGTGGTCAGTGCACATCATAGCAACTGGTCGACCAGTCGTTCTGGTCGTTCTGCCATTCAGTCGCTGGGCGTTTATTATGTAGGATAATTTTATCACTTGTATTTAATGTTTTATAACCGCTCCTGTAGAAAAAAAAAATCATTCAATGAATACTATGGGTGCACAGACTGAAAAGATGGACAGGAGGAAAGAAGGAAAGGAGGGAGGGAGGGAGGGAGGAGAACGATGGAATGAAGAGAAAGAGAGAGATTCTATGTTGGGGTGGGGAGAGGGCCTACCCATTGTGCTTTGTGTCAAACCCCTAGTCATGTGCCAACACTGGCAAGAGAGATCCACAGATCATCACCCCACCTCATTAAGCCAAAGGCTTCAATTTTCACTTCTACAAGTCGTCTCTCTGTTCACTCTCTATAAAATGATCAGCTCATGCCCTCAAGGCTTTTGCTATTGAGTTGAGGAGACAATATTTCAACAGAATTGATGCCATATGGAAAATCCCAAGTAAGCTTTTATACAAGTGCAAAATGAAATATTCAAAACAGATGAGAATCTTGCTATAGTGGAAGGAACACGGGCTTTGGCATTAAACAGTCCCAAGTTCAATTTAATCTCTCCTACTTGGAAGCTGTAAAGACTTGGTCAAGTCTAAACCCTTCTGAGCCTCTGTTTCCCCAATTGTAAATGAGACTAACAATACTGAGGTTGCTTAGTTGTTATGTGGAGTAAATGGCTACAAATGGGAAGTGTGTAGCATCTTTGATACATATTGTTAAATAAATGAGATGTTATTGCTTCCTGGCCATGTGCTGGCACTGTGTGTAGGTAGTATTGTTAAAACCATATGAAAATGAGGATGCTAAGGCCTGGAGAGGTTAACAGTCTTCCCAAGGCCCATGGCCAGAAGGAGCAAGGCCAGGATTTGAGAAGTCTGACTCAAGAGGCCTACCTCATAATCATTTGTCTCTAAAACCACAAGTCAGCAACCCTCCCCCAGGCAAATGATTATTAGACTGCTACTAGAATGGATGAGTTTTTGAAGTCATTGGTGTGGGTAGACAGAGTCACTGAAGTTTTCTAGGGTGGATGAATGTTATTTAAATGCACAGAGATAGGAAGGGATGAGAGTGGGGGAAAGGGCGCTCAGAGTTGTACCAACAAGCAGGTTTGTGGGAAAGCTTCAGAGCATTAAAATTTAGGAAGAAATACGAGGAGATAAGAAGATGTGTATCATCAATTCCAAATTTTGTATTTAACACAATGAAAGTCAGTCTTTCACTGATGACCCATTATTTCACCTAATCACAATTTTTCAAAAGCAAGAAGTAAAATTTCTTAAATACTTTCAATTACCATTTATATTCAGTGGGCCCTGATATTATGCTAAGTGAAGTAAGTCAGTCAGAGAAAGACAAATACCATATGATTTCACTTATATGTGAAATCTAAAGAACAACATAAACAAACGAACAAAACAGAAACAGACTCACGGGAACAGAAACAGCTGATCATTGCCAGAGGGGAGTGGGGTTAGGGGACTGGGTAAAAGAGGTGAAGGGACTGAGAAATACAGATTGGTAGTTACAGAATAGTCACGGGGATGTAAAATACAGCAAAGGGAATATAGTCAATGATATTGTAATAACTGTGTATGGTGCCAGATGTACAATTTTAATGTAGCCTTGTCAAATAGATGCTTTATATATCCCAATCTAGTATCTTTTTTACTCTTCTGTCCTACCCTATAAACTATATAACTTTTGAAGAATAAATAAAATCTGTTTTTCTTTTCAATTCACCACCCCCCTTTCCAATTTAACTATTAGTCCCCTCTTACCTCTGTCACCCCCAGTTAATGCAACTGTCCAGAAGCACACAAGGGCACGTGGTAAGAAATGCAGACTTTTTCTGTCAATAGTCAGAGTCTCATGTTCTCTTGCATTTTCCCTGATAACTTTAAGAGAATTCAGAGAGTAGTCAAACAAAAGGAAAGAAATAATGGGGAGTTTTTCATATAGAAAGACTCATGGCCCAAAAACAGATCATTGGCATTGAGTTCAGCATTTATTTGAGTCTATTAACAGTATATTTATTTTATGTATGATAGTTCATTGAGCACCCAGAAAGTATATAAGAATTCAGGCTACTTTTATGGAATAAAAACTTTATGGGGTCTTTTCCTTCCTTTTGAGTATGAATGAAGGGAAATTTCCCATTTGACTTTTGTAATGTTCCAAGATCAAAGGGGTTTATGCTGAAAATTAAGCTCTGTAAAAGCCATGTGTAATATGAGTTCAGTCTGATTCTCCCCATCCAGTGATGATGGGTGTTTGACCACCAAACTGAAAACCGGCGTAACATAGGGCATTACCGGGAGCTTGCGTGAGTTTCTCCCCGAATTACCTTCATAAAATGGCTCTTGGTGTCATCTTAGCAGTGTTATTGGGATCACCTCAAGCCACTGACCCAGCAAGTTTCTTCAAAACCATTTCCCTGGAACAGTTCAGAGGAACAAATTCTTGGCAGTGTAAATGCTCCCTGGGCCTGGAAATTTCATAAGTCATTTACAACAAAGAATGGTCTAAATCCATTACGGTACAGAATCTGAAATGTAAATTGTCTGGATCAAGGAACCGTTCCTGGCTTTGGGGGGCTGTTTCTCTCATTGCTATCATAAAGAATGTTTTCAGAACTGTGTGGCGATAAAATGAAATTATTTAATATTTTGAAGATATTTGGAATCCAGATGGGTCATATGGTTATAGACCTCTTATTTTATTTTGCTGCTTCACTATTCAAGAATTTGTGTAGGCCTGGCCAGTTTTGCTTAGTGGTTAGATCCAAAAGGTCTGGGGTTCGATTCCCAGTCAAGGGCACATACCTCTGTTGCAGTTCCCCAGCCCCCGTGGGGGCATGTGTGGGAGGCAACCAGTTGATGTGTCTCTCTCAAGTCAATGTTTTTCTCTCTCTCTCTCTCCTGTTCCTCCCTCCCTTCCACTCTCTTTCTCTATAAATCAATGGAAAAAATATCCTTGAGTGAGGATTAAAAAAAAAAAAAAGAATTTGTGTAGGAACCTTCTTTTTTTAAGGAGTAGATTTGGTTGGAATTTTTTCCTGTCTTATTTATTATATTTTTGCAAGAAATATTTTATTTCTTTATTTACTTAATGTCAGTGTAATTCTAATTCTGAGGCTACATACTTCTGAGCTAAAGCATAATTCAACCTCAGTCATTTTGGCAGCTCATGAACTCTCAGGGTTCCTGTTTCTTCCCAGACATGGATAGGCCCCTGCGGACATTGTCTTCAGTCCACCCTGGTAATCATCAAGCCCATAGGCACCCAAGCCTGCATGATCTCTTCACGACTAGAAGTACCAGAAGTCCTGCTGCTTCTCAGCCCCCGTGCTTGGGACACAGGACTTCTTTCAAGATGGATCATTATACCTCAAGCCTGACCCCCCCTTGACCATTGCCTGTGGGTTCTTGAACCTTGTGTGTGTTCTGGGGGATTGGGAAGCAGGGAATGGGAGGGCACCAGGCAGTGCACGGCTCCAATCCTCACTTCTCATGGAACCCACAGATCTCTGTTTCTAGTCTCCTCTCAAAAGCTCTTTTCTTCTCCCAGCGGCCTCCTAAGACACCTAGCATAATCCATTCAACATCTTTTCAGTCAGTTTTATGAGCAACAGAAAGAACCAATGACTTCTGGTGGCTGCCGTTTTCAGCTCCACAAAAATACCCAAGGCAAGAAATTTCACAGCTTACCTACTTGCTCGATATGAAGGAGAAAAATTGTGTGAATAAACTCCATTGAATATTTTTAAAATAGTCTCCCCAAAACATATAAATTTTGGCTGTATAGATGTAAATTGTCTGGAGGGATCCTGATGAAACCATTGATAGTGGTTGTCTCTAGGGAGTGTCACCGAGGGCCTGGTGTGGGAGGCATTCTCCTTCAGTGTTAGTTGTTTTGTTTTGTTTTGTTCTCCTTCAGTGTTTACTGTGATATTTCTTGAGTCCTTTATGGTACATGTTATTTTTATGGTGATAAAAAATTTAAGACGATTCATTTGAAAAGATACAAATTATTTTTAAAATTCATTAACTATGAAACCCTTTCCTCAACCAGAGCTTACCTCCTTAGATACTGTCCTTATTTTATGACTCAGAATTCCTGACTCAGAGTTTAGGAGTTAATTTGCCCAAAATTCAAGTGGCAGAGTCAGGATTCGAACCTATAGATGTCTTACACTTAAGAGCACGAATGCTCTTTCCCCTACTCCATGTTCTCTCCAGGGCCAGTTCATTCTACTAAGTTCTTTTCTTTAATTGCCCAAGTAATGAGGCCTGACAACCCCCATTCATCAGGCCACACATCTATGCTAAATCCTTGAATACCAATAAATACCTGAAACCATGTTTCAAAATATACCATAAAATATAAATAAGAATGACACATAGTTCACCTCAAGTTCATACACAGCAGCAATGTTCAGAGTTTACAGTAAAACACATGGGGGAAGTTTAACTTGAAATATTAGGTAAAGCCAGGCCTAAAGGAATGAAATAATAAGCTTAGGAAAAATTAATTATACCTCTGCATATGTCATAACTGTGTATTTTGTTTATCTTTAGGTCAAATAAAATAACACATTATTAGCAAATAGCAGGTTATGGATTGCTGCCTATGGGTTGGTGGTTTGTTTAAGGAAGCATTTGTGGTTGTTGAAAATTAATAAGAATTTATTTTTTTATAGGATGCTATAGTTATACATGAAGTCTATGAGGAAGGAGCAGCAGCCAGAGATGGAAGACTTTGGGCTGGTGACCAGATATTAGAGGTATATGATTATGAATTTTATTTTGTACCAATACATATGGTTTCTTTACTAACCTTAACCCATAAAATCAAATTTATATATTTGCTATCTTCTACTCCACTATATCCTCAATTATTTCTCTCCCATTTAAGAAAACATGTACTTATTTTTTTCTGTTTTTAATGCACACTGAATAAGTATCATTAGAATTATGACAGATTATAAATCTAAATCTGTCTGTGAAAACATTTTTTAATTCAAGGGGAAAGTACTATTTATGGTTCTATAATCTTAATGTCAAATGAGACTATGTAGTATTACAATTAAAGGTTTTTTTTGCCTTCTCTATTATACCTTCCTAAATTCCCTCCTAAAAGTGCATATACATAAACATGCACACCTGACATTTTAAAGACTTTGCTGTAGCTTTAAGTAATATTTTCTTATTCCTAATAAATCTTTAAGTCAGATGGAGGTCCATGCCTTGCCACATTTGTTTTCTAGTTGGTGAAAATGTAGAATCTTTTCCCTTTAGGTGGTATATGGTACTTATTAAAAACTGAAATGCTTAACTTGCCTCTTTCAAATGGACTCTCATTTAGCAAAGGCGTTAAAGCCTTTTAAAAAGTGCCAAGGCAGGCAGTGTCTGAAAAGGGGAACGGATGAATGGAAGTCAATGCCAGGCGTTCTGGTAGGTGGAACTAAAGAGCTTTTTCAATGGTGTGAAACCTTTAGGCAACATTTATTTCTTCCATTGGATGAATTTAATTGAATAGTTAACATTTTATGGCAGGCATGTGCATTTTTGCTTTGCAACTTTAATATACGACATTATGAATGACATCATAGCATTTTATTTTTCCCTTTGGTGGTTCAAGTCTGCCTCCCAAGATGAAACCAGAGATATAATTAAGGGCAGAAAATATAGGCAAGAAGGAGTTAAAAGAGGCCAGGCTGACTGCAAATTAAATTCAGGGCAAGTTATAGGATTTCTCTACAGGCCTTTACTGTGCTTTATCATTGGATTAGGACATATTCCCAGTACATTCATTTAAGGTACAAGTGTATGAGGTTAGAAAAATAAGTGAGGCCTCTTTGGGAATTGGCTTAACTGTGTTAGCATACAACACCATTTTGTAATGGTCAGGAGTTTGGGGGTGTTTTTTTTTTCCCCCTGGATTTTCTAATTAACAGGTTGTACCATAATTAGTTTTATAATTGAATAAATTGAATATTCAAAAGAGTACAGATGCATACATGCCTTGATACTTATATGATTGTAAGCCCGCAGATTATTCTATAATGGCTTATATGGGCATTATCCTGATTATGGCAATGGTTGCATAGGTATAAATTCATATAAATTCACACTATAAATTGTACACTTTAAATATGTATTGTTTATTTTACAACAGTTAGGCCTCAATAAAAAATTTTAATCAGATCTATTGTATTGAATAGACCCTCAGCTATAGCTGCTCTCTTCTATAAAGTATATTCACATACAGGTGAACACTCAAGACAGGTTGGCATGAAAAAAGCAAATTTAAGTAGAAGGAGAATTTATAAGGTCAAATAAACTATTTCCTGGCATCTAGCCAAACTATTGTAACCAGTATGGATGAGTGGTCTACACTTTTCATTAAAGATGGCCAGGATAGGATCTAGTCCACAATAGCACATCATATATTTAGTTAAGAAAGATAGCTCTTGTCCAGCCCGCATGGCTCAATGGTTGAGCGTAGACCTATGAACCATGAGGTCACTGTTCGATTTTTGGTCCGGGCACCTGCCCAGGTTTCAGGCTTGATCCCCAGTTGTGGGTGTGCAGGAGATGGCTGATCAATGATTCTCATCATTGATGTTTCTATCTCTCTTCCTCTCCCTTCCTCTATGAAATCAATAAAATTATTTTTTTTAAATAAAGAAAGCTTGCTCTCAGTTTGGTCAAGTAACATGTTTCCTTTCTAAACAGCTATAGATCCCTAGCTGGTTTGGCTCAGTGGATAGAGTGTCGGCCTGCGGACCGAAGGGTCCCAGGTTCGATTCCAGTTGAGGGCACATGCCTGGGTTGTGAGCTCGATCCCCAGTAGGGGGCGTGCAAGAGGCAGCCAATCAATGATTCCCTCTCATCATTGATGTTTCTATCTCTACCTCTCCCTTCCTCTCTGAAATCAATAAAAATAGATTTTTTAAAAAAAAACAGCTGTAGACCACACTTTTGAATTTGTACTGATTGCTGTTGCTGTGTGCAGATGCACGGTAATGCATGATCAGGTTGGGCTGCAGGTTGCCGGGAGAAGACAGGCAGCTTTGGTGTGCTATATTTTGAGACGATGAAGCAAGGCGACTCTATGTTGGTGCTTTTTCCCAACAATGGTCTTTCTGTTCATGAGGGTCCTCTGCATTGTGCGTGCTGGCCTATCATGGCTTTCATACTATCCTCATGTTAAACGTAGGATATGCCAGATTTTGCTTACAAAGATATAGTCAAATAATATTTTTGCATGGCAAGATTTATGATTCTGTGATTAGCATGGACCATCTTCTTTCTGGTTGTCATTTTAGGGTCATTTCTTCTTTTTACTTTACCTCTTCTTCTACTATTCTCTGCTATTTGTGCAGGTGAGAGCAGAAAGAGTAGAGAGCTAATGCCTGGTTTTCCCTGTGGAATAAAATAATGAGGATTATTCTTCCCTTCTAAAGCCATGGTTCACCCACCTTCCCACCTGCCCATCCTACCCATGGGATGTGATACATTCATTGACAACTGGGGCTTCTGACGGCCCTTCCTCTCAAATAAAGAGCCCTGCTATTACCACCCCTATCCCTCTACAAGCAATGCTCTGAATAATGCAGATAGTGCTTCTGTAAGGCACTTAAGGTAATACATCACTCCACCATATTCTAGCCACATAGCAATGTTTCTCTTATGAGTAGTGTGCCTTTAGTGGTGTCTCTTGATAAGCAGAGGAGGAAATGAAAACTGAACTTGGAGCAGACCACTTTGATTTGAGCAGACATCTCAAAGCTGGAATTTAGTGTAAATTGCTTTTGTAGTAGTAGAGTTTAATGACAATGCTTTTAATTAAGAGTTTAATTGCTAGGGCCCTTCAAAGGGTATTTTAGAGGGCTTAAAGAATTCTTCGATCCACGGAGGTAATTTTTTTTTAACTGAGTAGCAGAAGTGGTCTTGTGTGCCATCTATTGGAGCACACGGGAATGACCAGCTCGGCACACATCTTCTAGAGACACTGCTTTCCCCTTTGTTCTTTGGGTTTGTTTCAACGATGAGAATGCATTCATGGGCCTAGAGTAACAGGGAAGGCTGGTGCTGAGAGGAAACAGCTCTGACTGCCTTACCTCAGTTCCTTGTAAAATGTCAGCTTCTAACGTATCGAGCTTATCCAGCCCTGTGCTGAATGCATTGCAGGATTTGTTCCATTTAATCCTCACAACATTGAGCAAATATTAGTATCATTATTATCTCCAATTCATAGATGACACTGGTGAAGCTTAGCTTGAGTACTTTACATAAGGTTCCACATAATAAGTTGGAATCAGCACTCAAACTGAAGTCCAGCTATATCCAAAACCCATGCTCAGCCACTATCATTCCGGGTATAGTTCATCTGAGTACCAGATATACCAGTAACTTGAAACTTGGGCTTTTAAACATTCTCTTGGCTGACAGAATCAGCTTTAAGAAACAGCTCAAAACTCACCTTCTCTGAGAGGGGCTCATTCCTCCTTTCTCCCTTTTTTGTCACCATTCTTTATGACAAGAGTCCTTAGTCAGTTGGAATGTTAGAATTGGAAAAAGCCTCAGACCAGCCCCTCACTGTACAAATGAAGGAATAGAGGTCCACAGGTAGACGTGACCTGCCCAGGATACACAGGGATGGACCAGATTACAGCCATCACCAACTGGTGGTCCGCGGACCACTGGTGGTCCGTGAGGTCCGAAAGGTTGGCGACCGCTGGTTTAAGGAAACCTTTGGAGCAATGGTCACCAACTGATGGTCCGCGGACCACTGACGGTCCGTGAGGTCCGAAAGGTTGGCGACCTCTGCACCAGAACACGGGTGGAACCAACATCGTGAGGTAACTCTTCCATTTTGCCATCCTCCTGGCCATGTATGGCCTGGGCCCATCCTTCCCTGTGTTTCGCTCTTCCTAGCTGTGATCTTGAGGGAGTGGCCATGACTCCCTTCCTTTGAATCCTGAGCTATTCTGCTTCTCCATTCCTCCCTTGTGTCAAATTCACTAACCAACATCAGGCCTTGGCTTTCTCTGTGGCAAGGGGCTCCAGTAACCCATTTTAAGAGTACATTTTGAGGCAGCATTGGTATATAAACTAAAAGATAGTCCAGAAAGATAGTCCGTTTCAAATTTTGGCTCCTCCACCTGCTCACTCTGCAACCTTGGTCAAATCACTTAACCTCTCCATGCCTCAGTTTCCTCATCTGTAATATGGTAATAATGTCTATTTCAGAAAGTTAGTATAAGGATTAAAAAGAGTAAATATTCATGAAGGGCTAGTATACAAGTATTACATAAGTATTTCTTAAGTAAAAAATAAGTTAGCTGTGATATCCATTTAGCAGACAAGGAAACAGAGGTTCCATGACTTTTGCCAGAAGTAGGCTTACTCAGCACTATTTTCAGGACAGGTTGCTGTCTCCCGTGTGCTCACTCAGATCCAGATTCAAATGAATGGACTTCAGCAGGTCTTAGACGCTGTTGAAAATACTGGTCCCTCGTTTCCTCCTGCCTGTTCTGAAGTACATGTGATTCAGCAGTTAAAAGTGAGGAAGTCAAATTCAGTAAGGAAACTGAGTCTAAAAGTGCTGACCGCTCTGGCTGGTGTGGCTCAGTTGGTTAAGTATCGGTCCATACATTGAAAGGCACTGAAAGATCACTGGGTTTGATTCCCAGTCGGGGCACATACCCCCCTTTCCTCTCTCTCTCTCTAAAAAAAAAAAAAAATCAATAAAAGCATATGTTTTTTTAAAAAATGCTGACCAAACACTAATATTTATTTTCCCTTTGACCTTAGTTAAATGAGCCAGTTCATTCTCATTCTCTCTCTCTCTCTCTCTCTCTCTCTCTCTCTCTCTCTCTCTCTCTCTCTCAATTCCATGGTAAAGTTCACAGCTATGCAAAATTGCATGATCATGTATACTAACCCACCCTCCATGCTTATTTGGGGTAGGGGAGTATAAGGGTCACCTCCTTTATATTTGAAGCAGCTACGACTGCTACTGGTCAGTACCTGTGTGCTTTGAGAATGGATAGAAATTTCTAGAGGTTTTTCACTGAATCAAGGTGCTCCAGCAGACAGAGCAGGGTGAGAGGCCTCTGCTGTCACAGCTCATCTTGGATGCCGTCGTTCCAGGTTAATGGGGTTGACCTAAGGAACGCCAGCCACGAAGAAGCCATCACAGCCCTGAGGCACACCCCCCAGAAGGTGCGACTGGTGGTGTATAGAGATGAGACGCACTACAGAGACGAGGAGAACTTGGAGTTTTTCCCTGTAGATCTGCAGAAGAAGGCTGGCAGAGGACTGGGCCTGAGCATCGTTGGGAAACGGTAAAAAAAAAAATGCTATCCAGGTCAGGATTGATTGGCCTCTTTCCTTCAGAGTTCTAGGGACGAATGCCTATATATACTGAAAGATAGCCCTAGTCAGTTTGGCTTAGTGGATAGAGCGTCGGCCTGTGGACTCAAGGGTCCCAGGTTCAATTCCAATCAAGGGTATATGTACAGACTTGATCCCCAGTAGAGGGTATGCAGGAGGCAGGCAATCAATGATTCGCTCTCAGTATTGATGTTTCTATGTCTCTCTTCCTCTCCCTTCTTCTCTGAAATCAATAAAAATAAAAAATAAAAACACTGAAAGATAAAACCTAGTATAAACTGATAATATGATTTCTAAAATTAACATATTTATGAATACTTGAAAAACATAGGTCCTATTTCTGAGCAAGATCTTACTGCCAAAAAATGTCATAGCAAGAGAAAATTCTAACCTCAATCAACCAGATTGTCAGGCTTACGCCCTTATCAAGTATGAACAATTAGCATGTTTCTTTCAATTTATAGTCACTTAGATCTCAAGCTTGCAGGGGTTAATTAAAACAATGATACCCAAGAAGCAGCTAATATCAAGAGAGAAATTTATGCAATCTCGAGTTAAGAAAATTACTCTGCCATGTTAAATTCATACTATGTTACTAAAACTAGTTGAGGGGTTACTAAAACTAGCTGAGCAGACATATTGAGGGACACAAATTCTTCATGACAATAGTTTTCTGTTAAGAAAGATGTCCCCAATAGCTTGCACCAAAAGTATAGTATATATAATGTCACATGCCCTCATAGACTTTTGATGACTCGCCTAGTGCTTTTTTCCAACAGGCCAAGCTACTATTAAAATAAAAATATTAATTACTATTTTGGGGAACTGATTTTGTGCCAGGTACTGTGCTGTAATAATCTCATTTTTACTTCAGAACCATAAGACTATCGCTCTAAACATGCATTACAAAAAAAAAAAGCTGAGATTTGCATATCTAAACAAAATCAATGCACTTGTGGGTGCAGAACAACTAGAATCCATGTTGAAGTTTGCTTTCTTGTTGTGACATGTACATGGACTTGGGAAATTCCACTAAGAGTAATGGTTTTTACGTTATTGTCTCATAGTAAATTGATGAAATAATCGTCATACAACTCCAGTATTTGAGATTGAATTTTTAAAGGAACACTTACATTCCTCAGCACAAAAAGTTCCATTGTAAAGGTTCAGATATATAAGCTCTCAAAATTCATTATTCTTTGACGAGCAATTCCACAACTAGGAATTTATCCTAAATATATGCTTGTAGTTATGTTATTTGTTGCACCTTGTTTGCAATAGCTAAAGAATGGTAATGACCTATGTATACATCCATAGTTTACTGATAAGTGAAATTAAGGAACATTCATAGAATAATATGCAGCCATAAAATCCAATGAGGAAACACAAAGTGCCAATAAAGATCAATTGCCAGGGTGTATTAAGTAAAAAAAAGCAAATTTAAAGAAAAGAAAACTGGAGGTAAAAAAGAATGTATGTGCATGTATATCCATTCACACACACATGTACTACACCCACATGCACTTGCTTATGTGTACACAGAAGGTCTCCGGGAGATACCCAAAAAATGGTAGCATTGGTTCCCTATAAGAAGGGAACTTGGGGACTAGGGAATAGAGGTGAGAGGGAAACTTTTTAATGTCAGCCCTTTTTAACTTCTTGAATTTTGAGACATCTATTTATTCATCAAATAAATATAAATAAAACCTTGAAATATATTGTCTAGAAAGGGGTGTATGAGAGTCTAGAAATAGATCGGATGCTAATAATTGAACTGATCTCTCTAAGGAAATAACATTTTAAGAATACTTAACTCCACTTTTTAAAGTTAATTTCCACTTCATTTCACTAAAATTATCCTCTTGCAGAAATTATGCTCTTGGGCCAATGAAAGTGAACATTACAATAGGCAGCATAAATAGACATAATCTATTTAAAGGGTGAGCACTCTGAGGTTTATCACTGGATAAGATGGCTTTTAGGGCCCTTCTTCCAAGCTTTAGGACTTAGTGAATCAATATAGAATGTTAGTAATCTCAAATTTAATAAAGGAATATTCAGTTGTGCAAATACCCACTGCTTTATGGTATTCACAGAAATGGAAATGGAGTGTTTATTTCTGACATCGTGAAAGGTGGAGCCGCAGACCTTGATGGGAGATTGATTCAGGGAGATCAGATCTTATCTGTGAATGGGGAAGACATGAGAAATGCCTCACAGGAGACAGTGGCCACCGTCCTCAAGGTGAGTCCCTGGGCTGCTTCCTGCCTAGCTCACAACTGAAGTCCAGTGGAAGCTGGACTAATCTAGTGTGGTTATCAAATGGGTTGAAAGTTATGCTGACTCTCCTTTTTACTAGATATCTAAACTCTGATTACTTTAACCAACCAGGAATAGCTTTAAAAGAAAACTAATGAGAAAGGAAAGAAAGAGGAAAGAAAGGAAGGAAGGGAGGGAGGGAGGGAGGGAGGGAGGGAGGAAGGAAGGAAGGAAGGAAGGAAGGAAGGAAGGAAGGAAGGAAGGAAGGAAGGAAGGAAGGAAGGAAGGGAAGGAAGGGCAAGCAAGGTATTATATTGACTAGCAGAATTGAAGAGAACCCTATGTTGGTATTGTTAAGCTATATTTTCATAATTGTGAGAATTCCAAGTATCCACAATTGTCCTCTAAATGCATTTGATAGATGGGCTCTCCTGGAGTGAGAAAATTCCTCCTCCTCCCTCTAGGGCTATGTCAGGGAGCATATTTACTGTGAATTCATCAAACCCAGCTTTCCTCCCTTGAGGAATGTTAAAGATTATCTAGACCAATCTTCTCCATTTCACAAGTGAAGTTTGAAAAGTAGAACAGGCCCTAACTGGTTTGGCTCAGTGGATAGAACGTCAGCCTGCGGACTCAAGGGTCCCAGGTTCGATTCTGGTCAAGGGCATGTACCTTGGTTGCGGGCACATCCCCAGTAGGGGATGTACAGGAGGCAGCTGATCAATGTTTCTCTCTCATCGATGTTTCTAACTCTCTATCCTTCTCCCTTCCTCTCTGTAAAAATTAATAAAATATATTTTTTTTAAAAAAAAAAGAAAAGAAAAGTAGAACGGCATGGCCAAGGTCACAATGCTGCGCTTCAGTGGTTTTGCTACCACCCACGCTGTCTCTCCCTTCACTTCCAAGTATCTCTGCCACATAGACCCTCCTCCTTTAGAAGAAACTGGTTAATAAGAAATCTTATAAATTTCCATTCAACTATAACCAGGTGCATGTTATTCTGTTTTACAAATAGCCATGGAAGCTTTTGCAAAGACAAATGAATTTTGTTTATTTTTAAATCCTGGTTTCCTGATATAGTCCACTGTCCATTATCACTCAAGAGGATTTGTATTTGTGGATTACTTCCACCTTTGTTTTCTCTGTCTTCCTTTTCACCCCTTTTTCTTAGTTATTTCATTGCTCACAGACCCTTTTATTACCAGAGAAGAGAGGTGAATTGAAATATAACCCTTTTAACACATTTAAAGAAGTCATGAAATCCTGAGAGGAATACCATTGAGTTGATAAACTTACGTTATTTGGTGTGATTTTTTTGATTACTGAATTTCCTTTTTTCCTCTTGCCTTCATCACCCATTTACAGTTGTTGGCTGCAGAGTTGAGTGAAGGTTCTGTATGATAATTTAGGACGTAAATGCTACTGTTCTTCACTTCTGTCCTTTTCTTGTGTTCCCTAGTGTGCGCAGGGGCTGGTGCAGCTGGAGATTGGGAGACTCCGAGCTGGTTCCTGGGCCGCCTCGAGGAAGACATCACAGAACAGCCAGGTGGTTGATGGCTTCCCGTCAGACTGGCGCACTCACCTGCCCCCTTTGAGAGAAGGTTTCCCATTTTGTAGTGGGGAAGTACTGTGTCATATGCAGTATTACAATATGTAATACACAGCATAGTCACAATACCAAGTTCAGTGCATTTTTATGTGCTTGAAGTGAAAAATGAAAGGTGGGATGGAAATTCATTAATCCCTAGATTTTTCTTCCTATTATTGCATGCAAATGTTTTCTTAGGACTACTTTTCTCCCCCACTATTAGTTCTGTGTTGCCTATGCATGCATGTAACACAGCTGTGTTTATTTAAAAGAAAAAAAAAAAGAAGCAACATCTGGTGGCAATTTGACCCTCATTAGCACAACATTGTTCTATTCATTCAATTAAATATTGCTATAAAGTTAACTTGTGAATAGCCACTCACACATGCTGAGGGCAGTTAATGGCATATTCCTAAGAGAGTGAAATGTGAGGGTTTCTCCTGTGGGAAGGAGGCCTTAATGGGTGACATTTTGTGGGTTAGCAAACATCTTACGTTTATTGGCAAGACTGATGTAAGGGCCACTTTTTTTAAAAAAACGAAGTATATTTCACTGTGGTTGTTTTTTTCATTGTAATGGCTGAAAAAAATTAAGATGGCAGACTATTTTTTAGTCCCTTTGGTATATAATAAAACCATAGAAACTTACATGTTACCCCCAAGTCCCCTTGTGGATTATAGGCGGGCCTTTGTTTTGAGGTTAAAAGCATGACTTTTGGTCCCCTCCCTGGTTGCTTTAGACTTAAAGCCTGTCCAGGACCTTTGTTCAGAAGACTTGGATTTTGTGATTAGCACACAGGTGCTTCCGGAATGCTGTTAGCTGTCTCCTTTGCCTCACTGGTGTTAGAAAGTGAGCGAAGAAAAATACTATTGTTCAGATAGTATCACAGACTAGCTGGCTTGTCTGAAAGAATCCTCAAACCAGTCAAACCCAATAACATCATGTTAAGTTTAGGACTTTTTTCTTTATTTCTGGCCTAGATATTGGGCAGCCAATGTCACGTGTCCTAAAAGACATAGCGCTGCAGTGGGATTCCAGGAGTGAATGGCTGGTGATGGTTCTGGCCTGACTTGTATCAACAGTGGGAACTTGAGGTGCAAAAAATAGTTGTCTCAGCTCTTCCTTAATGAAAGATTCATTTGTTGAGTGATTTCATTAAAGCCTCATTATACAAGGGGTTAGAATGCAGAATGAACAATACCGGAGATGAAATGTTTCTTTCTGGGGCGTACATGAGAGCTACAAAGAGGGTCCCTCGGGTCTCACTCCGAAAGGAGTTTCTTAGGCTGGAAAGAGGGAGAAGGCATCCCAGATAGAGGGAGTAGCATATGCAAAGGCACAAAGGGTACAAGGAATTCCAGAGTTTTAAGAAAAGTTTGGACTCACAGGTGAGGTGGTAGGTAGAACTGGTTTTCTGTCCGTGAGGAATGTGTATGAGTGTCTTAGTGATTGATAAGGTTCACACTCAGGTTAAATACAGAACAAGCAAATTTAGAAGCTCTATCATTATATGGCAACCACCGTTACCATTTATCTGCTATATAAATGTGAGCTGTCATATTTTGGAAACCTGGAACAACGTATCAAGTACTTCTATCTAACCTTCTTGCACAGAGTTTTTTAAAAAAATGTGTTTTCCACCCTGGACATGTGGCTCAGTTGATTGGAACATCATCCCATATACCTGCAAAGGACTGCAGTTTCAATTCCCAGTCAGAGCACATACCTAGGTTGCAGGTTCAATCCTTGCTTGGGGTGCATATGGGAGGCAACCGATTGATGTTTCTCTCTCCCTCCCTCTCTCTAAAAATCAGTAAAAACATATCCTCAGGTGAGGGTTAAAAAATAAGATGAAATAAAATAAACTATCTTTTCCTCAGATACCCGAGGAAACACTGCCAGGAAAAGTCCATATTTATAAAGACCTTAGGAAGCACATTTTTTAGGCAAAAGTTATATGTTGTACTTACTCAATTCTAAGTATTATCTATTACCATTGATTTAAATCATATCTTTTCAGGAAAATATAAAAATACTCCTTTATATATACTAGTATTCATTGTGAAGTGTGCTAATGTCTATAATTTATTTTGAAATGAACTTTTTAAAAAAAGACAAATTGAGTGATGAATAGGTGAATGGATATGGGAAAAGGAAAATATATCAAAACTAGAGGCCTGGTGCATGAAAATTCATGCACTCGAGGGTCCCTCAGCCCAGCCTGCACCCGCTCGCAGTCCGGGACTCCTCGGGGGATGTCCACCTGCCGGCTTAGGCCCACTCCCTGGGGGATCAGACCTAAGCTGGCAGTCAGACATCCCTCTGGCAGCTCAGGAACCCTCGGGGATGTCCGACTAGGGGAACGGGCCTAAGCCGTTAGTCGGACATCCTTAGTGCTGCTGCAGAAGCAGGAGAGGCTCCCGCCACCGCCGCTGTGCTGGCCAGCCTTGAGCCAGCTTTTGGCTGAGCAGTGCTCCCCCTGTGGAAGCACACTGACCACCAGGGAGCAGCCAGATCATTCTGCCATTAGGGTCAATTTGCATATTACCCTTTTTTTTAAAATATATTTTATTGATTTTTTACAGAGAGGAAGGAAGAGGAATAGAGAGTTAGTAACATCAATGAGAGAGAAACATCAATCAGCTGCCTCTTGCACACCCTCTACTGGGGATGTGCCCACAACCAAGGTACTTGCCCTTGGCCGGAATTGAACTGGGGACCCTTCAGTCCGCAGGCCCACGCTCTATCCACTGAGCCGAACCAGTTAGGGCAACATATTACCCTTTTATTATATAGGATATTAATTGTGGAATCTAGGTTTATGTATGGATGTCTACTTTTAACTTTTCTTAGATTTGAAGTTTTTCATATTTAAAGAGTGTTAAAACATTAAATAACTTACATCATAGAACTAAGAAGTGGTTTAAATTATAATTCATCAGGTGATTTAAAATTTTGAGGCCATTGGGCACAACCTTGATAATTTGAGGGCAAAATTATTTACTTGTTATTGGTGGCATTGGGTTCTTCATTAAAAAGGTCCGTCACTGTGTATATAATTTTCATTGAATAGCCACTAGCCATACATGACTATACATTGTAGAACTCAAATATTTAGTTAGGTGGCTATGAGGGCAGTAGTGGAGATATAGCAGATTGAGCCAAATTATCCCTGACTCTAGGAAAATCTTTGAGAAAAACAAATTTAACATATTACTTAAAACAACAAATTCCTAGGATATTTGCTGCTTTCTCCTGCAGTTGAGAATTCCATTTGGTCAAATTTCTATTATTCAAGGTTTTATTATGCTTGTTTTAGCAAAATAGATCGTGTCCTTTGGGTGATAAGGGAATCAATGTTGACTCCAGCCCCAACTAACACATAGTGCCATTAACTGATCATATATAAATACTGCGTCACAGCTTAGGAAAATGTTTTTTATTTTATGTTGAGGAAGAAAAGCTTAAATTGCATTTTCTTCCTCGATGATTGAAACCATATATAAAAGCACATCTAATGGAGAAAATGTTAGATGGGGTTGTACTAAGGTGGTAAAAGAGCGAGTATGGGTAATTTTTGTTTTCTTTTTTAGTCTCTAGAATTTTCAATTGCATGATTATGGTTACTTCAGTAATTGAAACACTAATTAATAAGGTTGAAGTGTTGAGGCCAAGAGCGTGTTCCAGCACAGCTGACCTCCGGGTTTCCTTCGCAGGGGAGTCAGCACAGCACACACAGCAGCTTCCACCCAGCCCTGGCTCCTGTCATCTCCAGCCTGCAAAGCCTGGTCGGCACAAAGAAGGCTTCCGATCCTTCCCCCAGAAATTCAGGTATTCCGTGGACACGCCTCCAGCAAAACATTCTGTTACCCAATTTTTTAAAAAATATTAAATTTAAAAAAAATTTTTTTTCACCTTTAACTAAAATATTTTTAACTCTTTGTACTTGTCCACATAAGCCTCAAGCTTTTGGAAAGTTCTATTCTAAAAGAAGTAAAGCCTTAGAGACTAATTTCTGGACTATGCCTTGAACTTTACACCAACCATATGAAAAGTGGGAAAGCAGAAACCTAAAGTGTTTCCTAAAGTAAAATCACTTACAAAGAGAAAAAAAATTGTAAAGCTTTTATTTTAATGTTTTTTTATTGATTTTAGAGAGAGAAAAAGAGATGGAAACATCGATGATGAGAAACATTGGTTGGTTGCCTCCTGCATGCCCCTTACTGGGGATCAAGCCCACAACCAGGGCATGTGCCCTAACCAGGAATCGAACCAAAGACCTCTTGGTTCATGGGTGGACGCTCAACCACTGAGCCACTCCAGCCGGGCTACAAAAGAGAATTTTTTAAAAAATTATTAGTCACTCAAGAAAGGTCAGAGGTACATATGCCATTGAGGTGGGACAGGGCAAGGGTCTTCTTAATTCTTACCTTGGATAGATGGTTCCTTTAAGTCAGAAAAACATACAGTAAAACACAAATGGCTCATCTTCCAAGCCATTTAATCACTATATTTCAGGCAGCTACTGCTACAGTCCATCAGCTTCTGTCAGACCAAATGATTATGGCCACATAATAGAAGACAGCCCCTGGTCAATTTCTGCCGGTTTGGATTTTGAGAAAGGGTATAATGCCTGCTTGTTTCAGTATTCTCTCTTGAAAGGCCTACAAAATGACACATTTTCAGGAGATAATTTTATATCCTACATATATTATCTCTTAATGGTAAAAGTTAATTGTGCCCTATCTGGTCTGACTCAGGGGCCCGTGTTCAATTCCGATGAAGGGCATGTACCTTGGTTGCAGGCTCCTCCCCAACCCCAGGCCCTGGTTGGGGCTTGTGCAGGAGGCAACCAACCGATGTGTTTCTCTCACATTGATGTTTCTCTCTGTCTTTCCCTCTCTCTTCCACTCTCCCTAAAAATCAATGGGAAAATATCATCAGGTGAGGATTAACAAAAAAATTAAATTAAAAATAAAGTTTTTTAAAAAAGTTAATTTTGTTGCTTCTTTATTGATAGGCACAGATATGGGACCAAGGACCGTTGAGATAATCAGGGTAAGTCTATAATTTTGCTGTTTTCCTGGTTTGTGTTGGATTTGCATAAAATGTAATTTCCCCCTTAATACAATTGGTTGGATTATTAGTGTGCTTCTTTAAGTTACTGAATAAATATGTGGTCCGTATAACATAAACAGACTTAGAAAAATATGGTAAAACACATATCTGACAACTGAATTTTTTGATACATCACATCCACTACATTTTGTGCATGTACTTAAAAATTTTGCAAAACAAAAAATGGCATCATTTTTGGTAGCTTTTTTTAACTTTAAACCAAGACCTTTTAGCCATGCAATAACTTTTTTTTGTTTTTTTGTTTTTTTTACAGCATTTGCAGTGATTTTCAACCAGTTTGTCTCAAGACTTTTTAAAACATGCAATACCGAACTATTTAAGTCAAGGCACTGATTTCTTTTCCCTTAGGTTGTCAAAGAAAAAAAAAAAATGACAACAGCCAACATAATGGTCATCCAGTATAATTAAATCAAAATTATACTTGCCCTGGCCCATGTGGCTCAGTTGGTTGGGCTCCATCCTGTGCACAAAACGGTTGCCAGTTCAATTCCCCGTCAGGGCACATGCCTGGGTTGCAGGCTCAGCCCCTAAAATGGGGTGTGCAGGAGGCAGCCAAAAGAAATTTTGCTCCCACATCGATGTTTCTCTCTCTCTCTCCATTCCTCTCTAAAAATCAATAAAAAATATTTTTTTTAAAATGTATACCTATTTTAATAAAAAATAAAAGAAAAAGAAAAAGAATTTACACCTATGTTTTTTCAGATCGCAAAATATATTTTGGTTTGCCACAGAATTTTAGTAATTAGTTTATATGTGCCATGAGATGAAAAAGGTTGAAAATTGCTGGCATATAGCATGATTTTATTGGTTACATAATATTCCATCATGAATATGCTATAGCTTCCTCTTTAAAACAATTGGCATATTCCTCAACTTTTGTTATCTTTTATAGCAAAATATCTTTGTATTTTCTTTTTGCCCATATCATGGGTAATTTGCTCAGGAATAACTACTAGAAATGAAATTGTTGAGTCCAAAGCCACAATTGCTATTAAAGGCTTTTCTACATATTGCTAAATTGCCCTCCTGAGAAGATTGCATAAGATGCATTTCAGTTCATACATTTATCAGATCCTGGATTTCAAACTCCTGCATGATATCCAGAATATTGGAAAGTGGACTTCTATTTTGATCACTTTGACTATTAAATTTGGGATTCAAAAAGTAGTAAAAAAAAAAAAGTATGACCTTGTTGTAATCATCATAACTGTAGTAAAGTGATATCCATCATAGCTTAGTTCTCTGGAGTCAATCATAGCTGTGTTTGAAGGCAGTCTGCTATGTATTACCTCTGTTATCTTTGGCAAGTGATTTAACTTCAGTTTTCTCATTTGTAGAATGGGTGATAACACTGTTTACTAGGTAAACATTGTTGTGTGGATTAAATGAAGTAATGCATAAGTAGTACTTAGTACATCATCTAATGTCCAGGAAGTGGCATCCATTATTATTGGCTACATCTTTGACTACATCTGCCTTATTTGTTCCCAGTATCTTTCCACCAGAGTGGCAACTCATATGTTCCTGTGATGGGGGAGTCAAATGTACCAACATGTGCATAATTATGGATAAATTAAGGAAACACCATGATGGATTTGAACAAAACCAAATTATTGCATAAATTTCTCCTTATGCCAAGATTTATAAAATGTCATTTTATGTCTTCTTAGTCATTTCAGCTATTTGTTTTTACAAGCTTTTATTAAAAGGCCTGCTCCTACCAGTTGTATTCTCCCACACATGGTCCAAGGAGAAACTTCATAAAGAAAGTCATCATGCCGTTTTGCACGCAGGGCTTTACTACTGATGCATTCAGAAAATATCAGCTAGGCACAAATACTCCAGAAAACAAGATATGGGCTGCCTGTTACTGGAGAGGCCAGCATTGCTATTTTTCTGTCTTATAGGTGTGACATGGCAGCACTAGTAATATCTATAATAATAAAAGCATAATATGCTAATTAGACTGGACAGCCGAATGACCTTCCGGACAAAGCTGTGGCAGATGGGGGGGGGGGGGGGGGAGGGGTTGGCCAAGGAAAGGTGATCAGGCAGGCAGGCAAGTGGTTAGGGGCGATCAGGCAGGCAGGCAGGCGAGCTGTTAGGAGCCAGTGGTCCCAGATTGCGAGAGAGGGCAGGCTGGACTGAGGGGATCCCTCCCCGCTCCCATGCATGAATTTCATGCACCGGGCCTCTAGTTAATAATAAAGAATAATTCCTCACACTTATGTGACATGAGGTTGTAAGGTTCTTTATATGGTTTTTGTTGTCATTTTGTTCTTTTCCCTTTTTCCAAATTTACTGAGGTCAAATCAAAGCACCCTAAGTTGTGTATGTTTTCAGATGATCAATGAAAACTATAGAAGCTTTGCGACCGTACAGATCCCTTTACCACAACCTTTCTGCCATAGTTTCATATGCTTACTTTTACATAATCTGAGAACCCCACCAAATAATGTGATAATTTTTGCTTTCAACTTTTCTACATATTTTAATGATCTCAAGAAAAAATATTGCCCTGGCCAGGTAGCTCAGTTCGTTATAAGGTCGTTTGGATACGCCAAGGTTACAGATTCAATCTCTGGTCAGGGCACATAACCAATGAATGCATAAATAACTAGAACAACAAATCAGTGTTTCTCTCTCTCCCTCTCCCTTCCTCTCCCTCAAAAATCAATTTAAAAAAACTTTAAAAAAAATAACTAAATAAAACCAAAATTGAAAAAGAAAAAAAAAAGCCCTGGCCGGGTGGCTCAGTTAGAGTGCCATCCTAATACACCAAGGTTTTGGGTTCCATCCCCGGTCAGGGCACATATATGAGCCAACCAATCCTAAATAATAAGAGAGTAATATGTAAATTACCATCACTCTGCTACGCCCACGATTGGGCCAGCGGGAGGTGCAGGGGGCAGGACACGGGGTGGCCAGGGTGGCCGATTGGGCCGGCGGGACGCTGAGCCATGGTTGTGCTACGGCACAGAAGGGGCCTCTGGGGCAGCGAGCCCACATCCTGCTGCGGACCATCAAAAGCGGGGAGCGAAAGCAGGGGAGCTGGCTGTCTGTCTGCTCCAGCACCAGGCCTTTCGAAAGCCTCCGGCGTGGCCGCTTTCGAAAGGCCTGGTGCACCAGCGGACAGACAGCCAGCTCCCCCGCGATCGAAAGCGGGGAGCTGTGTGTCCGCTCCAGCACCAGCGGACCCCCTGCCATCAAAAGCCAGGAGCAGGCTGCTAGCAGTGTCCGCAGAGCGTGCTAGGCCTCGCGGGGCAGAGGATATGGCCTGGATGGCAGGTTAGGCCTAGGGGACCCTACACGTGCATGATTTAATCATGCACTGGGCCTCTAGTGAACACATAAATAAGTAGAACAACAGGTGGATGTTTCTCTCTCTGTCCCCCCTCCCTTCCTCTCTCTCTCTCAAATCAATCAATAATTTTTTTAAAAAACTAGAGGCCTGGTGCACAAAATTCGTGCATGGTGGGGGGTGTCCCTCAGCCCAGCCTGCACCCTCTCCAATCTGCGACCCCTCGAGGGATGTCCGACTGCCCATTTAAGCCCGATCCTACTGTAGGATCGGGTCTAAACGGGCAGTCGGACATCCCTCTCACAATCCAGGACTGCTGGCTCCCAACTGCTCACCTACCTGCCTTCCTGATTGCCCCTAACCACTTCTGCCTGCCAGCCTGATCACCCCCTAACCACTCCCCTGCCAGCCTGATTGCCCCTAACTGCCCTCCTCTGCAGGCCTGGTCACCCCTAACTGCTCTCCCCTGCAGGCCTGGTCACCCCTAACTGCCCTCCCTTGCAGGCCTGGTCACCCCCAACTGCCCTCCCCTGCAAGCCTGGGTCCCCCCCAACTGCCCTTCCCTACAGGCCCAGTCGCCCCCAACTTCCCTCCTCTGCCAGCCTGGTCCCTCCCAACTGCCCTCCCCTGCTGGCCATCTTGTGGTGGCCATCTTGTGTCCACATGGTGGCAGCCATCTTTGGCCACATGGGGGCAGCCATCTTGTGTGTTGGAGTAACAGTCAGTTTGCATATTACTCTTTTATTAGATAGGATAGAGGCCTGGTGCATGGGTGGGGGCCAGCTGGTTTGCCCTGAAGGGTGTCCCGGATCAGAGTGGGGGTTCCCTTGGGGTGTGGGGCAGCCTGAGCGAGAAGCCTATGGTGGTTTGCAGGCCAGCCACACACCCCGGCGACCCAAGTGGAGGCCCTGGTATCTGGGATTTATTTATTTTCTATAATTGAAACTTTGTAGCCTTGAGCGGAGGCCAGGGCCAGCCAGGAAGCTTGGCTTCCTCCATCGCCGGGGAAACCCAAGCCTCCTGCTCGCTCCATGGCCGCAACCATCTTGGTTGGGTTAATTTGCATACTCGCTCTGATTGGCTTGTGGGTGTGGCTTGTGGGCATAGCAGAGGTATGGTCAATTTGCATGTTTCTCTTTTATTAGTGTAGATTGGTCACATTTTCCTGTTTTTTGGCATGTCGAGTAATTTAGGATTTTACCCTGGACCCCATGGATGTTATGCTGTGTGGACAGGATACAGTCACCCAGTTAGGTTGAGACTACAAGTTCCATCTCCCCTTTTGTGAGTGGTGGTTCGGTTCTATAGTTTGGCTCTATTTCACACCTGAGCCTGAGAATCCACGGGTTCACTCAGAGTTAGAGGATCCCTCCTCTGTCTCCCTTATCTCAAGTTTTCTTCTTTTATTCTCCTGCCACCAGGGGCCCCTTTTCCTGGTTCCTCTGACCAGAAAGATGGAAGTTTCTCTCCAAACATTAGCCGTTTGTACCATTTTTACAGCTCCTTACCTGGGTCTCGCCCTCAGTACAGCACCACCAGGAAAACATTTGGGACCAGGGACCTTCATCCCTGCTGTCATTTCTCCAAGTTTTGGTTTTTCACCACATTTTGAGTTTCTTTACTTTTCAGAAGCCCCGGTAGTTGTGTTTTGTTATTTTGACATGTTCTCCATTTTAATCAGCAGGAAAGAGGTGCTATCATGTGTATGCCACCATGCTGAATCTGGAACTTGTCATTTTTTCCTTTAGTGATTTTTAAAACACTAACCCTATGATAGAAATATGGGGAAAACCTGAACTGAAGCCAGAATCTCTTCAGCGGGGTCCGAGTAAACCATATTGCCTCACCTAATATCTTAGGGAGCATTTCCTGTCACATTTAATTCTCTCTCCGAACTCTGTTGTCATTATAGTGAGTGTCCTCTAACATCCTTTGTTTTAACGCAGTTGTGCGGCTCTTTTAGAGCCAAGTATGTTTGTTCACACCCCCAAGAGCATGATATGTGTGGCAGTTTAATTATAAACACCATATGAGAACATACTTGCCAAGTTGCATCAAAATTGGCCACTAAACTGAGCGGTAGCATAGGTTTTGTTTTTTCACAACTACTACTGCCTTTTTTAAAAAAAAAAATAAACTATTTATTTTAATCCTCATCTGAGGATATTTTTTCGATTGATCTTGAGAGAGCTAGAGAGATTGAATCCACAACCAAGATATGTGCCCTTGACCAGGAATTGAACCCGAGACCCTTCAGTTCAAGGGCCGATGCTCCAACCACTGGGCAAACTAGCCAAGGCTACTACTGCCTTTTAAAAATATATATATGTGTTTTTTGATTTTTAGATAGAGAAGGAGAGAGAGAAATATCCATCGGCTGCTTCCTGCACATTCCTTACTAGAGATCGAGCCCAAAACCCAGGCATATTCCCTGGCCGGAAATCAAACTGGGGACCTGTTGGTCCATGGGACAACGCTCGATCACTGAGCCACACCGGCCAGGCTACTATTGCCTTTTTTTAATTAAAATTTTTATTTGTTGATTTTAGAGAGAGAAGGGGGGAGAGAGAGAGCTAGAGAAGCATCCATTTGTTGTTTCACTAATTTATGCATTCATTGGTTGATTCTTGAATGTGCCCTGACCCGGGATCGAACCTGAACCAGCAACTTGGAGTATCTGGACAACACTCTAACCAACTGATCTACCCAGCTAGGGCCCTTACTGTTGCCTTTTATTGAGCCTTTTTTTTTTTTTTTGTAGGCTAGGACTGCACTATATCGTCTCATTTAATCCTCAAACCAACACTGTGAAGTAGGTGGTATTCTTTATGCCTAGAAATGGAAGCTCTAGGAGGTTAAGGAACTTACTGAAGACTCCCCAGCTACAGTGCTAGAGCTGAAACCCGGGTCTTTCTGACTCCAAAGGCCCTGCACTTAAGCCCTGTGCTACCCTGACCTCCTGCAGCACTGAGTGTTTTGTTCAGCGGCTTTCATGGGACAATCAGGCTGCGGCTCTTTATTAAATATGTGTTGTGTTTTGCTTCTTTTCTAGGAGCTCAGTGATGCCCTTGGAATCAGTATTGCTGGAGGAAAAGGAAGTCCCTTGGGAGATATCCCAATATTTATTGCCATGATTCAGGCCAGCGGTGTAGCTGCACGCACACAGAAGCTTAAAGTAAACAAGGGGGGAATGGTGAAGTGCTAACAGCATGGGGGGTGGGAGAGGAAGTGGCAGCCATGGGCACTTTGTTTAAAGTTGGAATTCCAACAGCCTGGAGAGACCCATGCTGAGGGCAAGAATGCATTAGAGAAAGTTTATACCTGAAATTCACTGGGTCCCTGGGCATATAAAAATACTATTGTTTGTATCAAAGCTTCTCAATGAAAAAAGAAATTGCAGCTCATTTACAAAGCTTCCCATACCATTTTTTTAGCACTTAATTCCACCCAAAGTTCATTTTTACCTGAGAGTGATTTGCCCGTAGAATCTTCCTTCAATCAAAAGAATCAACATTGTTATAATTTTTTCCCCATTGCCCCTTAATTTTAACTGAGGTAGAAAAATAAAGCAGAAAATATTTGGCTTCCTCATTAGAGTTTTATTGAACAGTTCATTTGTATAGCCCACTATTACTGGCAAATGGATGTATGAAATGCCACCATTACCAAAATACAAAAGTGGCCTGCCGTGCCTTTTAATAATCAAAGCTGACCCCCTTCTTGTTTCTCTGATTGGCCTGTGTCTGAGGAAAGCCATAAAAATTCCTCATGCTGCTGAACATGCACACACCGGAGACAGACAGAACCTTCACAATGGCCACAAATGGGGAATATGACTTCCAACGAATTTTAAGCATTCTTCTCAAATTTAATTTTTCTTAATGATAGTGATTTTCTCCCACTTTTGTACTTCCAGGTTGGAGATCGGATTGTCAGCATCAATGGGCAACCTTTGGATGGGCTGTCTCACGCGGACGTGGTTAATCTGCTGAAGAACGCCTATGGGCGCATTATCCTGCAGGTACTGCGATCAAAGGAGCACACAGCTGCTGGGGGCAGATAAGTGGCGTGCAGAAAAGATTGAGCGTCACTGGCAGTAAGCATCACTGCCCAGCGGGGTGCTTGCTGATGTGAATTATGAAGGTTGAAAGCAAGAACTTATTATTTTTATTCAGAAATTCTTTAATGCCACCCATACAGGCAGTGAGCATGATTATATGAAAGCATAACAAGGGGAGAAAAATTACTCTTTGCTTCACGTGCTAAATCAACGAGGCTTTTAGCTTCCAGCGTTCTTTTGTAAATCAGAGTTTGCAAGGAATAGGAAATGGTTTCTTTTCTTCTGCCCCAAAACTGTTACTGAACTGCCCAAGTGCTATTTCTTCCACCCACATTAAAAGAAGGGAGAAATACAATGCCCTTTTTCCAGTACCTAAAGTGATTGCCGACACTGTTAAATTCTCGCTGCGTGGTAGTCAGCAACCAAGGCAGGCAAGTATTTATCAGCTGTGGTCCTCAAGAGTATTGTTCAGAGGCACAGGGATATATACCAGGAAGGGAAAATCAGGTGTGCTGTTAATTACCTCTTCTTAGATTCTCAGTGCTTCAAATGTGTCAGGTTGATATGCAGTGAGTGAGAGGCAGCATAATGGCAGTGAATGTTGTTAAAGCGTTTCCCCGAAATGTATGATCATAATCACCATACTTCTGCAGAAGTAGTATTCAGTGGTTTATAGGTAAAAAGAATAAAACCCACCATGGTGTACCTGAGAGAGAAGGCTAGAGCCAGCCCCTCCGATCATTCTAGCCCTAAAATAAGTTCGAATTGAAAAACCATTACTTCTGGGAGAACCAATCTGTGGTGCTTAACTCTCAACGATCCAAGTCCAAAGTGCCAAAATAGACATTGGAAAAAGTATACGGCTTTCAGCCTGTATGAAAAGAATCCTAAAAATACCATCAGTTTCAAGGGAGTTCACATGATCAACGACCTATTCATTCAATGGTTTGGGTCCCCGAGTTCCTGTTGAGCACAAACCGAAACACTATGTGGACTGGCTGTAGAGTCGGCTTCCCCTTTCCTCCGTGTCCCCACTGTCAGTGAAAACTTACATGGTCACCTCCCATTCCTCCCTCTGCCAGTTGTCAGCGCCTCCAGGCCCTTCCCTCTTTGTTCACTGTGCCCGCTTTCCCTTCAAGTTAGGCTGACCCCTAGAGGCCCCACAAGTGCAACTCTTCAACCTCAGAGCTGTGGACCGTTGGTTAGGTACTGAATTTTACTAGTAAGAGGAAGTTATTTCAGATGATAACTATGCCAAGACAGAAAAGTGTTCCCCTTAGCAAGATCTGCTAAGTATTGCTATTTTCATACACTGATATTATGTGCCCAGCTCCGCCTTCTTCACAAGGAAATGGGGACACAATGCGCAAGTGTAACATTCACTATAAAAAGCACCTTGCATGAAAATGAACTCATGCTCGCCCATGCGGAATTAGCACTCCATTCAGCCAAGTTGTCACTATGAACACACTCTTGAAGGAGTTCCTTATTTTTCCTAGGTCTGTATTTTAAGAAGAAAATGATATTCTCTTGCATGAATCACATGAGTTGGTGTTATTTTTTTTTTTTAACATGTGTTATTAAAAGCTCAAGGGAATCCTTTGGGCTTTGACAGTGTAATGTGCACAGTTAGGAGTATGGAGCATATGTGCTGCCAAAGGCTTTAGGCACAAAACCCAGGAGACTCTCATGTTCTGCATCAGACACCTTCCCCTTGCCTAGAGTATTTGTTTTAATTAAAACAGAGTGGAAGTAGCACCAGCAATCCAATGCTCACAGCTCACTTGTCACTAGGTAATTGTTTATACTATCAGATGAGCCAGCCTATTGACAGAACCATAGGGAAAGCCAGATAATTGTGTCTGACGATGTGAAAAAGACTATTGCCAGTGTGTCTGCGAAGCAGTCAACAGCTACTAATTGCATAGGGAAGATCAAGGTCTGGGTCAACAGACTGCAGCGTGGAGAAGAGGGGAAGAGGGGAAGAGTCAACCAGCACTTCTGGAAGCTTCTCCTCACAGTTTAAATTGCCATCTCCAGGTGTAATAAGGAGGTAGATATGCGTAACCTTCAAGTCTGATGGTTCCTTATTCCCAGTTATAGATTGGTCACTGGAGATTAATTTGGCTATGAGGGGTCATTGAAAATGTTTCCAATTATATTTGCTTCTGTAGTTTGGTAATTTGTCAGTTCAGCTCTTTTGTCTATAAAAGTACTATAGAATTTTTTTTGGATAAAATCAGGTAATTCAGGCTCTCTGCTAAAAGAAAAAAAACTTTTTTTTCACTCTTTATTTTTTTAGAAAATAGAGGATAAAAGAGCATATGAGGGATTTTTATCACCAAAGAAAACTGTGAGGCTTGTTCTGGGTTCTGTAAGAGATTTTCCGAACACTTTAAAACATCGGAAAATAGGTGGATTGAGGGAGCATTGACCAATCTAGGAAATTCAGGAAGAGTGTGCTGGGAGAGAAGAGAACATTGCAGTTTGGGACCTCCAGGTGGAGAGATGTCCGCAGGCACACGAAACGTGTTGCCCGTGGGGCAGGAGGGCGGAAGGGGACCTCATGCAGGAAACAGACAGGGTAACCTAAGCCATCGGCAGCTTTTTTAGGTTGACATCCACCCTGTCTGCCACGTTAAATTTCATAGATACTGGTTCACTGAATGGCCGCTGGTTTGATTCGCGGTCAGTGCACATGCCCAGGTTTCAGGTTCAGTCCCCAATTGGGGTACATGCCAGAGACAGCCAATGGCCAATCGATGTTTCTCTCTCTCTCTAAATAAAAATCAATAAAACATTTTTTGAAAGATGGTAAATTTCAAAAATGGCTTACCAGCATAACATTTAGCTTATATCTCTAGAATTAAAAAAAGTTCAGTGTGTCTCTAGGGAGTGAAAGCGTTGAATTTTTTATTGTGTACTGTATTATTTAAATTTTTATCATGTATATACAAAAAGAAATTACCTGGAGAAATAAAATAGAAAAGGACCAGGAGTCAAAAATACAGTTCCTAGACACTAAGGAATAAAAGAATTTCAAGAATAGCACACTTACCAATGAGGCAAAAGTAAATAAAACTATAGAAAAGTCACTACAACTGGCAGATAAATCACTGACAATCTTTAATACAATTGAGTTCTTTCTTTTAGAGTTGGTGGCAAGTCAGTAGAGAGCCTGGGAGTAATTGGGAGCAAAGGAGATAGAAGAAAAAGTTGGGATAATGTTACCTCTGAAAAAAAATTTTTTTCAGGGGAGTTTGAATCAGATGGCTTCTCTTTTAGGGTGGTCATTTTCTAAGAGTGAATAAAGAAAAGATTTTGGTATTTGAGAGAAGTGCTTCTGTGCCGAGAACCAATTCCAGCATGTAATAATTACAAGAGTTTCACCAAAAGGTTGGTGAAGCTTGGGGAGCTCAACAGGGTTGAGTCAAATGTAGTTTACCTGTTGGAAATGGCTAAATGGCACTTCCCCCAAACCTGAATAGGATTGTTAACTGCCAGACAGCTCAGGGCATTTTATTGCCTCCTGTTAGCCAAACACCTGAATAGTTGTAGGCTATTCCCCAAACTGATAATGCTTTTGTATTCTGCCCTTTGATACCTTACCCTTTGAAGTGTATATTTCCACCTTGCCTTAGGATAAATCAGTGTGAATAAAAGCAGGGTCCTGAGTGAAGGAGGAGAGTCTTCTAGTTCCTTTTAGCTGAAGCTCCTCTGACCCCCAATGCCTTTTAAAAATATCTTTCCTCCTTGGACTCCTTCTTAATCATCTACGAGCAGCCCCTTTCTCCAGAATGCTGAACCCTTTGTAAGGCTGGGAAAAGAACCCCGGCATTATGGCACCAACGAGGGACACCAACACTTCTCAAACTTTAGTAAACTCTAGAATCACCTTGAGATGATCCCACCCCCAGTTCTGATTCCATAGGAGTGGAGTGGGATCCAAGAATTTGCATTTTTAACAAGCCCCCAGATATTGCTGATGTTGCTCTTTTAGAGACAGCCCAAGACCCACTGGAGCAGGGATGAGTAAAAGATTTGCACATATTTTCCTCTATGCCTGGAATACCCATTTCAGCACAACTCTCATCCCCTCTTTTTAAATCTGTAAAATCCTTTGTTTAGAAACTCTTCAATCAAGAAGAGGAAGTGTTCATGATCGGTTCACCCAAAGACCATGAACTTATCCACAGTGGGGACAGTGTCTGTGCCTTAGCTCAGGGCCTGGCCCAGAGCAGATGCCTAGTACATGTTGGTTGCATTGAGCAGGTTGCTGAGCCATGCTGATCAAGTTGAGGATTTGAATTTAGAACAAATCAGCACAGTTACCAATTGGGTCCAGAAAAATTCCAGTAGAGGAGAAAGAGGGATTGGATTGGGAGTATCATTAAGGGACTGGTTTGTGAGTCATTCTTAACCTTGGTTACACAATAAAATCTGATTCCAGCACCCCGGTGATTTAATTGGTCTGGGATGTGGCATGGACATCGGGATATTTTAAAATTTCCCAGGTGACCCACGGGTTGAGAACCGCTGCTGTAGAACCTAAGACCATCGGAAAACACAGATATTTACATTACAATTCATAACAGTAGCAAAATTATAGTTATGAAGTAGCAACAAAAATAATTTTAGGTTGGGGGTCACCACAACATGAGGAACTGTATTAACGGGTCACGGCATTAGAAAGGTTGAGAACCACTGGTCTAGGGTATAACTAGTTTCTAAATAAAAACTTTAAGCTGATGTGCTTTCTACTTCATTACACCAAATGCCAGATGTGGGATAAGGCAAGCTTTTCTTTTTTAAATTGTTGATTGATTGATTTTTTTTAGAGACAGAGGAGTGGGGGGAGAGAGAGAGAGACAAAAAAAAACATCAATATGTTGTTCCACGTGTGCATTCATTGGTTAATTCTTTTTTTTTTTTTTCTGATTCCAAATCTTGTGCTCTATATGGCACTTTATTATTTTTTTATTTAATAAATATTTATTGTTCAGATTACAATTGTTCCTCTTTTTCCCCCCATAGCTCCCCTTCACCCGGTTCCCACCCCACCCTCTGCCTTACCTCCCCCACACTGTCCTCATCCATAGGTGTACGATTTTTGTCGTCTCTTCCCACACCCCCCACACCCCTTTCCCCCTGAGAATTTTCAGTCCACTCCCTTTCTATGCCCCTGATTCTATTATATTCACCAGTTTATTCTGTTCATCAGGTTTTTAATTCACTTGATTTTTAGATATGTATTTGTTGTTCATAATTTTTATCTTTACCTTTTTCTTCTTCTTTCTCTTCTTAAAGAATACCTTACAGCATTTCATATAATACTGGTTTGGTGTTGATAAACTCCTTTAGCTTTTTCTTATCTGTGAAGCTCTTTATCTGACCTTCAATTCTGAATGATAGCTTTGCTGGGTAGAGTAATCTTGGTTGTAAGTTCTTACTCTTCATCACTTTGAATATTTCTTGCCATTCCCGTCTGGCCTGCGTAGTTTCTGTTGAGAAATCAGCTGACAATTGTATGGGTGCTCCCTTGTAGGTAACTGTTTTTCTCTTGCTGCTTTTAATATTCTCTCTTTGTCTTTTGCTTTTGGCATTTTAATTATGATGTGTCTTGGTGTGGTCCTCTTTGGATTCTTTTTGTTTGGGGTTCTGTGCGCTTCCTGGATTTTTAACCCTTTGCACTCGCTTGCTTTTTTCTTGATTCCTACTACCGATGCTAACTGTGTCGAGTCACACTCGACATCCGAGTGCAAAAGGTTAAGTCTGTTTCTTTCACCAGGTGGGGGAAGTTTTCAGTCATTATTTCTTCAAATAGGTTTTCAGTATCTTGCTCTCTCTCTCTTCTTCTGGAACCCCCATTATTCTGATGTTGGTACGCTTGGAGTTGTCCCAGAGGCTTCTTACACTATCTTCAATTTTTTTTATTCTTTTTTCTTTTTGCTTCTTTGTATTTCAAATCTTGGATTTGATTCTTTCATTCCTCTAGTCTGCTGTTGGGTCTTTGTATAATATTTTTTATTTCAGTCAGTATATGTTTAATTTCTAGTTGGTCCTTTTTCATATCCTCAAGGGTCTCGCTAAATTTATCGGCCTTTTCTAGGAAATTCTTGAAAAACCTTATAACCATAGTTTTGAACTCTATATACAGTCGTTTGTTTTCCTCCATTTCTTTTGTTTGTGATCTGTTTCTTTGTCTCCGCATTTTCGCTGCTTCCCTGAGTTGATAGGGTAGCTTTGTGTGCTAGGTGTCCTATATGGCCCAGTGGCTCGGCCTCCCCAGTTACCTGAGGTGGATACTCTTGGTGCACTGTGTGTATAGCCTTGTTGTAGTTAAGTCTTGATTGTTGTTGGTATCACTGGGAGGGATTGACTTCTAGGCCAATTGGCTGTGAGGATCAGCCGTGTCTATGCTGGGAGAACTTCTGTGCTGGAGACAGCCTGAGACAAGACTTGTAAAATTGCAAATCCTCTGTGCTCAGCTTGGATAGGGCAGAGTCTCAGGGCTGAGAAGACAGTCTTGGCTTCCTGTCAGCCCTGCCCTATGAGGCCCCTGGGTCTCAGTGTCCCTCAGTAATTGCTGCAAGCACCTCTAAGAGTAAGCCGCCCTCGAGTTTCGCCCACTGCCAGATAGTCCAGTTTCTCCCCCAATGAATCTGGATTCCCAGATTCTCGCCCGGTACTGGAGTTCAGCACAGTCGGGACCTTCTGTTTCCCATCCACTAGAGAAAGCCAGTGGTGCAGTCAGCAGTCAGTCCTCCCTGCGCGCACTTGCACACGCGCCTCCAGGCCTCTGCCTTTCGCGGCTCCCGAGTTTCCACCTGACAGTCCAGATTCCCCCCTTATAAGCCTGGGTCCCCAGGGTCTTGCCCAGAACTGGGGTTCAGTGCAGTCAGAACTAGGGTTCAGCACCATCGGTAGCTTTTGTCTCCTTCCTGCTAGAGAAAGCCAGCCAGGCACTCAGCCACCCACGTGCGTGTCTCCATACCTCAGCCTTTTGCAGCTCCTCTGATTCTTCGTGTGCTTTCCTCTTTCCTTCTAGTTGTAGAATTTCCACTCAGCCAGCTTTCCTGTGGTTCTGGATGATGTTCATTTTGTCTTTTATTTGTAGCTTTGAAATTGTTGTGTGAGATAGCAGTTTAGGTATTTACCTATGCCGCCATCTTGGTTTCTATCGGTTGATTCTTGTATGTGCCCTGACCAGGGATCAAACCTGCAACCTTGGCATATTGGGCAGTGCTCTAACCAACTGAGCTACCCGGCCAGGGCCAGGAAAGCCTTTCTTAATTGTTCTTCTGTGATGCACCCCTATCTTAAGATGCCAGCTTTCTCTGGAAATCTCCTTACCTGGATAGTCTTCCTGTCTTTTTCAGCATGCCTGCCCTCTGGATCCATGCTGGGTCTGAGTGCTAACTTCATATTTTGTACTGCAAGATTTGAGTCCTAACAAATCTAAGGGTTAATCATATTCCTTTACATGATCGGCAGCTCTGGAAAGTTATAAGCAAGGATCTCAAGCTCTTGTGCATTGTAATATTGTAGTTATCTGGAAAATACTTTGACTTCTCGATTCTCCAAAACGTAATCCCCCAAACCTATTTTTAAGGAAAAGTACTCATCCTAGGATTTGTGCAATAAAGACCTGTGCTTTAGGAGAGGGAGCCAAGATGGCGGCAGAGGTGAACGGCTGATCTGTTGCCCCGCATGGCAGTTTCGGAAATACAACTAAAAGATGGACTGGTGAGCGTGGCGACTCCTGCTCGCGTCTCCCCAGGCCGGGCGGCTGCTCCTCTCAGTCAGCACCTCAGCCGGGGCCATGAGCTTGTGGGCGCCGCGGCAGCTGCTGTGGCGGCGGCCGCGGACTCGGCGCAGCGGCTCTCGGTGAAGGAAGAGACCATCTTTCTGCAGGACGGGCCCGTCCGCGTCACCGACCTGGCCCAGCTACCCACTGAGATCCTCGGGGCCCCGGAGACCACCAACACCGACTTAGAGGATTCTTAGGACTTCCTGTCTTACACTCAAGTCCTCTAGCCATTTTGAGAGAGGAGAACCAAGAAGGCAGCAAAGTTAAACAAAGGAACTTCGCCACGCACAGCAATTTCAAGGATACAACTGGAGAACGGAGCGTCTGCCACCCAGAACCACAGGAGAGCTGGCTGAATGGTGGATTTACAGCTAAGAGAGAAGAGGAAAGAGCGATCTCGGAGGGGCTGAGGTGCGGAGGCGCGTGGGTTGGGCTGGGGGCGGGGGAAGGGACGTGCGGCTTTTGTTCCAACCCTAGGGGAGATTAGCTCCCCAGACTCCTGCGGGGAGAGGCTGGACTCTCGGCCTTCGTGTCGGAGAGTGGGAGTGACTTCCTTGCGGAGGTGCGCCTAGCAATCAGTGTTTGCTGCGCTGGAGTGCGGAACGAGGGGGCTTAGAAACATGGAAAGCAGAAAAAGCAGACTTGCAGCCAGTGCGGTTTGCCACGCCATGGCCTGGTGGCGCCCTGAGGTCCCGCCCCGCCCTGAGACTCGCCCCGCCCTGGGACCCGCCCCGCACGTTTTACAGACCCGCCCCGCACGTTTTGCAGGCCCACCTGGGCTCCAAGCAATGGCTTTTGCATGTGGGTGGCCTGCCCTATGGCAGCTTGATCAGATAAACTGCGGTTCTAGTCGGACTGCTCCAGGGCCGCTCAGACAGGAGGAGGAAACTGCAGTTTTTGCTGTAATTCCTGCTGAGTGGCCTCAGGCAGTAGCTGACCTACACGCCATTGGAGACCCAGAAACGAGGGCATCTAGTGGTCAGTGTGAGATGACACCAGATTTCAACCACTCGCGTAAGGGACACATTCAAGAGGCAGACTCAGTGAGCGCCAAAGCCTTGCTGCACCAAGACCCGGCACATAAATGTGTCTCCTACACAGCAACTCTTCCTTTATAGACACAGAGGGTCCGCACGGCCAATTGGCCTGGAGGACAATTCCTCCCAGTGACACCAACAATAATCAAGACTTAACTATACAAAGGAGGACCAAGATGGAGGCATAGGGCGGAAGCCCGATTGTTGCCTACCACAACAATTTTTGAGTCTACGACGGGAGAGCAGAGCAGACACCATCCAGAACCACCGGAGGGCTGGCTGAGCAGATGCTCTACAACTAGAATAAAAGAGAGGGGTACTCGGGATGATGCTGATGCCGGTGACCCAAAGATCACACTTTAAGAACTACGGCTCAGGCGACACAATGGCGGCCTGGAACGTGCTCGGCGCAGTTCCCCCGGCGGTTTCTGGCTGAGGGGAAGGCTCCACTCGCTGCCGAGCACGGACAAACGAGCCACTGGGAGACATGGGGTGGGAGACTCCGCGCTTGCTGACCTCCGAGTCCTTCAAGAATCTCAACGCCCCGGAAGCGGCCAGGTGCGCACGCTCGGCGACCGGCCACCGCTGCAGACCCAAGGGCCGACGCAGCCACCCCGGACCAGCCCGCCGCCGCGCACCGGGCACACTGGAGCTTCGCCGAGCCCGCCGCCCAACGAGTTCTGCGGCGGCTGCCCTGGAGCTCTGAGAAAATGGCCGAAGGAATTGCTGAGAGGGAATTGACCAACAGGAAATGGGATCAAGAAGACGAAACCCCGCTGGGTCCCGGATCCGGGTGAAGCCGCGCGCCCCTGGGTCCGGGTGAGGCTGGGAACTGGGTCAGGGTGAGGCTGGGTCCCGGGCCCGGGTGAGGCCACGTGCCCCTGGGTCCGGGTGAGGCCACGCGCCCCTGGGTCCGGGTGAAGCTGGATCCCGGGTCCGGGCGAGGCCGTGTGCCCCTGGATCCGGGTGAGGCTGGGTCCCGGGCCCGGGTGAGGCCACGTGCCCCTGGGTCCGGGTAAGGCCACGTGCCCCTGGGTCCAGGTAAGGCCATGTGCCCCTGGGTCCGGGTGAAGCTGGATCCCGGGTCCGGGTGAGGCCGTGTGCTCCTGGATCCGGGTGAGGCTGGGTCCCGGGTCCGGGTGAGGCCACGCGACCCTGGGTCCGGGAGAAGCTAGATCCCGGGTCCGGGCGAGGCCGTGTGCCCCTGGATCTGGGTGAGGCTGGGTCCCGGGCCCGGGAGAGGCCACGCGCCCCTGGGTCCGGGTGAGGCCATGCGCCCCTGGGTCCGGGTGAAGCTGAATCCTGGGTCTGGGAGAGGCCGTGTGCCCCTGGATCCGGGTGAGGCTGGGTCCCGGGTCCGGGTGAGGCCGTGGGCCCCTGGATCCGGGTGAGGCCACGCGACCCTGGGTCCGGGTGAAGCTGGATCCTGGGTCCGGGTGAGGTCGTGTGCCCCTGGATCCGGGTGAGGCTGGGTCCCGGGCCCGGGTGAGGCCACGCGCCCCTGGGTCCGGGTAAGGCCACGCACCCCTGGGTCCGGGTGAAGCTGGATCCCGGGTCCGGGTGAGGCCGTGGGCCCCTGGATCCGGGTGAGGCTGGGTCCCGGGTCCGGGTGAGGCCGTGGGCCCCTGGATCCGGGTGAGGCCACGCGACCCTGGGTCTGGGAGAGGCCACGCGCCCCTGGGTCCGGGTGAGGCCACGCGCCCCTGGGTCCGGGTGAGGCCACGCGCCCCTGGGTCCGGATGAAGCTGGATCCCGGGTCCAGGTGAGGCCATGTGCCCCTGGATCCGGGTGAGGCTGGATCCCGGGTCCGGGGGAAGCCACGCGCACCTGGGTCCGGGTGAGGCCACGCACCCCCTGTGTCCGGGTGAAGCTGGATCCCGGGTCCAGGTGAGGCCATGTGCCCCTGGATCCGGGTGAGGCTGGATCCCGGGTCCGGGGGAAGCCGCGCGCACCTGGGTCCAGGTGAGGCCACGCACCCCCTGGGTCCGGGTGAGGCCACGTGCCCCTGGGTCCGGATGAAGCCGTGCCCCTGGGTCCGGCCGAGACCCAACCAGAGGGAATCGAACCTGCATTACTACCATTTGTCCACCATCCAGAGCTGAGGGGTCAGTGCCGACATGTACACATAAGGAACTGGTGGACATTGAAATTGGGTCTCAAAAGAACTGTTGGTCCAGAAAGAAACTCACTACAGACTGATTCATTTGCCTGTCAGCATAACTATTATTGCTCATCTCACATTCAGTTCATATAAGTATATCTCTAGTGACACATGATCTCGCTCATCTAGGGGAAATGATGAACAACATAGACTGATGAACAAGAACAGAACCAGAAACAAAGAGGCATCGATCGGACTATCGGGCCTCAGAGGGAGGATAGGGGAGGGTGGGGGGAGGGGGGAGAGATCAACTAAAGGACTTGTGTGCATGCATATGAGCCTAACCAATGGTTAAGTTCAACAGGGGGTTGGGGCATCCGTGGGGAGGGGTGTGGGATGGGAATGGGGGGATGAGGACAAATATGTGACACCTTAATCAATAAAGAAATTTTAAAAAATAAAAATAAAAATAAAATAAAAAATAAAGACCTGTGCTTTATAACTCAATTGGACATTTTATTGAACATATATTGTTCTAATATAGAAATACAATTCTGACTGGATTTAATTTTGCTTACAACCTAAATTATCAAACGCCACAAGGAGACAAGGCATGAGAGAGTATCTGAATGAATACCTCCCTACAGAAAGCAGTTTAAAGAGGAGACAGAATTTAAGAAGGAAATTGATGTTGATGGGAAAACCCTCTTGGAGGGGGGAACACAGAGTGAGGGGTGGTTTCAGTTGGAGGGGGGAACACCGAGTGAGGGGTGGGTGCAGTTGGAGGGGGAAACACTGAGTGAGGGGTGGGTGCGGTTGGAGGGGGAAACACTGAGTGAGGGGTGGATGCAGTTGGAGGGGGGAACACCGAGTGAGGGGTGGGTGCGGTTGGAGGGGGAAACACTGAGTGAGGGGTGGGTGCGGTTGGAGGGGGAAACACTGAGTGAGGGGTGGGTGCAGTTGGAGGGGGGAACACCGAGTGAGGGGTGGATGCAGTTGGAGGGGGGAACACCGAGTGAGGGGTGGGTGCGGTTGGAGGGGGAAACACTGAGTGAGGGGTGGGTGCGGTTGGAGGGGGAAACACTGAGTGAGGGGTGGGTGCAGTTGGAGGGGGGAACATCGAGTGAGGGGTGGGTGCAGTTGGAGGGGGGAACGCAAAGTAAAGATGAATTACAGTCTGAGGGGGAAACATGCTTATTGGTTCTTCCTCTTCCACTAATTCAAAGGTCTCTGCATGTTCCTCGGGCTCAGCAGATAATGCTTCTTCCCCGTCTTTCATTTTACAAGTCTCCCCCTCCTCTGATGGGGTGGTTTCCTCCTCTTTCCTTTCATAAGTCACCTTCTCAGGTACAGAGATTGCCTCCTCCTCCTCCTTCAGGTCAGCCGCCTTCCTCTCCTCAGATGAAGGGATTTCCTCCTTCAGGTCAGATGAAGGGATTTCTTCCTTCAGGTCAGCCGCCTTCCTCTCCTCAGATGAAGGGATTTCCTCCTTCAGGTCAGCCGCCTCAGGTAGACACTTATTAAGGTTTTGATCATAAGTTGGGGAGGATGTAAGAAAACAAAGTACTTTCATTAAATGCCTGGTGAAACTTTAAACTGGCAACTTAGGAAGATCTGTTCAATTTAGTGGATGTCACCCAGCAATTCCGTATCTAGTGACTTCCCTTACAGAACCACTTTAAAGATGTCTATAGCAGTGCTATGTGCAACAATAGGAGGAACTTGAAAGACCCAGAGGATTTGAACTAGGTAAATGGTTTTGCAGGATGAATGGGAAGCAAGGGAGATATCTGCCACATCTCCAGGTCTCCAGGGATGAGGGATGAGAGGAACGTGGGTTGCTGCTCTGTAAAAAGCCAGACCATAGGCTGCCAATCTTAACCCTTTGCACTCGCTTGCTTTTTCTCAATTCCTGCTACCGATGCTAACCGTGTCGAGTCACACTCGACATCCGAGTGCAAAAGGTTAAGAGTTGGAGCTAGTGCCCTGGCCAGTGTGGCTCAGTTGATTGGTTGTCATCCCATGCACCAAAAGGTCTCCAGTTGAATTCCCAGTCAGGGCACATGCCCAGATTGCAGGTTTCAGGCTTGATCCCCAGTAGAGGGCATGTAGGAGGCAGCCAATCGGTGTTTCTATATCTCTCCCTCTCCCTTCCTCTCTCTCTAAAATCTATAAAAACATTTCTTTTTTAAGTTAAAAAAAAAAAAAAAAGTTGGCACGGCCAGCATGGCTCAGTGGTTGAACATCAATCATCAATCTATGAACCAGGAGGTCAAGGTTTGATTCCCAGTCAGGGCACATGCCTGAGTTGCAGGCTCAGTCCCCAGTGTGGGGGGTGCAGGAGGCAGCTGATCAATGATTCTCTCTCATCATTGATTTTTCTATCTCTCTCCCTCTCCCTTCCTCTCTGAAATAAATAAAATTATGTGGTTTTTTTTAAAAAAAGAGTTGGAGTTGGCCCTAACCAGGTCCAAAGACTCCAGACTCCAGACACCACAGCTCTTGAACCACACATTCAAGTTGTGCAGACCTAATACCCATCATCTAAGGACCTCCGAGCCTCCACTTTGAACGGCACGTGTTCACATCTGCCCCCCACAGTAGATGGCATCGATCGCAAGCCTGTGTTTGGAGGGCAGGGAACACATTTGCTGTCCCTTGGTTTCCTCTGCTCCCATCTCTATCCTCTGAATCTACCACAGAAGTTTGTACCCAGGAATTCAAGATATCCTTTTTTTGTTGTTGTTTTTAAATAAGTTTTTCATTAGCCTGTCTGCCCTCCCCTACTTCAAAACACACAAATAGATCTCCCCTAGCCTTACCTCCATGCTGTTCAGTCCCAGGTGTTGGTGGGGCAAGAGCAAGCACTTCAGACGCAGAGCTGAGCCAATACTCATAGACCACATCTTCTTGAACTTGTATCCAGCTGAACATATACCCCCTTCCGAGATCAGATTATTATTCCCTTTCACGAGTTAATCCCTGGGAGGGCAAATCAGAAAAACTTGGAAATGAGATTATCCCCTTTCATAAATTAATCCCTGGGAAGGCAGGTCAGCTTGGGAGACCAACAATGCCTTGGGGCTACAAAGTCATCTGTGGGTAACAGGTTTGTGCTCTCCTTATCTTCCTGCCAAAGACCTAGCAGTTGACGAAAATCCTTCTCGTTCGTTGCCCACTCAGCCCCTTGGGTTCCACTCCTACAAAATAGGCACAAACCTGGGTAGCTCCTAGGATCTTAGGTGGATCTCGGATTTAATATTATAAGTGGTTGGGAGACTCTTTTTATTTCAGGGTTCTGGGGTGAGTTGGAGGCCTTGATGTTTTGGAGGAATGTGATTTTTTTCTGCAAAATGATGTTGTAGAAGTGTTCTCACATTTTCTAGCTAGATTTTAAAAAATGAGCAAAAATTTTTTACCCAAATGAACTATCACTTTGGTTTCATAATTTGTATGGCTGATTTCATGAACTCTTGAAAGTATCTTTCTTGGTAAAAGTTAAAAAGTTTTATTCTAGAACATCTGTGGGGTATCTGTCTCCCACACCCAAGCCCTCTCTGTGTGGTATAGGGGAATGGGATGATGTTTTCCTGCCTGCTGCCAAGCACAGGCCATGATGACTGCCTGCTCTATTTGCACCAGCTGTTAGACTATCTCTCTGCCCCTCTTCCCCTCTCCTTCCCTCCCCTCATTCCATATCTACACTGTGACGTCTGTGCCCTCTTAAGAAAAACAAAACAAAATAAATAATAACAACAAAAACAAAAAAGAAAAAATTAAAAATAAAGAAAGTGAAGTCTTTCCTCTCACACCAGGTGATTTGCCTCACACTGCACGTGACTAAAAGCACTAGATTCTAGAGTAAAATGGCATGGATTTGAATTCAACCTTTACTCCTTAGCTCATGTTAGAAAGTTACTTAACCTCCCTGTTCAGGTGTTTCTGTCTGTACTATGGGAATAATCATGGCACCCACAGGTAGAGACTCAGAAGCATGCTCAGCATAAAGTAAGTGCTCAGCTTAATAGTGATGCTGTTATATATAGAATAAATGAATAAAGAATCGAACAGCTTGCCATGAGATCTTCATCAACCCCACAACAGATGGCCTGTTGCTGGGTCAGCTGAAAGTACGTGTCCAAATTCCCACCAAGTCTAGGAATCCCCTTCACTACACCCCAAACTGATTAATTTTGTGTCTTTACTTGAGTGCTTGCTTTGGTGGGGTGCTTATGTGCCATTCCATTGTAACCTCTATCAGTCTCGCTCTGTATTGTGGAAATTCAGAAAATTGAGTGTCATAATCCCTCCTCCTCAGGAGGGTTTTGGATTCACTCTACAAATACTCACTAGGCAATTATGTGCCAGGCACATTAACATTGAGAAGCAGCCCTTATCTTCAATGAATCCTGTGACTGGATGGTAATGATAGTCACCCAAATACACGTCACAATTTGTGAGAACTACTTTGAGAGTCCTGTGGAGAGGAAAAGAGAAGAAATATACATAAACATGGGTAGCCAGAGAAGGCTTGTAAAGGAAGTGACTCCAAAGCTAACGCCAGGCTGGCTGGTTTGGGGTAGGGGGGCGGGGAGGGAATGTGGGGATGAAGGAGCAGTGGATCCCAGAGAACTGTGGAATTAGGGTGGAGAGGAAGGAGATAAATGGGATTAGACAAGTAGGCAAGGGGAGGACCTCTGTGTGTATAATTAGGGAGTGTCAATTTTATTCCAAGTACTAAGATAGACCACTGAAAGGTGTTAAGTAGAGGAGTGACATTATCCAATTTATATTTAAAGAGATAAATGGTTGTTGTGTGATAGAGAGATTTGAAGGGGATGAATGGGGATTCCAGTTAGAAGGCAGCTGATGGGTGAGTTGAATTAAGATTGTCACCATGGAGATGAAAACTAAACAGATTTGAGACCTATTTTGGAGATAGACTGCAGAGGATTTGGTGATGGATTACATGTGGCTGGTGAGAGAGGGAGCTATCAGGCTGATACTCAGAGAGTAACACCTATATGGTTAGCATCCTAGCTTCCTTTCCATTTGGACAGTCACCAGCCAGCAATCAAGTAGCCTCCTATCTAATAAAAGAATAATATGCAAATTGACCATCACTCCAACACACAAGATGGCTGCCACAAGATGGTCTGCAGGGGAGGGCAGTTGTGGGTGATCAGGCCAGCAGGGGAGGGCAGTTTGGAGGGACCAGACCTGCAGGGGAGGGCAGTTGGGGGCAACCAGGCTGGCAAGGGAGGGCAGTTGTGGGGGGACCAGGCCTACAGGGGAGGGCAGTTAGGGGTGACCAGGCTGGCAGAGGAAGGCAGTTGGGAGGGACCAGGCCTGCAGGGGAGGGCAGTTGGGAGGGACCAGGCCTGCATGGGAGGGAAGTTGGGGGCAACCATGCCAGCAGGAGGGGGTAGTTAGGGGTGACCAGGCTGCAGGAGATGGCAGTTGGGGGTGACCAGGCTGGCAAGGGAGGGCAGTTAGGGGTTACCGGGCCAGCAGGGGAGGGCAGTGGGAGGTGACCAGGCCTGTAGGGGAGGACAGTTAGGGGCAATTGGGCTGGCAGGGGAGCAGTTAGGCGTCGATCAAGCTGGCAGGGGAGTGGTTAAGGGATGATCAGGCTGGTAGGCAGAAATGGTTAGGGGCAATCAGGCAGCCAGGCAAGCACGCGGTTGGGAGCCAGCAGTCCTAGTTTGTGAGAGGTATCCCAGATTGGAGAGGGTGCAGGCTGCGCTGAGGGATACACACTCCTCCCCGCACCACCACCACCACCCCCCCCCCGCCGTACATGAATTTTGTGCACTGGGCCTTTAGTTTTCAATATTACAACTAGTGGATTTCTAATTAGTCAGCTAGAGGTGCCATCTACTAAAAGGTAGAAAACTAGAGTAAAAATAAATTGAAGGGATTCTGCTTTTGGATCAAGAGTTTGGATTTGCTTGTGTGCATTGTAATATCTCAGGGGCTTATTAATTGTCCATTTTAATAAGCCCCTGAGATATTAAAATGCAGATGTTAAGTTGACAATTGCATATAACAACTAGGCTGAGAATTGTCGGCACGTTGTTGACATTCAAAGCTATAGGAATGTGTATGCTGTCACCTAGACCCTGCGTGTGCAAGTGGGAAGTGGGCCCAGGACTGAACCAGAAGGAGTGAGTAGAGAGCAAAGACTTAGAAACATGGGCAAAGCCAGAGAGGCGGCAGGCCATGGACATTTGGGCCAGGTGATGGGGATGGAAGCTGGAGTGGAGTGGGTTTATGAAGATGGTGTAGGCTAAGAGTAGGCAAGATTACAGAGGTCACGTGCAAAGGCAACTTCAAAACACTTGCTGTGGTGGAGAGTGAAAGGGGCTGGTAGTCAGAGGCAGGGCTGTTGTGGGGAGGGAGAATCTGTTATTTCCTCTTTGTCTCTTATTCTAAATACTCCCCCTGTTCATTTAGTCATTCTTTCTATGATGGTATTCCAGAATATCCTGTAACTTGCACTTAGCAGTGTTTTCCCCCAGAGTAGGGTGCTTCACCCAAAATGTGTTCTGATCCAGCCGGGGCTGGGGCCAGGGCTGGCCTGTCACTTGCTTTCCTTCTAAATATTAACAGATACAACCAAGCGTACAGGCAGCCACGCCCTCTGTTGGTTTATTATGAAACTGCAATCAAATCAAGCTCCTTTGCACTGCTTCGTCCCTTCACTGTCATTGTGCACTGAGGATAATAACTTGGAAGAACCATTGATCAGGAGCAGGGGTAGCTAAGGAGCTCTTGAGAAAGAAGCTCTGATAACTCTGAGGTGAATACAACTTCAGGCTAAGCAGACAACACTGGCTTTTATGATTCCCACCTGACAGATGAGGAAGCTGGAACTCGGGCACGGCGTCATTTAAGGGGGAGAAACTGAACAGCAGAACTCCTTTCTGTGTCCTAGTATGGGCTGTCAGAGCTATTCCGTATTTCTTCTGAATGCTTTGGAATGGTTTTTTCAGGGTAGAAATACAATGTGAATGTTTAAATGTTATTCCGTTATACTTTGGGGACCACCTAAAAGGCAAATCAGACCCTGGCCAAGTAGCTCAGTTGGGTAGAGCATTGTCCAAGGTTGTGGGTTTGATTTCCCAATAAGGGCACATACAAGAATCAACCATGAATGCATAAATAAGTGGAACAAAAATATTAATATTTCCCTCTCTCTTTCTCTCTCTCTCTTCTCCTCTCTCTAAAATCAATCATAAAAAGATTTTAAAGGAAAATCATAGAGATATTCATTCTTTCTTTCATTCACCAAATATTAACCAAACACCTAATATACACTGGATATTTTTTCATAATAGAGATACAGTAGTAATGGATTACAGGAGTAAGTGGAAGTTGCACTGACACTCTCTCAGGACCAAAGTGGAAATACAACTAAAATACAGAGATACAGTAGTAAACCAAACAGACAAACTTCCTGCCCACACATTCAAATATGAAGCGATGGGTGAGCCCTGTGGCACTCAGAGTGAGAGGTTTGGGAGATATGACGAAATGGCCAGAAGGTCCAAAGGAAACTTGACTAGTGCGGTGTCATGGAAGCCAATGAAGAAACTAGTTTGAGAGAGAGTAAGTCACTGTGTCAAATGCTGCAGATAGGTTGAATAAGATGAGGAATGAGAACTGACCGTTGGATATACTATGGTTTCTCTAATTCTACCCTGACTTATAATGGCTTGTCTTGTTCTAACTTTTCCCCCAGGTTGTAGCAGATACCAATATAAGCGCCATAGCAACTCAGCTTGAAAACTTGTCTACGGGCTACCACCTTGGTTCACCCACTGCTGACCACCAACCGGAAGACACAGAGTAAGTGTTCTAGAGGCAAAGTGCCTATTATGTGTGTGGGCAATGCTCAGTGAGACCTTTTCCAGCTTAATCTAGAGCATACTTCCTGAAGAAGAGGAGGGGAAAGTACACACTACTTTTCTAATTTGTAGACAGTCTCCAAGAGAGTACAGGGCTTCCTCATTTCTGACAGAGCTTTGTTCCACTGGATAAGTTCTTAACAGACTGGTGGTGCATGGCCTGCACGCCCTGCGTCTGGTCACTTTGACATGTGCCTAGGCCTTCTCCCCCAAGAAACCACAGAATTACAGCCCAAGTGCACCCTGTCGATTATGCAAGGAACTGGGTTTCCTCAGTTTTCTAAGCAAAATCTTGTAGCACTTGCTGGCATCCTTCATTAAAACAAGTCATTGCCATGAAAGTTGCTCATTAAGGCAGTGTTTCTCAAACTAGAATGTGCATAATAATAATCTAAAGAGCATATTTTAAAATGCTAATTTCGCTGGGCCCATTCTCAGATTCTGAGTGGGTGGTCTGCAGTGGGCTACAGAGAGGCAGAGGACCCGCCCTTCAACAAATGCTGCCTAAAGTTATTCCTCTCAGTACCAGCACCAATAAGTGCTCAATAAATGTTTGTTGACTGATCTGAATGGTTTATTGGAAAGATCTGGTGATCACAGCCATTCCCAACTTTTTCCTGGTATTTTATCAATTTAAATGACACTTTTGGATTTGTTTTTCTTGAGGAAAGAATATTAAACGAAGTTCATTTTACTATGTTCTCATTATGAGAGTAATAAGTCATGCTTTAAAAATATGACAAATACATGAAAATATAACATTTTCAAGCTAAAAGTAGCCCTTTCTTTAAAAAAAAATCAGGACCCTTATAGGAAGAGTAGTATACATTTAACAGTTTTTGATACCCATTTTAAAAAAATTTGTATTGATTTCAGAAAGGAAGAGAGAGGGAGAAAGAGAGACATCAATGATTAGACTCATTGATTGGCTGCCTCCTACACTCTTCCTACTGGGCTCAAGCCCGAAACCCAGGCATGTGCCCTGACCTGGAATTGAACTATGACCTCATGGTTCACAGGTTGACACTCAACCACTGAGCCATACATGCCAGACGATATCATTTTTTTTATTTTTTATGATTCCACAGCTGCACAGCTCCTGACAGGTTGAGAACCACTAGCTTAAGAAAATTTAAATCACTTATAATCCAACCACTGTTAACATTCAGAGATTTTTTTATTAGTATTCTAGATGAAAAATTATAACTAATTGAAAATGTGAGATAAATGGAGGCAAAGTCCATCTGATGTTGCCAGTTGAGAAGTGGAACGCATTCCTCCCTCTCCCCCTGAAACAGGTCTCTAATTGGCAATAGATGGGATTAGGAAGGTCTTTAATGATTTGGTGGCCCCCAGGGGCTAGTTCTAAAACAATGGCTTTAGACATCTAGGCTCCCATTTCAATATTCTTGGAAATGGGGGCTTGTGTTTGAAGGAGGAAACAAATCAAGTTCATGTCTAGCCAGTGAGTCATTACTGAGAGTACTTATAAAGCGACCAAGTGATGAAAGGTAGGGCCTTATTCATGACGTCATTACCATTCAGCCGTAGGGGATAATTCATCATTATTTCATCGGATATTTATTAGTGCCTTCCTAAGGCTCGACACTGTATAAGTGCTGGGTCCCGAGGATTCAAACTTAGAAACATAGGTGAAGGCATTGCCCCAGTCCTCAAGGAACTGCCAGAGGCCCATAAATCTGTGGTTATAAAAGAGTTGATAAGTATCAGAGAGCTAAGTTCAGTGGGAGAGAGAAGGAAGCCCAGGGTCCTGTAAACCCATGGAAGAGGAACACAACTCAATTAGGGAGTGTACTTGGAGGCACTAACGCTAAAGCTGAGTTTTTTATAGTAATTGGAAAAAGCAGGAATTGCATTCAAAACAGTCAACAATTTATATGGTATAGACATTCAGCAATTACTATGGATGCCTGCTATACACAGCCAATAAGAACTTCAACAAACAACTGAAAATCAAGCCTGAAATAAGCCAGGCGAAATTGGGAAGGGGGAGAGGGAAGAATATTCTAGTCAGACAGAACAGCATACTCAAGGGTTGCTTGTACCCCAGTTTTGCAAATTTTTCTAAACGTGTGAACGGCTGAGTGTACACCACCTGGCTCTGCCTCCGGACATGGGTGCTGCCACAGAACAAGCGGTGCTGCCAGGCTACAGGGGTGAGCCTCCTTCTGCAGATAGGACGACAGGGTCTGCGAGCCCGGAGTCCCTTCAGGTGTTGGTTTACCTGTGGACAGCCACGTTTAGGAATCAGAGGCTGGTATGAGTTAAGCTTAGATTGAGCTCCTTGAGCTCACGTAGGTAATTTAATGTTTAGCCATGTTGTTTCTGAGAGAGATGACTTCCACACTGGACGAAGCTTTGAAAATCTGAATGATACATTTGAAACACATTGCCTTTATCCCTTTTGCTCTACCTTGGCTTCTCTCTCCTCCCCTGGATTTCAGTTCTCATTGACACAGTCATGATCCTGAGCTTGTTGTAGGCACAGTGCATAGTGCTAGGAATTCTCAGATGACTAAGACTTCAGGAGTTCGTTGAGTGGTAGGAGGGGTGATTAATCACAATACACCACAAGGGCCATCATGGACACCTGGGCCAAGTGCAGAGGGAGCACCAAGAAGGAGTAGCTAACTCTCCCAAAGGGGTCATGGGAGCGCCACAGTGCAGGTGGCTTTTGAAGAATGACTTCGCACCTTAGATGGAAGTGGCGGAGCAGGTGCGTGAGGGTGTTCAGGCAGAAAAAGAGCAGCAGTTTAGTTTACTAAGTTATCAGGCCGCCATCGCCTGCTCAGGACACAAGTCCGCCTGCAGACGGGCAGTCTACATTCCGCTCAGATGATGCCCCATGCACATTCTTTAAGGATGTAAAGACAGTTCCTTTCAGTTTTCTTTAAAAAATATCTTTATTGATTTTTATAAAGAGAGGAAGGGAGAGGAAGGTAGAGAAACATCAATGTGAGAGCAAAATATCAGTTGGCTGCCTCCTACACGCCCCCTACCTGGGATCAAGCCCACAACCCGGGCATAGGTCCTGGTCAGAATCAAACTGATAACCTTTCAGTGCACAGGACAACGCCCAACCAACTGAGCCACACGGGCCAGGGCTCCATTCAGGTTTAAACAGTCAACTTAAAGAGTTTAAAACTAAGCATAGAGAAGGATGCTTTGACAATTTCAGGATCATGACTTTATTTGTAAATAAAAAACAGTGGGTTGTATGAAAGGGAAATCCCTAAAACATCAAGACCATTGGTCATTAGTCCAGCATGATATGGGAATTTTTTTTTAAATGTTTCTAGATTGCTCTCTCAGAGTTTGATTTGATCTTAATAGTTTCGCAGTATGAAAGTCTCTCTCAAATCTGTGTTCTTCCATGAAAATGAAATTCCTTTTCAATATCTACTCTCCAATTAAACAGCATGCATTGTGTTTTCAGAACACCTCCACCTAAGATTATTACTTTGGAGAAAGGCTCTGAAGGATTGGGGTTTAGTATTGTAGGGGGTTATGGAAGTCCCCATGGAGACCTGCCAATTTATGTCAAGACTATATTTGCAAAGGTATTTTTTTCCTTTTTTACTGTACTTTTTTTTTTTTAATCAAACCTAGGTGAGATTTTTTTTTTAAGTGCTTTGGTTTATTTTGGGCTATACCTGGATGTATACATGTATGCTTATTTCATTTTAATCTTATAGGAAATTCCTGTACCACACTAGTGAAAGAAGAGTTCTTTTATAATAGTGGAATCACAGAGATGTAATTTTCTTTGGACTCTGTAACAAAAGTAGATGCTAGCAGATTTTAATGATTGTCTTCTTTCCGCAACACAATATCAGGAGCAGTACCATGATCTTTGGAAGCTGACCTTGCTATTGCTGTGGGCTAGAACAAAGATGTGTTCTCCTTTAAGAAAAGGTAGCAGAAAAGAAAAAGAAAGAAAAGGTAGCAGACACAAGAGGGACACATAGCATAAAGCTTTGTACAAGCCTTGGATCAGCGCAACATTCATGGCTGCCCGTCACTAAAACCTCAGGACACTTGAGCTTAAGGTGGTTTCTCTCTTATAATACTCTGCAGGTACTTACTTGCAGGACCTGCCCAGGAAGTTAGATGAAGACTAGATAATCCTGTTTATCAGGGATTAGATATTCCAATGCATCCTACTTAACACACAGGTCATGGTGTGCATGCTTCCAGATGGCTCTTAGATGTTATTTTTAACTTCATTGGGACTTTTAAAGTTGGAATGTAATTTTATTATAAACTTTGAAGAGCTTTGAAAAGCATTCAGTATTGATATTGCCATTTTCTCGTTGGTTTTATCACAGTCATTTGTTTATTAATTGATCCAATTGTCCCCTTTAGCTTTACTTTCCTAAAGACATAAAGATCTTAAAAAAAAAATTAAAAAGTTGGTACTTTCCCTTTCTAGAAAGCTATACTATACACTCAGTACAAGTCCCCTTTTCCCTGTGCATATCTTGTCACCTGCTAATTGGGCCTAACTAGGACCTGACCTAATCCTAAGTCCTTTGGCACAGGCTTTGAGACCCATTAGGCAGCTACAGATGTACTCACCTGTTTCCATCTTGCTAAGGTGCCTGTTAAGAAGGCATGTTATTCCTAAACATGCATCTGTGGACTTGGTGACCGGCCAAAGGGTAGGGGGGAGGCAAATTAGGAACATTCTAGATAACAGTGCTGCCTTGGTCTGATCATCCCCAAGGTGGATCAGCCACCTGCAGACACCACCATAAGTAGTCGCAATGATTACTCCTTTGGGGCATTATTATACTTTGCCTTTAAGGGAGCCAGTTATGGAGATGCAGATAGAGGAAAGGCTGCAAGGTGAGCCCTCACCCTTTAGCAAGTTGCGCCTGCGCCTCCGAGAGGCCCCTCCAGAATGTTGTCATCACCATTCACTTCGTCACTGTAGGGAGGTCAGCTGTGGTCCAGGGAGAGGACGGCTTAACTTCTAAGGGCTTTGGACCCGAGGCCCAGAGTTCAGCAGCCTGCACCAGCCACACCTGTCTCCACGGGCACATAGACTGGTGGGGCCGGAGCCGGGCAGCTTTTGTCGGGTCACTCACCAGGACATACAGCTGAGAGTGCAATGACCATGCACTGCTGGTGGGTTTTTGAAAAGAAGCAACCGTCAAATCACAGTGGGACAGCGTAGTGGGAATAATGAATGGACTGAAGCTCACACAAAATGCTCCTTTTTAAAGGTCCCCATTGAAAGTGTCCATTTAGGAAGCACTTAGCATAGAGTAAATATTGAATGTCATTGGCATGTTTTATTTTTTAAGGAGCGGACCTTTTTTGTAAAGTGAGGCACACCTGAAAATTAAAAGCTCTGAACTAAAAAAAGAAAACGTTCTAAAGCCCTAGCTTAATGGCCTGCTTAGTTGAGTCAGCCTCAATAAAAGAATATTCCAATGCAAGTTATTATTGTTAAGATTGTTCCATAGAGTTTTCTATAAGATTTCATTTGATGACTTTTTCTTTCTTTTTTTTAATGTGTCAAAGTGAGCCAATATACCCAAATTTAAAAGTTTTCTTAAAAGAACCAATAAACCAAAAACTGGCAAAGGAATTTTTATTTTAAATAGTAAAGTCTTTCTAAAACAAATTCTGACACTAAGCTAAACATTTCCCCATAGAAATTTTGAATATCTAGAAACTATAGCTATATGCTTTGTGTTTTTTAATACCAAACATATATTAAAAATGCTTGTCTTTTTAGGTTTCTAGATCTTAGATGTCCACAGGGTGTGGATATTTTTTTTTATCCTCACCTGAAGATATGTTTTGTGTGTGTATTTTTCATTGATTCTAGAGACAGAGAGGAAGGGGTAGGGAGGAAGAGAGAGAGAGAGAGAGAGAGAGAAATATCAATCAGTTGCCTCTTGTACACACCCCATCTGGGGATAGAACCTGAAACTTGGATATGTGGCCTGATTGATAGGGAATTCAACCCTTGACCCTTTCATACACAGGACAACGCTCTAACCATTTAGCACACTGGCCAGGGCTTTTTTTTTTTTAATTGAGAGAGAGAAAAATATCAATGTGTTGTCCCACTTATTTATTCATTCAGTGGTTGCTTCTTATATGTTTGCTGACCGGGGATCAAACCCGCAACCTTGGTGTATCAGGATGATGCTCTAACCAACTGAGCTACCTGGCCAGGGCTTGGGTGTGGATTTTTATGTGACTTTTTTGGTGTCCTAAGCCTCATTTAATATTTCTTACTCAACTAAGAAATTAATTTGGCCCATCAAGATCTCTTTCCACTCTAGAAATGTGAAGCATCGCAGGCACTTGGGTATATAGAATTTGCGAGACTAAGTCAATCTGATTAAGAGGGTGTCCGGACCTTCCATTGTCTTTCAGATGTTTGGTTGGAAACTTCAGAATCAAAGCCAACTTTAGGTCCTAGTCCCTTCAGCAGTCAGATTTTACCATAAGCAAAACAAACAAACAAACAAAACAAAGCCATCGACCTAACAGCTTCAACAGCCCTGAAAATTAGGGAGCAGTTTTTCAGAGCCTGTGAAATATAAGAGCATGAGTTTGATCATCACGGGAGTTTCATTGTATTATACTATCACCATTACTGAGTAAATATTGTGTGCCATACATTTAATCCTTAGAACAGGTGAAGGTAGGTAGCGAATGCCCGTTTACAGAGCAGGGAAGGCTAAGTGAGCAAGCTGGGACGCAGCGAGTGGGTAAAAGCCTCATTTCCCAACCAGATGGAGGTCTGTCTGCGAGCCATTTCTTTCTTTCTTCTCTGCTTAGTCCTCAAATGCCGTTTGATAGTGTAGGAGAGGAGATACAGGTCCGTAGGAATTATCACGTAAGCATAACAATACCTGAAATATTGTACAGATCCTAGAAAGCTGAAACGTTATCCTTTTTTTGCCTTTCTGAAAATGAAAACTTGAAGAGCTTAACGTGCCTTTTAAAAAAACTAATTACGCAAATAGCTGAGGTTTACTGAAGCCTTTAAATCTCAGAGTGTAAAATTTAATAAAGTCCAGTTAGCCAATAATTCTGATTTCATTCATTAGAGTTACTTGTTTAATCCTGACTTTAGTACAGTTATCACACTTCTTAAAAAAGTAAAAAAAGATTTTAATGAAGTTGCAAGTTGTTTAATTTTGGAATTCTCCCGCCCCCCGCCGCCCCCAGTAAAAGCCTGGTTTTGAGTATTCTTTATTACAGCTTTATCCAGGAACTCTACCCTTTTCGCAGTTTTGAAATTCTAAATAATTCACCCACCAACTCAGGACCTCCACCTCCAGTGGACACGGGTCTCTGGGATGTTAGTGCCTCTTCGCTCAGCTTCTGAATGAGTCAGGCAGGTCCTAGGCACCTGTGGGCCCCTTATGGCACTGACTTTTCACAGGATGTTCACAGTTACCCCATCAGGTGAGAAAAGCCTAGGTCTTCTCTTTCCTTCCCCACCCAAAATGTTTCTGGTACTCTTGTGGCATTTTTAGATCCTCATCTTTAGAAAGGGAAAAAGCCCAAGTTTCACTTGCCTGGTGCCATTTTGAGGAGCCGTGCACAACTGAGTATATAAAGAACGTAGTCATTTAGAAACTGATGTAGATGATCGAAGATACGTGAAGTTGAAGCTTTTGATTATGATATTGCAAAATTTTAGACATGCTACACTTTTGTGTATGTTTATATAGAAGAGCTTTGTTGAGATATAATTCATATACCATACAACTCACCCATTTAGAGGCTATGCTTATTATTTTTTTACATTTATTTTTGACAGATCACCACAAAGCTGATAGGTTAATAACACAGTAGGAACACTATACATATAATAAAACTAACGCCAGATTCAGTTCTGCCTTCATTTGTGTATTACATATTCATGAAAATGACATTCAAATTCCATTTAGCACTTAATATTGAAATAAGGTCCTACTTGTATTAAAAGAAATATGGATGTTATTACATTTCTACTAATACGTTATTTAAACAATGCATAGTTAAGGTTACTATTCAATGACTATTCGAATAACATATCCCACATTTTTCTTAAGTTTCTTAATTTAAAAATATTACCTAGAAATGACTTTAATTGGTAATTTTTAAAGTTACTCTTTTAATATGCACACCATATTATTAATATGATTTGAATTGCTTCGCCCTGGATTAAACTGGAATGTTTCTTGTTTGTAGGGAGCAGCTGCAGATGACGGCCGATTGAAGCGAGGTGACCAAATTTTAGCTGTTAATGGTGAGACTCTAGAAGGTGTCACTCATGAGCAAGCTGTGGCCATTCTAAAACGCCAGAGAGGGACTGTAATCCTAACTGTGCTGTCGTGAGCCTCGGGTCCTGATCACAAGATAGATGTAGAACACCCATAGGAAGATGAAGCTCTGAGCGGATGAGAAGCAACCTCAACTGAAACTCACCTTCACCGATTCTTACTGTCTCATCCTTTCTGCTCAGGAGAGATGGCTGAGCTTCCCGTGGATTTCCCACATCAACAGTCATCTCCCTAATGCTTCCCAGCATCCATCACTTCTTGGTGAAGTTGAATGAGTCTTATCTGCTTTGCATTTAACATCGATGTTTATCAACTAGTAGTAACTGGTTCTGATTATATTTGCTGAAACGGAAGTTAACAACCACTCATTCCGTATGCCCTGCTCTCCCCATCCCTACTCAAACAGGGGCTTACCAGTGACCTCAGATCTCATCTGGTGAACAGAAACAAATGTTAAGCAACTGTCATCTCACTCCTGATTTACTTATGCTAATTGTGTCTTCAAGTACGCCAGAAAACATTAGCCATGTAATTAATTTACCAGTGATCCCCAGGATGAAATACCAACTTCTCCTGTGGGAAATTACTGTGCTCTCTTCTGTACGACTTACAGTCAAATAAGTCTCACACTCATTTCTCGGGATAGATCTTTATACATTAGTCATTGGTGATTATGACGAGTCAATTTGCAGACTGTAATCTGAAAACTCTGAAAGGCTTTCGAATTATTTACTTAGTTACAAAAATGCAGACCACCTAGCAAAAGCACCTTATTCTCAACAGGAACTATTAGCACCCATGTTCTGAATTCTAACAATGCGAAATTATGTTCAAGTCTGGGAAGTTCATCTGGAGGTAATGGCATCTCAGTAGGCAAGTATCATTCCCACCCCTCAGTCCTCAGACGAGGTGGAAACCCCCAAAACCACACTGCAGAGATCAGCAAGTTTTGCCTCAAGTCAGACGAGGTCTAGGTGGCCTTGGCCTTCCGGAACACCGAGTGACAAATTTGAGTATCCTTCCCCTTGGCTCCAGACTGGTCAGTCTAGCAGCACAGATTGTAGGAACACAGATGGAACAATGTACATAGCCACAAAGTGACAGAGCAAATACACTGAGCCTAGGAATCCGTGATAGCTCCTTGGCTAATGTCTCCTCGTCTCCAGGAAGCCTCCATTCACTGTAGCTTTGCATTTTAAGAAAGTAACTACTGCAGAAAATGCAAGCATACCTTTAAGGGTGGTTAGGGACATTCTTATTCAGGTATTAGCAGGAAAAAAAATGGGGAGATGCTTATCAGTGCCTGTTTTAGGTCCTTCTGTGAAAAAAACAACAACAAAAAAAACACACGCACCATGAGGATGAGTACCGGCATCACTAATGGAAGTAGTTGGCATTATTTAACTAAAACACAATGCTGCAAGTGGTTCATAGTAATTATCAAAATGTAATAGTTACCTTTCTAATTTAAAATGGTATTTAATACATATAGGTTTTAATGGAGAATATCTTTGAGTAAATATAATCACAAAGTGCATTAACTCTCGGTGGAATATTTTGTGGCTATTCCAAAGTCTAGAGTGCCTAAATTTTATGTTGAAAACGTCTTTCATGATTGGTATTAAATTTTCTGAAATTGCACATGGCTTTTGAAATTTCTAATGTATCCAAGATATGCAATATTGTTAGGATCCTGTCTTTCAATGCATGCGAAGCTATCAACCTCTGGACATTCTATGTTAATTGTATCTGCAAGAATAGCTCAGGCATCCAAGAAGAAATGACGCCCAATAGATATAAAACTTGAAAATGCACCTCAAAACGATATATACATATATATACTTTTGAAATGTGATTCTGCTTGATTTTGATGGAATGGCCATTAAATACACATTTTGAAATAATACATCGTTGTTGTGTGTCTTTACCCATTACCCTTTAGGTCATGTTATTCAAAATCTGTTGATAAAGGAATTGTGATGCTTGATACTCCTTGCTGCAGGAAACTGACAGAACTAGTGCTTCTCATAACTGGTCCTGTCTCTGCTTGCATGCCTAATCAATAATAGCCTTGCCAAAAACACTTTTTTGCATCAGAACATACCAACAAGCAAAGAGGTATGATGAGAGATGGGAATTTGTGAAAGGAGTTCTCTCAGCCACATATATCGTTTTGGCTTCATCATTTGGGCCATTTATGTATAGTAGTAATATCACTAATTGGAGTTAGCGTGGGAGGGAAGTAAACCAGGAAAAGCAAAACTGCTGAATGTTTGTATGTACAAGATGTTAAGATTTTAAATAAATATAGTTGTTTAAGAAGCAAATGGAGTCTTATTATATATGAAAAAAAGTTTAATTTCTATATCTGATTTTGTTTTTTTCCTCAGCCATTTTATCCCCTAATAGAAAAGGAAAAAAATCCAACTTTTCACACGGTTTTCCAGTATCCTATTAAATCTGAGACCCATTCATAGCTATCACATGTATTAATTGTTGTGGGAACCCCTTTCACGTCCCTCGTGGTTCAGGGTTCCAGTTCAGGGTTCGGGTTCTGGAGAAGGGGGCCGCACACAAATGAAAAGAGACTAGAAAAGTATTAATTTGGCGATATTGGGGGGCCAGGCAGGAGCCCACCTCTAGTGGGAGGACTACCTCTAGGCTCTGGCCTTGCTATCCCTTTTATTGAGACTATGGGAAACACCCATTACCCTTAAGCAGGTTTGGGATACACCCATAGCCCTTAGGCAGGTAATAAGCGGATTATCATATCAGTAAGGATTTACATGATTACAAGATGGAGAAGTTGCCTCAGTTACCATTATCTCAATTAGATAGGGAGTGGTTGGCTCTGACCTTTTACATCTTTTGTATTAGTGAGACAATGGTCGGTTTCCGGCAAATTGTCAGGTATGTTCTTGGGCATTAGAACAGACGCTTTACAAAGGAGCCAGTCTGGTAATCGAGAGGGTGAGTCTTGGCATCACACTAAGTTCGAATGCTAATTTACCAGGCATGTGACCTTGTCCAAGGTATTTAAGCACCCCTTGCTTTAGTTTCTTCACTCAGAAAGGATAGGGGGGAAGGGGGAGTTTCTAAGCACTATAATGACCAAAATCCAAGTAGAACTCTTAGTATAGTGCCTGACTCATATTAAGTACTACATAAATAAACATTAGCAATAAAGCTCTTATCCCATGTATGGAGGTGGCCTGAAATTAGGCACTTACGCTGGTGATTTGTGGTTTCAATTAGAAATGACCTTTAAAAAATATATTCTTGAAGGTGGCTTACCTCTGAACTGTTACTCCAAATCAGAGAGCAAAGTGTGTAACTGATTACAACAGTGTGAGCTTGAGGACCTAGAGGCTGTGCTATCAAAAGCTACAACTGAGCTGAAACCACTGGGATAGGGAGTAACACCAACTCAATATGCCTGCCTCCCACCTTCAGGATGACGCTCTAACCAGCTGAGCAACCGGCTAGGGCAAGTTTTTGACAACTTGACTCAATCTTCAGATTCTCTATATTTAAGATGAAAAAAGAAGCATTTCACTGCACAATACCAAGATCAAAACGAAAATGTGTCTGTGACTGTGTAAGACTTTAACCTCCACCAGCTCTGAGCATTTCCTTCATTTCCAGTCACTTTAAGAAACAAGTAAGCCACTGTGGTCTGGGTCCCTGAGATGCTGCTGTCCAGCAGCAGGATCCATGCTGGGCAAAGACACACGGGAGCAAAAACTTCTCCGATCCTCTCTCTAGAACCAGACTTTAGAAATGGTGGCCGCCTCTCATTGGAGTCTGTTCTGCCCTCCGCACCACCACTCCCATTCCACAGGTGGGAGAAACATGCCAGAGGGAGTGCCTGGTTTGCCCGGTCACCCAGCTAATTGGCAAGCAGAAGAGTCTTTAATAAACCTGTGGGAATTCATCAGTTTAGCAAACTCTTGTAGAGTACCCACGCACGACTTCTAAATTAGCCTGAATTTTTAAAAGCTTATTTCTGTTCTCCCTAATATAGCTCTACAACACAAGGCTGTAAAACAATGAAAAATAGACATATCTTTTGGATGTTGGGAAAGAAGACTTGGTCTATCAACTTGCCATAACCTCTCTACATTCTGGGAAGAATTCCCAAGGCAGGACACCTGGATGCCGTCATGGTTTAAGCATCTTCTTCTCAAGGGAGCCACAGTTCACGGCAGGTGCAGTGCCAACAGCTCCTCCTGCCTAACGTCTTGACTGGGCATGTGCCCAGCTTTCCTCTCCTGGGAGAACAAAAGAAATGGTGATGGAAGAAAGAGTGCCAGCCATTCAACTCCAAAGCCACGTTTTATTTTCCTGGAACCTCAAAATAGCTGTTAGAAAACAGGCTTCAATGGTCCCCCTCCCCTGAAGGATAAGATTTACCTGTTTTTGCCCTGCCAGCGTGGCTCGGTGATTGAGCATAGACCTATGAACCAGGAGGTCACTGTTTGATTCCCGGTCAGGGCACATGCCCAGGTTGTGGATCCCCAGTAGGGGGGCATGCAAGAGGCAGCTGATCAATGATTGTCTCTTATCACTGATGTTTCTCTCTCTCTCTCTCTCTCTCTCTCTCTCTCTCTCTCTCTCTCCCTCCCTCGCTCCCTTCCTGTCTCTAAAAAAAAAAAAAAAAAAAGATTGGGAGCAGAAATTTCCTGTCTGCCATTGTATTAGGGTTCTCCAGAGAAAGAGAACCAATGAGATGTGTGTATTTATGTAAAGAGATTTATTATAAAGAACTGACTCATGAAATTACAGAAGCTGGCAAGTTCAAACTCTCTACAGCCTGGGCTGGCAGGCTCAGCACCCAGGGGAGTACGAGGCTGTGTGCTGGAGACTTCTCTCCGGTTCAGGGAGGCCGAGCTTTTTGTTCTACTCGGGCCTTCAACAGGCTGGATGAGGCCCACCCACATTATAGAAGGCGCTCTGCTAACTCAAAGTCTACTGATTCAACTGTCAGTTCCATCCAAAGAGATCCTCCGTGTTGACACACAACATTAACTGTCACAGACATCATGGGACCTCGAACCGAAATTCCTCTAGAATGGCCTTGACTTAGGGTAATCCTTGTTCTCAACCCTTTTCCAGCCTCTTACCCCTTTTGATGTCCCCAACTGTGGTGCAGTCACACCCAGATCCCCCAGGAGCAGACAGCTGAGATTTTGCCTCTGTCTCCCCACCACCCAGACACCCCTCGGTATTTGTATTCGGTGGCTTTTCATTGCATTTAGGGTAAAGTCCAAACTCAGCATGTTTTTTGAGACACTTCAGGATTTATCTTCCGTCTAAATCTCTGGCAGTTGTATTAATACGAGTGTCACCAAATACTTCCCTGGATAAGCCAAGCTCTCTGGCTCTTGGGCCTTAGCACACACTATTCATTAGCAATGATGGGGTGCTGCTCAGGGAATAAGCAGAGACCAACTTCCACAGCATCACCTGGGGCAGTGGTCGGCAAACTCATTAGTCAACAGAGCCAAATGTCAACAGTACAACGGTTGACATTTGAGAGCCAAATTTTTTAAACTTAAACTATATAGGTAGGTACATTGTTATTAACTTAATTAGGGTACTCCTAAGCTGGCCTTTGCTAAAAACTCAAGGGGCCAAAGAGCCACATGTGGTTCGGGAGCCGCAGTTTGCTGACCACTGACCTGGGGAAATGCAAACGTACGCTCTGCCCTGAACCAACTTCTGGGCTGGGGCCCCAAAATCTTGGGTTTTAACAGGCTCTCCGATTGATGATTGATTCTGATAACCACTCGGCTAGAGCAGCCTCCTCCCTTTTGTCTGTGGTCATTTACAATGGCCAAGTTCTCTTTGGTAAATACCAGTGGCCTCCAGTGGTTGGAGTCGGGCAGGAATGTTACATTTCGAGCAAGTCTGAATGAGTGGGCCACCTGTATAAACATTTATTTGCAGGCAGCACAACACACAGCCCCCACCTGTCCAGGAAGCTCAGCGAGCTGCCCTTTCTGTCCTTAACCTTGGATGTACATTAAAATCACCTGGGGACATAAATGCCCAGTGCCTGGGGGATTGCCCAGGCCAATTAAAAGGAAGTGGGGGTCCCAGCTACGCAGAATGTCACGATTTGATTCCCGGTCAGGACAAATGCCCGGGTTGTGAGCTTGACCCCCAATGTGGGGTGTGCAGGAGGCAGCTGATCAATGATTCTTTCTCATCATTGATGTTTCTTTCTCTCCCTCTCCCTTCCTCTCTGAAATAAATAAAAAATATTTTTTTAAAAAAAAAAAAGGAAAGTGAGGGAAGGAAGGATGAGACACAAGGTTAGTTTGTTTTGTGGTGTTTATTTGCGGGGGAGGGTTAAGCTCCCCAGGGGATGCCAATGCGGGGGGGGGGGGGGGGGGGTGCAGAGTTAAGAACAATGGTTTTAGGTCCTCCTACAAACACCTGGCTTGAAAAGTTTCACTCCTAGGCAACTGCAACAACATGCAGACTTTCTTTCCCATCAGATAACAAACTCTTCCTGAGGTGGGTGAAGGTGGGAGGAAGAATGCAGAACTGAGAGTTCCAGACCTAGAAGGCTCCCCTGTTTAATCAAGTGGGGACGGGTACCTTGCCCTTCTTTCTACCAACTACAGGTCACTAATTTTAAAAGTACCCTTAAGTAATTAATGCACCCCTTAGTGTAGCTTTAGATGCTGTTCAAAGCCATCCCCTTTCAATTTCTCTCTCTCTCTCTCTCTCTCTCTCTCTCTCTCTCTCTCTCTCTCTCTTACTTTTTTATTGAATTTGCTAGAGGCCCTGGTGCACGAATTTGTGCACCAGTGGGGTCCCTTGGCCTGGCCTGCAGGATCGGGCTGAAACTGGCTCTCCAACATCCCCCGAGGGGTCCCGGATTGCGAGAGTGTGCAGGCCAGGCCGAGGGACCCCACCAGTGCATGATCGGGGCTGGGGAGAGACACGGGAGGTTGGCCAGCTGGGGAGGGACCGTGGGAGAGCTCCAGGGTGTGTCCGGCTCATCTCGCTCAGTCCCAATGGGCCGGACCCGAGCAGCAAGCTCACCTACTCGTCGGAGCATCTTCCCCCTGGTGGTCAGTGCATGTCATAGCAACTGGTCAACTGGTCGACTGTCTGCCCCCTGGTGGTCAGTGTACAACATAGGGAGCGGTTAAGGGGCCTTAGCATATCATTAGTATATTACACTTTGATTGGTTGAATGGCCAACCGGATGACCAGACATCTGGACACTTAGCATATTATGCTTTTATTATATAGGATTAGGGTGATTTCCATTTCAAATGACCCATCTTTGGACAGATTCCTGATTGGAGTACACCTTCAGTATTAACTTACCATCCTTGGGATAGAGATTAAAGGTAGTTTACATGCACATCATACTATGTACTAGTATGTTACAATATTTATAGAGACTATAACAAAGTCTTCTTTTAAATGTCACTTCCTAGGGAAGGCTTCCCTGACCCAATAGACCTGGGTGAGTTGCTCTCCTCTGCTTGGGGTCACCCTGAGCTTCCCCAGTCATGGCAGCTAGATGGTGGGAGAGTTGGTATCAAATAACTTGTCTCTTATTTGTGCCAAATTCTGAATACCTTAAGGACAGAAACAGTGTCTTTCTCACTATTGTATCCCCAGCACCTACACAGTGCCAGCACAAAATTAATGTTCAAATATTTGTTGAAATATCTGCCCAGCCAATGTGCCAGATACATTTTTTTTAAAAATCTCATTCTCTGCCATTGACTTCGAAATACATTTTTTAAAAGATGGATTTATAATGGATAGAAAGATGAGTGCATGTATAAGTGTGTGATAAAAGAGGTCTTAGTAAAATGTTAATGTCAATCTTGGTGGTAAAAATACTCTGTAAAAATTTTCAACTTTGCTGTATGTTTGAAACTTTGCATAATAAAATATTGGGGGAACTCAATGACGCTTCGCAACAATACTGAGGCTAGGGATTACTGTCCCCCTTGTTCACAGAAGGGGAAGTTAAATATCAGAGAAGTTAGAAACCGGCAGAAGATCACACAACCGGCAGAAGCCGAGTTCGCACCCTCCCCATCTGCTCTCAGGCCGCCTTCCCTCCCTGTCGGCCACTAGAATGCAGACCTCACGGGCAGACAGCCCAGTTCCTCCAGGAATTAAATGGGCATATTTCATTTCCAAGATCGGGAAGGACCACTGCAGAAAACGGGGCATGGGGGCTCCCCAACACGACATACCTGTCTCCTTAGGGGGCTAGAGGCACGCCCCTCCTCGCTCCCAGATGTCCTGACAACGTCCTTTCCTGAAAGCTCTGGAGGCCCCAGCTTGACAAGACAAAGATGCATCCATTAAATGCGGCTTAAGGATCAGAGCCGGGGACCAAGGGCTGTTTTGAAACCCCACTGTGACTTGCCACTGTGACTTGCCTCCCACAGCCTCAGAGTTTTATGTCCGTAATTGAAATATAATTGCAGTACTCCCGCTTTCAACCCATTCCTAGCCATGTGTGAGAATTCTAACCAGGGAGGTTTGCCAGGCGTTTGGTTGGCACCGGGATGGTAAGCACAGGACACGTGCTTCACTGGCGGGTTGGTCTGTTTCACCTGCAGACGCTAGAAATGAAATCCGGGCGCTGGGCCACGTGCACCCAAACTTGCTTCCTTCCCACTCGGTGCCTCGGCGCCTCCGCCTGCGAGACCGCAGATGGCCGCGCGGGGGCGCACGAGAGGCGCTTCGAGTTCCTGGCCTCGGCAATGCACGGCGCGCCCGCAGAGAGAAAAAAAAAAAGTTCCCTTAGCTGAGATCTCAGTGAGAACTGGGGAGGGGGCGGGGGTGTGAAGGATGGCAGCGGGGGAGGCCGGCCAGAGTGAAGGCTGGTATGACCTCCAGTGAGGGTAGAGCTTCAGAATGTTGACGCTCCCACCCGGCCAGGAGGTTAACAGTACAGGAAGGTGAAACAAAAAAACAAAACACCACAGTACAGGAAAGTAGACCTTAGCCTCACGGCTGTTAGTGGTTTGGTCCTATGACCAGGCTCGGCTCCGTTGCCTTGGAATCTCCGCTTTTCCATTAACCAAATGGATCAGTTTGTCTGGCCCCTGACAATTAGATGGGAGGGTTTCAGGGCTTGGGCATGGATTTCAGTACTTAGGTGTTCCCTTCTCCCTTCTCCTTCCCCCTTCCAGGACCTGCACTCTGGAGTCTTATTGCTGGAATTTGTAATTTTATTGTGTATTTTAAATAAAATTGCTATGGTAAGATACACTTAGAAAAGTGCTAGAAGATTTAGCAGTCATTCAAATTGATTTTTTAGAAAACGTGAGGTACAATAAGACTTTTTCAGTTACTCATGTAACATTTATTAAGAGCTAGCTATGTGCCCTAGCTGGTTTGGCTCAGTGGATAGAGCGTCGGCCTGCGGACTGAAAGGTCCCGGCTCGATTGCGGTTGATGTTTCTCTCTCTCTCTCTCCCTTTCTCTCTCTGAAATTAATAAAAATATTTTTTAAATAAATAAAATCAATAAAAATTTTAAAAAATAAAATATGGTGTTTTCTCTCAGATTATATGTGGATTTAATTTCCATCTTTAATATTTCTGTACTTCCCCAATTTTTACACTTTAATGAAAACTGTTTTCTTTGGTAACCATAAAACGATTTTTTAAAAGATATATTTTATTGATTTTTTTACAGAGGGGAAGGGAGAGGGATAGAGATTTAGAAACATCGATGAGACAGAAACATTGATCAGCTGCCTCCTGCACACCCCCCACTGGGAATGTGCCCGCAACCAAGGTACATGCCCTTGACCAGAATCGAACCTGGGACCCTTCAGTCCGCAGGCCGACCCTCTATCCACTGAGCCAAACCGGTTTTGGCCCATAAAACGATTTTTAAAACTGATTATTCGCCTTACATTTTGTCCCCCATCCCATCGTTTTCACTGTTTCTCAGAGTGGCCCATGAACACTTCACATCAGAATCCTGCTGCAAGCAGGTGCACACGTAGGAATCAGAATCTACATTTTAACCTGGCTTCTCGGGTGAGTCTTCATTGAACACACGCTGAAGTCCACAGAGCCTCGGGTTTAGCACTAGGAAAGAGAGAAACCTGTGTTTAATATTAATGAACAATGGGTCTTAAGAAAGCTACTCCCACTCATGGCCAGAAGATGGCGGAGGTTTTCCATTTACCTGAGTCGTTAAGAGGGAGATCTTGTTCAAAATAAATTGCTTGGTCTCAATTACATAAATCCAGAAGACCGTCCTCACCCGAAATTGTGATGGGAAATGAAAGACTAGAATATTAAAAAATGAATGGGATTAGTTGTCCTGTCTCCATAGAAACCACTCTTCTCTAGAGAAAGGTTATTCGATTAGGATGTGCCTTCTGGGCTCCAATGATATTGCACCCAGAGGAAAGCTCTAGCCGGCTCCTTGTTTTGTCTCGGCTGCACAGTCCGGACCAGCTGTGAGAGCAGTGTAGGTCTCTGTGGGTGGAATTCAGGAATGACAGCAGTGAAAAGGAAAGGGAGAGGCTCTCTAGTCCCAGGACTCCCTAGCCAGTGATGGGCAACCTTTTGAGCTCGGTGTGTGTGTCAAACTTCGCCAAAAAACTGAGCATAACTCCGGTAGTGTGTCACTTGGAGGAAAAAACATTATTTCGCAAATGTTTCATCCTCAGGAGCAGCAAATGTTTCGTCCTCGGCATGCGGCCGCCTCAGAATTGAACCTGGGACCTTTCAGTGCTGACACGCGTGTCATAGGTTCGCCATCACTGCGCCTAGCCTGTTGATTCCACCTAGCCAGTTCTCTTCCTTTACTTCTGGTGCTGAGGCAGGATGGTTAGCCAGGACAAGTGGAATAGGGAAACTGAGGCTCACAGTTAAATGGCCAAGCAGTTTTCAGCCTCTAGTAAATCACAATATCCTATCTTCCCTAACCAAAGGACATCAAATGCTTTAAACTTCTCCCCAACTAGAGTGTAAATAGCTTAAATCACCGTACTCAGGGAAATAGATAGCAGAAATCTAATTAGTACCTTTTGTGCCAACCACACCCAAGACCAGATGAAGTCGGGAATCAATCTCGTTTTGGTGAACATTCTATTGAGATCCTCCCCTGAGACCTCCCCTAAAATTCCCGCCTTTAAGAAAACAGATAATCCTCAAACTTGTGGTGGTGAACACACAACGCAATATACAATTTTATTAACCAATGTCTCCCCACTAAGTTAAATTAAAAACAACAAAACAAAAAACCCTCAAGACAAAGACCCCCCCCCCACCCCCCCTGCACAGGCTCTCTCCGAAGCAAGCACACGCCTTTCTCCCCTCTCCGGTTCTTTACTTTTCTCTCCTACACTCTTAAGTGCCAGCAGGTTTGATTTGACAAGAGGATTTTGCTTTTGCTCACTCATTCATTGCTTCAGTCAACAGGAGGGCCTATTACATACTAGTCATAATTTCAGGCCCAGTGGATACATCAGTGTGTTATGGTTGGGGTTACCGGCTGGGAGCTCGGTTCTTCTCATCGATGCAGAAAAGATTTTAAGGTCAGCGAAAATGAAAGTAAAGCAGAGGGCATTTTACTGAAGATTCACTCCAAGTGAGGAGCTGGCCAGTTTCCTCTCTTAGGGAAGATAGGATTTACTAGGTGGCTGCAAACTGCTGCTTCACGATGTTTCAGTTCCCCTATTCCACTTATCCTGGAATTTTCCTAGCTTCTTACTATTCTATCACAAGTGAACAAGGAAGATAAAATTCTTGCCCTATGGGGTTATCATCTATATTCTAGTGGAAAAGTGGAAGAGAGACATAATAAGGACACAGAATTGAATTGAATGGGTAAGTTCAGATTCTGATAACTGGGAACCGAATAAAGAAGGCAATGTGGCCCTGGCCGGTTTGGCTCAGTAGATGGAGCGTCGGCCTGAGGACTCAAGGGTTCCAGGTTTGATTCCGGTCAAGGGCATGTACCTTGGTTTCGGGTACATCCCCAGGTGTGTGTGTGTGTGTGTGTGTGTGTGTGTGTGTGTGTGTGCAGAAGGCAGCTGATCGATGTTTCTCTCGTATCGATGTTTCTAACTCTCTATCCCTTTCCCTTCCTCTCTGTAAAAAATCAATAAAATATATTTTTTTTAAAAAAGGAAAAAAGAAGGCAATGTGGTCCACCCGGTGTGGCTCAGTGGTTGAGCGTCAACCTATGATCCAGGAGGTCACAGTTCAATTCCCAGTCAGGGCACATGCCCAGGTTTCGGGCTCGACTCCCAGTGAGGGGCGTGCAGGAGGCAATCAGTGATTCTCTCTCACTATTGATGTTTTCATCTCTTTCTTCTTCTTCCTTCCTTTATGAAATCAATAAAAATTTACTTTTTTTAAAAAGAGGGTGATGTGATAAATAGTGTTAAAAAAGAAAGAAAATAGATCAAAATAAAGTCACTAAGCCAACTCACCAAACCAATACTTACTAATTTCAGTTTCAGCCTCTCCCCAGAGGGAAAATTTTCACCACTCAGTCTGGAAATATTCTGATTAACATTAGTAAGGTAATCTTCTTTATATGATTTCCTACCTTCACCTAAGGTTAGGAGTCCATCGCCTGAAATAACCCACTCTTTTAATTTCTTAGTCCCCTTCTTTTTTCTTTCTTTTTATTATTTATTTATTTATTTTGCTTATAAAAACTTTCCGTTTTGTACAACACATCAGAGCCCCCTTTGAATTGCTAGATGGGATGCTATCAATTCATCAGTCACTTAATAAAGCCAATTGGATTTTCAAATGTACTCAGTTGAATGTGTTCTTTAACAAGAGTAATGGAATGGTGTGTGTGGCTCCTTTAAAAGCGAGGCCTGCGAGGCGAAGAGGAGTGAACATTTGACCTGACACCTGAGGATGAAAAGCAGTCAGCTGTGAAAGAACTAGGGAAACCACTGGTGCAAAGGCCCTGAGGCAGGAGCCTCGGTGTTCTGAAGAGCTGGCAGGAGCTTGTTTTTATCACAGGGAATAGTACTTACCCAATGTTGACGGGAAAGGATCAGAATGGAATGAGGAGTTAGGATTTTTTAATTGAAATGGAAATCACTGAGAGGTATTACCTGGAAGAAAGGATTGCAGAGAGGCAGGGGTCCTCAAGCTTTTTAAACAGGGGGCCAGTTCACTGTCCCTCAGACCGTTGGAGGGCCGGACTATGGTTTAAAAAAACAACTATGAACAAATTCCTATGCACACTTCACATATCTTATTTTGAAGTAAAAAAACAAAACGGCAAAAACACCTGCATGTGGCCTGAGGGCTGTAGTTTGAGGACGCCTGGGCCAGAGGCTAGGAGACTAGCTGGTTATGTCAGTGATCCCGGTGAGAGATGATGGGCTTAAACTAGACCGGGGCCATGGAGAGGCAGATCAGCGGACAAATTCAAGGGCTTGGGAATGATTAAAGGTGGGGCTTTCGGAAAGCAGAGGCATCAACCAGAACCCCTGGGGCTAAGGCCAGAGGAGTGGTGGTTCCTTTATTGAGACCTTAGCCTGGATTCAGGGGGGTGGGGCGGGGGGGAGGTTAGGTTCTGCCCCAGGCAGTGTGGAATTCGAGGTGGGACTCTGGTGGCGGTCGGAGAGGGCTTCAGGGCTGGATCAGAGTTCCTGAGGAGGGGAGTAGGGAGTGTAGGTTGGGAGGGGATTGGCCTGGGGACCTTCAGTCGCTACAAAAGGAGGGGAGGAGCCAGCCAAGGGTTGTGAGTCCACTTCTCTTCACCGCCTCTCCATCTCCAGGTCGGGTTCCTACTCCAGGTAAGGCTGGCTGAGGTGGGGGCCTCGGGGTTGGGTGCCACCTTGGGCCCCAGCTTTACCACCGGTTCTGTTCCTCATTGGCAAGTGAGGAAGGCATCTTCCTAAACCTTCAGAAAGTGGGCATGTTAAAATAGCAGTGCCGTGAGGCGAAAATGAGGTCAAGGAAACGAGGAAGTACTAGAGCACTAGCTTTGGGGGGTGGGGGGTGGGGATGGAGGGGGGAAGAGGGTGAGGAAAGGAGTGTCTTTTGGCAACAATGGAATAACTAGGCGCCTTGGAGCCAGGCAGACCTGGATTCTCATCCCATCTCCATTTCCTAGATGTGAGAGGCCTTGAACTTCATCTCCAAGCTCTTCAGCGTATGTTCTTTATCTGACTGGGAAATAGATTTGGAAGAGGTAACTTTTTCTTTATTTCCTTCACTGTTAGAAAAATTGATCGAATTTATTTTCAAATGGCAAAAAAAACAAAAAAACACACACACAAAAAAAACATGTTGACGGCCAAAAGGTCTTGGAAAATGGACCCCAATTAGCACAAGGAAACCACCCACTTCCCTTGTCCCTTCGCTCACCTCGCGGGTCCCTTCCCCGCTGCCCTCCTCACTCCACTCAGGGACTCGGTTACTCACCTCCTGGGTCATCGTTGCTATGATAACATTAATTTAAACAAGCACGTGGCGAGAGAAGCACCTTTCTTCCCTGCATCACAATGGGGTGGTTTTCCTATGTATTAAGCCTTCGACTTTGAATTGTATGTCATGAGCTCTGCTTGAATTTTAGGCCGTGAGAGGCAGCTGTGCAGGAGGCCGGCGCTGCTCTGCGGAGGGCTCACCTTCAGGCCGGGCCCTCGGCGGGTAAGTACCTGCGCTGCGGGGCTTGCGGTCTGAAGTGGCGGACGATTGGAAGGACGTAGTGTATCAGCGCTCATGTCCTGATTTGGGCCTCGGTAGGCTGTTGTGAGGGAGAATGTCCCTTCATTACCTAACACTTTTAGCGTACAACACTTTTTGCACGCTAAAAGTGTTAGGTAATGAAGACAGATCAGATTAGCAGTTGATTCCCAAATGTTTCAAATCTAAATTTTTTTGTATTGCATCTGCAACACTGCTCATTTGTGATCACCTCCAATTTTAAAACACTTCTTTATAAAATGAAGTAGGTGAAGAAGATCACAGTCTTCTGTATGTTGTTTTAAATGATCATTTCTTGTTTTGCTTTCATGATTTAAAATTTTTAAGTGGTGTCTTATTTATTTATTAATCCTCACCCTAGGATATTTTCCCACTGACTCTTAGAGAGAGGGAACGACAGAGAAATATCTATTGCTTGTCTCCTGCACGCCCTGACCAGGGCCCGGGCCTGGGAGGAGCCTTCCTGCCCTTGACGCTCTATCCACTGAGCAAACCGGCGCGGGTTCATGATTTAAATTTTAACTTTACTATTTACTGTCACTCTAATGTGAGATATAGAACATTTTGCTATGGTAAATAACATTAAAGTAATTATCTTTCTGGGGGCGGGGGGGATGGAGGGTGAGTGGGCCTGTTCCGGCTTTGCCTACGTTAGAGTGAGTTGGGGGAATGGACCTTTGCACTTAGGAGGAATGAGTCCTGCAGCAGATAATTTAGGAAGAGGGTGTCCTTAACCTGCTGCGCTTAGGCAGTCTGGTAGTTGGTGTTATTGGCAGAAAAGCAAGACTGCCACCACTGGAAAGCACAGGAGTTTTCATCCCATATTACTAGTTGTTGCAAGTATCTGGAGACAGTTTTACACCCTCAAAATTAAAGCAGTTTAGACCCACCACTCAATCTTTTTTTTTTTTAATTTTAAAATATTTTAAATGATATTGTCATGTATGCACTATTTTTACCACAGTATTACCACTATATTTTACTTTCTTTTTTTTTAAATTTCTTTATTGATTAAGGTATCACATATTTGTCCTCGTCCCCCCATTCCCATCCCACACCCCTCCCTACACATGCCCCCACCCCCCTGTTGTCCTTAACCGCTGGTTAGGCTCATATGCCTGCACGCTAGTCCTTTGGTTGATCTCCTCCTTTACCCCCTCCTTCCCCTACCCTCCCTCTGAGGCCCGACAGTCTGATCCGTGCCTCCTTGTTTCTGGGTCTGTTCTTGTTCATCAGTCTATGTTGTTCATTACCACCACTCAATCTTGTTAAATAATAGATTAAGAAGCTCACATGTTTTATACCTCAAATTTATTATTTTAATAACTGAATTTAAATGCTAAATTGCAGTCAGAGATAACTAAAAATAAAAGTGTGGTCTCTGTCCCACCCAAGGTCCTAGATGCCCTGAAATCCTCTCTGCTCTGGGTGAGAATCCCTAGTAGAGGTGGAAAGCAAGGTCTAAACACCGAGGCTGGAGCAAAGCTGGCAAATTTCAGGTCAGGATGGATAAAATTTGCCCAAGCACTGGCAATAATAAGTTTTTTTTTCAAACACCGGAATCTGTTTTGGTTTGTATTCCTATAACTAAAAGTTGAGCATATTTCAAGGTTTTTTTCTTTCATATGCCGAGGACATCCCTCGCCAATGTATATATGTCTTCTTTGGAAGCCATCAAAGAAGACTTCAGAGGCTTGGTGAGCTCTGATTTGTATTTTAAGGAAGTTACTCTTAACAATATTACAACAGGAGGGCAAACTTTGCAGACCAGAGAGAACCAGTTACCATGAGAAACCTTTAAGAGTTCAAACACCCAAGGCATGGGGTGGGGAGGGTAAATTTCCCCTTAATCTCCTGGGTAGAAAAAAAAGGCAGTTTTTAATTTGCATTTCCTTGGCTTGTGGCTGAGCTGTCTTTTTATATGTTGATCACCTACTTGCATTTCCTTTAGATGAATTACCTTTAAAATAGGCAGCCTGGAAATAAAATGGGCAGTCTGTTTTTAGTGTATTTTCCTCTCTGAACTTGCTGCCCCCGCCCGCTCCCTTGAGTGTGGGTGGCATCTCTTCACTATATACAGGCGCCACAGGTTTCTTCCGAGTTTAGGGAAGAATAAAGGAAAATGACTAACTTCTTTTATCTTGCCCTGGCCCACTTGTCTCAGTGGTTAAAATGTTGGCCCGTGGACCAAAGGGTTGAGGGCTCAATTCCCAGCTAAGAGCATGTACCTTGGTTGCAGGCTCCATCCCCAGTCCGGTTGGGGTTTGAACCTGGAGGCAACCAATGGATGTGTCTCTCATATCTATGTGTCTCTACCCACCCCTCCTTCTACTCCACTATCTCTTAAAAAAAATCAATGGAAAAAATATCCTGGGGTTAGGGTTAACATTTACCTTTAGTGACATTCTTTTCACATTTAAATTCCACTTTTCAAGGTGGAAGGATGGATAAAATTTGCCCAAGCACTGGCTATAATCAGTTTTTTTTTCCAAACACCGGAATCTGTTTTGGTTTGTATTCATGTAACTAAAAATTGAGCATATTTCAAGGTTTTTTCTTTCATATGCCGAGAACATCCCTTGCCAATGTATATATGTCTCTGTACACTCATAGCTTTTATGCAAAAGTACTTAAATTATCTGTTCTATATGCAGTTAAATGGAAACTTGTAAACGTAGAACCTTTTGAAATGTTGAACATTTTATTGATTTCTCTTTATAATACTGATCTGATGACATTTTTGTTATTTTTTGGAGCAGTTATTTTTTGGAGCAGTTCTTATTTTATCTAGACTTTTTATTATTATTATTAACATATATTTGCAAACGTGTTTTAATATCCTTGTGCAGGCTCTTTTCTCGTGCTTAATTTAGTCACATTGTTTGGTGCACAAAGATATTTGTTTGTGGATTATCATAACTGAAATTTTTTCTTTGCTTTATCTCAGACTTTTGACCATTGTGCCTTTTATAAAAATGGGTGTTTTTTTTATTGATTTTTAGGGAGAGGGAGAGAGAAAAACATCTGGCTGAATATCTGTTGTAGGACATACAGAGCAGTCTGTGTGTTTCAGTTGGGAGAGCTCAGTGGTTTTCCTTAAAACTTTTAATTTTTTTTTTAATTGGGAGCACTTTCAGGCATGCAAAAGGATAAACTCTCAAACCCACCAACCAGATTCAAGAACAAGCATCTCCCCATATACCTCATCTATTGGGAGTTATGTGTGTGTGTTTTCTGAAATCTTTTAAAGGAAATCTCATGCATCGTGTCAATTCACCCTTAAAAACTTCAGTATCTTAAAAATAAGGACATTTTCTTAAATAATACAATATTAACAGCTAATGAAATATATATTTCTTGATATCATTTAATACGCAGTTTATATTAAAATTTTTCTCCTTTTCCACTACTGATTTATTCAAACCGAGACCCAAATAAGGGGCACACAGTTCTCTTTGTTTCCTAAGCTGGAAGGGGCGAGGCCCTCACCCTGTCATTGAAGTACTGGAGCCCTATAGAAGGCCCTACCCACCCAGTGCACTTTTCTGGGTGCTTCCTCATAGTCTCCGATTAGCTTCAGGTACAACTCCTGATGCTGGATTTTTTAGTTTATTTCATAAAGAGGGGTAAAATGTGTATGTAACTACCATTGATCACTTATTAGTAGGTGTTTTTTTTGTTTGTTTGTTTGTTTTTAAATATATTTTATTGATTTTTTACAGAGAGGAAGGGAGAGGGATAGAGAGCTAGAAACATCGATGAGATGAGAGAGAATCATCGACCAGCTGCCTCCTGCACACCCCCTACCAGGGATGTGCCTGCAGCCAATGTACATGCCCTTGACCGGAATCGAACCTGGGACCTTTCAGTCCGCAGACCGACGCTCTATCCATTGAGCCAAACCGGTTTCAGCTTATTAGTAGTTTTTATCTTTCCTCTTTTGACCTTTTCCTTACTTAAGATCTTTAATATACATTTCTCTTCACCTCCTGTCACTCATAATTTGAGTTATTTTATCATAAATTGATGCTAACTTTAAGACTTTTAAGTTCAGTGGTATTACATGCATTCACATTGTTGTGCCACCATCACCACCATCAATCCCCAAAACGTTCATCTTTTTAACCTGAAACTCTGTACCCATTAACATGTCTCCTTATTCCATTCCCCCGGGCCCCACCCCTGGCAACATCATTCTACTTTCTCTAAATTTGACTATTTAGGCACCTCCTAAGTGGAAACATACAATACTTGTCCTTTTGTGACTGGCTTATTTCACTTAGTGTAATGTCTTCAAGCTTCAAAGATGTAGCTTGTGTCCTGAACGTCCTTCCTTTTTTTAAGAGGAAAGAATCTATTGTATGTATATACTACTACATTGTGTTTACCCATTCATCCTCTGAAGGGCACTTGGGTTGCTTTGACCTTTAGCTACTGACTGGATAATACTGTTGTCAACATCAGTGTACAAGTAAGTTAGCCCTTGTTTTTAATTCTTTTGGATAAATAGTAGCAGTGGAGCTGCTAGATGATATGGTCATTCTATGTTAAGTTTTTGAGGAACCCCTTAGTTTTCTAGCAACTCTCACATTCTTGAATAAACCAACTTAATCTTGGTATATATCCTTTAAAATATTGCTACTATTTTTAAGATTTTTGCTTTTATGTTTATGAGTTTTGAGGAAAAACTCATTTTCCTCTGATTTATTATTGAAGTTCATCTGGCCTAGAGTGTATTAAAATATTTCCTCTGCTGATCTCTGCAAGAGTTTGGGTAATATTACAATAAAAGTTGCTTCTCAACTTTTTAATTTATTTGGGAAAGTATAATAATGCTCCTGTTTTTGAACTATGCTTTATCTGTACTTGTATCCTTTTTTGTTCATAGTGTTATTTATTTATACCCTTTCTCAATCATTCGATCAATTGTCCCAGAGGTTTAATATTCACATTTTTGGTCCATTTTATTATTTTTTTTAATGTAGCAATTTAACTCAATTTTTATCCTTTCTACTTTTATAATATTTTAAGTCCATAAATCCCTTTCAAAGCACTACTTTCAATATTATTACTAGAGGCTCAGTGCAGGAATTCGTGCACCAGTAGAGTCCCTCGGCCTGGCCTGTGGGATTGGGCCGAAACTGACTTTCCGACATCCACCAAGGGGTCCCGGATTGTGAGAGGGCACAGGCCAGACTGGTGGACCCCACGGGTGCACAATTGGGGACAGGAAGGGACCACAAGAGGGCTCCAGGGCATGTCTGGCCCATCTCACTCAGTCCTGATCAGCCAGACCCCAGCAGCAAGCTCACCTACCAGTTTGAGCGTCTGCCCCCTGGTGGTCAGTGCACATCATAGTGAGTGGTTGAGCGGCCTTAGCATATCATTTGTATATTACATGCTCTGATTGGTTGAATGGATGACCGGACACTTAGCATATTGGGCTGTTGTTATATAGGATCATCCCTTGCCTGGGGATATTTTTCCCATTGATGAGCATGAGGGGGGGGGAGGGGAGAGAGACATAGTTGTGAGACAGACACATCAATCAGTTGCCTCCCACACTCTCGTCCCAACTGGGCCAGGGATGAAACTTGCAGCCCAGGTATGTGCTCTTGATGTGGAATTGAACTTGTGACCCTTTGGTGCACAGGGTGATGCTCTAACCACTGGGATACTATCCAGGGCAGATTTATGCATTACTTCAGAATTTAAATACTTGTATCCCTTTAGCAGTTAACTGCCAAACAAATTTTTTCAGATTAGCTTCTTTCATTTAGTATGCATTTTAGGGTCCTCCATATTTTAAGGCTTGATACCTCATTTCTTTCTTTTTTTATTCTATTGTTGAGAGCATTACACATGTCCCCTCCCATTTTCCCCCTCCACCCCAGTTCCTGCACCTCCCCAGATCTTCACCACCCTACTGGCTGTGTTCATAGGTAGGATCTTTGGTTAGTCTCTTCCTGCCCCTGCCTTCTCTGAGATTCATCAGTCTGTTCCATGTTTCCAGGCCTCTTGATTCTGTTATTCACCAATTAATTTTGATCATTAGAGTTCTTGTTCGTTTATTTTGATTTTTAGATTCCATTGTTCATAGGTATGTATTTGTTGCCATTTTATTGTTCATATTTTTTATCTCTTCTTCCTCTTCTAAAGAATACCCTTCAACATTTCATGTACTACTGGTTTGGTGGTGATGAACTCCTTTAGCTTTTTCTTGTCTGTGAAACTCTTTATCTGACCCTCAATTCTCAATGAGAGCTTTGCTGTGTAGAGTAATCTTGGTTGTAGGTCCTTATAATTCATCACTGTGACTATTTCTTGCCCCTCTCTTCTGGCCTGCAAAGTTTCTGTTGAGAAATCAGCTGACAGTCATATGGGTTCTCCCTTGTAGGTAATTAACTGCTTTTCACTTGCTGCTTTTAAGATTCTCTCTTTATCTTTAACCCTTGCATTTTAATTATGATGTGTCTTGATGTGGGCCTCTATGGGTTCCTCTTGTTTGGGACTCTCTGGGCTTCCTGGATTTGCCTTTCTTTCAGCAGGTAGGGGAAGTTTTCTGTCATTATTTCTTCAAATAGATTTTTAATACCTTGCTCTCTCATCTCCTTCTGGCAGCCCATAATGCAAATGTTGGTACACTTTAAGTTGTCCCAGAGACTCCTTACACTATTTTCATATTTTTTGGATTTTTATTACTTTTTGCTCTTTTTAAAAAAATATATATTTTATTGATTTTTTTACAGAGAGGAAGGGAGAGGGATAGAGTTAGAAACATCGATGAGAGAGAAACATCAATCAGCTGCCTACTGCACAACCCCTACTAGGGATGTGCCTGCAACCAAGGTACATGCCCTTGACTGGAATCGAACCTAAGACCTTTCAAGTCCACAGGGCTGACGCTCTATCCACTGAGCCAAACTGGTCAGGGCATACTTTTTGCTGTTTTGATTGGGTGTTTTTTGCTTCCTTGTATTCCAAATTGTTGACTTGATTATCAGAATCCTTTACTGTTGAATCCCTATAAATTGTTCTTTATTTCAGTTAGTGTGTGCTTAATTTCTGACTGGGCCTTTTTTGTCTTTGACGACATTCTCACTAAGATCCTTGAGTAACTTTATAACCATGGTTTTGAACTCTATATTTAGTAGTTTGCTTGCTTCCATTTTTTTTCACTTGTGATGTTTCTTTATGGCTGCTTCCCTGTTCGTTTCTATGTATTAGGTAGAACTGCTATGTCTCCTGGACTTAGTAGAGTGGCTTTTGTGTGGTAGATGTTCCTGGACGGCCCAGTGGCTCACCCTCCCCAGTCACCTGAGCTGGGCACCTGAGCTGTGTCCCTTTGTGGGCTGTGTACACAGTCTTGTTGTAGTTGCGACTTGATTGCTGTAGGTGTCACTGGGAGGAATTGACCTCCAGGACAATTGGCTATAAGGACCAGCTGCAACTACAGTGGGAGAGCTGCTATGCAGGAAACACCCCTATGAAGCAGGACTTGCTTCAGTGGGGCTTTGGTGCTCACTGAGTCTGCCTCTTGAGTGTGCTGCTTGTGGTTGTGTAGAGTTGTAATCTGCTATGGTCTGAAGCTTCCATTGGGTGTACTGGCTCTAGTTCCTACAGGGAGGTGCAAAGTCGGCCACTGCCTGGGGCCACCCTGCAGGAGCTACAGAGGGATCTGCAGAGTGCTGCTATTTGCTATTATTTGTATTGGGCTTAGAGGTGCCCAGGTGAGGCCCAGCTGTGAAGCAAGGCAGGCGGGTACTAGTGCCAGGTCTTGGGCCTTTTATTGATAGGTTTGGGGCATGCTGTCACCAGCTGCAGCTTGAGAGATTTTAGCAAAGTCTGGAGCCTGAGTCAGGACAGGCCATTTATATGGAAAAACTGCTGTAAACAGTTTGGGTGGGGCTGTAAATTGAGTGGGGCAGATTCTCAGGGAATCCCCAGGGCGGAGCAAACAGTGTGCTCCAGGCATTATAATGTTCCAGGTCAGATGTGGCTGCCAATCAGCCCTATGACAGGAAGTCCCAGCATAGGAACAATGACTCCCAGGAGCACCCCTGCCTGGAAGAAAGCTGCCCCCGAGTTCCTGTCCCGATACCAGCCAATCCAGTACCTCCCTGTATGTGTCGGGGTCCCCGAAAGCCGCCTGGTGCTGGGAGTCCAAGTAACTTTGTGTGCCAGCCCTTTTGATGGAACACCTTGATCTCCAGCCACCTCCATGTCATGCAGCCACAATCCCCACTGGTTTTTATAGCCTGTAGTTGCAGGGACATCTCTTTTCCAGCTCTGGAACACTGGGCTGGGGGGCTGGTGTGGGGCTGGGACCCTTTGCTCCTCACAGATGGCCACAGAGACAGTCTCCCAATTAAGAAAATGGCACATTGGGGTGCTGTACCAACCCATTCTGCACCTCCGCCCCTCCTACCAGTTTCAGCTTTCTTCTTTACTTCTATAGTTGTAGGACTTCCATTCAACCAGCTTTCAGGCAGTTCTGAATGATGGTTGTTCTGTATCTTAGTTGTAATTTTGATGTGGTTGTGGGAGACAGCGAGTACCAGCATTTAGCTATGCCACCATCTAGGTTCCTCCCTCAATCACATCTATATTTATAAAAGCCCAGAGACCAAATGGCAGAACAACCAGAACTACTGATTGATCAGTCGCTATGATGCACACTGACCACCAGGGGGCAGATGCTCAATGCGAGAGCTGCCCCCTGGTGGTCAGTGCGCTCCCACAGTGAGAGTGCCGCTTGGCTGACCAGGATGAGCGGCTGCTCTCACAGCCACATCCTTCCTATAAGTCACCGAATCCTCATAAAGAGGTGCAGTTTTTCTTTTTAAATATGCAAGTTCGAGCATTTTGGTTCTTGACAACTATGATGAATCAGCAGGTAGCATAATTGTTAGTACTTCAGCAGTAAACTCAATTGGTAAAACTTGATTATCTTTGAGGCTTTGCAGAGGGAGATTTGGGAACTGGCATCCCAGGTGTTGTCCAAAGTGTCTGTAGTGTGCTATCCCACTTCTCATCAAGGAATGGGGGGGGTGGGAGTGGGGTGGGGGGGGGGTGGCTTCTCTCTTTCAAAGTTAGGCACTTGTGCAGTATAGTGGAATGATGAAACACAAAAATGAACAAACTAAAAGTTTCCTCAAGCAAAAATAGGGCCTGTGTTAAGTGGGAGGAGTCATGGTATTTAATCCTACTTCCTTTAGGATATCCTATATAATAAAAGGCTAATATGCAAAAACAAACAGTGGAACCACCAGTCACTATGACATGCACAGACCACCAAGGGGCAGACGCTTAATGCAGGCATTATAATGCTCCAGGTCAGATGTGGCTGCCCCCTGGTGGTCACTGTGCTCAGCCAAAGCTGGGATCACTGCTGGAGAGTGCAGCAGTGGTGGTGGGTGCCTTTCCCACTTCTGTGACAGTCTGATATCTGTGCAAAAGGGCACAGGCCAGGGCTGAGGGACCGACCCCTCTCCCCACCCAACCCTCCCACCCCACTCCCTGAGTGCACGAATTTCGTGCACCAGGCCTCTAGTGTCAATATTTGCACTATAGAAAATAATACAGATTGACTTGACAGCTGGTTTTGAAAAAAGTCTTAATGTGAATCTCTTCAGTCAAAAAGGGGACTTCATTTGTGTAAGATTCCATCCAAATCACCTTAGATTTTCAAAATTTGATATACTGCACTTTTAAAACATTTTCTTGTAATTTGTTTAATATTAACAGAAAGTTAATGGTATGGAGAACTAGTCAGTTTCTATTTAGCTACTTTTGGATGATTTAGTACATTCAGGTCTTAACTTGCATGGGGTTAAAGCATTTTTCAGTAAGCAATTATTATTATTATTTTTTTTATATTTCAGATGATCTTGTAAAAAGATTTTAAGGGAAATCCAGCAGGTGTGCAAGAACAGAATTACTTTTCCGGAAACGAAGACAATCCAGTCTTGACAACATATTCACCATGTCCAGTATACAAGCAGAAATCCCTATACTTGCAAAGAAACTAGAAAGCAGCTTCCACATGGAAATGATTCAGTTGATAGAAACTGAGATGGTTCAATTATTGGATTTAAAATACAAAGACATGTCAGCAGTTATTATGAGTAAGTTTAAAGTCTTGATGGAAAATATGGACTTAATGGTTGAAGAGATAAGGGAATCTCTTAAAAATGACCTAAAGGAAATTTTAGGAGTAAAAACTACAATGCTTGAAATTAAAAATCCAAAGAACCCAAATATCAGAAAAGAGTTGCAACAAATGAAGGATACCACATCTATAAAAAGAGGATTGGTAGAGAAAATAGAAGGAGAAAACTATATTGAGGATATTGAAAATTTGACTTTGAAAAGAAGTGAAATAGTTAAACTCGGTAGCAAATTAGACCAAAGTAAAGACTACACTACTAACCAAGGTAAAAAACTGTCCCCGGATGATTCACAAAATCACAAAGTTCTAGAAAATATGGAAGAAGCCATAGGTAATACAGATGACACAGGTAGAAATTGCAACATTCATATAGAAGTTACAGGAGAGGATGAGGGCCAAGAGCATGGAGAGGATGTATTAGTTGAAGAAAGGAGAGAGGAAAACATCCCTCAGAATTTCAAAAATAAAGAGAAAGTTCTAAAAGCCTCCAAAGAAGATGGAGCAATTCTAACACTGGCAGCAGACTTTTCATCAGCAACACTGGGCATTAGTAAGCAATGGAGTAATGTCTTCAACATTCTGAGGGAAAATGATTTTGAACCAAAAATTTTATGCCAAGTTAAGCTAGCATTTAAATGTGATGGTGAAATCAGGATTTTTTCAGACATGCAAAGCCTCAGGAAATTTATCAGCCAAAAATCTTTTATGAAAGAATTACTGAAAGGGGCATTCCCAGAAAATGAAAGCAGGAAGAAAGGAGGAAGAAGATATGGGATTCAAGAAAAAATGGTAAGCATACAAATCTGTAGAGCTTATTTAGTTGGTCTTAAAACCAATTTTTAAGAAATTGTTAAAAGTGAGAGCATGATGTTAAAAGCAATGATTAAATTGGTGTTGGAAGTTTGGCAAAAGTAAGAGTGAATAGTTTGTTTTTGTTTTTAATGTATTTTATTGATTTTAGAGTGGGAGAGAGATAGAAACATCAATGATGAGAGAGAATCATTAATTGGCTGCCTCCTGCATGCCCCCTAATGGGGATCGAGCCCGCAACCCAGGCATGTGCCCTTGGCCAGAATCGAACCTGGCACCCTTCAGTCCACAGGCTGATGCTCTATCCATTGAGCAAAACCAGATAGGGCGTGTTTTTGTTTTTTATATAGATTTTATAGATTTTTTTACAGAGAGGAAGAGAGGGATAGAGAGTTAGAAACATTGATGAGAGAGAAACAGTGATCAGCTGCCTCCTGCAAGGATGTGCCAGAAACCAAGGTGCATGCCCTTGACTGGAATCGAACCTGGGACCTTTCAGTATGCAGGCTGACGCTCTATCCACTGAGCCAAACGGTTAGGGCGAGAGTGAATAGTTTTAGAGGAGATTGTACATACACTAGACATTGATAAATATATGCTAAATATTTAAAGCTAAAACCAGAACAATAGCTTTTATTTATTTATCTTTTAAAATAGCTTTTAAATAATTAAAAGGGGAAAATGAAACAGAATTGAATGAACTTAACAAAGCCTTGTTACTAGGAATAAGAACAGAAATATTAAGTATAAGTAATTAGGTTCCATTTTTTCTTCCTTTTTCTAAATACATTTTTATTGAATTCAGAGAGGATGGGGGAGAGAGACAGAAACATCAGTGATGAGAGAGAATCATTGATTGGCTGTCTCCTGCATGCCCCCTACTAGGGATCGAGCCCACAACCTGGGCTTGTGCCCTGACTGGGAATTGAACCTTGGTTCCTGTTTTGTTTTTTTTAAAATATATTTTATTGATTTTTTTACAGAGAGGAAGGGAGAGGGATAAAGAGCTAGAAACATCGATGAGAGAGAAACATCAATCAGCTGCCACCTGCACACCTCCCACTGGGGATGTGCCTACAACCAATGTACGTGCCCCCGACCGAATTCGAACCTGGGACCCTTCAGTCCGCAGGCTGACGCTCTATCCACTGAGCCAAACCGGTTTCGGCTTGGCTCCTGTTTTATAGGTCAGTGCTCAACCACTGAGCTAGGCTGGCTGGAATAAGTTCAATTTTTAATGTGTAAAGCAGTCTGCTAAGTTTTCTTTATTCGCAATCAGGGAAATGCAAATAGAACTTTATTTAATAAAACCCATCTGGTTGCTCATTAATGTTGATATATCTGACTTTTACCCTTTCCAATATATAAAGCTTTTTGTTTCTTACAGCATATTAAACTATGTTCCGCATATACTTGATTCATTAAAAACACTAGCTTATTTCCTGAATATTGTTATAATCTCAATCGTAAAAGGTATTCTGTAGAGATTCTCTTCTTTTTTTCCTCTTCCTTCTCTTTCCTTCCATATGTTAGACTATCCTTTTTGCCCATTGTAGATTCTTGGCTTTTCATAAATTAGTTGGCTATATATGCGTGAGTTCATTCCTGCCTCATTACTCTTGTTTTTATGTCAATACCATATAGTTTGAAATCGGGAAGTGTGTCTCCAGCTTTGTTCTTTTTCTCAAGATTTGCTTTGTATATCTGAGATTTGTGTGTGTGGTTTCATGCAAAGTTGAGGATTACATGTCCATGAAAAATGCCTTTGGGATTTTGATAGAAATTGCATTGAATTTGTAGATTTCTCTGGGTTGTATAACATTTTAACAATATTCTTGCAATTCATGAGCATACAATATCTTTATTTGTTTGAAGTTTATATTATTAAGCCAATATATATATTTTAAAATATTTTGGAGAGAGAGAGAAACACCAATGATGAGAGGGAATCTTTGATCATTGCCTCCTTCATGCCCCCTACTGGGGATCAAGCCCACAACCCAGGCAACTGGGGCATATGCCCTTGATCAGAATCGATCCCAGGATCCTTCAGTCTGCAGGCTGATGCTCTATCCACTGAGCTAAACTGGCTAAGGCAAGCCAATATTTTTGACAGGTTCTCTAAAGAACACCTACTTCCCCTGCCCTCCTAACATTTTCAAGTTCAACCTCTGCAAAATGAAAGTCTAGAATTTGAAGATAACTTGGATCAACAAATTTACTCTTTAAGAATAAACATTTAATCTCAGATATTGCTGTTCCCCAGAAATACAAACGGAAGGAACCTAACCTGTTCTGGAGATGGGGATACTGAACGAATAGGACATTCTTTCCCAGTAGACGGCAATGAGTGAAAACCTCAGGGCCAAGAGGAGTGTTCTAAGAAATGTTGAGCCCACATTTACATTGCAGGCTTGCCTCAAGCTCAGTACCTAAACTGCCTTTCTTAACCTGTACAACAGACAAAAGTAGTGCTATGGTCAGATCCTGTCTTAGAGGGAACACTGAGGTACTGGTAGCAAATGTGGAGACTGGATTTGAACAAATCTGAAATGAATTGAGCCTGTACTCCTAACCAAAACATGTTTTCCTTGTAATTAATGTGGCTAGAGTTTGAACTGCAAGTGGAATATTTTAAAAACTTTAAAAGTAAATGTGTGTGTGGGGGGGGGAGAGGGGGAGTAAATGTGGATTTTTGTTGTTATAATTGTTTTATAATGTTCCTAAAGTTAGATAACAAGGTCTCTTTATCCTCCCTAAATATAACCAGCCATTCACTAATACAAGTCCTTATGGAAGCACTAAGGGTTGGGACTATAGAGGGAATACAGTATATACAACTGCACGGAAATCTGTTGCAAGTACTACACGAGTAATTGCAGGTGTGACAGATGACCATAGTAGAAACAACTTGTTTGGGGATCCAAGCCTTTAAGAACAAATCATTTAAACAATATTCTAGGTATTTGCTAATTGTCAAATAGCAGTCACATTTAATTTACAGAGTGAAAGGTTTTACTGCCTTAAAAAGACACACATGATTTAACAACAATTTTTTTTTTTTTCAGAACAAAACTGTAATAGCCTCTAAGTATGGATCTGTGGCAGCAACCAGTGATGGCTTGAGCTTTCTATTTAGTAAAGAGGTAAAGGTTGCTGAGACAGAGGAAGTAAAAAGCTTAGAGACTCACGAGGAAGAGGCTTCAGAGTCTAAGGAAAAGGAAGCCCTGGAGGAGGAAGAGGCCTCAGAGCTAGAAGAGGAAGAAGAAGAGGCTTTAGATTTGGAGGATGGAGAAGAGGCTTCAGGGCTGGAGCAAGAGGCTTCTGAGTTGGAGGAAGACGGAGAGATCTCAGAGTTAGGGGAGGAGGAAGAGGTTTCAGAGTTGGAGCAAGAGGAAGAGTCTTCAGGACTGGAGGAAGAAAAGGCCTCAGTATCATGTAACAAATTTTACTCAGACTTGAAGTATTCTGCTTTCGCACATGGAGTTGAACTGAACAGTGAGGAATTGGATAGAATTTTTAGTGAAGAGGAAAAATGTTATGAGCTACAGGAGGGAGATAGCTCAGAGTGGGAAAGGGAACTGTACTTACCATGGCCAGAAGAAGAGGACTCTGAAGTAGAAGAGACTACCTCCCAGACGGAGGAAAAAGAGGCCTCACTTTTACTTAAAGAACTTCCCTGTACTTACTTGGCTTCAGATTCTGAGGAGAAAAAATTGGTGAAACATAAGCTAACATCTAAGGAAACAGAGTTACTACAAGAAACAGAAGAGAACTTTAGGAGAAGTGTAATTAATTCATTCAGAGAGATACAAGAGGAGATTGTAGATATTAAAAATTACCATCCCGGAAATAAAAAACTATCTACACTGAGTGTTAGAATAGACATACTTAAGGAGAAAATAAATAATCTAGAAGATAGAATTGAAGAGTTCTCTAAGGATACAAGGCAAATGGCCAAACAGATAATAATTAAAGAAAGAATAAGAGATGTAGAGGATAGAGCCAGAAGCTCAAACATCCGTTTGATAGGAATTCCAGAAAAAGATAATAAAGAGAATGGAGCAGAGGAAATAATTAAGGAAATAATTGAAGAAAACTTTGCAGAGCTAAATAAAAGGTCAGGTCTGGACATTGTCAGTGCCTTTCGAGTACCCAGTAAAATAGATGAAAAGAGACCCACTCCTAGACACATTTTGGTGAAATTTGGCAATTCCGGTGATAGAGAAAAAATCATAACTGCTTCCAAAGAGAAAAAAGAGGTAACCTACAGAGGAAGAAGAATCAGAATGACAGCAGACTTATCACTGGATACTCTGGATGCTAGAAGTCAATGGGGCAGTATCATAAGAGGTCTGCAGGAAAAAGGCTTTAAACCTAGAATCTTATATCCAGCCAAATTGGCATTTGATTTTGAAGGTCAAACAAAGGTATTTTTTTATATTGAAGAATTCAGAAAGTTCATTTCTTGCATACCCTCTTTGAAAGAATCACTGGAGGATATATTTTAGCAATCCAGGGTCAGTGTAAACACATATAATATATATTTTCCCCACACCCAAAATCAAGGAAAACTAAAATGCCACAATTTTATCCAACAAGATTGACAGCTAACGGTATACTTGGGGACGAGGAGAAAGGAAGATTACAAATAGTGCCTACATGTTGGTAAATTTAAGGGGTGTGTTAAAATTATTATTTATCATAATGTGAATCTTAAATCTTAATTAAACTATTTTCCTTTCAATGTGTATTTGCTTATTAAACATTTTTCTTTTCTGGTTTAAATGTTTTTACATTTTATTGCATAAATCCATTCAGTGGTGAGATTAAATCTCTTCCCTAATGCTAGACATTAGCTTTTTCTCAGTTTTTAATGAATTGCTTTACAAGAAGAAATTAAGGAGAAGGTGATATAACTGTTTCATGACTTATTACAAGGGCTCATTTTGTATATTCATTTTACCTAAATAAGTAAAAGTATCCTCTCTCCAGCAGTTGAAACTAGCCTCTCCTTTCTTAGCTCAGTCCTAACTCTGGTCTTTAAGGACCTTCTACAAAATGGTTCTTTTAAATGCCCTGGCCTCAGCAGGTCTGGCTTTGAGCTCTTAATTCTGTGTAGCTCCAGGAAAATTACTAATTTCTCTAGTCTCCGGCTTCTTACAACTAAGTGTTCTGTGAGGTGATATTTGTGCCCAACATAAGAGTCCTCAGTAGATGGGACATCCTGCTTCCTGCCCTACAGAGGCAGAACGAGGCTGATTGCCATTTTCACTTTGGAGTGAGAACCAGAGAAGGCTGTTTTCATTCGCGTTGGAGGTGGGTGGGCCAGAAAACTACCCACCACATTATCTTTCTCTACTCTCCATTGCTTTGCTCTTAGTGGCTTGGCGGTTTTACCCCTCTTTACTTTTTGCCCTTGTGAAATATTTAACAAGAAGTTGCAAAAATACAACAGTCCCACATACCTTTTACCCTCCTTCCCCTTGCAACATCTTACATAAGACGAGTACAGTATAAGAATCAGGAGGTCGATATTGCTTTATTCACATTTTATCTGCAATAGCCTCCTACACAAGGATGCAGGCTCTACTAAGTCCACCAGGCACTAGCATGCACTTGCATGTGTGCTGTGCAATTTTACCTCTTGTGTAGATTTATGTGACCACACTCAAGACAGCTGTTAGTCCCACAAGGAACTCCCTCGTGCTCCCTGCCACCTGTTTGTACCTGGCCCTAAGTGCTAGTTCTCTATTTTCGTAAGGTGACGTGCTCTTGAGTCTTCATGCCCCCTTTGGAGGGGTATTCTGGTATTTCAAAGGTTCCAGCCCAGGTGCACAAGAACAACGGACAGCTGGCTTAAAACCGACTGAGAAGTTAATGGACCTGGATGTGAGCACTCATGACCTGCCCAGTTAGGAATTTAGGATCCAATCACTGTCTGAGGTCACCCCATAAAACCTCTTTTTTTTGACAACTGCCTTCCCTATGCTTTCTCAGAGGCCCACATGGTGAAGTCTAAGTTGCCCAGATTCTCTCTTTCCTACTAAACTAGAAGTTAGGATGGGACTAAGTTTGGATCTGTGGAGCTTTTATACTAAAATATTTCTGAGGGGCAGATGTGGGACAGAGGAGAACACGTGACACCAGGCAAAGGGTTGAGAACTACAGAGTGATTCATCTCTAAGGGGAAATGGCTTTCCTCAGAAAATGGATGTTCTCCCACAGCCAAGTCTTAGGTCAGGCTGCTTATAATGAAGTCATTAACAGCTATTTCACCAAAAACACAATGGAGTTTGTAAGGTTCAAAGTTTCAGTCTGAGATTGGTTTCTGTTTCTTTGGGGTTTTGGCTTCAAGGAGACTGAAGTCTGGGGATACCCACCCCAGGATGTCCCGTGTTGTTGCTCTTGGGAGGGGACCAACTTGGGTACACTTCCTACATCAGCTTAAAGACATTTTTCATCCTTGGGCCTTGGATAATGTGACCTCTGCAACCTGGGGAGAATGTAAAGTCCAAAACAAAATGTAAAAAAAAACTATCTCCCGAGGGTGTGAAATGAGACTGAACAGAGGTAGTCTTCAGAGTATTTATAATGAGGATCACGTCAAAGAGCCCTGCACTGTCATTCAGATGAGCCTCTACTTTGTTGGGGTGACTTCCTGTACTCTATTTTCACAATGTAAGGTACTTCAAGAAACTTTTTTAAAAAATATATATATATATTTTATTGATTTTTTACAGAGGAAGGGAAGGGGATAGAGAGCCAGAAACATCAAGGAGAGAAACATCGATCAACTGCCTCCTGCACACCCCCACTGGGGATGTGCCCGCAACCAAGGTACATGCCCTTGACCGGAATCGAACCCAGGACCCTTCAGTCCGCAGGCCGACGCTCCATCCACTGAGCCAAATCGGTTTTGGTGTACTTCAAAATACTTTGACAAACAAGTATCTCCAGGGTCTCATGTAGGATTGATTCTCCTAATGCAGTGGTTCTCAACCTTTCTAATGCTGTGACCCTTTAATACAGTTCCTCATGTGGTGACCCCCAACCATAAAATTATTTTCGTTGCTACTTCATAACTGTTATTTTGCTTCTGTTAATGAATCGTAATGTAAACATCTGTGTTTTCCGATGGTCTTGGGCCACTCTGCTAGCGGTTCTCAGAATACACTGCTAGTGGAACTTAGAACACATTACTAGTGGTTCTCAACCTGTGGGTCGCGACCCACAGGTTGAGAGCTGCTGCTGTAGAACCTAAGACCATCGGAAAACACAGATGTTTCCATTACCATTCATTAACAGTAGCAAAATAGCAGTTGTGAAGTAGCAACGAAAATAATTTTATGGTTGGGGGTCACCACAACATGAGGAACTGTGTTAAAGGGTCCGCGGCATTAGAAAGGTTGAGAACCACTGCCCTAATGGGTCAGTTGAGTGGACTCAAGTCTACCCACTGCTTTTCCAAAGTCTCTTGAGCAAGCCTGTTTCCTGTCCAAAGAGCTACCGCCTACATTTAAGGCTTTTGGAGGGGTCTCCATCTGGCAGGATTCCTCATGCAGTCCTTTCTTTTAAGATTTCCACTTTGAAAGCAAAGGCCCAACTTCTTAGCTCAAACGGATGGTTTCCAGATTCAAGAAAGCCTTTTGAGCTTTATAGATCTGCTGTACCTGCCAAGGTAAAGAGAAGAATAAAAGGATATTTTGGTCCACAATTTCAAAGCCACAGAATGTATCAGCTTTAATTCTGGAAATACAGAAATCTTGGGACCTTGAAATGGCAAATAGGTTTCCTGCCCCAGTGTTTCTCAGGCTTGATTAGGAACTGTCCACCTCTGTTTCTCTTCTTTTTGGTTTTAGGGAGAATTACTTTTTTAACCATCAGAGCTAAAAACACAGAAAAAAAAAAAAAAAGACATCACTGCTGTTCACTCCTTAATGATGGCACCACCCTGAATTCCTTCACCCTCCCTAGCACACCATGGGAATTGCTATTATACTAGACAGAAAAACTATGAGAGTAGACACCTTATTTAAACTTTTGAAATAATAAAACAATACAGAAGTAGACACTCTAATGAAATTTTCCTTTTCAGTACCAAGCTCATGAATGCTTTATAGTTGTGCCATACTGTAAGGTTGAGAGAATATAAGCAAGAGTGCTTAATAATACCTTTAAAATAAACACTGTACTGGAACTTTTACAGGCACAAAAGTTGAAGTTTCAAGCACATCTAGACAACCCTCAGTATTCATCAGAAATACTTCAAATAGACCAACATCTAACATCTAGCAGCATGACTCAACTCCACAAGTTTTAGACTAAATATGTTTATACTTTGAATATTTGTGTGGATATGAAAAAGATAGGAATGGAGCATCCCTGGAAATTCCTTGCCTGCCTTCATGATTTCTTCAGCTTTCCCCCAGCATGGGTGAATGATTTTCTAAAAAGTTTGAGTTATGCAAGTACATTTCATCTGGTAAAAGTGGGCCTGTCCCATCAATATGATTAGCAGCTGTCTTTCTCTCCCTTTTAACACACTATCTAAACAAGATTTGTTTGAGAGACAGGCAAAGTTTTCAGGTCTTCTTATTCCATAGGACAGTGGGGATGCCAGCCAAATGCTTTTTGTTTGTTTGAGTTTTGTGTGTGTGTGTGTGTGTGTGTTTTATTTGAGAGAGAGAAGAAGCATTGATTTGTTCCACTTACTTATGCATTCATTGGTTGATGCCTGTATGTTTACTGACCGGGGATCAAACCCAAAACCTCAGTTTGTCGAGATGACACTCTAACTAACTGAGCTACCCAGCCAGGGCAGCCAGATGTTCTTAGATATAAAGGTTTCAGTTGCCCCTGATGAGATGACATTGGCAGCCCACCACCTTGGCCGCATCAGGACAGACTGCAAAGGAAAAAGGCCTTGGGAGTGGCGGTCTCCAGGTGCACAAATGGATGGGTCTGACTCTATTCGGTGGGGTGCACAGGTGAGGAGCCAGGCCAGATACCTACTTGGACATGTATGTTAAGGCCACTGAGGTGTCTCTCAAGGTCCAGCAGCAGGATGCCTGCCTACTCCAAGATCTTGCAGGTCTGCCTGACATTTTTTAAAGAAAAAGATTGTTATAAAATTTTTTATTATAAAGTTACTTATGCCAGCCAAGCTTTGTGTATTTTTAAATTCCTTGGGCTTAAAGCTCTTAGACAAACTATAAAATGGAAACAGTCTTATAACTGAATTTCAAACAAAGCTGCAAAGCCAATGAAATTAAAAACATTAATTATATTCATGATGTTATTTTTTTCTGGAACTTAATAGTTCCTCACAGCGTGATTATAGTCCTACTCCTGAACAGGCTCTGTTGAATTCTGCCCATCTTTGGGAGAACTTTTTTAAAAATTTTATTGAATTTACAGGGGTGACATTGGTTAATAAGATTATATAGGCTTTGGGTGTACAATTCTATAATATGATGTCTGTATATTGTATTATATGTTTACCCACCCAAGTCAAGTCTGAAGACGTTATTTCCTAAGAACATTTTTCTCTTCAAACCAACTGGGAAGCCTAGAAGATACTTATATTAAGCTTTTTTTCTCATTCTCTCCAAATTAAAACACAAAATTAAATTGTTCCTGAGAATATGACTTCACCATGCTCCTGAATCCATTGTTTGAAAAATTCTGAATTCTGCTGCAAATTGTCAATAAATTAACACAACACCAATCTGATGCAAGAAGTGTGCATCTCAAAAGCAAGATCCTGGCCGTGTCCCCAGAGAGTGGGGTATGTTTCTGCCCCCCTAGCCCCAGAGCAGCTCTCACCTCTGCCCCAGACTCAGAAGCAAAAGCCTCCATGTTCCTAGCAGAGCCAGCTGTACCAGGAGCGGAAAGCATATAGGCCTTTCGGGAAATTCATCATTATCCATTCATGTTTTCCAATGACTACATTTAGGCATGGCTGCCTGGCAATAGGTCTCTACAGACTAGGATAGGGCTCTGCTGGGAAGAAAGTTATGTCATATTCTCTGCCATCCAAGAATTTATCTTTATTTTAAAATATATTTTTATTGATTTCAGAGAGGAAGGGAGCAGAGAGAAATAGAAACATCAGTGATGAGAGAGAATCATTGATCGTCTGCCTCCTGCACAATCCCACACTGGGGACCTAGCCGGCAACCTGGGCATGTGCCTGGACCAGGAATCGAACTGTGACCTCCCGGTTCATAGGTAGATGCTCAACCACTGAGCCACACCAGCCAGGTGAATTTATTTTCTAATTAGGTAAATTTTAATTTTAAAAAAGTATATTTGCTCAAGAGGCAGCCAAAACAAATTATAAAATTAAGTCAAGCCCAGCCGCCATGAATGCATAATCATATCAAAGGGTGTTGCCCATCTGGGGCTTGAATCAAAGCAGTGAGACTATTTTCTAGCAGAAAGAACCCAATTCAGGCTGGCCGATGTGGCTCAGTGGTTGACCTATGAACCAGGAGATGATGGTTCGATTCGCTGTCAGGGCACTTGCCTGGGTTGCAGGCTCTATCCCCAGTAGTGGGGGTGCAGGAGGCAGCGATCGATATTGATGTTTCTATATCTCTCTCCCTCTCCCTTCCTCTCTGAAATCAATAAAAATATATCTTAAAAAAAAAAGTAAGAACCCTAATAAAACAAACAAAACAGAGGTCTCTCCTCTGGTAATGAAAATATTCAATTTAGAAAGATTTGGGGTTTGCTGAGCTTTCCCATGAAATAATATGTTTAAAATGCCTTGTAGGCCGGCCCTCACCAAACTTTAGTAATCCCCCACCTCCCAGTCTCAACAGTTTCTAGGCAAATCCAGCCTGGTGCTCTGTCAGATTAGAAATCAGTTTAGATCTTTTCATCTGAGGCCAGATGCAGCTGCGTCTCTCACCACCAGAGGCTGTGAGCTCACCAGCACCTTTCCAACAAGCATCAGCATTCACCCCGCTGGGCCTGCTCCTTTTGCCTGATACCTGCAACAGGATCCTTGCTTTGGAACTGCAGGGCAGGCCTCCTGCTTCCAGAAGGTACACAGACCAGGAGTGTGTGTGGACAAGGCAATCATATGTGCCTTGCCCACCTGCAAACACTCACACAAACCCTGGTGGACTCTGGGGAAAGGGACAGCTCAAGGCACCTGTTCTAGCATGATGATGTACTAGTATTTGGTCTTCGTGGCACAGAGCTCCTGAAACCCTTGGAATTTTCCAAGTGATAAGTGCCATAAAAGTGTCTGTTGTTACGTTAATGAAGTGACTTTTGGAAAGCTCCTAAGGATGGGGGTGCAGTTGCTAGTGGAGCCAGCCATGTGATTGGAGGGTGGAACCTGTCAGTCATCCCTCCTCCCACACCTCTGGGGAGGAGAGGAGGCTGGAGGTGGAGTTCAGTTATTAACTAAGATCAACTTTGATCTTTACTGAGCCTATTTGTCTTTTTGCATCTAAGATAACGTACCTGCGAAATGTCAGGGTAACTTGTAACTTCCCTTTTTCTGGACCCCTCAGGACACAACTAATGGCACTAGGGCAGAAACTACAAATCCCCTCTGTTATTGTTGTTGTGTTAATTATTAACTGTTAACTATCCCACATATGTAAAAGAAGCATGTGTCTATCATTTCACTTTTTATCCAATCCCAGAGGTTTCCCCGCTTTGCTTTCTCCTATCTCCCTAATCTATCACCAATGGATTTCATGTAACCCACTTCCATCTCCTCCTTTGATTGTAATGTATAAAACAAGTTGAAAAATTGCCCTTCTCTGGAGCAATTATCCCAATATGTTGAGATTCTGCTTCCCGGCAATTATTGACAGTTTGGCTCAAATAAACTCACAAAAATTCTTTACAGGTTTGAAGGTTTTTTTACATTAAGAGCCAGTCGATCAGAAGCACAGGTGACAACCTGGACTTGCAATTGATGACTGAAGTGGGTGGGGAGGGGGCAGTCTTATGGGACTGAAGCCGTGATCTGTGGGATCTGATGCGATCTCTGAATAGTGTTGGAACTGAGTTGAATGGTAGGACACACAGCTGTGTGGAGATTTGCTTTGATGTGGGGAACCCCACCCCCCATTAGAATTGGTGTCAGAATCTCAGTCCCCCACAGACTGAGCTCAGTCCTGACAGGGACAGAGCACAGACCAGGGGTTGTCCTCTCTCCGAGCAGGCAGGACAGAGACAGGGCGCGAGCTTCCCTCTGTTCCTGCTTCTGATCTGACAACTGGGAACAGCGGGCAAGAGGGTCTAAAAACAGTTTCTTCTCTAGTTTTCCTTTCTGGGGGGAAGAGTGGGAATTTCTTTGTTTCTAAGGCACCTTGAGGATTGAAAAATGCCCCTCCCCCCAACCCGCCTACCTGAAGTCAACAATAGAATGGCTTCATTGGCTTCAGAGCAAAGACCCAGGAGCTGTTTCCCTCATGGATCACGGAAGCAGGATGGGGTGCAGGGAGGGCGGGGGAGAGAGGAAGGAAGGCCGGACCCCCCTTAGACGCCGGCTGGGCTCCCTCCCTCTGTTCCAGGTCCATCTCTCAGGACCAGAGAGGGGGTGGAGGGGCAATTGAGGCCATGTAGGGTTCAGACCATCTGTAGCTGTCTTCCCCAGCGATGCTGAGCCCAGGGAGGGGAGGTCCCAACCCCTCAGCTGTTCCAGTCCCAAACACTCTGCCTGTGTCTCCTCTGTGCCGGGGCCACCCAGCTGGACCGGCAGGTCAGCCACTGACTTAATGCTGAGTCCCTTAAGCAGCTTTGTTCCCTCAGCAGGGTCCAGCCCCTGCCGCTGGGCACCCCTCCATAGCCTAGGTCACAGAGGAAGCAAGAAGAGCTCCGGATGTCCGGCAGGCAGTGGAGGGTGGTCACAGAGCCAGAGCTCCTGGCTTGAAATCCCAGACCCATTTACTAGCTGTGTGGCCTTGAAGGAGTTATTTACCCTCTCTGTGCTTCAGTTTCCTCATATGTACAACAGGGATAATATTAGCCTACCTCATTGGGGTATTGTGAGGCATAAATGATGCCCTTAAGACTGGCGCCTGGGTAGATGTAAGTACTCAGAGAAGGCAAGTTGCTATTTTTATGAAGTCAGGTCTAGGGCAAAGGATCCAATGGCCAGGGAAGGAATCTATACTGAGCTCTGCCATAGAGGCCAGCACTACGTGGATACCTTATCCAATTAACCACGTACAAGAACAGAAGGAAGGAACTATTATATCCCAGTTTACAGATCAAGAGCCTGAGTGGCCAAATGGTCCAGCTGGGATGCAACACCTGAGGTAGCCGATTTCAGACACCATGCCCTTGGTTGCCTCCCACCAGGCTACACAGCCCAGAGAGGAGATGGGGGAAAGCAAACAAGTAGGGTAGTTATGGAAGTGAAGGGTGAATATCTACTGGGCTTTAGGGAAGGAACACGGGTTACTCTGGGGAAGCCAGGACGTGTGCTTCAGTCCTTTGGCTGAAGAGTCACTTTTGCTCCTCAGTTTACAAGTCTGAACCAGCCACTAGTGGCTTCTGAGATCTACATGTTATAATCCAGACACTCGGAAGTTCTGGCTAATGGGATGTGAATCTCTCTCCTACATCCCAGCTCCAAAATTCCTGGGGGAGGGTCTGATGGCCCAAGCCCAGGTAATGTCCAGTGTCTATCCTTCCATGGCCATGGACCAAGTTTTCTTGTAGAAATGCGGCAGCTTCTGCTATAGTCATGTGCATAGTGGAGGGGGCTGGGAAGGTGAGTGCCTGGGAAAGGAAGATCTGGCAGACAGTCCACAGGAGTCTACTCATTGAGCTTTTCGTCTCTCTCCATCCTTTCTCTCTTCATAGCTGTTCTTTGCTCATACTCTCAAGCTGTGTTCACCTCTTACCTCTTTTATCCATCTCATGACTTCTCACTCTGTAACCGTAACTCACTGCTGCTGCCCAAAACGCGCCATGTTTCCTCATTCAAATGTTTCAGCTAATTCAAATGGTCTAAAATGCCCACGTTTCCAGACCAGGCCAGTTCATGGGCACTGTCTCGCTGAAGGACTGGATGCCCTGTGGTGCAGAGCCTGTGCTCGGGAATCTTCTAGACCAGTGGTTCTCAACCTTTCTAATGCCGTGACCCTTTAATACAGTTCCTCATGTTGTGGTGACCCCCAACCATAAAATTATTTTCGTTGTTACTTCATAACTGTAATTTTGCTACTGTTAATGAATCGTAATGTAAACATCTGTGTTTTCCGACGGTCTTAGGCGACCCTGCTAGCGGTTCTCAACCTGTAGGTCACAACCCACATGTTGAGAGCCGCTGATGTAAAGCCCAAGGCTGCACCCTTTGAGGGCTGTGGGCTGGGCGATTCCCCTGTGGGCACTGAACTGGGGCTGGCACCATGAGGAGATATAAAAGGATGGGCCTTCCTGAACTCTTCCGCCCTAAAACTCACTAGCCATAGCATGAGATCCTGGAGATTGCCATGGGATGCTGAGTGCATTTATCCAACTCCCACTGCCACAGAGGTCCAAGTGTACAATGGCTTACATAACTTAGAAGATTATTTCTTGGCCGAAACCGGTTTGGCTCAGTGGATAGAGCGTTGGCCTGCGGACTGAAAGGTCCCAGATTCAATTCTGGTCAAGGGCATGTACCTTGGTTGCGGGCACATACCCAGTAGAGGGTGTGCAAGAGTCAGCTGATCGATGTTTCTCTTTCATCGATGTTTCTAACTCTCTGTCCCTCTCTCTTCCTCTCTGTAAAAAAATTAATAAAATATATATTTTTTTTAAAAAAAGAAGAAGATTATTTCTTGACTAGAGGCCCGATGCACAAAATCGTGCAAGGGGCTCGGCCTTTGTAGCCCCAGCTGCCTTGGCCCTCGCAGCCCAGATGCCTCGCTGCCCCGAGGCCCCGCCCCCCACCCACTGGTCATTCTGGAAGGTTGTTCCAGAAGATCATTCCGCCGTCCAGTCTAATTAGCATATTAGCTCTTTATTATGTAGGATTTCATATAAAATGGGAATAAGCCGTCCAGAGCGGATTTGATGGGTCTATGGTGTTGGGGCCTACCTCTTTCTGCCTTCTGCTGTGTGATCCCGAGGGTGTTGGCCCATCCTCATGGACCAAGCGGGATTGTTACCACATTCCAGCCAGTGGGAAGGGGCGAAGCACTTGCCTTTCCTTTGCACACAGGAGTCGGACTTTGCCTACATCACTTCGCTCACGTCTTATCAGCCAGAACTTGGTTATGTGGCCACATGAAGCTTACAAGGGCAGCTGGGCGATGGAGTCTCTATTCTGGGTGGCCATGTGTCCAGCTGAAATTTGGGGATTCTATTTCTAAGGAGAAAGGGAAGAATGGATATTGGGGACAATGGCATGTTGACCCTCTCCACCATCCGGTGTGTCATCACCTCCTAGCACATCCCCCTAGGCCCTCTCCTTCTTCCCCACAGGTGCCATCGAGGACTGGGCCCTTACTGTCCTATACCCAGGGTCTGAGGACAACCTCCTCACTGATGCCCTCGCCTCCAGTCTCTCTCTCTCCAGCCCCCCTCTGTGAACATTCTAAAGGGCAAATCTGATCTGGCTCCATCGTTTAGAAATTCTTCAATGGCTCCCCGCTGACCACAGCAGTGAGATTTTAACTGCAGATTCCTGAATTCCTGAAATTACATGCAGATTTTGCAGATTTATGTGCATTTTTCTGAACAGAGCTTCAGGTTCTCAAAGAGGTCTCTGATTCCCCCTCAAGTTAGAGGATTAAGTCCAAATTCCTATCTCAACCTACAAGTATATCTACTAACCTTCCTCTTAAATCTACTCTTCAGCCACTTCCCCACATGCCACCTAAACTGGAGTCTTTCTGCAATTCTCTCTATGCCCAGACAGCCATGGTCTTTCACACTTCACATCTTTATACCTGCTGTTCTATCTAGAATGCCCTGGCAAACTCCTTCCTCTACCTCAGGGGTCCTCAAACTTTTTAAACAGGGGGCCGGTTCACTGTCCCTCAGACCGTTGGAGGGCCGGACTATAGTTTAAAAAAAAACTATGAACAAATTCCTATGCACACTGCACATATCTTATTTTGAAGTAAAAAAACAAAACAGCAAAAACACCTGCATGTGGCCCGCGGGCCATAGTTTGAGGACGCCTGCTCTACCACAGAGCAAGTGCCACCTCCTCTCTGAGGTTTCCCTGACTCCCTCTGGCCACAGCCCTCTTCAGACCTCCATTACTCATCCTGTTCACAGTCGTTGTCAGCCTGCATCTGTCTCCTTCACCCAAACCATGAACTCTAGAGTCCAGGACCCAGGGCAGATAGTCCACAAATGTTTGTTGAATAAGCATCACTCATTCCCGCCCCTCCCCCCACCCATGGAGTACTCTTTTTAAAATGCAAATCTGAGTGTTGCTTCCTGTGTTCCTATTTCCTTCAAATCCAATCTTGGTGCAGTAGCTTTCTTCCTGGCCTCATCTTGCAATCTTTCTTCCTTCCTATCTTTTTTTATTTCTTTCCTGGAACACTGAAGTTCTTTTAATGCCCAAATCAATGCCTCTTGTTTAGAGGTTTTATGCATGCTTCTTGCTCTGCCCCTCTTTGCCTGGCCAATGCCTATGCACCCTTCAGATAGCATAACTATTCTCAGGAAGCCCTCCTGGGCCCTCCCTACCCTCAGACCAGGCTGAGGGGCCCTCCTATGTATCCCCGTGCACCTTGTCCTTGCCAGTCACAACATGCATCACGTTGTTCTGTGATGACTTGTCTTCCTTCCCTGTTAAAGTTCCTGTCTACCTTGCTTATCATATATCCCCAGCCCCAAACACACTATTTAGAAGGGAGTGGGTATTTGATAAATCTGTGTTAAATGAGATCTAGGTAAGTCAATTTCTCCATCATAAATCTGGTTTTCAATAGCTTTCCATTGCCTTTATCTTATCTTTTAAAATATATTTTTATTGATTTCAGAGAGAGGAAGGGAGAGGGAGATAGATAGAAACATCAATGCTGCCTCCTGCACCTCACTTACTGGTGATCGAAGCCCACAACCCAGGTATGTGCCCTGACCTAGAATCGAACCATGACCTCCTGGTTTATAGGACGATGCTCAACCACTGAGCCACACCAACTGGGCTTTCCATTGCCTTTAGAGCAAAGCTTTATCATAACTTTAGGGCACTTTATGATTTGGTTCCATGTTTTATGAGTCTCACCTCTTCCCAATCTCCCCTTTCATCTCAGCATCTTACTCAAACTCTCTATGACAGTCCTATTAAACTGAATGAAGGCCCCCGAATGTCTGCTCTCCCATCGTTCATCCTTTGCAGCACCGGTTTCTCTGCCTGGCACACTCTAACCTCAGCTCACCTCTTACTCTTCCTTTTCTGGGTGACATCACTAATCTTTGTCTTCAGTTCCAGGAAGCCTCCCTTAACTTCCTCAGATTAGCTCTGGGGCCTGTTATTGACTCCCCTCTAGTATCCTGGGCTTCCTTCTCAGCGTTCTGTTTTCCCAAGTAGATGGCGAGGTGACAGTCGGAGCGGTGTCACTATGATAACTCTCATGCAAGTCTAGGGCCGGCACACCAGAAAAATTAGTGGAATAAACTATGTTGCCTGATCATATTCCTTACTATTGGCACATGTGTCCTGTCTTCCAAAAGCAGATTGTACACTCCATGAAGGCAGTGAGGAGGGCTTAGTACCTGTCCCCAGTCAGCCTGGTTATGTTGCTTGGAGGCTGAGCTGTCAGGCACTTGAGAAATCTGTTCATCAGTGGAGCCTTGGCTTATGGTCCTAAATAGCCAGGGTTTGGGATCATGATGACCTCAGACACCGTTTTCGTGGAAGAGGCCCAATCTGCTCTCTAAAAGCCGGTGCTGGGAACAGTGTCAGGCACCTGGTTGCTTTGAACAGATATTTGTTGAATGAATTCTAGAGCCAAGGGAGACAGGCTGTGCTGTTCATCGCACTATGTTCTGGGCGCAGACATTCCAGTGGAACGGGATGGTTGTAGGGGGTGAGATCATGTGTTCACGCTCCAAATTCAAGATTTAAAAAAAGCGTTAAAAATCTCAGAAAGGATGGACAAAGTGTTTTTGAAAACGACTCAATGAAAAACCAGGTTGCCTTCCTAGTAAATAAGCTGTTTTTAATAGCTGGACCCAAATGACATATTTTTAAAAAAATGTGACCAAATTAGTGAGATGTGACCCTAAAGTGAGATGCAGAAATGGACCCTAGACCAGCAGGTGTGGCTCAGTGGTTGAGCATCAATCCATGAACCAGGTCAGGGTTCCAGTCAGGGCATATGCCCAGGTTACACGCTCTATCTCCAGTAGAGGGTGTGCAGGAGGCAGCCTATCAATAATTCTCTCTCCCTCTCCCTGAAATCAATAAAAAAATATATAAAACAAACATTTAAAAAAAGAAATAGAGCCTAAATTGGCAACACGGGACACTGACCCCCATAATAGCAAATAAAACATTGTAAATTCCCAAGAACCAAGAGCAGAGAAATGCAAAGAAACTTTGAGACCCAAAGATTGAGGGGCAGCATTTTAATATAGAAACAGTCAAAGGCCAGAGCCCTACTACTCCAAGTGTGGTGTGGCCCAGCAGCATTGGTATCCCCTGGGAACTGGCTAGAAATGCAGGTTCTCAGCCCCCTCCCCTCCCAGCCCTCTGACATTCTAACAAGATCTCCGGGTGATCTGCACGCATATCAGTTTGAGAAGCACTGGAGTAGATTTATTAATGTGGGGGTTTGCTCTTAAAATATGCTTTTGGGGTCAAAATCAACCCATTTAAAGCATTGTTAGCTTATTATTTGCTCCATTCTCTCTACCTCTGAGCAACACCGCCATATGCCAGTGTCCTGCTTGGGGACTTTGAGCCTCTCTTATGAATCCCAGTGGAAAACTTCGGTAGTCAGTCTCTGTGGATTAAAACCGGATTCCCAAACTTCCATCAGCTGTGCCTTGCACAACACCCCCAGGAGGTAGGTTGTATAATTTTTGTTTTTAAAGACAATGAAACTGGAGCCCAAGGAGGTTTGGTGACTCACACAAGGGGCACCAAGCAAACAGGCGTTTGTGTTTCCAATGTGAGGCTCACCGGACTCTGCTGTCTCTCTTTGTCATATAAGGTGATTTTGTGCCTAAGAGACTTGAAGAAAAAACCAATTTGTAGATAACCCTGGGTGAGCTACAGCATGTGGGCCCTGGGATTGTGGAAGTGTAAGAAAGAACTGTCCAGTGGAGACAGATGTCACCCAGGATGGAAGGTTATGCAGTCTGGGACCTCGGAAACCTCCGAGCTTCATGGAGCGCTTGCTTTGCTCATGAAGGGTATGAGGGAAAGGAGCTGGGATTCCCACACGGCCATGGACACAGCGATGGAGGAAAGGAGCTGGGATTCCCACACGGCCATGGACACAGCGATGGAGGAAAGGAGCTGGGATTCCCACACGGCCATGGATACAGCAGTGGAGGGAAAGGAACTAGGATTCCCACACGGCCATGGATACAGTGATGGAGAAAAGGAGCTGGGTTTACCACACGGCCACGGATACAGCGATGGAGGGAAGGAGCTGGGATTACCACACGGCCATGGACACAGCTATGAGGGAAAGGAGCTGGGATTCCCACACAGCCATGGACACAGCTATGAGGGAAAGGAGCTGGGATTCCCACACAGCCATGGACACAGCTATGAGGGAAAGGAGGTGGGATTCCCACACGGCCAAGGATACAGCGATGGAGGGAAAGGAGCTAGGATTCCCACACGGCCACGGATACAGTGATGGAGAAAAGGAGCTGGGTTTACCACACGGCCATGGACACAGCTATGAGGGAAAGGAGCTGGGATTCCCACACAGCCATGGACACAGCTATGAGGGAAAGGAGCTGGGATTCCCACACGGCCATGGACACAGCGATGGAGGAAATGTAGTCTCTGGCCCCGGGAGGATCCTCAGTCGGTTCACTTGTTTCTTTCGGAAGAGCTGGCATACCTGCCTCTGCCTCAATACACATGATGTGCTTCACTGGATTGGATTTCCTGATTAATCCCAATATCCTTGGAGCAAACTGGAGCCACAGAAGGCCAGGACTGTCTGTCTGGCACTGACGCCAGTGTGCTTCTTTCTATCTTGCCTGAATTGAAGCTTTCTCTGTCCGCCCCAACTGAGCAAAGGCCCCACATAGGGTCTGCTCCTTTTCTCCTGTCTGCCAGGTGATTCTCCTCGGTCATCTAGAGAAGGATCGCAGGGATGACTGTAAATCTCCCCATCCTCCCTAGACATGCACATTCAAGGGGACATCTTCATGTGTGATGGATTAAAAAACACAGAGACGGTGCACTTTAAAATCCATGTAAAAAGGATTGTGTTTCTAATGTGCTCCTGCCCGCCAGCTCCCTACGCGGTGCTACACAGGGTAGAGTCAGGAAGAATTCCAGGCTGAGACAGTTAGGGACTTTAGATGACACCAGTGTGCCCGCCCGGCTCCTTCACCCAGCTCTGCAGCCTGCGTTGGGGGCTTGACCTAAGGCAAAACTACAAAGCATCCTAATGAGCAGAATGATACCCCAGGAATGTATGTGCATATCTGACATAGCTTCTTCTCTTGAGGGGCGGCCCTCTGGCTGTGACCCGTGCCCTCTCCAAGGGCGAGGGAGGAGTCCAGAGAAGGAGCCTTTTGTTCCCGGCTGCCAGTCCCTCCACAGCCCCTAGGGCCTCAGGGACCTGCCCTGCTCTGCGTGGGCCTGCAGAAGCTCAGCGATTTCCACATGGGCGGGCGGTTTCAGCGCGATAGACAAAGCTGTTCGGCCAGCCTGCAGCGGAGAAAGAGAAGGAGAAACACATTTTATCCTGCCTGCCTCCCGCCCCAGAAAGCAAGGGCGAGTTGGGAGCAGGGCTGTGCATAGGGCATAGAGTCTATTCCAAGCATCCAGAGGCCTAGGCGGGGAGGAGATTCAAATGGCACGAGAAGCATGAGAAACGGGCCCCTTCTACAGAAACAACATTCACGCCTGGGAGATTCACATCTATGGGAATAAAGTGTCTCTTGCTTTTAACACACTTTATTTTAAAAATGGAAAACAGAGGAAAGAAAAGAAAATAACTCTTCCATTTTTTTCCATTACACAGACCTAAATGGAAATTAGCATTTTGGTTTGTCTCCCTCTGTTCTTTTCTCTTGTCCAAATGCGTTATTGGTTTAAACAGAGGAATGACATTGTATATTAATTTTAAATCTGCTGGTATTTTGAACTTACCATGGCATGCTATATGATTTTCCCACATTCTTATAGTCATCAGAACACATCATTTTTGTTATTGGCTACATAACATTCCATAATTGACTGAATTGTTTCTCTTCTGTTGGAGACTTGGGTGGTTTCCAAGTCTTCATCATCATAAACTTAGTGCTGAAAGCATTTTCTCATTTCTAATTATTTTCTAAGGACCAGCTCTTAGAAGTGGGCATGTCCGTGGAAGGAAATGTACATTTTACCTCCTGATACATGATACCCTGGGGCTGTTGCAGCGATGCAGGGCGTTGCCGGGGCTGCTGTCTAAAGCGGCATGCAGCGGGGCTCTCGCAGGCCGCACCCGCGAGCGAGACGAGGGGAGGCGAGGGGAAAGGCCACCGTGACCCAGAGGACACCATCTGCGAGGGCAGCCACCGTCTTACGAGTGGGCTCAATCATGTCTCCAGAATTCTAAAACCTAGATGTGTCTGAAAACCACTATGTTGATAACTCATTTGCCAGATAATTTGTAATTTTTCGTTGTTCCTATAACCTGAGATGTCAAGAACCCTCCCTTGTGACAAGTAAAAATGACATTGCCGCCTAACCGGTTTGGCTCAGTGGTAGAGTGTCGGCCTGCAGACTGAAAGGTCCCAGGTTCGATTCCGGTCAAGGGCATGTACCTTGGTTGCGGGCACATCCCCAGTAGGAGGTGTGCAGGAGGCAGCTGATCGATGTTTCTCTCCCATCGATGTTTCTAACTCTCTATCCTTCTCCCTCTCTGTAAAAAATCAATAAAATATATATTTTTTAAAATGACATTGCCAAATCTCCCTGGAGGGCAAAATCGCTCCGGAGTGAGAACCACTGGACTAAGCCAACTGTGTTGACCACTTGGCTTCTGCCTTTGGGGGCCGTTCTCCCTCTGATGGGCTCCCCGCCTAACTCCAGACCTTCATGCTCCCTATTCCCTCCGGACTCTGCCTGGGAATGCCGAGGCCCCGGCTCCATGATGTGGTTAGTAGCTGTTTCATTTCAGCTCTCACTGCTCACCTGTTCATAAAAATGCAGCATCAACTGAGTACCTCCTAGATGCGGGACACAGGTTTTACAACATTACCGTATTTAGGTAGCATTTATTATCATCCCCATTTACAGGCGAGCATACAGAGGCCCTGAGTGATTAGCTGAATGGCCCATAAGCACAGTCACTGAACCCAGGTTCAAACCCAAGAGTGTTTGAAGTCCATGCTCCTAATAGTCACTGGAATTGTTTGAAGTACAACAGAGCCTTCCCGCCGTGACTGTTCCCCCACCTCCTGAAAGCAGCCGCAGCCTGACCTCTGTGTCTGACGGATCTCCAGAGGTGTCCAGGAGATGCTCAATTAATCCCTGACTATCCCAGCTAACCTGGGACTGCCGAAGCTCCTGCCCCTGTCCCACAGGCCTCCCGCCCAGGCCTCCCTGAGGCGACAGGAGTGGTCACTCCGAAGAGGGCCCTGGGCCTGCTCCCATGAAAGGGCTGCTCCTTCTCCCCCAGGGCGACCCTGCAGGGAGCTCATTCACGCAGATCCTTTGTCTGACTAGTAATAACAGGAGGTTCGTATTTCCAGCAGCCCTCCGCTGTGCTGTGCCTGCATGCATCTCAAGAGGGTCAGTGCTCTCTAATTATCCCACAAATAGCTTCTAGCTTTGGGACAGAGCTGGGGTTCCTGGGACCTTCAGACACTGAACTGGAGCGCTTGCTTCTGGTGTGCGATTTCAGGGACCAAGCAGCCTGACTCACTGATGGACCCATCGAGGATAGATCAGACGGGGCACCGTAGTGAGAGGTGCTGTCCCTGGGGAGGAAAGCGACTCTCTTCCCTCCCCAGGCCTTTATTCCTTTGGAACTATAGATGTTCTGAAAGTATACAGAGGTCTGTTTAAAGCATAAAATGATAGTGCCAACATTAAGGACACTAAAGTCAGACCCGGGCTTGAATTCCTGCTCCAAGAATCAGCGACTTGATAATCTACACCAGGGGTCCTCAAACTTTTTAAACAGGGGGCCAGTTCACTGTCCCTCAGACCGTTGGAGGGCCAGACTATAGTTTAAAAAAAACAACACAATTATGCACAAATTCCTATGCACACTGCACATATCTTATTTTGAAGTAAAAAAACAAAACGGCAAAAACACCCGCATGTGGCTCGCGGGCCATGGTTTGAGGACGCCTGATCTACACTAATAAAAGAGTAACATGCAAAATGACTGTACCTTTGCAACGCCCACCAGCCAATCAGGAGTGAGTATGCAAATTAACCCAACAAAGATGGTGGGTTAATTTCTATACACAGGCGCCAAGTGGCCGGGGGCGGGACGGGACGCTTGCGTCATCGCCATGGTGATGACGCAAGCACTCTGCACCACCCCAGCCGCTCTGGGCAGCGTGGGAAGGCAGAAAGGCAGCTCCGGCTGGAGCGAAGGCGGTCCTGGCAGCCAGGGGAAGAAAGGCCCATTCTTACACGAACCTTCGTGGATTGGGCCTCTAGTCCTATATAATAAAAGGCTAATATGCAAATCAACCGAAAGGCAGAATGACTGGCTGCTATGAGGCACACTGACCACCAGGGGGCAGACGCTCAATGCAGGAGCTGCCCCCTGGTGGTCAGTGCACTCCCACAGGGGGAACACCGCTCAGCCAGAAGCCGGGCTCATGGCTGGCAAGCACAGTAGTGGTGGCAGGAGCCTCTCCTGCCTCCATGGCAGCGCTAAGGACCCCTCAGGGGTCTCAGACTGCGAGAGGGCACAGGCCAGGCTGAGGGAACTTCCCTCCTATCCCCTCCTACCCCCAGTGCACAAATGTCATGCACCGGGCCTCTAGTAACTACATAAACTTTCTAGGCCTCTGTTTTCTTATCAGTTAAAAAAAATGGAGATTGCTGTATCTACCTCACGGGATTATTGAGAATAGTGAGTAATGCATGGATAGAGTTTAGTTCCTGTGAGTACTCTAGAAATACTGCCTGCTACAATGATCAGTCATTGGGTCATATCCTGACGATTTACTTCTGTAGTTTAGGGGTTCATTCATTCACCTGTTGATTCATTCACCTGATATATGGCGGACACTCTACTAGGTGCTGAGGATTCAGCAGGAAACCGGAAACATGGACCTTGCAATGTGACAACAATGATGATGATGCAGCAACTAAGAGTCTGTGTTTAGGAATTTGATGGAGATGGGTTCCACTTGCTGTGTGATCTGGGAGATGTTGCTTAACCCCTCGGTGCCTCCATTTCCTTGTGAGCAAACCAGCACCACAACCGAGTCAACCTCATAAGATAGTTGTGGGATTTAAATGAGATGGTCCATGGTAAATGCTTAGTACGGTACCTGGCACAGAGAAAGCGCTTGATATATATGAACTAGTATCATTATTGTCATTATCATTGCCACCACCATCATCATTACCATCATTGTCATCACTTTACAAGGAAGTTTATTTAAGAAGCATGCGGCTGGCATTGCAACTTTAAGCAGGTTGGCTTGGTGCAGCGGGTTATTCTGTAAGCGGATCACTGTCAGAGAGTAGGCATAATGTACACTTGGCTCCTTCATCCAGCCTTCAGGGAGTCCCCATGAGCAGCAGAAGCTCCCCATCCAAGCTGCTGTCTTAAAGCCCATATGCTGTTATTTCCATGACCAGAAGAGGTCATGGCCAAGGCCAGGCCCGGTTACATTCCCTCATGATGGTGTGAAAGGCTAGGGCTTGGGGTTTCCCAAATCCAAGGCTCTAAGCATTTACCGTGGGTCATCTCATTTAAATCCCACAGCAGGTCAATTCTGAGTCTGTTGCTATTGCCATGTGGTTCATTAAGTTCTGCTGGCTGGCAAGGCCCTTTACAGGAAGGGGAAGACCTACTTGTTAATCCCTAGGAGTCTCACCTTGTCTGTCAGGCTGCTGTCACAGGCCGGGTGTGCCAGGAGCAGCCGCACCATGTCAGCGTTGCCACGGTGACAGGCCAGCATGAGGGCCGACGATCCATCGTGGTCCTGCAGGTTGACATCTGCCTGGCAGCTCAGTAGCGCTTGGACCATGTCCTCCCTGTCGTGGCTGACTCCCAGCATCAGCGCAGTCTGGCCTCCCTGCACACAGAGCCCAGGGGTGGGTCAGGCTGCCACCTACAGGGCGGACTCCTCTCCTGCTTGGGTGTGCTCAGGGATAACTTCTCCAGAAAATGACCAGTGACTTGAATTTTCTTCTGCCCTTGGTATGGGACACATCCTTCTCCACTGGCACACTTCTACTGGTCCTCTAAGACACTAGACAAAAGCTACATCGTCTCTAAAGCCCTCTACCAACTCCCAGGCATGGGATTCACAACATGGCACTTACCACTTGGCATTTACAACCTGTCAATCTCTTTCTCGAGGAATGAAAGTTTTGATGGCAGGGACTGTCTTTTTCAGCTCTGTCTCCCCAGTGCCTCCCACCTGGTGTGTGCTGACACATGTCCAATGATGGAATAAGTGAGGGCCGGATGCTTCAGGACCATGGCTTCTTACTGCCTGCCCCAGCCTGACTTCCTCAGGAAGCCTTGGTCTGCTCTGAACGCCTCTGGGATTGCCAGTTTAATGGCACCCAAAGCCCTCTTGTCTCAAGAAGATCTCAAATGGCTCTGTGGTTATTTCTAATCCATATTTCTAATACATTGACAGTTTCTTACATCCCTGTGATCATCGGTGGGCGTGGCTCTGGTTCTGCTCTACCCCTCACTTGTCTTCCCTGAATCTTGGTTTCTCTTTTCTTAACAACTAATATAATAATGATCTATCCTATGTACCTAACAGGGGTTTTGCAGAAATCAAATGAGGTAAAAGCTGTAAATATGATATTGTAAAGTGGGAATTTTTCTGATTACAAATTGACCATCATTTCTCATAGATTTTCCTGTGCATACACAGTCCTCTCAGGCATTGGTTGTATTTGCCCTCATGGTTCTCCTGGGTTCCAGGCAGATCGGGCTCGTCCCTTTGATGGGACATCGGGCTTTGTAAGGTTGTAAGAACGAGGCAAGGACTATGTGTTCTCTTCTTTCAGATCCCCCGTGGCTCTGAGCACAGGGTCTTACAAGTAAAGGTGCCAATGACACGTTTGCTGATGTGTTCACTGATTAAAGCGCCCATCTGCCGGCACTGATGGATTGTGCGTCCCACCCAGAGCCCTGGGGCTTAGAGAAAAGAAAGGGGGTTGGCAATCACAAAAGTCCTGGCTCTGCCATTTACTGCCTGTGTGAATCGGTGACTTTGCATGGTCTGGTCCAGTGGCCGGCAAACTGCGGCTCGCGAGCCACATGCGGCTCTTTGGCCCCTTGAGTGTGGCTCTTCCACAAAATACCACGGCCTGGGCGAGACTATTTTGAAGAAGTGGCGTTAGAATAAGTTTAAGTTTAAAAAATTTGGCTCTCAAAAGAAATTTCAATCGTTGTACTGTTGATATTTGGCTCTGTTGACTAATGAGTTTGCCGACCACTGGTCTGGTCAAATGGAACCGATTAATAATAAATATTACCTGCCTCGTGGGGTTGCTGTGAGACCTGAGCACTTAGCAAATGCTCGGTAACTACTGTTATCATTATAAGGGTTAGAGAGAACGTCAGTACATGGGAATGCATTTGCTTTGCTTGTACTCAGCCCTGAGGTAATGGTTGTTTACTGAACTAACCAGATCAGGAGGTTTCCATCCAGACCCGTCCCTGCAAGTGGTATTATAAAGCCGGCTGACATATGCAGATTGTCTTCATGTCTGCCCCTCTGCCTGATTCAGGGCCCCTTCCTTTCTCATCTCCTTCCTGGTCCAGTTCAATACAATCTAATTTAATGATCATTTTTCAGAGCTCTGCTATCTGCCAGGTGCTGCGTGGGCCCTGGAGGTACAAGGAGAAATAAGCAGCTTATCCCAGGAGACTCCCAGCTCCCTCCCATTTAACCTGGTACCTGCACCTCTCATCATAGTAAGGACCCCAGGGGGAGCTGAAGGGGGCAGCTGCAGCTATGAATTCCCATCCCTCCTTTGATGACCTGGGCTGAGTCCCTTACCCTCTTCGACCATCAGCTTCTCCTCTGTAAAAAAAGGGAGTTGATTTTGATCATAGGTAAGCATCCCCTCTTGCATGAAGGCCAATTTAGAAAAAAATCCATATGTTTATATAAAACATATTAAAATGAAAACAGCTTGACTCATATGAAGTGGGAGCTATAAGCGGGTGAAAACCAGAACATAATCTACAAATGTCTATATCTCGCCATCAATAGGATTGCTGTGAGATAAAGTCTGCAAAGTGACTTTGCCATCAGCTTGGCCTGTAATCACTTCGGCTGTGGGGGAGTGGAGTTTAACATGTTGTTGAGAGACAATTTTCCATGGGTTCCTTGGATTTATGCACATCTTGTGAGTGAGGCACTATCTTCCCGTTTGTTTTAGACTGTCTTTTTAAGGATGTTTGTACAGTGAACAGCTTTGGAAGACAGAGACTGTCTCCTCCAGAACAGAGGGCAGACATGCTTACTGGCCAGCATAAAAGATTCAGGTTCCCTAAGCTCAGGGTTCCTCTCCAGCAACACAACCCACTCTGTGCACAGGGATCTGGCCCTCCTCACAATGCCCTGAGGGAATGGGAACTGGGTTTGGGGGAAGTGGTGTAAATGCCAATGCTGTGGCTGCTACTACTGCTGTCATACACTGTCCTTCGCCTCTGGCACGAGTCTTGTGCCACCTGCCAGCACCCATGATACTGTAGCATGCTAACTTGCTAGCTGTAAGGTAAAGTAAAATCTCAGGCCCTTCACAGTTCTTGATAGTTCATCTACCACCTGTGATCACTCTAGGGCTGTGGTCGGCAAACTGCGGCTCGCGAGCCACATGCGGCTCTTTCGCCCCTTGCGTGTGGCTCTTCCACAAAATACCACGGCCTGGGCGAGTCTATTTTGAAGAAGTGGCATTAGAAGAAGTTTAAGTTTAAAAAATTTGGCTCTCAAAAGAAATTTCAATCGTTGTACTGTTGATATTTGGCTCTGTTGACTAATGAGTTTGCCGACCACTGCTCTAGGGGGAAAAGGAGAGTTGGACGCACTCTGCTTGTTCTTGTATTTGTCGAAGGCCGGAAAGTAGCCTTTGGTAGGTTCCCATTGTCCCATACGGAGCCTTGTCTAACTCAGAGCCCTACTGGGTTAGCACCATACCCCTACTCTGTGTTCTCAGGTAGGAGAGCCCGGCAGCTGAACAGAGACATCCCAACCGCCTGAACTGCTCTGCAACTCATGACTAAGATGGATCACCTGCAGGGCTTCCTAGAGCGGCCCTCGAGCACATGCCTTCCGGAGGTGCTAACTGTGGGAACGTTTGGCTCGAGAATTTCAATCCAGATGGAATTTGTCCAATTTTAGACTGGGACATAAATTACAAGCTTCCTGACCTCTGTCCCAGCCTGTCTGGGTCTCAGGAGCTTTCGAGGCAACCAAATGGTCAGGCTTTGGACACACGCCATTTGGAAGCCCCAGCCTTCCTGGGTTAAAAAACATTTTGTGGATTTACATGGAATTTCTCACCCCACTGGCAGAATAAAACTGGGAGGTTCCCACACTTATAAAAGTGGAGATCAGTTCACCTCTCCTACCTGGGTAGCTTGGATGTTCACATTTCCTTCTCTTAAGAGCTTCCAGACGACAGCCATGTCCTCATCGGTCTCCGCAGAAGCCAAGGGAGTGATCATCACGGCGGTATAGCCAGCTTTGTTCTGATGGTCCACGTTGCAGACGCCTGCAAGAGAAGCAACGAGCACTGGAACAGCTCCCGAGGGGCCAGGAGCCAGACGCCTGAGCCTGTTAACAGGATGCTGCTGGTTAAAATGCAATAGAGCAATCCTTTCCCAGGGAAGGAATCGATGCTTTCTATTTTTAGCAGCCTTTAATACTGGCTACTTTTCTTCACAGGTTTTCTGAGGATACCCAGCAAGGAAGGTCCACAGCAGGCCATGACTTTATCTCCTAAAGTGGAGCACAGACCACGTTCCCATTTTACAGATGAGGCCACTGAAGGTCCGTGAAGCTATGTGAACTGCCAAAGTAAAGGTGAAGTGGGACCAGGGCTCAAGTCTATATGGCTCTAAAGCCCACCACTCCCCTGGCCACACATTTTAAGTTTCACTCTCTCTGTGTCTGTGTGTAATTTTTAAGCTGATGGCTGTGTTTGTATGTCCTTTCCAATGGACATGGTGATATGCTGTGTAATGTACCAGGGGGTGTGAAAAACGCCACAGGATAAACATGGGAAATCTTTAGGAACAGCATCTCACTTGAAAAACAGGGGAAGCCCTGGCTAGTGTGGCAGGTCACCAATTCGATTCCTGGTCAGGGCACATGCCCACATTGTGGGCTCAATCCCCACTTCAAGGTGCATGTGGGAGGCAGCTGATTGGTGTTTCTCTCACATCAATGCTTCTCTCGCTCTCTCTCTTTCTAAAAGAAAAAAGAAAAACAGGGGAAAAAAATCTCCACAACTTTTTACGTTAAAATAATTAAGAATATACATTTTATAACAATGAAAAATTGGCTTATTTTAAAAATGAAATATTAAATGAGAATTCAAAAGAAATTTCTGCTTTGTAGCCCTGGAACTATGCATTTGTATCCCTCTCCACCACAGGAGATGGTAGAAGATTATCAGCTTGTTATGTGTTGTATAAACAATCCCACCTCTTAAGGGGAAAACCAAATCTTCCCTGTATGTTTGCTTATCTGAAAAGCCTGTGTCTCTTTTGGACAAGAACAAAACTATCTCAGGAGATCAAGTTACTTGCCCTTTCTTAGCATTCCCTCTATAAAACAGGGATAATAACAGAACGAGTCTCATAGGGTTATTGTGAATTTAATGAGTTTATATATTTAAAGTACTTCGAACATCTACCATACAGTAAAACCTCAATAAGTGCTATTACTACTATTACTGTCCACAATGGTATTCTTGTCTTTACATCCTTTCTACCTGCTCATGAAGAAAGACTTAGGGCCCTGGCCGGTTTGGCTCAGTGGTTAGAGTGTCAGCACAAAGGGTCTTGGTTCGACCGTCGGTCTGGAATGAGGAGGCACTCAAAAAGCAGTAGGTGTCATTGTTACTCATGTTTTATAATGAAAGCCCCTAACACTGAACACAGTAAATGTCATCTCCATTTTATGATGTACCTTTCTCAATTGAGCTACCTCTTAAAATTATGGTGTCCGTAAAACTACAAAGAAATGAAATCCAGTAAAACTGGCTCAATGTATTTCAATGCCTTCATCTTCCTCTGATGATATGGGATGCAGAAAGAACTTTACGCTGTTATTACGTGTGTCACCTATGGATTCAGGTGAAGAGCCTCAAGGTTGCTTAATGGAATTTTGGAGAATTGGAAGTTTACTGGAATTTAACCTAGCTCCCAGGAGTCATCCATCCACTCATTCATTTAACACACATATTCACTCAACACCTACTGTGAGCCAGGAACTGGTCTAGGTGCTGAGGATACTGAAAGGAAGAGACAGACAAAAGCCCCATTTCACTGAGTTTGCTGAGTTCTGTTGGGTAGAAATGACCCCTAGCTAGTGTGTAGCTTTTAGTATTAGCTAGTGTGGAGCTCACTGTAATCCACACATACAGTATATCTGATGAAGGATGAATGAATCAAATTGAGTCAAATGGCCAAATGGAGCCAGGGCCTTTGTTTTTTTTAATTGAGTTTATTGGGATTACATTGGTTAATAAAATTATACAGGTTTAAGGGGAGTACAATTCTATAATACATCATCTGTATATTATATTGTGTGTTCACCATCCCAAGTCATGTCTCTTTCCATCACCATTTATGTCCCCTTTACCTTCTCTCCTGCCCCACCCCCATCCCATTTCCTCTGGTAATCACCATACTGTTGTCTGTCTATGAGTTTTTGTTGTTGTTTTTTGCTTAACCTCTTCACCTTTTCCACCCAGGCCCTCTGCTCCCGCCATGACCTTTGTTAAAAATTCTTACGAAGATGGTAACATGTGACCTTCCTAGAGGCAATGTGGTGTAGATTTGGAGTTAGACAGGCTGAATACAAAACCTGACTCTACTATTTACCAGCACTGTGACCTACGCCTCCGTGTTCTCAACTACAACATGAGAAAAATAATCCCCACATCACAGTGTGGTGAAGCATAAATGATATGCTAAAAGCAAAATGGTCTCGCCCAGTTCCTAGAAAACAGAAGGAACTCAGAAAAATAATCCCCTTCCTGGGAAGAAGAGAGTACAAGAACTGCCCCTCAGGGAGGGACCCAGAGCATCGATGCAACCATTTCTGACCTGTCTCCAGCAGCAGCTTGACGATGGAGAAGTTGGAGTGGGACACACTGTAGTGAAGGGCTGTGTTTCCGTTTCCGTCAGCCAAGTTGACAAGCAGCTTTAGGAAGTGTGGGGAGTGAGGCTGGAGGTAGGCCGCCACCACAGCAGGACTCGATGACTTCCGGCTAGAGACGCGAAACCACTCTTGACTGATGGTGTTCAAGTTTTGCCTCTGAAATACCAAAAGATTCCAATTCCAGAAGGTTATCTGGCCTGGGGTGCTCCAGCTGCGGTATTCGTTTCTACCAGGAAAAGTCAGCTTTGGATGCTTCCACTTCTATTCCTTCGCTCCCTCCAACTCTCCATGTGACTGACTCCTGGAGGGCTCAGGGCTAGTGGGGTTGAGGATGCAGCAACATACATACTTGGAACCTGTGCGATTGCTCCCGTCCCGCGTGAGGTGGAAAGGGGGACTGGGAGCGCAATGCAGTAACCAGTAACAAAGCACTTTGCTGGGTGACAGTTCGAGTCTACTGTAAGTTTAGGTCACAGCCCCTGTATGCACAGGATAGCCAAGACCTTCTCTTTCATGGGCATCCAGCCAGTCTATATTGACCTTAGCCCAGACTCGACCAGGACGTATGTGTTTTCCATAGACACAGACAGAAAGTCACAACATCTTACTGATTGGAGCAATGCTGAAAGCCCAGGCAAACAACACAACTAACTCATGCTCAACACAAAACCCAAACAGCTGTGCTGGAATGATTTTTTGCTCTTACATTTTGCTAGGACCTTCAGAGGAGCAGTTGAATAACCCAGGGCAGGACCCCACTATCTACGTGGCTCAGTTCCTTGCAACCATGAATGAGGAGAGTTCCAGAGCAAATGGCATCAACTCTGTGTGACACGACCTCGGTGTTTAAAATGGAACATGGTTAGATTACCTACCTCTGGGGATGCCAGTATCAGAAATGATTCCATACTCATTCTGGAAAGAGTACTGGATTTGGAGTCACTAAACCAACGTGGCCAGATGTAAGCCCTGGCTCAGTTATGTGACCTTGGAAGTCATATAACCTTTTGAACCTTACATGTCTTGTCTACAAAATTGGGTGCAAAAAGGGGCTAGCTCCCTAACCCCCCACGGCTCTACAGAGTGAGGTCCTTGTACAGCCTGCTTTCTCTCTGAGGTAGGGTGGCAGGGGTCTTGTGCTCTGATCCTAACATGGGTATGGTGTCAGGTTTGCATATCTGCAAACCACTTTTCTAGGCAGAAATAGTGGAATCTTTTGTGGATGAAACACTTTTTTATATAAAACTCCTTTGCCCATGGAATCTTTAGGAGAATTGGAAAAAAGACCCTAATATTAAGGAATATAGTGATAGATTTTAAGTGGAGAGCTAAGGAATAAATTAGTTCTGTAATTCATTCAAGAATAAGTAACATGAATTTTAATCAATATCCACATCACTTATTGTTGTGGTGTTTTTTTTTTAACAATCTGGGAACAGTTATTTACCAAATCAGCTAAGATAAAGTAGCGAAAATGGGTTGGGCTAAATTGATCGTTTTTACTCCTACAGTTCTGCAAAGGAGAACAAAACAGGCTTTGAAAAACGCTTACAAGTTGTTACACATTGGGTCTTATCAGCTGCTCTCATAGCTTGTATCTCTTGATTAAAAGTAGAACCCCATTGTTACATGTTTAAATCTCCATGGGCCATAAAGGTGTTAAGGAGCAAACAGATGCAGTTTCTTGCTCTTGGTCTCTTGCCAGTAGGTACACTTCCAGAAAAAGAGTAAAGACTACAAAATTAAATGCTAGGGCTTGAGGGTAGTTGGAGAAATGCTGCCTACTACCCTTATTTTATTAATGGGGAAACTGAGGCCCTGACTGTTGAGCTGGCTTGACCAATATCTCATAGATGGTGCTCCTGGGAATAGAATCCACGATTGCTATTCTACATGCTCTTTTCCATTCTCCCCACAGTTCAGCTCCACTTGCAAGGCAATTTTGAGCCTAAGCCACAAATAATGGTATGACACACATCCAGGGTGTGATGCCTAATAACCCTTGATAAAAGCCTCTGAGCACCAGGCTTGCTTTCCAGGGTATATCTGTCAGTTTCACTTTCTCAGCATAATCCATCACCTTAGGCAACAGGCAAGATCTGGGCAAATGAGAGAGAACCCGGAGGGAAGGGACTCACACTGCAGCCTCAGCTAAGGGACCAACGTCACGCAGTTGGAACTAACCGCTTAAACAATACGGGAATCTCTACATGACAATGAAAAATCAGAGTACCAAGAGCTGGTCGGTGGTGGTCCCGCTGTCTGGCAGATATTGGCTCAATGCCCGGCATGCATTAAGAAATTCTTCGGAGGGTTTATATCTAAAGAAAAAAATATATGTATCAGTCTCCATGTTGATGAAAAGGTTATTCTCTAACTTGACTTCATTCTCAGCAGCTCAAACTGGGCCACTTCTCAGGATAAGGGCATTCCTCAGAAATATGGGGTGTCCTGATGATGAGGCATGGCTTCTGAGCTCCTCTGAAGAGTGAGCAGAGCACACTGCCCTTTTTACTGTACTTATTTCTACCGTTCATTGAGAGCCGACTATGTGGCAGGCACTACGGTAGGCATTGTACATGCTTTTCCTCATCCAGTCCTGAGATCAAACCTATCTGGTTGCTGTTATCTACATTTTACAGATGAAGTAACTGAGGTGACCACAGCTTAAGTACCCTGTCTAAAATAACACTGTGCAGACATAGGATTTGAATCCAGGTAAGCCCAACTGTAAAGTACTCTTTCATCATGCCACATGACCTCCCATCCCTTTCAAAGAGTTACATCAGCATAGCCAATGGGAGAGGCAGAAAAGTGTGTGGGTAAGAATCAGAAAAGACTTGGTCGAATCCCCGCCCTGCTAGCTGTGTCATTTAACTTCCCTAAGCCTCTGTTTCCACACCTGTAAAGTGGAGATTATAAACATTTCTACCTTGAAGGGTTGTTTTTACAACTATATAAGAATGCATGTCCTTCATATTCCCAGTGCTAGGCCAATGTTAGCTTTATCTGTAGAGCTCAATCTATGACAGTATACCCATGAAGGCAGGAGTTACATCTGTTTAGTTCAACCAGTGCACAGTACATGGCATAGATTAGAAACTCAATAAATATTGGTGAATGAATAAACAAAGGAACAAATGATTGAATAAAAGGGTGAATAAACACCCCTGTCCTATCTCAAAAGTTCCTAATCTATACCCATCTGACTCACCTCTCAGCCTTGGGAAGGGGGGGTTCTTCCCCAGGCCCTTTTCCCTGGCCTGTGTTGCAGGTGCCCTCGGAGATGCCTTGCCCTGCCTTGCAGCCTGGGTGGGCATCCTTGCCCCACCTATGTTCTGGGCCATCACATTTCTTCTCAGCCTCGCTGTCAGACAAGTCTTCTGGGGAGCTGTCCTCACCGCTGGTCTCCTCGCTGGAGGTGGTCTCATAGCTGGGAAAGGAGACAGAGGTGGCTTGTTCTGTGCTTCCTGCCCAATGCCCATTCAACAAGAATGAGACCTAGTGGGCTTTAGCTAACCCTTCCCAGCTTGCTAACCACACCCTCCATTCTCTATACCTTCAGGCCTGGACAAGGGGCTCCCAGGAACCTTGGTGTCAGAGGTAAGTGAGGTTAAGAGCTCTGACTCTAATGCCAGAGGCCATTTGGGGAGAAAAGATCATTAACTAAGATCTTGGCAGCAAACACACAGCACATGCCCTAACTGACCAATGCATTCGGATGATGCAGTCAGGCAACCCAAGGTTCTGACACAAGCATTTGCTGTTGGAATCCTATGCCCTGCCCAGAGGAGGACCAACATTTGGTAAACATTTCCCATCCCCACCCTCAGTTTTCTGAATTGCCTGACACATTTTCATGTCTGTGGGTGACTGTGAGACTTCTCTTTAGCCCCCCCACCCTCATTATAGCCCATTTTCCACCTGACAAGGAAGGAGCCATCAGTGTCTACTCCCAGTCAGAATGCCTGAACCCAGCATTTGCCTTTCTCAGCTGCAGCCTATTTCAACTATTGCTTGGAATAGCAAAGGAGGGCAAGGGCCAACACCTCACCTGGGCTCCTCCCGACCAGCTATAATCCTCATGTTCAATTATATGCAACTCTATTAAGGTGGCAGACCAGAGACCATGGAGGAAAGTCCTGGGAGATTTACTGATTCCTCTGCTGATAGTCAACAGGAGACCTCCAATGGATGAAGATTTCAGGCTTTAGGGCCACTAGACACTGCCACAGAGACTGGGGAGACTGCAGCTTACACTGCACCCCTTCATGCCCTTTCTCTGAATGGTGGCCCCTGTGTTTACTGTATTTGCAAACCCAGCCTGTTGTTTGGTATGTTCACAATCTGTCTTGTTTAAATCCTGAATATTTCTTCCTCTATTGTGCTTGGAACAACCTTTTGCTTTTGTGGTTAATAGGGGATATAATATGTTTACCAAGCAGCTCCTATATTAAAATTGTTTCCATAAAAACTTCACCTGGAAGTTCGTTCATTCATTCATGCAACAGAAATTTATTGAGCACCTACTATGTGCCAGGCACTGTTCTAAGTGTATATCAAAGTCCCTGTCCTAACTGAGCTTATATTCTAGTAGGACAGGCAGAAAATAAACATGTAAAAATATATTCAAATAGTAAATACTGAGGATTGAATAAAGTAATAAAGAGTAATGGGCTAGAGTGATGGGAGAAGGGAGTACTTTAATTCAAGCAGAACTTTTTAACCTTGGCTGCACTTTAGAATCACTCGACGGGGTTTAAAATTCCCAATACCTGTACTACACTCCAGACTAATTAAGCTGGAGCCTTCAGGGAGAAGACCCAGGCACTGCTATTTTTAAAGGCTCCCCCAGGTGCAGCCACCGTTGAAAACCACTGCACTTGAGTGACAACTACTAAGCACTATCTGGGAAGGGAGCACTTTAAGCCGAGTGGACAGCAGATGCAAAGCCCACCCCCCCACCCCCATGGGCCTGCCTCAGCACACTGGAAGGAAGAAAGGCAGGAGCCAGCAATAGGGGGCCTGCTTTACACTTTGAGATTAGGCGGATCCTCCTTTTCTGTACACGAACTGGTGAAAGCTCAACACTAAACAGCTTCTCCTCAGGCCAGTGTCTGACGTTAGCAGGAGTGGGAACAGCAACTCTCCTATGACCCCATTTCGTCATTTCTGACGTTTCCCTCACAGAATGTACAACAGTAATGTCACTGTTGTTTGAATCTGGTATCTCCCTCCTAGTCTGACCCAAATAAACAGGGGTTCCTACCACTTCCGGGCAGCCTCTTAGACCCCCCCACTGGCTGGGCTGGGTGCCCCTCCTTTGCGTTTCCATAGCAGCCTACGCTTCCTTCTTTATTAGAACTCATCTCATCATATCAACATCTCTTTATTTCCTGTGTTATCTTTGCCCAGGCCCACACTGTGAGCTAAGGGCAGGGGCCACGATTTATTGGACATTTTTATCCCCACCACCTAAGACATTGTTGGCATTTCAGAAATGCTTATTGAATAACTTATTTAGAAGATATTCTAAATCAGTGATTTACTCTCTGGAATATATACGGTTTAGTTCATGTTCTAAGTCATCAGACATTGGTTGTTTTTCTTCCTCCTCAAAAATGTTGGTTTGGGTTGCCGTAAGTTAGTAAAAGAAAGAAAAAAAAAATTAAACGGCTGAAATTTAAAGTTCAACAAATGAAGAGTTTGTCCTAGTTTCAGTGTTGTGGTTCAGATTACATGTCTTCCGTAAAGGGCCCACGTGCCCCTCAAACTCCCAGAAGCCACCTGGAATCCTGGCCCCGGGGACACCAAAGCTAAAACATATTAAAAGCACAGGATCCAACAGACCACAGCTGGCAAGGAGCCAAACACATGCAAACCCGAGATGGAGTTTTAAAGGGCCGTTGAGAGTAATTCTCTTGAAGAAGAATGAAAACCAGATGCTTTCCCCTAGGAAAAGAGAGCTGAGACGACAGAGGGATAGGCAGTGTGGGGGGCAGTCTGGGCTTCACGAGCGATGCTTACCCACCGTTAACCCCAACAAACTGAAGGTTCTTTTTGGTCCCATTACCTCCTGCACGGAAGCCATAGTCTTTCTTTTTCATTATGGATTTAAGGCTGGTCGACGGGGAGAGCTCTAGGCAGACACAACAGCACAGGTTAGAATGATCTTGGAGATGCCCCCGGATGCAGCAAAACCGAGACTCTTGCATTGAGGGGATCCAGAGTGAAGGTGTGTGAAGAGGGAGAAAGGGACAGGGGACTAGATGATGTCAATCAAATATGTTGAGGGTCCTGGAGGAGGCCTAGCCTTCTGGTGAGTGCCAGCTGAAGTGTCCCTGGTCACAAAGCCCCTCTGTGTGGCTGACAGTGGGAGCACTCTTTAGAAGGAGCCATGTGGTGTGGGTGCCATTGTTGTCTATGTCTTACAGCTGGGAAGTCTGAGGCTCAGCCTTGCTCAGCAAATGGCAGAGAAGGAGGTAGTCAGTTCTAAGCACAGAAGTTAGTTCACGTGACTCCTGGTCCCACCTCTGCTCCCACCTCGGCCAGTTGACACTGTGATGTGGGACAGGCATGGGAGACACATGAGCAAGAGCACAAGTCTTCTTTGGCTGTGCTCAAAGGCAGAGGAGGCATTTCCTAATGGGCAAGACTAGAACTAGCACGAAATAATGAGAAAGCAGGCAATTTGCAATCTGTGGCAGGAAGCAGACTCGCATGCTGCTCATTGAGCAAAGCAAAATATGGTTCCACTTTATTCAACAGTGTATGGTCTGTTACAAGAGGAAGTGCCGCTCAGCCAAAGGGTCAACATGTGTCACTCAACCTCTCTCCCCCCCCCCCCTCTCTCTCTATCTCACACACACACACACACACACACACACACACACACACACACACACAATGTTCAGATCTCAATATAACATTCCTGCGAAATTAGGCCAGAGAAAACCTCTAATGTATAAGAACCAGAGAGGATCTCAGGAAACAATGAAGGGAGGCTGAGGTTTAGAGCACACACAACCAGGGCCACTGTCCACCCTAGACCGTGCCTTTGTGCCATGCAAATGAGATATAGGCACCCCTCTGGGTGGACATAGTGCTGAAGGCTTGGCAAGTGAAGAGGTGGAGAGTGGGCTGGATTTAAGCTCCTATGTACCACCACCCCTACCCCAGGCTGGCATCTCTGTGCCCTGTACTATAGCTGAACAGCTGTATATCCTGCAGTCAATCCTAACCTCAGAGCAAGGCCATGAATAGGGGCACAGAGCCTCCACTGTTACATAGGTCAGTTTTTATTACACTAGGTTCCTAGAGGTGCTTAAATCTTTTAAAAACATATGCATGCAATTAAAGCCCCTTTTCCCCTTTGGCTTGTCCCATTAAGGAGACATGGTTCCCTGTCTCAGGCACCAGTATTTACCCTTTGGTGGTGGAGAGGAGGAGGGGGCCGGGGACTCCTTCTGGGCTGGAGCCTGGGCGGAGTAGGCAGACAGCAGCAGGTTGAGGGAGCTGAGGAGCTGGCGCTGGATGCTGCTGAGCTTGGAGGCGGGCTGCTTGATGGCGCTGGCCAGCTCCGGGTACCCGTGCTCCAGGCAGCTCCACTGCTCCTGCAGGAGCTCCTGGATCTTCTTAACGTATTGCCCGATAGTGGCATCTGTGGGTGAGCTGGGTGGCCTTCCCGAGCCCTCCTTCCCTGGGAGCTCTGAACTGGCCTCCTCCTTCCCTGCGGGGGGAGCCTTTCTGTCTCTGCTCCATGAAGAGTCTCCTGCTCCCCCGACCTGAGGGTCTCCCTCCTGCTCAGAGCTTGCTTCTTCGATCCTGAGCTCAGTGGAGAGGCAGCTATGTAAAGAAGAGCTGAGGACCATCTCGGGGTCCTGTGGCAGTGACAGCTGGGATGGTGGCACAAATTCTGCTGGGCTCTGATCCCCCTGTTTATGACTGTCCTGCCCACACAGGTCATTCTCCTCTCCTCGGGCCCCCCAACTTTCAGATTCCGTGCTGCTCAGAAGGTTAACACCAATGCTCTTGTCACACGACTCCCTGGTCAGGAGTCCCTGGACAGGCTCAGTGTTGACCATGGCATCCGCTTGGCCCTGGGTGTCTTTGGTGTTCTCGTGGCTAACCTTTTCTGCCAGTTGAGCGACTGTGCACTCCAGCTCTTGGATCCTCTGCCTCTTGGCCTTGATTTCCTCCTCCTGTTGCTGGAGGGCAGCTCTGACCTGGGCCAGCTCCTCTGTTTTCCCGGACAACTCCCCCTCCAGGGCCAGGAGCTGCTGCCTCAGGCTGGAGATGCTGCCAGGATCCGCGGGGGCAAGGCCCAGGCTTTCCTCCGTGACCCGGATGCCAACGCTTCTCACGTCCACCTCCACGGGAGGCGGGGGCGGGATCTCGCTGATGTTGAGCTCGATTTCTTCCAGGGGGAGCTCAGTCTCAGGGATGGGTGATGGCAGAGGTGGGGGGCTTGGCGTCGGGCAGCCAGGGCTGACCACCACCTCTGCTCCTCTGGGGGGAGGTTCGTCTTTTGCATCCTCTGAAACCACAAGCGCATTCTGGGATAAGAAGGGAGGCCTTGGGAGAGACAGGTGCGGCGGGGCCTCTCCTGCACCCTGAGGAGGCTCAGCCCTCTCCCGGCCCAGCTCCGGAATCCCCGGCACCAGGTCTCCAAACTCTCTGCCTTTGGGTTGGGTGGCTGCTCCTGGGGTGGAGTCATGAACACCCGCAAATCCTTCCGCGGGGCCAAAGGTGCGGTCACAGACGCTGCCTTGGGCCGCAAGCGGAGGGAGGGCGGGAGGTGCGGGGGGCCCTAAGTGCAGGCTGGGGTCCTCCGAGGCCCTGTTCTGCAGCAGGGTGGCTGGCATGCTCGATGCTCTCAAAAGCTGGGGCCGTCCGCTCCCGGAGGGCAGCTCGGGGTCCCGGGGGGCAGCGGCCTCCAGCTGCCTGGCGGCCTCGGCCAGCAGGGCCTTCCTGTGGTAGCTCCCCTCACTCCCACCCGCGGAGGCTTGGGGGTGCTCACCAGGCGGCAGGGAGAGGGCTCGCTCCTCGGTCCCCAGCGACACCTTCCTGGACAGCGCTGGGGACCAGGTTTGGTGGGAAAGAGCAGTCTGCAAGCGAGCCCCGCTGTCGGGAAGGCTGAAGTTTCGGGGCAAAGTGCTAAACTTGGCCTGCTTGGCCCTTCGGTGGATAGGAATCCTCTTGATGGTGTTTCCCTTCTCAATGTCATCCACATACTTGAGGAAGTCCAGGTCTAAATGGAAGCCATATGGGGTCTCCACGGAGTAGGGGAGGCTCTTTGGAGGGCCTTTCTCTTCGTCCCCCTGAGAGGACTGGGCTTTGGCTGGAAGACATAAGGCAAGTAAAAAAGGAAGCACAACGTTAATAAGAATCACAGGTGGTGAGGGCTGATATCTATGATTTTGACTTCTCCTACATGTTCCAGCCTCTAAATTATGCTGCAATGCTCACAGTCCTTTGGCTGTGCTAAGAATCCATGTTATTAAATCAATGTGTACTTAGCCAAAGTCTGCAAGGAAATACGTAAGGAAATAGTTTCCAATTTGCAGTAGGTCAACTCAGTTACTACGGTGGAATCTGCCTGCAGACCGGCAAAATAAAATGGTCTCCCACTGTTTTACTGGGTTTGAGTAATGTAATTGCTGAACTAAAGTGGCCAGGAATTTGCCATATCAGGGTGCTAATTGGCAATTATGAATATGGAAAGTTTCAAAGGATGAGCTATATAATTGTCTCAACATTAAAGAACCTTGCATTATTCAGATAGGTACTAGTAAACCTTGATAAAAGCAGACACATCAAAAGTAGCCTTCTACGTTATTTAACCTTCCTCAGACGCCCGAGCCTCTAGGTGAAGATCAGAGAGCTCGGGAACACGTAATCATGCACAGCCCATACTCCTTTTCATCTGAAAACTTCTTAGTGCTTAACAAACATGAACTTCACTTTCAAAAATTCATGCCAAGTAAGGAATACCACATTTTTTTTTTTTTCACAGACTAGAAAAGGCAGTTAGGGAAAAGGGACATATAATGTCAAAAGGGACATTGGCATATACCCTCCAAGAGATAGGGAACTCATGACTTTTCAGGGTAGCCCAAACTCTCAGGGGACATCAGACAGTTCTCCATCACACCAAGGCAACACTGATTTGTTTATATTTTTAGAGAGAGAGGAAGGGAGAGGGAGAGAGAAACATCGATGAGAGAGAAGCATCCATCTGCTGCCTCCTGCACGTCCCCTGCTAGGGGTCAAGCCTGCAATCCGGGCATGTGCCCTAACCAGGAATCAAACAGGTGACCTCTTGGTACATGGGACGATGCTCAATCAACTGGCTAGGCCATCACTCATTTTCTTGACTCCAACAGAAGTCACTGAGAACAAGTCAGTCTTTCAAGTATTTGAATCCATAGGGGCTTGTTCCCAAGTAGCTCCTTCTTTAGGTGAAACAGCCTTTGTCCTTTTGATGTTGCTCACGTGACACCTTTTATTATCTCTGTGACATTCTGCTAAACATGCTCTGAAATGCTGAGTTCAGGACAGGACATTCGTGGAGAGCACAGAGGCCAAGAGTATGTATTCTAGAACCTGGTCTATATTTCAGCTCTGTGGCCTTGGGGAAAATACCTAGCCTCCCTGTGTCTCATCATCTATAAGATGGGAATAATTGGCAAATGACATTATTGTGAGGATTGATTAATGAATATCCATGAAGTGCTTAGAACAACACCTCGCACAGGCTAAACATTCCATACATGCTCAATATTGTAGTTATCTTTGTGGAAGCCTCAGATATAGAGGAGTGAAACCCCATAATGGAGGCTGATTTGCTGGGTACACAGAAGGAGCTCTGTAGATTCTTCGTGACTGACTGATGGCTTAGGTCTAAGAGTAATAGGCTCTGAGGGCAAAATTACAAAATAGCAATAATTCAATTCACTTACCTCAATCACTATTTATTGAGCACCTACGTGTTGGTTGCTAAGCTAAATCCTAAGGACACAAAGATGAATCAGGTATAGCCCTGCCCTCAAAAAAAATGTGTGGTCACGTAGATAGAAACAGCAACAAGTATAGTACAGTGTGACACGAATGGTGACAGATGCATAATCATGGAACAGTCTTCCTTCCTAACTTATTTTCCCAGGTTTTCTGTGTTGGAAGCTGCCCATTGCCTTCACTAGCAGAAAGAGGTGGACAAGGAGTCCGGAAGGCTGGTCAACCTTGAGGCTCTGGCAAGGGTCAGAGCCATGCACCCACTGTCCAGTTAAGACAAAGGGAGCTGAAGCAACTTCCACCTTTTAGTCTTATGGAAATCCTTGCTGATGGGCTATCATCGAGCTGTTACTGGAATTGCCTGCCTAAGGGCTATGGGTGTACCCCAGACCTGAATAAAAGGGATGGCAAGGCCAGAGCAAAGTGGAGTCCTCTCTTGGGCTTCTGCCTGGCCCCCAATTCCCAAATTAATATTTTCTTGTCTAGTCTCTTTCATTTGTGTGCGGCCTCCTCCAGAGCCTGAACCCTGAACCAGGCGGGATGTGGTGGGGGACACTCGGAACTGGCGCCCAACGTGGGGCGATCACATTCGCATTTCTGGAATAATTTTCTTGGACTTAGAGGTTAATTCTTCTTTGTTAGAAAAGGTATGACTTTACAAAAGTGACATATGACTGGTGTTAAATGAACAAATAGCAATTTGCCAGAACAAGAGGTGAAAGACATTGTAGCTGTTTATCTCCAAGAAGGCCACTGTCAATTTCTACCCTCTTTAGACAGGCAAGAAAATCCCACACTGAGAGGTGAAGTCTATTTCTCCACCCCTTTGAATCTGGGCTGGCCTGTTGGGTGGTGGGAGAAGGTGGAAATGATGCTGACAGAATTCCAGGGCTAGGCCAGATGAGACCTGTAAGTACTGCCTGGGTCTCTTAGAATGTACTCTCAGTGAAAATCAAATGCCATGTAAGGAGTCCAACTTCCCTGAGATGGCCATGCTGTGAGGAAGCCCAAGTAGCCCTACAGAGAGGTCACATGGAGACAAGGAGAGAGATACCTAGCCAGCCTGAGCTGGTCCAGCCAGCCTGGCCCAGGTGCCAGGCAGGAATAAAAAAGCCAGCAGATGACTCTGGCCTCAGCCATCATCTGATTTCAATGACAGGAGGGACCCCAAATGAGAACCACTCAGCTGAACCTGTGTTAATAATACATGATTGCTTTAAGCCACTAAGTTTTGGGTGGTTTGTTATGCAGCGATAGATAGCCAGGGCAGATTCTACATATATGTCAGAGAATGTGCAAAGGCATGGAGATGCAAAAGTTCACAGTAATTCAGGGTTCTGTAAATGCAGTTGATATGGCTGTAACTTAAAGCGTGGTTGAAAAGGATGAGCAGTAGAAAAAGACAAACTTGGGAAGATCAGTAAAAGCCAGATCATGGAGTAACTTGTATGCATGTCAACAAAGAGCATTCTCACAGAGGAGGAGATGAAACACAAACCAGAGGCCTGAAGACAGTTGGGAGACTGCTGACATGGTCAAGGTGAGAAGAGGTAAGGCAATGGAGGGAAAGGGCAGGTTAAAGAAAAGGTGCAAATGATGTTTTACCCGGGGCACATTTTGAGTTGCTTTTCCCCTAAGGGAGATAACCAATTCCAGCATGTAATAATTACAAGAGTTCCGTCAAAAGAAAAGGTTGATGGGACGTGAGAGGCTCAACAAGGGTGAGCCACATATGTAGTTTACCTGTAAACTAAACGGCACTTCCCCCAAACTGAATAGGATTGTTAACTGCCAGACAGCTCAGGGCATTTTATTGCCTCCTGTTGGCCAAACACCTGAACAGCTGTAGGCTATTCCCCAAACTGACAATGCTTCTGTTACCCTACCCTTTGAAATGTATATCTCCACCTGCCTTAGGACAAATTGTGTTTAATAAATACCACGGGGTCCTAGACAAGGGAGTCTTTAGCTCCTTTAGCTGGAGATCCTCTGACCCCCAATGCCTTTCAAAATTATCTTTCGTCTTTGGACTCCTCTTTAATCATCTACGCGCAGCCCCTTTCTCCAGAATGCTGAACCCTTTGTAAGGCTGGGACAAGAACCCCGGCAACATATGGGGGCTGAGCTCTTCCCACTTGCCTGTCTGACTTCTCCTTCTGGCAGGGGCCACATGCTTGTCAGGCGGCCCTCTGTGCTTGGGGAAGTACAGTTATCTCCACAGAACTAAAGGAAGCCAATAGACACATGAATGCTGTACGCATGAACACTGACACGCCTACCAGCCTCAATGCTGCTCCAAGCTGCAGGGCCTGTGGGTAATTACATCACAACCACAACCGGGAACAGAATAAAGCATCGGTGCAGATACCCGGGATGGTTCTCATTCCAGAGCTTCTCTGGCAGACATCTAGACTCCGGGCAGATAAGGAGTAAACATGACTCCAGCCCGAAAAGCTCCAAACAAGTTCACATTTACCAACACAATTGTTTACCAACCTGCTTTCTCCCAAAGAGGCACCCTGGTAGATTCAGTCAATGAGAGCAATTGCTCCTGATTAGCTTTACCAGCTGCACTCTGCAGCATCCTTAGGCCTCTTGGTGCACTCAGCAGCTCCTGGGTTACAGGGACAGGCCCAATCAGAGAGGAGGTATTTGTCTAAAGTTAAGTGGAGAGCAGATTTATGGCCCAGACGGCAAAGAACTCTCCTTTAAAAAAAAAAAGAGGTTGCATTATTTATCTTCTTTTTGCCTCAAATAAGTAGAAATGCACTAATTTACTCAGTGGCCTCTGGGAGCAGCTCCAGAGCACAAACACAATAACAGTATCAAATTGGAAACAGAAGATTCAAAGGCAAAATCTTCCTTAAGTGAGGTGGGGGGGAGAGGGGGGGGAACAAAGGAGTCTGTGAGACTGAGCAGCTATCCAGGATGACAGGTTTAATAGGTGCTTCCCTAAGTTAGCACTCTGGGCTATCACTAGGACACACACACACACACACACACACACACACACACACACACCGTGATCCGTTGTGCTGCTGTGCCTGCCACCTGCCACTCTGCGTGCCTTCTCTTTCTCCCAGTGCAAGAGGAATGCCGGACCTTGAATGAGGGAGCTCGATCTGATACGCTGGGAAACCTAGGCTCACATTAAGCTCTGCTCCTCTTAATTCTACCTGGTGACAGGTATGCAGGAGCTCACAATTCTGGGCATTTGGCCTGAGTAAGAATTAATTAGAAGGACTGTGTCTGCTCAAAATGAATTTCAGATCAAATAAACCAACACATAGCCAAACTGGCTGGATTTGAATCCTGGCTCTGTCATCTCTTATCTCTGTAATTCTGAGTAAATTACTTAATTTCCCTATGCCTCAATTTCCCCATTTGTAACATGGTGGCACTAATGCCTACCTTACAGAGTTGTGATCACTGGAAGTAATTCGGTAGAGAACATGGCACAGGTACTCCACAAAGGGGCCAGAAGGCAAGGATAGGCAGGGGAGGATTGGCTAAAAATGTGCTCTCTCCTCAGAATATTTACCTCTGTGTTAGGACTACAGCCTCAAGAGGGAAAGATAGTCCAAGAAAATAATTCTGAAGAAACTGGAAAAATGAGTCAGGGGAGAAGAAAAAGTAAGACATTTGAAACTCAGAGCTACCTACAAAGCCTACAGAGTCTTGGTCTGAAAGCACACCCAATGACTAGACCCCTGGGAATGATCTGCAAACACAGTCATGAGCCTAGGAGCTGCACACAGACACGAGAAAGGGCATTAGAAGGGGACAAGGAAAGAAGGGAGGTGCCACAGTAATGACCTTGTGGGACAAAGAGAAGATTGGCAGGTGAGCAAACCAATCAGAGGCATTGAAAGTGAGAAAAGAAATTCCAAAAGCCTATTCTCAGATTCTGAAGGAAATGGGAAAAACAGAAACTAGAGAGAAAGTGGCCAGAAATACAGATGGAAAGAAGGGGAATTAGATGAGCCACTTCAAAAGGCCGAGACAGCGACGGCAAGTTTTCCCTCTTCTCCCTTTATTGTGTGAGATGTGTGTGCCTGAAGGGAGGGGTGCCCTTCTTGAGCTGGCTGTGGTTAATCACATGGAGAGCAGTAGTTCTCGAGGGTGCTGAGCGGGGACAAATGAGGCAGTAAAAATGACAGGCCCCCAGGGCATCAGGGAATTAGTTGGTGTTCTGTGGGATCACTTCCAGGGATGCACTGAGAAGGCTGCTCTCTGGGGAGAAAGGCAGACTCCTGAAATATATGGTGACTGCGTTTGGAAAGAAAGAAGAAGCAGCACTGGAGCTGCTGTCTGGTCCCTAAGTCCTGCATCGGTGAAGGGCCATGTGATTCAAGGGAGAATATAGGCTCTCCTGTTTCCTGACATTTGGTGGTCTGGAAAAAAGCCTTTCATTAGAAATCAAATCATCGGGACCCAGTTTATGACCCTCTGCAAATTTCCTGGGAGGGAAGAAGGGGAACATTCATCGTGCTAAATAGTATTACTCACCAGTCTTATATTATCTCATTTAGTCCTTTACCAACCCTGTGGAGTAGGTACTAATACCTGCTTATGGATAGACTGTTTGCAAAAATAGCTACAATGATACTCCAGCCTTGGGTGCTCCCTTCCTACACTAACCCTGAGCTTGGCTTTGTGATTTGCTTTGGCCAATAAGTCAACAGCAAATGTGACATCTGCAGAGATTGAAAATCACTTGCTCACTGGGATCTGTTCTTACTGTGCTTGGAACCATTGTGCCACCAAACAAGCCCCCACCCCCATCCCCAGCTAGCCTGCTGGACAAAGAGAGATATTTGTCAAATTATCACCAACGCACCACGTGATATGGAGTCATATCAACCACCAGGCCCGTGAGTGTGGCCATTCTATACCATGCGGCCAAGTCATCCAGAAGACCACAGACACATGGGCCCAGCAAAGTTCAGCCAAGCTGGCCCTGACAGAATAACAGCCCAGCCAAACCTACAGAGTCTTTTTGAGAAATAATAAATATCTTTAAGTCGATACATTTTTTGAGTGGTTTGATTACACAGCAAAGCTAACAGATACATGAAGAGAATGAGGCTCAGAGACATTAAATGACTTGGAGAATCTCACAGATATGAATTTTACCATATTGTGCCTCTTCCTTAGACTTCAAGTTCCTCAACTCTAAAATGAGGGCAGTGCCCTGACTGGTTTGGCTCAGTGGATAGAGCGTTGGCCTGGGGATTGAAGGGTCCCAGGTTTGATTCCGGCCAAGGGCATGTACCTCAGTTGTGGGTTCGATCCCCAGTGTAGTTCGTGTAGGAGGCAGCTGATTGATGTTTCTCTCTCATCAGTGTCTCTAACTATCCCTCTTCCTCCCTCTCCATAAAATCAATCTATACTAATAAAAGGGTAATATGCAAATTGGTCACAACGCCCTCACAGTAATAACCGAACAACAGGCTGTGTGGGGCGACAAGGCCGGCAGGGGGGTTAGCGAGGGGACCAAACGACTGACCAGCAGGCTGCATGGGGTGACCAGGCCGGCAGGGGGGGCAGTTGGGGGCGATCAGGCTGGTAGGCAGAGGCAGTTAGGGGTAATCAGGCAGGCAGGTGAGCAGTTAGGAGCCAGCGGTCCCAGATTGTGAGAGGGATGTCTGACTGCCCTTTCAGCCCAATCCTAGGCAATTGGACATCCCTCAAGGGGTCCCGGATTGGAGAGGGTGCAGGCTGGGCTGAGGGTTCCCCCTCCCCCTTGTGCACAAAGTTCGTGTACCGGGCCTCTAGTAAAAATATATTAAAATAAAATAAAATGAGGACCGTGAGTGAGAGCATCCTACTCCCTTCTTGGTGCTTGGAAGAGATGAGAAAACACTCCAAAAATTACACTAGTCGTATATAAACATAAGGCTTCATTCCCATTCCCTACCAACTTCTCTTATTCATACTTGAAATAACATGGTTCGGGTCTCCAGGCACCTGCTTGGGGAATGGCTCCTATAGGCCTCCTGTAGGCTATCTCTGGGATGTATAGAAACAATCCCTTTGCAACTCAAATGCTCACATTAAACCAAGGATATAAAACAGCCTGCCTACCATCTGTCTTCTCCATCTTAGGAAATGCTGACCGTCAATCTCTTAGGCACTCTTCATCCGATAAGTCTGTCAAATGTGTTGGACAGTTCTGAAAGAAAGATAGAAAAGTGGAGATTCTCATTAGAGTTAAATAAGTATGGAGGGAACACAGCACCAAAGAAAGTAACGGCCATCCTTGCCTTTGTCCCAGGGGTGCCTATGAGCTCATAGCCCTCCAAGGATGCCTGGATGCACCCTAGATTCCAATCCTGGGAACGTTAGCAATGGTTGACACCAAAGGAAGCATTTGGTCCAACCTACTCACTTGGCAGATGAGGAAACTGAGACTCGGAAGTTAATTGCTTGATGCAAGGCAACTCTCGGCGGTGTATTAGTGAAGGAGCTGGGACCAGACCCAGGGCTCTGATAACCAGCACGTTGTTCTTTGCATAAGCTGAAATCTATTCACCCCACCCCACCCCCATCATGGTAAAATCATTATAATCTATTTAATGAAAAAGCTGGAATCAGAGTACCTGCTAATGAACTATGACATCCCAATCAGATTCAAGACAAAGCTGTCTAGGAGCTGATACTTAGAGGTGATTTCCAACCATGGGCCGAGCAAGGGGAAGTGCAACCTAGGTGGCCAGAAACCATCAGTCACTATTCAAGCAGCATACTGTCCTGACTCTGAATTAGGGCACCTTGAGGTTGGATCATAAATTTTCCCCAAAGTTTTAATCCATTCCCCAGACTCTTTCTTCAAATGGTAAACAACCTGCCTTCTGTCCCTATTATAATAAATCACCCAGAAAATTGTTTTCTGTGTGTGATTGTAACTCCACACACATCCTAATAATGAATTATCTGTGGCACATCAGCAGCGGAAACTGGGTTGTTTTAGGAATTTTAATGTGCTCTACAATGCACTCAGACCAGAAAAGTGTACCAGGGATGAGGGAAGGACTGAGGAAAACGGGGAGTGAGGGAAGGAGGAGGATGGCCTCCAGCAACCCAGGATGGAAAAAAGGGGGACAAACAAGTAAACTGGAGAAGAGGGCTGGGAATTATCAGGTCTGCCAAATAAGAGGAAGTCTGAAGTTTGCCTAACAGAAAGTTTCGTGCAGCCTTTTCCTTCCTTCCTTCCTTCCTTCCTTCCTTCCTTCCTTCCTTTCTTTCTTTCTTTCTTTCTTTCTTTCTTTCTTTCTTTCTTTCTTTCTTTCTTTCTTTCAATAGGTTTTTATTGATTTCAGGAAGAGGAAAGGAGAGGGAGAGAGATATAAAAACATCAATGATGAGAGAGAATCATTGGTCGGCTGCCTCCTGCATGCCCCCTACTGGGGATGGAGCCTGCCAACCCAGCGTATGCCCTAACTGGGAATCCAACTGTGACTTCCTGGTTCATAGGTTGATGCTCAACCACTGAGCCACACTGGCTGGGCCATGCACCTTCTTTCTATGAGTACTGCTACTGCCTCTGAAGTCTGGCCCTGCTCCTGCCTTGGCTCCTCCCAAACATGACCCACACAGCTGCCAGAAGGGCCTTTCCCTGTGCAGGTGGGACAGAGCCCAGAAGGTCAGGCAGGGTTTCTATAGGCAAACACACTCCTTGCAGAAGGAACACCGACACTGAGCACCTCGCTTAGCTTTGAGGCAAAATGTACTTAAGTTTGGGGGCAGCGTAGAGCTGGAGTAGAGAAATTAGGGGAAAGGGGGTTCCAAATTGGGGTGCGGGAGGGTCACCCATATGAGAAAGAAAAACTTCTGTAAAAGCCTAAGTGTTCATCGATAGATGAATGGATAAAGAAAATGTGGCATATATATATATAATGGAATATTGTTCAGCCATAAAAAGAAGAAAATCTTGCCATTTGTGACAACATGGATGGACTTGAAGGGCATTATGCTAAATGAAGTAAATCCTGCAGAGGAAGACAAATATTGTATGATCTCATTTATATGTGGAATCTAAAGAACAAGACAAAATAGAGAAAAGATTGGTGGTTGCCAGGAGGTAGGGGACAGATGAAATGGGTGAAGGGTCAAAATATACAAATTTCCAGTTGTAAGATATCTAAGTCCTAGGCACATAATGTACAGCATGATGACCATCTATATATATAAAAGGCTAAGTGACCTACTGTCCATCCATCCAACTGACTGACTGGCCGGCCGGTACATATGACATGCACTAGCAATCCTATATAATAAAAGGCTAATACACAAATTGTCCCCTTGACTGGGAGTCCGACCAGGAGTTTGACCAGGGGTCGGGGCCGGCTGGCCAACCACCCGCGGTCCCTCCCCCTGGCTGGCCCCGCCCCCGATCAGCCCCAATCGGGGCAGGCCGACCAGACCCCACCCGTGCACGAATTCATGCACTGGGCCTCTAGTTTAAAAATAAATGTTGACTCGTGCATGCGTGATACATATAAAGCTCTTACTGGTGCCAATTGCATGCATGTGTTTTGATCTGTCATTGTCGATCGTGAATTTGGTTGACACTTCTATTATAGAGAAAGGGCTAATAGCGATATTAAAATATTTCTTCGAATTACTTTCCTTTCAATGTGCACGAATACATGCACCGGCCTCTAGTAGTTAATAATATCGTATTGTATATTTGAACATTGCTAAGACAGTAGATCTTAACGTTCTCATCATGAGGAAAAAAATTGTAACTATGGTGGTGATGAATGTTAACTAAATATATTGAGGTAATGATTTTGCAATGTATATGTATATCAAATTGCTATGTTTTATGCTATACATCTAAAACCAGTACAATGTGTTCTATGTCAACTATATCTCAATTTCAAAAATAAATATAATTTTTAAATAAATAAAAGAAAGAGAAGGTTCCCAAGCAGAAGACACTACTACCAAGCTCAATGCTGAATGTCCACAGTCTGCAGCCAGTGGTGGAGGCTCCCAGAGGCTCGGCAGCTTCAAGGTGAAGCCTGGGGAAGAAAAGGGTGAGGACACAAACCCTAAGCTTGGCCCCTGGGCCTATTTCTCTATCATCACGGCTTCTCCTCTCCCTTTTGCTCCCCTCTTCCTCCCACCCCATAACATTACTGAGCAATAGGCAGAGCCTGGAGCCCTTGACATAAATTATCTCATGCAATCTATTCCCTAACCCGGAGAGAATTACTATTGTCCCCATTTTTCAGATAGGGAGACTGAGGCTGAGAGTTTACAGGTCTTTCCAAAGTAACATAACAAACAAATACTGGAGCAGAATTCATCCTCAAGTCTAACTGACTCCAAGCCTGTGCTGGGAACAGGAGTGATTTGCAAACAGTTGTCCATCCCTATAAGTCAGCCTGGTGCTGTGACTGGTTCCTAGCTCTCTGTGTAAGGGGAAATGTTCCTGACTTCCATGCTTCTCTTCTTCTCCCACAAGGGTACATGAAACACCTTCTGGGCACAGAGAAGTAACTGCTCTCTCAGGAGGCCACCTGGCCAACGGCATGACCTGCTTCTCCAAGGCTGTGCACCAAGCAACAAGGCTCCACCTGAGCAAGAGGGGGCCACCTGGGTGCAGATGGACCTGTGGCTGCACAAACTCACTATCACCTCCGAGAGTTCAAGCACACCCCCTGCCTTTGGCTAGAGTTGGGTTCAGCCCTTCATGTATCAGATCAAAGGTTGCAAATGATTATGCAGCACACGTTAGATCAAGTTCCACTAAAACTCACACACACACACACACACACACACACACACACACACACAACTGTAATATTGGAGACCTCTAATAGTTCTCTTAGACTTAAATTTTAGTAAAATTAGTCATTCCAAGGCTACAGAAATTAAATGGATCTGACATCCAACTCTCTAAAGAAGCGGGCTCAGCAAGCTTCATTCTAAAGGGCTCTAAACACAGGAAGGAAAAGAGGGGGCTGTCATGCCCACATCATGCCACTTTCAGCCCCACCCACCCCAGGCTTCTCCACTCTGGTCCATGATCCTTGTGGTGGACAGCTTGGAATTTAGCTAAGGGGAGTTTCTTTGAATGAGTGGGGTGTTTGATGTGGTTAGGTGAGTGGAATTGAGAAATAATTGCCCCATCAACCCATACGGGCTTTGTTTGCATTACAACAGAATATGAAAATAGCTTTGTTGGACAGAATTCTTCTTTGAAATGAAATTTTGCAACCTTCCCAAACGTTTAAAAATATGACCTCAAGCAATTTATTCCTGGTTCTATTAAGTTGTATCCCCAGTGTTCAGAACCTTGTAATACCTGGTGTTGTTATGTAACTTTTCATTTGCTTACGGGCCTATCCCAAGACCAAGGGTGCCAATTAGGCCCCAACCTCTCTCATTAGCTCAGTGTTCTAGATGATTTGAGTACACACAGCTTTATCTCTCTAGCTCTTCTCCCCTACTAGTCCGTAAGCTGGCGAAGGTCAGAATTCCTGCAGGACTCCTTTCTGTACCCACTCCGTATGCCATCCCAACTCCTGTATCTTAACAGGTGGCAGACCCTTAGTTCAGGGTAACATCCCCAAGTTACAAGTGAGGAAACAAAGGCACAGAGAGGCTATGCGGCCCATGCAAAGTTACCCAGTTAATGAGGGGCAGGGAGTTTGTGTGACTCCCTCACTCCACATGGCCTCCCAAAGCCAACTGGCAGTGAAGAGGTGGGGACTGAGGCTGCCCAGTCAAAAGCCACCAAAGGCAGTCCCTGGCGGACGGCCCAAGGTGTCATCACCAGGCCACGTTAGAAACAGCTCCAGCAGGGTCCCTGCCTGGGAGCATGGATTGCCCCGGTCGGCCCCACTCCTGCAGTGTAGACGCGCCCACTCTCTCTCTCTCCACATGTATTTCTTTTGTGATGCCATTTCAATGTCATTTCTAATTTTCAAACCCAAATTCAAAGAAGCCTTCCTTCACTTCTCCGAAATTGAAACCTAGTTCTGTGCTCTTGTTCTCTTCAAGCCTCTCTTCGTTCTGCAATAATAAAAATGCTGTACTTCATCCCAGAACAGGCTGCATGCCAAAATAAACAGCACCTTGGATTTCCTTGAAAAGAAACCTTGGCTCAAAGCACAGCCTTGCCGCCACGAGAATTCTTGGAGAAGTCAACCTGACAAAGTCAAATATTTCGCAAGGTAGCGCTCCAAGCAGAGACCCTGCCGATCCACGCACGCAGGACCACTTGCAAAGACAAAGCACTCTTTCCAAAAGAGAAAAGAAGGTTCCTCCCAGACCTCGCACCAGTCCTGCCAAAGTGAGGAGCGCTTCCCGTTTCCCCACTCCCGGGGCCGGGGCCACCGAGGGTAAATGTCCTTTGTGCTAAGCAGCAGGAGGCATCTGACCACAGGGCGAGCGGGCTGCAGCCCAGACAGCCCAGTGCGCGCCTGGAAGATTCCGGCCAACTGAGTTCTCCAGCCGGCTCACTTCCTACCGCCCCAGGAAACAAAGGGAACTCGTGCTCACTGAATGACACATGAACACAATCTCATTTACTCCCTTCCCACATTTTTTCGGCCAGCGTCTGTCATTCTTGCCTGCATTGCAGCAGCGGAGTCTGGAGCTTCGTGAAGAAGAGAAAACTGTCGCCCTAGCCGGTTTGGCTCAGTGGATAGAGCGTCAGCCTGCGGACTGAAGGGTCCCGGGTTCGATTCCGGCCAGGGCACATGCCCGGGTTGTGGGCTCGATCCCCAGTGGGGGGCGTGCAGGAGGCAGCCGATCAATGATTCTCTCTCATCATTGATGTTTCTATCTCTCTATCCCTCTCCCTTCCTCTCTGAAATCAATAAAGAAAAAGAAGAAGAAGAGAAAACTGTCACCAGCAAAGCAGTGGCCACATTACCTTCCCTGGCATCCCCTCCCCCCCCCCTCCTCCCCACCTCCATCCACAGCCAGGAGCAGGAGGATTGGGCTCCTCCCAGACAGCGAGGTTCGGCTGCGGACCCGGCCGGAGGCTGGGGAGTTGAGCACAGTGGCATTGGCTGCCCAGCTGTTCCAGGGTTTGGTCAGGTGATCTGCAACCTTGCTCGAAAAGCAAATCCTGACTTCCTCCAGGAGCTGAGACCCGGGTCTTGCCGAAAGCGGGGAAACGCGCAGATGCTGCCATTGGAAAGTTAGTTCCCAGGCTGCCGCCACTTCGAGGACACATGTAAAGACACCGAAACAGCGCACACCTCTCCCCCGACCCCCAGAGCTAGGCGCTGGCCGGGGAGGCGATCGTTACTGATGCCTCTCCTCCTCCCGCCCGGTAGCTGCGGTGGCTCATTAGCAAAATTGCTCCTAATGAGGACGCGGCTTCCTTAGGCGTGGAAGCCCTCCCTGCACCTCCTCCTTCCCGGCTCTGCCCGAGAAACTTCCTCTCCCACCGGCCTCCTGGGGTCCCAGCACCCTGCGACGCTTCTGGGCAACCCCCAGACCGCTCGCTGCCCGGATCATTCAGTGCCTGCAAGTCCGTGGGGCAGCGCAGGGGACAGAAACAATGACCTGGGAGCTCGCTCCCCTGGCAGCTCCGGCTTCGGCTGCCCGAGCGCTGAAACGCACCCAATTCTGGCAGGAAAAAAAAAGAAGAAAAAAGGCAAGGAAGTACCTACGGTAAGGATCCAGCTCCAGGCACGGATTCTAAGTGCAACGCGCACCAGGGACCTCAGAGCGGCGGGCGCAGGAGCAGGGAGAAGGCAGCTGCGAAGGAGGAAGGGCTCGGAGCCCCAGGCAGGCGCGCGGAGAGTCCCGCCAGCCCGCCGCCGCCGCCGCCGCCGCCGCAGCCCGGAGCAGAGGCGCAGGCTCTCCAAACCCAGCACCCCCTCTGGCCCTGAAGGAGATGCAGGGGGGTTGGGGCAATCAAAAGGGGGCCGGGAGATCGTCTGGGCTCCCGTGGGCAGGCTCAGGAGCATAGAGACCTTGTCCCCTTGACCTTCTGGGGCTCCAGCCAAAGGAGGCTGTCCCAGGAAATAAAGCCCGGTTAGTAAGACATGTCGAAGCAGCTTTGACCTTCACAGACGCCGCCTGTCGAGATGTGCTTTCAAAGGCCGGGGCAGATTCCTGTCTAACCCACGCGGAACCTGATGCCAGGGGCTGCGTGTCACCCTGAAACGCTGCCTGCATGCAGCCCAGGAAAGCTGGGAAGCACTTTACATCCTGGGTCCCATTTATCCTCACACCCGGGCAAGGCAGCCAGGCAGGGCGAGCACCCCATTGTACAGGCGAAGAAGGAAAGGACAGTCACAGTGACTTCCCTGATGGAATCTGGATGAAAAAGAAGGTGCCTGGGGTAGGACTCCGTGTGGTTCCCACTACCCTGGATCACACTGCTCGTTTTCCTTGAAAGATTCTAGCGCATCTCACTCAAAAGAGAGGTTGAGAGACTTACCGAAGGGCACGGGTGATGTGATGGACAAGGCTGTGGAACACCAACGTCCCGTTTTCTCAAATGCTAAACATATTTTTCTGTGTTAACGGAGTACATGGACCAAACCATCAGGATTTTTTTTTAAATCATAAATATACCTTATGAAAAAAATATACTGAAAGAGCAAAGCCTCTCTGATAGATTGCAGATTGTCAGTGATAACCCCACCAAACTGGCCAGAGAACGCCTCTGACATTTTGCCAGGAAGCCAGTGAAAAACAACTCCCCATTTTATCAGCCCCCGTGACTTTGCAGCCACTCATGCCTCCCCTCTGGTGTACTACGTGACGGAGATAAGCGTTCTCTTTTCCTCTCCCAGAATAAATTCTTCTTCATCCAAGACAAACAGGTGAGAGGCTTACTTCCAGAGCGGCAACTTTCTTGCAAGACCCAGCCTTCTGTGGGCACACTGGCCAGTTCCCACCTGCTCTCCACGCTCTGCTCAGCATCCCCTCCACGTGCAGCGGCCACCTGCCTGCTTCACCTGCTCCTGTCTGCCCTCTCCCGAAGCAGGTATCACCCTCATTGCTGCCTCTGTGTCTGTCTCCCTGACACGTGTCAGACTAGATGCTCCACAAAGTGTATGAAACTGAACTTATCCACAAAACCAATGTCTCTAAACACACGTGGCCTCAAGTACCACCGAGCGCCTCTGCTTTTCCACCAGGCTCCAGGCCTCTCATCAGATTAAAGAAGATAGTAGAATGAGCAAAGGAAATACCAACCTCCCCCCTAACTGTGCCACTGATCAGCTTGGCTCAGATGGTAGGACAGAGACTCACAGGAAAACACACACACACACACACACACACACACACACACACGCATGCACACCAATGTCCCCAGACCTCTTTCTGGAGACAAGTAACACTTTTAGTTCTGCGGGTCTCACAGAGATGCTGAGACAGACAGACACTGTGCTGGCCGCCCACGTCTCAAAGAGGAGGAGAGACTCTCCTGCCTTTCTAACTTGTCCGGTCAAGCAAGGAGGTGACCAGAACAGGGAATGTTAGCCTCCGTTTTCCAGATGAGGAAACAAAGTTTGCTTCCTAGGTTACAAAGCCAAAAAATGGCAAAGTCTCAACTCAAACCCAGATTTTCTGTCTCTCAAAGAATACCCTTTCCTCTAAGCCAGACGGCCTGAACTGGGATGCAGGTGAATGCAGGTGACACACAAATACCAGCACGTAAGCTTCAACGCTGGCGTTGTCCAAGCAAAAGTGATTTCACATGGAGAGACAGTCTTTTATACACTGAGTGGACAGATTATTATGATCTCTGAATGCATAATAATCTGGCCACTCAGTGTATATCCTTCCTATATAATAAAAGGCCAATATGCAAATTATCCCCTCGACCAGGAGTTTGACCAGCAGGCAGGCCGGGTCCAGCCAGCCTGGCCAGGGGGAGGGGACATGAGCAGTTGGCCGGCCTGCCTGCTGGTCGAACTCCTGGTTGAGGGGACAATTTGCATATTGGCCTTTTATTTTATATATATATATATATATATATATATATATATATATATATATATATCCTATCTAATAAAAGAGAAACATGCAAATTAACTGTACCGCCGCTATGCCCACAAGCCACACCCACCAGCCAATCAGGAGCGAGTATGCAAAGTAACCCAACAAATATGGCGGCAGCCACAGAGCTAGAGAGAGCAGGAGGCTTGGGTTGCCCCTGGCGATGGAGGAAGCCAAGCTTTCCGCCCCCCCTGGCCTGCCCTGGCCTCCACTCAAGGCTACAAAGTTTCAATTATAGAAGATAAATAAATCCCAAATACCAGGGCCTCCGCTTGGGTCGCCAGGGGACATGGCTGGCCTGCAAACCACCACAGGCCCCTCTCCCAGGCCACCCCACTCCCCAAGGGAACCCCCACCCTGATCCGGGACACCCTTCAGGGCAAACCAGGCAGCCCCCACCTGTGTACCAGACCTCTATCCTATCTAATAAAAAGGTAATATGCAAATTGACCATCACTCCAACACATAAGATGGCTGCCCCCATGTAGTCAAAGATGGCTGCCCCCATGTGGACACAAGATGGCCCACAGGGGAGGGCAGTTGGGGGGGACCACGCCTGCAGCAGAGGGCAGTTAGGGGTGACCATGTCTGCAGGGGAGGACAGTTAGAGATGACCAGGCCTTCAAGGGAGGGCAGTTAGGAGTGGCCAGGTCGGCAGGGGAGGGCAGTTAGGGGCAATCAGGCTGGCAGGGGAGTGGTTAGGGGTGATCAGGCTGGCAGGCAGAAGTGGTTAGGGGCAATCAGGAAGGCAGGCAGGCAGGCGAGCAGTTGGGAGCCAGCAGTCCTGATTGTGAGAGGAATGTTCTACTGTCCATTTAGGCCCGATCCTATCGGGATCGGGCCTAAACGGACAGTCAGACATCCCTCGAGGGGTCCCAGATTGGAGAGGGTGCAGGCTGGGCTGAGGAACCCTCCTCCCCCTGTGCACGAATTTCGTGCACCAGGCCTCTAGCACGTGTGTGTGTGTGTGTGTGTGTGTGTGTGTGTGTGTGTGTGTGTGTATACACATACTGAGTGGCCAGATTATTATGCGTTCAGAGATTATAATAATCTGGCCACTCAGTGTGTGTGTGTGTGTGTGTGTGTGTACATATATATATTAATTTCAGAAAAGAAAGGAGAGAGAGAGAGATAGAAACTTCAATGATGAGAGAGAATCATCGATCAGCTGCCTCCTACCCAACCCCCCCACCCCAAGCTCCATCCCCATCCCTACCCTACCCCGCACTGGGGATCGAGCTGGCAACCTGGACATGTGCCCTGACTGGGAATCGAACCATGACCTCCTGGTTCATAGGTTGATGCTCAATCACTGAGCCATACCCGGCCAGGCTGGAGAGACAGTCTTTATAGGAAACCCCAACGAATTTCTCTAGGGGAGTCTGTGCTTGTTTGGGGGAATCCCCTCCATGGCCTCTGGCCCTTGCCATGTCTGGGATACCACCATATATAACCCCATCCCTCTGCCTCACTCAGACATATGTCTTAAGACCAGTAGCCAACTTCATATTACCACCAAACCACCCAGAGAATCCCTGGACCAAACACAGGTATTCACAAGAACTTTTCTGGCAGGAATCCTTTGCCTGAGAGGAGGTTTGATTCCATTTGCAATTTAAAAGCCTCCAGCATCTGCCCCAGCATGGGGAATAGGTGGACTGTCCAAGTCTCTAAGTCAGCCAAGAAGGGCGCTAGGCAAGAGGGAAGAGATGGAACTATCTTAAGAATGTGCCCTCAATCTAAGCAGTCCTCCGGGCCTTTGCACTTTTCTGGAGAACAGCTGTTTGTGGTCTCTGTGTTATGGGAGTCGGGGGCTTAGGAGGAGCACCTTTGTTAGGTGCAGGTGCTGCTGAAATAGAGCGTCTCAGAGAGCCCAGTTACTGCCATGGCTATTCGGACAGAATGCAACTTGAACTGATGAAGAAAGAAATCAGGCCTGTGGGACCTGTGGGTGTAGCAGCCCAGGGAGGAGCATCAGCCATTCTAAAGACTGACCCTTTAAAGCAGATGAAGATTTCTCAGGGAGGAAGCAGGTTGTCAGTGATAACCCAGGAAGAGAGGAGGCTGCACTCACTCCGGGAAAAATGCTCCTTGGACAAAAATAAAGGCTTCAGGGCCACAGGGAAAGAGATCTCCACTCCTCGTCCCTCCCTTCACTTAGAGCTTCCAGAGGCTCTTAGTCCGTGACTCAAACTCACTAAAATCAAGAGGCCAAATAGACAAATGAGGAAGGGGTGTGAGCAGGCATTCAAAAAAGAAGAAATACCAATGGTCAATATCTGAAAAGTGTTTAACCCCATGAATTAATAATCCAGGATACCACATAAACATCGAAATGCCCTGTTCTTTATTTACCCTACACTGTGCCAGGCACTCTAGGTTCGTTCCAAATACCATCCAATTGAATTCCCACAATAATCCTGTGAAGCAGTTTTGTTATTTTAATTATCCAAGGACAGAGCTGAGGCGTGAGCAGCTACCCAGGGACTGAGACCATCGGAGTTAAGATTCGAATTCAGTGAATATGCTGCTCTTAGCCATGGTACAACACAGACTCTCTTACAAGTTAAAGCAAATTTTTTTTATTATTATTAAAGAAAGATCTTCAGCCCTAGATGCTTTGGCTCAGTGGATAGAGCGTTGGCCTGCAGACAAAAGGGTCCCAGGTTCGATTCCAGTCAACAGCACGTACCTTGGTTGCAGGCTCCTCCCGGCCAAGGCCCTGGTCAGGGGCTGGTGCAGGAGGCAACCAATCAATATGTTTCTCTCACATCAATGTTTCTCTCTATCTTTCCCTCTCTCTTCCACTCTCCCTAAATATCAATGGAAAAATATCCTTGGGCGAGAATTAATAAAACAAAACAAAAAGGAAGGAAGATCTTGTTGATCAGGTGTGACAAGAACAGGACATACCCTTTGCAGAAGTTGTGGGAGCTGCATAGCAGGTTTTCTTGGTCTAAAACAAATCATTGTTATGATTGATGTAGTCTTACAAAATAAAAAATAAATTATCTGGGGGGGAAAAAAGGTGAGAAATCACTATAATCCTATTATCTTGATGCTAGTTTCATGTCTACCTATTTTGCATATTTTAACATGATTGACAAAAGCAAGTTCTATGGTGGTAAAGAGTCTGGCCTCCAAGTCAAGGAATCCCATCTCTGCCCCGGCTGTGTAACCTTGGGCGAATACTTTCTCTCTGTGCTTCAGCTGCTTTATTTGTAAACTAGGCATAGTAATGCACCCTATACACCATGGATCTGTCAGGAGGATTAAATAAGGTGATAATACATGCATGTCACTTAGAACAGAAGGTCTATGTTAATCAATAGTAAATATATGCACTATTAATCCTATCTAATAATAGACAAATATGCAAATTGACCATACCTCCGACACACCCACAAGCCACACCCACCATCCGATCAGAGCGAGTATGCAAATTAACCCAAACCAAGATGGCTACAGCCACAGAGAGCAAGGTTTCCTAGGTAACAGAGGAAGCCAAGCTTTCTGCCAGCTGTTGCAGGCCTAAGCCTCCACTCAAGCTACAAAGTTTCAATTATAGAAGGTAAACAAATTCAAACAAATGACGGCAGAATGGAGCTTGAGAGAGCAGGCCAGGGTTGCCGCCAGCAACAGGGGAAGCAAAGCTTTCCACACAACCTGGCTGGGCCCACCCGCTTAAGGCAACAAAGTTTCAATTATAATCCCAACACAAATGGCTGCGGGCCTCGGAGGGAGCCCCAGGCTTGGCTCTGCTCCAGGCTACAAAGTTTCAATTGTAGAAGGAAAATAAATTCCAGATACCAGGGCCTCCGCTTGCGTTGCCAGGGGGCATGGCCCGCCTGCAAACCACCACAGGCCCCTCGCTCAGGCCGCTCCACGCCCCAAGGGAACCCCCACCTGATCCGGGACACCCTTCAGGGCAAACCAGCTGGCCCCCATCCCTGTACCAGGCCTCTAACCTATCTAATAAAAGAGTACTATGCAGATTGATCATCACTGCAACACACAATATAGCTGCCCCCATGTGGTCAAAGATCCTGCCCCCATGTGGACACAGGATGGCCACCACAAGATGGCCAGCAGGAGAGGGCAGTTGGGAGGCACCTGGCCTGCAAGGGAGGGCAGTTGAGAGGGACCAAGCCTGCAAGGGAGGGCAGTTGGAGGTGATCAACCCGGCAGGAGAGGGCAGTTAGGGGTGACCAGGCCGGCAGAGGAGGGAAGTTGGGGGCAAACAGGCTGGCAGCAGAGTGGTTAGGGGGTGATCAGGCTGGCAGGCAGAAGCAGTTAGGGGCAATCAGGAAGGCAGGCAGGCAAGCAGTTGGGAGCCAGCAGTTCTGGATTGTGAGAGGGATGTCCGACTGCCCGTTTAGGCCCGATCGGGATCGGGCCTAAATGGGCAGTCGGACATCCCTTGAGGGGTCCCAGATTGGAGAGGGTACAGGCTGGGCTGAGGGACAACCCCCCTCCGTGCACGAATTTCGTGCACCGGGCCTCTAGTATAATAATATGTATTTATAGATGAATTCAACTTTGAACTTAAAATTCTATCACATAACCATTTTAAAATAAGGTTATACTTGCTTTATAATGATTAATGTAAATGGCTATACAAAATTTTACTGTCTCAGGCCTTATTTTCCAAACCCACTATCTCCTGGAGATCATTCCGCCTCATTTTAACTCTCCCTTCAACACCACTATCAGCCAGCCTGACTGGGCAAGTCTTCAGGGATGTCCGAATTGGGTGGCTGGAACTCAGCTGCCACAAGTGATGTTGAATGGTTAAGAGCACGAGCATTGAGGTGAGACAGACCAGGTTCAAATCCTGACTATGTGACCTTGAGCAAATTTCCTTATTCAAGAAGAACTCAGCTCAGTACATGGTTTAAGGACCCCATGAGACAAGGTATGTAAAATGCTTGTGTCAATGCTCAGTATTAATAAATACCCAATAAATCTTGGGTATGATTAAATTTTTAAACCCACAGTGTTTTAAGTAAGGAAAGGGCCAGGATCAGGTTTGTTTTATTTATCATCCTATTTCTAACAGTTGGCATAGTAGAACGCAACAAAAATGTGTTGAATAAATAAATAAATTAATGTATGTATCATAGAGACTATCAAAGCAGGAACGAATAGTTTTAAAACACATTTATTTAGATATTATATACATACATACAATTTACCCACATAAATTGTACAATTCAATAGGTGTATAGTCAGAGTTGTGTAAACATTTCCACAACCTAATTTTTTAAATTGTGGTAAAATATACAAAACATAAAAGTTATCATTTTAATCACTTGTAAATATAAAATTCAATGGCATTAAATATATTCATAATCATCACCACTATATATATCCAAAACTTTTTCATCATCTCCAACATAAATTCTGTAACCCCTTAAACAATAACTCTTTATTCCCTCTTGCTCCCAGTCCTGGTAATATCTATTCTACTTTCTGTCTGTATGAATTTACATATTCTAGGTACTTGGGATAACACAGAAGGAACAAATATTATATGATAAGGGGGATCATACAATATTTGTACCTTCTGTATCTGGCTTATTTCACTTAGCATGTTTTCAAGGTCCATTCAAGTTGTAGCATATATGCATTTTCATTTCTCTTTATGGTTGAATAATATTCTATTACTAGAGGCCTGGTGCATGGATTGATGCACCAGTGGGGTCCCTCGGCCTGGCCTGCACCCTCCTGCAACTGGGACCCCTTAGGGGATGTCAGACTGCCGGTTTCGGCCCAATCCCTGCAGGCCAGGCCGAGGGACCTTACTTGTGTACGAATCTGTGCACTGGGCCTCTAGTATGCATATAAGATCTTTGGTTAATCTCTTCCCCGCCTCGCCCCCCTTCCCCCTTCCTCCTGAGATTCATCAGTCTGTTCCATGTTTCCATGCCTGTGTATTGAGCGTCTTCCCCCTGGTGGTCAGTGTGTGTAATAGCAAATGGTCGAACAGTCGCTTAGGCTTATATATATATAAGCACATTTTGTTTATCCATTCATCTATCAGTTGACACATGGTTTTCTTCATCTTTTTGGCTATTGTGAATAATGCTGCTATAAACATTGGTGTACAAAAATCTGTTCAAGTTCCTGCTTTCATTTATTCTGGATATATACCAAGGAGTGAAATGGCTGGGTAATATGGTTATTCTATTTTACTTTCTGAGGAACCACCGTTTCTTTTCCAAAGCAGCTGCATCACTTTACAATTCCACCAGCAATGCATGAGTGTTCCAATTTCTCCATATCTTAGCCAATATTTGTTTTTTTCTATTAAAAAATAAGGATAGCCATCGTAGTAATTGTAGTTGGAGTGAAGTATTATTTCATTGAGGTTTTGATTTGCATTTCCTTAATGACTAATGATTGTTGAGCAACTTTTCATATGTTTATTGGTCATTTGTATATCTTCTTTGGAAAAATGTCTATTCAAGTCTTTTGCCCATTTTTTAAATGGGATGTTTGTTTTTGATGTTGAGTTGTAAGAGTTCTTTATATATACTGAATATTAACCCTTTATTGGATATGTGATTTGCAGATATTTTCTCCCATTATGTAGGGTATCTTTTGGCTTTCTTGATAGTATGCTTTGATATGCACAAAAGTTGCTGAGTTCATGCTGCTGAGTATCTTGAGGGCACCAGATTATTAATTTTGATCAACTCCAATTGATCTATATTTTCTTTTGTTGCCTGTGCTTTGGTATCACATTCATGAAAACGTTGCCAAATTCAATGTCATAAAGATTTTTCTTCATGTTTTCTTCTAAGAGTTTTATAGTTTCAGCTCTTAAGTTTAGGGTGTTGACCCATTTTGAGGTCATTTTGTAATATGGTTTAAGATAAAGGTCCAGCTTCATTTTTTTTGCACAGGAACAGTCAGTTTACCCAGCACCATTTGTTGAATAAAAACCATAATCTTCTAATTTCAGGACATTTTCATAATTCCCAAAAGAAAACCCATATATGGAATTTCCTTCTTATAAAGGAACTAGGAACATACTAAGTAAGTTTTTGAGAGTTAATAAACCTTGTCTTTCACAGACAAAAGTTAGCTCATTATAAGAGTTTACTGAGATCATTAATTCTCTGTTCTACAAAGACGTGTGACCTCCATCCATCATTAAACAACACTGCAAAACTCCCGTGTATGCACGCAGGCCAAGAGCTGGAATTCCCGCCGTTCTCAGGAAGGGTGAGTTGTTATTAGTGCAGAAGACATTTGTCATGATTTTTTTTTTTTTTTTTTTTGCTACCCAGCACCTTGTGAGCACCCTTCCTATGCTTGGTTGATTTCCTTTCTTAGGAGTCCCACCTCTCCAGGGTTGAAATGAGAATTTACGGCACCAGACTTCTTTACGGTTAGGACTCAGTCATGGACCTGAACTCAGCAGGCAGAGGCACCCAGGCCAGACCTCACACTGAAAAAGAAAGGGCTCCCGGCAAGTGATGCTAGGGAGGGTGGTGGAATGACTTGACATCCTTGAATGAATTCCTCTTCTCGAATTAGTTCTGTAGTTTGCAACTATGGCCCTTAACTGCTACAATGAAGCATCAGAGTTTTTAACTGCTTCTATTCTATTAATTGATATTACTTGTAGGATTACTTTTCAGAGTTTCTGTTGATGGTTTTGGCTATTTTTCTCTTCTCCTTTCACCCTTTGTTATTAGCATACTTTTTCTCACTGAAAAGTGGGAATGAGCAGGCTTGGTGGGCCACAGGGTCTTTTGCTTGGCGGAAATGGGCCATCGTCTAAATAGTTTGGGAACCACAACTTGGAGTAAACCCAGGAATTCAGCATCACCTCCCCGCTCCCGGGTCACCTCGGTGAAAGCATCTCAAGGGTAGGCACAGACACACCCTCCGCAGTGGGACGCTCCTGTCCCCACCCTGTTTGGGCAGCGTTCCTCCCAGCTTCATTGTCTCTGGTCAGACTCCAGCAGAAGCCGTCCCAGGCATCACCTGGCTTCAGAGCACGGGCTGCAGGTGCAGATACTTTAGGGCTTGTGTGGGCTGTGGCATCTGCCTTTTGGGTTGGGAGGAAGATTTTTCTTGGCAGGGTCTGCACATTCAGGAAAGTCGGTTAAACCAAACTGAGCTTGATAAGTAATCTCCTGACACCTCGGTGAAGCCAATGATGTTTCCAGATTTCTCAAGTTGGAAGACTTTTATTACTATTGTCTATGGCCCCACCTGGCCCTTTGGCAAGCCCAGTCTAAAGAGAAGTGGGCGTTTGTGATGTGGGTCACACAGGGCTGATGAGCACCCAGCCTCCCCGGCATGCAGCCGGAGGAAGGGGGGAGCATCATCAGAGATAAACCAGACAGAGGCAGTGAAAGAAGGACTCTAGAAACTTCTATCAACTTCAACTTTCCTTTGAAGGAGATGGGGTTTGTTGCCAGTGTACCACCTGGCAATACAAAGGAAGGTCACATACAATTCTGGTTTGTGGTTTATTTTGTTTTAATGTGGGTAAAGTCACTCAGAAAATGTGTTTCAGAAACTCACATCTCATATTTGCATCACCCTATAGCAGCTCAAAGGTGTCACAAAATGGTTGGGCACTAGAAGCACAGCAAAGGCAGACTTTTACTAGGTAACTGTAAATAAACAAATAAGCACAGAACTTTTCTGCCAGCCAGATTAGGGGGCTTTTCAAGTCAAGGCACCTCTTTCATGCTGCTAGTATCTCGAGGGCACCAGACCAGGGCCCTGCAGGTGGGCAGTGCTCAAGGAGGCCTGCTGATTCTCTCCCGCTGGGAGCAGAGAAAGATAAAACAGAACCTTGGGCGTCATCGTCATTTACTAATGGGGAAACGGAGGCTCAGTGACTTGTCTGTACCCTACAGCAGGGTCAAGGTCAGTCAGATCCTGCATTCTAGACTCCTGCCCCTGTGCCTCCCTTGACACACCTCATGCGGATGGCCCTGCTGTGCAGTGTGGTCCTGGAGGACACCGAACTGGTGGTTTCTTTCAGAACAAACAATGTGGCTGGTGTCCCCAGTTTAACCGTGGAGCGATGACATTGCTGTGGTCAAGAGAGACAGAGAGCTACGCCTACTTCGGTTGGTGACCTTCACTGCAGCCTCTGGTTACAGGAAAGGACGATGCACCACCATAGGAATGGTTGCCAACATCAACGAAGCACTGACTGTGCTGAGTCCTTTACCCACCCTCACTCTGCGCTGGGACAGCACTGTCACTCTGCCCTGTAAACGCGGTACAGATGGCCTCCTGGTGGCCCAGCCTCCGCTCAGCGTTGCGTTCAAAGAAACAGCATTAGGTAGGAAAAAGCTGAACTGGAGGCAATCCAAACCTCCACTGCAGTCCCTAGAGAAAACATCAAAGGGGAAGTGCATTCTTAGCACAAAGCAGAAGTCTTAATTTTTTTCTCTCCCATCTCTGCTATTCTCAGTATCTATTTCCAGCAACACACCTGCTCCAGAAGCAGAGCACCCTGCTACCCAACTCAACATCCCTTCTACCCAACTCTTTACTCACTCACCTCCCTCACCTCCGGCATCTATTCGCCCATCCTCTCCTTGTCACCAAGAATCCCAATATTGGCTTCATTTGCCCGATGCTTTCTCAAGACTTGATGACCCCTCCCTGCATAGTAATGGAAGGGCAACAGCCAAGCAAACGATGCCAGAAATTTTCTTAGAAGGAAATGACTTGAAGGCTCCACAGGCAAATACGCTCACGTGTTTACCGTTTTTATTCCCCGCCACACCCATTTTACAGACGAGAAAACTGAGGCATAGTAACAACAGTGAATAATTATGTTGTAATAATAAACAACCAGACAGTGTCCAATATTGTACAAATGATACCTTACTTAATTTCACAATGACCATATTAGGCAGGTGCTATTATAGCCTTCCACAGATGGCAGGTTTAGGGCACAAAGCTAGTAAATGGCAGAGCTGAAATTCTAATTGGAGTGCATCTGACTCTGGAGACCCGGCTCTTAACCACAATATTCTCTATCAGGTTCTACTTCTGTAACTGTCTATGAAGTTGCCAGTAGAGTTTACATGGAAAGAGAAGGGCTAGAAGGGGTCAATGGGGGAAAAAGGAGGACATATGTAATAATTTCAACAATAAAGATTTAATTAAAAAAATAAATAGAAAGAGAAGGAACCAGATAGCAAGATTTAGTGTTAAATTCCATCACCAGCCATGCTCATTAAATACCGGATGATTATGAAAATATAAACATTTCCTGAACATGCAGTAGGTCTATAAATAAGATAAATTTATTTGCAAAGGATTAGACTGAGAAATGCAGCGACTTTCTAATTAGCTTAAAATTATTTAATCGATACAACACAATTACTTTTCAAATAATCTTTGAAGGTTCCAGGGAGTCTTGAGGCATTTAATTGCTATTTAACCAGATAGCCGCAGTCAAATTACACAGATATCAATTGTAGAGAAAAATGCTCTTTGCAGATCCAGCACTCTGTCAAAATTTCCATTAGAAAGATATATTTTCAGGCCAGATACAAGGGTTTTAGGTTACAAATTAATTTCGTTTCTCTGTTGTTCACAAGGGCAGGGTGGGGGAGGGAGAGTGGCTAGAGAGGCTGATTCAAGGATCCACGGAGAGCTGGACCTCCCTGCCAAGGCGGCAGTTTCTCCCAAAGCACAGGAGGATGCTGCTGCCAGTGACTCCAATTAGCAAGTCTGGGTTGAACTTGGGTCCCCCGTTCGTCTCATGGCTCCGGCAAATATAAACCATGGGCCAAGACTTGAACCACGAGTGTTACAGAAAACCGGAGAAGAACCAAGCAACACTTAGAGAGATGGAGTTACATTTATTATTATTATTATTACGCGCAGGCCCTGAGGAAAATGTCTCTCAAATTCTGGACCCCAACATGGAGGAATTTTCCCTATTTATATGTTTTTACCTTCTTTGTCTCCCAAATATGGGGTGTTTCCGGTCCCCTTTGCAAGTTCTTAAAGAGCCCCTATGTGCTGGGGCTTTGAGACCTCAACCAAAGGCTTGGCCTGGTGCCAGCACTGATAAATTCATCTGGGGAAGGTTTAATGGCCTCTCTGAAGTGGGAGTAGTCTTTTTTTCCTTATTATTTAAGCAAGCAAGCATTTACAGAAGCCAAAATAGCAGGGTTAAAATTTCAAACAGCAGTTTTTATAATAAGATGGATGCTTCACGAGTTTGTCTGGATCTCACTCATACCCAATACACCTACTTTCAGGACCCCATGAAGTGAAAGCAATAGACCAGTGATGGCGAACCTATGACACGCATGTCAGCACTGACACGCGTAGCCATTTCTGATGACACTCAGCCGCATGCCGAGGATGAAACATTTGCTGCTCCTGAGGATGAAACATTTGCGACTGAAGTCTTGGAGTTAGTTTTTTCCTCAAAGTGACACACCGCCTGAGTTATGCTCAGTTTTTTGGCGAAGTTTGGCACACCAAGCTCAAAAGGTTGCCCATCACTGCAATAGACTCTCATGGAACAAGCAGTGGCTACAGCATCAGAACCTCTCGGGCAGGAATCTGTGTTTCAACAAGCCGCCCAGGGGATTTTTAAGCGCACTGAAGTTTGAGAAGTCCTGCTCTCCCCTACTTTTAAAAACACTTTGTAAACTTTAGTTCAGCGCTTCTTAAACTGTAATGCATCTGCATCTGCCGAAGATCTCCTTAAAATGCAGATGCTGATTCAGCAGGTGTGGGGAGGGGCTGAGAATGTGCATTTCCAACAAGCTCTCGGGAGATGCTGCTGCTGCTGCTGGCCCAGCACCGAGGAGCCAGGCATGTGATTGGGGTGTCTGTCGGGTTGGGAAGGAGTCCAACAGACCTCGGCACAATTCCTAGCTCCAATGCTTGCAAGCTGTGTGACCTTGGCCACGTCTCTCTACCTCCTTGAGCCAGATTCCTCAGCTATGAGAGGGTGTAAAATAGGGCTATGCACTTTCAGATGGCAACAGGCCTGTACTTAACACAGCACTTGGCATGTAAGAAATACGCAAACAGAAGCTGTGGTTGCCGTTGTTTCTCAGGGAAGAATGAAACAACTAAGTCCTCAATAATCGTTCGTTTTATTAATTATTGAGACTTGCCATACGGCGTGACAGGCATTGTGCCAAGTGGCACACTATTATCGGTTCCTCCTCCCAATGACTGTATCTGTGAGGTCAGTTATTATTTGTTCTGTCTTGCAGATTAAGAAGCCAAAGCCCAGAGAGGTTTAGTGACTTGGTCCAAGTCACAAAGTCAGTGGCAGGTAGAGCTAAGGTTGAATTCGGGTCTCCCTGCCCACGCTTCCAATCGCCCAGACTGAGGCATGGTCTGTCCACACCTGTCTTGAAGACCTGAGTGGAGGGAAGGTGGTGGGAGGTGGTACAATACAGGACCAGGTTGTAGAGGTGGAGGTCAGGCAGGGCCAGACAATGTCCTGGAGGTGGAAATGCTGGGCTGCAGAGGGACATAAGGCACAAGAGAAGGAGCAGGGCCAGGTCCCACAGGGACTGGGACACCCGTTGATCAGAATATAGAGCCTAAAAGGGACGAGGACTGTCACCCTAGCGCCCTGAACCCTGCTGAGCCAGAGCAGTGCTCCTTAAAGATACAGTAAGTATACGAATAACGATGGATTCATAGATTCATTACTATTTCGAAGGCAGCAACTGATTTGGAATTGGTGGCCAGGATGTGTTGAAGTGGGGAAGAGATTTTCACATCTGGGCTTTTTTCTTTAAAAGGGGAGCAGTTCAAAACAGAAGAACAACAGGAATATTTCCCTTGGAGCACAGCCAGTGCACACAATGCCTCCTTTTCTTCCCAGGGAAGGAGGCGCTGGGGTCCAGCCGCTGGGTGGGTGTGTGCAGCCCAGAGCCTGCCTGACGTACTTACCCACTTGTGCTGAGGAGCACAAAGCCCCCCAACTGCCAAGCCAAACACAAATGCCTCCTTCACCGCAGGCCTGTGCAGCGTGTGGTTCAGCTGCCACAGCTTCTGAAAGGCCCCCTCCAGGGCCAAAGTGAGGCTCTTGTGGCTGGGTCCCCCAACTACCATTTGGAGACAAAAGGAGGCATTCGCAATCATCCAGTCACCCTCACTGGCCATGAGGCACGAAGTTAAACATCCCAGCAGCTTGAAGGGAACAAGGGGAGACTTTCTGGTAAAAAAAAATTAGCCTCTACAGATGGTGTTCAATCAGCCATTCATCAGAAATTATTGTTCAGGCACAGGGCCGGGGTCTGTGGATTTATGGATGAATAAGCCAGGAATAAAAACTCTTAAAAAAATCAAGGTCCAAAATAGGAGGCAGAGACCTAAATTAGGACATAGGTTTTACAGAGGGGGACAAAGGCGTTACGGAGGACCATGAAAGCATCACTGTCGTGGTATTTGAGCTGGGCTTTGAAGGATGAATAGAAGTTCGACAGGCAGACTGGGGTAGCAACCCTGTAGCTCAGAGCTGAAAACAGGCACGGCGGGCTTGAGGAATGACCAGTGAACCAGGCCCCGAGTGGGGAGAGTGGGGGCTGGAGGTCAGCTCCCTTTATTCTGTAGAGACAGGAAACAGCAAAGGTTCTCAGCACAGGAGGAACAAGACGAAGGCTGGGGTTTGGATACAACTCTGGATGCAATGAGGGAGGTACATCCACAGGACCTGGCCCATTAGAAGACCATAAATATTTAAGGAATAAACACATGGTTTCGAGAGGGGAGAGAGTAGCAAGTGTGACGAGAAGTCTGCCCAGCCTTCACTAACTGCTTCTTTTGTCTTTTTTAAAATTTATTTATTTTAAGAGAACAGCAGCCTTTCTTCTCTTTTATTGAACCATCACAAATGTATATAATCTGAGATTGCAGGCATAATTACATAATGTCTTACACTGTTGGCAGTTTCCTGAACGTTGGCTTTGTCTTCCGGAATAATTTTGTCAGCTCCTTGAAGCCCAGGGCAATGCCTCTTGTGTTCTCTCTGCATAGCCCAGCAGCATCTATCATGCGCTAAGCACACAGTAGGTCCCAGGTAAGCAGAACCATGAAACACATTCATGGAGTGTAAGAGCTAGACAGGCTCTTGCAATTTAGCTGGTCCAACTGGCTCATTTTACAGATGGGGAGGCTGAAACCCAGAGAAAGGGGAACATGGCCACCCGAAAATGTGTTCACATTCCTACCTCTAGACTCTGGCACTTCACAGCAGGAACCTGGGCTCAGCCAAGACTTTCAAGTGGTAACGCCAGGGGTCAAGGCATCCAGCCACAAGCCCAGATAACAACAGGGTAAACAAAACAACAACACACAAACAATAGGCACGGAAGAACGTGTTCCTACACATACATGGTATTCAGCTTCCAATCCTTATGCAGTTCTGAGAAGAGCATAGCCTGGCTGTAGAACTGTTACAGGCAGCACGACATAAACATAAAGCGTGTGGGCTCTGGAGTAAGGTGGGCCTGAGTTTGAATCCCACTCTGCCACTTACCAGTGTGTCTTTAGCAAGTTCTCTAAACTCTCCCAGCCCCGGGGTCCATATGTGTCGAATAACAAAAACACAATTTCCTCCTTACAGGGTTGCACAGATTAATTGGGATGAAGTATATCAAATGCTTATCATGGAGCCTGCAGTGGAAATGAAAAGGTAGCAAACTAGATAGAAATTGGCAGCCAATGGACCCTTTGGTTCCTGAACACTCACTTACGTTCAGGCCCTGGATCAGGGAGGACAGGGAGGTGTCAAAAATCCAGGGTTTCAAACCTGGGTAACTAGAGAGTGGTGGGGACACCAACTGAGTTATGAAAACAAGGACAAGAGAGAAACCCGAAGGTTAGTGGTGTAGATTCTAGAGTCATCCATGTCAGCTGAGGTGACGGGGTGAGGAGCAAGAGGAGGAGTGTGAGGAAAACTCCTGAGAAAGTCACATGTGGGGAGCAGATGTGAAGGAAGAGCCAGAGTGGCTTGCAACCCGGAGAACGGGCAAGGCCAAGCTCAGCTTCCGTGGCGCAGGGGAATGCTGCCAGGCGTGGACAAGGTGGGAGAAGCAGCAGATGGGGCTACTCTTTGCTACTTCAGTGGAATTCAGGAGAGCAATGGGCAGCCGCTCAAGGGAGGGGAAGGTGAGCGTGTCTGCAGGCCAGCGGGAAGAAGCCAGGAAAAAGGAGTGGCCTGAGAAGCAGGAAAGAGAAGGTGGCATGAGAGCCAACACTGACTCCAGGCACGGTGCTGAAACATGCAACAGAACTGAATTTCATCTTCATCACAACCATTGGAGGTAGGTGATTGGATGAGTCATATTTTGCAGTGAAGAAACTAGGCACAGAGAGGTGAAATACCTCACCCACGTCAGCAGTAGGCAGAACTGATATTTGAGGTCAGAAGCATCAGCTCCAGAGTCCACGGCCAGCTTGAAGGAAAGTGTTTCTGGAGGTGGGAAGGGAAGATGTTTAAGGCTTGGCTTTGACCAGGGAGGGGAGAGAAATGGTGCGGCAGAGATGAGAGCGTTGCAGGAACATGACTTCCACCTTCTTCGTCAGGTGGGAAGGAACAGGCCCAGGGCATGTGAGGGGCTTTGGGAACTCAAGGACAGCAGATGAGGTTTGCCACAGTCAGGGAGGGGATTTGGATGAGATGACTGAGACAGACATGAGGGATGTCAGGTAGCAGGTAAGGTCAAAGGGCACAGATTTAAAATGAATCCAGCAGTCCCAGGGCAGGACTAGAGATATGGGACAGTAAAGTTTAACCTAGGATTGGTGTTTATAAAAGTAAAAGATGTTAAGAGGGGAGATCGTGGAGAACACAAATAGTGTGAATGTTGGCATAATGGGTGAGGGGAATATTTTTCAACATCACATCATCCATGCCAACCAGCACAAAGGTGGACAGGGCAAGTAGCCATGAAGGGCTGTAACTGAGCTCTGCTGACCAGCCACCCTACTCAAACACACCCTGATTACAAAAGTCCCCCAAAGCACCCCCTACCCATCCCAAATAAGTCTTCTTGGTTTAACAGTGAAGCCTTGTAACTACGCTGGCCAAAACTATAGCCACAAACTACACACGGCCTTTGAGCACTTGCAATATGGCTCGTCTGAATTAAAATGTACTATAAGTGTACGACACAGGGGAATGTTGCTACTGCATTTCAAAGATTTAGTATGAAAAAAAGAGTATAAAATATCTCATTAATTTTTTGGTATTGAGTACATGTTGAAATGATAACATTTTGGATCTATAGGTCAAATAAAAATATATCATTAAAATTAATTTTACCTGTTTCCTTTTTATTTAATGTGCTAGTAGGACACTTCAAATGTGACTTCCATTATATATCTATTGGCAAGAGCTGGTCTATAATGCAACTATGATATTAAATGTGGGCTACATAAATGTATTAGGTCCATATGCCCATTTAAGCAAATTAATTTATCTGAACAGCTCTCAGACATTCTTTGAGAGAGTGTGAAACAGAGGTGGTAAGTTTTGATTTGTTGGATGTGAGAATGGAGGCCAGGAAGATGTGGCCTGAATTAGGAAAGGTGTTTTCTGTGGGTACCAAAAAAGCATTGTATGCTAACTAGCTGAATGGGGCAAAAAAAGGCCAAACATCCAAAAGAGACCAAATGCTGCCAGAGATGACGAAGGCTGGCCTCTCTTGCGGTGTCCTAGCTCTGCACCATCCGTCTGCCCCTTCCACTGACCGGGGTGACCCCCAAATCCCTTCCTTTCATCTGCTCCCACCAGACTCTCCCAGAATACTAAGCCCAACAACCTCACACATTCCAAAAAGTAAATCCCACCTGGCCAGAACTAGGGCCCCCTCCCGCAGCCCCCATTTCAGGAGCTTTCTGCACGCAATGAGAAGAGCAGGCAATGTGATACAGCATGACTAGCATGGCCTGGAGCCAGGACACCCAGATTTGTCCGATTTTTGCTGTGTGAGTTTGAGTCATTGCAACTTCTCAGGGCCTCAGCTGCTTCATTTGCCACATAATAACCCCACCAGCTATGGACTTGTCGGGGGTTTCATGAGGTAACAGGAGTAAGAGGTCTTTGTTAAAGATGTGTTATACAAATGAAAGAGAAATATTGTAATCTAGAGCCAGAAAAGGAAGGAGAGAAATGAAAAAGGGAAAGCAGGTAGCAGGGAGGGTTGGCCTTTACAGAGAGAGGGCATGAATCCCCCTTCTACTAAGAGGAGTTGACTTTCCCAACAGGCAAGAGGGTGCCCCGCTGAAGGGCAGGCACAGGTCACAGCCTCCCTATCAGATGCAGCTTCCTATCCACATACCTGGCTTCAGGAATTCTTCTGCGGCTGCATAAATAAAAGTGAGTCCAGAGAAAACATCCCAAACAAAACGGAATGCATCTATTAATGAACTGCTTGAGATTTTAATGTTACTCGGTACTGAAAAGAGGATTTTAAATTCCGCTGTGAAAAGTTAAAACTCATCTCGGATTCACTCCCCACGCCCTAGAGTCCACCCCATTCCTCCCTCCACATGGTGAAGGGTGGAGAAGGAGGAATTCAAAGAATGGAAGATGTAAGCAGGGTTTGCTTTCCCAACGGCGTAATGGGCTCTGGTCATCCAATACCCAGCAAGCTGTGCTGAGCACATCTGCATTTTATTTAACCCGCATTCTAACCTTTGCAGGAAGGAATTATTATCCCCATTTTATAGGGAGAGAACTGAGGCTCAGAGGGTCACCGTGGGGATTTACAACCAGCTCTTTCTAGCCTGCAGTGCTTTCCATCGCAGACTCTCTTCACAGGTGATGTACTAACCTCGTATGTTCTATTGGAAAGAGCATTAGGGGGGAAACACAGCAGAACATATGTAAAACGTTATTCTTATTTTTTAAAAATGTTTCTACCCAGATATGCATATATGGATATACACTGAGTGGCCAGATTATTATGATCTCTGAACGCATAATAATCTGGCCACTCAGTGTATATCCTATATAATAAAAGGCTAATATGCAAATTGTCCCCTCAACCAGGAGTTTGACCAGCAGGCAGGCCGGCCAACCGCCCATGCACGAATTCATGCACCGGGCCTCTAATATATATATACATATACACTGAGTGGCCAGATTATTATGTGTTCAGAGATCATAATAATCTGGCCACTCAGTGTATATCTAGCTGTATAAGGATATAATTATATCTCATATGGGTATAGTACCAAGTCTAGAGTAATACACTCTAAACCATCCCACCTGCCTAACCACCAATTCCTGACAGTCGTGGTTTATGCCTTTATATGTTTTTATGTTATTTTAAATGTTTGCTGCTAACTGGTATGATGCTATAAATAACTTTGTAATAAACTCTTTCCAATAGGGCTTACTGAGCCTTTCAAATTGTAAAAAACACATAATACTCTCTAAAAACTATTCAAATAATGAAAAAAATATCTTTTTTCTTTAGTTTCCTTACCAATTAAAAAACCCGAAACAAATTCCACTTTGATCTCTAAGAGTCCAATTTTCAAGCTTACAAGCTTAATAAAATAAGGCAGTGAACAGCTCACAATGGAATAAACACCCACCAAAGACAGGCGTTTTGGTGTCCTTCCGCAAAGACACCAGGCGCCATGGCTGGAAGGAGCAGGTGAAATGACTCACTGCAGGGCCCCACCATCTCCATCCCCTCCAGGTGTCAGCTCCCACCCGTTACATCCTAGCTCCCTCCCCCAGCCTTCCTGCATCAAGCATTTCCCCCACCTAACTGCTTCTCCACGATTAAGATCTTCAGAGGTGCAGTACAATCCATTCCCTAATGTGATAAAGGAATTGCAATGCTAGTGGTTTAGGATTTTCTTTCTCCTCCCCTGCAATGCATTAGCATTTTATTAGGGGCTTTCAGAACACAGTGTGTTAACTCCAGCGTGATTTGAATGGTGGAGATTTCAGGCAACAAGCTAACTGGCCAGTGGGAGACGCAACCTGTGACAATAGGCTACAGTGAACACCTGAATGTTCACCACTCACCTTCTGGCCAGATGTTGCCATGTGGTGGTTAATTCAAGGCTAGTGTTGCCAGATCTGATTTTTTTTTTTCTTCTCAAAACAAATCCAGGAATGTAGATTTATGTAAAATCTGGTTTTTAAATGTTTTATTTGAAAAAAATCACCAACACTATGCAGGTCGAACAAAACCCACATGCAAACTAAGTGTTGCCCATATGCCCACCAGTTAGGCATTGACGTGGTCTCAGCCCACCTTCTTCTCCTTACCTCCACCTCCTCTGCCCCACACAAATGCAACCCACACCTCGCCCTCGCCTGAATGCCTGTGCCTTTGCTCACACCTTACTAACCCTTTAAGCTGCCTTGTCTTCTCTCCATCCTTCAAGAATCTGCTTAAATTGCACCCACCCTTCCTAATCCTAAATATTAATCTCAATTAATATTGCCCATGCTCCAAGGCTCTCTTCAAAAAGCAATGTCCCGCCACGTGCTTCTCACTTAACTCCCTCTCATCCCCACTGCTTCTGCATGTTTAAATCTTTCTGATAGGTCATAAATTGCAAGAAAAGGAAGGAAGGGTTCTTGTGTGTGCCAGCTATGACTTTGGTACTATTATCTTCATTTTACAGGAGAGAAAACCAAAACTCAGTGAATAAGTGATATCTTGAACTTTCTGTATATACTGTAGCTTTATAGGTCATCTAGACTCTCTTCTGCCCATACCTCTTCCTTCTGTCTCCATCTGGTAACTCCTACTCAACCCTCAAGGCAGCTTTCCCTACCAGCACCTTCCCCTGCTCCACACACCAGTCAGGACTGGTCCCCTTCCCAGCTCTGTGCTCCCACATCATTCTGCAAGAGCATCCGCCAGAGCACGGTCTAGTAATTAGCTGAGTCTTTGTCTCCTCTGTTGGACTGTAAACCCCTTGCCTAGCACAGTACCTGGCCCAGAGTAAGTGACCAGTATTTACTTGATAGCAAGAAGGAAGGGAATGAGGGAATGACAGAGGGAGGGGCAGAAGAGGGAAGAAGGGAAGAAAAGAGTGTGCACAGGTAATCAACAAATGTGAGATATAATGAACCCCATGGCTCCCGGCCCCACTTCTGGGCTGGAATTAAGGCTGGCTCCTTTGCGTTCCAGCCCAAAAGCAGATAATTGGGAAGCTCCAGCTGCTCCCACCCCACACCTGGCCACTCCCTCCACACCACCCAGCAGGGTGGGGCAGGCGGGGGGGTCGGGGGGAGGGAGGGAGGATGCTGCTGGGCTTCAGGGCCCCAGGAACCAGCATTCACTGCCACTCTTTTCTCCTGGTCGTTGGCCCTGGGGAAAGTGATTTTCTGCACATCGGGCTGTGCTTTGAAAGGCTAACTTCAGTTATGATGGATGATGGCAGAGATGAGCTTTCCCCAGAAAGCTGGCAGGAATGTGAACTGGAGAAGCTCACAGCAGGCCTGGTGCGGAGGCAGACAGTGCTCATTGCCCAGGGCAGACAAGGGGCCGAGGGGTATCCTCTTCCAGAGAACCCTTGAAGTGAGGCACTCTGCTCTGCAGGTTGCTAGAACATTCCTGTGACCTTGCCCCCACCCCAAAACCCCCTCCTCATTCGCTGGCCTGAGGGCTGGGCCAGGCTACCTCTGCTCCGGGACCCTCTCCCCGGCCCAGGCAAAAAGGGCCGTCCCCATCTCAGGAGAAACTGCAGAGAATCTAGCCTTGGTTGATGTTCTCAGAAGCCCAACTGCCCTCTCAAGGGAGCAGTTGACAACACCCACTATGAGATCAGAGGTAAGGGAACTCTGGTCTCTTCCTCATCCCTCCGCCAAGATCAAGCCAGGGAGAGAAGCCAAAGATACCACTTCCCCAGGGAATTCAGAACCTCCGAGCACTCGCCTGGAAGGCAGAAGATCTGGGAAAAGGTCACAGGGTCCACCCTCTCCCAGAGCCAGGCAGGATTCCAGGTCCCCTCCCACCCAGACTCCACCTCCAAACGGCTGGGGCAGAGGGTCAGGGTCTCCCTCAGTTCCCCTTTTTCTCCAGCTCCTCCCTAATGACCCACCCAGAACCTCCCCTAAGCTCCCAGTGTCTTTCAATCCCACCTCCCAGGTAACTCCCAAATCTCGGCTCTCACTGAGAGCCTCGGGCAGGCAAAGGAGCCACAGGCACGTTAGCTCGTAAATCCTCAAAGAGCCAGTACAGTAGGATCTTTTACCCTATTTTAAAGGCAAGAAATTGAAGTTCAAAACCATTTTATAATTAGAAAGGAAATAAATCTTAAAAGGAAACCACATTTCTTTAAATAAACAAAGCACACACCAACAAAACCTAATAAGAACCAGGACTTCAGCAAGAGAACTGACCAAATAATCCTACTGCGTTAGAGACAGAAAAAAAAAAAGCTAATTTAATTGACTACCTATTATGTAAAGTGCTTTCTGTGCACTATCTTATTTCATCCTCAGGTGACCCTACAATGCAATCTCTTATTGTCCCCATTTTACTGATAGGAAACTGAGGGGCAGGGAGGCGGTGTGACTTATCCAAGTCCAAACTTCTACTCTTTCTCGGGGGCCACAGTGGAGGGTGGATTAACTGGTTCCCCTTCAGGATAACATATTTGCACTTTAACAATAGCTCTCTGGAAAAGACAAAGGAATCCAAAGGAATAACCAATGCAGGGAATGTCAGGCCTCAGCTGGGCCAGTGGGCAGAGTTCACAAGGCGAGAGCCTTTGGGAACCACCGGCCATCACCCGAAGGCGGCCACCCACAGACCTGGCTAACACAGGGCTCCATTCAGCAGCTGGCAAAGCCCGGGCATGGGGTAGAATGAGAGAAGACTGGGTCAGGGAAGGCCAGCCAGGAGGCAGGGCAAGAGTGGGGCAAGGAGCAACTGCAGAAGAATGTCTTCAGGTGCTCGGTGAGTGTCCCGAGGCCCAAAACAGCCTGCTTCGCAGTGTGGGAGACACACTTTCAGCGCTGGGGTCAGGGCCGGGCAAGGTGCTGGAGCGCGAGTCCTGGGTTCTCATTCCTGCTCAGTTCCTCACTCCCCGTGCCACCCAGGCCCTGCCACCTGCCCGCGCTGGTCCCCAGTGTCCTCACCTGTAAGACAGGAGGGATGGTCTAGGTAACTGTAAGGTTTCCTAGAGACAAACGGCAGGTGAAGAGGCTCAGGACAGAGGGAGCTCCTGGCCCAGGAGTGGGGCCTGCTGCCCGCAGGCCGGGTGTGAGGGTGCCGGGAAGCTTCCTAGAGGAGCCCACACCTGGAGAAAATGGGACAGTCACCCCGTGGCAGAGGAGAGCGGAGGCACGCAAATGGAAAGGCTGGCCCGAACAGCGCTGAAGCACCAGTAAGAGAAGGCATCATTTTCAGAAGGAGGCACCACTATCTCCCTGTCACCGAGAGGAAAACTGAGGCTCGGCAGGGAGACAGCCAGGTGGCCGAGCCAGAGTTAGGCTCCAGTTCTGCCTGACCGCACAGCTTTTGCTCTTCATTTTTATCCTCTCCCCACACTCACAGCACAGGCGCCTGTGAGTGGATTCAAGGTGGGGAGCGGAGCGGGGGGGTGGGGGGGGGAGGCGTGGAAACAGGCAAAAGGCTGAAGAGAAGGATGGGGAAGACACGATGGATGGACAGTAAGCACTTTCTTACTGAAACAAAAAGGCAGCCATAGTTTTTTTCCAAACAGACTCTGCAGCGGTTGCCTGTAGTTTTTAAGGGCATAAGGGTCTGGAATCAGCCGGATCTGAGCTGAGCTCCTGGCTCCACCACTTAGTAGCTTTGTGACCTAGAGCAGAGGTATGAAGCTTAGAACCAGCCTCACTTTACTCACCAATACAATGGGAATAGTAACAGTCATAGCTCCTTGGGTGGCTGGTAAACATTTAACAGCTGCTGTATTTAAAGGACTCGGCACAGTGTGTGGTACATGTTAAGCATTCAATAAAAGGGAGCAAACCTACACACACACACACACACACACACACACACACACACATATACCCTCCTCTCGGCTACTGTTGCTCCAGTGGGCTCTCCTCTCTCCACAGGCTTCCTCCTCAAAATCAACATCTGGCCAGTCTCTCACAGCCTCAAAGCCTCCCTCCTCCTTCCATCTGCCTCCCTCGCATTCCCTCAATTTCAGAACCTGCTTCAAAGTTACTTCTCCCAGGGTTTCTCCTCTTTCCTAGGACTCGAGCTTGCATTTGATCAAGTGATCCCATCAATTAGCCTACACAAGCCCCTTAACCTCTCAGGACCATAATTGTCCACCGGGTGGTTTTTTTCAAGGGACTGGTTTGCATAGGGTCCGCCAAGCCATCAACACAGGGCCTAGCGCATTTGTGGGGCCTGGTGGGTTTGTAGGCTGCTAGGAATTGTCTAACCAGTTGCCCATGTGTGCCTGTAATTTGTAAATGAACCTCTGGATATACATCAAAACCTTCCGCCCAAACCACAAATTACGTGCTCTTACAAATTTGCCAAAATATTAAAAGGAATTTACAACTGCTCAAGAATGTCTGTACTAATTAGACAGAGATAGATGGGTCTATGAAAGATGAGGACAAGCGAGGGTAGGGAATTGGGACCTAAGCTTACTGACTTCCTGTCAGGGGCTCTTTCCCTTTTGGTGCCATGGACACCCCTTTAGCAGACTGATAAAACCTATGGACCCTTTCTCAGAACGTTTTAAAATATATAACATAAAATGAGTTGCTTGACTACAAAGGAAACCAATTACATTGAAATACAATTATTAAAAAATATTAAAATGAGTGTGTAATGTATGTTCTTTATGAACACATTAAATAGCGAGCTCTAGCAGCGGGTGGAATAACTGCTTTAATCTCAGAGCTGCAATGGGCATAACTCATAGCCCAAGATGTCTGCAGCAGCTGAACTGTGATATGAAAATATCTGTGATCCCTACGGGTAACAATATCACAGATACTGCAAAGACATTGTGGTTTATTGCCTACATTCATAATTGAAGAAAATGCTAAATAAAGATGTTATTTCTTTTTCATCACCCAAGTTCACAGACTCCTCTGAATTCTACACATGAGCTGTTAACCCCAAGTTCAGAATCTCTGTTAGGTCCTTTACAACTCGGTAAGTATTCCTATTGGGCATGTTCTTGAATTCCAGCCCCCCTTCATCTCCTCCTCTAGGAATCTACCTCCACTCACTCCCCTTCCTGCTCCAAAAGCTCAGCTTCTATACACCTGGCCCTCCTCTGTCCTCCACTCCCATCGGCTTGGCCCAGCGAGGACTCGGGCCTCAGCAGTATCCTATGCCCAGGCTGACCAGAGACCAGCCAAGACATGGCCTGGAAAGAAAGCCTCAGCTTCTAGAGAACTGAGCTCAGATGTTAGGATCTTCTCTGGAACCTGAACTAAGCAGCAAAGGAGAGCTGGGTGTGATAGTGTGGTGAAGGGGACGGTGTGGGCAGGTGCTGAGTTGAGCCGATGACATCCAAAGTAAAGACCAGTGACCGCCTGCACTGGTGGACTAACCTTGAATTCAGAACCCTCTCCACCCCACCTCAAGGGCGCCTGGGCTCCCTCCGGGCTGTGCTTAGGTAGCAATGCTGCGGTGGACGGCTCCTCACCCTCTTCCCGAGAATCATTTAAGGGAGCCCCTGCTGTGTGCATCAGAAGGGCCCTCCCTAAGTCCGCATTATCAGTAGCATTTTACAGACGAGGAAGCTGAAGTTGCAGACGAGGAAGGAAAAGTTGAGTCATTTGCTTGGGCTCACAGGGCTAGTAAAATGGTGAAGCTTTTATTCCCTCTTTTATCCTCCTCCTCTTTTTGAGGAGCGGAGGGGTGATGGCCTTTTTTACTTATTTATTTATTTAAAATCACATAAATGATACATGAAACCCATCTCTCAAATTCTAACGTTACTGATAAAATGCCTCCCCCACACACATATTCAATATTAAACCTAGTACATGTGACCATTCTTGGATATATTCAGCCACCACCCAACTTGACCTGTCCAGTCTTTTAAACCCTTTCCCAAGAGTAGGATGGCTCCATTTTCTGAGGGGGCAGGGAGTGGGGGGTGGTAATTAACAGCCGATGAGCACAGCACCTGGAAACACTCAGCCGCTGCCTGGTGCCCTGCTATGAAAATCAAAACCGATTTCACCGAGAGTCAGCATCTCTGGCTTCTGGGCAGAACCCACGCTGTGGAGGGAAACGGCACTGAATTCTGCTCTTGTCTCTTGGCATGGAGCAAATTCTCCCCAACGCCATATTTCCCCCCACTTGTCACTTGACGTCAGAGCCACAAACTAGACATACCAAAGGAAACTACAGACACAAAGGGTCCTTCCACACAAAGGGAAAAGCCACAGCCGCATTAAAAAATATATTTATCCAGTCAATATGTTTTATTTGCTTTTGGGGGGGAAATGGGGAAGGAGATGGGCATTGGGACTTGTGTTTTCTCCCATAATGCCTATGTCCCCGGAAAGCTATGTGAGGGGCAGGGTCTGGGCCCCAGCGAGACAGTGAGGCGTTCTTTTGAAAACAGACTTCTTTCCCTTGGAGAAGGAATGGTCAGCCTGCTTCGTCAGACCAATCTATAAATGCCTGCATATCACATTAACCTCTACTTGAAATCATGGGGCAACATTTATTTTATCTTGGAAACCATCGCAGGCCTATTTTCAGCCAGAGGGCCTCTCTTCTTTCCTTTAATACTACTCTGAAATGTTATTCACCTAGACTGGAAACGGTTCAGAGAAAGACCTACTAGAAGCCTCTCAAACTCTGAGTCTGGGAGATTAGCATTCTGAGGCACAGAGAGGGTAGGGGTCCAGCTGTAAATCACACAGCTAGGTAACAGCAGATTTAGGCTCTGATTCCTAGACATCTGGCCTCCAAGCCTGCATCTCTTTCCACATGACTACAAAACGGCACGAAGTGGTCTGGTCTCCAGGGACAGAGGCTCTGTGAATCCTAATGTTATCATTTATTAGATGCATAAGCCTGGGCAAGTCACTTAACCTCTCTGAGCCTCCCTTTCCTCATCTCTTTATACACCGGGGATTTTGATATAACTATCTTTAGGATTATTCTGAGGATTAAATGTGCCAGGGCTTGACACAGAGGTGCCTTTTATTATACTGTACTGCTTCCGTGTCACATACAGAAGTGAGTGGGTCTGTCATCTGAAGTGTGATAACTGTGTCCGCACAACTGCCCAGAGATTAAAAAAAAAAAAAAGATTATCAACCCCATTTCACAGTCAGAAAAATTCAGCCCCCAACCTGGCCCCCAGAAATGACATAATTTGCATAACATCAGAGTTTCAAAAGTGAGCACATTCTCAGCATTCAGAAGTCCTAACTGTCCTCTCTACCACACCTCCCAAGGCATGGGTTTAATTAGAAGTAATATCCCCTCCTCCTTCCCACCCAGAGCAGAACCACATATCACACTGGCTTATACTTCATGACCCTTCTTTGTAAACGGGGACCAGCACAGTCCCTGGTACTGAGCGGACTCAGTGCAGTTTTGATAAATGGGTGAATTACTATCCTGATCTGCAGATAAGAAGGACTTGGTTGGCCCAGTAGCCAGAAGTAGGTGTCTTGTTGGAGAAAACAGGGGAGAGGCCAGGCCAGCAGGCAGGAACTCCAGTGGTAACAAGCAAGAACCCCAGTCTCTCCATTCATTCCTTTAAGCCTGCTCTATGGGGAAGAGGCTCCTGACAAGACCAAGAGCTGGGCCCCTGATCTTAAAGGTCCCATCCAGGGCCCAGAAGATAACTGTGAAGCACATGTGCCCCTCTTCCAGCTAAAACAGATGTAATAGCATTTCAGGCAAGGGGCAGCCAACAGGCCAGGGAGATGGCCCATCTGTCTTCCTAATTGTCAACTCTGCCCATAATAAGATTTTTCTCCCTGTCACACCTTAGGCTGCTACTGAACTGAAGCAAAACCAAGATATCCATCTTCCAGCTATGCCCAATGGCCTTCACAAGGTGCCAGGGACGAAAGGAGGCTATTTGGCTAAAAGAAGAAGCCCTGGACCGGAAGTCTGGAGCTGGGGTGGGGGGAGGGGACGAGGGAGAAGGGGGTCCACGCTCTTAACCAGCTGCAGATGCTTGGGCAGTCACTGTACCTCATTGGCCTCTGTTTCCTGTAAAATTAAAGTCCAAAGTTCAGGAAATGGGTCAATGGGGAGGCAAGGGCTGTGAACCATGGGACACTGCATACAAGATATTTTTGGTTAGATGCATTTGGAGATGTTTCTATCTTTCGACCCCTCTCCCTTCCCCTCTCTCTCAATATCAATAAAAAACATGCTTTTGTTTTTTAAAGATGCCCAGTGCAGCTGATGCTCACTGTGACCGAGGCATGTCCAGGGAGCTCTGGAAACAAAGAAATGGAGCAGCTGACTCTGGTCAGGAAAGGCCTTGGCTCGGGTGGGGATGGGGTAAGGAAACCTTAAATTTAATGCTGAAATTGGAAGCTGAGTGTGCACGCACTGGATGAACGAGTAGGAAGAGTATGTTAGACAAAGGGCAGCATGTGCAAAGGCAGCGTGTGTGTGTTCTAGGAACTGCTTGGAGTGTGACTGTGAGTAGAACAGACAGTGCTCACTGAGAAGGGAGGAGATGGGGGAAGTGATATGCCATGTAAGGAATTTTACACTGCAGGCAACGAGTTCATTCTAGTTTCAAAAGTCGAAGATGAGCCACCACTCCCAGCATGAACCTTTCTAAATGTTGAGCAGAGGCCTTGGTCAGTTTTGAGCGCAGCTGGCAATAGGAAACAAGTGGTAGAAAGACCTGCTGCTTCTTTGGCACCCTGAGCGGGCATGGGCTGTCTGACCAAGATGCTGGTATGCACGGGTGGGGGGGGGGGGGGGGGGGGAAGGTAGGGGCAGGCTGAGTCTGGCACCAGTCTATCAGTCTCTCCCTCTTTCTCTCCCAGCCAGGGGGACTCCGAATGCGCATTATAATGGCTGAGAAAGTGTCGGAAGCCGCCCATTGTCCTCACTAGCAGAGAGGGGTAGACAAGGAACCCGGAAGGCTGGTCAACCTTGAAGCTCTGAAAGGTCAGAGCCAACCACCCACTGTTTAGTTGAGACAATGGTAGCTAAAGCAACTTCCGCCTTTTAGTTTTATGTAAATTCTTGATTGGCTATCATTGGAATTGCCTGCCTAAAGGCTATGGGTGTATCCCAAAGTCTTAATAAAAGGGATAGCAAGGCCAGAGCCCGGTGAAGTCCTTCCCCTTGAGTGGGGCTCCCGCCTGGCCCCCAATTCCCAAATTTATACTTTCTTGTCTAGTCTCTTTCATTTGCGTGCGGCCTCCTCCAGAGCCCGAACCCTGAACCTGAACCCTGAACGTGGGGGCGGGGGGGGGGGGGGACACTTGCAACTGGCAGCCCAACGTGGGACACTTGCAAGAAAGGAAGGTACTGATTGGCCTAGGCCAGTGGTCGGCAAACCGTGGCGCGCACAGCCACATGTGGCTGTTTGGCCCCTTGAGTGTGGCTCTTCCACAAAATACCACGTGCGGGCGCGCACGTACAGTGCGATTGAAACTTCGTGGCCCATGCGCAGAAGTCGGTTTTCGGCCTGGGCGAGTCTATTTTGAAGACGTGGCGTTAGAAGAAGTGGGGGTGTCGGTCGGTCGGGCAACGGGAGCCGCGGTTTGCCGACCACTGGCCTAGGCCATGGGATGCAGAAGCAAGGGACATGCCCATTTGGTTGAACCTCTGCTCATCACCTGGGATACAGTCTTTCAGTTCCTCTAATCAACTCTGTTACTAAACTCAGGGCCCTCTCCCATGCTCCTTCTGCATTGAAGGCTCTCTCCACACTCTTCAACCAGTGAATTCCAGTTAGCCTTCTAAGCAACTACTGTGCCTACCACAGATTCTCTCAGCACCTTAACCTTTTCTTTCAAAGAATTCAGCACTTCATAATTCTATATTTGAGTGATTTGATTCATGTTGGTCTTGGACACTGGACTGCAAGCTCCATGAGGCCAGACACGGCCAGTTTTGTTCATTGCTCTATCCCAGTACCTTGCCCGCGCCTGGCTCAGAGCAAGTATTTGTTGGTTGAATGGAAAGCCCTGTGTGGACCCTGAGCCATTCCGCATTCCCACTGCCCTTTAACATCCCCCAAAACTCACATTAAGGTCCAGTGAGGAGTTTGGACAGGGAAGGAGGGCGGGACTCGACAAGGCAGTATCAGAGGGGACTCTGCTTCTATTCCAAGTGCAGTTCAGTGTTCTGTGCCGTCTGGAAGGGGCTCTAAGGCACCCGCAGTTGGTTTACCCACCCAGGCAGGTCCTCGGGGATTGTATTTCATTCAATATGCTTTCTCCTCAGGCCTCGTGCTGGTCACTGGTGGCATCTGACCATCTCCTGACCCTAATTGGTCAATAGAACTTTGTCCAGGCTTCAAGGGGTCATCCTCGCAAAGGGGGGAATCTCCTTCTCCTCTCCTGGAAAAATGTCCCCTCCTCTCCCTCCATTCCAGCACTCTGGGGCTCCTGGGCACTAAAACCCCTGGCTCCTGCAGCCCTAACACATGCCCTAGGGGCAAGAGCAGATTCCGGCCTGGTGCAGGGGCTCTGGGGCTCCACGTTCCAATGCCCAGTACCTGGCCAGGCTGCAGGGACACGGTACTTGTGGGTCAAAGGTTTGACCTTAAAAGAGGGATGAGAGGGAGGGCATCTCACCAAGGGGTGCACAGGATCGCAAAAAGCGCCCTTGGCCGCCAGCGCGCGGGAGGAGCCCGACTGCCTCCACCCAAGGTCGTAGCCCAGCGGGAGCGCTGGAAAGTTCAGAGGGCGATCGGGGCGGATTTTCGGAAAGAAGGAAGACTAAGAGCTCGTTTCAGGTAGTCCTGTGAGCCAGGGGCAGGGCGCGCCAGTCCTGCAAGCTTCGTCCTGGACCGCAGCGTCTAGCTCGCAAGCGCTGGGCGGGGGCTGCACCACCCCAGCCGCAAGGACGACGCGGCCTTCCCCCTCCTCACTGGTCTCTTCTCTGCCCGGCTTCGGGGCGCCGGGAGCCAGTCCGGGCGCAAGGGGAGAGGCGCCCGCCCTTGGGCTGTTTCGGACCCCAAAAGGGGGCTCAGGTCGGCCCAGGATGCCGCAGTCTCTGCCGTCAGGGGCGCCAGGGACGCGGCGCGAGGAGGGGGCGAGGCGGGCGGCAGAGGCAGAGGAGCGTGGCGGGGCCAAGACCCCGGTGGCGCAGGGCTGGGTGCTGGCGCGGGCCGGGGTCGCGGGGCGCCTTACCTTGGCGAGCCGCGGAGTCCGGCGGAAGGCGGCCGTGCCAGCGGTGGGCGCACAGCCCGGCTTTGGGGTGCACGCAGCCTCGGGTGCACAGTCCCGTCCCCGGCGCGCACCCCCGGGCAGGCAGGCGCACACTCGGCGCCCCGAGCGCGCACACCCTCAGGCGCCCTCTGGCCGGCGGATTCGGCCGGAGCCTGGGGCGCACACCCCGCGGTCACACCCTCCGCGGCCGCTGCGGGACTGGCCAGGCGCAGCCCGCCCGAGCTTCGCCCCGCGTCGCCGGCCCGACACCACCGAGTCCCCGCCTTCGCCAGGAGAAAAAAAGGCTGACGCGCGCGGGCTCCGCTGTGTAGGAAGGAGCAGCGCTTGGAAATCGAGGGGAGGGTCTTAGCTGTGATGAACTCAAGAAGCCCTTGGACAGTTTGGAAGGAAAACTTCCTGAAAAGAGACCTGAGAACTGATCTGTGTATAGCGCCTTTCAGATTTCCACAAGTGCTTTCACGTACAGTTATCTCGGTTCATCTTGGCCACAACAGTTGGTGGGGCATTTGTATGCTCACCTATAGGTGCGGGGAGACGCTGTCGCACTAGGCGGTGACGGGCAGAGCGGGGACGAGAACCCAGCCTTGATCATGAACCAGAGCTCGGTGGGCTGAGGTACTCGCCAGCGGTATTTTCTCCTTGAGGTGGAAGGGTGAGGGTGGGTGTGGGGTGCGAGCAACTTCTCTCTCTCTCCCAAGTCATGTCTTTATCCATTTGCTTTTTTCCTTCCCACTCATGGCGCTAGCCCCACTCAGGAATCCTAAATCTTTCACTTCACACTCACCCCCCCCCCCAAACACTTTGTATCAGTTCAAAAGATTTTCGTTAAGATTAATAACCTTGAATTATTGTAAGATCAGTAAATGCCAGACGTTGTGCACAACATAAACTTAAAAGCAAAGAGCTGATATTGCCCCATTTTACAGATGTGGACAGACAGACATGAGAGGGGGGGAATGTAGCCTGGGGGACCCAGATCCCAACTCTGGCCCACCGTAGGTACCTTTCAAAGGGCCCGTTGGCATAGGGCAAACTTAACCAAAGGGGTTTCATTTTTGACACTGAGACCCTGAAGGAGGAGATAATGTGGGGCAAGGGACACTTACAGGACTTCCATTTTCCCGTGTGGATGGACACATGTTCATTACAATGACCTCACTTCCACCAGTCTCCTCTAAAAGCAAAACAACAGCCCCAGAGCAATAATAAACTGCAGCCGAGGCTTGGCCCCAGTGTTGGGAAGAGTAGGGAGTGATGGGGACTTCCATGACCTTGTGGGCAGCCCCAGGCTCCTGCCCAAGTGAAGAGGCTGCTGCGATTCAGTTCTAGTTCATTTTAGACCTTCCGGGCAAGGAATTAATAGAGTGGGATGTTCCCACTTTTAAGAGAAGCTGTAAATGCATTCAGATATTTAAGTGAAGTCTCAATTTGTTGGTAACTCACTTTAAAAAAATGGTAAACACTTGATATGTAGGTCAACGTTGTTCAAGCCAAATGAGTTTATGAACAGATCCAGTTCGTGGAGCAGGGGTTTGTGCCCTGGAACTCGGGGTACTCTACACTATTTAACTTGGGCCTCCCAACACCCCGGTGGGATGGGCCCCGCAGAGGCAACTATTTTCATTTTCTGGGAGAGGAAACCCCAGTTCAGGAGGTTCCAGTGACTCGCCCAAGGCCACACAAGCCAACCGGAGCTAGAACCGAAACCCAGGCATCCCAACCCCAGGTCCTGGCGCCTTTCCTCTGCATTCTCTGATCTCACTAAGACTCTGTTCCTTGCTTTCTGGGTGTTGTGAGCCGAGTTAGGCATGGGGTGGCTCTGAGGTGTGGTGACAGAGCACCTTTCCTGGGAAGATGAAGCCAGAGTGCCAGCTGCTGTCCTCGAAAGCTCGGCCTGATGACTCAGGAAGAAGCTATGTCGTGAGGGTAAAGCTGAGTCAGAGGAAGCAGGCGTGGAACTGGGGCAGCCCAGGCTGCTGAGTCCCAGAGCAGGGACTCAGGAAACAGGAAGAAGAACGGACTAAGCAAATACACCTGCTCGTAGCCCCCGCCCCCCGCCCCCTCAATTAAACCAGAAGCCACGGACACAGAGACATCAGCTAGAGCACTGCTTATTTTTCCTGTCATAACAGGAAAGTCAGCAAGAATTAGGCTGGGAAGTAGACTCCTTGGGTGGTCGTAGGAATAGGGGCCCTTTGCGGGCAGCAGGTCTTCTAGAATCTCAGGTTTGGGCGTGTCCACTGCAGGACCAGCATGGGCCTTTCAGGCAGAGTGAGTCTGCAAAGCTGATTTAGAACGACCAGACGCAATACTGCTGTAGCCTGAAGCTTGTAAGCAGAGGGCCGAGCTGCAGGCAGAGAATGAGTCCCTCCTTCCCCAGCCCTTTGCTGGAGTTTGGGGTGTAGGAGGAGTTAACAAGAATTCGCCATCTACCGTGTATGTGCCAAGTTCTGAGCTGAACATATTATATGCATGATCTCATCAGGAGTCACAATAAAACTAAAATGGTGGTTCTCCTGCCAAGGATGATGAGGTGCAGTGTCACTTGCCTGAGGACTCACAACTAGTACATGGGGAGGTTGGAGTCACACTTAGGTCTTGGTGACTCCAAAGACTAAACCCTCTGTAACTGAGGCCTGGAAATTGTGGCCAACATGGAGACATGTCATCCAGATTCTGCTGCAAGAAAGTACTGCCACGCTGTAAGTGCCGTGTCCACACCTCCACAGTGTGGTGAGCTTCTGTGGGGTCTGCTTCAGTCAATGGTGTGTTGGTAATGTGTGTGTGTGTGTGTGTGTGTGTGTGTGTGTGTGTGTGTGTTTTAAATATATTTTTATTGATTTCAGAGAGGAAGGAAGGAGAGAGAGATTGAAATATCAACGATGAGAGAGAATCATTGATTGGCTGCCTCCTGCATGCCTCCTACTGGGGATAGAGCCCATAACCCGGGCATATGCACTTGTCTTGAATCAAACCCGGGACCCTTCAGTCCATAGGCCAGCACTCCATCCATTGAGCCAAACTGGCTAGGATATGCTGGTAATGTTTAACAGCCAACTCTCAGGGAGGGGGGATTGTGTACAAAAATACATTTGATTTTCATTATTCCCGGTAGTTCTATAAAGTGGCTACAAATACTGAAATTGCTACTATGGAACTATTGTTCCCAGGGGAAATTCAGGGTTAAGTTCCTATAAGCTTCTGGGCACTTTTTTTATCAACTGATCAATACATAACCTTGCTTTATGGTTTTGTTTAAAGACTATATACTATACTTTTAATATATAGGGTTTCCCCAAAAATGTATAAACACTTTGAATGATTATAAAGTTAACATACAGTTAATTTTCAAAATTTACAAGAATCACCCAGTTAGTGTGGCTCAGTGGTTGAGTGTCGATCCATGAACCAAGAGGTCACTGGTTCAGTTGCCAGTCAGGGCACATGCCTGGTTTGTGGGCCTAATCCCCAGTAAGGAGTATGAAGGAGGCAGCCAATCGGTGTTTCTCTCTCACTGATGTTTCTATCTCTTCATCTCTCTTCCTCTCTAAAAATCAATAAAAACGTTTAAAAATAATTTTTAAAAGAATCAACAGAAATGAATTATTATTTTTTTGTGTGTCAAGGCCTGTTTTCAAACTGATGACCATTCTGGTCCAGGCACTGCTGATAATGTGAAGCAATGGAATCGCAAACATCAAGAATCATTTTGTTCAGTATTTGTGTGCTCTCAATTTGTCAACCGTTGCTGGTTTTGAACTGAAAACTTTATGTTTTATGTATCCCCATTAAAAAAATCTAGCGGCACTTTAGTATAAATTTTCTTTGTCCAAAGCTTAGTCTGGTTTCACCCATGATTTCAAGTCAGTCAAACCTGAAAAGGAATGAAAATTAAGGGAGTTATCAGCTGTTAAAGTGTGTATACATTTTTGGGGGACACCCTACATATTGTTGATTCATTAGCAGTGCACTAATGGCCAACAATGCTGTAACGCACACCTGAGAAAATGTTATCTTCTAACACATATTTTCTCCATAAGGCACATCACAGCCTCTTTGTGCTTAGGAACACTAGGTAGCACTTCAAAACTATACTTTAGTGCTATTTTAAACACTGAAATCGCCTACAAAAAAGCACAAAAAATACAAAACAGTACCACTACAAAGACTGCCAAAAGGACACTTGTTTACAGCATGAGAACTGACACAAGAAGGCCGAGGGCTGGTCACCTTGTTCAACATCAGCTGAGAATGTGCATGTCAGGTGACTCAAAGCTTTCACCACTCTGCATGTCTGCGAATGACTGCAAAAGTGCTGCAAATATTGGTTTGGGGGTTACAAATAAATGCTAGCAAGTCAGTGCATTTGCAAACACAGAATCCACACGTATGAGGATCAGCTGTGCATATACATATCTGAACATGCCTTCTGGGCCCTTCACATTTACAACCCATTCTTACAGGTTTATCTCCCACTATCCTCCAGCCAGACTAGACTGTTCACCATTCTCCAAACATGTCTCATGCTTATCTAGCTTTGTGACTAAGTGCAGGCTGCTGTCCACATCTGGATTCTTTCTTCTCTGCCTCCCAACACACACACACACACACACACACACACACACACACACACACACACACACACTGTCCCCCATGTCTGAATGATTCTGCTGTGCAGTTGTATCTCCTGCATTAAAGCCTTCTTAATGCCCCAGACAATGGATTTCCTCCATCCTTGCAGCCATGATGGCATTTTGAAGCCTACATCAGAACATCAGACACTGATCATGTTCTACCTTATATTACAAGGCAGCCTCAGTGATCTCCAAAAAACACAATTATGATTATGCCACTCACCTCCTTAAAATTCCTCAAAAGCATTGCATTGCTCCAATCAAGTCTGGATGCTTTTAAGAAGGCTTGAAAGACTAGCCCCTTACTACCTTTGCAGTCTCTTCTTGTGTCCTCCATATGCTTTCTCCTTTAGCCACATGAGACTCCTCTTAGTTCCTCTAACACACTGGGTTCTTTCCAGCCTAGAGTTCTCAGCACATGCTATGTGTTCTTCTGCCTGGAATTTTCTTCCTTCCAATTCTTTGTTTAGATAATTAATGCTCATCCCATGAATTTCAGCTGAAACATTACTTCCACAAACATCACTTCTCTCTGATCAACCCCTAAACCCCAGACTAAGTTAGGAGTTCCTGCTGTTTGCTCTCAAAACATCTCTGTGTTAAATTATGTGTTATTGCCTATTTCTCCCACAAGATTATGATTACATGAAGAGAGCCCTATATCTCATTTTATGTATTTCAGTACCTAGTTCAGAATCTGGCACATAAATGTAAATCCCGGTTCTCCATAAATGTTTGATGAATGAACAAACAACTAAATCTCCATTGTCCTGACATCTATCTGTTGGGAGTGATGGAGAGCAGACAGCTAAAATAATGATGGTTTAAGTTTTCTTTCACTTTTAAATTACTATCTTGGTGTTTTATACTACACATTTAATTCTAAACTCAAAAGAGTAATTATTATATTCAAAAAGATTATGCTCCCACTACATATGTTATATATAAAAATCATTTTGATGATATAGATTAAAATGTGAAAGCTAATCAATAAACTTCTAGACTATAACATAAGAGAATACACATGTCCTAGAAAGAAGCAAATATTTCTTAAACAAGACACCAAAAGCAATCTCTAAAGAAAAACATTGATATATTTGGAAGATATTAAAATTAAGAATTTATGTTTATCAAAACTTATTGACATAGGCAACAACCATTTTATTCTCTTATGATTCTGTGGTTTGACTGAACTCAGCTGGGCAGATCTGGGGCTCCACCCATTGCTGGTTGGGGCCGAGTCATCTAAAGCTAATTTAAGCTGGAACATCCAAGATGGCTCTTTCAAATGGCTGGTTAGTTAGAGGGAAGAGTAGGCCCAGAACTGGTATAGCATCACTTTCAACATGATTTATTGCTTAAGTAGTCACAGGGCAAGCCTAGATACAAGGGGAGAGAATAATAAAAACCATTAAGAGAGTATAACAGCAAATCACAGAGAGGTTTTCAAAACTTATGTTAGCGGTTGAATTGTGTCCCTCCATTCCCAAATTCCTAGGTTGAAGTCCTAACACTTACTACCTTAGAATGTGACCTCATTTGGAAAGAGAGTCATTGCAGATGAAGTCCTTCTGGAATAGTGTGGACCCCAATCTAATATGACAGGTGTCCTCATCATCGGGGAAATTTACCATGTGAAGATAAAGGCAGAGGTCTACAAGCTAAGGAGTTCCAAAGATTGCCAACAAACCACGTGAAGCTAGTAGAGAACATGGAACAGATTTCCTCTCACAGACTCAGAAGGAACCAATTCCAACCCCACCATCATCTTGTACTTCTAGCATCCACAACTGGGAAACTATACATTTCTGTTATTTAAGCTATCCAGTTTGTGGTGCTTTGTTATGGCTTTACTAGGAAACTAATACAATATATGAAGAATCGTCTGCAAAGCAATAGGTATAAAACCAAAAGAGAAATGGCCAAAAGTTTAAACAAACACTTCACAAGAGAAGATATTTAAAAGGTCAATTGTATGAAAAAGTGCTCAACATTATTAAAGAAACTCAATTTAGCCTCAATAAGGTATCACTGCACACTCCAGAATAGCTCCTAGCAAAAATGTTAATAATATAAAGTATTGGCAAGAATATAAAGCAAACAAGACTTGTAAACATTGATCCTGGAGTATAAATTGGTACAACCACCTTAGGAAACTGCCAGTATCTACTAAGGTTGAATATACATATATTCATGACCCAGCAACTCCATTTCTTGGCATAGATCCATGAAAAATGTGCACCTATGTACACCATAGAACATAATCATGAATTGTTATAGCAGTACTATTCACAATTTCCCCAAACTGAAAACAATTTAAATTTATGTCCAGTGTAGAATGAGTAAATAAACTGTAGTTTAGGCATACAATTGAATACTATACAGCAGTGAAAATGAACCAACTACTGTTAACACAAAATAACATGGATGAATCTCACAAAAATGAATGAGTACTAAGTACAAAAAGTATAGACTCTATGATTCCATTCAATAAAGTACAAACACAGCAATAACTATTAATCAGGATAGTGGGTATCTTTGGAAAGAAAAGAGTGACTAGGAGGTGACACAAGGGGGATTTGGGGAATAACAAGGTTCTATTTTTTAAATCTGGGTTATATTTACAAGGCTATGTTGCTTTGTAAAACTTCATTAAATTTTACTTTTTTTGTGCACAAATAAAGTAAAATTTTATTTAAAAATTAAATACATTCCAAAGTATCAGGTCATCTCTACCCATTGATAATGGGAAATTCTGGTCATGCTTTTCTCATCTGTGATGATTTATAAATGTGCTCTACTGGAAAATCATTCTGAGCCTTTTGAGATTTTGAAAAGAGGAAAGAGATGGTAAATTTAATTTATAATTTGTATATAATGCAACTTTGTTGTATAGGTGAAATAGTCAATATTCATTAAGTATTTAAAATTTGGTTAAATTATAGTGTAGACAATAGCATATTAACCAAAGAGTTTGACATTAAGCTGGGAGGCACAGAATTAGTAGTCAAACATCTCAACAGCAATGTACATTCTAATCTTTATATAAATGGCAGCATACAGTCTAACCTTCCTGAACATGCACTTCCTCCACCTTGGGCTCTTTCTCTCTTAATTCCAGGTCATGTCACATGTTTCATCCTCTGCCCAGGACAGTCTTACATAACTCTTCACCTAGCTAACTCCTTCTGACTCTAGTTCAGGTATCACCTGACTCCTCTGATAGAACGTCTCTGAGATGGCTCGCAGTGAGCCCCCTCCTCCTGGCATCATGCCCTGTTCAATGCCCTTCCTTTGAGTGTGGGCTAGATCTAATGATTTACTTCTAACAAATAGAATATGGCAAAAGTGATGGGAAGTCGCTTATGAAATTAGGTTACAAAAAGACTCTGGCTTCTTCCATCCTGGGCTCGCTCTCTTCTTCCCTTACTCACACTCCCTTTCTCTCAGAACCCTTGCTCTGAGGGAGGAAAGGGGCCTTGTTGTGAGTAGCCCTATGGAGAGGCCCACGTGGCAAGGAACTCGTGTTTCTGGCCAACAACCAATGAGGACCGGAGGTCTGCCACAGCCAAGTGAGAGTGCTTCAGGGTGAAAACTCTCCAAGCCAAGCACTGAGATGACTGCAGTGCTAGATGACACTTGGATCGCATCTTTGGGAGACCTTGAGCCAAAGGTGCCAACTAAGCTATACCCAGATTTCTGACCCCCAGAAACTGAGTTAATACATGCTTGCGTTGTAAGCAGATAATATTTAGAGTAATATGTTACAAAGCAATAGGTAACTAATACAACCCCCACCTTCACCCCCCTCCCAACCCAGGTTGGATTTGTCGCTCCTGTTGTACCCAATGTTCCCCATAATCACAGCATTTATCACACCTTATAGTAATCTGCTTACAGGCCTATCTCTCCCATGAAAGAGACCAGGGACCATGTCTTACAAGCTTTATCATTCCAGTTCCTAGAATGTAGTTGTACTCAATAAGTGTTTGATTAACACATGAAAGAACAAGTAGACAACAGCTGTTTAACCTTGGGAAATAACCTCCCTGATTCTTAATCTTTTCATTTGCAACATTTGTAAAATTCAACATCCATTGGATTCAGTAACTGGAAGATCATTGAAGATTGTGGCAGATTGTATTTTTCAAAGATAACTGCAAAAATATTTCCCACCCCACATGCTCTTCTACAACGTGACCTTACCACCATCCCATTGAGAAATGGGGTCTATACTATCGGCCCTTGATTCTGGGTGGGCTTGTGACCACTTTAACTAATGAATTATGGTCAAAATGGTGCCATGGGACTTCTAAGATTATAAAAGTCATAATGACTTCTGAGTCATAAAAGGCAGTACCTTCTCCATCTTGTTTCCTGGAATACTAGAGCATGCCATGTAAGAAACCAGACCACCCCGAGGCTGCCATGCTGTGAGGAAGCCAAGCCACATAGAAAGACCATGAACAGGTTTCTGATTAGCAGACAGCATGGAGTAGAGACAAGCTATATGATGAGACCAATCTAATTTCCTGGCCTTCAGAATGCATGAACATAATAAAATGGTTGTTTTATGCCACCAAATGTTGGAGTAACTTGCAAATTATTACACAGTAATAGTACCTAGAACAATGACTTTAGGGAAAGCAGTTTCCATGGAGTGGTCAGAGGTCAGAATGCAGTGGTTTGGGGAACAAGTAGGAAGTGAGGAAGGAAGTGACATGACATATGAATAGACTATAGAGGGGACAGTCAAATTGGAGGGTGATAGAAGAGGGCTTAGGAGGGTTCGTGTCAGATGGACTAGACTGGACAGATTATAGGACAAGAGGAAAACATCGGAGGAGTGGGTGAGTTCAGAGAAAAGAGGTTATGACAGGGAGGTCAGCAAGGGAAGTGCAGGGCACAGGTGGAAGAGTTGGGCTTGAATGGTCTCCACTGCGACTGGAAAAATAGTAACTGGAATTTGTTGGGAGATGAAGGCATCACCGGATAGTAGTGCAAGGGAAATGGCAGTACTGGTGGGGGTACAGTTCATACGATCACTTACAGGGTCTGGACCTTCAGCCAGGAGGACTGACAGACTGAAGAAAACGGAAGGACGAATAGGCTGGGCTCTCTCGGGGCTCAGCATGCAGGTGTCATGGGTATGAGGTTATGAGATAGCTCAAAGGATGGGAGAATGTAACCATAAAGAAAGTTACCTGCCCAGCCGGCGTGGCTCAGTAGTAGAGAGTCAACCTAAGCACCAAGAGGTCATGGTTTGATTCACGGTCAGGGCACATGCCCAGGTTGAGGGCTCGATCCCCAGTGTGGGGCATGCAGGGGGCAGCCGATCAGTATTCTCTCGCATCATTTATGTTTCTCTCTCTCTCTCCCTTCCTCTCTGAAATCAATTAAAAAAGAAAAAGAAAAAAGTTACTGGAGTCTAGATGACCCAGTCTTGGATTCATGACAAAATCCAGGGTGGGGTCTGGGAGTGGTAGTTGCAGTCAAGTAGAGGTGAAAGTCCCTTGGAGTTAAGGACATCTAAGAAATAATAGTCCCATCGGTTATGGGACTCTTAAGGCGACACAGGGCTTGAGCTGGAGGGGAAGACCAAGAGCCAGGCCACGATTGATTCGGTGAATGAACATTGGACAGTATTCAGTGCTAAGGAGGTGAGAGGTTGGATGGCACGAGGCTCAAAGAAAGATATGAGAGTGGATAAGCCGTGGTGTGGAAGTGACAACAAAGAGTCAGGACAATCCAGCCATTTCTATTTCAGGGATGTAGGGTATGGGCCTGAGAGGGTGAGCAACTTTGCTCTGAAGGCCTACAGAGGAAGTGAAGACTTCTGTTTAGACAAAAGATGATGAGAACCTTCTGTGAGGTTCGGGGTATTCACGGTGCATGGAAGGTTATGGAGGGTGTAATGGCTGAGTAGGGTTTGGGACTGGAATGAGTAAGAAATACAGGAGGAAAAGAAATGGTGAGGGCAGGCTGTGTCTAGCATTTGAAGCCGGGGAAGGGAGTTTGTGTTACAAGGTCCTTGTTGTAGGCAGGGACCCTAATAAAACATTCAAAACAGAGGCAAAAAGCCCATTAGGCCAGCGGTGAGGGCCTTGCTTTAAGTCACGTCCTGGCCTCCCAGGTCCAGTGACCCTCCCCTAGGCAGGAGGCCCCTGTGCCTGGCAGATGACTGTCTGCCAAGGGCACTGTGAAGGGCATGGTGGGAGGTGAGTGGGGCGGCGCTTGACTGTGAGACCCCTCGGAGAGCCTGGGCATCCTCGCCTCAGGAAGTTACTCAGAGCCATGGATCTTCCTGTTATGACTGTTTTTGCTATAAATGAAACAGGAAAATAGGAGAGTTCTTCAATTCTCCTGAGAGGAAGATAATAAAAAGCGATCTGACCACCCACCCGGAAGCTCATTTGAAATAACTTTCTAAGGCTATTTTCAGACAGAAACAGACAGGCTCCTATTAATAAGTCTGGCCAAGGAAGGGCTGTCTGTGGCCGGGTGACTCTGAAAGCTTCTTTCCCCGCAGAGCCCCGGAGGGTGACGAAAAGAAGGGGTGTGCTCCTGTCACGGGACAGGCCTACGCCGGTCATTGCAGGTCGGAAATTCTACAGGAGATCCATCAACCTCTAATTCCACCGCTTGCCCTTCATGCAGGAGTTTATACACATTACAGTAGCTAAAGAAGAGGGTTTACCAGAGACCCGGCAGCCCCCTGACCTCCCCCTCCCCCAAAGCATCCCCAACGACTCCAGGGAGGAGGGTCCAGTCCCATTCTAGAGAGGTGGAAACTGAGACTTAGAAGAGTCCATTTCCCCCTCAAGTTCCCACAGTTAGAAGCTGGGCATCAAGGCCGTCTGGCTCCTGGGCCTGGGTAACCACTGCATAGTTTTGCCTGCCTTCCTAAGGCACAAGTCAGGTGTGGGAAGGCCTTCAAAGTCAACTTCCTCTTGTGTCATTTCAGATGTGGTTGGGAGGCAGCTGATCATCACATCCAGACTCCCCACCTTGCTCACACAGTCCTTCGGTGTCCCTGTTGTCACCTGCAAAGCCACCATGGACTGGAGAGTGGGTCTCCTGCAACCCCAAACCTCCCCCAGTCCTGCAGGGAGTTCACCTCCTGTTCTGTCACCTGGTTTTCTGGTTTTGAGGAGCAGAGCTCTTCTCATCACCTGCGGAGAAAGGGAGTGAGGTGCATGGGCTGGAGCAGGGACGGAAGGTGCCCCGGGTGCTCCTGTGTGTCATGGACCACGTAGTTTCCACCTCTGTCACTGTCTTTCTCAGTCACCTCCAGGCTCACTTCCCGGTGTGCCTTCCGCTAACCAGTTCTTTGCTTCCCCTGGGTCTCTTCCCCTCACACGAAGCTTGGACTCCCCTGTGGACAACCTTTTAATGCATTCCTGTGGCCTCCGGCCCGCTGCTCACGGCCTGCGCGTCTCAGCATTTCTCGGTTCACATTCCTGAGACGGGAGTCCCATTGGCCTGGCTCCCTTCTGCGCTGGGCCACAGGTCGCAGGTCGCCGGCTGGCCCCAGTTGGCTCAGATGACTTTCCCTGCTGGACTGGACAGCCGGGACTGGGACAGACCACGCTGAGGAATGTCCCTTCCCCCTGCAGCCAGGGCTCTTGGTTGAATTGTTTCTGTTAGAAAGAACAATGGCCAGCATTTTACTGCACTCTAAACCCCCACTGGCCCTGAGGCAGGAGCTCGGCCTTTTGGAGCCCAGATAAATAAGGGTTGTGGCTGCTAGGACCGCTAACTTACAGTAAGCTAACTTACAGCAAGCACACTCTCTCACTCCAGCCTTCACTCTTGCATAGCCCTGTCCTCCCTCAATCTGCTCCCCAAACCACAATGTCTCTCCCTGGGAGCTCCCAGCAGTGATTCCTGAGTGAGCAACGAGTCGGTCTGCTACAGGTGACCTGTGACCTGTCCTCTTCTGTTCCTGCCACACACTGCCGCCCGCCCCCTCTGGCACTTGCATTTCTGCAGCTGTCACCGTGTCCCCCGGCCCCAGTGTTGCTTCTGCCATGCCCTCAACACAGCCAAGTGGTTTAAGGAACAATGGGGGCGGTGGGGGGGTGGGGGGTTCTTCTCTGTTTGTTACCTACTATTAAAAGGGATCTCAATGCTCCGGCCTCCGATGGCTTGGGGAGGCTTGAATGAATCTGCATTTTCAGTTCGTATGTGCCAGCCGCGCTCTCTAGGACCCAGACACAAGAGCGCGTTGGGGGGCACTGACGGGCTGGGCCAAGTGAAGGGGAGGCAGCAGGGCTGACGCTGCGTGGGCCTCCATTTGGTTACCTGGGGTGAGTTCCTTCCAGGGAAACTCCTTGGTCTTTCAGGTTATTAGTCTCAGCCCACCCCGAGGCTGATGCTCAGTGTGGAGGTGGCCCAGAACCGAGGACCACCCGCTGACTCTCCCCAGCCTGGCAAAGCAAAGAGTCAGGACCAGCTTTCCACACTATTGGGGCCTGTCCAGCGTGGCTCAGTGGCTGAGCGGCGACCTGTGAATCAGGAGGTCATGGTTCTATTCCAGGTCAGGGCGCATGCCTGGGTTGTACGGGCTCAGTTCCCTGTTGGGGGCAAGGGGGGCGGGGGGAGGCGTATGCAGGAGGGGACCTGGTGTGAAAAGGGAGAGACTAAGCAGCAAGCTGACATGAAGCAGGGCTTTGAGGTCAGACAGCCTGTCTGAACTGGCCATGTGGCATCTACTTGCCTCACGGGGATGTCGTGGGGATTAAACTGAAAATTTTATTTTTTTTAAATATATTTTTATTGATTTCAGAGAGGAAGGGAGAGGGAGAGAGAGATAGAAACATCTCAGAGAGAATATACCTAAAGCACCTGAGCTATTCCGGTCCCTGGCAAGCGCTCTATGGACGGAGATGTTATTATGAGCCTGAAGACTAAAGTCAGATCCCTCCATGTGTCAAAGCCCAGCAGCCCCATGCGGTGGCTTGTCACGGGCACTGACTCCCGGGATCAGCAGGAGGAAGGTCTTTTGGGTGGAGAATACCATGGGACCAGTACCTCCACCCTAGAGCTGGTGGGGAAGCTGGTGATTAGGGAGGAAGATGGGCCCTTAAGTTTACACTGGTCTCCTCTCTGTACCCCTCTCTGCCTAGTCTTGGTGCGCCATGAGAAGTAGAAACAGGGGGAGAGAGGTAGGGAGAGGAATGGGAAAGAGATTGGGCTCAGGCAGCAGTGGTCGGCAAACTCATTAGTCAACAGAGCCAAATATCAACAGTACAACGATTGAAATTTCTTTTGAGAGCCAAATTTTTAAAACTTAAACTTTTTCTAACGCCACTTCTTCAAAATAGACTCGCCCAGGCCGTGGTATTTTGTGGAAGAGCCACACTCAAGGGGCCAAAGAGCCGCATGTGGCTCACAAGCCGCAGTTTGCTGACTACGGCCCTAGGGCACCGTGCCCCTGGCCGCCAATATTTTATAAGGAACATCAGCTGGGCCCTTGAAGGTCATCTGGGAACCGGTGGCCTACACTTGAGGTGATACGGAAGAGCACATTTTCAGGAGCCAGGCTGCATTCCTTGGAATCCCAGCTCCCTCACAAGCTGTGTGCCTTTGGACCAGTTACTGCAGGTCTCAGTTTCCTCACCTGTTAAATGGGAGTCACAGTGGGATCAATCATGTGAGGTTTCCATGAGCAGTTAGTTAACCAGATAATGAACACAGACACATGCTTGGATGCGTGGGTGGGAGGGCATGGCATGAATAGGTGGGTGGGAGGGCATGGCATGTGGCAAACCTGTTCATTATTGTTATTAAACTCATCTGTCTTAGCTTCGCCAACAAGATTGTGAGTTGCTTGGGGATTTTAATTTTTTGTTTTAGCCCCGTAGGTCAGTGTTGACGATGGAAAAATGAATGAGTGAATGCATGGAAAATAAACTTATTAATGAATTTCCAGTGAAGAAGAGCTTATTAGCAATGCTTGGACATATGGAATTTTATGCATTTTACTGAGGTCATCTCAGTGTGACTACACACACCCATATCCCACACCATAACTCCCCAGACTTCCCTTTGCACATACCCCCCTTCCCATATACCTACCCACATATGCACCCTATACCCATCCCCTTCTCATACCCTCCACACATCCACACCTCCTTCTACACTTTCTACACACAAACACATGCATAGCCTCTCATACACAATCCATCCATATGCCCCCCCACACGCATACTCACAAACACACACACACACACACACACACACACACACTCCCATCTGAAGCAATCTAAGGATTTTTTTCCCCCCTGAATTCCTTTTTAGGGTGAGTCAGAAAAGGAAAATCCTGCTGCTGCTCTGGGTTTTTAACCTTCCTCCTCTCTATTCCCCCACCCCTTCTCTCTACCTGCTCCTCTCTCAGTCAAAAGAAAAGAGAGTTTCCTCGTGACACGGGAAAACTCATTTCCTTATTGGCTACCTCCACAGAAAGTATTCCTTTCTCAAGCCCAGAGGACAGCCAGGCCTGCTGCACAGCAGCCCAGCCACATCCGGGCTCCGCCTTCAGGGGAGACTCCCATCACCCTTAGCTCTCTCCACGTGGTTGTCTTATTGCCTCGAGGACAGAGAGGAGAAAACTAACTTACATTGAACACAGATGTTTGTTATAGATATTTAACAAATGTTTGTGTTTGAATGACATTATTTAAGCCTCGTGACACTCTGAGTTGGGTAGTTCTCCGTTTTACAAATGCAGAAACGGAACACAGAGGTGTTCACACAGTAAGGAAACGGTGGAGCCGAGACTCCGCTCCTTCTGACTCCAAAGCTGCAACTAAAAATGCGAAGATCCTGTCTACATTCTGATGTCCCGGGAACGGCTTTGCCAGAGCGTGGCCTTGTTTTGCACTGGCCCAGTGACGGACAAAGCCCTTTCCCGTGAGGAGCTTCCGTACGAAAACATGTGTGACGGCTCTGCATTTCTGGAGAGATGCAAGGACTTTCTCTTGACCTTGGCAAGAAACCTCTCCATCCATCCCCTCCTCCACCCAGCCACCCTCCCACCCACCTATTCAGCCACGCATCCATGCATGCGTCCATCCAACTACAACCTTTCTGAGCCCCAGTTTACTCATCCACAAAATGGGGATAGTTGATGTAAGACCTAAGTGAGGCAAAACAGGTTAAATACCAATGTTGATTCCATGGGTGTCTCTTGCCTTGTTTAGGAGTCAATCTCGGGAGGATTTAAAATTTTTGGAGCAGCCCATCTCTCTGGCTGGATAGTTTAATAAGCTCTGCCCTTTGATTGATTGCTCTTGGGGGCCTGGGACAACAGGATGTGCTGGGCCCTTTTATTAGCTGTGTCTAAGAGAAACAGTGGTCAGGGGGATCATGAATGATGCAAACAACAGTCAGGAGCAGCCTGTAGGCTTCCCCATAAAAGCGTCAGGCGTGGGGAGTGCTGGCCGGGGAGCAGGAAGTTTAGATTAGCTTTCCCACGTTTCCTCCAGACTCCTTATCTCTCGAAAAGGCAGCTTGTACAACGTTGAACTATAAAAACCCTCCGCTGGGGCTTTGATGTGTCTTCTCTGTAAAAAGCCTCAACTGGGCCCTGGGGGAGGAAGAGGAAGGCTGAAGACCTGGGTTTGGACGGCTGTGCATACAGCTATCTAGGATGGGGCCTGGACTGCCTCCTGGAGACGGTGATCATGGAAATGGCTATGCCTGATCTTGGTACAGCACTTTCTAGTCTGCACAGAGTTTCCACACGCGCCATCTCATCTCCACCCTGTGTGTTGGGAAGGACAAGCATGTTTGGACTGTAGGGGATTAGAATATGCCACTTTGGCATAAGGATATTTTTTTTTTTTTTGAGATGAAGACAATTGAGATACATACCTCAGACACCAAAAATAGTTCTCCGCCCTTGCCCCCTGGTTACCCAAAAGCAGAACATAAATTCCCATTTGTAGAGGCATCTCCCTCTCCTGTACCAGGAAGTGGAGGCCCGGGAGGACAACTCTTAGACTCTTAATTGCAGGAGACAACTCCAGACTCTCATCAATCTGAACATTGCACTGTAGATTGTACTAAAATAACTTCTATTTTCCACTGGTTTCCCAATACGTTTACTTATCCACAGTTTGCAGTCCCTAAAAGCTTAAACCCCTTTTTCTTATCACTATTGTATAAATGTATTCTTCTTCATTAAGATGCTATATAAACCTCAGATTCTAACCACCCCTTTGAGTTACTCATCAAATTCTAACCACCCCTAGGGGAACGTCACCACTGAGGTTCTCGGGCGGTGTGCATACTGCATGATTCATAAACCGCTTTTTCTCTTGTTAATCTGTCTTTTGTCTGTTTAATTTCCTGAGCCTCAGCTGCAGAACCTAGGAGAGTGGAGGAAGCATTTGTTTTCCGCCCCTATTAGACCTGTTTTAGAGATGAAGAATCCAACACAGCGACAGATGGGCTGCCCCCCAAATCACCGAGGCTCCAACCTGATCTCCTAACTCCAGGCCCAGAGCCCTGTCCCCATCCCAGTGGTCCTCTTCACACAAGGCCCCTTGACCCTGGGGAAGAGTCATTTCACCACATCTTGGGCAGCCTGTGACTTCCAAAATCACGTGGAGACACCTGTCCTAGTTTTTAACTTTTTCGTTAATGAATGAAAATCTATTTTACAGAGCCCTTGACACGGAGCTCTTGGTCCTGAGCAAATGCAGGCCACTCCAGTTCAGGAGCAGGCTGCTCGGGGAGCATCAGGTTACCCTGGCAATAGCCTCCCAGAGGAAGTGACTCAGCAGCTGAGACCTAAAGGATAAGTTGGAGTGATTTGGACAAAAGGAGCGAGAAAAGAGGGTCCTGGGTAAGGGAAACCCACCTGCAAAGACCAAGATGCAAAGAGCTTGGTGAGTTTGGGGAATTGAAGAGGTTGAGTAGCGAGAGGGTGGAGCAGAAGGAGGAAGAAGGGAGTGGGGAGTGGGGAGACTCGAGGCTGGAGAGGGGCAGGGAGCAGGTGTCAGAGGACATGGGTGACAATGTTGATGAGCTAGTCATTATCCCAAGAGCAGTGGAAAGCCTTTGGAGGGCTTTAGCAGGGGCTTCAGATGATTATGTTTGCATCCAACTGAAGTGAGAAGGACGGGTTGGAAAAGGTGATAGATGAAGGGGGTTTGGCTTTTTGGGTTATTTTCCACGTCTTCACCGCTTGTACCAGGAACTTATTTGTGAAAGGTAGAGATTGAGTGAAAACATGTGACCCTGGAGTTGTCAGTGCTCCTACAGAAGCACACTTCTGGAAGAAACAAGCCTTTATAATTATCACTAGACCTTGGGTACCAGGCAGAGACTAGAGGAACCCAGACCTGCCTTCAAGGAGCCCATAATGTAGGGTAGCCTATAGATAAGTAAACTCCACCCAGGTGTGTGCACCAAGTCCTGTGGGAGCACCGTGAAGGCTGGCTCTGTAGAGATCAGGAAGGCTTCTCAGGAGAGGTGACATCTGAGCTGGGTCTTGATGGATGGAAAGGAGTTTGTTGGGTGGCTAATATTTTAAAAAAATATTTTTATTGATTTCAGAGAGGAAGGGAGAGGGAGAGAAAGATAGAAACATCAGTGATGAGAGAGAATCAGAGATCAGCTGTGGTAGCTAATTTTTGATCAATGAATAAAGATCTCAACATTCTTAAAGGATAGTAAAGTGAGAGATGAAAGTGACACATTGGGAGACATTTGTCAGGACTGCCCCACGTCTGCTACCCTGCTCTTACAGCTGATACCTGAATGCCCAAACCCCCTCATCCCCAGCTACCAACCAAACAGCACTGGGACTTCAAATCTGTTCTATCCCCTGACACCTCCTTGACATAAAAATGTGAAGAAAACTTGGTATAATATTGCCATTAAGAGCAGATGGACCTGGCTTCAAATCTGGGCACTGCCACAGTCAACTTATTAGGCAAATCACCTTGCCTTCTCTAGGCAGTAGGCTTTCTCATCTGTATAATGGGTGTAATAGTACCTACATCACAGCAATGATGGGAAGATTCCTGTACCAGTTATGATGTCATGGTATTTCAGTTCCAAACCCGTCTGTACTCTGCTTTGTGATGATGGGGCTGGGTCTCTGCAAATCACATTTCTGCTCAGCCTGCTGGCTCCCTCTTAAATTCTGCCAAGGGAGCTGCAGGGCTGGAGCGGGAAGAGCACACTTGCTTCTTCCTGTGGGCTTCATATCTGAAGGAAGACCAGGAAGGCTCTCAGGGGAGGTGACATCTGAACTGGGTCTTGAAGGATGAAGAGGAGTTTGTTGGGTAGCCACAGCATCCTGGCAATACCTCTTCCCCTGGCAGCAGCTAGTCCTCCCCACAGCACAGCTGAAGCCAGTTTGCAGTTTTGCAACACAGAATTAGCTTCATCACGTCCCATCGGAGACATTAGCACCAGCCCAGCAGTGCCCGCCCCTCCTCGGTCTGAGTTTCAGCTCATGGGGCCCCTCCACGAAGCCTCTAAATTTTAATAATTCTAACTTTTCCCCTTGTGGCCTTTCATTCCTAAGGGGATAGCTGTTATCTCTGTTTTAGCTTTTAGTTCTTATTTTACCCTTTCAGTTGCCTAGTTAACAACCTTACACCTAGTTAACAATCCTTTTCATTAAATTCTCACTGTTCATGTAACTGATGTGGTGTCTGTCTCCTGGCTGCATGCTGTTATAATTAATTAAGAAGATGTATATCGCCCTGACCGGTTTGGCTAAGTGGGTGGAGTGTCGGCCTGCGGACTCAAGGGTCCCAGGTTCGATTCCGGTCAAGGGCATGTACCTTGGTTGTGGGCACATACCCAGTAGGGAGTGTGCAGGAGGCAGCTGATCGATGTTTCTCTCTCATAGATGTTTCTAACTCTCTATCCCTCTCCCTCTCTGTAAAAAATCAATAAAATATGTATTTGGGGAAAAAAAGATGTATATCAAATGTTTATTCCATACAAATGCTCAATAAATGCTTCTTGTTATTATGATTTCTCATGGATTCCTAACTTGTATTCATTTATTCATTCATTTATTCAGCATATGCTGTTTCCTACTATGTGTCAGGCCCCATGTGGAGTATTGGGGTGCAGAGCTGAGTAAGACACAGGCCAGCCCCCACGAAGCCTGCGGTCTGAGTGGAGGAGACTACCAAGCACCTGAGCCCACCCCGGGAATGGTTCTTGGCACCTCCTCCAAGAAGCTGCCACTGCTGATCTCACTGCCCAGTTACTCTGAGATCATCCAGAACCCTCATGTCGGACCACACAAGCAGCCTTCATCTGGCATGTCTTCAAGCATCTTTTGTTAACAGACTCCAGAATTCATACTTATGGTAAGGTTAACTATTTTATGTTATTACTAGAGGCCCAGTGCACAAAATTCATGCGCAGCAGGTGGGGGTGTCCCTCAGCCCGGCCTGCACCCCTTGGAGGATGTCCAAATGCCGGATTTAGGCCCGGGCCTAAACAGGCAGTAGGACATCCCTCTCGCAATCCGGGACCAATGGCTCCTAACCACTCGCCTGCCTGCCTGCCTGCCTGCCTGATTGTCCCTAACCACTTTGCCTATCTTCCTGATCATCCCTAACCACTTGTCTGCCTGCCTGATTGTCCCTAACCATTCTGCCTGCCTGCCTGATCGCCCCTAACCACTTTGCCTGTCTTCCTGATCATCCTTAACCACTCTGATTGCCCCTAACCACCTCTGCCTCGCCCCGTAATGGCAGCTTCGTCCGGAAGGACATCTGGAATGACGTCCAGAAGGTCGTTCGGCTGTCCGGTCTAATTAGCATATTATGCTTTTATTGTTATAGATCATTTATTTGCACATCTTCTCATCCTTCCTAGGTGGTAAATTACTTGAGTTGATTTCCCAAAATGGCCTGTTTCTGTATCTATTTACCAGCCTAGCACAGTGCTGGGATAGGATAGGATATCTTTAAAAAAATACGATGAAGGAATGAATTTATTTATTCAAAAATACCTTTGAGCTCTTACCATGAATCCGACAATGGGCTAGGTACTGGGAAAACAAGGGCAAGGAAAACTAACAGCTTCCCTGCCCCCAGTGAATGGATGTCTGATTCAATGACCGAAGCTGCACAACTTCTGAGGACCCAGACCTTCAGGGGGCTGGAAGTGGCTCTATCAGCCTGGTATGACTCAGACTTTCTGCACAACCTCCGCTTCCTTCCCGCGGAGACAAGCGAGCCCGTGGTGGGGGATGGCTGCCCACTGTGGTTTACCTTCTGTCCTGATGCTGGTGGCCAAGGCTGTATTTAAATAGCAAACATTTGCATTTTTAATGTTGACTGGAATTGGAAAGGCTGTGATAACCTTTCCAAGCTGATATTGCTTTTTACATGATTGAAACAGGCTTGGCCTCAGGCATTTCTAAATGGAAACTTTTAAGTATTTTCAATGTCAGTGAGAGTGCAGAACCACCTCAGAGCACTGTGCCTGGTCTGCACGCTCAAAAAAGTCACCTCCCTCCCTCCCCTGAGCACACACACTCAGCACCTGTGCCTTGTCCACACTTCAGGGTCCTCTTGATCTTCATTCGGAGGGTAGGCAGCACGAGGGGCCAGGCCCTGTGTTGTTGGCGATGCGGAGAGTTTAGGGGAGCGCAGAGGTGCAGCAGAAAGAGCTCTGACCTTAGAACTGGCTCTGAACTTCTAAGTACCTTCTCTCCACCTCACTACCTGGGAGACTGGGACGAACCGCTGCCCTCTCCAACCCTCCTTTTCCTCACCTGTGCCATGGGAATAAAAACGCTATTGCACAGGTTTGCTGTGAACATTCAAATGCGGTAGTCTGTGAAAACGCTGCCCCACCCCATGCCCGGTACTTTGCTCAGTGGACGTTACTTCTCGTCCTTCCCTGGCAGTGACCTGTCTAAAGTAACACATCAGGTGAGAACCCCAAGTGCGTGGCTTCCAGGACTCTTTCCAGGAGGCCCACTGGACACAAATAGGTTCAAACACACACATTTGGATTAAAAGCAGAAGGACTCATTTCCACCTTCCCTCTCTTCTGACTGCTCTCATTAGCGAAACGTGCCAGGACAGCCCGTCTTGGCATCTACATTTTTCTTCTCTGTTTTTGTTGTAAAGAAGAAAGTTACCGTATTATCCAATATGGTCCCCAATAGCCAAAATGTGGCCTTTTAAATTTAAATTCATTACAATTAAATAAAATTATAATTCCATTTCTCAGCCAGTAGCCATATTTCAACACATGTGGCTGGTGGCGGCCAGTGCAGTTACAGGCCCTTGTCACCATCACAGGAGGCACTATTGGGAAGTGCTTAGTAACAGCCGGAGAAGAGAAAAGAGAGGCAAGAAGAAGGGAAAGGAGAAGAGAGGAGAAAAGAGGCACAGAGCACTGCTCCTTCATGCACAGCCTGGCACGTGCTCATCCAGGCATGGAAATCAATCTTCGTGTATTTGCACATTCTGATGGAAGAGGAAAACTCTCTCCTCAAGTCAGTGCCTGAGAATTTTTAAAATTGAGCTTGGCTCAACAATTACTACCATTTAAAACTCAAAGGTTATCATTTAATTCCTTACTCAAAATAGGTCCACAGTTCTTCATGGCCTCCAGAAAAGGCCCCACGTCCTCAGCATGTTTCCAAGGTCACTAGCCCGTCCAGGATGCTTCCCGCCATCTCCTGTCCTCGCTCACCGCAGACATTCGCCCTGTCGTGCCTGATGACAGCCTTCTCGGCCTCACCTTGGATGCTATAGCCCTTGCCTTAGCCTCTGCTGAGTGCATGGCCTGGAACGCCCTGAAAGGTATCATCCCCAGCCATAGACATCGGGCAAAGCACAGCTCAAATGCCTCCTCCTCCCTCTGCCTTCCCCATTTCTGCTCGTCTGATGTGCTTCCGTGTCCAGCATTTTATTCGTGTCTTTCAGAGCATTTGCCCAGCTGTATCCAAGCCTCTTTCCCCACTCTTTGTCCCCTGAATCCTCCCACCAAGATGATTTGCAAACTCTGTGAAGGAAAGACCCGCATTTTTTTGTTTAGTTTTTACTTTTGTAAATTTCCAATCCGTTGCAGACTGACGGTTTTGTAAAATAAAATGAAATTTATAAACCAAAGACATACAGAACATATGCCTTAGTTATGGGATTGCTAGATTCAAATTGCTATAACAGTTTCTATACCCCTACTCTCAATTTTTATAGGTTTCTCGTCAGGCCATACGTGGAGGAGCAGTGTCCTCCAGCTCCTGTGAGAAGGTTCTGCACATGGTCAGCACTCCATACACTTTATGGAATTCACTGGAAACTTTCGCCAGTCCTCCTCTGGTGTCGGAGGGGATGCACAGAGGAGCGTCTGTGTGGAGGAGCCCTCAGAATGAAGAGGCCCACTCTGGTGACGCTTGTACACAGATTTGGGTGTGGACACTAGTTCTGAATCTAAGTAGCTTCATGACGCTGGACATGTTACCTGAATGTGGCCTTGACATGAAGCTAGACCAAGGTCCTTTTTTTTATTAAATATGTTTTTATTGATTTTAGAGAGGAAGAGAGAGATAGAAACATCAATAATGATAGAGAATCATTGATCAGCTGCCCTCTGCATGCCCCACACTGGGGGTCAAGCCCACCACCCAGGCATGTGCTCTGACCAGAAATTGAACCGTGACCTCCTGGTTCATAGGTCGACGCTCAACCACTGAGCCACGCTGGCCGGGCTAGACCAAGGTTCTTAAACTCCTTTGTGCCATGGACCTCGGTGATAGTCTGGGGAGACTGATGGAGCTTTTCTCAGAATGTTTTAATATTTTCAATGCAGAAAACAAAAACCACAGGATTTCAAAGGAAATCAATTATTTTCAAATACAATTATTAAAATGTTGGTGTCAAATGTTTCTTTATGAACACATGAAAAATGATAGTTGTTAGTGGGCAAAATACCCACTATAATTTGAAGTCTTGGTGTGTGAAATTATATTTTAAGTATCTACAACTGTACTGTGATTTAAAAATACCAGTGACTTCTATTGTGACTGTCACAAATACTGGTAGTGTTACTGTGATTTGTTGCCTGTACTCATGATTGAAGGAACTGTTTAATTTCAGTCTGAGAATAATGAAAATAAAGATGCAATTTCCCCCCTCTTCTAAGGTCCAGACAAAGTGTCTTCTAACTCATTTATTCATTCAGTCAGTCACTCAACAAATATTTATTGAGAACTTACTAAGTGCCAGGCATTGTTGGAGCATAGGCGAAGTGTCTGCCCTCACTGGGTTTTCATTCTTTCTGTGAGTCATAACAAACAAGTAAATATAGTTGATTCTTGTTATTGGCAGCAGTTATGCTGTATAAAGTGACCGTGAACATTGAATTAGCGAATACCAAACCATTGTTCATAGGGAAAATACAGGGCTACGTTTCTGCAAGCCTCTGGTCACATTTTCATCAACCTATCACTATATAACCGTATTTTCTGTGTGCTTCTGTTTAAAGATGCCTCATTTAGTATATATTGTTGACTCATTGATATTGCACTCATGACCAACAGCACTATAACCTCTAACTATAACTAACAGAGTGAATGATGCTTGCTTAACACATTTTTAAAACTTGTATTTTCTCTATAAGGCACATCACAGCTTTCTTGAGCCTAGAAACACTAAACAGTGCTTAGAAACATGAGATAGTAACATCACCAAGAAAAAAAGACCATTTTTATTTTATTTTATTTTAAAACATATTTTCATTGATTTCAGAGAGGAAGGGAGAGGTAGAGAGAGATAGAAACATCAATGATGAGAGAATCATTGATCGGCTGCCTCTTGCATGCCCGCCCCCCCCACTGGGGATTGAGCCCACAACCCAGGCATGTGCCCTTGACTGTAATTGAACCTGGGACCCTTCAGTCTGCAGGCTGACACTCTATCCACTGAGCCAAACCAGCTAAGGCAAAAATAGACCATTTTTAAACAGCCTGTCTGGAGAATGAAAGGAGGTCACTTCACCCAAATTTGAGGGGAATAAGGGGATAGTGGCAGTGGGAAGGGTGGGGAGGAATACAGCAGGTGAATCTGGAGGCAAGAGGGAAACCCTGAAAAGTTTTTGATCAGGAAAGTGACATGATTACAATTGTCCTTTAGAATGACTGCCAGGGGAGGAGAAAATGAATTGGAGGGAAGAGAGACTAAAATGTAAGGAGGATGATCAATTTGGAAGCAATTTCTATAAACCAGGCAAGAGATGGTGTGAGCCTATCCAAGGGTCGAGCTAGTGGGAGTGTAGAGAAAGAGACCAATTGGAGAGCTGAGTTTTTTTTGTGTGTGTTTTTTTTTTTGGGGGGGGGGGTTATTATGCAATTGACATGGCTTGTGATGCTTTTTCTTCTACCTCCCCAGCACATATCCTCTTTGATTGGGGGGCGGGGCAGGAGGGGTCTGCAAATAGTTGGAGTTCAGGTGACTGAAGTTTCAAGTTTGGATGACTAAACAGATGTTGATGCCATTCACTGAGAGAGGAAATTCCAAAAGTAGGGCAAAAAGCAAGATTTCGTTTTGAACATTCCCATGAGGACAACTGGGAAGATGCCCAGTTTCAATGGAAAATATGTCTGAAGGTCACAAGAGTGGGTGTGGGAGTCATCAGGATGTAGGTGGTAGAAGCCATTGGGGATAGACAATCAACCTGCAGGCTGGTTGGCGAAGGGAGGGTGGCCCACACCAAGCAATTAGAAACTAGCCCCGGATAAATTGGATATGACAAAATGTCCAGTATGTGACAGAAATAGTACTGTTGTCAAAAAGGAGAGTGATGAGTAACAGCTGAAATTGCTAAAAAGTTCTTCCTGAAGAAATGGCTTGAACAGATGGAGCAGGATATGCAGGATTAGGAGGCCAGAAGGAGGTGTTGCTGGTGGGAGAGCAGTGGGAACATCAACAGGGCAGGAAGGATATTCGCCCCAGAAGTGCATGCCCCTGATGGTGCAGCCAGAGAGATAAACAAGGAACTCATTGGGAAACCCACTTGAAGAAATGGGCCACCACGGTTACCTCTGGGGAGGGAAACTGAGCGTCTAGAGAGCAGGGTGGGAGAGAGACATCTCTCCACACCCTTTTGCATCTTCAGGTTATTTTTACCATGAGCATCAATTTTAAAAATGGTTTAAACAAATCATTTGGCTTTCAAAGACTAAGAGGTGAGCCTCATGCAGAAGGGAATCAAATGGATCCCATGTGTCAGGGTCTGATTCCTGGCCTGCGTTTCAGGCGGGACAGCTGGACAGTCTCTGAGGGACCAGGGTTGGAGGCTGTCGCTCTGCGCCTCTGTCCCAGGGAAGTGTTGTACATGCATTTGGTCACTGGGGATGTTGAGTAAGTAAGGAGGCCTCTGGAGGGCAGATGAGGACAGAAGGAGACGAGGCTGCACGGGGAGCTGGACAGCTTCCAGGGACGTAGAGCTATGCCCGAAAGGTGGATTGATGGGTCAGGGCTGGATTCTAATCTCAAAACTTTCTCTTATTCCTTGCATTAACAGTGCCGAAACTCAATGGCTTGATTCATCGGCAAATCTTCCATAGAGTTAAATGAGAACGAAATGAGATCATCATCTTCCAACTGTTTTGAGGACTTGCTATGTGCTGGGCTACATTGCTCACCTAGTTTAATCCTCTCAAAACCCGATGGATGAGGTGGTTTCCATTATTAATCCCATTTCCTAGGATGTGTATTCATTTGTTCAAGATCACACTGTGAGAAAGTAGCTAATTCAGATTGAGGCTCAGGCTCCCTGACTCTATGCCGTAGAGTTTAATCTCTACGGTAAAATTCTCACTTAGCCCAGGGCAAGACATACAATATTGGTCAGGTTAGGCTAAGTAATGCTGCAGTAGCAAACAGTGCCAACAGCTCAGTGGCATAACACAGAAAAGTTTATTCCTCCCTCATGCTACATGTTTAGTGCAGGGTGAAAAGTATGGCTCCTTGTAGTCACTTAGACACGGGTGATGGAGGCCTCATCTCGTCGTGTGCTTCTGTAGTCACTGAGGCAGGGTAAGAAGCGGGGAATACTTTCACTCAGCACGCCACACATTACGTCTGCTCTTCTTGCCTTTGCTTTAGCTAAGGCAGTGGGGAAATAAAATTTGACCTTGTGTCCTGAGGTAAGAACCAGAATATTGATTAATAGCCCTAATGACTGCATATCGGTGCATTAAGTGTGGCTCAAAATGAAGTTGAATGACTAGTTCTGACCAGATTGAGTGAACTCTGTCTCACCAAGTCATTTTATAAAGTGTCTGAGGATTTGCAAACATAAGCACTATCAGTTCTGCTCAGAAGGCCGCCAGAGAACCACTGCATCACTAAATCTGCATGTCAGATGTTTCTCTGCACAGCCTGCACGCTGCCAAGAGACTACAAAGGGTTCTGGTTACAAGACTCAAATATTCTTGGAAAATGTAATTACTGTCTCCCGACCACAGTCATCCACCCCTTGCACCAACCCAGACCACCCTTTTGTGATTGCTTTTTACTTCTGCCCGTTTCTAGTTTCCCTTGTCATGCTCTTCCATAAACGCACATGAGGCACACACAGAAATACGGCAAACTTGCGAGGTTGGACATTTTCTAAACCGTTTTTAAGTGTGTATTTCAGTGGCAATGATTTCATTCACAATGTTGTGAAATCACCACCACTGTCTATTCCCAAAACTTTGCATCACCCGAAATAGAAAACTCTGTACTGGTTAAGGAATAACTCCCCATCAAGATAGACATTTGTATTTTCACTTTAAAGACAAGATACTTAAAGCTAGGCACTCTGCCCACTGTCACCCGGGAAATAAGGGGCAGAGACAGGGTTTCTGACTTGAAGGCTCATGGTGTTCCTGCTACATCCTGAAGCCTCTCCAATGAGACCTATCATCTACACTGAGAGGAGGGTGACGCCAGCCCTCTGATGGGGGTGGAGTGTGATTCTTAAACTTGTGAGTGCCCTTCAGGGTCTGAGAAAGAACCGCCCTTCATTCCCTCAGTGACATGCCACAAACATGACTGAATAGCTAGCTGCTAAGTGCTGGAGACGCAAAGGTGAGTAAACGCTGTGCTGCAGTAATTCACAGCACAGAGAAGTTAAGCAGAATTTCCCCCAAAATTTCTTTTCCCTTTTTCTTTAGTAAAAAAACAAAAACAGCCCTAGCTGGTTTGGCTCAATGAATAGAAAATATCGGCCCAAAGATTGAAGGATCCCAGGTTCGATTCCAATCAAGGACACGTACCTCGGTTGCAGGCTCTATCCCTGGCTCCAGTTGGGCCACGTGCGGAAGGCAACCAATGATGTTTCTCTCCCTTTCTCTCCCCGCGCCCCCTTCCAAAATCAATGGGGGGAAAAATAAATAGGAAAATATCCTCAGGTGAGGATTAACAACAACAACAACAAAATTTCAAATTTTTAGCTGGGCTAGTGGCTCCCAGAAATGACTACGTTTCCCAATCGCTCTTGTAACTGACTATGGCCATGTGACTGACTACTGGTCAATGATATGTGAGTATAACGGGCACATGAAACTTCTGGGAAGCATTTGTAAAGAGAAAGAACAGACTTTGCTTCCATCGCTCTCCTGCCTCCTGCTGGCTAACAGTCAAACTGCACCAGCTGGAGCTTAGGCAACTGTCTTGGACCATGAAGTATAAGCCACAGACTGAGGATGGAAGAAGCTTTGTCCTTGACAAAATGGAGTGCTATCCCATCGCTGGGCTTCATATTTCTCATTTGTAAAAGAAAGAAAACAAGTGTCTATATCATATATATCTGTTAGTTTTTGCTGCATAACAAACTGCTTCGAACTTAGTAACTTCAAACAAGAATCATCTTATTTAGCTCCTGGTTCTATGGGTCAGCTGAGTGGCTGGAGGACTGGGCGCAGCTGGCTGGTCTAGGCTGGCCCGACAGGTCTGTTTGGTCTATGGGGCCTCAGCTGGGATGGCTCATCTTTGCTCCATCTGATTTTATCCTACAGTAGGTGAGCCTAAGCTGCTTCTCATAGCAGCCTCAGCATTCAAAATAAAAAGAGATCTTTTTTTGGTAGGTGCTTTTCAAGCCTTTGTTTGTGTCACCTACGTGAATGTCCCATTAGTCTACCCAAGTCACCCAAAGGCATAGCTACATTGAAAGGCCATTATTGCAACAACCTCCATTGTCAAAGCCACTGGCATGTTGGGGATCTTCTGTCACATACCTTGTATAGGTGGTGGGTGACAAGTAGTCAAGGACTGCTATGTTTACATTTGCCAGCATGTGCGTATAAAAAGTACTCAGAGCCCTAGCCGGTTTGGCTCAGTGGCTAGAGCATCAGCCTTTGGACTGGAGAGTCTTGGGTTTGATTCCGGTCAAGGGCACATTATTTCGGTTGCAGGCTTTGGAGAGGGTGCAGGAGGCAATCAATCAATGCATCTCTGTCACATCGATGTTTCTCTCTCTACCCCTTCCACTCTTTCTAAAAAAAAAAAAAAAATCAATGGAATAATATCCTCGGGTGAGGATTAACAAAATCCTATCTAATAATAGAGTAATATGCAAATTAACCATCACTCCGCGACAAAAATGGCGGCGCCCATAGACACAAGATGGCGGCGCCCAGTCCTCTCAGGCCCGCAGGAGTCCCCCAGTCCCAGGGAAGGCTGCCGCTGAGAGCAGGCAGCGAGCAGCCCAGCCTGTTGGCCTAGGAGGCGGCTTTGCCATCCGGCCAGATCCTCTCCTAGCCCTGAACCTGGCCATGGGTCTGGGAGGCGCCCTTGCACAGCCTCCATGATCAGCTGCCCTCCGACCTGGGCCGTGGGTCTGGGAGGTGCCGCGCATGGCCACCTCGATCAGCTGCCCTCCGGACCAGGGCGTGGGTCTGGGAGGCGCCCGCGCACAGCCGCCATGATCAGCTGCCTGGCGCGACCCGGGCTGTGGGTCTGGGAGGCGCCCGTGCCCGGCTGCCTCGATCAACTGCCCTCCGGGACCCGGGCTGTGGGTCTGGGAGGCGCCCGTGCCCGGCTGCCTCGATCAACTGCCCTCCGGGACCCGGGCTGTGGGTCTGGGAGGCGCCCGCGACCGGCCGCCTCCATCAGCTGCCTGCCCGGACCTGGGCGTGGGTCTGGGAGGCGCCCGCGCACGGCCTCCTCGATCAGCTGCCCTCTGGGACCAGGCCGTGGGTCTGGGAGGCACCCGAGCACAGCCAGGGCAATCAGCTGCCCACCCTAACCAAGGACTTGTGTCTGGGAGGCGCCAGTACTGGGCCGGTGAGATCAGCTGCCCGCAGATGCCTGGGCTGTGGGTCTGGAGGCGCTCGCACATGGCCGCCTCCATCAGGTGCCCTCTGTGACCTGGGCCGTGGGTCTGGGAGGCGCCTGTGCAAGGCGTGCACCCCGGCTGTGGGTCTGGGAGGCGCCAGTACCTGCAGGCAAGATCAGCTGCCCGTGGAGGCCCGGGCTGTGGGTCTGGGAGGCGACTGTGCAAGTCCGGCGCGATCAGCTGCCCACAGCGGCCCGTGCAGGGCAGGAGCCATTTGCTGCCTGTCCCAGCCTGGGCTGTGGGCCTGGGAGACCCAGGAGCTGCCTATACACCTCCCTCCCCACCCCCCCACCCCGCCCCCTCTGAGATCAGCTCCCATCTGCAGCTGGGGGGGTGTAGGCCTGGGAGGCAGCCATGCCCCCCAGAGCTATTCCTTCCAAGAGGCAGCCTGGGGTGTCAGGCTGCACCCTCATGGAGTGATCCCCCACACACACTATAGCCTTGGAACTTCCCTTGCTGCCAGCCGAGTGATTCCAGTTGGGCGGTGATATCTGGGCGATGCTGCCCAGCAAACCTCTCCCATTGGGTAGAAACTTATGACCAGGTTAGGGAGGTAAATGGGTTTTGTTTAAAATCTTTAGGAACCACATGGAAATATCTGAGGTAGGGTTTCACATCGGAAGTAACTTATAACTAATTTCTGAAGGCAAACCTGGACATTGCAGTTATATTACTGGAGAGTACCCCAAGGTCCGGAGGTTGGCTCTTGCAGCGGCGGTGCAGAGTGCTCCCCACCCTGGTTCCTCAGCACCTCGGGCAGGGCTTGAGCCCACCCAGGAAGGCCTTTGTCCCTACAGTTTTCACCAAGGCAGGAGGTTTTGTAGACATGAATAAGAAGTGCCCACGCACAAGTCCTGAAGATGCCGGGGCCGGCAGAAATGACAATCAAACCGGGAAAAGAGCAAAACCAGAAACACCACCGATCCCATCATAGATCATCTTTTTCTTCAGATGACTGTGTGTTTCCCTCTTCTTTGTCTTCTGGAAGCAAGACAGATTCAAGTACTGACAATTCTACCAACGGAAAAGTTAAGATAAAGAGAGGACAGAAAAGGAATAAAAGGAAAAAAGAAAGAAAGGACAAAAGTTGAAACATCAAGAAAAAGAAAGAAAAAAGGAAGAAACAACCACATCATATCACCTTTCTAAGGAAGAATCAACCACATCATATCACCTTTCATGAAATTCCTGTTTAAGTTTATTTTATGACACTTTTAGTTTGGGTTTACATTTTTACTGGTTTGTGAAGACCACGGCAGGTACACTGTCCAATATGTTAAAGAAAAAAACCCTATCTACTAAAGAGGTAATATGGAGGGGAGAGCATTTGGGGGTGACCGGGCTGTCAGGGGAAGGCAGTTGGGGATGACTGGGCTGGCAGGGGAACAGTTAGGCATTGATCAGGCTGGCAGGAGAGTGGTTAGTGGGTGATCAGGCTGGCAGGCAGAAGTAGTTAGGAGCAATCTGGAAGGCAGGCAGGCAAGCAGTTTGGAGCCAGCAATCCTGGATTGTGAGAGGGATGTCCGACTGCCCGTTTAGGCCCGATCCTACTGGTAGGATCGGGCCTAAACGGGCAGTCGGACATCCCTTGAGGGGTCCCAGATTGGAGAGAGTGCAGGCTGGGCTGAGGGACACCCCACCCCCGTGCACGAATTTCGTGCACCGGGCCTCTAGTAAATACATAAAAAGCATTCAGTATTTTTCCAATGTCCAAATCACAATGGTTTGAACCCTCACCCACTTATTTGCCCCTATCTCCTTATCAAAATCAATTTGGTGTTATTGAGACTTAACTATTGGATGAGAAACACAGAACTAAAATTTTGTTTTAAAGCAATATTAGAAAAACATGAAAAGGTCACTGACTATTTTGCTGCAGCATCTCACGGACGTTCACACTCCCATTTAGGGGATGTCAGAGAATTCTAGTAGGGCGTCCGCATTCAGGCACCACGTGCCTCTCCCGGATGCTGTTTTACCTGTTCTGTGTCCCACTGCTCAGGAAGCTGTCTAAAGAGGGAGACATTTTCCTGCCGCTGCTGAAGGTTTCATGAAATTGCAGTGGGCTGACAGTGCAGGGCCGGGCTTTAGGCGGAGAAGGACTCTTCTTGCTTCATCCTGAAGCCAGTCTCTCAGGACTGCGCCCCCTCCGGCAGCCGGTCAGCTTTGCTCCCGGTAACTGAAGTGCCACTGGGACTCTCGGTCACATGTCCCAGACCCAGGAGTCCTGCTGCCCCAGCTTCTCTCCTCTGCTCCCGTTTCCTGGAGCAGTTGTGGCTGGTTCGGGCCCAGCGAGAGCAGGCACCGCCTCAGCAGCAGTGGCAGCTCAGCTCAAACACAGCCACGAAGCAACTCTCTCCTCCTCTTCCTAAGAGAGCAAGAGCTGGATATGGTTCCCTTGTAACAACACACAGCAGTGTACATCCCCAAGCAGGCCATTTGCTTCCCAGCCTGAAGCATCTAGAAGTGGTGCCTTCACAACTCTCCCCTATGACCCATGGGTGGCACCTGGCTTACCTTCTGGTGCCTCCCATCTAGAAGGCACACCCTGGAGATTTTGCCAAAACAAAGCAACATTCTGCTCCAAAAGCAAAGTCGCACCTCCATCTCACAGAGGACTGAAACCCACTCACAGCTCCAGAACAGCAGCCGCTCCATCTCCTCCTCCTGAGGTGTCTACGCTTCAGGATCATGTCACAGCCAAAGCCCCGCTTTAATATCTGGAAGAGAATGATTACAATACAGCATGCTAAGGGCTCAACCCAGAAGCAAGAGTATGGTGCGAGGAGGGAGAGGCCCTGCTTTGAGCCCCAGTTTCCTCATCTATAAAGTTTCTGACATCATCAACTTATTGAGGTTTGCCTTAGCCAGAGCCTGGCTCAGATTGCCCAGTCTCCGAGGGCTGCCAGAAGGCATGGTCATTGCCCTCAGGCCTGCAAGACGCTCCCCGTTGGTCACTGTCACCAAACAGCACAGACATGGGCTCTAGGAGCCGGTGGCCTTTAACTTGACTTTAATGGGAATTTAATTTAATTCAGTGACCTTGATCATGTCCTTCAAAGGCTAGATATCCAAATAAAGTTGGCCTGTCTGCTTTTCCAAGTGAAGGCGGACGTGCAAACACACCGGCCCTGTGGCTTTCCCGGTAGGACATGTGTTGCCTCTGGTCTGCACAGGATCAGCCAAGGAAGGGGTAGGTGGAGATGAATCGAAAACACCACATCGTTTTTCCCTTTTGGTTCAATCTAATCCCATTTTTTTCTCCGATTGCAAATGTAGATCAAGTTTCCTGATAGAATCTGGCTCCGGACACCTGGTGTACAGATGGTTCAAATTGAGTTTATTGTATATAAATAAAACATCAGCAGACACTCCAGTCAGGCAGAGCTGAAGAAAGGCACCAGGGGTGCAGGGGGGGGGAAACAGAAGGATGGTTTGTCAACACACACCAAGATAACCAGCCAGTTAGGGACTCAAGAATTTCTCATGGATGTTTTTTTCCGAATATTTACTTCACACTACTCTAGGAGGCAGTGTGGCATAGCTGTTAGATATGAGCCAGAAAACCAACTGGTTTAGAATCCAAGCCCTGTTACTTGCCAATTATGGGATACTAGAGGCCCGGTACACAGATTTGTGCACTGGGGAAGCGGGGTGCCTCAGCCGGCCTGGGCCCTCTTGAGGGGTCCTTAGCGCTGCTATGAACCGGGCTTATTGGTGAGCGGCGCTCCCCCTGTGGGAGCACACTGACCACCAGGGGGAAGCTCCTGCATTGAGCATCTGCCCCCTGGTGGTTAGTGCATGTCATAGTGACCAGTTGTCCCGCCATTCGGTCTATTTGCATATTAGCCTTTTATTATATAAGATAGGCAAATGACTGAATGCTAGTGTGCCTGCTTTCTTATCTGTAAAAATACTGCCTCCCAAAATCAGGCTGTTGCGAGGCTGTTTAACTTAACTGAATATTAATTAAAGGACAAGTGACAGTAATGTTCTTTTTGTTGTTAGTCCTCACTGGAGGATATTTTTTCTATTGATTTTTAGAGAGAGTGAAAGGGAGGGGAAGAAATAGAGAGAGAGAGAAACATTGATGTGAAAGAGACACATTGATTGGTTGCCTCCTGCACACGCCCCAACAACCAGGTTGGGAATCGAGCCTGCAACCGAGGTACATGCCCTTGAACACAATCTAACCTGAGACCCTTCAGTCCTCGGGCTGATGCTCTAACCAGTTAGTAAAGCTGGCTAGGATGGTAATGTTATTTTTACACAAAATTACTAGAGTTATGAGTACATTAACTAGATTGGTACATTGCATTTAAATGCTTAAGAAAAAGCTATGTTTTAATTTTTCTTTTTTTCAATTACAGTTTGCATTTAAAAGTATTTTGTGTTAGTTTCAGGTGCTCAGCATAATGGTTGGACAATCATATACTTTACAAAGTGTTCCCCTGATATTTCCAGTATCCACTTGGCACCATGTATAGTTACTACAGTATTATTGACTATATTCCCCATGATGTACTTTACATCCCCATGACTATTTTACAACTACCAATTTGTACTTCTTAATTCTTTTTACCTTTTTCACCCAGTCCCCCAAACCCCTCCCCTCTGGCAATCATCTGTCTGTTCTCTGTATTTGAGTCTGTTTCTATTTTGTTTGTTTATACTGTCCTTTAGATTCTATTTACAAGTAAAATCATATGTTATTTGTTTTTCTTTGAGTTACTTCACTTAGCATAATACCCTCTAGGTTCATCCATGCTGTTGCAAATGGTAAGATTTCATTCTTTTTTATGGCTGAGTAATATTCCATTGTATATACATACTGCAACTTTTTACCCACTCATCTACTGATAATCATTTGGGTTGCTTCCATACCTTGGCTATTGTAAATAATGCTGCAGGGCACATAGTGGTGCACATATTCTTTTGAATTAGTGTTCCGGGTTTCTTTGCATATATACACAGAAGTGGAATTGCTAGGTCACAAGGCAGGTCCATTTTCAATTTTTTGAGGACCCTCCATACTGTTTCCCATAGTGGCTGCCCCAATTTACAATCCCACCAACAGTGCACCAGGATTCCCTTTTTTCATATCCTAGCCAACATTTGTTGTTTGTTGATTTATTCATGATAGCCATTCTGACAGGCGTGAGGTGATATCTCATTGTAGTTTTAATTTGCGTTTGTCTGGTGAGCATCTTTTCATATGTCTATTGGCCATCTGTATGTCCTCTTTGGAGATGTCTATTCAGGTCCTCTGCCCATTTTTTAATTGAATTGTTTGTTTTTGTGTGTGTTGAGATGTATGAGTTCTTTATAAATTCTGAGTATTAACCCCTTATCAGATGTATCATTGACAAATATTTTCTCCCACTTTTTTGTTTGATGTCCCATTTGTTTGATGTTGTCCCATTTGTTTATTTTTTATTTTGTTTCCCTTACCTGAGGAGATATGTCAGAAAAAATATTGCTAAAATAAATGTCAGAGATTTTACTGCCTATGTTTTCTTATAGGAGTTTTATGGTTTCAAATTTTATATTTAAGTCTTTAATTTTAAGTTTATTCTTGTACATAGTGTAAGAAGGTGGCTTAGTTTCTTTTTTTTCTTTTTTTCTTTTTTTGCATATATCTGTCTAATTTTCCCAACACCACTTATTGAATAGACTTACCTCCTTTGTCAATATTAATTGACCATATAGAAATGGGTTTATTTTGGGGCTCTCTATTCTGTTCCATTGATCTGTATATCTGTTTTGAAGCCAGTACCATGCTGTTTTGATTACTATGGCCTTATAATATAGCTTGATATCAGGTAGTGTAATACCTCCAAGATTGCTGTGGCTATTTGAGGTCTTTTGTGGTTCCATATAAATTTTTGGAATATTTGTTCTAGTTTTGTGAAATGTGCCATTGGTATTTTGATAGGAATTGCATTGAATCTATAAATTGCTTAGGGTAGTACAGACATTTTAATGATGTTAATTCTTCCTATCCATGAGCACAGTATTAAGCTTCCACTTATTTGTGTCTTCTTCAATTTCTTTTTTTAATGTCTTTTAATTTTCCAAATATAGGATTTTTACATCCTTGGTTAAATTTATTCCTAGGTATTTTTTATGTGATTATGAATGGGATTGTTTTCTTAATTTCCTTTTCTGATAGTTCATTATTGATATATAAAAATGCAACTGATTTCTGAATATTTAATTTGTATCATGCTATTTTACTGAATTCATTCATCAGTTGTAGTAATTTTTTGGTGGAATCTTTAGTATTATGTCAGCTGCAAATATTGACAGTTTTACTTCTTCCTTCTCAATTTTGGATACCTTGTATTTCATCTTGTCTGGTTGCTGTGGTTAGACTTTCAAAAAAGCTGTTTTAAACTTACAACTTTACTGAACTGGATATCCATAAAAAACAAAATTAATAATGATTACTGCTTCATCAAGGATGTCCTTCAGAGAAACCTTTTGCATGCAAGTACTTGGTAGTGAAGAATCTCATGACTACTAGTATATTTTGGCATCACCACCTAAAACACCAGCAATTTTTGCCCACCATTGCTTTTATACCATGAGGACAAATGTTAACCCAGCTGTGCCAGGATAAACCAAGCAGTTCAGAACACTAACACTTTGAAAATTTCAGTACTACTTCACACATAAAGGAAGATTTTTGCTAATTAGTTGGTGCTGAATCTGAACAAATACAAGCAAACTGCAAGTAGATACATATGTATATTTGTTCATTTTAAGGCAAAAATTCAGTTCTACAGAGGAGATATTAACTCAGTCTTTTTGTTTACAGCTAAATCTTTACTTTGAGTTACTGAATCATTGAAAGATAGCAGTTCTGTGCTTTCTTTTGCTGACTTATTAGGCAAAGTCAACTATACAGGGTTTTATTAGTACTGTGTGTACTGTCCCAGGCAATACAGTTTGGTAATTTACCTTGCAAGGTGCTTCCATAACTTTTTCATTCTTAGTTTGAAAAGCTGTAATTAGCCAAGTATTGGATTTTAAAGAGCTCATCATATCTACGTTTAAAATATTTGATTCATCATTTTTTTTATACTCTGCATGTTTAGCCCCAATATAAATGCTGCAAATTAGGGGACATCATATACTATTAGAAAGTGCTGCCCTAGCTGGTTTGGCTCAGTGGATAGAGCATGGGCCTGTGGACTGAAAGGTCCTGGGTTCAATTCCAGTCAAGGGCACATGCCTGGGTTGCGGGCTCAATCCCCAGTGCAGAAGGCAGCCAATCAATTATTCTTTCTCATCATTGATGTTTCTATCTCTCTCTCCCTCTCCCTTCCTCTCTGAAATCAATAAAAATATATTTTAAAAAAAGTGCTCTGTTGCACAAAAAACACACCAAGGTAATTATTCACATTTATGAAGTTTAGGAAAAGATAGCTTTTATCATGTTTTATTTCTTTTTTTCCCTTTTTATTAACTTTATTGGTGTGACATTTGTTAATAAAATTACATAGATTTCAGGTGTACAATTCTATAATACATCATCTGTGTATGTGTCCACCACACCAAGTCAAGTCTCCTTTAATCACCATTTATTCAACCCATACTCTCTTCTATCACTCCCCAGTCCCCCCCCCCCCATATTTTTGTTTCTTATTTATAGTTTTGCCAGTGTCTTTGGAGTAGATTTTTCCCTTCTGTGCGTCAGAGAACTCCCTGGTATGTCAGCTTCATCTTGGGAGGGAGGGGGATTGGATACGGACTATGTAATTGTGGGTTAAGAAAGTGAGTCTTCTATCTCTCCTTTTAAGGCCAACAATACATCTTAAATATAATAAAAATATATTTTAAGGAAGCTTCTTTTCAATAAATTCTAAAATAATTGTTTTAGATATTTAAAAATTGAAAAAAGTTTAGAAAAAAATTAAGTATTTTGTAAAACGACAAAAAAAAAGTGTGCGTATTACTGTGTTTTCCCAGAAGTGCAAGGAAACCTTTGGGCACCATTTCTTTCTTAGCCTCTGGAAGCCTGGAGGTTCACTTTAGTGTTGAATCCCCTCTTCCCTCCAAGCCTCTTGGACTAACTGAGATGACCCAGCTCCTGCTCTCATTCTTACATGGCCAGTCTGCACTCGATCCATGGAAAACGTTCAATCATCTTTTTTTCCAACGAACGAACTCCAAGGGTGCAGGCCATTACAATCCAGCCACCTTTTATTCCAATTTCCAAATGAGCCACTAGCTGAGCTCTCCCCTATTAAATTTTCAGGGCACTAGTTCATCTTTCTGTGTACTTTCCCCTCATTCTTCCTCCTGAAACTCATAACACAGTGACAGTTTTCTCTCCGTATTTGCCCATTCACTCATCCCCAACAGTAACAAAATAGATGTTTTAAAATCCCTGCTTTCATGGAGTTCATATTCTAAGGCACAACACTAGACAAATTCAAGAAAATAAACCCCTCCCCCAATCCCTTACTATAGTTTTCTTGGCCCCTCCAACCTATTTTACAGGCTAGAGACGTGTGCTGAGCTAATGTTGCTAAACCAATTTTCCCACATCGTGTGTGAAAATTGTTCAAGATGTCCTGACACGATGCTTTGGAATATGGCATCAATTATCTTGGTGCCCCAGCTAAAACTGAGATAAGAACAGACTATTTTTAATATCCTGTTACAGTCTGATCTAACACCTTACCTAAAACACGGCCTCCCAAGTCATTCCTTCCAGGTCTAGGAAAACGGACATCTTTGCTATTGTCCGCACCATCATTAATATCTCCACTCGATTCTGAGAGCTCTTCACCCAGTTCCTTCTCCAAACTGCGAAACTGGGCTGGGGCAAGGGGTGGGCTGAGGAAGCCTGGCACTCATGAGGAGGCTGCGATTTCAATTCCTTAAACCTTCTCTGCTTCAAACGAAGAAATGGCAAATAAAGTACAAAAAAAAATTGTTAAAAGATAATAGAACTAAAATTCAAGACAATAACAGCAACAATAATAAGCAGCTAATACAAGTTAAGGTCATTATGTTGTTCAAGGAAGATAAAAATAGAAATGGAATAGCTTTAGACTTTGTGAAAAATATAGTTATATATAAATGCTAAGCATTATATATAACATAAGGTAAATAATGAAAGGATGGAAAATAGACTCTGTAACTTTGAAGCCAGATTTTAAAAGGGAGGAAAATATCATCAGTTCAATAGAGATTTTACATAACGATATTGTAAAAAGAGTGACAATTTCCTTCTGCAAAAAAAAAGAGTAAATATAACACTGAATGAAATGTCAAAAATAATTCCAGGGCACTGGAAACAAAAAAAGGTAGACAATAAATTGAAAAGCATTTATTTGTGAAAAACAGTTAGAGTTTTGGGTAATAACAGCAAGTCTTTAGCTTTCTCCCCTGGGGCTGCTACCTTCTTGTTCCCTGCCCCATCCCAGCTCATTAGGCAAAACTGTAGCCTTACTAATGTGGGCCAGCAGTGAAACCCGCAGCTTTGCTGCCAAAGCTAGATGGAGGGGGTGAGTGTGGGAGACTCCCAAACTTGGGGTGAAGTGGGGGAACAGAAGGAGGAAGCCCACAGCTTTGTTAGCCTAAGGTTGTTGCCTCAGTTGGAGTGAGCAGTGGACCAGACATAAATTCAAGAGTGTTAAAAATTTGAGCTACAACTTATATAGGATAGTCTGCCTAACAGCAGCAGAATATTTTTTTTCAAGGGCACATGGAACATTTTCCACCATAGACTACATTACAGGGCATAAAATAAGTCTCAATAAGTTTAAAAGAATCTAAATCTTACAAAGAGTGCTTTCTGATAACACAAAAAAATTATATTAGAAATCAACAATAGAAAGAAACCTAGAAAACTCCCAAACACTAAGACATTTCCAAATAACCCTGCGTCAAGAAATCACAAGGGAGAAATTTTAAATACCTTAAACCTAACGAAAATGAAACCATAATCTGTCCTAATGATTGGAATGCTGGTAAAGCAGGGTTTAAAGGAAAATTTATATCTTTAATGCTTATTATAAAGAAAAAAGATCTAAAATCAATAATCAAAACAAGTAAACTTCAAAGTAAGTAGAAGAAAAGAAATAATAAGAGTCAAAATAAATTAATAAAATAAAAAGCAGAAAAATAATAAGGAAAATGAATGAAACTGAAAGTCAATTTTTTTCTAGATTTAATAAAATTGGTAAAACTTTGGATATATAGATTAAGAAAAAAACAAAGAAGTACACATTACTAAAATCAGGAATAAAATTCAGATCCTACAGAAATGAAAAGAATTATGATTAGCTGAGACTGGTTTGGCTCAGTGGATAGAGCGTCGGCCTGCAGACTGAAAGGTCCCAGGTTCGATTTCTGTCAAGGGCACGTACCTTGGTTGCGGGCACATCCCCAGTAGGGGGCGTGCAGGAGGCAGCTGGTCAATGTTTCTCTCTCATCGATGTTTCTAGCTCTCTATCTTTCTCCCTTCCTCTCTGTAAAAAATCAATAAAATATATATATAAAAAAAGAATTATGATTAAGTATTATTAATAATTTTATGCCAATAAATTAAAGTAGGTGACTTGTTCAGATTACTAGAAAGACACAATGGCCAATTCAAGAAGTTAAGAAAAAAAAATTTTTATTTTTATGTTTTTGTTGATTTTTATTTTTTTATTTTTTTAAATATATTTTTATTGATTTCAGAAAGGAAGGGAGAAAGAGAGAGAGAGAAACATCAATGATGAGAGAGAATCATTGACTGGCTGCTTCCTGCATGCCCCCCACTGGGGACCAAGCCCACAACCCAGGCATGTGCCCTTGGCCGGAATCGAACCTGGGACCCTTCAGTCCACAGGCCGACGCTCTATCCACTGAGCCAAACCAGCTAGGGCAAGAAAAAAAATTTTAATGTAAAAGTAAAAGTATGGTTAACCAACAAACCCAAATGGGATGTTAGAAATAAGTTCAAATATGGCCAGAATGATAATAAGTGTAAATAAATTAAACAAACTTGTCAAAAGACAAAATTTAAGGTTGGATTTTTAAAAATAAAAATCCATCTATAACTTGCTTGCAGGAGTCATACCTCAACAAAATGAGAGAAAATGGGACAGAAAAAGACATACTACAAATACCAAAATCAAAATTAAATAAATATCAAAGTCAAGCTGGTATACAAAAAAAATCAAAAGCAAGCTGATATATAAATAGTAATACCAGATAAGGTAGATTTGAGCAAAGAATATAATAGTGGTAAGAGGATCAATGCACAATATAAAGAGTCCACCAAAAAGATGTAACAATTATCATCTTGTGTGCATGTTGTGCTTTTTAAAAATATATTTTTATTCATTTCAGAGAGGAAGGGAGTGGGAGAGAGAGATAGAAACATTAATGATGAGAGAGAATCATTGACTGGCTGCTTCGTGCATGCCCCCCACTGGGGATCGAGCCCTCAACCAGGGCATGTGCCCTGACAGGGCATCGAACTGTGACCTCCTGGTTCATAGGTCGACACTCAACCACTGAACCATGCCAGCTGGGCTATTTTGTGCTTATTTAGGAAATCTTGTACTATCTCTGTATTCTAAAGCTATTTTTCTAAATTTTCTTCTAATACTTTTATTTTGTTTTTATAATCAAGACTTCAATTTATGAAGAACTTATTTTTTGAACTGTGAGAAGAAACTAAGTTGACTACTTTCAATATTTAAAAAACTATCAACACCATTAATAGCATAGTTCATTGTAATGATTCTTTATCATATCCTGAGGTCTGACATATGACTAGATCTATTTACAGTAGCTCAATTCTGTTTTATTTACATATTTATATGTCCAAACCCATACTACACTATCTTATGAATCTAACTTTGTGTCTCTTTGGTTTAACTGGCAATGGCATAGATCAGAGTACGTTTTAAATATTTATTACATTTATTGAGTAGTTGGGTGTTCTCTATTTTATTTTTGTTTTATTTTGAAAGTAAATTTGGCACCATTTGTCTACTTAAAGGAACCAGGAATTCTGAGAGAATGACTGATTTCAGGGCTGGACATAGAAGGTTTACATTGAGCCTGGAATATCTTCTTACCTTACAGGAAATGGCAATGCTTAAAAATAATGGAACATGTGAAAAGAACATGGGAGCCAATGTAATCTGGGAGAATATGCACATCAAATAAATAATGATATTAACAGATTATAACCCCAATGACTAAAATAATAATTCAAGTCCATGTTAATATAAACATGTCAATAAATAAATACAGGAAAAAGAGAACAGTTTTCTATTAGTAGAATGCCAAACAACAAATGTTGAATGAATGGTGGATTTAGATAATCACTATTTGGCAAATCTCATAATAATAATTAATTCAAGCAAGAATTATCAATGGATGTTAAAGCTAGCAGGTGAAAATTTGATGAGAAACAGGATATTTACATGGTTTTAAAGTATCTCCCCCAAAACACTTATTAACTACAAAGGGGAATTGCAAAGGGAAAATAGTAACCTTACAGTGCAGAAACCTGGCAAAACCATGCTTATTCAAGTGATCAGGGCTAGCATTACCAGTAATGAAACATACTGACATCTGTGCCTCTTGATATGATGCGTGCAAAAGACACATCACTTATCTGGTGATCCTACCAAAGATGCAAAATCTGCATTTAATTATGAAGGAACAACAGATGCACCTGAATTGAAAAACACCTTATAAAAATGAATTGCATCATTAAAAATTATTTTTCCATTACATAGAATATCCTACATAATAAAACCCTAATATGCAAATCAACAGAATGGGGGAACGACTGGCCAGAATGACCAGTTGCTATGATGTGCACTGACCACCAGAGGGCAGACGCTCAGTGCAGAAGCTGCCCCCTGGTGGTCAGTGTGCTCCCACAGAGGGAGCACCACTCAGCCAGAAGCTGGGCTCACTGCTAGCGAGCACAGTGGCAATGGCGGGAGCCTCTCCCGCCTCCACAGCAGTGCTAAGGGGGCAGTGAGCCCAGTGGTAAGGAGCAAGAGATCCCAGACTGCAAGAGGGCGCAGGCTGGGGTGAGGGGAACCCCCCCCCCCAGTGCACCAATTTCATGCACCGAGCCTCTAGTTATTAAGATAATGAGCTAGTGTTGAATAATGTTTACAGGTTAGGAAATCATATTGTCACTGTTAGTTTCCTGGTTTTGACAACTGCATGTTAGTTATGTAAGAGAATGTCCTTGTTCTTAGGAATTACATGCTGAAAGTATTTAGGGGTAAAACGGCAGCATGTCTGCACCTCACCCTCAAATATACAGGGGTGCTCTAGCTGGTTTGGATAGAGCATAGACCTGGGGACCAAAGGGTCCTGGGCTCAATCCTGGTCAAGGCACATACCTTGATTGCAGGCTCCTCCCCGGCCTGGGCCCTGGTCAGGGCTCGTGCACGAGGCAACCAATCTATGTTTCTCTCACACTGATGTTCCCCTCTCTGTCTTTCCCTCTCTTTTCCATTCTCCCTAAAAATCAATGGAAAAATATCCTTGGGTGAGGATTAATAACAACAACAACAAAATCAAATATACAGGGTTGAGCTAAAGTAGGTTTACAATTGTAATGCAAATAAATAATATAATAATAAATAAAGAATAATGCAAGAATAAACGTGTTTCACATGCTCACAACTGTATACCTACTTTTGCCCACCCTTGTATATGTAAAAAGCAAGTGTGGCAAATGTTAAAATTAGGGGAGTTTGGATAAACAGCCCAAGAGTTCTTTATATAACTTTTGAAACTTTTCTATAAGTTTGAAATTATTGCAAAATAAAAGTTACCAAAAACTAGTGAATATTTGCTCTCGCTGGGTGGCTCAGTTGGTTGGAGCATTGTCCTGTACATCAAAAGATTGTGGGTTCAAATCCTGGTCAGGGCACATACCTAGGTTTCAGGTTCCATCCCAGGTTGGGGCACATATGGGAGGCAACCAATTGATGTCTCTCTCTCTCTTTCTCTCTCTCTCTAAAAAAAAAAAAAAAAAAAAAAAAAAAAAAAAAAAAAAAAATCATCAATAAAAACATATCCTCAGGGGAGGATTAAAAAAAATAAAAATCTAGTAAATTTTCTTCCCTAAAAGTTATCAATGTTTTTTATTGTGAGCCTTAGATATGTTTTTTAAAATCACTCCTTGGGACCTTAAAAGTGTTTATTCAATGTCTATTTTTGGCATCTATTTTATGCTAACATCCTAAGGACATAAAGATAAACTAAAAAAATTTCAGCTTTTCCCATGTGAAGTACAATCTAGTAGGGAAAACAACGATGGTACAAATAATTGCATAAATATAGTTATTAAGTGACTCATTCCCACAATAACACATACACTTCACCAAGTCTCACGTATGTGCAGACTGCTTTACATTCCTTTCTTCTGAATATACAGATGCAATCTCGCTTTTTCTTTCTGAATGCCCTTTCTGCCTCACAATAGAGCTACAACCACAGGAAGTCATTAAGAGTCCACCCAAGGACTCGTTCTTTCACTGTGCGTTTCTGTCAGAGGGATGGGAATTATAGAGGGAAGTGGTGGTGGTTGTTTTGTGGGGTTGTTTTGTGGGTTTTTTTGTAAGCTAAAAAAATGTTCCATCCTGAAAGGCAATAAAGTCTGCTGTAGAAGGAGGGCACCTTTTCAAGCCTCTTGTTCATTACAGAGATAGGCATCGAAGGAACTTTGAGCTACGTTCTGCATGACTTTTTTTGAAATTTGAACAAAAAGGATTTTGTTACAGAGCTCACAAGGGCAGTTCTGAAAGCTTCATTAATTTTAATAAAAATTTCCAATTAGTTCATTAGTCACTTCCTGATATTCTGGAACCATGAATTTTGAAAGCAGCTACTTTTAACCTTTGGTGGAATTGAAAATGTGATGATTTTAACTGATGCAACCTACGCTAACCTTCCAGCCATTTATGAAAGTGCAAAACAGAAGTCGGGGCCCAGGTCTGAGACGAGGAATGTGCAGTGATGTCCTTCATTTGTGCCGCCTTGGAATGAGGAGGAGTCGTGACTCTCCCAGGGGGCATTAAGGGTCCAGTGATAAATAGAATTAGACCGGGTGCTTCCCTAGGCTGGGGGCCTGCGGCGTGATAACAGAGGGATATCAATAAAGCCCTAGTGGGAACATAAGCAAAATTCTCCAGCTCAACCCATCCAGTGTCATTACAGCTCCCTGGAAAAGGGTGGGCAATAAGGACGTGAAGTGTGTGTTTGCGAAGGAGGGGCTGTTCAGGAACCTTCCTTTCTGCCATTGTTGACCTTGTTAACTGCTGTGGTCACTAGTGGTTCCCCAACCAGTGTCTGGGGTGCATCTACTCCCTAGTTCCCTGCTCAGACTGGCCCCCACCTTGGCCACTGCATTCTCAGAGTCATTCTTCAAGCAGCTGCTGTTACCACTCTTCTCCCCATTAGCACCACACATAGCTTTTAGCTCTTATACGCAAGTGTCTCTCCATTTTTAGACAACTGGGCACGGAAATACCTCAGTCCACAGGTGAATAAATTGAGAGATGAAGCTCTGTTCTATAAAAGGAGTTCTCAGAAAATCCTCCTGAAAACTGCGCTTCCTGATAAGCAGAGGCTCATTTATCATGAAGCTGACAAAGCGTAAGCCACCAGGTCTCTCTCATTTGCAGGATCCTTCCAAGGCCCTGGGCGGATCACTACTAATGTGTTGATATGGTCTTTTTTTTTTTTTTTTTTAACAAATTTGCAAAAAAGCACAATATTTTAACGACTATTGATTCTTCACTACAACTCGCCTTCCCCGTACCACTTCTCCTGTGTTGGTGGTTTTTGGGGTGTCTGAGAGCAATATTAAGATGTAAGTTAAAAAAAAAATGAGTTGGGCCTAAAAGCCCACTTACTCTGGGTTTAGTGGGGCATTTTTAGTGGCTCCGACTCACTTTGGTATATAGATTAGTTATTGCTAGACATCGTGGAGTAGGACTAGCTCTCAGGAACATGCCTGCCAACCACGGGCTGACCCCCTCAAACCCATGACAAGAAGGGGCGATGCTCTTGGTTTGGGAGTACTGGAGGGGAAACCGGTTAGAAGGAAGTTGGGCTGGAAGAGGCTTTCCTTTCACCCGGGGCCTTGGCATAACCAAGTCTCACTGTCCCTTCTCTTCTGTGTGTGGAGTTCTAGAGACTTCTCTCTGCTCAAGAAGGCAGGAAGCTCCTTTGCCTGCCTACGCAGCCTCTTCCTCACTGGCGTGAGGTGCAGTTACCGACGTCTGAGTCTACTCTCAGCAGATTCTCTGTGCTCGGCTGGTAGAGGCCACACTCCCCTTCTCAAGGCTGTACTAGATTTTTAAAATATCTTGGAGGATCTTGATATTAAGAAAGATCTCAGGGAGAATCCTATATAATAAAGAGGTAATATGCAAATAGACCCTCACACCGTTGCACAAGATGGCCACCCCCATCTGGTCAAAGATGGCTGCCACAAGATGGCCTGCAGGGGAAGGCAGTTAGGGGTGACTGGGCTGGCAGGGGAGGGCAGTTGGGGACGACCAGGCTGGCAGGGGAGGGCAGTTAGGGGCGACCAAGTTGGCAAGGGAGGGCAGTTAGTGGCGACCTGGCCTGCAGGGGAGGGCAGTTGGGGGCAACTGGGCCGACAGGGGAGCAGTTAGGTGTCGATCAGGCTGGCAGAGGAGTGGTTAGGGGGTGATCAGGCAGGCAGGTGATCAGGCAAGCGGTTGGGAGCCAGCAGTCTTGGATTGTGAGAAGGATGTCCGACTGCCGATTTGGACATCCCCCAAGTGGTCCCAGATTGGAGAGGATGCAGGCTTGGTTGAGGGACAACCTGCCCCCCGCCCCCCGCCCCCCCAGTGCACGAATTTCATGCACTGGGCCTCTAATTGTTAAATAAAATGGATACTTGTTTCCAAATCATTCTGTTTTGAGTTTTAGAGTTACAAACAATAACCAAGATATAGTGGTGGGTAAAAGTAGGTTTACAGTTGTGAGTTACTTGTTTTTGAGTTCATCAAGCTATTGCAATCATCATAACCTGCATGTCTTTTTCCACACGAACAACTGTACACCTATGTTTGCCAATCCCTGTACTTTGGACACTTGCTTTGTGCCAGGCACTGTGCTAAGTATATATTTTGTGCATTATTTAATCTTCATGTGAACCCAATGCGGGAGTCACTGTAACTATTCCAACGTTAGAGATGAGTCCACTGAGGCTTATCAGGTAACTCGCTGAGGGCTTCCCAGTGCTGAAGTGATTTGCCCTCATTCCAGCGAAAATGTACCTAATTTCCCTACTAACCCAACCAAGAAGTTTCCAAACAGATTCTCAAGTCCTGGATCTTGGGAAGGCACTGCTAAGTTGAAGGAATTTGATGACAACAGATACTAGAACTTTACTCCCTTTAGAGAGGCTTAACAAGAATTGCTTAACTGAGTGAAAATGTCCCTGTAAGTAACTTGGTGGACATGGAGATGAGCCTCCCAGACCCCACTGGAGGAGGGGCATCTTGCCCCAGCTGGTGGAAATGCTCCCGGCGACCTTCAGGGGTGGCCTCAGCGTGGAGAGATGTCTCCTCCAAGGTTACGCCCTTCCAGGGGCAGCCCACATCGGATGTAATGTGGCCTGAGCATCTTGCCTGATGCAGGACGACTCTGACGGTCCAAGTCAGCCCCAGACTTCCCAGTGAGTGGCGGCTGAGATGGTTGAGCCTGTGACACTGCTTGCCGTCTCCTTCCATCCACTCTTGTTTCTTTCCTTTCCTTCCACGAGTGTTGATCCCAAGGATGTTCTCAATAAATATCCACACTCCACCTTCTGTCTCAGGGTCGGCTTCCTAAAAAACCCAAATGGCAACAGCCATGACACATGGAAATGCTTGGCTTTACCAGCGACCTGAGCTGTTTCATTAACGCCTTGATCACTCAGGTCTTCGATGAGTAGCTCAAAACCCTGCCGCTGTTTTGGAAAAATTTCTAGTTTACTCTTCTTTTCTTGTGATGTGTGGGTACTAAATAGTGTGTCCCAAGCACTCGGGATCAGCTGGATTGAAAAGTGATCCCAGAGCAGACTGAACCTTTCCTGGTTCTCTTTCTTGCAACTGTTTTCACCTTCAGGAGACAGATACCAATGTTGGCCAGCTCATACACGTGGCCCCTGAAACCCCACTGAGGTAGCATTCCCGCTGCGGATGCAAGTTTGCCCTTAAGAGACGTTGCAGGCCTCACACGTATATTTCTATGTTATTCCACATGGCCCAAAAGTTCACACTGAGTGAACGTGAAGTGCAAATCATCCCAAGTCCTGCTGCAGCCGCTGTGTTTTTTCCTACAAGTGGGTTGTGAGACACAACAGGCATCTGGGTTGTTCATAACGGAAGATGGAAAACGCCTTGGCTAGTGTGTTGAGATGGTCCTTGGGGTTCAGTTTTAGTGAAGAGGAATATGTATAAGGATTTTCGTGGCTCTGTTCATTATTTGAGTCCCTTCTCACATAAGATTTTTTTTATTCCTCGGCATTGAATTCTATTAATAAGGAATTTCCATGGTCAGAGAGGAAATACAGGCATACCTCCGAGGTAGTGTGGGTTCAGTTCCAGACCACCGCCATAAAGCAAGGGTAGCAATAAAGAGAGTTGTAATCTTTTTGCCGGTGCAGGGTCTGCCTTCAATTGGTAAAAAAACACAGCATATGTGAAACACAATACAGCAAAGCTCAATAAAACGAGGTATGGCTATAATGTATAAATCTTAACCGCATTTTTCACTTGCAGGTGGTTTCATTTTTTTATGTTTGTATCAGAACCAATGGTTTGTGTGTTTTTTTCAAATGACACCTTGCAGTGCATCTACTTCTTGTGATTGTTGGAAGGACTGATAAGCTGCTGCAGGTAATGCCCTTGTCACAGAGCTCGGCACACAGTGCGTGCTAAGTAAGTACTGGCTAGAAGCACTCAAACCACTCAGGAGGTGGAGTGCTTGGGAGTGAATCCCAACTCTACCACTCACTATTTTTATGACTTTGGGCCAATTAGGGGACTTCTCTGTGCTTCAATTGTCTCATCGGTAAAATAGAGAAAATGATAGTCCCACCTCAGAGGGTTGTAAGGATCACATTTTCATCAATAAACATCAGAAAGATATGTTTGCAAAAGTTAATATTGTAAAGCACTAAAAAAAGCACCTAGCATTATTTAAATATTCACTTTTTTTATGAGGAGTTATTCTAAAATGATAAAATTGTTTTATCAAAATAGGCACTTGAAGTGTTTAAGGTATTTACCATTTGTATTGTACTGCCTAATTTTTAGTGTTGTTATGTACAGTTATTATGTAGTTAACACTTATCAGGTGCTTACTATGTCCCAAACACTCTGCTAAGCACTTTCTAAGCGTTGCCTTACTTAATCCTCTCAACATTCCCCGTAGCAGACGAGGAAATTAATACACAGAGCAGATAAGAGACTTGCCCAAGAATCAGCCAATTTAAACTCTGAAGTGTGTCCAACTTCAGAACTCTCATATCGCTCTATTCTACCTCTTAAGATAGTCTGAAGCTATTGCTAACCAAAGAGCATATACAATAGAAGGCTAAAAATAAATAAAGCCTCCGGGAAGGAAGCCAATCATTGAGACTGGAATCTGGGATAAAATAGTTATTGTTTCAAGCATTCATTTATATCTAAGCTTCCCAGCAGCCAAGGCAAAATGGAAAACATGTGTCATATGATATCTGATTTTAAAAATCAAGCCATGTTTTCCCTTCCCTTACCCTGAACTTGGCATACTCCTTTGCATTTATTCATCAATAAAATAAAATCTCAGAGGGAAGGCGGGGAAGTTGGGTGGGTGGGAGGTAATAAAAAATAAAAAAATACCATATAGTAAATATCTACAATTTCCAGACACTTTTCAGTCCTTTAAAAGACACAATTATTGCCCAGCTGAGCGGGTTGTGGGCTTGATCCCCAGTGTGGGGTGTGCAGGAGGCAGCTGATCAATGATTCTCTCTCATTGATGTTTCTATCTCTCTCTCCCTCTCCCTTCCTCTCTGAAATCAATAAAATATATTTTTTTAAAAAGATATACTTGTTGCCCAGCCAGTGTGGCTCAGTGGTTGAGCGTCAATCCATGAACCAAGAGGTCACAAGTTTGATTCCTGGTCAGGGCACATGCCCAGGTTGCATGCTCGATCCCCAGTAGGGGAGTGCAAGAGATAGCCCATCAATGATTCTCTCTCATCATTAATGTTTCTATATCTCTCTCCCTCTCCTTTCCTCTCTCTGAAATCAATAAAAAACATATGTTTTTAAAAGAGACACTCTTGTTGCCCTGGCCAGTGTGGCTCAATTGTTTGGAGCATTGTCCCATACATCAAAAGGTTTAGGGTTTAGCCCTGACCGGTTTGGCTCAGTGGATAGAGCGTCGGCCTGCGACTGAGGGGTCCCGGGTTCGATTCCAGTCAAGGGCATGTACCTTGGTTGCGGGCACATCCCCAGTGGGGAGTGTGCAGGAGGCAGCTGGTCAATGTTTCTCTCTCATCAATGTTTCTAACTCTCTCTCCCTCTCCCTTTCTCTCTGTAAAAAATCAATAAAATATATATTAAAAAAAAAAAAGTTTAGGGTTTGATTCCCAGTCAGGGCACAGGTGGGAGTAACCGATCAATGTCTCTCTCTCTCTCTCTCTCTCTCTCTCTCTCTCTCTCTCCCTCCCTCTCTCTCAAATAAATTTTTTAAAAGACACAGTTGTTCTTGACATTGGACTCTCAGCTAAATTACAGTGTGGTTTCTCAGAGGATGAGTATGGGAAGACCTGTTGAACAATGTCTTCGTGACAGCTGGTGCAGGAGCTGCATGACCACAGTCTAGGTGACCGCTTTTGGTGTTGGCCCCCAAGAAAGGCAAGTAACAGAATGTTCAGTCCGTGGGTCCTGATGGGGTTAAGCACCACAGCGCTCATTGCATTAGCATGAACTACTTATTACCTATTCAACTGATAATAACCAGGGACATCATTGTGTGTAAAATCATGTATCTCTTTATACTATACTCAGATATGTACAGGGAGTAGAAGGGCCAATTTTTAAGAAGAAATTATGAAAAAAATTTAAATTAAAATTTTTTTAAATTCTACCCAATGACTTAATGTTATTTTCCTAAAAATTGAGAAAAACACAGAAGTACTAGATTTTAGTTTGGCACAACCCACAAAAAAGTAATGATTACAAAATAAGGCTGTAAATGTCAATGTAGGAAACAGCCAAATTTGTAGAGAATTTTTGTAAGAGTTCATTTGAACCAAAACTGAAGACAATTGCCCAAAAGCAAGTACTCAAATGCTCTGGAGAGTGACAGTTTTGCAGTTTCTTTTATGCATTTGATATTAAGGAGGGAATGTAAGGAAAACTACATGAAGGTGGGAGAAAGCAAAGCAGGGATGATTACAGGATATTTAACAAAATTATGTGCTCTCTTGAGGGTATGTTAACCTAGGTGCACAAAAACAATGAACAGGACTTGTTTAAAGCAAAGATAAATCTTTTATTTAAAAAAGAAGTTATATGCCTGGGGCATTGCTACCCACCATGACCTGCCCAGTTGGAAATATATGATCAGATCATCCTGTGAAGTTACTTCCTATAGAACCCCATTTTCACCCAAAAGAGTGAGAAGACAGGGCTCCCTGGTGCATCCCTGTTATTCACAGGTATGCCTAAAGTTTGGGAGTCGAAGGAGGGAATGAGGAGCTGGCCAAGCCAGAGGAAACCAGGTCTGGTGGCTTGCTGCTTTTCCAATCCCTAGAACTGGGGAGGTGCCATCAGCATTCAAAAGTCAGCCTTGCTGTGCCAGAGTCTAGGTAATCTCTCTCTCTCCCTCCCTTCCTCCCTCCCTCCCTCCCTCCCTCCCTCCCTCCCTCCCTTCCTTCCTTCCTTCCTTCCTTCCTTCCTTCCTTCCTTTGATTTCAGAGGAAGGGAGAGGGAGAGAGAGATAGAAACATCAATGATGAGAAAATCATTGATCAACTGTCTCCTGCACACCCCACATTGGGGACTGAGCACACAACCCAGGCATATGCCCTGACCAGGAATCGGACCATGACCTCCTGGTTCATGGGTCACCACTCAACCACTGAGCCACACTGGCTGGACTAGGTAATCTGTTTCTTACTCTGCCATTGGGCCTAATAGCAGTAGGCTAATGTGTTTTCTGCATTCCCAATAGAGGGTAAGTTAATGAAGCATTTCCTAAACTTTGATCAGGAAAAATGTTTCTTGGCAGCACATCTCCAGAACAATGTTCTTCACAACACACTGATCTAATGTAATGAGTGTACATAGGTGAATAAACGCTGGCCAATGTCCAAGATAAGGGAAATAATCCTTGTATTAGGCTTTCATCTTACTTTCAATTTTAAGTGTTAGTTTTTCTTTAAACAAGGCCTTTCACTCACTAGGACTCTTTGTGCAAGGTATGTTTGCATTTCAAAGTCTTGTGTTTCCCAATACAGCTAAGTTCTGAAAACACATTTTGCTATGATAAGAACCTTTCTGAGATTATAAAGTCCAATAGAAGTACAACAAGGTAAAAAGTTCTTTCTTACCATAGAATTACTTATTTACACAATCTTCTTTGTCTATGAATCCATTGGGCTATATAATTATATAACCAACATGTTAAAGAGATACTATGGTTACCCATATGTGGGTGGGTTCCTGGGTAGTAATATGGTATGTGTCCTTCAGGAATATTAACTGTTCTCCTCCAGCTGGGTAACTTTGACAAATCAATTTCCCTACATGTATCTCAATCTCTGAATCTGAAAAATGAGAGAATTGGATGACAGTGTTTCCAAAATGTCTTCAAAGATAAGAATCATTGGGGTAGTGGTTAAATATTGAGGTTACAAACCCTCCACTAAAATTCTGACTAAATGGATCTAGGTTGTTTGTTTTTGTTTGCTTGCTTATATGCTTGTTGGCTCATTTGTTTGTTTTAAGACACAGTCTCTAAGTTTTTATCTCCAGGACCTTGAAAACTTGATTAGATGATTCAGGGACTTTCCAACTCTGCCATTCTGTAATTCTATGATTCTTTTATTTTATCTTATTTTTAAATATATTTTTATTGATTTCAATAAAAGGGAGAGGGAGATAGAAACATCAATAATGAGAGAGAATCATTGATTGGCTGCCTCCTGCACGCCCCCTACAAGGGATTGAGCCCACAACCTGAGCATGTGCCCTTGACTGGAATAGAACCGGGACCCTTCAGTCCACAGGCCAACACTCTATCCACTGAGCCAAGCCAGGTAGGGCTCTATGATTCACCAGCCCCTCATTAGAAGCTGTTGTAGTTAAGATAAGCCTTTGGTAATTTCTGTTTCTTAGATTCTCCCCCATATAAAGTGGCATCCAGATAAGTTTGCATGAAATAGATATCTTCATACTTCTCGTAAGTCAACAAGATGGTAGGCTCTGTGAGAAACAATAAACCCAAATTGTTTGTGCTTATTAGATCTGTGAACATTCTTCTCCTTAACTCTTCTGATGTGTTTCCCACATACTAGTCCCAAGCAGGATCCTAGCATCTGTCCTCCTCAAACCTCAGATTGATAACTGCCAGCATCCAGAAATGGTTTCATAACCTCGTAACTCCTCGAATGGCTCCTGAGGTAAGGATGGTGATGACCTTACTGGTTACTCACTCTTGCTTCTCTGGAAGCCATTTGATCCCTGTAAGACTAACCTAACTATTTCTGGAAACTGTTTGAAAGAATGAGAGTGGTTTTCCAACCAGTCCTTTGAAACAATCAGAGGACATAAGGCTAAAAATTCTTGAGAGTTGGGCTTCTCTGAAAGAAAACCTAGAAGAGGGCTGCCAAACACAGTCATCTTCATTGCAATTTTTATTTTATTTTGTTATTTGTTTATTTTTTATTTTTAGAGAGAAGAAGGGAGCAAGAGATAGAAAGAGACATTGATATGTTGTTCTACTTATTTATGCATTCATTGGTTGATTCTTGTATATGCCCCAACTGGGGATTGAATAAAAAACCTTGGCATATTGGGAGGATGCTCTAACCAACTGAGCTACCCAGCCAGGCCTAATTCCAATTTTTATTTTTTTAAATATATTTTATTGATTTTTTACAGAGAGGAAGGGAGAGGGATAGAGAGTTAGAAACATCGATGAGAGAGAGACATCAATCAGCTGCCTCCTGCACACCCCCCACTGGGGATATGCCCGCAACCAAGGTACACGCCCCTGACCAGAATCAAACCTGGGACCCTTCAGTCTGCAGACCGATTCTCTATCCACTGAGCCAAACCAGTTAGGGCTAATTCCAATTTTTAAAATTTAAGTTGCACCCTAGCCGGTTTGGCTCAGTGGATAGAGCGTCAACCTGCAGACTGAAAGGTCCTGGGTGCGATTCCAGGCAAGGGCACGTGCCTGGGTTTTGGGCTCGATCCCCAGTAGGGGCGTGCAGGAGGCAGCTGATCAAATGATTCTCTCTCATCATTGATATTTCTCTCTCTCTCTCTCTCTCTCTCCCTCTCCCTTCCTCTCTGAAATCAATTTTACACACACACACACACACACACACACACACAATTTAAGTTGCCCTACCCAGGTCAATTACTTGTGGGTGAAGAAGCGATTCAATGGAAAGTAACCTCACATGAGATCTGATTATAAATGCCTAACTGGGCAGGTTATTATGGTGGTCACACCCCAGGCATATAACTCCTTTAGTAAAAGGTTTATCTTTGCCTTAAGCAACAAGTAAATGTCACTGTAAGAACATCCAAACCTGTAGAGAATTTTAATAAAAATTTATTTGAGCCAAACAGAGGATATGCCTGGAAGCATGATCTCAGCAGACTGAGGAAAATGTTTCCTAGAATAGCAGCTCGCAGCTTCTTTTATGCATTTGGAATTAAGGAGACGAACGGAAGAATACATGAAGAAGGGAGAAAGCACGGTGGGGACTGCATTACTGGAGAGTTAGCAAGATTATATGCTCTCCTGAGGGTGGTTTTGCTTCTGAGAGGTCTGAAAAGGGTATTTCAAAGGTGTGTTGACCTCGATGCATAGAAACAATGGAAGGGATTGCTAATGGCAAAGGTAGGCATTTTACTAAAGACCTTATATGCCTGGGGCATGACTACTCACCAGGTCCTGCTCAGTTTGGAATTTCTGATCAGATCACCCTGTGAGGTTACTTTCTGTTGAACCCTTTTTTTTTTGTCCGCAGATTCAAGTGAGGAGGAAAGCAGCATTGTGTTCTGTTTCAAGAAGACTTTGGAATCTCTTTCTCTGAACATCTTTGAAAATAATATTGATCAGTGTGAGAGAAAATAATTAACACTGCAGCCCAGCTGGTGTGGTTCAGTGGTTGAGCTTCGACCTATGAACCAGGAGGTCATGGTTCAATTCCTGGTCAGGGCAAGAGGCAGCCAATCAATGATTCTCTCTCATCATTGATGTTTCTATCTCTCTTCCTTCCTCTCTAAAATAAATAAAATTGTTTTTTAAAATAATAATAATAATTAACACTGCAGAAAGGAATTACAAGTTGATGAGGTTAAGTAAAAACTCTGAAGTCCTGAATTTGAAATGGAAGTATCACATGAACTCATGAAAATATTTTATTGATTTTTAGAGAGAGAGGAGGGAGAGGGAGAGAAACATTGATGTGCGAGCAGAACATTAATCAACTACCTCCTGCATGCCCCCTGCTGGGGATTGGCCCGCAACCTGGGTATGTGCCCTGACTAGGAATGAAACCTGCAACCTTTCAGTGCATGGGATGACACCCAACCAACGAAGCCACACTGGCCAGGCCTCATGATAATACTTTATTTAAAAACAAAACTATTTTCTAGCTCTGTCCATAGAAGCAAATAATCAGCCCAGTAAAATGAGCACACATAGTACTCAGGTTGTGATCTCTAAATCCTATTTCCACCAAAAGGAACCAGGACTTCTTAAAGAAATGCTTGATTCCAAATCTGGGGCAGAAAAATCACAAGATGAGCCTGAATTGTGTTGACATATAGAAAGCAAGGAACCTATCAAAGACACTAGGGTTGTGTCAGAAGAACCCAGGGATCCCATTATCACTTTGTAAGTTATATAAATGTCTAACCATTATGCTGTCCACCCGAAACTACTATAATATTGAATATCAACTATAAATTTAAAAAAGTTAAAAAGAGGATTCCAACTAGTCAAAGATGGAACAATTTGAACATCAATAAGAATAATTACTGCAGGGGTCAGGTAGGAGAAGGTAAAAAGGCAATAAATGGTGATGGAAGGAGACTTGACTTGGGATGTTAAATACACAACACAATAAACAGATGATGTATTATAGAATTGTAGACCTAAAACCTATATAATTTTATTAACCAGTGTCATCCCAATAAATTTAACTTAAAAAAAAGAATAATCACTGCAATGTTTTGAAACCATCAAATGCATTAAAAACCCATGTATTCATTCTGATACATTTAATTTTCACTGGTCAGTAAAATGCACTGGTACTATTTGGAGTATGCTAGGGATTCAACTTTTTACTTTGGGAAATCAGGAAAAGAATCAGGTACTTAGCCTTCATCCTATATGATTTCTATTTCAGCCACATAGTAGATAAGAAGTTTATCTTTATGGAGTATTTTAGTGAAATAAATTATATGGAAATCATATAATTTGACTATCACCAAATTACATTTCCTAATGGATCTAGACATAGCTGCTGATAATCACACAGAGACATGTTTAATTACCTCATAGTCTTCAATATGCTAAAACACTTTTGGAGCTCCAATTGGCGGGGGGAGGAGGGGTACAAAATAAAACTTCTGTCAAACTTTTTAGCAACAAAAGTTTAGTGTTCTTTGGTCTATACTTTGGATATGATTGGTCTATGAACTGAAATTTAATTTCCTTATCAATCCTTCCTTCCAATTTCCAGCTGCTGTTCTTGATAATGTAGATAATGGAAGTGATGCTCGGGATTCGGGAAGACCAAGGTTTAAATTTCAGCAGAAGACTTTTGGTCAAGTAATTTCATCTCTCAGAACACATGCTGGCTCATCTCCATTTGCCCCTCACGAGGCTGACCTCTAAAGATTGCATCATCCAGGTGTCCCTGTCCTCTGACTTGCAGTTAGGTTTGGCCAATAGAAAGCAGTGGTGGGGGAGACCAGTGGGTAGAAGCAGTGGGAGAAGAGCGGGGAGGATAATCAATCCCCCTTCGCCCCCTCCTTCCTGCCCATTGAACTGCAGTGCTTCTGACCGTCTCCCCATCTGGCTCCAGTTCTCCAGCTTCCTGGGTAACTCTCCTTCTCTTTCCCTTTAGATCCAGGGGTGACAATGACTTCCAGCTGCTGCTAATCCCTCAAGGTTTCATTATCCCTTGTTAGTTCCCTTAACTCTGTTTACACCTCTGTAAATAGTCCATTTCTTAAACTCTCTTCAATTAAAGTGCCTGGGTATGCCATCTGTTTCCTGCTGGATCCCTGACAATACCAAACTTCAGTCTCCTGAGGAAATGATGATGGTAACGCCCACTTCATGGGGGCCGCTGAGAGCATTCAGTGAAAGTACCAGAGCGTGTAAAGCACCAGCAGTGCTCACTAGATGAGAGATAACTGGTCCTGCTTCCTTCTGCCTGTCCTTCAAATAGTCATGTTCAGAGATCTTCTTGCTTCTTTGCCAGTGACCAGGCTGAAGTGGGCAGAGGGAGGTAATGCGGGCCCCAGCCTGGAGATACAAAGCTGCCACATGTTCCCAAGCTCCAGTCGCTGGCCAGAGAACAGGGCTGACCTGCAGGTCTCATTATAGTGCCCGGAACAGAGGACCCTAACAGGGACTGGAACAGCGAGGGTCAGGGCGTCTGTATGCTCAGCATTTCTCTTGGAAGAAAGCTGCTTCTGTACTGGACGCAGATGGTTGGTGCCCCCACACTGGCCAATTGTTTCCCAAGGAGGAAATCCTTCCATTTCCAAATCTATTTTTTGTCCCCCGTTAAAGTGATCAAGTGGCCTGGTATGGGTGCTGCTACAATCCGGGCATGTGCCTTGACAGGGAGGTCACTTGAACTAGGCTTCCAGTACATTTCCCAACAGGCATAAATTGGAGAAATTTTAAAAGGGTAGTAATAGAAATAATGTGTTAGAAAGTATTTCATGAATCTGTAGGTAAGTGAACTGTGTGTTGTTAATCACTTATTTACACTGAGTCCTCATACGGGAAATTATTGGATATGTGGGGTATGTATTGGGTACGTTGTACAACACAAGCCCGACTTGTGGCATGTAATCAGAACACAATTTCATTTCGTTTTCTACCATCCCCTTAAGTGGATTCAGTGGGAGAAATTCTTTCCAAACCTCTTGAAAACTCAGAGAGTTTTTTTTTATCACTCTCTTTTAAAAAATATTTTCATTAATTTTTAGAGAGAGAGGAAGGGAGAGGGAGAGACAGAAAGAACCATCAATATGAGAGTGAAATGTTGATCAGCTGCCTCCTGCATGTCCCCCACTGGGGATTGAGCCTGCAACCCGGGCACATGCCCTGACTGGGAATTGAACCATGATATGCTGGTTCATAGGCTGACACTCAATCACTCAGCCAAACCAGCCGGGCTAACCCCTGCCATTTTTAATTGGTAGTGAGTCAAGGTTTCATTATCTCTTGTTAGTTCCCTTAACTCTGTTTGTACTTCTGTAAATAGTCCATTTCTTAAACTCTCTTCAATTAAAGTGCCTGGGCATGCCACCTGTTTCCTGGTGGACCCAACAAAGATGGCTAGCAGGAGCTCAAGGTGATGATAAGTGAACACAGACCAGAGAAGAAGCTGTTATTGGTGCCCTAAGGGTAGTCCTGGCATACCATACAAGGGCGCTCAAGCCCACATCAGTCCTAGCCAATCACCCCAAGAGAGCAAGTGCAATGGGGGCTTTGGCCCAGAAAGGGAGCCACAGTATCACTGCATTCCTGAGGCCAGATAAAGAATGGGCCCTATGGATTAAAAATTATGATGTTGCCCGTAATGGGTTTGGCTCAGTGGATAGAGCGTTGGCCTGCGGACTGAAGGGTCCTGGGTTTGATTCCAGTCAAGGGCATGTACCTTGGTTGCAGGCACATCCCCAGTAGGGGGTGTGCAGGAGGCAGCTGATCAATGTTTCTCTCTCATCAATGTTTCTTTTTTTTTTTTTTTGGGTTGCAATCCATTTTTATTTTTTTATTTTTTTTTTTAAATTTCTTTATTGATTAAGGTGTCACATATTTGTCCTCATCCCCCCATTCCCATCCCACACCCCTCCCCTTGGATGCCCCAACCCTCTGTTGAACTTAAGCATTGGTTAGGCTCATATGCATGCACACAAGACCTTTGGTTGATCTCTCCCCCCTCCCCCCACCCTCCCCTATCCTCCCTCTGAGGCCCGATAGTCCGATCGATGCCTCCTTGTTTCTGGTTCTGTTCTTGTTCATCAGTCTATGTTGTTCATCATTTCCCCTAGATGAGCGAAATCATGTGTCACTATAGATATACTTATAAGAATTGAATGTGCGACGAGCAATAATAGTTATGCTGACAGGCAAATGAATCAGTCTGTAGTGAGTTTCTTTCTGGACCAACAGTTCTTTTGAGACCCAATATCAATGTCCACCGGTTCCCTATGAGTACATGTCGGCACTGACCCCTCAGCTCTGGATGGTGGACAAATGGTGGTAATGCAGGTCCGACTCCCTCTGGTTTGGTCTCGGCTGGACCCAGGGGCACTGCTTCACCCGGATCCAGGGGCCCACGGCCTCGCCCGGACCCGGGGCCAGGCTCACCCGGATCCAGGGGCCCGCGGCCTCGCCCGGACCCGGGGCCCAGGGCTCACCCGGCTCCAGGGGCCCGCGGCCTCGCCCGGACCCGGGGCCCAGGGCTCACCCGGCTCCAGGGGCCCGCGGCCTCGCCCGGACCCGGGGCCCAGGGCTCACCCGGCTCCAGGGGCCCGCGGCCTCGCCCGAACCCGGGGCCCAGGGCTCACCCGGCTCCAGGGGCCCGCGGCCTCGCCCGGACCCGGGGCCCAGGGCTCACCCGGCTCCAGGGGCCCGCGGCCTCGCCCGGACCCGGGGCCCAGGGCTCACCCGGCTCCAGGGGCCCGCGGCCTCGCCCGGACCCGGGGCCCAGGGCTCACCCGGCTCCAGGGGCCCGCGGCCTCGCCCGGACCCGGGGCCCAGGGCTCACCCGGCTCCAGGGGCCCGCGGCCTCGCCCCGACCCGGGGCCCAGGGCTCACCCGGCTCCAGGGGCCCGCGGCCTCGCCCCGACCCGGGGCCCAGGGCTCACCCGGCTCCAGGGGTCTCATCAATGTTTCTAACTCTCTATTCCTCTCCCTCTCTGTAAAAAATCAATAAAATTAAAAAATTAAAAAATAATAATGTGATTTCTTTTTTTAAAAAATGATGATGTCATGTTGAATAATTTTTTCTAGTTTTCTATCTTTTTTATAGTTTTTTTTTAAATATATTTTTATTGATTTTGAAGGATGAGAAACATCAATGATGGGAGGGAATCATTGATTGGCTGCCTCCTGCACGCTCCCTACTGGGGGCCGAGCCCGCAACCCGGGCATGCGCCCTTGACCGGAATTGAACCCAGGACCCCTGAGTCCGCCACTCTATACACTTAGCCAAATCGACTAGGGCTAGTTTTCTGTTTTCTTAGCCAATTGTTCTAGAGCATGTATTCTCAAATGAGGGTGGCAAAATCTTAAATGTTACAATGCTTTGGGGCTTCCAAAAGGCCACAGTCCATAAACAGAAAAACAGTATATCTATGATATTAAACTTTTATGGGGAGAAGTGTGATTCCGAAAATTCACCTAAAAATGTTCCTTAGGAGAGCAATAATAACAACAGCAAAGGTTGAGAAATGTTGTTCCAGAGAAAGTTAGTTTTGGTTATTGGTTCCTTCATAATGTACTTTTCAAAATATTTTTTTATTGATTTCAGAGCGGAGGGGAGAGGGAGAGAGAGATAGAAACATCAATGATGAGAGAGAATCATTGATCCGCTGCCTCCTGCACACCTCACACTGGGGATTGAGCCCACAACCTGGGCATGTGCCCTGACCGGGGAATCAAAACATGACCTCCTGGTTCCTAGGTCAATGCTCAACCACTGAGCCAAACCAGCCAGGCCATAATGTACTTTTTAATATACTTTATTTGATAATTAAAATTTGAGTCAAATGGAAAAGCTGATTGTTTTCTGTTGCATTTATGATTGGAAAAATAATTCCTACAAAGCCTGCCTCATATCAGGACCCTTCAATAGTCATGGCCCCGGAAGCACAGATAGAAACAAGCATCCTAGGGTTCCCTATTAGTAATTGCCCAGGGTTATAAAAACCAGAGTGTGGGTCGAAAGCTCGTATACAAAATTCACCCAGGCAAGAAGATGACAGAAGGGCTGTACTTGCTTCCAGGACCAACTTGGTGGAGGGAGTGCTTATATTCTTAGCAGCTGCAGAATAGCATGTTAGTGCTAATGAATGGACTTCTTCCCTTGTAAGTTACGCATTCTGTGGGTGTGACCTAAGGACCCTAAAAATCAACTGTACCGCTGCCTTTGAAAATATGATAGTACAAATTGACTGAGAACAATTGTACCTAACCAGCTGTCAGAGGCAAACTTGGGAGTCCTGGGGTGAAAGATTAGGTAGCTTGAATCCATTAACTATTGTTAGAAGAAAGAGGTCAAGCTGTGCTCAAACCACAGGGTTCGGCAAACCTTTTCTGTCAAGGCCAGGTACTAATTGCAAGTGGGATAATTACCATTGAGATGATGAAGAGCAGAGACACCATCCTGAACCTACATAAAGGGGGCGTCCTGCACGGGATGATCTAACCTGCCAGTGTGGGGGCTCCGCCAGCGATGCAGAGAAGGCTTCTAGGTCAACTCAGGACCATGAACATGAGAGCCATGCCCTACAGATGGCTGAGTAGCGAGGCTGGAACACCTAGGTCTCCAAGGACCTGTGAAACAGAGCCAGTGAGTCAGCCCCAGGCTGCCTATCTCAGCTCTTACGGGAAATTTCCTGGGGCTGACAACCAAAGAAAGTGGCTGACAACTCTGTCATGACATTAAGAGTTTATTAAGGGAATTTACATATGAGGCCCGTTCTGGGCAGCAGCAAGGTGACATGGATACCCTCCATGCCTCCCACCCTCAGACTGTGTTTTATAGCTAAAAACACTGAGTCTCCTTGCTGGGAGAGGAATGTATGTATAATTTAAAGGGGTTGGAGTCCACCAGGTGCTGAGAGCTCTGGCAGCAGAGCTGGTCCAGAGTCAGATAGCGTCAAGGGTGTGTCCCTCCAGAGGCAAAGCACAGAGTTCTTGTGTCCATTCACAGGCCCGGAGGCAGGGCACAGCGTCTGGGCTCCCCCCAGGAGTCAAGATGGTAGATTAGCTTCTAGACGAGCCAGTTCTGTCCGCACACTCCACCCCCCTAATCGCCTCTGACAAGCTCATCGCAATGTTCCCTGAGCCTCAGAGAGGGCCCTCTGGGTGACGCGTTACATTCATTCTGTTCAGCTTGCAGGCAAAGACCACAGCCACAGTAGAGGTAGCAGCAGGCTAGGATACGTATCCTATCTAATAAAAGGGTGATATGCAAATTAACCATCACTCCATCACAAAGCTGGCGGTGCCCATAGCTACAAGATGGCGGCGCCTCGTCCTCTCAGCCCCGCCGGAGTTCCCCAGTCCTGGTGGGGGCAGCAGCTGAGGGCGGGCAGCATGAGCGGCCTGGCGGAATGCTTTCAGAGGGCCTCTAGGCAGCGGGTACGGAGCAGTGGGGGGGCGGGGGCGTGGAGGGCAACACTTGCGTCATCGCCCCGGCAACGAGGCAAGTGTTCCGCACCCGGCCGCAGATGGGCCTCTGGGACCGGAGAGCCTCTGGGCAGCGGGCGCAGAGCGGCCAGGCCCCACAGAGAGCTACTGGCCCACGGATTCGTGCGCAGGGCTACTAGTAACTAATATAAAACAAGGATAAAGAGTAATGATGCCCCAAGACACAAACCATGATGATAACCATTGGGAAAAAGAAAGTTTGACAAGATGCGTATTTACTCATGGGTGTCTGTACAGCAAGGCTGGCATCGCCTGAGTTATCAGGAATGTATACACAACATTAAGTTTTAATGATGACGTAAGTCCCACCTTGAGCAGGTGTTAGAACACCCAGGGCCATGCAATTTTGAAGCACATCTTTCCTTGTGTAAACCATTTCTGTGTGAACCAGTGCAATGCCCTGGAAGCTGTACCTAATCACACATAGCACGTTGTGTGTGACTAGTTACAGCTTCTGTGTGCTGAATGGTATCCCCAACCTCCAGGGAAGGCACAGAAATAGCTGTGTGGTGGTCATCCCAGTAGAAAACACTCCTTATCCACCTACTGGCTAAATGGGTGTGATTTACAGGGTTCGTAACTGTTTTAGTCCACATCTCTGTACCCAAGGAAAACCTAGGGTGCACCGCCCAAGCCAGTCCAGGGACAGCCATGGCCATAGGTTGGAGCTACATAGCCATTCTGTCCCATTCAATGCCAGCCAGGCAATGCCAGAATGCCGAGACCAGTCAGGAGCACCAGTCCGTGGCTTGGAGTACAGTGACATTTCAGACTGCTGTCCAGGAAGCCAGCCCATTTCTCTGGTACTATGAGCGCAGGAACTGAGTGTGTGGTTGGCTTGTTCCCAGAATAATGGGGCAGCTTGGCTCAGATGGCCTGCAGTGGGTGCGAGCCAGATGAAACCATCCCAGATTTGCAAAAACCTTCCTTGTAGCAGTTGTTCTGGGATTTGATGGTGGGAAGCTTGGCTTTTGTTTTTTGTAACGGAGGGGTTGCTAGGACAATCACCTATTTCCGTGTGGCATTGACAGGGAAAGCGTTGCCATGTCCCGTGCTGTTAAAAGAGGCAGTTAGAGGCCAATGACATGCATCATCATTAGTAAATCCAGTGTTACATATGGTGCTTTGGCTTTGAGGAAGCCTTATAAACACCTGTAATTCCAACCAATCAGGTTGCACAGGCGATACTCACCAGGACAGGCCAGCCGTGCTGGAGAATGGCAACATGCCATTGGCATCACTTTGAGCCCAAGGTAGGAAAACATTCACTTCTCCACAGGCAGGGAGGAGCAGCATCAGGAACAGGAAGCTATGGGTGGAAATACGGATGTTGAGTGGGTCCAAGGACAACAGCGGCATTACTTGTTCGTTAAAATGTACTGTCTGCAGCTTGCGGACTCCGGGCAGGCGGTGCATATCAGGCATGCTGTGTGAGGGGCAAGGGTGCTGGGATTATTTATAAAGAGAGCGGGGTAGCAAAAGGCCATGCTAACTGACCTATCTTAGTGCCCTTTGGTGTTGGTGTCTGTTCATTGTACTGGTACACAGAGTGTTTGAGCCCAGGCTCCTGAAGGATCGATTGGGACCACATTAGCTGGCCAGGACACTCCTCACGGTCAGGCAATAAATATCCTATCCAACCTGGTTGGGGGGGGGGGGGGGCGGGCGGCTAATCCAACCCCCATTCAAGTGTCCCCTCTCCCGGTTTGACATCTCGAGGAGCTCTGAACTGCAGAGCTCCCCTGACCAGCTCTGGCACCCGGGCATTAGGCCATAGCTTTTCAACGAACTCTCTTTGTAACAGTACCTAGGGAGCCGCCCCGTGCTGGCACTGGCCGAATTTATTTTCCTAATTGCCTTGGCGATGACCTTTTCCACCTGTGCGAAGTAGAGAATTGTAAAAGGGCAAACAGCTGTGCCTTTAAAATATCATTTTTTTCATTCAATCAAGCCAGCAGCCTCTGAGTTACAGGCTCGGTGAAATCTCCCTTTTACATCCCTCTCCTGGGCCCAATCTTGGACATCATGTCCAATAAAATGTGTGCCTCGGTCACGGCCAAGGCACCGAGGTTAACCATACGCAACACTAACTTGTTCTAATCCCTTCCTTGCGGCTGTTTGGTTGGTTCTTTTGCAAGGCAAGGCTTGCAGCGGTCTGGTTGCAGTATCCACGCATGTTAAGAAGGCATATTTCTGTCCTTGGCAGAGACCCAATGTAATCTACCTGCCAGTCTTGTACAGGGATGGATGCTTTGTGTATATGCCCTGGTATGTGTGGGGTGCAGCGGGGGCGCAAGTGAGAACACGCCAGGCAACTGGTTACTGCCACCACTATATCAGCACAAGAGAGGGGCAGTCTGGCCCCCTTTATTATTTGCCATCCCAGCCGCGCACTGCGATGCCCACGCTGCTTGGCATCCAGTCTGCTGGTGCGGGTGTTTGTGAAGGAGCCGGTGTCCTGATCTCTTCCAGGACATCAACCTCCTTTCTGGGAGGTGGGTCAGACAAGTGAGCAGAGACGTGATAGACTGTCAGACTAGCAGTTGGCTCCTGGGACGTTTCCCATGTTCTGCCATATTGTGGCCCCCACAGCAGCTTCCTTCCTCCTTGCCAGCTATCTGGTGCCCATTGTGCCAGCCAGGTCTGAGACCCTAATATAGCCCAACTGTTTGTACAGAGGACCATACGCCATGGTTCATGTGTACATACCAGCCATGTGGCCCTTAGTTCTGCCCACTGGCTACTGTGGAACTCCCATTACTATTGTGTCTGTCTGGGGTTGGATGGCTACCGCAGTCCACACACAAGGATTACCTTGGCTAGACCCATCTATATGCCATGCCTACTTTCACTGGTGAGGGCATCTCTTGTGGGACTCTATAGTGGGGGCTCTTGTCATACACTGGCACCCAAACGACAGGTAACCCATTGCCTAAAGGGCTTGTGGGAAGGACACTGCTGTACATATGCATGCCATTTCTGCAAGATGGGGGCTTGGGCAACAGCTCAAGCAGGCCTTGCAAACAACCCCTCTATCCAACCTTTAGTGGGAGGCCCGTCTGCACTGTCACCAGTAGCGTGGCAGTGATGGGTTCTATGGGTGGCAGTGCTTTATGCACTCCCAAGGCCTATTGTTCAAGGGGAGAATCACAGGTCTCTGTACCTCCCATAGTTGGGACCAGCACACAAGGGGATGGCTTACCCTTGTTGCGTTTGCTGTAGGCCCAATTAGTTCCCTTGGGGCTTACAGTTACGACCAAAGATATGGGTATCCCAGCAAGAGAGGAACCCAAGGCCTGAGCCTGGGTGATTAGAACCTTTGCTTTCCCAAATCCAGCTTCCTGATCCCCTTCCCAACGTCAATGAGTGCCTTTCTTTATCAGTCAATATAATATATAGAAACATTGAGCCATTATGTTGCTGCCCGAGGGCAATGGTATCCTGCTGGTATCCTAAAAAGCCTAAAAAAATATTTTAGGTGTGGGAAAATGCTGTATCTTACCAATGACAGTGCCCTTCATGAGATGCATCTTACCCAACCAGGTGACCCCTAGGAACTTCACAGCTAAGCTCAGGCCTTGTATCTTTTGTGGATGGACAGCCCATCCTCTGGCTCGGAGATGGGCAAACAGGATGTCTAAGTGTTGCTGTAACCATTGCAGTTCTTCATAGGTTAGCATCTCATCATCAATATAATGAAACCATTGGATATTGGGAGGGGGTGGATACAGAGACAAATCTCTAGAAACTATCCCATGGCATGCAGGGGTCTATGTAAATATCCTTGAGGGAACAGTTGGAAGGTATACTCCACATGGGAAACACATTTTCTAACAGTTTCTTTGCCACCGTGAGGGCATCAGCCTTGCATCAGGGGAAGGCTTCAGTCCATCTGGAAAACATACACACAACAACAAGAACATATTGATAACCCATACTAAGTGGCAGTGGTGTGAAGTCCAGCTTAATTGCCCGATAGTGGATGAAGGAATGCAAAAACTGAAAAATGGGTTTTGCCCAGGAGCCTGGAAGAATCAAGTGACTTGGTTGGGTTTCCCATAACCTCAACTGTTTATGTAATTTACAACCATTGTCTACCCATTTAAATTTTCCTGATTCAGGAGCAGACTGTTGCCATGTTACAAGGATATCAGGATGATAAAAATCTGGCATTAAGGAGTTATTTTTGCAGAAGCAGAATGGACTTCATCCATATGTATGCCACTGTCTTCATAAACTGTGTTGCTGCTGACTTTTAAAAATATTTTAAATATATTTTTATTGATTTCAGAGAGAAAGGGCGAGGAAGAGGAAGTTAGAAACATCAATAATGAGAGAGAATCATTCATTGGCTGCCTCCTGCACACCCCACACTGGGGATCGAGCCTCAACCTGGGCACGTGCCCTTGACCAGAATCGAACCTGCAACCCTCTCAGTCCACAGACTGACACTCTATCCACTGAGCCAAACCAGCTAGGGCTAAAAATATTTTTATTGTTGATAATATTACAGATGTCTCCCATCTCTCCCCCTCCCATCTTCCCCTCCCCCTTCCCAGCTCCTATCCACCTCTCCCAGGTCTTCATGCTGCTGCCTTTTTATGAAAGTCAGCTAGGGCAGTGGTCGGCAAACTCATTAGTCAACAGAGCCAAATATCAATAGTATAACGATTGAAATTTCTTTTGAGAGCCAAATTTTTCAAACTTAAACTATATAGGTAGGTACATTGTTAATAACTTAATTAGGGTACTCCTAAGCTGGCCTTTGCTAAAAACTCAAGGGGCCAAAGAGCAGCATGTGGCTCGAGAGCCGCAGTTTGCCGATCACTGAGCTAGGGCATTTCAAATACAAAAGGCTAGCTTTTACTATTGAGAAGATACAGTATTCTTAAGCAATCAGAGACCCATATAATATCTTATCAGGAGCAGACCCATAGTTCAAGAAAACTGTCCTTTTAATAGAAGGAAAGAGAACCAAACTCTAGTTTTGTATCAGCTGACTTTTAATATTTAAATCCACTTACTTAATTAAATCTATTTTAATCTTAGTAGGTTACCCACAAGAACTTCATGAGACTAAAAACATGTTGGTTTTAACTATACCAACAAACTTAAAGTAGCTTGGGTATCAAATATTTTATCAGATCACATGGTCCTGAAAAGCATTGGGTTAGTTTCTATATTTTTGAGAATTTTAGAATACCCAGTCCCTGTGCACTTGTTTACTTTTTAAGTCAATTAAACATAGCCCTTTCACAAGTTAGCATTACCATCCATTGGTAGAAAATGCCGCATAAATACAACACATAGAGACCCACATGAACATGCAAACAGACTTCACGGCTTTCATAAAATAAGTGGGATCTGTTTAAAGGACCTTTGTCCATCCCACCCCACCCTCAGCCTTTATCGGCCAGTCCCAATGCTAACAGAGTTGCAGACATTCTAATATCTTTTTCTAGTTTCCATTTTTCCTCTAATTTACTAAACCCTGACATCTACCTCTAGCTGTCATCATTGGCCAACCAAGCCAAACCACCCATAAGAGGAACCAGCCTAATGTAGTTGTGACCATAAATATTCCTGCCTTGAGTCAGTGTCGTTCCTCAAACAGGTGCATGAGGCCTGAGTTTCCAGGGTGTCCCCATGCTCAGGCACGGGCATCTAGCATATCGGCATTCTCTCCCCACATGGAAGTAAATAGCCAACTCAGGAATTACCCCAAGGGTGCCCCTTTACTAAAGCCCATTTCTTCCATCTCTTGGTTGGTTCATCAATTATTCATACCCACAGACCCAGGGAAAAGCCCCAAGATTGAAAAATCTACCTCCCAAGAGGAGGGCAGTGAAAAAAAAAAAAAAAAAAAAAAAGGCTGTCCACTCCAGTCTGGTAATCCATAGAGTTTATTAAAGGAACTTACATGGGAGGCACGTCTTGGGCAGTGGCATGAGGACACGGAACTGTTTTATCCTTCCTCCCCCAGACTCTGCTTTATAGCTAAAAGCAGTGAGTCTACGTGTTTGGGAAGGAATGTGTGTTTAATCTAAGGCAAGGGGGACCAGCAGGTGCAGAGAAGGCTCTGGTGCCAGAGCCGGTGAGGAGGCAGATCATGTCCAAGGTGGCGAACTCCAGGGGCGAGCAGAGTTCTTGTGTTGGTTGCATGCCTGAGGGTGGGCGGGGCAGGTCTGGGCATCACCCTGGGAGACATGGATTAGCTTCAGGACAGAATCAACTCTGTCCACACCTTGGGACTTCCATTTTTGGAGGGGGAAATCTCCTCTCTCACTTAGGTTATTGTTATTTTGGTTCTCAGTTCTTTGCAGTTGAACCTAATTCTAGTTAATCTATATATCCTAATATATATACAGAGCTGGGTGGCACATGACCGAACAGGCGACTGGTCACCATGAACTGCATGGAACACCTCTCAGTCCCCCCCTCCCCCAGCCCCCAAGCCGCTCACCATGAGTGGGGGCTGGTGGTGGGGCGGGACTGGGGACTGTTGAGCTGTGGTGACAGACTGCTTCGTGGGGTGGCCATGAGCTTAGTGGAGCAGTCACTCAGGCAGCAGCAAGTTTTGCGAAGCAGTCATGGGGCAGGGGAGTTTCACAGAGCAGTTGTGGGGTCGGGGAGCCTCACGGAGCAGTGGCGGGTGGGGGAGAGTTTTGTGGAGCGTCCAGCGGTGAGCTTCACGGGGTGGCAGCAAGCTTCACGGAGCAGTCGAGGGGCAGCAAGCAACACAGAGCGTTCCAGGGCAGGGAGATTCACATAGTGTCGGAGGGCGGCAGAGGCCATGCAATGAAAGCCAGGCTAAGCCTTGGGACCCTAACCGCGCACAATTTCGTGCACGCTGGTCCTCCAGTCCTATATAATAAAAACCTAATATGCAAATTGACCATCACACCAACACACAAGATGACTGCCCCCATGTGGTCAAAGATGGCTGCCCCCATGTGGACACAAGATGGCCACCACAAGATGGCCAGCAGGGAAGGGCAGTTGTGGGTGATCAGGCCAGCAGGGGAGGGCAGTTAGGGGCGACCAGGCTGACAGAGGAGGGCAGTTGGGGGTGACCGAGCCTGCAGGGGAGGGCAGTTGGGAGGGACAAGGCCTGCAGGGGAGGGCAGTTAGGGGTGACCAGGCCAGTAGGGGAGGGCAGTTGGGGGACAAGGCCTGCAGGGGAGGGCAGTTGTGAGTGACCAGGCCTGCAGCGGAGGGCAGTTAGGAGCAATCGAGCCAGCAGGAGAGTGCAGTTGGGGGGGATCAGGCCTGCAGGGGAGGGCAGTTGGGGGGGCCCAGGCCTGCAGGGGAGGGCAATTGGGAGTGACCAGGCTGGCAGAGGAGGGCAGTTAGGGGTGACCATGCCTGCAGGGGAGGGCAGTTAGGGGTGACCCAGCAAGCAGGGGAGGGCAGTTGGGGGCAATTGGGCCAGCAGGGGAGCAGTTAGGCGTCGATCAGGCTGGCAGGGGAGTGGTTAGGGGGTGATCAGGCTGGCAGGCAGAAGTGGTTAGGGGCAACCAGGCAGGCAGGCAGGTGAATGGTTGGGAATCAGCAGTCCTGGATTGTGAGAGGGATGTCTGACTGCCCATTTAGGCCCAGTCGGACATCCCTCAAGGGGTCCTAGATTGGAGAGGGTGCAGGCTGGGCTGAGGGACACCCCACCCCATGCACGAATTTCATGCACTGGGCCTCTAGTACATATATAAAAGCCTAAGCAACTGTTCAACTAGTAGCTATGACATGCACGGACCACCAGGGGGCAGACGCTCAACACACAGGCATGGAAACATGGAACAGACTGGTGAATCTCAGCAGGAAGGGGGGAGCAGGGACGGGGTAGGGCAGGAAGAGATTAACCAAAGATCTTACATGCATACTAGAGGCCCAGTGCGCGGATTTGAGCACCGGTGGAGTCTCTCAGCCTGTTCTGTGGGGATCGGGCCAAAACTGGCAGTCCAACATCCCCCAAGGGGTCCCGGATTGCGAGAGGGCACAGGCCAGGCTGAGGGACCCCATCAATGCACAAATCTGTGCCCTGGGCCTCTAGTCTAAATATAATGAAAAATAAGTCAGTGTAACAGAATTACATTAAATAAAATAGAATTTGGGGCTCAAGTAAGTATTTAGAAGGGCAGTACCTAAAAATAAAAGGAACAATTTCCCCCCCAAAAAAAAATTTTTTTTGAACTTAAATGTACTTATTATCATATATATACATATTAGACCAATTTTAGGTTCACAGGAAAGTTGAATGGAAGATACACAGTTTTTCCATATATCTCCTGCCCCCCTCCCCCCCACACACACACACGGCCTCCCTCATTATCAACATCTCCCACCCAAGTGGTACATTTATTCCAATCAATGAACCTACATTGACACATCGTTATCACCCAGAGTCCATAGTTTACATTAGTGTTCATTCCTGGTGTTGTACATTCCATGGGTTTGGACAAATGTATAATGATGTGTATCCCCCACTGTAGTACTCTAAACATCCTCTGCCCTCTGCCAATTCATCTTTCCCTCTCTGCTAACCCCTGGTAACCACTGATCTTTTTACTGTCTCCACAGCTTTACCTTCTCCAGAATGTCATACAATTGAAATCATACCATATGTAGCCTTTCCATATTGGCTTCTTTCACTTAGTAATGTGCATTTACGTTTTCTGCATGTCTTTTCATGTTTCGATAGGTTATTTCTTTACATGATGAATAACATTCCCTTCTCTGGATGTACCACAGTTTATCCATTTGCCTACTGAAGGACATCTGGTTGTTTTGAATTTTGGCAATTATGAATAAAGCTGCTATAAATAAGCTCTTATAATTTTTTCAGAGACAAGAAAAAGAAGAAAAGCTACCTAACTCATTTTATGAGACTAGTGTAATTTGGATAGCCAAATACAAAAATAAAATTTTACGAGCATTTGAGATCATGCTTCCTGGCAATTGTCATCAGTTTGGCTAAGATAAGCTAAAACTCGCCCTGGTCAGTGTGGCTCAGTTGGTTGGAGCATCACCCCTTGCACAGAAGGGTCATGGGTTCAATTCCTGGTCAGGGCACATACCCGTTGTGGGTTTGATTCCTCATTGGAGTACATATGGGAGGCAACCAATCCATGTTTCTCTCTCACATGTCTTTCTCTCTTTCTCTCGCTCCCCCTCTCTCTTTCTCTTTCTCTAAAAATCAGTAAAACAGGGAGACAGCGACGACCTCGAGCGGCGGGTCGCTTGGGCTGGGCATGGCGGCGGCGTGGAGCCCCGCGGTGGCAGCCCTCTGCTCAGCGGGATCCCCGGGCTCCTCTCCTCTTCGCTGCACCCAGCGGATGTTTGCCTCGCAGCCTGAGGGGGAGCTCAAAGTAACCCAAATCCTCAAAGAAAACTTTCCTCGAGCTACAACTATCAAAGTCACTAACATTTCAGGAGGCTGTGGGGCAATGTATGAAATCCAAATCGAGTCAGAAGAATTTAAGGAGAAGAGGACTGTCCAGCAGCACCAGATGGTAAATCAGGCCCTAAAAGAAGAAATCAAAGGAATGCACGGATTGCCGATATTTACCTCCCCAAACACTGACCACGCCCCGGCTGCATAAATGCTGCTGCTTAAAACCTTGGATGAACTTGACTCTTCTTTCCTAGGCATTTGCCAAAAAAAAATGTATCTATTTTGTTCATAGACATTTCCATGTTATAATTATAGAAGAATATGTTATCTATTTATATGTTAATTAAAGGCAACAGATAACTGAAAAGTAAAAATCAATAAAAACATATTCTCTGGTTAGGATTAACATAAAATAAAACTCTTAAAAATAAATAAATAAATAAATAAAATTATATCTCAGTGTCTCTTATAAATTAAAAAAAGTAAATTACAGTAATTTTAAATCATATTTAATACTATATTAAGAAAACAAACCAAAAAAACAACAACATATGACCAAGTAGGGCCTTTGGGAAACACCAGGTTGAGAGAGGTTGTCTAGTGTATAGTTAAGACAGGTTTTGGAGCCAGTATGTCTGATATCTTCTAGCTGTGTGACCATGGGCAATTTGCCTAACCTCTCTGTGCCTTGGTTTTCTCACTTCTAACAGGGATATAATAATAGTTCCTATCTCATAGGATTATTGTGTAGATTAAATGAGTGAGATAAGTCCAGAACTTAGAAAAGAGCCTCAATTAATTCTCATCTCATCAAACACAGTGGACATAGAGGCCACTAAAGAAAGATGAGATACAAGACTGACGTCAGCAAGGATGACAAGACAGAAACCTCCTTGGGGGACAGAGGATGCCACTCTGGGATGGGAAGAACCCAGAATTAACTGAGTTTTGAACCAAGGTGACAAAGAAATGACTAAATTGGACTGAATTTCCTTGAATAGGAGCAATCAGGTTTTTGCATCAGGCAGAATCGGGGCTCAGAGTCAGAAATGAACTGAGTGATAGAAAGTACAGTTACATTTTAGCACTCCTGAGTCAGGGCTGTGAACAGGGCCAGCTACATAATTTGCAGGATGCTGTACAAAATAAAAATGTAAGGTCCCTTGTTCAAAGAGCAGGAATCATGTGCTTTTAAAGGTACTAAAAATGTAATGCTTTTTCCTTTCTTTCAAGATCTCCTTTTTAATTTGCTATTTACTATTGTTCTGAGCAAAGGGAATTTTAAAAACTTAAATGATTAGCACGAATTACCATTCATCTTTATATTGTGCAGTGGCAGTCTTACATGCAAATTTAGGAACACTGAATTCACATGTGGAACCACTGAAATGACCCAATCCATATTTCATAGCTCGCACAGGAATATGCGTTTTGTTCTTACCCGAACAGTAGAAACACTGCACAAAACTAAACGGGCTTTCTTTCATTTCGTGACGCACACACGTCCTACCAACACGCTTGTCCTTCGCCTTAGTGATTAGTGAGGAAGCACTGAAGGAAAAGGCACTGTGGAGTGGCCGCTTTCCCTTTCCTCTGTAACACAGCAGCATTCACATCACACCTCACTCTCACTCCGAGTCCTTGCTGCAGACCCAGGTGTCATGGGCCCATCAGAAGCCAGGGAAGAGAATGTTATAAGGAGGTTCAGTGCGGGAAGAAAACGTGGAGGCTGCTCATGACCTGAGAGCAGTGATTTTCAACTTTTTCATCTCATGGCACACATGAACTAATTAGTAAAATTCTACAGCACACCATGAAATATATATTTTGCCGATCTGACAAAAATACAGGTATAATTTATTTTATTTTTTGTTAATCCTCACCCAAGGATATTTTTTCCATTGCTTCAGAGAGAATTGGAAGGAGGGAAGGAGGGGGAGAGAGAGAGAGGAGAGAGAGAGAAAGAGAGAGAGAGAGAGAGAGAGAGAGAGAGAGATTGATGTGAGAGAGATACATTGATTGGTTGCCTCCTGCATGCACTCTGACCCTGACCAGGGGATGGGTGGGAGGCTGGGGGCGGGGGAGGGTATAAAACCTGCAACCCACTACTCTTCAGTGCACGGGCCAACACTCTATCCATCGAGGCCACCCCCCAGCCAAGGCAATATAGGTATAATTTTGATTCATTCACACCAGACAGCTATTGTTGTGTTGACTGTTGTTATTTTTTATTTAACAATCTAAGGAAAAGAGGTCAGTGTCCCTGACTAAATATCAGGTATTGCATGTTTTTTTAAAATTCTTGCAGACACTGGTTAAAAATGGCTGCCTTACAGAAAACTGTTTTGATGGAATAACGGGGTGGAAGCCACATTGAAGGCAGTAGAATTGTGAGTGGGAAGTGAGGAAACAGGGATAGTAAGTATTATAAGGAGTTTGGTTGTACAGGATAGGGAAAGGCAGCATCTAAAGGGGCATGTGTGGTTTTGAGGAAGGATTTGTTTTTAACTGGCAAGCTCCTTCCTACCTCTTAGGATTGTCGTGATGATTAAATGACATCATGCATATGAAGGGTTAAGCCTAGTGCCTGGTACATAGTACACAGTCAACAAACATTAGCTTTAAAAATAGGGTGAAGTAGTATGAACATCTCCATTTCATATAACTGTCGGTGTGCCTAACTCCAAACTTTCAAGCACTCCAATAAATGACTTCACAGCCTGCTAAATTGCCACTCTTAAGCAGATTGCCCTTCGGTTAAGCAGATTATTGATTAAACCCTCAGGCAAAGAAATGTACAGCAGTGTTTAAAGTACTAACAGAAGCTGGATAAAGTATTTTGAATACAGTACTTATTGTTTTATCCTTATAATGATTACATACTCTGCCCTCAGCACACAGGATGAATACAGTTAACCGCCCTTTTCCATCATCAAGTCAGTCTCTTTTGGAAAACCGGCAGGCTTCAAGGCCAGTCAACACTATGATGTGAGCGCCACCTGCTGCTGAGAAACTTAAAGGCACGCTCAGATAGTCTTAATGTCTTTTTTTTTTTTTCTTTTTGGTTTTTTTTTTTTTTAATTGATTTTAGAGAGAGAGGAAGGGAGAGAGAGATAGAGAGATAAAAAAAACATTGACTTGTTGCCTTCTGCACGCCCCCTACTGGGGGTCGAGCCCGCAACCCAGGCATGTGCCCTAACTGGGAATCGAACCTCTTGGTTCATGTCTTGAATTATTAGTTCAAGGTATTACTTATTCCAGAGATCCTTCCTAGGGATGAAACTTAGATGATACTTATTTCAGATATCTAGTTAAAAGTGAAAACTTGAGCTTTTCCCATCCTTTTCTGGCGTCCAAGATGTGGAAGCGAGGACACGGCGGGTCCTCCGGGGAGAAATGCCGCTTTCCCTGGGTCCTCCGGTAGGAGCCATGATCCACTGTGCTGACAACACAGGAGCCAAAAATCTGTGTATTATCTCTGTGAAGATCAAGGGACGGCGGAACAGACTTCCTGCAGCCGGGGTGAGTGGCACGGTGATGGTCACCGTCAGAACAGGCAAGCCAGAGCTCAGAAAGAAGGTACATCCAGCGGTAGTAATTGGATAACGGAAACCATGCCGGAGAAAAGATGGCGTGTTTCTTTATTTTGAAGATAATGCGGGGGTCATAGTAAACAATAAAGGCGAAATGAAAGGTTCTGCCAGCACAGGACCAGTTGCAAAGGAGTGTGCAGATTTGTGGCCCAGGATTCATCCAATGCTGGCACCATTGCATGACTCTCTGGTGTATTTGTAAAGGAAAAACCCATTAAAAGTTATTGACACTCAAAAAAAACCCACAAAAAAAAACAAGTTAAAATTTGAAAAGTTCCCTTTAACTAGCAGTTAATTAGTTAACTGGCCAAATATTTGTGCATTGTCCCCGTTTTAACCCAGGTATGTGCCCTTGACCAGAATCGAACCCAGGACCCTTCAGTCGGCAGGCTGATGCTCTATCTACTGAGCCAATCTGGTTAGGGCAGAAGTTTTAAATTTTAAAATTTGAATTAGCCCTAGCCAGTTTGGCTCAGTGGATAGAGCCTCGGGCCTGCGGACTGAAGGGTCCCAGGTTCCATTCCAGTCAAGGGCATGCAGCTGGGTTGCAGGCTCCTTCCCTGCCCAGCCCTGGTTGGGGCGCATGCAGGAGGCAACCAATTGATGTGTTTCTCTCACATCGATGTTTCTCTCTGTCTTACCCTCGCTCTTCCACTCTCTCTAAAAATCAATGGAAAAATAACATCAGGTGAGGATTAAAAACAAACAAAATTGAATTAAATCACATTAACATTAAGTAGTTTGAGTAACTGGCATTTTTTTTTTTTTTACATTTTTAAATATTCAACCAAAGATATTTTTCTAGCTTGGTGAGCTTGCATTTATGAACTAGAACATGCAACTTCAATTTCACCTTCACTGATCACTTTCTTTATGCCAGGCACTAGGTATAGGGGATACAGAGTTTTTAAAAATTATCTCAATAGAGAGCAACAATAGAAAAAGTATATTTAAATGTTAAGTGCTAAAATGGTAGTATATCTAAAATCAGAAAAGAATGAGAGAGCAGTTAGTTCAGTGTGAGATTCTGCAGAGGTGACCTCTGAACCACATACAGCATGACAGATAGGAACTTACTCAGTTGTCCATTTGCTTTTATTTTTTTTTCAAATTATAAGAGAAAGTTTATTTAGAAAGTTACAAATGTACTAGAAGTCCTAGCTAGAGCAATTAGCCAGGAAAAAGAAAGAAAAGACATCTAAATTGTAAATGAAGCAATACTTGCAAGTGACATGATTCTCTATATATAGAAAACCCTAAACACTCTACCAAAAATCTGTTGGAAATAATAAACAAGTAAAGTTTCAATACACAAAATCAATAAACAAAAATCTGTTACATTCCTACATACCAACAATGAAATATCAGAAAGAAAAATGAAAACAATCCCATTTACAATCACAACAAAAAGAATAAAATGCCTAACAATAAACTTAGCAAAGGAGGTGAAGGACATGTACACTGAGAATGACATGACATTGTTGAAAGAAATGGAAGACATAAAGAAATGGGACCAGGTCCGAATTTTTCCGGGAGTGGGAGGGCTGGGGCTCTGCAGCTGCGGGGCGAAGGAAGGGTGTTCTTAAAAAAAAAAAGAAAAAAGAAAAAAGAAATGGGACCATATTCCGTATTCATGAATTGGAAGGATTAATAATGTTCCAATGGCCCTATTATCTAAAGCAATGTAAAGATTAAATGCAATCCCTATTGAAGTCCCAATGGCATTTTTCACAGAAATAGAACAGAGAATTCTCAAATTAGTATGGAACTACAGAAGATTCTGAATAGTCAAAGCACTCCTGAGAAAAAAGAACAAAGCTGGAGGTGTCATGCTCCCTGGCATCAGACTACGCTACGCAGCTACTGTAATTGCTCTTCCTCCCTGGCTGCTTGGAGATCAGCCGCCATCAGGAATGACACAGTAACTATCCAGACCAGGAAGTTCATGACCAACAGACTACGTACTTCAGCGGAAACGAAGGGTCATTGACGTCCTTCACCCTGGGAAGGCAATTGTACCTAAGATAGAAATTCGGGCAAAACGCTAACCACTGAGCACACCATCCAGGGTGCGGTATAGTTATTTTTAATGCCCTCTTTTACCCCCTTGAACTTTATGTTATAATGAAGTATTTACTATCCTATTCTGAAGTAGAGTTGCAATTTCCTGGTTCTGACTATATGTTAGTCATCTTACTCAAAGTTTTGTATACTTTTGTCTTTCTGTTTCTGATAGAAGAGCTCCTTGCAACATTTCTTATAATTCAGGTCTTGTGGTGGAAAAGTCTCTTAGCTTTTGTTTGTCTAGGAAAACCTTCATTTCTCCTTTATAACTAAAGGATAACTTTGCTGGATATATTATCCTTGGCTAATCGTTCCTCTCTTTCAATATTTTGAATGCTTTCTTCACTTTCTCCTGACTTGTAATGTTTCTACTGAAAAAATCTGATGATAATCTAAGTTTCCTTTGTAGGTTACAGTCTGTTTTACTCTGGCTACCTTGAGAATTCTTTCTTTGTTGTTAATTTTTTTTTTTTTCTAGAGAGAAGGGTGGGGGAAAAAGAGAGAGAGAGAGATCAAAACGAGCCGAAACAGGTTTGGCTCAGTGGATAGAGCGTTGGTCTGCGGACTGGGGGGTCCTGGGTTCGATTCCGGTCAAGGGCATGTACATTGGTTGCGGGCACATCCCCAGGAGGCAGCTGGTCGATGTTTCTCTCTCATCGATGTTTCTAGCTCTCTATCCCTTTCCCTTCCTCTCTGTAAAAAATCAATAAAATATATTTAAAAAACAACAACCAAAAAAAAAACAAAAAAAAACGAGAAACATCAATCTGTTGCCTCCTGCACGTGCCTGAACCAGGGATCAAACCCACAACCTGGGTATGTGCCCTGATGGGGAATGGAATCAAACCTGCCACCTTCTGGTGCACAGGACGATACTCCGACCTACTGAGTCACACTGGCCATCTCATTTATTCAGTTCTTCAGCTCACAATTTCCGGTTGGTTCTTTCTTTGTTTTAATTTCTTTGGTAAAGTACTCCTTTTGTGCATTCACTTTATTCCTGAGCTCACAGAGCTGTTTCTCTGAGCCCTCTTGTTCCTCGTTGAGCTTATTCGTGACTGCAACCTTGAATTCTCTGTCCTTAAAGTCACAGTCTTTCCTAACTTAGAGTCTGGTTTCTGGAGACATTTTTCTGGGCTCGCTTGGTTGTTCACAGCGTTTGATGGATTGTTTCTCTGTCTAAGCAGCTGTGGCGGCAAACTCTGTTCTTGTTTGGATCCTGTTTGGCTCTAAAATTCAGCAGGCTGGTAGAATGCTTTCTTTTGTTTCCAGCTGATGGTGTTATGGCACACGTTTTTGTTTCCTCGAACCTGCATTATTCGCAACCCCGGGTCATGGTGGAGTGGCATCACTTGGATTAAGAAAAATGCTGTGTGCCCTCTGGGGTGGTGGGTGTCCCCTCTGGGACTGGCTCTCCGCAGTTACCGGCAACACCGCTGTGACAGGCAATGTGGCAGGTTGTGGAGACCCAGTTTTGTGAGCTCCCAGGGCTACCTCCTTTTTCTAATGGTTGCTGACCCCGCTGTGTTTTGGGAGGTGTCTCCCTCCACTGCCTCTGCTGGGCTCCGCAGGAATGAGGGGGGCGGTGCGGAGAGGTGGGGGGCAAGTTCATTATTTCAAGGTTCTGCCTTCTATCCCCCCTGCCAGCCATGGCTGCTGAGACTGCCGTACTGTTTAAGCCCTCTTAGCTTTCTCTACCTGGCTCTGGGGATGGGTGGGGTTAGGGAGGCAGGTTTATAATCTCACCCTCTCCCCTTTCCCCACCCCCCTGCCAGCAATGGCTATCAACACCACTGTAGTGTTGAAGGCTTCCAAGCCACCTCTACTGGGGTCTTCCAAGATGGGGAGGGGGGAAAGGATGACGCCTTTCCTGGGGGGACACTGTTCCTGCCCCTCGTACACTGCAGGGGGTAGTGTGAGGGCTGCAGCCTGGCTTCCCCACCCCACCACACTCCTTGGAGCCAAGGCGGACACCCACCTGCATCTGCGGCCACCATCCTCGTCCTCTCCCCCATTTCGCCTCCTTTATTTGTGCCAATATGCCCACCGTCAGATGTTCCGATGTGTGACTCTTTCAAGTGTGTTTGTGTGTTGAGCAGGGGACCCTCTGTTGAGTTATAGTTGTCTGATTTGTAAATTTCAACGGAGAAACAAGGAGTCTTCTCACTCTGCCATCATGCTGACATCCTTATGTGACTCTTCCACCGTAAAAATGCGTCTTTCGTGCCTCTATGAATAAGAGGCAGTGTTCCACACACAGATGTTCTCAGTTATAATCTTTTCCATCCTCTCCCCCAGCAATTGTTGAAATTGGCCAAATTAAAATACTGTCTAGAAGATCTTAACAAACAGTGTGAAGCCTGGCTTATTTGAACAATCTGTGGTTCCTTGACTTGGAGCTGCTTTGTCTAATAGATGGATAGTTGGGTGGATGGGGCCTTTGAAATCACTCTCGGAGTCCTTCCATGGCGAGTGGCCTGAGAGCCTGACTCTGATGTAGGATCACGCCTTTCGCTAACAGATCTTGACTTCTCTTAGATTAAAAAGTATAAAAAATGGTGTTTACACTTAGAGAAAATGCAATATCAACGAGTGAGTCTCTGTATGAACTGAGATATAGCCACTTCTGATTATGTGAAGATGCTGAGACAATTTTTCCTATAGGGGCACCGGTCACCCACCCTGGCTGCCCTTTTCCAAGTGGTTTTTAGGGATGAGGATCTAGAAGCATTGGCCTTCACACTGAAAAGGTGTTAAGAAAGACTCAGTTGGAGTACGCTGCTCCCCTGTGTGAGTTGAGGAAATACCCTTGTCAGCCAAGGCTGAGTAGACCAAGGGTGACTTTTTGTGTGAGAACTGAGATAGGGGGTAGTTCTAAGGACATGTCCAGTAACATTTTTAGTGTATACGGTACATAGATGTTGTTAATTCGCAAATGCTGGAGATGAGTGTACCACAGATAATTTTGGACAAGATGTTGCTAACCGAAGGATGCACATGAAACTCAAGGGAGCAGAACACTTCAAGAAAGCCAGTGGATTAGACTTTATGAAGCACATACTTATAGATATCTCAGCTGGGAAGCCTTCAAAAACCTGAAAGGCCAGGTCAAAGTTCTTTAACAAAACTGGTGTCAGCCCAACCTGATTCTTCTATCCCATTGACTGAAAGTCAATAGAATGACAAAGAGATGACAGAAATTATTATAGATTTTATAACTCAAAATGAGGGAAATTTTAGAAAATTATACATATGAGAAACTTAATGTAATGTGGTTTGATTTTAAAGACAAAGAATTGAAAGAGCATGCCCTAAACATCATGTAATTTGTGCAAATGTTTTGCAAACTAATTGAGGTTTTAAGAGGTATTTGGATGTCTCAAGACCTCAAAAATTAGTGATTAGAAAACGTTCCTTACAAGCAACCAAATAAAATCCTTAATCAAAAACATAAATCTTTCATTGGTAAAAGGTATAAAAAATATTTTAAAATGTCTGTTTGCAAGAATAAATATGCATAAGCATGTTTTGAATGCAAACTTACAGACATAACTGTTATTGGTATATTGGTGATATATTGTGATAAATCAATAAAGCTAAGATATTACGAATTAAATTATTTTAACTAATACTTTTGTTTTTAGCATACTGTTACAGGAGAAAAATGCTTCAAAGCTTCAAAAAAATAGCAGCAGACAGACAAAAATTATGTTAAGGTGTAATAATAATAAAATGCCTGTACACACACATTCACGCACGCATACCTACACATCTGGTAACAAACACACAGTTCCTCCATGCCTAAGAGAAAAAAGAGGTGTCACTTTGAATCTTCATTCCATAGACAACAGTTTCTGGGCTGTGGTCTTTTCCTTTTTTGGTAGGGAGAAAAAGCATATACGAGTTCTGGTTTTTGTTTTTTATGTAAATTTTGTAATTCCAAATCTTAGAACTTTTATATTAAGTATATAAGTTCAAGGTAATAAAATATGTGATATAACTAATCTAGGTACATTAGCATTTCTTGCCGTAGAAATTTCCTTACTAAATGTTAATAAGTGAAATTAAAAAGGAAATCTATAGGCAAAATTGTTTTTTTTTTAAAAATAAACTTTAATTTTTAAAATGTGACGCTATGTCTCATATCTGAAAGGGAAAGAATAGATACTACAAAATATAAAATTGGGAATACAAATATAGTTTGTTTTATTCCTTGCAAAGATTCGAAGTGTTCTCCTACACTTAAGGTAGCTAAAATATCTTGTGACTATATTGAAAGAGGATGTAAAGTGCCCTAGCCAGGTAGCTCAGTTGGTTAGGGTGTCGCCTGACACTCCAAAGTTACGGGTTTGATCCCTGGTCAGGGCATAAACAAGAATCAACCAATGAATGCATAAGTAGGTGGAACAACAAATCAGTGTTTCTCTCTCCGAACTCACTTTCTCTCTCTCTCAAAATACATCAATCAATAAATTTAAATAATAATATTGTGGTTTGAACATGTAATATAGTAACGCAACACATTACATGGTATATTCGAGCTAGTAAGAAATATTTTGAAAGATGGATCTGGAATGTGCCAGGAGGCAGGATACTGTCAAAATGTTGAGAGGATCTAGAAGCCAACTTAAAAGCCAGGTTAAATTGTTACAGTTTTATTGCTTGGAAAAGGAAATTAGTCTTATACTTACTAGTACTTAAAACAAATTACGAATGTAAAAAGCCACGAATCCATAATGATATTCAAAAGAAAAGAATAGGAATTCCTTTTCTCTTCAAATATTAGTACTTTATTAAAGTTTATTGAGAAAGAAGAGAAAAAAATTTTATTCAGAGAAGAAAAATTATTGTTGAAGTTTAGTTGTAGTTCTCTTTTCAGGATGGGTGAAACATACAAAGAATAAAAGAATGTTAATGGTATGTGAAAGACAAGACTCTCTTCCCGCGAAATATAAATAAACTCTAAATAGGCTCTTGAGACTTCCTGCTACCCCCTCAGCACCCACCCACTTACCGGACATTCATCTATTAAATTGACACCGAGCATTAAGGAAGTGGGGCAAGGCATTCCTTTCAGAGGCATGGAGGTCCCCCCCAACCCCACCCTCAGGCATGAGATGGTGAAAAAGAATTTAAAATCCTGAAGGCAATGGATTTTACCTCTTAAGCAGACTTTAGTTTGTGGAAATAATCTTTAAATTTAAATACTGGATAGTGGTTTTACTAGCTGTCTTGAGGTTGGCTGCCTTTTGTGGTTGCTAAAGATGCTGAATGCAGGCCACAGGTTCAATACTGAGCCTGTCTTTCTTTAACTTGCACTCCAAAGCGGGGGAGGGGTTTGGAAGAATTGTCACCCAATCCCAAATAATCCTACTCCTTGTTGCGCTGACTTTTCCCAGGGGATGAAATCAGAAAACAATTCATTTACAGTGTTTTTTGTTAAAAAAAGTTTTTTGCTATTTTCAAAGTAATACATATACATGGTTGAAAGAGCTAAATGCTTGCAACAAGACTTCTCATTCCCTCGGGCAACCACTTTCAACTTTTTTTTTTTTTTAATAATTCTTTATGGTTCAACTTTTTAAAAATATATTTTTTTATTTATCTCAGAGAAGAGAGAGGGAGAGAGAGCTAGAAACATCAATAATGAGAGAGTATCATTGATCGGCTGCCTCCTGCACGCCCCACACTGGGGATCGAGCCAATAGCCCAGGCATGTGCCCTGACCGGGAATTGAACAGTGACCTCCTGGTTCATAGGTCGATGCTCAACCACTGGGCCACGCCAGCCGGGCCCACTTTCAACTTTTAGCTGATTCTTTGATATTTATGACCACATATCTAAATAACATGTTCATATTTCTACTTCTTGATTTTTTTCAGTTAGCCATTATCTATTGACTTCCCAATATGGAATAGAAGGAGTTAGCTTTCTTGTGCACACTCCTGTGCACTTCTACCAGGCATGGACATTTGTAGTTCTTTAATTGCCCTGACACAGTTATCGAATAATTTACTTATGATGCCCAATCAGCCGGATGTCATTGATGTAAGAGATTAACATGATTTTCTACAACAAGCATGTCAAACTCTCAGCCTGCGGGCTGCATGCGGCTCACAAAGAATATTTTTGCGGCCCAGCCAATATAATGGGATGTAAGAAACGTTTTAATAAAAATTTCCTAACGTGATTTTTACAATATTCTGTTATTCGTAATTATTAATAGCAAACTACAACATTCGCTAATGACTGATTACTATAATCATGTTGCATTCATTTCCCTTACACGCTTTACATGCAGGCGCACCATTTCTCTCCACTAATGCTAGCAGCGAATATTTTAGCAGCTGATGGCCACGTCATTAGTCTTGGACTGACTTGTTTGGTGTGCGCAACAGGAAATATTTCGCTGTCGGAGAACAAGAAAAATAGGTTTATTTGCGTTATGTTTATTAATTTGTGTCTAGTAAGTTAATGTTCAAGAAAAAATATTAATTTTTATTAAAATGTTCTATTATTTTATGTTAATGATTACTCATTTATTTCAGCCCTTTGTATTCAGCATGTCTCCGTCGAAATAAACCTACATTTCTATGAAAATTGAATCTTTTGTTTTTTTGCGGCCCACATAAACTTAAACCTTGTTTATTTGGCCCGTGTTAGCCTTTGAGTTTGACATGCTTGTTCTACAAGATGTCCAGAAGGTCTAGATCTATTCAAGCTACTTTGGGACAGAGGGCAGGAATGTTAACATAGCCCTGGGTCAAACTGTCAAAGTATACTTTTGTCTGTTTCATGGGAATGCTGTTTCTGATCCTTTCTTACAATTGGATTGGAAAAGAATGCATTCACTAAATCAATGATGTGTACCAAACACCCGACGCTGTATTAATCTGTTCTACAAATACACTACACCTGGCATCAGGCCCTTTAATTGGTGAGCTTGCCATAATCTACTGTCATCTTTCAGGGTCCATCTATTTTTTGCAGGGATACATGGTCAGTTAAATGGAAATATACTAGAAATCAGCACCTCTGTATCTTTAAATTCATAAGAGTGGCACTACTTTCATCTCCTGAGAAACAACATTATTTTGATTTCCTGTGCCATGTTTGGCTGGGCAGAGGATGCAATTTCAGAGGCTTCCACTTGGCCTTCCCCACAATAGCTTTTACTCCACAAACTTCCCAATGTGTTTGTACCAGTTGCCAAATGTCATTCCGATTATACATTTGGGGACTGGGGAAATGACCACTATGTGGGCCACAGACCCAATGGATCTACGCTGAGCTGGACCTGGCCTTGGCCCCACTTATTAACTGGTCTCTTTATGCCTCCAGTCTAACAGAGGGCCATGACGATACTTGTGGTCTCTGGGTATCAATTGAAACGCTATGTCTAACAGTCCTTGAATGTCTGGGTATTCCCATTTCCCCAAGGTACAATTACCCAAGTAAATGACCAAATATCCAGGATGGGGCAAAAGTAGGTTTACAGTTATGAGTACATGAAACACAGAGTTTATTCTTATGCCATTATTTATTAATTATTGTATTATTTTTCATAGGATCAACTGTAAATCTACTTTTGCCCAACCGTGTACTTTGGGGATGGACTAGGGACATGGTTACCATTTATACTTGAAGTGTAGCAAGGTCCTTCCTTCGTGGGGACCTCTTCAGTCCATGGGTTCCAGGTCTATAAACTGGCATAGGCGTGGAAAATGGTTAAGGAATTGTGACTGTATTGGGTGAGAGACCTTAGCCTCCTGGTCATCTATTCTTGATTTTTTTCTTCTGATACAAACTAATAAGACCTTTGTTGGCTGCCTATCTATTTTGCCCCAAGGGACACCAAGTTCACATACTGAGCCTGTCTTTCTTTAACTTGCACCGGGAAGTTCCATTAATCATTTCCATAACTGTGTGGGTCAGGTCTACATTATCATCATTGTAACTCTCTGGCTTCTGGTATTTGAGCACTGCCCCCTGGCCTCTATTGTTTTGGGGCCCTGTAATCCCCATTGCTCTCAGTGAGCCAAGTTTCAGGAGGTCTCTGCTACCTTCAGCTGGGACTTGCTGAAAGTCATGCGTACCCCAGGCTCTTAGTGGTGTATGATGGTAGGTCTGAAACCAGACAACCAATGGGTCCGGGCTGCCTGTCACTTGAGCCAATTAAGCAGAGACAGGGTTGAATCATATATGAGTGTTTATTCCAATAATGCTGGCAGTATGGGAGAGCAGCAGGTCATCCACAAAAATCTGCTCTGTAGTCCCCCATAAGCCAGCTGCTTATATTGGGTAGGACAAAGATTATATGCGGAAGCTGGGATCACAGGCATGGGGAAGGAGTCAAGGTGGGCTGGGGCCTGGGGGCTGTGGGCTGGGGCAGGACTCTATTGTTTGGGTAACAAGGTTATTAATCTTTCCATGATAATAGACAGTTCTTGAATGAGGATGGACCGAATTCCAAGGTTGACTCCCAGGTCCTGGGGGCGAATAACTCCCAGCCACCTTAGAATGTGCTTACTTTAATCAGAACAAAACAATCACAGTTAACAGAGCATGATTAATATTTTTTATTTTATTTCTTATAACTAATAGCTAGTCCACAATATTCTATTTCTGCCCGTAACATCTTTTTTTGGGGAATAGTCCTTTACCTCCATTATCAGGCACAGCACCTCCCAACTAGGTAGGTTATACTATGACTTAACCCTAATTATAGGCCTAGTGGCCAGAAGACTATAGATTCATGATGCACATAGAATAACCTTAAAATAAATGTCATGTTGGCTGAGTGGAAGCATTTGGGCAGACTCAGATATTGCAAGATGAAAAACTGGTGACATTTGATGTCCAGTTGCAAGATATTTGTACCATGAAGGGAGATAATTGGAAAAATTTATAAACTTGGTATTTACTGGCTTTTTCTTGCCACTTTTAGCAAAGTTCTATGAGAGGCCAGCACTAGCTGACTTGCAAGTAGATATGGAAAGGAATTCAGCTTTGTTGAGAGGGGTACTCTGTCTATAACTAAGTGGATTAAGAGTCTCAGGCTGGCCAGTATGGCTCAGTTGGTTAAGTGTTATCTCATGCACCAAGAGGATTCCCAGTCAGGGCACATGCCTGGATTTTGGGCTTGATTGCCAGTAGGGGGCAAGCAGGAGGCAGCTGAATGATGTTTCTCTCTCATTGATGTTTCTTTCTCTCCCTCACCCCCCCTCCCCAAAGAAAATCAATAAACCGAAGAACTTATATGCATATATGCAAAACCCATGGACACAGATGATAATGCAGTGAAGGCCTGGGTAGGAGGTGGGAGCAGGGTGGAGGGGGTCAATGGGGGGAAAAAGAGGGACATCTGTAATACTTTTAACAATAAATATAAATTTAAAAAATATTGAACTTTAAAAAACATATTTTAAAAAAACATATAAGAAAAAAGAGTCCCATAATTTGGAGTCTTAAAGGGCTGATCAAAACCAACTATTTCTCCACCTTGGAAGGAAATATGCCTGCCACTCAGCCATACAGAGCTGACAATATGGGTTAACAAAATGCTATCAATCTGTTAAATCCCATTGTTTCAGATGCCCCCAGGTTAGCTGTCATTAAGTGTGAGGTAGCTGCTCAGCACGCAGAAGCCAGAAAAGATAAAAGAGTTTTTGGGATTTTCAACAATAAAGATTAAATAAACAAATAAATAGTCTTTGGGCTTAAAAAAAAACAATATCTAGGCCAGAACTGCAGCAGTAATTTCTCCCACACAGAACTGACTGAAAGCAAAGGGATTAGAAACCCTTTAAATTTTTGTGTGAATTATAGTGCCAGAGATACACCAAGCCTGATATGCATCCATGGGCTCCCGCTGTTGCTGATAAGCAAGTTTGGTATTTCTCAATCGACATTAGCAAAGTCTAGGTATCCAGCCACTAGTTCTGTGGGCCTTGATGGGCAGGATTTAGGACATACTTGTGCTGGTGTAGATCACAGTGGGCACAGCATTGGCAACACAAGCAGCTTTCTGAAGGTCTGATGGTGGTGGTTTCCAAGGCAATTGCAGGAGCAACATACATCAGAAATCATCATTTCCTGATCATAGGAAAGTCATTGTTCTCTTGGTGGCCTGGCTCTGTGAAGACTTTGGGACTCATTTCTGAACACCGAAACTTAGAGTTTATTTAATCAACACTCCCAAGTGTTCAATGCCCTTCATACTATGCCTGGTGGAATGGATTCCATTCTCTCGGTGAGCCCTGATGGGAAGAATAGTGGCTACAGACAACAGGATCTCAACTGTGATAGAAAAACTAGAATTGGGAAAATGAGAATAGGAAATTAGAATTGGTTATCCATCCTAGTAGAGTTTGAAAGTAGCAATGATTTTGCTAGTATGAGAGAGAGACACGCTGGTCCGTGGTACACAATGTCAAACTAAAGACTTACCTATTACAGTAGCTAAGATCTGGAAACAGCCCGAGTGCCCATTAGTAGATGAGTGGATAAAAAAGCTGTGGTACATTTACACCATGGAATACTATGCAGCAATAGAAAAGAAGGATCTCTTACCCTTTGAGACAGCATGGAGGGACCTGGAGAGTATTATTCTAAGCGAAATAAGCCAGCCAGAAAAAGACAAGGATCACATGATTTCACGCATATGTGGAATCTAATGAACAAAATAAACTGATGAACAAAATAGGTCCAGAGACATAGAAGCATGCAGCAGACTGTGGAACCTCAGAGGGAAGGTGGAGGAGGGTAGGTGGGTGGGAAGAGATCAACATCCTTATATGCATATATGCATAACCCATGGACACAGACAATAGGGTGGTGAAGGTGGGGGTGGGTGGGTTAGGGGGGGATGTGGGCGGGGCAGGCTAGAAGGGGACAATGGGGGGGAAAAGGAGACATTTGTAATACTTTCAACAATAAAGATTTTATTTATTTTTTTTAAAACGTATTTAATTGATTTTTTACAGAGAGGAAGGGAGAGGGACAGAGAGCCAGAAACATCAATGAGAGAGAAACATTGATCAGCTGCCTCCTGCACAACCCCTACTGGGGATGTGCCCGAAACCAAGGTACATGCCCTTGACAGGAATCGAACCTGGGACCTTTCAGTCCGAAGGCCGACGCTCTATCCACTGAGCCAAACCGGTTTTGGCAACAATAAAGATTTAAAAAAAAGACTGACATATATATTTTCTAATTCTGTCCTTATCTATTTTGGGCATCACCATTATACTGGCCTCAAAATGAGTTGGGTTGCTTCTTCTCTCAAATCCCTTGAAAGTGTAGTAAAACACTAGTTTTGAGTCCATTTTACCATGTGATAGCAGAATTAACTTCTCTTTAGAAAGTTTAGAGATCACAGTGTGTGTGTTTTTTTTTTTTTTTTTTAAATATACATTTAATGATTCAAAGCTTTCTAAGTTTCATTTTAAATTTTTTTTGGGGGGATGGCTAAGGTGGGTAAATTAAGGGGAAATTATCTGGATTCAGGACTCGTGGCTTGGCAAGGGTAATCAATCTCCTGCAGATTTTTTAGGATGAATACTATAATTCTAGGTGATTTCTCCTAGTCTCATGGTTTAAAATACCATTTGGTCCTCCCAAATTTATATCCCCTGATCGAATTGATCCATTGAGCTCCAAAATTGGTATCAGCTGGTTCAACATCTCTATTTGCATGTAAAATAGGCATCTCAATCTTAAAGTCTAAGAACAATAGCCCCTCCCATCAAACCCCCTAGATCTCCAATGATCCTCTTCTAAGCAATAACCAACCATGGTCCAGTTGCTTTGGTTAAAAAAAAAAAAAATCTTGTAATTTTTGTCTCTCTCCCCGCCCCCCCCCCCCTTTTTTTTTTACAATTCATTAGTAGATCCTGGTGGCTCTACTTCAAAACAAAATATATTCTGAATCCTACCATTCTCAACAGTCCCTCTGCTACCAGCTTTTTGCAAGCCACCATACTTGAGTCCCTGGACTACTGAAAGAGCCTCCTAGCGGACCTTCCTGCTTGCACTTTTCAAGGTCCATGGTCTATCCATCACTTTACAAGTCATTCCACTGTCCAGTGCAAAACCACCCAATGGCTTCCATCTCTACCCAGTTTAATCAGAGCCCTGCCAGGTCACAAATAATCCTATTTCTCACAATCTGCTCATCCATGCTCACTCACCGTGCTCTAAGCATCCTGGCCTCCTCGCTTCTTTCCCAGACGCCAAGCACATTAAGCTTCTGGACTTTTCTAACTTGCTGTTCTGCCAGGACCACCCTTCCCTTGGATTCCTCCAAGGCTCCCTCCGTTCTCATTCTCTGCTCAAATACCAACGCAAAGAGGTCTTTCCAGACTCCTATCTGAAACGACACTTTCCTCTCCTTTTCCTGAAATACATAATATTTCAGCTTACCTTAGGTCCCCGCCTACAATGTCAGGCTCCTTTAGAGCAGGGAATGTATGTACACCCTATGCCTAGCGCCTTGGAAAATGCCTGGCACAGCCACAGCGTTTGGCTCAGCGGACAGAGGGTTGGCCTGTGGACCAAAGGGTCCCGGGTTCAGTTCTGGTCAAGGGCACGCATCTTGGTTGCAGGTTCCTCCCGTCAGGGCTCCTGCAGTAGACCACCACTCTGTTTCTCTCAGTCTTTCCCCTTTCTTCCACTCTCCCTAAAAATCAATGGAAAATATCCTTGGGTGAGGATTTTAAAAAATTATATATATATGGCACACAGTAAGCGCCAAGACCTGCTTGATTCAATGAATGGGGTCTGAACTTACCCTGCTTAACCCTTTGCACTCGCTTGCTTTTTTTCTCGATTCCTTTATTCTAATGCTAACCGTGTCGAGTCACACTCGACATCCGAGTGCAAAAGGTTAATTGCCCCTCACAAAGCACGCAGACACAGAAGCAAGCAAAACCCAGGTGAGGCCTAGCCTCGCCGTTTTGGGGCCCTTCCGCAGGGGCTCGCGCAGGAGTCCTTTGCAGCTCTCCCGGCCAGAACCTCGCCATAAAATGCTGTATTTTGTTTCCGTGTCTGTCCCGCAGGGAAGGGAAAGGGGTAAACACAGGCGAAAAAGAGTGGGGGGACCTGAGGAAGGCGCTCTACAGGATCCTACTGAGGATGTGCGGTTATCCATGTCAGCCCTTGTTTTTACTGGACAGGCCTGGGCCGGAGCTGCGGTTGCAAAGAGAATCTGACGCGGGCGCCCACCGGAGAGCGAGCGGGTCGGCCATTTTCTGAAAGTAGTTTCCCCGGGAACCCCGCCCGAGCGCGCACGCGAAGCAGGGGGCGGGGCCTGCGGCGAGGGCCCCGCGCCGGAAGCCGCACCCTCGGCGGCCGGGAGGGTCCACAAAGCGCCCAGCGAAACTTAACAGTCGGCGGCGAAGCGCGCCCTCGAGCGCCAATGAGAGCGGCAGGAGGCGAGCAGCTCCTGAAACACTCTGTATGTCCAGCGATGATTGGCTGGAGCCCTCCTTTTTTTTTTAAAGTTTTATTTTTATTGAATGTATCGGGGTGACATTGGTTAAGCCTTTCTTCTCGGTATTGGCTGGACTTCCTTCCCCCGCCCACTCAGTGGGCTCTTTGTCTGGGTACTTCTGATTGGCTCCTTCCGACCGGCGGCTTGGGGCGGGGCAGCCGGGGTGGGGGCTTGTTCACGGATTGGTGGGTTTGAGCACCTGGCGGCTCCATCTCCGCGAAGGAGCCCGTCCCATCCCCTCTCTGTCCCGTCTCCCGACCCGTACGCCTTTCAGGGGCCACTCGCGCGCACCAATGGTTAAAACCGGGTGGGGGTGGGAGGGCGGGGAGGTGTGAGGCTCGAGCGCGGCAGCCCGGCCTCCAGCGCCTCGCGCGCGCGCCCTCCGCGAGGACCCGCGCGAGCTGCCCGCGCCGGTGCCTGCGCTGTTGGAAACTGCAGAGCCCGTTATGGTCTTGCGGGAACTACCGTTCCAGCTGGTTCCGGCGCACGTGCGTGCCAGGGGGCTAGTGGAAGTCGCGAGGCGGCTCCTGCCTTTCGCGTCTCTGCCTCGAGGAGACTAGAACCGGCATTTTCGAAGGACACCACCTGCAATCGCAGCGCTGGCGCGGGCGGAGGCTAAAACACGGGGGTCCTGAGACGGAGGAAAACGCGCCAAGTTCCCCTCGGTGGTGGAGTGGGAACGACCCTAGCGGTGGAGGCGCTTCGCCAGCGGGACTACTTCTCGACGCTCCTTACCGTCCCGGGGCAGGCGCGGCGGGCGCCGCTCCGGGGATGTAGTTGGTGCCGGCGCGAGGCAGGACCAAGTGGCGCCCCGGGCTCCCGCTCTTGAAAGCGAATGGTCACTCCCCCGCGGGGAGGGCGACCTATCCAGCTTTTTCTCGGACCGGGGACTCCACGGGCTCGGGACAAGGTCTCCTCGGGCGCACCCACACTCGTCCCGGTTGGACTGGCCGGCGTCACCGCCGCGGACCTCGCTTGGGGCCATGACCAGGTAAGGAGGGCCTGGCGGGGAGAGGCCGTTGCCGGGGGCGACGCAAGTTGGGCCGGTTCCGGAGCGGGGCTGCCTGGGGACGCCGGGGTCGGTGCGCGGGGGGCACCCCAGGACCGTGTTGGTGCTGCGCCCGGGCGGAGCTGCCCCTTGGGCACCGGCCGGGGCGCCCCCTCCCGCCGCGGCAGGACTCGGGAAAGCAGGTGCGGGCTGGGCGTCCATTGGCCATGCCCACGGGCGTGGGGGCCGGGCGTTGTGGTTCCGGCCAGGGCGCCGCGGGCCGGCCCCCCGCCGTGCCCCGTGCTGTGACGGCACCGACCGCAACCCCACCTCGGCATCTCTCACTCGGTTGTGCGTTCGTAGAGGGGTTCGGGCTAAGGAGAACCACTTACGTCGTCCTGCGTGGATCGCTGCTCAGTGTTACACGCAGTTTGTCTTAATTTGTCTGAGAAGTATTTAGAACGCTACGTGTCTTAAAGCTTTGCCAAAGGTGTTATTGTTTTGCATTTTTCTTGGGAAAATTGGAATTGAGTCGTGTCATTTTATAGAGGAAAGAACTTTTAAAACTAATGGGACTGAGTGGTCAACGCTGTCATTTGTTCAAGAACATTGAATGCTCGATTCATTGTGTTTTCTGTGAAATTAGATTTAGACTTACAAGAGAGACTTTTTTTTTTTTACGTAATAACCCCCCAGTTTTAAAGAAAGCCAAGAGCAAGAAATGTTACAGTCTCATTAAGGTTAAATGTTTAATCATATTACTTTGAGGGAGCCAGGACTGGTGGATAATCCGTTATTTCAGCGGCTTGATCAGTTTTTCTTCTATTCACTCCAGTCCGGTTACTGTTTCTTAGAGAGTCCAGTTTCTTTCGCTCATTAGAATCGGCTCCCAAGACAAACCTTTTGCATGCTTGGAGACACCTGACAACGTAGCGCAGGCTGGTTTGTCATCACGTTAGCATTTCATCAGGAGCATTAAGCGGCCAGGCGAGTAAATTGAATTGGAGGAGGGGATGGGGAAATTGGTCAACTTTCCACATTCCTGTGTTGAGTCTCAAAAATGTGGTTTCACTGCCGATTTCAGTGTTGTGAATTCCTAGATCAGAAGCATCCAGTGAAATGCTTAGTAAAGATGGAATTCGAGTGAATTTTGTTAGTTCGTGGGATCAATCTATATTTGAAAGTTGTTGGCTGAGCTTTTGGTTTCTAAATAATTTAGATAATCTCCCCCACCCCCCAGATATCCTAATGAAAAATAGGATTAACATATAAAGTAACTACCACAAATAGTGCCTTTTTATTTATTTTTAAAAAATCTTTATTGTTTAAAGTATTACAGTTGTCCCCTCCCCACCCCCCCTATTGACTCCCTCCTTCCCCTCCGGTCCCCACCCACCCTGCCCTCAGGCTTTCACCGCAGTAGTGCCATTTTTTTAACCTAAAAGTCTTACTTAAAGAGGAAGAAAAATAGCAAAAGGCAAACCAAATAACCTTTTTTTTTCTCTACATAAAGCATTATTTTTAAAAATGTACTTTAACAAATGTTTGGAAAATTAGTATATATTGCTTCTAGTGCATAAGAATGTTATATACACAAAGTTGCTCACTTATCCCAACTTTCATTTGTTCTCTTTTCACTCAAGTTTTTAGGTATAACACCACCAGGTCTTTGCCTTTTCTTGTATTCAAATTACATTTTAAAGGTACTTTTTAGAGTCTTTATTTCATGTGTTCATATTAATAAGTAGAAAAGACCTTGGAAGGAAAACTTACTCCAGCATACTTTGATTTTCCATTCATCCTTCTGTTTCCCATTCTCCACTTTGTAAATTAGAGATGGTAGTTGCTCAGTCAATATTTTCTGAGTGAATTAGTAAGTTAATAAAAATTAAGGTTTTACTTCTTAATCTACTGTAGGTTTACTAAAATGAGGTCTTTTGTGCGGTGACCCTTACACTAATGCAGGCTAAAAAAATATTTCTCAGCTACTTTAAAAAAAATGTTTTTATTGATTTCCGAGAGAGGAAGAGAGAGATAGAAACATAAATGATGAGAATCAATGATTGGCTCCCTCCTGCACGCCCCGTACTGGGGATTGAGCCCTCAATCTGGGTTTATGCCCTGATCAGGAATGGAACCAGGACCTCCTTGTTCTTGGGTGGATGCTCAATCACTGTGCCACACCGGTAGAGCTATCTGATACGTTTTGTTGTGTAAGAAAGCTAGGACAAATGGCAGGCAATAGAACATTGAGCATTTATTATTGCCAGGCATTAGGTTTTCAAATATGAAGTTCTAATTAGTAATTATTCCTTAGTAAATTTGTTTTCAAATTTTATTTTATTGACTGCAGCTGATAACTGAAAACTTTTTTGTGATTCACAGATATGATTGGTGATTATAACGTCCATATATAAATCAGTATTTGTCAACTCTTTGGTATTTGAAGAAAAAATGCCTGGTGTCATACCTAATGAAAGTAATGGGCTTTCAAGAGGTAGTCCATCAAAGAAAAACAGACTTTCCTTGAAGTTTTTTCAGAAAAAGGAAACTAAGAGAGCCTTGGATTTCACAGATTCTCAAGAAAATGAAGAAAAGGTTTCTTCTGATTATAGAGGATCTGAAATGTAGGTATCGTAAGTATATTTCTGTACTTATAAAATTCTACATCAAGGAAAAACTGGTGAAATTAGATCAATATCTTCAGACATTCCTACCTGTTAGTCCGTAGAGGCAAAAAACAAAAACAACCCTCACATATTTGTGAGACAACTCTAACTATGTAGTGGAAACAGCAAAACTAGTGGTGATTCCACTCAGGGATCACATCCATGTTAACTCATTTACATTGTGCTCAGCCAATTTGACTAACTTGCAGAAATATTTATCCACTAACACTGCTTTTAATGTAAACTTGTTTGTTTTGTAGTACAACACAGTGTAAGGGTAAATAAATGGGTGATTTTTTTAAAGAATACTGTACTTGACAGTTACCTGAGATACTTAAACTTTATTAATAGTCATACCTGATATGTGAATTGCAAACCTCTTGGAGATGTACAATGGCAAATTTATTTTAAATAAAATTAAAAACAAATGTTTTTGATAATAATCCTTTGGTGACTAAAAGGAAAGCAGAACAAAATGAAATACTTTATTCTATCAGTAGTTGCTCCAGTTGGAGTCTACACTAGCTCCCTATTCAACAGATAGGTACTCAGCTGTATGACTACAGTAGATATGGTTTTATGTGTAATTTCCTAATATTAACCAATAATCAGCTTAGGAGGTTGTGTGTGAAGTTTTTGTTTACCAGCATTCAGGCCTGTAAATACTTTGAGGTGCCAGAGTAATAGCAGCCATAAAATAAAAATGCTATAATGACCTAATGCTTGTTAAAGTTATAAACTTAATTCATTTTTAAGTGCGGGACAACTATGTAATTCTCTTCATAGACTTTTTCCTCTTACTTTTTTTGCGGGGGTGTTAATCCTCACCTGAGGATATTTTTCCATTGATATTTAGGGAGAGTGGAAGGGAGGAAGGGAGACAAAGAAACATCGATGTGAGAGAGACACATTGATCGGTTGCTTCCCACACATGCTGGAGATGGGGAATCGAGCCTGCAACCCAGGTTCGTGCCCTTGACTGGAATAGAATCCGGGACTCTTCACTTCGCAGGCTGACCCAGCTAGGACTCATTTTTTTTTTTTTTTAATATATTTTATTGATTTTTTACAGAGGAAGAGAGAGGGATAGAGAGTTAGAAACATTGATGAGAGAGAAACATCGATCAGCTGCCTCTTGCACACCCCCTACTGGAGATTTGCCCGCAACTAAGGTACATGCCCTTGACCGGAATCGAACCTGGGACCCTTGAGTCCGCAGGCCAACGCTCTATCCATTGAGCCAAACCGATTTCAGCAGGACTCATTTTATTAATAGAATCTAACTTAGTGAAGCTTCTCCCAAATATTGTCATAGTCAACTTATTCCCAGGTTTCTATTCAGAGTTAAACTGCAATTGATCTTTGAATGTGGGTTTGAATTGTGTGAGTCCATGTGTACCAGGCTGTTTTTTAATAAATACCATAAATGTATTTTCTCAACATTTTTCTTTTCTCTAGCTTACTTTATTATAAGACTGCAGTTTATAATACACATAACATACAAAATATGTTGACTTTTTTTTTCCCAGTAAGGCTTCTGGTAGGCTATGAGTAGTTAAGTTTTGGGGGAGTCAAAAGCCAGGGGAATTTTCAACCATGCATGGGGGAGGTCAGTACCACTACCCCTCCCCCCCACCCACACACACACCTCCAAACACACACCCTGCATTGTTCAAGAGTCAGCTGTACTTGATAAAAGTGTTATGATGGCCCTAACTGGTTTGGCTCAGTGGATAGTGTTCGCCTGCGGACTGAAAGGTCCCAGGTTCGATTCCGGTCAAGGGCATGTACCTTGGTTGTGGGCACATCCCCTGTAGGAGGTGTGCAGGAGGCAGCTGTTCGATGTTTCTCTCTCATCGTTGTTTCTAACTCTCTATCCTTCTCCCTTCCTCTCTGTAAAAAATCAATAAAATATATTTTTTAAAAAGTATTATGGTGGCTTAACAAATCACTATGAATTATTCAGTTTTCTGCTCTGTAAAATAGAATTAATAGCCTCTTGATGGAATTAACTTTGAGGTATCTTAATTGTAATAATTTTAAAGTGCTTGTAAAATTTGTATTCTGGGTGTACAGCAGATTTTTCACCTCCGCATATTTTCTTAAAATGTCATTTGAGTAAAATCCATATGCTTTTCAGATCATACAACTTTTGGGAAAAGACTAAATCTAGGGAAGTAATATTTCTGCTTTGTTTCTCTAAGATACTATTTCATTATATCTTTCTTCTCTCCTCTATACTTAATAGTGATCAAGTTGTTCCTGCGGCACAGTCCTCACCTATGAATTGTGAGAAGAGAGAAAACTTGTTACCATTTGTGGGGCTAAATAATCTCGGCAATACTTGTTATCTTAATAGTATACTTCAGGTAAGTTGACAATTTTGATATATAATAAAACCTTAGTAGGCAAAGAATGATAAAGCATTTAATGCTTCTGAGAATTTCAGATCATTAGAGTATTTTAATTGTCCATACTATCTTTGCATTTGATTGTAAATAAACTAGAATGGGCTACAATAAGAATAATGATTCTAAGTTGTATGTTATAACCTTCCTTTGGGGTAAGAGAAAGTGATGCATTAAAATTGGGAGAGCATAATTGAGTAGACCTTAGTTGAGTGGAAGATGCCAGACGTTCAGTTTTTCTCTCATTTCCTGGTGCTATGGTGATAAGTATTTAACCCTTGGAACCATATGTTTTATGTTGTGTTCTTAACAACCATAAGTCTTAGCAATATCTGCTCAGGCTCAGTGCTTTATTGCCAGTGAAGGAAGAGAGTGGGCTACAATGATGAAATAGAGAACAAATTTTTTGTTGTTAATCCTCACCCTAGGATGTTTTTCCATTGGTTTTTAGAGAGAGGGGAAGGGAGAGGTAGAGACAGAGAGATAGAAACATTGATGTGAGACAGACACATGGATTGGCTGCTGCCCGCAGGGCCCCAGTCAGGGCCAGGGATCGAGCCCACAACAGAGATATGTGCCCTTGACCAGAATCAAATCAGGGACCCTTCAGTCTGCAGGCGACGCTCTTCCACTGAGCCAAACTGGCTAGGGCGAGAACAATTTTTTGACACAAATCATAATCTCAGAAATTTCAGTAAGGCACATTTTAAAATGCACTACTTAAAAAGCATGATAGTGTTTGAATAACCTTAAACGCTATACTATTGTTGTTTGTTCAGTAAACACAGACAATTTCACTTTTTATAGGTATTATATTTTTGTCCTGGTTTTAAATCTGGAGTGAAGCACTTATTTAATATTATTTCAAGGAAGAAAGAAGCTCTTAAAGATGAAGCCAATCAAAAAGAAAAGGTAAAATATAAAAATAACAGAATATAAAAATAACTTAATGGAAACTCACTTGCTTCATAATAAAAAGGTAATTAGATGCACAGAGGATTTGGGAGGAGGATGACAAAGATTATTTCTCAAAATATAACTTAGAATTGAATTTCTTAGTAGTTTACAGTCAGAAAGGCAATTATTTGTCATTCTTGCAGTGTAGCTAACTAGATTATTCCGTTTTACTGAGTGTCTTCTCCAGGCCTTTAATTTATTGTTTACCAGTAAACATTGTCATTTGTATACCCACCATCACAATTTATCATAACTTTGTATCACCTGTCACTCATCTATTGTTTTTCCAATTGATTCACTTTTAAAATATAAGTAAATTAAAGGAACTGTTGACTTACATAATTAGAAAACCATTATCATCCAAATAATTAAAAAAAATTTTTTTAAGTTTATTTGTATACCTCCATAAAATTACTGCTATAATGAAATTAAATTTAGAAAAACTAGTTTTGTCTAGTGAGACAAAGGTACTTAATTTGTTCATAAAACTGATTTGTTTCTTTCTTGACAGGGAAATTGTAAAGAAGATTCTTTGGCAAGTTATGAACTAATATGCAGTTTACAGTCCTTAATCATTTCAGTTGAACAACTTCAAGCTAGTTTTCTTTTAAATCCAGAAAAATATACTGATGAACTTGCTACTCAGCCAAGACGATTACTTAACACACTCAGGTATATAGCCTGTAATATAATTTTAGGATTCTAATTTAGCTACTTCTTTCCTTGGAGGAGAGTGATACATGAACAAATGGGGGTGTAATAAAGGGCAAAGAAAATAGAAACTACATATTTGTAGTCCTTATTATCCCAGAGACTCAAAAAACTGGAAAACTTTTCATAAGTTTGGTATTAAACTCATTAAACCCAAATGTATATGAGTTTATAGTCTTTATTCATATTTACCTGTAATACGAAGATCCACACATTTTTTTAACCTTTTGCACTCGGATGTCGAGTGTGACTCGACACGGTTAGCATTAGAATAAAGAAATCGAGAAAAAAAACACAAGCAAGTGCAAAGGGTTAATAGAAATAGTAATGTGTTTGCTTAGAGGATAGTGTCCCTTATGTTGGTGATAATATATTTTACTTATGTGTCATTTTGTCTTTTTTAATCTGAAAAATTCTGAATTCCCAAACATATTTTGTCATAAAGATTTCAGATTATGAATTGTAGGTTTGTATGCAAAATATGCATAAGAACTATAAATTCCAAATATTTTTTGTTGTGTGTACTTAGAGCTGTTAACTGGATTAGATCTTTTTGTAGTATTGTCTTTAAAAATAAAACTTTATTCTATATATAAAATAGCTTTATTTAAAATGTTATAGGTTAAGTCTTTTTCTTTTTTTTTTTTTAAATGTATTTTATTGATTTTTTACAGAGAGGAAGGGAGAGGGAGAGAGAGTTAGAAACATCGATGAGAGAGAAACATCGGTCAGCTGCCTCCTGCACACTCCCTACCGGGGATACGACTGCAACCAAGGCACATGCCCCCGACTGGATTCGAACCTGGGACCCTTCAGTCCGCAGGCTGATGCTCTATCCACTGAGCCAAACCAGTTTTGGCTATAGGTTAAGTCTTAAAATGAAATTATCTACTCGTTTGGTTTAGGAATGGACGTAGGTGTAATACATTGCTATATGTTTGGTAAGAGGCAGTGTAGCATGGTGACTAAGCAATTTTTTAAAAATAATTATATTTGTTATTTGTTAAAAATATATTTGTATTGACTTTAAAGAGGAAGGAAGAGAGAGCTAGAAACATCAATGATGAGAGAGAATCATTGATTGGCTGCCTCCTGCACACCACCCTACTGGGGATAGAGCCAACAATCTGGGCATGTGCCCTTGACCGGAATTGAACCTGGGACCCTTCTATCCACTGAGCAAAACCAGCTAGGGTTAAGAATACGTTTGAAAGTTTCACATTTGTAACTGAATGAATGTTTTTAGATTTAAAAAATAAAGTTATGGCCCTGGCTGGGTGGATCATTTGATTGGAGAGTCATTCCATACACCAAAAGGTTACAGGTTTGATTCCCGGTTGGGGTGCATATAAGAGGCAACTGATTCATGTTTCTCTCTTTCCCTTCCTCGCTCTAAAACTCAGTGAAAGCATATTCTTGGGTGAGGAATTTTCAAAACATGATAAAAATGAAGAAGTAAAGCTATGATATCCCTATAAATATTAAATCATCCTATATAATCCTATATAATAAAAGGCTAATATGCAAATCAACTGAACAGTGGAACGACAGGTCGCTATGATGCGCACTGGCCACCAGGGACAGACGCCCAATGCAGGAGCTGCCCCCTGGTGGTCATTGTGCTCCCACAGGGGAAGCGTCGCGAAGCCAGGCTCATGGCTGGCAAGTGCGGGAGCCTCTCCTAACCTCTGTGGCAGCGCTAAGGAGCAGTGAGCAGGAAGGCGGTAAGGAGCAAGGGCTCCTGGACTACCAGAGGGCGCAGGCCAGGCTGAGGGACTCTCCCGCCTCCCCCCACCCCAGTGCAGGAATTTCATGCACCAGGCCTCTAGTTTCTATATAGGAAAGTTTTCTTATTTGTATTGTATCTTTAAAAGTATAATATATGAAATAGGATTTTTTTTTTTTAATAGGGAACTCAACCCTATGTATGAAGGATATCTACAGCATGATGCACAGGAAGTATTACAGTGTATTTTGGGAAATATTCAAGAAACATGCCAACTCCTAAAAAAAGAAGAAGTAAAAAATGTGGCAGAATTATCTAACAAGGTAGAAGAAAAACCTCATCAGAGAGAGGAAATTAATGGGGTTACTAGCATAGAGATGGACAATATGGGGCATTCTGAAGACTATAAAGAAAAACTCCCAAAAGGAAATGGGAAGAGAAAAAGTGACACTGAATTTGGTAACATGAAGAAAAAAATTAAGGTATCCAAGGAACATCAGTCATTGGAAGAGAACCAGAGACAAACTAGATCAAAAAGAAAAGCTACAGGTGATATATTAGAGATACCTTCTAAAATAGTCGCTAAGTACATTCCTGAAAATGAGTGTGCAAGATCCTCACAGAAAAAATCAAAAGTTAAAATAAGTTGGTTAAAGTCTGCAACTAAGCAACCCAGCATCCTTTCTAAATTCTGTAGTCTGGGGAAAATAAACCAAGGATCCAAAGGACAATCTAAAGAAAATGAATATGATCTTGAAGAGGACTCTGGGAAGTGTGAAAATGATAACACAATTAATGGCTGTGGACTTGAATCTCCAGGAAATAATGTTAAGTCCATTCATGATAATGAAGTTAAGCCCATAAACAAAGGTCAGTATAATTTATTCTTAGACATTGATAGGTAGGCAAGTTAACAGTTGCAGAATTAGAATTATTCTCTAGATATATGTACAATATAAATCTGGCTGACGTTTTGTTTAAAAAGAAAAATTTAATACTTTGAACTGTGGTATTTTAAGCACTGTGCTATGTGTTTGTATAAATCTCAATCTTAAGGTAATGTTAGTTTATGTATTAGAAACTAAGGGAGTTCAATAAATTTTAATGGAAAGAGGATATATGTTTACTTTACCCCTTTATGTAAGCAATATTTGACATAAACACATGAAAGGTATTCAATGAAATGCAGTTTTAAAGTAGAGAACCAAGTAGATGCACCATACTTGGACTGGATTTCTACCTACTTTCTTCCAGATCTGCAGCTCTCAGGGAAACTAGTATTGATGTGGTTATGGTTTTACCAAGTATCATCCTTATTTTAGAGTTATTCTCTAGGGGGGTAGGAATTATGAAGACATAGTTATGACTTCCTTTATTTAGAGACAACAGTAATTTGTATTCTAAACTACCTTTACAGAATTTACATTTCATGAATAAGGCACCTTTTAATGCTAATAAGCAGGTTGAGATTTGAAAATCAGCTTTTTATTCACATATGCTTTAAACAAATATTGGTTACTTGGGCTATGCTGAAAACGAATATATATATTCTTATATTTTCCTATTTTTGTTATAGGCACAGAGCAAATTGGTTTTGAGCTTGTAGAGAAGTTATTTCAAGGTCAGCTGGTATTAAGGACTCGTTGCTTAGAATGTGAAAGTTTAACAGAAAGAAGAGAAGATTTTCAAGACATCAGTGTGCCAGTACAAGAAGATGAGCTTTCCAAAGTAGAGGAGAGTTCTGAAAGTAAGCAAAAACTGGAGTATTTGTAAGGACCATGAAATAATTAGTCTTCTTCAATTAGCAGTCTAGTAAATAGTTTGTATAGTTATTGAGAAGTTTTTTAGTTTCTTTTGTATAATAAAATCTTTCTGCTTATATAGCTTCACTTGTCAATAGTTAGCATTTGGAAAATTTTGGCATCTTTTTTTTGATATGTAGAGTATAATGAGAAAATGAAATGCTTTGATAAGTTAACATTTGGGTACATGAATTTCTCAGAACTACCGAGGGTATTTTTAACACAATATTTGAGCCATTGTTTTGTCTAAATGACAAAAAGTATGGAAATATTAGAGGAAATGATCATGAGACTGATTTACCTGCTCAGATATTGGAAATTGGCTATCTAAAATAATAAAAGCATAATATGCTAATTAGACCAGACAGCAGGACGACCTCCCGGACTAAGTGGGGCTGCAATGCTGAGGCAAGCTGCCGCTTCTGTGAGGGCCGAGCCCCTTGCACGAATTTTGTGCATCGGGCCTCTAGTTAAATATAAACTAAAGTCTGTCTTATACTGAGCCAGAGACTAGGTTTGTCCGACATATTCTTTCTGGCTCTAGCATCTAAATGTTTTTTGGCTGATCAAATACAAATACTTAAAAGACGTGCACTGCTGAGGGAGAAGTTAATGATAGTTTCTGAAACTAGTTATTGTCTTTATTATTGGAAGGATTAGTAAGTTGAAATTTAATGCTAATTTTGAACATAGAACTTTGTCGTTTAATTTTTAAATGTTGGACAGATTTTTCATTTGTGAGTGAAAGGATTCTCTTATGTAGTTTCTCCAGAGCCAAAAACAGAAATGAAGACCCTGAGATGGGCAATTTCACAATTTGCTTCAGTGGAGAGGATTGTAGGAGAAGATAAATATTTCTGTGAAAATTGCCATCATTATACTGAAGCTGAACGAAGTCTTTTGTTTGACAAAATGCCTGAAGTTATAACCATTCATTTGAAGTGTTTTGCTGCTAGTGGCTTGGAGTAAGTATTATAAATAAAAACTATATGAAGAAAATGAGCTGCTATATAAGAGAAGTTTTGTTCAAAATAGTATAATATAAACTATTGAAATGAAGTAATTTATAAAGATTGCCTTAGAAAAGTTTGTTCTCTTAAGTTTCCCTGTAAAAATGTATCAGTATGAATACATATTCTGTGATTTCTTCACACCTTTTCATTCCTTATCAGATATAGTTGAATTGATTAAAGCAGAGAACAAATTTTATATACATTAAGGTTTTTTTACAGGGAGAAAAAAGGCAAAATTATTTAGTTTTAAGGTAAGCCAGGAAATAAAACAAATCTGAACAATTAGATTCAAATATCTAAAAGCAATTAAAAAAGTATAAAATATCAGTTGCATTTTGAATAGTCTGACTTTTTCTGACGTATACATGTTGTAGATTTTATTCCTTTTTATATTAATGAATTTTTTAAATTACTATGAGAGCTTCCCAGTAGCTCTCCATATACTTTATTGTGCCAGAAGAACGACATATGATCCTTTCATTTTCTTATTGCACAAAATTGAGAGGTGGTGGTGGTGGTGGGGGGATACCTTTACAGAAACACCTAAATATTAATTAGCATTTTTTTCAGTATTTTTCTTTGTGGAAATATTTTAAATATATGTTGGGGTCTTTTTTATTATTTTGTGTTTACTTATAGGAACACTAAATAGTAAGGGTTCATTCAGACTCTTACTTGGTTTCACATTGGGTATATAAAATATTTATATATATAATATATATATTATATAAAGTGGAATAGCAGAAAACCTTATTTATTTTTTCTTCCAAAGGTTTGATTGTTATGGTGGTGGACTTTCCAAGATCAACACTCCTTTACTGACACCTCTTAAACTGTCACTAGAAGAATGGAGTACAAAGCCAACCAATGACAGCTATGGATTATTTGCAGTTGTGATGCATAGTGGCATTACAATTAGTAGTGGGCACTACACTGCTTCTGTTAAAGTCACAGACCTTAACAGTTTAGAACTAGATAAGGGAAATTTTGTGCTTGACCAGTTGTGTGAAATGAATAAGCCAGAACCACTGAATGAGGAGGAAGCAAGGGGTGTGGTTGAAAATTACGATGATGAAGTGTCAATTAGAGTCAATGGAAACACACAGCCAAGTAAAGTTTTGAACAAAAAAAATGCAGAAGCTATTGGACTTCTTGGAGGACAAAAGAGCAAAGCAGATTATGAGCTATACAACAAAGTAGCTAATCCTGACAAAGGTACCAGTACAGCATTTGCTGAAAATAGAAATTCTGAGACTAACATTACTAATGGGACCCATGAATCTGATAGGAACAAGGAATCCAGTGACCAAACAAGCATTAACATTAGTGGATTCGAGAACAAAATTTCAGATGTAGTGCAAAGCTTAAAGGAGTATGAGGGGAAGTGGTTGCTTTTTGATGATTCTGAAGTAAAAGTTACTGAAGAGAAAGACTTTTTGAATTCTCTTTCCCCTTCTACATCTCCTACATCTACTCCTTATTTGCTATTTTATAAGAAACTATAGAGTGTACATTTTCCTTATGTGTGTGTGTATATATATATAAAAACCCAGACAAACATTGATAAAGTTGATTACATCAAAAAGTCTAGCTTATCTTTTGAAGCTGTTGGATACTATTGGTCTCTAGGTTTTTGTATAGTGAAATTTGAATTACTGAAAACCATGTTAATTTTTAGAATTCATTTTCCTTAGTAGAGACTAGTGATGTATTAGCTCTGGGAAAAAACTTGTATAGGTTCTTAATTGAATTATACAAAATGGAAGCATTTAAACACTTTTGAATTTACACCTTTTTTGTGTTCGCTTTTTAAAATAAAGTGCTTGTATTTGTATCTCCATATTTTGGAGTAATTATCTACATGTTTATAGGTCCTGTGGTTTTTCAGCTAAGAAGCAGAATATCATTTCAGTACATTTAGTTTTATAAGTCAGGAAGCCAAATCTTTGATGGGCTGTAATAGAGGCACAAAGTCTGGAATATGTATGTATTCACAATGGTGTGTACATTTTGTGCCTTGGGTCGCTTTGAAAGTGTCTCAGAAAACTTGGACAGTCCTATCTTCACAAGAATTTTATATGTATTTATGAAGGTGATTCTTTAGTAAATCTTTTTGGGCATGGACTAATTTGTATCTCTTCATAGTCATATTCTGCACGATCTGTATATAGTACATCAAACTAAGAGGTGTGACCTTAAGTTTAACTTTTTTAAAAAATAAGGTCAATAAAATTTTAAATGCTTAAAAACTATACAAATGCTCATTTTTTTAAAACTTGCTTATTTTTACCATAAATACAGCGGGGTTCTCTTAACAGAATATATGTGTGTGCATATATATATATATATATATATGTATGTATATGTATATGTATATATATGTATATGTATATTACACAAATTCATAGAAGAGAGTAAACAGGCATAATTATCTTTAGTAATACTTAATATTTTTGACTGTTGTAATGAAGAAACTAAGTTGGTAAGTGGTCAATTATCTTACGACTTGTTAAAAGACATTTTTGGTATTTAAAAATAATTCTAAAGAATATACACTATTGGAATAACACTTTTATTCCATTTCAACAAATAAGTACCTGTCAACTAATAAATTACATATACTGAGTGGCTATATTATTATGATCTCTGAACGCATAATAATATGGCCACTCAGTGTATATCCTATATAATAAAAGGCTAATATGCAAATTGTCCCCTTGACCAGGAGTTCGACCAGCAGGCAGGCCTGCCAACTGCCCATGTCCCCTCCCCCTGGCTAGGCTGGCCGGACCCCACCCATGCAGAATTCATGCACCAGGCCTATACACACACACACACATACACACACACACACACACACACACAGTGACCAGATTATTATATGTTCAGAGATCATAATATGGCCACTCAGTGTAGTTAAATAATGTCTTACATCCTTCCATAAGATGGTATGATATAAAAAGTCATGGCTCACCTCATTCTACATTCAGAATCATTAATGGAACTTTTTAAGAACAGCTCTGAATGGTATCCATCTGATGAAATAGGAATCACTAATAGAACTCTTAAAAAGAAATAGCCCTGAATGCTACCCATAAGCTTCTGATGGAGTAGTTCAAGGCCTCCAATACTTAAGGGGCAGCCAAGGTTAAGAACCACTAGTATAGGTTCCTAATAGGAGAAAGTTTAAAGAAAATTGGGAGTTCACGGTAAGTTACCAAGTGTTGCTGTCTTAAGGGTAAGAGAAAACCTCTTCTGAATCAAGTCAGAAAATAATCAGTAATGCAAGCTAACTAAATAAAATACTAGAGGCCTGGTGCACAAAAATTTGTGCACATGGGGGGGCGTCTCCTCTCAGCCCGGACTGCCTCTGGGGATGTCCACCTGCCAGCTTAGGCCTGCTCCCAGGCTTATGGCTGAGAGGAGCTCCCCCTGTGGGAGCACACTGACCATCAGAGGGCAGCTCCTGCATTGATTGTCTGCCCCCTGGTGGTCAGTGCATGTCATAGTGATGGGTTGTTCCTGGTGGTTTTGCCGTTACGGTCAATTTGCATATTACCCTTTTATTATATAGGGTTCAAGTTCTTGATATTGTCACAGATTTGTTTGAAACTATTCAAGCTTTTACATAAATGCAACTTAATGAGAAATGACCTAGGGATTTAATATCCTCTCCCTTATATCTACCTCCTTTCCACACCCATGGAAAAGTATATGTTACCTTTTTTGTTTTAAAGAATGTCCATTAATTCCAGCCTTTCCTTATTGTCCATCTGGATCCTTTGTCCCCAAATATATTTTTGAAGTTATACCTTGCTGACTCCTTGGTTAACCCCCTTGTGGTCCAACATTGTAGACTTATCTGAAAATCCTTTTCATAATTCAGTCTTTGATGTAGATAAGAATTTGATATGATACTGCCAGTTATAAAGGTAGGCTGGAGGGGGATAGATACTCTCACCTCACCTATACACTTAGGAGAATCAGATGTTTTGGAGATGTTATTTTCCTAAGTGATTCATGTAACGGGTCAGATCAGAGAAATAGATTATAAATGATGGCTTTCTATAAGCTATAATACTACACAAAGAAAACATTGTCAAAACACTTCCAGAAAGCATTAATGCATTTTCTTGGAAAAATTTGCCAAGTAATTGAAATATATTTCCCCCAAAATTGTTGAATTTCTTATAAAGTTGAAATTTTAAATTAATTGGTTCTTAACTTCAATTAAAACAACTAATTTTACTTTTACATATATTTTGTAAAATCTATACAAGTACCAAAAAATATAACTTCTCAGCTGGTAAATTAAAGTCAAACAGCAGCTCTTTGTGTTTTTATGGTGTAATAGCTTTATGATGTAATAGTTTTGGTCACAAAAAAACTGATGACTGGCTTGTTTAATTTGAAACAGGAATCATTCATTTTAGTTGTTGAGAGTCATTAAGCTGATACCATTATTATTAGTATAATAAAGTTGAAAGTCAAAGATCAAGCTACTGTCACTGGTATTAGCTATCCCAGTACTTAAAGTTATTTCTGCAATTTACTCTAAATCCCCCCCCTTTTTTGGTATCTAAATGCAAAATAGCTTAGAAACCAGTTTTAAGACTTCACAAACCAGTTATCAATGTCTTCACCCATTAATTCATTCAATTTGGAACTTTGGGGCCATAAAGTGACTGTCAATTTTTATTTTCATTATGCTAGTTCTTGAATCAACTCTAACTTATTTTCTGCCTTTGTCAATAAAGAAAATTTGTAAAGTCCCACTCAATAAAATTAGTGTAAACGTTCACATATTTAATAGTACCTTTAAAATAAGCATTTACTACATTTAAAATGGTTCCAAAATGAATCTATAAATGGTCATATAAATTAAAAAATACAAACTTAAAGTAAATAAAATTAACATTAGCTATGGTATAAATAATGGTAAATGTATAGTGTACCCTTGAGTCATTAAAATGTCTTTAAAAAGATAACAGCATATTACCAGAATATTAGAAGCTAAAGCCATGATTCTCAAACTTCAACAATCTACATTTGATTTGGCCACTGCATTCTTCATTGAGTAAATTAATGCTACAATTTTCAGATTTAAGTCCCAAGTCTTATTTTTCAATAGATCTTAACTTCTTTTCAGACTCAATGTTGAATATGTGGCTCTTTTCAAATTAATAAAAACAAGTATTTATTTTAGAGATCCATTTTGCGCAGGCTCATTCGACTGAAGGAATCTCTGGGAAGAAAAAGGATATAATTATAAGCAAGCAAACTTTGCAAACTTCTGTAGATTAGGCTTTACTTTTTTGTTCTGCCAAAGTTATCTCAAAGTTTTGCCACCAAAAACTTAATAAGTTTTAAAACTTTTTGTACCAAAGTTGTTATTAATGTTCAAGTTACTCTGCTTTACATATATTCTGGTTTATAGACCTCTATAGATTAAAGCTATATTGCAGTAAACACTTTACCAAATGCATTGATCATTTAGTCATTTGTGCAATAGTAGCATTAGATATGATAAATAAGAAACTAAGGGGTAATGGGAGAGATTTCAGGAAAAGATTTTTTTTTTTTTTTTTTTTTTTACAATTATTAAAAGGCAAAAGGCAGGTGTGCTTAAAACACTAAATTTCAAGTTTTAAATCAGTGGTTCTTAAGCTTTTGAGTTTTAGGACTTTTTTATACTTAAAAATTGAGGACCCAGGAAGCTTTTGTTTATGTGGATCATATTTACCATATTAGAAATTCAAACTAAGAAAAATTCAACTTATTTTTACAAAATAACCCATTACATAAATAGGTTTATTAAAAATAACTTGGAAGAAATTTTACGATAGTGGCATGCTTACATATTTAATGTCTGGCTTAATAAAAGGCCTAGGTTCTCATGTCTTTTACAATATCACGTTGCATGAAGTCTGCAAAACCACTGTACTTTCTCAAGAGAATGACAGTGAGAAAGGCAAATCATATTTGGTATTATATAAAATTAGTTTTGACTGAGGAACTTCCTGAAAAGGTCTCAGGGCACCCTCCCACAGAAGTCCCAGACCATACCTTGAGAACCACTATCTTAATACTGTATAAATAATTAATACTCTAGATTTTTTAAATCCGTAAAATAAAAATTTCAAATTCTAAGGAAGCTTTATTTTCTAAGTTCTGAAGATTTAGTTAATAGTGAAGATTTAGTTAATAGCTATTTAGTTAATAGCTAATATTCTTCAATACCTCTTAATGTATTTTCCTTTATCCTGAATTTCTTTCACTTATCTTTCCTGCTATTAAGGTTAATCTTTGAGGTTTATAATCTCCAGGAAAGGAAAGGGCAGGTATAAAAAAGTCATGAAGCTTTGAATTTCAAAGTGTGGGTGTTGGTTTTTTTTTTGGTTCCAGGGAAAACAGCAGTATTAAAAGCTAGATAATGTTCATAAGAGCTTTTCTAAATTCCAAAGAACTTCTTGCAAACATTAAGAACTGAATCTTGGGGGATTGACCATAATCAGATAGTTGAGAAAGCAAAAGCTCAGGATAACAGTGTAACGGAGTTCCCTTCAAATAGGAAGAATACAGTCTTTCCATCGAAAAGTGGGAGAGATTTGAAGGAAGTGAGACAAGATTAGGAAACTGTCTGATGACCTCAGGGACCCAGCACCCTCATTCTAGGTCATTTAAACAGTGTAAAACTGGTGGAAGGGGGTTAGAGGCAGCAAGAAGAAAAACTCCAAAGTGATTGAAGAAGCCAAAAGTGGAGGGGGACTAGTGTTGCTTCCCTTTGGCAATTTTAAGAGGAAGCCACCTTAGGTATTCACATCTGTACCGGATGGTGGAAGCAAAATAATATTTTGCCAGAGGAAGGATCTAAATCAGGCCTTCTGATCTCCCTCTGCTCCTCTAGATTGTGGAATAGATTCAAATAATCTACATGCTTCCTGTAGGGGACGTGACATATAGCAGCCAGATAGCTGGCATTTTTTGAATGAACATGTTTTTTTTTCAGAGGCCTAGAAGTACAGAAATAGATTACTGAAGAACAAGAACTAATTTCCAGATGATCAAATAATTTTCTTTTGTAATATAGTATGCATTTACATTGTTTTCTTATAAGCAACTTCAAAGGCCTTCTAAATATTAATTAGGTAAGTATAATTTAATGGCTTTACTGTTATTAATTCAGAAGGTGGTAACATTGGTACCACAATAATTCGAGTTGTATATATATTTAGATTTCAAAATGCAAAAACAGTTTACCTTATCATGCCCTGTCCAGAATTGAGGCACTAAAAAGTACAATGTTAAGTACCATCCTTGGAAATGTACATGCCATTTAATGTCCACAACAACCTTTTCAAGGTAAGAAATTTTAGAGGAGAAATCTAAAAATTAGGTTAAATTACCTGCTCAAGTACAACTAGGATCTGTTGTAGAAAATTCCAAGTTATTTCTATTTCTAACTTTTGTGTCATACTTGGAAAGTAGAGAAAAATACTGAAGCCGTCTTGATAATGTGGGTATGTGTTTTAATACAAATGAAGAACACTGCATACTATTTACTGCCAGGGCTGAGGGAAACAAATATCTGGTTCCTGATATACTCCAGTGAATTCTCCCACAAAAATACTAGGAAGTGTGACAGGACTTTAATAAAAGGAATAGTTTTAAGAGGCCAGACTTATATGTGGTCCTGGTTAGTATGAGTATTTAGCACAACTTTGTGATTCTTGAATTACATACATAACTTGGAGGCTGATTCATGTAGAGATATAAAAGGCTTATTATTAGTTGAACTTGTCAGGAGACACAGTATCTAAAATCATGTAATAAAAGTTACACTAATTCATTATTAAAACAAATAATTCAACAGATTTTATTTTTCTGAACATATACCAAATAATAGAAAAATGAGCATACCTGTGGCAGGTGACAGGTAATACTACCTTGTATAACTGAGGGATCTTTCTGTTTATCAGAGGCTGTAGGGCCTCCTTAAGGCGATGATAGTTTCTCTCCAGTTCTCTTTGATACTCCTTTTGATCTGGCCCAATTAAGCTCTTATTTTTTCTTAAGGCATCTTCACACCTAGAAAAAACAGTGATGTCAAAAACTTTCTTCTGGTATAGTTTGAGGGGTTAGTGCCATATACTGACTGTATAAACACACACATTCCCCATGATGACATTCAAGTTTCTTGGTTGATTGTTAAATATCCTGCCTTATATTAGGTTTAAGAAAGGGAACAGATGATCAACTGTTTAAAATCTAACATTCACTTCCAGTTTTCATTTAATTGAAAATTATTTTTATTCAATAAAAATTTAACAAGGAAAAAATTGTGTATTTTTAAATATTAATTCTGAAGCCATTTTTCCTCCCTCCTATTACCACTAAACTTAAAGCTCTAAACTAAAAGAAATATAATAGCCATATTCATTTATGAGGCATCAATGGCATCTGGCACAGTGGTTTGCCTGTGTCCTAATGTTTCTAAATGAATAGCTCTTGAGAACAGTTTATTCAGATATTTGAGAAAAAAAATATCTGACTCCGATAGATAAATGAAAGGATATTAAAAGGCAATGTATACAGATCACCACTTGCAGAATGTATCTAAAGTGATGCTCAGGGGAAAATATATAGCCCTAAATGCTTACATTAGAAAAGAAGGCTAAAACTGAAGAGCTAAGCAATCTAAAAAGAACAGGATAAACTTGAAGTATAAGGAAGGAAATAAATTTAAAAGTATGACAGCTCTATATCAATAAATAAAAGAGTTGGTTCTTTGAAAGAAAAGAAAAAAGACTAAGCACTGGCAAGATTAAATGAGAGAAGGCTAAATAATCCCTATAAGAAATTAAAAGTGAGACATAAAGTCAAATACAGCAGAAGTTCAAAGGCACAGAGGATATGTATAATTTAATGCAATAAATCTGAAATGATATTCTTCTAGATTAATATAATTCATCAAAACAGACTTAATAAGAAAAAACATGAATTATCCTAAAACCATCAAATACATAGAATCAGCCAAGTCACAAATCTATAACCAAAGTAAACACCAACATGTAAATTCTACCAAACACTGTAAAGATGAATAATCCCAATGTGACAATTCCAGATTATTAAAAAAAAAAAAAAAAATCCGAAGTATTTGGGGTGGGAGGGGGGGAGAAGAGAAGAACTATTCCTGAGAAGAGTTTCCAACTCATTTTTCAAGTTTGAGATACCAAAACCTAATGGGAACTATAAGAAAAAATTGTATTTCATTTTTTAAAATATATTTTATTGATTTTTTACAGAGAGGAAGGGAGAGGGATAGAGAGGTAGAAACATCGATGAGAGAGAAACATTGATATTTGCACACCTCCTACTGGGGATGTGCCTGCAACCAAGGTACATGCCCTTGACCGGAATCAAACCTGGGACCCTTCAGTCCACAGACCAAAGCTCTACCCACTGAGCCAAACCGATTAGGGCGAAAAAACTGTATTTCAATCTCACCCTTAAAAACAATTGCAAAACTCCCAAGTAAAATAATAGGAAAATGTGTTAACAAATATCACACACATACACCATTTAATAAAAATTTTAAATTTGTCATGATAAAAAACTCTTAGCATAGCCTGGCTGGTATGGCTCAGTTGTTGAGCACCAACCTATGAATCAGGAGGTCAGTGTTCGATTCCTGGTCAGGGCACAGGCCCAGTTGCAGGCTCAATTCCATACAGGAGGCAGCCAATCAATGATTCTCTCTCATCACTGATGTTTCTATTTCTCCTCCCTTCCTCTCTGAAATCAATAAAAATATATTTAAAACAAAACAAAAAATTCTTAGCATAAGTACAAATAGGTGGGAGCCTCTTTAGTTAAAACATCTACAAAAAACCTGAAGTAAACATTACACTCAACAGTGAAAACATTTCCTTTTAGATCAAGAAAAGGATGCCTCTATTACTATTACCATTCAACATAGTGCCAACGATCCTAAACATCACTGTAAAAATATTCTACAGGTTAATTATTAGCATTAACAAGTAAGTTTGGCAATATTCTTATGTAAAATATATCAATATATGCATTTCTGTATACCAGTAAACAAAACATAATTTTAAAAGATACCATTAACAAAAACATAAAAGTATTAAATACCAAGGAATAAATAAAAAGATATATAAGGCCTCTACGAAAAATTAAAATAATATTAAGAAAACATTTAAAAGATGTTAGTAAATGGAGAAATACACAACTATTTTTCATAGTGAATCCCTTTCCTATATTTTCTTTTTTCAATTGTCCCTTAAGACACTTATTTTACAGTGTGGTTTTAGACATTCTCAACTGGAAGATCTATTTATTTATTTATTTATTTATTTATTTATTTATTTATTTATTTATTAATTATTTTTAAAATTTCTTTATTAAGGTGTCACATATTTGTCCTCACCCCCCCCCATTCCCAGCCCACACCCCTCCCCACACATGCCCCCACCCCCCTATTGTCCTTAACCGCTGGTTAGGCTCATATGCTTGCTAATTGGAAGATCTTTATGTAGGAAGCCTTGAATACCTTTTAGTAAAATCTTTGAAGCAGAGTCGCAGTTTATTATGATGTCTGAAGAGTTTTGGGTCACTGGGTATTTCAGATAGGAAAACCTGGGCAACTTCCAAAGGCCCCTGTAAAATAAGAAAAACAAGAGGTGTGTTTTGTCTTCTCTAAAATCAGAGAGATAGAAGTTACCTGAATGATTTTTCTTAGCACTAAAATGGCTGCATCTAAGCTTAATGCATATGTGTATGCGACAGGGTCTGGTCATATGTTTTTAGTTTTTCCTAATGTCAAGTCGATATTCTTGTCGACAAAATTTAAATTAAATTCTTGGGCTACTGGCAATCAATTGTTAATTCAGATTATTAGACTTGATTTCCTGAAACATTTCCTCAGTATTCAAAATCTGTTCCCAACACCATAAATTAAAGAAGATAATCTTTTGCAAGTTATATTATTTGGAGGTCAGACCTCCAAATCATGTGTTTTAGGGGGCTAAAGGTCTTAAAGTGTTTGCTTCTTTTTTGGCTTTATTCCTTTAACCTAAAAAATAGGGTAAGACAGCCTGGCTGGTGTTGCTCAGTGGTTGAGCATCAACTTATGAACCAGGAGGCCATGGTTCAATTCCCAGTCAGGGCACATGACCAGGTTGTGGGCTCGATCCCCAGTAGGGGTGTGTAGGAGGCAGCTCATTAATGATTCTTTCTCATTATTGATGTTTCTATTTCTCTTTCCCTCTCCTTTCCTTTCTGAAATCAATAAAAATATAAAGAAAAAAATAGTATAAGACATATTATGTGAAATCTTACTTGAAGCCTGTCTGGATTTCCTCTTACCTTGAGATATTCCCTAATCATCATCAGAGAGACAATGGGATGGCTTCTAATCTACATATGACAAACCAATAGTACTCTTTTGTGTACATATATCATTAAAGTTTCAAAATGATTCCACATTACTTATTTACTCCTCACAGTTCAGTGTGGCATTCTGGAGAAAATAACATCAGTAAGTATGTAAGAGAGTAGGTGTTCACATGCGTGTACATAGCTCTGAAAACGAACCCTCCTTTTTTGAGCATATTCTTTCAGTACAAAAAGGAAAGGCTATTCTAAGTGAACCAATTCCTTCTTTATTTTTTTTTTTAATTCTCACCTGAGGATATTTTTCCATTGATCTTTTAAAGAGAGTGGAAGAGAGAGGGAAAGACAGAGAGAAATATCAATGTGAGATACACACATCGATTGGTTGCTTCCTGCACAAACCCTGACCAGGGCCCAGGTTGGGGAGGAGCCTACAACTGAGGTAGGTGGCCTTGACCAGAATTGAACCCGAGATCCTTCAGTCTGCAGGCCGGCACTCTATCCACTGAGCCAAACCGGCTAGGGCCCAATTCCTTCTTAATGGAATGTTTAAGAACAGACAGGTAGAAAAACCTAGACAGTGTAGAAGGCAGGAGTGAAAATCTTTACCATTGAGATGATACTAAAAACTTTTTCCAGTTTACCTTCATATTTATACTTTCAGTGTCTTTTGCAACCAGTTCTAACATCTTTTTCACTTGATTTGGCACTTATTTGTGATCTTTGTAAAATCTATATATATAGAAGCCAAGTGACCGGAAAGACCGGTTGCTATGACAAGCACTGCCACTGGCCAAGCCCTCCCGGCCCCTCCCCCTGGTCGGCCCGGCCCCCGATTGCACCCCCCCCCCATCCCTGATGGGGTGGGCTGGCCAGACCCCAACCGTGCACAAATTCGTGCACCGGGCCTCTAGTATAATAATAAAATCACTCCAAATTCCATTCATAACTTAAATTAAACAGTGCCAGCAGAAAGCACCAACCTGATTCACAGTTGTGCCCACAGACCCCTGGAGCACCATCTGAAGCATTTTGGGATCTGCCGGATCCTGATGTGTTGCAAATGCCAACTCCTGTGTCTTTTTCTGCATGTCTTCAATAGCAACTTCAATTGGTGTTAAGATGATCTGGACGAAATAACACCTATTAGGTCAGTGTACTGATAGAAAACTATTTAAAGAGCTTTATATATAATCAAAATAAAAAAAGTGGAGACCAATTGTAAACTGTAATTTAACAATAAAATCCCAAACTTTGGATGCCTTAATGAAAAATCACCTTTTAAGTAAAAGCTGAGTGTGAATTAGGGACTTAGAAAAGAAGCTTAAAGTAAATCGTTTAAAAATGGATCAAGTTCTAGCATGCTACCACATGAGGGGAGGTACATAAAGGCGCATCCACACTGTTGTCACATGGCTCCAATGTATTAGTTCCACTAATTTTGTTTCCCCATTTGTGAACTTACCTCCTCTTTGTGAGTAACATTGACCCTTGTCTTAATATAAGGAAAAGCATGAGAAGTAGTTAGTATGGTCTTCCGTTTGAATTGTTCATGAAGTTCCCCATGGGCACGACCATCTAAAGTGAAGGGTGTACAGTACATGAAACGGCGAAGATTATAATTTTTGTCAAAATATGTGATTCTGTCCTTCATCTCATATGTGTCAAAGTACGGCTCCACGTAGGTAATCTGAATATATGCCTGGGGAAGGAAAAAGTCATTCATTTTCTCACTGATAAATCATCACACAGTCTCTCTCCAACAACATCACAGCCTCAAAAATATACCTTCGTGTCACTACAGTTTAAGCAACCATACCTTGTTAGGATCTAATTTACACTTGTCTACAGGATTAGAATCCTTGATTACTTCAACCACATCCTCTCCAAATCTTTCTCCATAAAATCCCTACAATAAAGAAAAAGAAATCTTTTACATGATGTTTACAGTATTAGAGACTAGAGAAGGCCTCTGAGGGAGACTCCTGAGCAAAATTAGGCCATTTAGTAAGCTTATGTACAACCATGTTAATAATTACAAAGGAAATTATATTTACCCTACAAATTAGCCCAGTCTCAGTCCATATTTATTTGATATTTATCCCCATCTACTCACTTTAAATAACACAAAGTAGAAGAAAACAATTTTCTTCAATAAAAATACAGGGTTTCACAAGAGATCCTCAAGAAAAACAAAAAGGGACAGAAAGCAGAAACAAAAGAAACGCAGTATCTTTGATGTATAGATCTTACTTTTATTGTGTCTGATGTGGCCTGATTTCTTGCAGACACGGGTCAATGAAGAAGCACTCATTTTTATGAATGATTACATGCAATGTTCTAGAATTTCAAATAAAAGCACTAACTTGATGAAGTTTTACATAGGTTTAGATTTTGAAAAGGCAACCCTGGGTCAAGAAGGCAGTGACTTTTCCATATGACACTGAGTAGCAGCATGGGCAATGAATGGAGCTATTCAAAAGGAAAAATTAAATCTGAATCTTCAAAGAAGGAACCCTACTCTTCCTCCAAAGGTAATTTTTATGATTAAGTTTGAGGAACACTCTCTCCGTATTTCCCAAGACTTACCTAGCCTCTTAAAAAATTAAGTCACAGTTAAAGCCAATTTACAGAAATAGAGACCAGTAAAGTCATCAATAAGAATAAAACATTCAAGAAATTAACAATTTTGTTGAGAATGAAAACAAGCCGAGAGCAGTGTTTCTCAAACTCTTAGGTGAATACAAGTCACCTGGGGATCTGGTTAAAATGCAGATTTTTATTAGGAAGGTCTGGGGCAGGGCCTGAGACTCTGCCTTCCAAGCAATCTCCCAGCTGATGCCAGTGCTTCTGGTCCCTGAACCACACTTTGAGGGATAAGAATAGAGAAAGGTTGGAAAGCAAAACGATAGCAGAAAAGATAATTCCTTGTACTCTAAAGGACAGTTTATTTGGCATGATGTGTATTATCAATTATCAGATGATTAGATTTGGATCTGAAAGTCTACTCCCATTGCGAATTAAAAATGACATTGTATGAACCACCACAGCATTCACCTCTAATCTGTGAGATATCTCTGCAAGTTTGGTTATTGCAGGCTCCTTGTAAACAAATTCCTGTTCATCCAAATCCCCGAACTTGGTTCCATAAAAACCAACACGAAAATAGGTGCCAAACATCCGCTTCCCATCCTAGGTTTAGGAAAATAAAGAAACTTTAATACAAAGTCTTTTTGTTTTTGACATTATGCTTAGATTACTATAATATAAAATTCCCAAAACACTGCAAAAAGTTTTAATTAAAAATTACAATACTTTGTTATTTCCTAAATGAAGATAAAAACAAAGCAATAACTTTTCCTCTTTCAATATTTCTAACAAATAACATTATGTAACTGGGCTTTCACCAACTGAATAAATCACATATGGTATATGCTTTTTAAGGTTTGTACCAAGTGACTACTTCACATTGGTTTATGTTTTAAGTCCATACACTTGAAATAAATTCACTTATTTTCCTTATTGCAAGAAAAGATGTTCAGTATGACATGGACTGTGTCTTAACTGTTCTGAAATTAGAGCATACTACATAAAAACACTAACATTTTTAGTTAACAGCCTTATATAATCTCTAAATATAATAAATTAGATCATAAAAGTTAGAAGCCAAGTATAGCACCTGGCATAGAGCAGACAATCAGTAAATGCCAAGACCATCCAGAAGCACTAAAGCAAAACATTTATAATCAGTAGACCTGTGCTGATAAAAATATTTTTATTTGGATGAGTAACTAAAAATGAAATAGAAAGGGGAAAATGTAAAACTGAAAGGTAAAAGGGGAAAAAATTGAGAGGATTTAGTTATTTGTCAGTCCTCAAACCACTCACTTCATACATTATCCACACATTCATTTCAGGTATGAAGTACATTACAGTCACTTTTACACAGTGCATTTGGAAACAAATTCCTTCAATAAAGATAAAATAGTTGGAAGCTTTCTATGCAATTCTTTCAATTTAGATACAAAGATATTTTAGAAGGATTTTGTGGTGGCTCCTACATACACAGCACACATAAATATTTAAGCCTAATCTGTCCCATACTTATTTTTCCTATATTGAGTTCTTACTATAAAGGCAAAGGGCATGTAAAATAAGTCACAAATGTCATAGATAATCAAGCAAAATGCAAAAGTCTGATCCTTAATTTACCAGTTTTATAATTTTAAAAAAAGTACATATTAAAATACCCCACATTTTTGTCAAGATTTAAAGTTCTTTTAAAAAGTCTTTGGAGCCAAAAAAAAAATGTGAGGTTTCTAATTTAAATTTTTTCCACAAGTTATTTCATTTCAAAATTTAACAGACATAAAAATTAACTGATTTCTATAGCAAAGGAAATCTTTCTAGATAGATTAAATGTATTCAACGAAAATTCTGATAAAAACTATCAACATGCTAATGGAATAATATAATAACAGCAAATTTTGACATAATTAAGGAACAAAGAAAACACTGCATGGGAAATAAAAATTATTTTAAAAAATGAATGATTTGTGATTATTTTTCAAAAACATTATATACATGAAAATTCCCACAAATATTAAAATATTGTTATTCTGGCTGTACTCCTCTCAGAGGTTTCCAATTTAAGATACTATTTCAAATCTTCAATATGATGGCCTTTTAAATATTTGAAGACGGCTATTAAAATTTATTTCCTTTAGCTATACTTTCCATATGAGAGTAATCACTATCCCGTGTGCATTTTATTTGTTTTTTTCAGTGCCATCTTTTAAAGCGTGGTGCCTCAGAAATAGATCTAATACTGCTATAAGCGATCTGATAAGTGAGGCTCACTGCCTCCCTGGATCTGGACTTAAATATTATTAATGTACTTTAAAATTGAACTATGAGCAACCATTTAAAACTCCTTCTTTACTTTCCATAATAACATTCAGTTCAAGGAAAGACATTGAGTGCTTATGATGTGTTAGCCACTACTCATCAGTAACAGGAACATAAAAATACGATTTGGCTCCTCAAGAGAGTAAAAAATGTATTCAAATAATTACAATATGAAGGGTTATGTGCTAAAAAGTTGTACCGGGAAGTATTAATCCTATTGGAGCCAGGTCACAAAAGGGATAGCACAGACAGGGTTCTACAATTCGAGAATGAACACTGGATGTGGGCGGAGGAAAGGACATGCCAGCGGAGAAAGAGGGAAAATCATGAAACAGAATGTCTGTAAGGGAAACCATCCATTCACATATCTGAGTGCCTCCTATGTGTCAATAAACTATCCTAGACATTTGTGATAAATCAATGAACAAAAGAGACAAAGAGGGTGGTCAGGATAGGTCTCATTAAGAAGACGACATCTGAGCAAAGACATGAAGGAAGTGAGTTATTCATGTGGATCTCTGAGGGAAGTGGATTCCAGGCAGAGGAAAGAGCCAGTGCAAAGGCCCAAGGGCAGGTGCCTACCTAATGCGTTCAGAGAACAGGAAGGTGGCCAGTGTGACTGACGCAGAGTTAAGGGGTAACTATATGGAGCTGCTGGAATTAAAAATGAATGTGTGCATACTAAAGTGAAGGAGGGAGCAGCAGAGGTAGGAAAATTAAGAGTCTGAGTAAATTTATTTTCTTTCTGTTTAAAAAAATATATTGTTGAAAGTATTACCTAGGTCCCTCTTTTCTCCCTCATTGCCCACCCCCAGCCCCCAATGAGTAAATTTATTTTCAACTTAGAGTTCTCCAGTGTCAAACCACTGATGCTATCAGGCTCATGAAACATTAACACATAGCTTTATCTTCAGGAAAAACGTCACTTCCATCTTTATTTTCTCTTCAGAGTTTTGGACCACGGAATGATAAGTTTTCCTTTGAATTTGAAAAATAAAAATCCACTTTTCTTTAACCTAGCCTATGATTTTCTAACATAATCTCCCTTTATTGTTATGAATTCTTTTGGAACTTCCCACATACTTCAACTTATGCTTAGCAGTTCTACTTATTGACTTGCACAGTCTTGTGGGTGATGAAACTATCCCAGACAAGGAAATCCATTTACTCATCTATCCATGTCTCTAATGGTTGAAATTTCTTATGAGAAATATATCTTAAATCTGTATTTCATAAGAAACATTCTGTTGGGCTGGTTATATATTTCTACAATGACATCACTTCTATAACTTCTTTTATCCTCACTCAATTGTTTTCTCCTGTATTTCCTTCAAGTTAACTGAATTTCATAAAGGCATACCAGTATTTCACACAGTGGTAGTTCCCTTCTATTAGATCTATTCCTCTTAAGAGACCACATTGCCCTGGCCAGTGTGGCTCAGTTGGTTGGGTGTCATCCCATGCATCAAAAGATTGCCAGTTCGATTACCAGTCAGGGCACATGCCCAGATTGTGGCTTCAATCCCTACTAGGAGGTGTGCAGGAGGCAGCCAATCAATGTTATGCTCTCACATCGATGTTTCTCTCTCTCCCTCTCCTTTTCTCTCTCTCTAAAAATCAATTAAAAAAACTTTTTAAAAAAAGTAACATTAAAGAAAAGTAACATACTTAAAGAGAGAGAGAACACTTATATACTTTTATCAGTTTATTTAGTCACAGATCTCAACTTGGGGACAAAACACGTCTTAGATTTTATTAACGAAATTGTGTTAAGATTTCAAGTAATAGTAAAAATAATGATGATAATAAATATAGTACAACAAAAACAATAATCTCCAACATTTCTGAGTATTTAGTATGTGCTAGACACTGGCTATCCACTTTATATGCAGTATGTCAATTTTTATCTCAATTTTGAGGTACCATTATTTCCTCCCTTATTTTAGGAAAAGGGAAAGTAACTTGCCCAAGTCACATTTGGAGACAATACTGTGGTGGAATTGGGGGTTAAATCCCAATATATTTGACACCTTAGTCCAAGTTCTTAATTAGGCTATATATTCCCCATAATCTTTATACTGGTATACAAGAACTAGAACATAAGTATATATACCATTTGACACTTCTCTTATGTTTTCCCTGAGAATTTTTGAGAATTTCCTTGAGTAATTACGTGGTACTTCTCTTCTTATGTTTTGTCGTTCTCTATCTTACAACTAAATTATGAATACAAATGATCTATTTTTGAATATAAACGGATCACTATTTTATAAAGATATCTTTTTAAAATGAAATACACATACAATATATGAGGTGGTTATAAAAATATCCAAACAGAAACTCAACATTTCTCTTTTTAAATAAAAACAATTTAAAATGCAATAATAAGAAATTATTAAAGCACATCGTATTTCCTATTATTTTAAAAAATGGACGTGGGAAAAGAAAAAATAAAAGTGAACAGCTAACAGCCAGCGAGGTACTGAAACTGGACAGCAGATTAACAGTCACCATGATTCATCAAGGGTTTGTGATTGGTTATTTTGCATGGTAAATACTTTACTAATAAGTGTTAGAGTTACCATTTACATACATACACAAACCCGAACACACATCCCCCAAAAGCTTCACCAACTCAAACAATTTATACCAAAACAAGGAGAGTAAGAAAAAATGAAACACAATGCAAATATGTAAGTGCAAAAGGCTTTTTCCTCTAAGTCAAAGAATCATTCTATAATGTATAAATCATCCTTATTGAATTTCAACCCAGTGAGAGTTCTTTGAGAGTACTAGGAAATTAGCTAGAGAACAGTTTTTTAGAAAAAAAAAAATAATGAAATTACTGAAGTTTTCTGAGTAAAAAAGAAAAATATTCACAAGATAGGAACTTACCACAATAGACAATAGTAAAAGTAGGGAGTAGGGTCAGCAACCAGGGGCAAGAGAGAAGAGAAAACAGAAGGCATTTTAATTAAGGAAATTTCAAAACAAATAAGCAGCAAATGGTAGCAAACACATTTTTTTTAAATGCAAGCATCCATTTAAGTTTTACAAGGAAAAAGCAAAAAACAAGCGTGCAACAATTTTAGAAGCTACAAAGCTAAAGGTCCAGTGAAAGGCAGTGACAAGATATAAACAAGAAAATAAAGTCTGTGTGACTTTTACCATGCAATAAACATGATGACAGAATGATATTAATGTCATAACCAGTGAAAATTATACCTTTCAGGGGTCGATTTAGCATCAAGCTGACTAGTAATAAACTGCTCAGAGGTTTCTATATATCTTTTATGCTTACTTTTCCGCTAATTCCATTTCACGATAGGAAATCCATAAGGAACGTTATCACTCATAGATAACCATGGCAAGTCTACATATGTCTTAATTAAGCCACAGAAATGAGGGATTCTATACTAAATATTGATAAGGTCATACACATTTCATCTGGAGAATTAAGGTAGGTGCAAAAGTACAAAAAAAAAAGTTGGGAACCAATTCAGAAATGGAAGAAAATACAGTAGTAACATTTATTGCTAAGGTTTTCTATTTGGGTCCCAAAACAAGGACTGCAATACCGAAACCAAACAGAAAGCCTAGCTGTTTAGTTAACATGAATGTGACTACGAAGTGAGAAGGCAAAGCAGACAACTTTGCAAATACACCTCGCTTTAAATAAATCTGATTTATTAATATTTTGCTTTACCTCATCAAAATAAATTAAAACGCATTTTATAGAATTCTTTCCTTTACATAAAAATTTAAAATAATGGCAATCAATTTCTTCCTGGCATTTTAAGATTTGATATAACTTTCATGAGCCTAACCACTTAATACATAAAAGGTTGCACACATCGTTTTCATTGAACATTAATGATCAAACACTGTCAGAATACGAGGTCAATTAAATTTCAAGTTCTCCCAATCTCTTTAATCCCTCCCCCCAACAAAATTGAATTTCTTTCTTCAGGAGTGCTTATACTCAAGGTGAAGTGACTCAAGATCAAATTAACACATTCTTTCATCAACTCTAAGATGCATAATTGTTTTTGCATACATTTTAATAACTCTGTAGTTGGCATTAATCTTTCACCTGATAAAATATTGTGGTTTAATGCACAGGTTTCTTTTTTCTTTCTTAAATGCATGTAAATTAATAGGATGTCTTACAATTGATGGCATCTTAGATCAGATGAAATACAGTATTTTCTATTTACACCTCTGAGCAATAACACATAAATCGACCTCTGTAAAATGAGGTGAAACAATATGGTTAAAAAAAGAAATCTGTGTGTAAATGTTGATGAAAGAAAATGCTTCAAGGGATAAAAACTAAAGTGATGACAAAGTGGCTCATTTACCAAAGAATCTCATTAGTGTAATATGGATTTCCATGCACTACCTACACCTCTTAATAATAAATTAAAAAAAACAACTTACAGTATTTTAACAAAATTTCTTTGGTTAATGAATTCAGTTGATAGCAGATAGCAACAGAATGCCCACAGCTAGCACATGTGGGCAAAGCATTGGCATAAGAAATCTGATCAAATCAATCTATTAGTGTCTTTAACTAACTAAAACATTACCTACCTCCCAGCCAGTACTCTGTATAATAAAAAGTAAAAAAGGGCAGGTCATAAAAAAATTGTTTAAAAAGAACAAAAAAAGGCCAAAGGAAGTTCAGTAGTATAAAGAAAGGCACCATATACCATAAATTCTTCTCCACTGATAGTACTAGGATATTTTTAAACACCACGTTCTTTCACTTTTAAGACCTCTGATAATTTTATAAATTGCTTGTTCAAAACCTAATAGCTAAAATTTTGCCTTTTAAAAACTTTAAAAGTGCAAGTACATATTTTGGGGGAAGAAAGCCTACTGCTTGTTCCATTTGTGTGTCTAAATTAGATCTCTAACTAAACTCAGCTGAACTACCTGGGGTAAATTGGAATAGAAATTGTAATTTTGCTCAAATGCCTTTGGTACACATGGATGAAAGTTTCTTGGAATCTACTAGCTCTAGATGTTCCAGACCTGACTTGTGTAATTTGCAGTTTACAGCTCTAGAAGCTGGAATAAGGCTCCTTTGACAGTATATGTATAATTGAGTATAAGCCCCCCCTCCCCCAAGTTATGGTCATGAATACTAGTAAATCTTTTGCAATTTCAATATTTTAGCAGACAACAATAAAATTTTGGCATAACAGTATAGCAGCTCTATTTTAAGACTGTTAAAGTTTTTAGATTATATCATTTCATCTAGGACAGCTTAGTCCATGGCAAGAAAGAAGAAGTCAAGCTGATAGACAATAAAGAAGTAGTACTGAATACAGAAGTGGATATTCAGATTCCACTTCCTTCTTAGATGATGGCAATAGCAGATAACAGCATGAGTAGCACAGGAAAGGAACAGTAAAGTGGAAGAGGAAAAGGCTCAATAGGGTATTACGGAGTATTTAAATGGAGCCAAGGATTTAGTTTTAGGGACAGCAATTGCTAATAGTCTAATTGTAAACTAAGTTTATTTTGATTTTAATTTTTGTGATATGTGGATTCCACGAACTATAAACAAGTATTGAAGTTATACTATTATTATTGAATACATGTAAGACAACCATTTTATTCATTATTTTCATACTAGAAATATATCAAAGAATGATTAAATGAAAACATCTAGGATAAAACAGTTAAGTCCAAATGAAATCACAAAATATTAGGGGTTTATTAAATTTTCTTATCATTTAATAAAAAATTAACTTAAAAAACTTTTTTTGGCAGTCTAGAAATAGAAATCAATTTAAAAATCAGATTCATAATTATAACTCACACTGTGAAACAGAAAATACCACACAATTTTAAAAAATTGGCAACTAGTCATCATTTAAAAAAGGGACCAAAAAGAAAAGCAACAAAGACAAGCTATGTGGGAAGCTTATGATGATCTTAATCTACTTTAGGTAAATTCATTTTTTTGTTAATGAGCCTTGCTTTGGTCCTGAACCATCATTTTGACACCATTCATTTGTAACCTGATTAAAATGGTCATTCCATGGGATACAGTTTGACATCAATTCAATGCAATACTAATGATTTTAGACAGTTTTCTTCATTTATACTGAAGCTAGAAATTGCAATCATTACCTGATGAACAATTTTGCTGAATGCTTCTTGAAGTTTACCATGAATTGTGGATAGTTTCTTTGCATCCCGATTAGCTTCATGAATAGGAATAAGTACTTTGTACACCTCATTAACTGCTTCATACATGCCAGCCTGTAAGAATAAGATATTGCTTTCTTTTACATTAACAAGAAAATAAATATTTACACTTTATGAATTCACAATATTTCTGCTACAACAATACCAACTGAAGCTTTTCCAATAGAACATAAAAACAAACAATACTAATTTTAATTTTACTAAACTTAATAGAAGAATTTTTCACAATGTATTATCTTCTCTAGACGGATATACATGCATATATATATGTGTGTGTGCATTTAACATACACATGCATATTTATATTTCTATATAATTTGAATTGGACATTCTGCTTCTATCTACCCAATAATTACTTTGCTAAGGTAAATATGTGTATGTGTGTGTACTTGTATATACAGATAAACTTTTGCAGAAACTAATTCTGAGCAGAGAGATAAAAGAAATCCAATTATTACAGTGGTCACAGATACATTATTATCAGATAACCTGTGGCCTCCAACGAAACTAAAATTATTTAACTTTTCCAAAATATTAAATTGGCACAGGAAATCGCCTATGGAAAAACAACTGATTTATAACAAAACATGCGAAAGTACTGAGTCATCAGATTTTATTCCACTAGTGGCTAGTTGGCCAGTGGTTGGCCACGGGTTACTCTGGTTATACTCAGTATGGGACAAAATGTGTTTGTACTACTCTTCCATTCTCTTGTCCTTAATCATGGGTTGGTAGCTATAGTGAAGGAAGAGAGAGGTTTTCCAAGAGCCAAAGAGTTCCCATTGCCTTACAAATCAGCAAACATATTTTCCCAAGGAAATAAACATATGGTTCTTATATTTTCTAGTCAGTTCACAGGAATATGTTTAAGCAGTCACATAGCTATAAGAGTGAAATATATTTAGTGTAACTAAAATGCCTCAGTAATTATTTTAATTAAGATTAAATAGATTAATTGAAAAAGAATGGAATTCATAATTACATGCTATTTATTGCAAAAGAAATTCTGTAATTAGGCCATTGTACCACAATCTGAATTCACTACTGTGATTATTAAAATTACAAACACACACACTCACACACACACACACACACACACTAATACACACAGTGTATATTTATCAAAATATTTCATTAATAGCAAAAAACATTTCCCCCCTGCTAGTTCAGATCAATTATATTGAAACTCATGGAGCAGAGATCCGAGGTTCTCAAAGACAAAAAATTTTAAAGTGGACCAACACCTAACATCCTTAGAGTCTAAGAATTATATTTATTTATTTAAATTCTTCTTCTTCTAAATCCTTACCCAAGGACATGCTTAGAGAGGAAGGAAGGGCGGGGGGGGGGGAGGAGGGGAGGAAGGTACGGCGGGGGGGGGGGGGTATGGAGGGGGAAGAGAGAGAGAGAGAGAGAGAGAGAGAGAGAGAGAGAGAGAGAGAGAGAGAGAGATATCAGTTGCCTTCCATATGAGTCCTGACCAGGGATCAAACCCGAAACACAAGTATATGCCCTGATTGAGAATCTAACCAGCAACCTTTCCATGCACGGGACAATGCTCCAACCAACTGAGCCACACTGGCTGGGCTAAGAATGATTATATTCAGACTACCTGGTTCTAAGTGCCAATACGATGCAGACGAGGATAGTGTTGCTCAGTGGTTCAGCACACATTATTACTAATCTGGAGCCACATTATATATATTAACTCATTTAATACTGACAACATTCCTATGAGGTAGGTACTACTATTAGAAGCATTCAATGGGTAAGAAATGTAAAGCACTGATAGGTTGAATAATTAGTGCCTAAAGTGATTTAACTACTAAGGAGGCAGACCCAGGACTTGAATTCTGGCTGTTTGCCTTCTAAATCTATACCCTTAACCAATATATTGCAAGGTAGGGGTAAGGTCAAGAGAGGAAATAACCAATTCCTAATCGTGGTACAATGGGGAAGTTGGGGCAGCATTGCGTATTACCTCAAGCTACCATCTTACGCTAACATGTACCTCACTGCCTCCTAAACCTTGGTGCTGGGACACTAAACACTCAGCAGAAAAGACACAGAAAGTAGGTGACCCTATAACCACGGTTAAAGAAGGGGATTCAGCTAGCTATCTCTCCTTTCTCTGATAAACATCCCATCCTAGATCCACATGAATACTTAAATTTTTCACATACAGATGTGGAGGGACAGGATTGGGGTTAAAGCATGGTAGAGTAGGTCACACAGGGATCTAGAATGTAGTTCATGAAATTCCTGATATGTGAGCTCCAGGCCCCTAACACCTCCAGGCAACCAATGAGATGAGAAACCATAATCTTCCTGAGTACTCAACACACTCAAAAACAGTCTCCCTTTCATCTAATAAACAGGCCATGTCAGTCTATCCAAGCAGGAACTGAAATCATTTAGAGTCCTTGTTTTGTCCTGTTCTGTTTTTTTATAAAATTCTGTTCTGTTTGGTGGTGAAAGTTTTATAAACAACAACAAAAATCTGTTGTAGATTAAGGGTTGGTCCATAAACAAGCAAATAGAGAACACTGAAAGTGACAGATTATTAAGATTAAAAGGAGAGTAAGCAATAATAAATTGATGAAGAAGATTTATTCCTAGATAGTTCTTAAGGTACTCAGAGAAAAGTATTGTAAAGGAAAAGCAGGATCATAAGCAGAGACAATAAAATATACACATCACTAATAATCCAGAGGTATGTAACTGGGGAAAGAGAATGAGCACTAGTCATTTACCATAGAGAAAGAAGCAGCTGCTTGCTCCAGCAATCCCACAAGTCCTGACTCAGTGAAGTACTTTCCAGAGCAGATGCCTTCTTCATCAGGAGATACAACGTCATCTGAGACTGCAGACTCTTCTAAAACATTAGATGAAATATTCTAGGGAGAAAAAAAATCGAAAAGGTTTGTGAAATGGAATTAATTTCGTAGCATAAAAGATGTATATGAAGAAGTAATTTAAGATAAAATATAGTTATCAGCTTAGGTAAAAAAAAAAAGGGGGGTAGTCAGCCCGGCTAGTGTGGCTCAGTGGTTGAGCATTGATCTATGAACCAGGAGATTATGGTTGGATTCCTCGTCAGGGCACATGCCTGGGTTGTAGGCTTGATCCCCAGTAGAGGGGCAGGAAGGGTGCAAGAGGCAGCCAATCAATGATTCTCTCTCATCATTGATGTTTCTATCTCTCCCTCTTCTTCCCTCTCTGAAATCAATTAAAAAAAAGTTTTTTTTAAGGGTAGTCTATGCACAAATAAAAGACAAATCTCCAAAACCTTTTTGTAATTTTGGAGATGACAATAAAATGACAAGGTGACAAGAAAACTTTTCTATCAATAAAAAGTTGTGAGAAAGAAATTTTTTAAAAATCATAGGCTAAGGAAAATATTAATATGACACTATAGGCCCAGTGCACGAAATTCATGCACGGAGGGGGATTCCTCAGCCGGGCCTGCACCCTCTCCAATATGGGACCCCTCAGGGGATATCCGACTGATCGCTCCTATCTTGCCCCCGGCAGTCGAACATCCCTCTTGCAATCCAGGACGACTGGCTCCTAACCACTCGCCTGCCTGCCTGCCTGATCACCTTTAACCCCTCTGTCTGCTGGCCTGATCACTCCTATCTTGCCCCCCTGCTGGCCTGATCACCCTTACCTTGCCCCCCTGTGGCCTAATTGTCCCTACCTTGCCCCCCTGCCAGCCTAATCGCCCCTACCTTGCCCCCCTGCCTGCCTGATCACCCCTAACCTCTCTGCCTGCCTGCCTGAACACCCCTAACTGCCTCTGCCTGCCTGCCTGATTGCCTCTTAACTGCCCTCCCCTGCCGGCCTGATCTCACCCCTAACTGCTCTCCCCTGCTGGTCTGATCACCCCTAACTGCCTCTGCCTCGGCCCCCACCACTGTGGCTTTGTCCGGAAGGAATTCGGATGTCTGGAAGATGGCCGGTCAACCAGGTCTAATTAGCATATTACACTTTTATTAGTATAAATAGATTATATATGATAGGGTTGCTTAAATGGGGGGGGGGGGGGACTTTTTTTCAGCAGGAGGAGATGCTCTTGACAGACAAAAACACATACATAATCTCTATATCTGGACTGATAGCCAGCCATATGCACTATACTGCCAAATCAGTCATTAAAAAATTGAATCACTTTCTTACACCTTACACCAAACAGCTGTTGCCCTTAAAACTCTTCCTGAGCCCCCACCTTAGATTCTGCCTTTGCAGGTCACCCAGAGTAGGTTCTGATTAGTCGGTTCCTATGCCAGTCAGCATCAAAAGCTCCACCTCCTAGGCAGCCATTGGCTCCTTGCAATTCACCCAGATTTGGTTCTGATTGGTTGGTTTCTATGCCAGTCAGGATCTCCAGGCCTATTTCCGGGCCTGATTATAGAGGCGGGGCTGATCAGCAGCTGCCCCAGGCTGCTGGCGAGTGGGATGAACTGCTGACCTCTGGGAGAGAGAGAGCAGCTTGGCTGCTGGTGAGGCCTGGAGAGAGAAGCAGGGTCTGATCACCCTGCTTCTCTCTCCGGGCCTCGCCAGCAGCCACTCCCACTGTTGCTCAGCCCCGCCACTCTCTCTCTTCGAGAGGTCAGCAGTTCAGCCCATTCACCTGCTGCACGCGCAGCCTGGAGTACGGTCAAGTCTTCGGTCGTTTCGGATGTTACGACCCTGGCTCTTTATATATATAGATATAGATAGGACATCCAAGAAGATTTAAAAAGTATTTAATTTAATTGATCTTGTCAAAATTCCCTATGAGGGAAATTAAGGTACAAAAAAATGGTCTCTTTGATTTGCCCAACACAGAGTTAATAAAAAAACTCAGGTATAATAAAAAAAACCAACCCTTTACTCCCTAAGATTGGGATCAATCATTAGTTCTAAAAAAGAAATGATGCATAAATACCTTAAATATTTTATTGTGATGTAAACACTTACAGGAGATACACACTCATTTGTCAATTTTTTCAGGCAGGTTTAAGACCTGTTCTTTGAGTATGGGCCTCCAGATAAGAGTTCCATGTACTTTCTCTTGACTAAATACCCATAATGCAACCATTATTTGCTATTTTCAGTTTTGGTTTCTATAGAGTAAAGATTTGAATTTAAAAAGTTTATAGAATTATCCTAGATTTTTAGCAGCTTTTCCTGCAATCTTTTATATCTATCTGATCCAAAATTAACTCAACAACTGTTCCAGAGACTCACTTTTATCAAGTCTTTGTAAATCATTCAACCTAGTTTTCAAAGAAACAATAACTCACTTTCTTTTTGCATTTGGATTTCATCAGAGTATATAATATTTAATCCAAATTAGAAATTTTCCAAACCTGGCATAACAGGTTTTTAAGAAAAGCAACACATAACTGACTCTTTGTAAGCAAAGAATTCAACTAGTGAATCAGAGGTATGTAAACCTAGTAAACTACCACTTATGAGTCAGGTATTAGCATATTTTATACAGAGGATGGAGAATGTTGGTTTATCTGATGTGTTAAGTAAAAGCCAAGTAAGAGTTTCTACTGAATTTTGATTCTCAGTATTTTGAGTGTATTCCATAGATGACATAAAAGTCCCATAGTACTTTAGGCAAAGAGAAAAAACATACACGGCACTGGTAATTCAGAGGTAAGACCATGTGGATAGAATTAGCAAGAAGTACTCTTAAAAAATACATTAATGACAGTGATACTGAAATGTTACTCCATCTTATAAAGCATACCTTCCATCTTTATGCTTTCCTTACCAGTTGAATTAATCTAAACACCAGGGAGAAAAATTAAAACCAAAAAAGGGAATACCTCGATTTAATGTAAGTCTGGCAGATTCCTACCTGAAATGTTACACACCCCACAGGGAGATATTTGCGGTCCTCCAGCATGCTCAAATATTCCGCAACCAGTGCTGCTGAGTGGACCAGGCACTGCGCAGCCTCAGCGTGATTGCTGCGCTCCGAGTGCTTGCCAGCCATGTTCTGCAACCAGGTCAGACGCAGATCCGGAGAGGTCTGGTAGCCCTTGGCAATTCTAAATAGAACAGAAATTCTTCCCAATTAGCAGTTGCTTCCTTAGCTGAAAGGGAGCTTAGATTGCTTTTTACGAGTAGTGTTTACCTACAAAGGTTTCTGTTATCTAACACAACCAATTAAGACAAGTTTTTTAGGGGTATGGAAATGTCTTTGTGTATGCTTAGAGAAAGTGGGCCCATGGAATGGCAACATCAGGTTTTTTTTGAGGGGGGAGAAGGAAATACTAAAAATAGTCATGCCATATTAAAATCTGGCTATTAAAGAAAACAATAAGGGAAAAACTATGAGAATTGATGTGTTTATTATGGAAAAACATAAAGACGTTTTATATTCAAGAAAAAAAAGACTTATAAATATATTTGTCTTATTTGTGCCCTTTAAAGAACTCCAAAACTGAAAAGAGAGGGTCATGTGGCGAAGAAAGCCTCAAGTTTTACTTACATCTTTCTACATATAATAGGAATTACGAAATTCTCAAAATGTGCCCCTAGACATATTCGATAGCATAACTATAGGAAAATGGTTATGATAAATATCACTAAAGGACTGATTTTTACATTTAAAATATGGGTTCTTGAGCCTTCTTAGGAAGTCTAGGGTCCAGGATGCCAAGGTGTTAATGTGTTCTGATTATTTTTTAAAACCTTCTTGTTCTTAAAAGAAGGAGTACACAAGAGATGTGAAAAAGCAGCCTAAAGAAAAGTGCATTTTGACTTTTCAATCTACCATTAGGAAATGACTTAATATTTGTGTGTTTATTTTTTTATCTAATATTTCCTGTGTCTTACTAATTTAAGCCCTTTATATAAGCTATTATAAGTGAATCAAACAAATGGTACCTGTACATTAGATCAATCAACATTTCAGGATCCTCCTGGTGTTCCTTCATTTTAACAGTATCAGAAAGGATCATATGAAGATTGAAAACCAAATCTTGAACCTGCAGCAGAGAATTATATGAAAAACATTCTTCAATTGCCATTCATTCACAATTACTAAATTAGTTTAGAAGGTATTTCCGAAGAGTATCGGAAGATTTCAAAACAAATAATTGATATAGTTAAGAGTGGGATTGCTGGAGTATTGTGGGTTAAGGGTACTAAACTTTCTACAAATTCCTCAGCAGACTGTTTTTTGTTTTTCAGTTCTCTCACCTGGAAACAAGTAGAATTATAAGTAGAAATAAAATATAGGGATAGAATAGATATAAAAAAGAATACAAAATATAATTCTCTCCTATGTTTCTGATTCTCCCAAAAGGTAGTTTGTAGAAAACTCTAGTTCTTAAGGCAAATTACTATTTCAGTAATAAGTGGAAATAACGTTTCATCATAAAACTTTTTGGTTGCCTGTCTACAGTTCTTTTTGTGACAAATACACAGAATTAAACCCTTCTTTTTTTAATCTAAGAAGGAAAAGTAGCTTATTGAAATAAAAAAATTCATCCCTATCTATGGCATATGATATGTGGATTGAAAGAAAAATACAGGCTCCTCCAGTAAAAAACAAAGATTGATTTAACAATTTGGAAAAGTGCCTATTTTACAATCCTATTTCAATTAATGATCTAGAAAGTGGCATTTCTGACCTGATCAGGAAAGGTTGTTTCTCTCAATTCCAGATCTTCTTCAGCATAGGTCAATATAGTCTTCAGAGAACGTCTTAAGAATTCTTCATTAAAATTCTGAGATGTACCCACCAAGGAAGATAGTGACATGGTTACCTGCATTTTAACCCTGGCAAAGTTCTGTAACAGAGAAATTATCAGGTTACCATTTAATATAGGAGAGCTTAAAGGAACAGTCCAAAAGAAAAGGTTAGTTAGTGAAAGAAATACCACTCTAAGCAAAATACTTTTAAAAAGTAATGAGATATGCATATTGAAATCTTATTTTAAAAAGAACATAAAACAGAACAGGGTCTTAAAAAGTGCCATGTGTTAGTTAAATTAGAAGTTGTGCCTAGACTTAACATTGATCTATTATGAAATACTAGAGGCCCGGTGCATGAATTTGTGCAGAGGTGGGGCCCCTCTGGGTGGCCTGCGGGGATCGGGCTGAAAGTCACAGTCCAATGCCGCCTGCAGCTCCTACCTGCCGCTCCTGCTCACCCTGGCCCCACTGCACCTGCTGCAGGCTCATGCCCAATCAGTCCCAATCGGGAGTGGCTTGTGCTACTGCAGCAGCGCTTGCCAGCCAGCGGAGAGCCCTGCAGCTGGCACCCTCTTGAGGGGAGTGGCCTGTGGGATTGGGCTGAAACCGGCTCTCCGACATCCCCCGAGGGGTCCTGGATTGTGAGAGGGCGCAGGCCAGGCTGAGGGACCCTACTGGTGCATGATCGGGCCAGGGAGGGGCCATGGGAGGGCTCCAAGGCGTGTCCGGCCTCGTCTCACCCAGTCCCAATTGGGATCGGTCAGCTGGGGAGGGATGTGGGAGGTTGGCCAGCTGGGGAGGGACCGCGGGAGAGCTCCAGGATGTGTCCGGCCCATCTTGCTCAGTCCTGATAGGTCGAACCCCAGCAGCAAGCTAACCTACAAGTCAGAGTGTCTGCCCCCTGGTGGTCAGTGAACATCATAGTAACTGGTCAACTGCCCCCTGGTGGTCAGTGCACGTCATAGCAAGCAGTTGAGTGGCCTTAGCATATCATTAGCATATTACACTTTGATTGGTTGAACAGACAACCAGACACTTAGCATATTAGGCTTTTATTATATACAATGTTATTAATAATTAGAGGCCCGGCACATGAAATTCAGTCCCTTAGGCCTTGCCTGCGATCAGGGCCATCTTCCCCAGCTGCCCGCAGCTGGCCCCAACCCCTGCCACCACTCACCCCGAATCCCTGTTCGCCATTGGGTGATCAGTGCCTGACAGCCGGGGAAAGGGACCAGGAGGTTGGCTGTTCTCACCTGCTCACTGGCCCTGCCCCAGCTGCGGGTGGCCATCAGGCGATCGGAGCCTGCCAGCCGGGGAAAGGGACCAAGAGGTGGTCAGTGCACCTCATAGTGACTGGTCCAGCGGTCATTCTGGTTGTTCTGCTGTTAGGGTCAATTTGCATATTACCCTTTTATTATATAGGATAACACAATTTTTACAGACTAAAGAGCTTAACCAACCATCAGAAAATTATTATTTTTATTTGTTAATCCTCAACTGAGGATAGTTTTCCATTGACTTTTAGAGAGAGTGTAAGGGATCGGGGGAGAGAGAGAGAAACATCAATGTGAGAGAAACACGTGGATTGGTTGCCTCCCACATATGCCCTGACTAGGGCAGGGGATCAAGCCTGCAACTGAGGTACGGGCCATTGACTGGAATTGAACCTGGGACCCTTAAGTGCAGAGGCTGGAGGCCAGCACTCTATCCACTGAACCAAACCGCCTAGGGCCATCACAAAATTCTTAAATGGTAGATATGGCCTTTAAACTCTGGCCCATTTCATTAAGTCCATTATTATGACATAAATAACACAAATCATTCATAAAGTAACTTAAAGGTAGAATCCTTAGAATAATGTCTATAAGAAAGTTTACATTATTCCATTTTTAGTGTAAATTCATTTGTTTCACCATTCCCCACTATGAAACTATTTTTAAGAAGTTATCAATAATAACATAGTAATTGTCAAATTGAAGGTATTTTTGTCAAAGTTCTATTTGACATCTTTGTATATGTAAATGTATTGATTATTTTTTCCTTTAAAATTTCCTAGCTTATCTTCAGTGGTACCACTTTAATCCTGATTTTCCTATTTTTTATCTACTCTTTTGGTACCAAAGATTCTGTCAAGAAACTTTTTAAAAAATATATATATATTTTTTATTGATTTCAGAGAGGAAGAGAGAGATAGAAGCATTAATGATGAGAAAGAATCATTGATCGGCTGCCTCCTGCATGCCCCCCACTGGGGATTGGCGGGGAATAGAACTGTGACCTTCTGGTTCCTAGGTCACCACTCAACCACTGAGCCACCCCAGCCTGGCAAGAAATCTTTTTACTTGTCATATTCTAAATAGTCTCATCCATTTCTTTGTTTTTGACTAGTATAGATACATGCCTATGTCTTTATAGCTCATATTTTTCTCTATAGAGTTCCAGGCTATTATATTTTACTAGATGGCTCTATTTGGATGTGTCTCATGGGTACCGCAATTTTAACACTAAAACTTTCTCTTCCTATAGATTAAATGAATGGTGCTACTATTCATGTACTCATTCAGGCCAAAAATCTAGAAATCATTCTTCCCTTATTACTCATACTATAAATCCAATTCACAATTCCCTAATCTGTTCCAATCTGTTCTTTCTCCATTCCCAATGCCATTGCTTTAGTTTATATCCTTACCATTTCTTGCTTGAATTACTGTAATAACTTCCTAACTGATCTTTTTGCCTTTTCTCTTATCCCCCAAGTCTATCTTCTAAATAGCTTCAGAAATTTTTTTTGTCAAATGCAAATCTAAACATATCTCTTTTTAAAAAGCTCCAATTGCTGAGCATATCTTTAAGGATAAAACGCAGGTATCAACTCAGGAAATGTGTCAAACTATATGGTGGGAACTGAGAGTACAGTAACAAACAAAACAAATATCTGTCCTATGAAAGCTTAGCCTAGGCCAGTGATGGCGAACCTATGACACGCGTGTCAGCACTGACATGTGTAGCCATTTCTGATGACACGCGGTCGCTGAGGCGGCCACATGCCGAGGATGAAACATTTGCGAAATAATGTTTTTTCCTCAAAGTGACACACTACCCGAGTTATGCTCAGTTTTTTGGCGAAGTTTGACACACCAAGCTCAAAAGGTTGCACAACACTGGTCTAGGCCTTTTCAATGACAACTTTATCTTTTATTACTCTCTCTTCCAGTCATAATCATTAAGCATTGCTAAAAAGTATCTTTTTCTCTTTCCCTGTCTCCTTCTATTGTCTACAGGCCTTTCTAATTATTTATAAAGCTCTATTCACCTACTTATCCTAAGGTACAGATGTCAGAAATAATGGGAAAAAATATTTAAAATTCTTTTAAATAAAAGACTCATTTTGAAGTGATAAAACTATCTGTCCTGAAAAGTAAATGAGTAAAAATCTGTGAGGAGTGGATAGAAACAGATTGACCAGAAACTTAGAAAGTTAGACAAGATGTATGTATAAGAGCAACGTTCCATGAGAAATACATTCTTGAAGGAATTTCCTACAAACACCTGGGCCAAGAAAACCCAGCTTATTCTATATCTATATTAATAAAAGGGTTATATACAAATTGGTCACAATGCCCTCACAGTAACAACTGACCAGCAGGCTGCGTGGGGCAACCAGGCCAGCACAGGGGGCAGGAGGGGCGACCAGGCCGGCATAGGGCGTCAGTGAGGGGCAACCAGGCCAGCAGAGGGGGCAGTTGGGGGCGACCAGGCTGGCGGGGGGAGAGTTGGGGGTGATCAGGCTGTCAGGCAAAGGTTTCTAGGGGTGATCAGGCTGGCAGGGGAGGGAGTTAGGAGAAATCAGGCAGGCAGGCAGGTGAGCAGTTAGGAGCCAATGGTCCTGGATTGTGAGAGGGATGTCTGACTGTTGGTTTAGGCCCAATCCCTAGGATCGGGCCAAAACTGGCAGTCGCACACCCCCTGAGGGGTCCCGGATTGGAGAGGGTCCAGGCTGGGCTGAGGGCACCCCCCCCCCGTGCATGAATTTCATGCACCGGGCCTCTAGTTGAGTAATAAAATGGTAAAGAAGATCAGTGAAATTCACCAGATAAAGAACACTTATTACAAAAATGCTGTCATGAAACAGATGAAAATTCTAATGAAATATTTTGCTTTACATTATAAAAAAAATGTGTGAAGTCATTAACTTTAGAAAGAGAACAAAGGCAGAAATAAAATAATTTAAGGAAAGATAGCAAGAATAAGAAAGTGATGATGAAATAGGAGCTCGCATGTCAGTTGACACTACTTGAAAAATAAATAGAAACACAAAAGATAAAATTGGTAAAATAAAGATGTAAAGAACACATAAAAGTATGTATAGGAGAGAGAAAAGCATCCAAAATGAATAGAAATTTAAAAAGTGTTAAAAAAAAAAAAGGAGCCCAGCTGGCATGGCTCAATGGTTGAGCACTGACCTATGAACCAGGAGGTCACAATTCGATCCCTGGTCAGGGCACATGCCTGGGTTGTAGGCTCGATCTCCAGTATGGGGGGTGCAAGAGGCAGCTGATCAGTGGTTCTCATTATTGATGTTTCTATCTCTCTCCCCCACTCCCTTCCTCTATGAAATCAATAAAAATATATTTAAAAAAAATAAAGTGTTAAAAAAGGAAAGAGAAAATGATAGGTAAAAAGTAAAGCAAAATCAGATCAAACATATATATAACTGGTAGCAAGCAGAAAAATATCCAAACTCTGGAAAAAAACAAATATTCAGTTCTGCATTCAAGTAAACTTTTTGAACTAAGTGAATTAAAAGTAGACATTATGTGCCTGAGAAAATTAACAAAAATCAAGTCAACACTATGACATATTCTACAAAAGGGATTTAATTTCGAATATAAAGAAAAAGATCACTTGAACAGCTGAGAGGGAAATATTTATTTAAAGGGAAGAAAAAACCAGGCTATAATCAGATGGCTCTACAACAATATTTAATGCCAGAATAAAATGGTAATCAAGTAATTTTTTTATTCTATTAAGTATTCTTTATGTTGTAAGTTTTGCTTTCTTACCCTTTTTATTATTCAAAGTCTGAGGCAAAAATTTCATAACCATCCTTGTTGCCTTAAAAGTAGAAACAACTTTGGCCCTAGCCAGTTTGGCTCAGTATATAGAGCGTCGGCCTGTGGACTCAAGGATTCTGGGTTCGATTCTGGTCAAGGGCACAAGCCTGGGTTTTGGGCTCGGTCCCCAGTGAGGGGCGTGCGGGAGGCAGCCAATCAATGATTCCCTCTCATCACCGATGTTTCTCTCTCTCTCTCTTACTCTCCCTTCCTCTCTGAAATCAATAATATATATATATACAACTTTGAATAATCAAGAACTTGGGAAAGTTTCCCAAGAACTTTCTTGAGAAAATAGCTACAGAATAGTATTTAGCTGCTTGATATTCATTCAGATATGTTTGACATTTTTCCTTTTGGCACTTAACATAATTAATGGTAAGTTGAATAACTTTTTTGAATTCAATAGTAAAGTTTAAAAAATTTTCAAAGCCCAATTCACACACAGAAGCACTGAGGATCAAACATAAACAACATCCATAAAGAAGCCAATGAAAGGCAATAGTCACATATAGACCACCTCTTGCCACATGATGCGCATGATGTTAGGATCCCGCAACTGACTGAAAGTCCCTCCAAATCATAGCCATATATCCTCCATTGTTTTGCAGCACCAATTTTGCATATATTTTGTTCTTTATCTTCTATGAACGTAATGCCAGTGCTGGTCATGCAACACCAAATAAAACCCAATGAGAGAAATAAATACAATTGACCCTTGAACAACAAAGGTTTGAACTTATACATGGATTATTTTCAGTAAATACTGCGAATGTATTTTCTTTTCCTTGTTATTTAATAACATTTTCTTTTCCCTAGCTTACTTTATTATAAGAATACTAGGGGCCCAGTACAGGAAATTGCACGAGACCCAGAACTAGCGCACTGTGGGACACAGCGTCAAGTGCCGCCAGCGCTGCGGGACGCAGTGTCAAGGCACCTCCTGGTGACCGGTCTTTGGTCATTATGGCGTTACTACCACTGGGTTTTTATTATATAGACTAGAGGCCCAGTGCATGAAATCCTGAGGATTGGGCCTAAACTGGCAGTTGGATATCCCTCTCACAATCTGAGACCACTGGCTCCTAACTGCTCACCTGCCTGCCTGCCTGATTGCCCCTAACTGCCTCTGCCCGCCAACCTGATCACCCCTAACCACCTCTGCCTGCTGGCCTGGTCGCCCCTAACTGCCCCCGCCCCTGCCGGCCTGGTTGTCCCCAACTGTCCCCCCCAGCCAGTCTGATCACCCCTTACTGCCCCCCCTGTGGCCTGGTTGCTCCCAACTGCCCCCCTCTGCCAGCCTGGTCGCCCCTAACTGCCCCCCTGACATCCTGGTCACCCCTTACTGCCCCCCCGCTGGCCTGGTTGCCCACAACTGCCCCCCCCACCAGCCTGATCGCCCCAACTGCCCCCCTGCCAGCCTGGTCGCCCCACACAGCCTGCTGTTCACTTGTTTGGTCATCCCTCACTAACCCCTCTGCTGGCCTGATTGCCCCATGCAGCCTGCTGTTTGGTTGTTACTGTGATGGCGTCCCGGACAATTTGCATATTCTTCTATTATTAGTATAGATAGCATACATAACATACAAAATATGTGTTAATAAACTGTTTATGTTACTGGTAAGGCTTCCATTTAACAGTAGGCTGTAGTAGTTAAGTTTTGGGAGGAGTTAAAGTTATACATGAATTTTTGAATGTGCAGGGATCAGTGCCCCTAACATCTATGATGTTCAAGTGTCAACTGTACTACAGGGTGAAATGCTAATGGTAGGGTTGTGCTTTGTAAGGCTACCAACCATTGTGATAGCTAAGAGGTTTTTTTTCTTTCCCAAGAACCTATTTTTACTTGCTTGGTGGCAGTATTGCCCCCACTAAGGATGCATAATCTAACGAAATAGATGACTAAAGATATTGTATAATTAGATAAAGGTAATCATTAGAGCAATATAAACTTTCCTGAATATAATAAACATTACACCCAAAACATAAAGTGAACTAAGCAGATGTTGCAAGGTAAAAACAACCAACAAATTTTTTTAAAGGAGAGGAAGGGGAGGCATAATAAAATAATACAACAGAATTCAAAGACATATCCTAATTTATAAAAAACCAGTGTCCATAACGACCGACCCAAGGCTCGATTGAACACCAGAAGTCAGTCCTGCAGTCAGGGCTGGGTTGCTGTGGCGACCCAGCTCTGACTGCCACCAGTGCGGGTGTGGTGACCCAGCACTGACTGCTGAGGGGGCTGCGGAGAGAGGCCCGAAGAGAGAGGCAGGGTCTGATCTGCAGCCTTTGTGGCAGCTGTTGATCAGCCGTTGCCTCTCTCTTTCTCTCCAGGCTTCACCAGCAGCCGCACCTCTGTTCCTCTCCAGGCCTCGCCAGCAGCCGTGGGGGCTGCTGATCAGCCCCACTTCTTTGATCAGGCCCGGAGATGCTGACTAGCATAAAAACAGACCAATCGAACCAAATCTGGGTGAACTGTGAGGAGCCAGTGGCTGCCTAGGAGGTGGAGCTTTTGATGCTGACTGGAATAGAAACCTACCAATCAGAACCAAATTGGCCAGCAGGGAGGGCAGTTGGGGGCGAGATCAGGCCAGCAGGGGAGGGCAGTTAGGGGTGATCATGCAGGCAGAGGCAGTTAGAGGCAACCAGGCTGGCAGGGGAGAGCAGTTGGGGGCGAGATCAGGCCAGAAGGGGAGGGCAGTTGGGGGCAACCAGGCTGGCAGGGGAGGGCAGTTGGGGGGTGAGATCAGGCCGGCAAGGGAGGGCCATTGGGAGCGAGATCAGGCTGGCAGGGGAGGACAGTTGGGGGCAAACAGGCCAGCAGGGGAGGGCAGTTGGGGATGAGATCATGCCAGCAGGGGAAGGCAGATAGGGGTGATCAGGCAGGCAGGCAGGTGAGCGGTTAGGAGCCAGCAGTTTGAGATTGTGAGAGGATGTTCGACTGCCGGTTTAGGCCCCATCCCACAGGGGGTCACCGAATGGAGAGGGTTCAGGCTGGGCTGAGGGAACCCCCCCTCTCTCCGTGTACAAATTTCATGCACTTGGCCACTAGCTTGTTATAATAGCAAATATGAAAAAATTTACTTCAATTTACAGAGTGAATTACATAGCAAAACTCTATCTTGTATATGAGAGGCACACCTAAAATAAATTGATTCTTAAAAGTAAAAATAAAGAAAAAGACAAAGGTAACTGAAGAACACGTAAGTATAGGGAAGAGAAAAGCACACAAAATGAAGAGTAGGGTTCAAATTAAAAAGAAAGCGGAGGTATTTTAATACCATACAAGGTAGAATTTAGACCAAAATAAATTTAAAATAAAGCCTATTCATGCCCTTTTCAATTCTAAAGGGAATAATAATTCATAAAAAGGATGTAATAGTTATGAATATCAATTCACCCAATAAGAGCTAAAGGAAAAAAATATACAATTTGTAGGCTTAAAATCATTTCTGTCAGTCCAGCAAATGGACCAAAAATAAACAAGGATATAGAAAAACAGAATAATGTAATTAATAAGGTATTTTTGTTTGTTTAACTCAATGCTCTAAAAATAATACCCCTTCTTTTTAAATGCTTGAGTAACATTTACAAAAACATTGCATATATGAACACACAAACGCACACAGTACGAAAGAGATATATACTGTATGATCACACTGCAATAAAACTAACATCAAAACTTAAACATGCCTGACCAGTGTGGCTCAGTGTATTGAGCATTGTCCTATGCACCAAGAGGTTGCTGGTTCGATTCTGGTCAGGGCACATGCCCAGGTTGCAGGCTCAATCCCCAGTAGGGAGCATGCAGAAGGCAGCCGATCCATGTTTCTATCTCTTTCCCTTTCTCTCTCTCTAAAACCAATAAATACATTATTTAAAACAACAACAAAAACAAACAAACCAAGAACTTTAAAACAAGCCCTACCTAGGTAGCTTAGCTGGTTACATCATCGTCAAAAAATGCCTAGGTTGTAGGTTTGATCCCAGGTCAGGACACATATGAGAATCAACCAATGAATGTATGAATAACATTGACGTTTCTCTCTCTCTCTCTCCTCTCTCCTCTCTCTCTCTCTCTCTCTCTCTCTCTCTCTCTCTCTCTCTCCCTCCCTCCCTCCCTCCCTCCCTCCCCTCTCTTTCTCTCTTTAAAATCAATATTTAAAAAAAAAATTTAAGAACTTTAAAACAAAAAGGACTATCAACTGTTTGGGTTAAAAGAAAATACTACATATCAGACCCAATAAGGTATCAAAAACAGTACTCAAAGAAAAATTCTAAAATTTAATTTTTAAATACTTACCTGAGTGAATTAAACATCTGACTAAAAAAAACAAAACAAAACAAAACAAAAACCACACACACAAAAAAACACTAAAATAAAAAATATAACACATGAATGTATTATCAAATAAATACTTAAATGAAAAAATGGAATTCCTCAAAGTCTGGCATATAATCATAAAATATCAAGCCAAAATATTTAAACCTTTGATTTTCTTTATTATTACTTTCATTTTACTGAATGGTAACAATTAAAATTTATAACAGCTCAACATAGATTTATGTTCTAAGTCAGGGGTCCTCAAACTTTTTAAACAGGGGGCCAGTTCACTGTCCCTCAGACCGTTGGAGGGCCGGACTATAGTTTAAAAAAAAACCTATGAACAAATTCCTATGCACACTGCTAAGTCGGCTGCTAAGCAGGACAGGCAGCGGCGGCAAAAACACCCGGCGGGCCGGATAAATGTCCTCGGCGGGCCGCATGTGGCCCGCGGGCCGTAGTTTGAGGACCCCTGTTCTAAGTTTACTACTGTATGTTACTTTTTTAAAATATATTTTTATTGATTTCAGAGAGGAAGGAAGAAGGAGAGAGAGATAGAAACATCTATGATGAGAGAGAATCATGGATCGGCTGCCTCCTGCAAGTCCCCCACTGGAGATCTAGCCCACAACCCGGGCATGTGCTCTTGACTGGAATCGAACCTGTGACCTTTCAGTTTGCAGGCTGACACTCTATCCACTGAGCCAAACCAGCTAAATGCTGTATGTTATTTTTAATACAGAAAACAAAATGAAAGATTTGAGTTTTTATAAGATATCCATAGAATGGGAAATATCAAGATAGTGTAGGATTAGGCTCAAAATACGTAAAATAATTCCATGCTTCCCCCTAAATCCATTTAATAGACAGCTGCAGGAGTTATATTTCATTATGAATCCAGAGACAAAATACTTACATTCCCTATTTCAAAGTTTTGTCTCATCAGTAGGTAAAGGGAGGCACTAGCATGTGACCGTATTGTACTGATGCTACTGCTACAGTGTCGGAGAAGCCGGAGGCATAAATCAGCACACTGTTCTGTCTCTTCTTCAAACAGGAGTTCAGGGAACTGTAAAAAACAACAGCAACATTGAAGTTATGTAGCCTGAACTAGAGATTTGTTAGTATAGCCAAGAATCAAAAGAATGGTGAAGGGACAATATTTGCTAATCTATATATATAAAGGCTCATATGCAAAGTGTCCCCTCAGGAGTTCGACTGACCGGCAGTTCGATTGCTCGCTATGATGTATGCTGACCACCAGGGGGTGGCGTGGAACGAAGGAAGGCCCCAGCTGGCAGCTAGGGAAGGGAGGCCCCGGCCAGTAGGACCCTGCCCGTGCGTGAATTTCATGCACTGGGCCTCTAGTGGTTAATAATGTGGACTAGATTCAGACAGATTGGGTTTGAATACTAACTATGGCACTTACTAGCTAGTAGCAGTGTGACCTTGGACAAGTTTTCTCATCCATAAAATGAGCCTAATAATATTATCTACATGGGGTTGTATGACTATCTTATATTAGATAATGTCCATAAAACACTTGGTATAGTAACCAACATGTAATAATTCTGTAATATGTTTTTATTATTACAAAAGAGTATTGTAAGTTATTTTCACTGGTTAAGTTTCGTCAATAGCTCTGTATTCCATCTTATAAGATGTATAAGATGAAATAGCTACCTTTGAATATGATCTCACTTATTTGTGGAATCTAATGAACAAAAGGAATTGACCAACAAGATAAGACCTAAGCATGGAGGAACAGACTCACATACCACAATGTGGGGTTGAGGGGACGAGAAGAGATAAACCAAAGAACGTATATACTTATATGCATAGCCCATGGGTATGGGCAATAGGATAGTGAAGATCTGGTAGTGTTAGGGAGGAGCTGAGAGGAGGGAAGTAAGGATGGGGCGAATTCGAGATATCTGTAATACTATAAAAAAAGAAAAAGAAATAGCTACCTTTGAGATTTAAGAATATACAAATTTTTGGGAGGAAACCAATGTAGGAAATAAATATTTGAAGTCCTTGAACAAACAAATGTACTTTATTTTCCATTCACCATAGGTTAAGTTAACTTCAATTGAATGGACTGAACTACTTATACATTAAATTCTTGATTTATCAAGTTAATAAGGAACAGGCAGAACAAGAAATAAGGAAAGCCCCAAATTTAAAATTAGCTATTAAGTTTAGGCCTTTCTCCACATCAAAATTATTTTTTAAGCCAGAAACTGGTTAAAGGTGATCCAAATAAGAATTCCAAAAGGCAAACAATAGAAGAGAGACAAAGAAGAATCAAGGGTCTTGGGTTTCTATGAAAACTTTAAATATAAATACATTAACCAGTGAACATGTCAAATGATCTTAGACAATGTTAATAAAGTCTGATAAGACTGAAGGGACAAAATTAACCTACCTTTGAAACCAGGGCCCTCTGTGTAGCAAAACAGTGTTGTAGATAAACTGCACTTTGGTTACAAGCCATACTATGTAGTAGCACTTTTAGCACCCCACCAAGGATGCTCTCTTTGGATTCTGTTACAGAAACTGTCTGCAATTTAAAGATAGATAAATAAAACAGAGATGTACTTGCAATTTGGTTAAGGAGACAGAATATGTATCACAAACAAATATTGTTTTCAAAATAGGAAAATGATAAGATCTAGGAGGACTTAAAAAAAAAAAAAAAGTTTACCAGGATTTGGGTAAAAGAAAAAAGGGAAAAACAGAATGGGCAGGATTTAAATTAAGGGGAGCAGGGAGAGCCAGGATATAACTTTTAGGAACTACGTATATTTTAAATGTAATAATATGGCTCAATAAATACTTTTCCCCAATCCCAATTTACCAAATCTATATATTTTTTCTTTTAAATATATTTTTATTGATTTCAGAGAGGAAGGGAGAAGGAGAGATAGAAACATCAATGATGAGAGAGAATCTTTGATCAGCTGCCTCCTGCATGCCCCCTACTGGGGATCGAGCCTGCACCCCGGCAAGTGCCCTTGACCGGAATCGAACCCAGGACCCATCACTCTACAGGCTGACACTCTATCCATTGAGCAAAACGAGCTAGGGAACCAAATCTATACTTTAAATTCCTGTTCTTTGCGTTCTTACCTGGACAACAATCTCTAGTGTATCCAAAATGATTAGGTTTGCTTCAGTAGCCAGATTTCCATCAATCAGTGCTTCATGTTCAATCTCTGCTCTTGACCTAATGTAAAATAGTATAAGAAATTATATTTATCTTAAAACAAACCAAAAAAACAGATCCACAATTCAAAAAGACTTAAAAGATTCATAGAAAAAACAAACAAAACTTGGAATCATTTTTCAGTATTTGCCTGAATTGAAAATTATAAGAGAATAAGGGAAAAGACAATATTTTACATATTAATGTTTTGTTTTACCCTACATTTTGTTGACCATTCCTATACACATTTTATCACAATGCCACTGAAAGCAGAAATACTTAGCTTCCAGAGATACAGCAAACACAGGAAAGTGTTTTATTCTGCATGGAATAGACACTAGGTGGTGCTATGTGGGCTTGCATTTAGGGCTGCTTCATGTAGCATTATTCAAAATGTTAAAGGATAAAAGTACTTTTTCCCCCCTAAAGTTTCAAAAATTTTAAATTTTGATGCAGAAAATAAATTAGCTCTTCAATGAGACTCTGGATGGACTCACGCATTAGAAACAAAACATCTGATGCCAATCAAGTCATTTACTTGACTATCCAATATAAACAAAAGTATTATTTAATAACAATTTAAAAAAAACTATAGATGATTTATAGGTAAAGTTGACATTATTTTAGTAGCAATACATATATAGAAATTACGTATTACATCTAAATAGACAAAACAATACACAAATCAAAGCAAAAGTATAAGGACATACTAAATACTAACTTACCGTATTTTCCGGCGTATAAGACGACTGGGCGTATAAAATTTTCCTGGGTTAAAAAGTCGTTTTATACGCCGGAAAATACAGTAGTCCAATATATCTAATCCATTATATCTAATCCCATCAATATAGTCCAATATACCGTATTTTCCAGCATATAAAATGACTTTTTAACCCAGGAAAATCTTATGCGCCCAGTCGTCTTATACGCCAGAAAGTACGGTACTGAAGTTCTTAGATGTTTAAGTCTCTGAATCTTTATTACTACCATTAAAGAGAAAAGTTCATGAGTTTACATTTTACAAATTAAATTTAAGGAGAAAATACAGCACAGTTAGAATTCAATCGAAAAGGAAAATAATGCATTGTTTAAACATAAAATCCAGAGAGACTTCTGTAAAGAAACATTATTATAAAAATATGGTTTAGCCCTAGCTGGTTTGGCTCAGTGAATAGAGCGTGGACTGAAGGGTCCCATGTTCCATTCCAATCAAGGGCATATAACCGGGTTGCTGGCCGATCCCCAGTAGGTGGTGTGCAGGAGGCAGCCAATCAATGATCCTCTGCCATCATTGATGTTTCTATCTCTCTCTCTCTCCCTCACTTTTCCTCTCTGAAATCAATAAAAATATATTTAAAAATATATATATGGTTTAAACAAAAGGAATCAGGAAAACACTAAAAAACAGCTTCCTTAGAACACCGCAAGATAAGCAGAAAGAACATTATACAAATGCAGAAATAAAGCAATATATGCTGGCTGTTTTGTGAATTTCACAACACATGTGGAAAAGTAATCAAAGAAATGGACTTAGGCAGACAAAGAAGAGAGAAAAGTGAACACTCAAAGTTCAAAAATGTTAGCATATTAATTTTATACTCAGTATCTGCTTTGGTCTGAATATTTGTGTCCCCACTACATTCTTATGCTGAAAATCTAATGCCCAAAGTAATGGTATTAGGTGAGGCAAAGGTCATGAGGGTAAGGGTCTTGGGAATGGGATTAGTGCTTTTATAAAAGAGGCCCCAGGGAATCTGTTTGCTTTTCCACCATATGAGGACATAGCGAGAGAGAAGTCTGTAACCTGGGAGAGGGTCAGACACCAAATCTGCTGGTGCCATGATCTTGAACTTCCCAGCTCCCAGAACTGTGAGAAATAAATTTCTGTTGTTTATAAGTGGCCCAGCAAATGGTATTTTGTTATAGCAGCCAAAAGAGACTAAGAATTTCTGATAATTCCGAACTCTCATCTATATGGTACTGAGTCTGCTGTTACTGTTTTTTCTCTACAGGCTTGCATAGGGCCTTGCTTTCTGTGTTTTACGATTTCACTGCTGTGAACTAATATTTCTGGAAGTTTATTTGTAAGAATCCTCTAACTCTTGGGCTGAAGATGGTTTCAGATAGAGTGACCAACTATCTTGGTTTGCTTTAGGACAGGACTGAGGGGTTCCCTGGGATATGAAATATTCAGTGCTAAAAATTAGGAGTACTAGGCAAACCTGAATGAGCTGGTCACCATATTCTAAAGTTTTTTGGGCCAGTCAAGCTACTCGAGGGCTAACTTGTAATTACAAATTGTCAAGAGAAAATATTTAGCCCCTTAATTCAATGCCAAGTTTCAAGCCAAGCAATTTTACCTGCAGTCACCTAGGCAGTGAGAAGGGTTCATTTCTAGTTCTCTTTTATACTGATGGTGTAGTCCTTTAGGCTCCTGGACTCATGGTAGTGCATTTTCAGCTGTGTTTTTACCTGGTTTGTCTCCATGCTAGAATCAGAAGACCCAGAGTGTTTTGTCTTCCTTTAATTATATTTTAGGCTCCAAGAAGGCAAATAATAGTTTTCTAATTTTTTGTAATACTTGAAATATTTAGTTTAAGTGTGACACCCAAAATATATTCTAAAATAGTTGTAGAATGCAACTTTCGAAGGGGGTGGGCTGCTGGGGAAAATGGGGTAACATTGAAAATATATAACATTATGCTTTACTATACCACATTAAAAATTCTTCCCCCAAATCATTTTAAATCTTCAATTTAAAAATTAAGTACAATAATTTTTTCTTCTAAGATTTGAATGCCTAACATATACATAAAATAACATTAAAATTAGTCACTTTCCTCTTGCATCTGAAATTCAACAGGCCTGTCATTAACATAAAATAGAAGATTATATTACTTGTCAAGCTTCTCAGTGTTTTGCCGCCAGTGAGTCATATCCTTTCTCCACCTCAGATTTTCTTGACTGCCAAAGGCACTTCCAGATGGGCTTCTCTCTGTTAAGTACATTTCACAACCATTTTAAAAAATGTTATTTCAACTGGACCACTTATATATATACTTGTAAACATTTAAGAAATACTGCACAATGTTAATAATTTTATACACAGTCATTTTATCCTCAATAACAATGGAAAAACCTGACAATGATGCTTTTTATTCAAAGCTTTCATAACAGTTACAGAAGAAATATGTTTGCTACATGTATTACAAAAACAACAATAACAACAACACCCTTTTAAATAAGCAACTTTTCTAATACCGATTTTCTCAAAATCTTAACCATAGCTTCTATGGCTCTACATGATATAACCTTATTTCCTACCATTATTCCTCTTGATTGCACCACTAAAGTTATTGTGTGGGTGTGTGTGTGTGGTGTATTCTGAATATATGCTCCTGATTTAGAACCTGTCTAAGGGTTTTTTTTCCTTCTACCAGATTGTTCTGCCCAAATTTTCACTGGCCAATCATTCCTTACTTCCACAGAAAGCCCTTTCCCAACTCTCCAACTTCTTTTCCTCTTAATCTGCTTTCTTTTCTCCATAGCACTTATAAACACAAGGCTATAAATTACTAAGAACAGAGGTTATGTTTACTTGCCCACCACTTAATGTCTGAGGCTGGCAAAGTTTCTGGCACATTTTCAGTGCTCAATAAGTTTGTTTGATAAAGAAAATAAGGATAATTCCTACAGTAATTACTTCTTTTAGACAATGGAAAGCAGAGCAAGAGAAAAACAAGGGCTTTCTCCCAAGAGGTTTCTAGGATGGAAGGTGGACTGAATCACATAGACTCTTTTAAGGGGCAGTAGCAATAGAACTGATTTATACAAATCCAGGAGAAGTGGAGAAGGCATTGGGAATTGTGCAGAAATATAAAAATACTTAAACAATAGAATGCCATGATTTTAGGCTTTCAATGAAAAAGCTAATGTTCCTTTTTGAAAAACATGAGACCTTAAATTGGTTGGGAAGATGGAAAGAAAAATGGAAGTCAAAATTCAGAGTTCAAATACAAATTTTAAAAATACTGAGAAAAAATATAATTTGCCACACAATAAAGGACATGTCTGGATATTTCATCTTTGTAGTGACCACATCTGTAAACATTTAACAAATTGGAGGAGCAAGAAAGGAAATGTGTAAACATTTCATAAATTGTAACATATTGTTAATAGTTCCACCTTTCCAACAATAAACTACAGAAAAAGCTGTAGTATAATATGAAGAACACTAAATTGGAAGCCAAAAGATCCTGCTTCTGTCACTTAGTTTATGATCTTAGGCAAGTTGTTTATCTCTATGAGTTTTATTTTCTTTATCTTAAAGATGAGGATAATATTCATTAGATTTTGGTAATAATTAAATGACCTAATTGAAAGTTAATTTTCATACCTTTCTAGAAGATTGTTGTACATAATAAATGAGTTAAAAGAAAATACATAGGTACATTGTAAATTGTATATAACTACAGTGAAAAAATCGGTGCTCTGTTAATTCCATTAAAGGCAAAGACTTTATTTTATTCATTATTAAATTCCAAACATACATAGCATATAAAGAATATTTAAGTTCACTTAAATAAGTGATCACTGTTGCTGGAGACAGGGTGTAAGCTGACACGGTCCTTGCACCTGAAGGGGCTAGCAAGGCTGGCTCCCTACTCACACAGTTTTCCCAGACTTGTTTGGATGGCAGTTATCAGTAGAATGAGAGCAACCCTTTCATGGCTTGCCAGGAAGTCTGTAACTATTTACTGAGAATCTGCCTGATTTACTGTACCGAGAATTTGTCCTTCTACTCTCTCTCTCCCTTAGAGATTAAGAGGAACAAATAATACATTCCTCTTGATAGACCTCCTATTCAGTGTGTTGTGTATAAAAGGCATTACACAGTTAATAAACAACGCTACAGTCTCTTGATTGACTCGTAGACCTCCCGATCCCGCTGTCCTGTCTTTCTTTCTTTTCTCAAATCCCACCTCCCTACCTCAGCCCGGTTCAACCTGTCAGGCTGGCCCTAACACACCGTGGTAACAGCATTTTGGAAAACAATAAATAAAATATCTATCTATATATAAAAAACCCTAATATGCAAATAGACCGAATGGCAGAACAACCAAACAACCAGTCGCTATGATGTGTGCTAACCACCAGGTGGCATGCACGGAACATGGTGGGTGTTGGCAGCAGGCAGCAGGGCATGGAACATGGCGGGCGTTAGCTGTGACGGGATCGTGGAGCAGGTGAGCAGGGGTGTCAGACCAAGGCAGGGCGCTGGTCGCTGTCATCGGGGCAAGCCTCTGGTGGTTACTGAAAATTCTTTGCTCCTGCGCACTGTGGTCCCGCCAGGCGCTTGCACCCACTGCCAGCATTGGAGCGGCCGCTCACACCTGCTGCCGGCACCTGGCGCCAGTCCCGATCGCTGATGCTGTCAGCAGGTGTGAGCGGCAGCTGCAGGCCTTGATCACCCCTGAGGGTTTCTCCACCGCCCCCTGCTCCTGAGGGGCTATTGGGGCAGCTGCTGCCACTCGCACCCGCTGATGGTACCGGCCCTGCTCGCACCCGCTGCTGGCGCCGGCTACAATTGCTCCATGTTGTCAGTGGGTGCAAGCGGGGCCATTGGCAAAGAGGGGACTGAGGGCCACGGTGGGAGGGGCCGGGTGGGGGCGCGGGGATGGGCTGAGACCCGCACCTGTGCCCACCGCAGCCTCCTGGCCCACAGTTCCTTTCAAGGTGCATGAATTCATGTACTGGGCCTCTAGTATATTTATAAATGTATAGTCATATTTTAAGTCAACAAATATACATGGAACTATTAACATGTGTTATGTACACAGATGACTAAGCCATGGCCCTGTCCTTAAGGAGTTCACAGCAACAATATCATTTACATGTCACTTTAGAATTTATGAAATGTTTATACACATGATCACTACAAAGATGATAAGCTCAGTTAGTTATACTACCTTTTAAATTCTCCAAACTATCACAAGTGGATGAGGAAAAGGAAAGTGGGGAGATTAAGTGACCTGGTCAAAGTTATATGGCTAATGGTTAGCAGACCTGGGATTAGAATCAGGCCTCTAAAGCTACTGTTTCTTCTCACTAATATTTGAGTTTCATGGCCAATATCTTTGCCTTAGATACAGGGTATATTAATTCATTGTGCAAAATAGGAAACTTTTAAGAATAAAAGGAAATGCTACAAAGAATTTATGACACCAAGAGTGAACCCTATATAGACTCTGTGTGATTATGATGTGTCAGTGTAGGTTCATTAATGATGTTGATAATGGGAGAGTCTATACATACGTGCAGGCAAGGAAATCTCTGTATCTTCAGCTCAATTTTGCTGTGAACCTAAAACTACTCTAAAACCAGAGCAGTTTTAGGATGCTATTAATAATCACACAAGGGCAACAGGAATAAACTGAGACTATCCAGAGCAAATCACAAAGTATGTTTTACCCTACTTCAATCAGAACTCTTAACTCGAGTTCCTACAGAGAAATGGTTATTTCAGTTAATTCACAGTTACATTTAAAACACTTTTTTTTTAAAGGGTAGAACTTTCATTGAAGACTTGCAACAATGAGGACTATAAAATAAACTTGAAGGAAAATGAAGAAATTCTCACCAGAAGGAGAAGATATTGTGTACATACCAAGCTGTCCTCGGCTTCGGCGCACCATTTCTTGCCTAGCACCTATGCTCCCAAGAATAGCTTCTTCAAGCTTAGCTCTCATGTCTTTTGATTTCTTAAAGGTCAAGCTATTCATTCTTTCAAACACTTTCTTTCCCTAAAATTTAAACATTAGAAAAGAAGAAGCATTGAGAAAATTTTCTTCTTTTTCCACATAATTTCCTATCTTGTTCCTCTTTGCAATGGCATAATGATCACTTACTTTGTATTCAAAGCAAGATACACAGAGGTAAAGCAGATCTAACAGGCGGTTGAGCTGCAGGACTGAGAGATCTGTAAACCACTTTTGTAGAACTGACTCATCTGCATTCTTGAGAACCCAAAGGAGGCAGATCAAAAGGCTCCGACTTGATTCTGCTGAAAAGGTAGTGTGTTGCCTGCCACTCTGAAAATCAAGAACAGTAGAATAAGTCAGATTGATCAATGACCATTTTCTTTTTGGGCAGTTGTCAACTGTTTTCTTCTAAAAGCAAAAAAAACAAAATTACTTAAAAATCAAATATTATAAAATAATCATTTGATTTAGACAATACTTGTGTAAGTCATACCAAACCTTAGACTTAAGGTCTTGAAGTTTATTGAACCTTTCCTGGCAATAGAAGACTGTTTTAACTTGGGTAGGGCTTCCAGCAAATGTTAATAGAATTTATAAAGCAAAAAACTAAAAGGTCTTACTATTAAAAACTATCATATCTACCACATAATATCAAACACGATGAAAGTAAAAAGAAACAGCTGATTCAAAAAATAAGAGAAGTATAAGAATAGAAAGTAGTAACAAAAAGCTTATCAGGTTTAGAGAACCATTGTTTCCTGTCAGGGACACTGACAAAAAAGAAGTCTTCGACACTGTATAAATAAAAAGCATTTTTACACAGACCATATAAAGTTAAGGTGCCATTTAAAATTTTCAATTTGCATTAGTATAAGTATGTAAAATACAAATGAAAAACTAAGAATAAGAACTTGTTTACAGTATCATTTATTGGACATTTGTTCTATTCCAGTCATCATGACAACCTCTTTACATACATTATTTCATTTAGTTCTCCAACAATATCACCGAGCAGGTAGTATCATCTTAATTTTATAGACAAGATACAGGATGACAATGGTGATGATGATGATGACTAAACATAACAAAATTTGAAATGTGCTCGACACTATGTTAACATTTTCTTATTTAATTCACAATAATTTTATGAGGCAGTATTAACTATTATTATTTCTAGTTTATAGGTAAGGGTACTAAAGACTAGAGATTAATTTGCTCTAAATCACATACTAAGAAAAAGTAAAGCCAGGATTTTCATACAGGTTAACCAGACTCCAAAACTTTCTCTTTACCTTTATACTACATTCTCTTATTTGGTTAATAAATATACTAAATAACAAAAAAGCAATAGAAGAGATGTTGAGATGAAAGACAAAGGAAAGCTGAACATACTTAACTGTTGAAATAATGATCTTAAATTAATAAATTTAGCAGAATTTACTAGAGTTAGAATAATTAAGACAGTTTGATATTGGCACATGGCAGACAAATAATGTAATGAAATAGAATAGAAAGAATAAGAAATCCTATGCATATATGAAAATTTGATACACAGCAGAGCTGGCACTATGGATCAGTGTGGATGGATGGATTATAAGGTGTTGAGATGACTGGTTCACTAGAGAAAAAAGTAAGATTCCTACCTTGCACCACTTTCTTTGTCAATTCAAGACAAAGAAAGAACTTAAATGTAAAAGGCAAAATTTTAAAACTTTTACAAGGAAATATAAGAGATTATATTTATAATCTTGGGGGTAGAACAGAACTTCTTAAATAAGACCTAAAAAGCATAAACTATAAACCCACAAAAAAGATGGTCAATTTGCCTAAATTAAAATCGCAACAATGTGTTCATTCAAATAGACAGATAGAAAATGCACACAATAAAATAGTAGACATTGCTGCATATAAAACCAACCTGAGATTAGTATCAAGAATAGTCTTTCTCAACCAAGTTTCCATGAGAGAAATAAGCCCTCCAAGGTATGACTGAGGGCCTATTTTCCCCATTTTCCCAAGGCATTAAAAAAAGGGGGCAGGGGAGATAATTCTGGTCTGGTATTAGCAATCAATGAAACTTCTCTACAGGAAGAATCCACAATCACAGGACTCTCATTATACCTATAAATAATGTTCCAAATACCAAGTCCAGTACACAGCCAAAGAATCAGGTACACAGGAAGCAATAGATCATGAGTGAGAACTGTCAAACAGACAACAGAAACAGGTATGCAAAGACTTGGGATACTGAAATTATCAAATAATAAAAACAAAAAATAATATTTTAAAAGTATTATACCCCCCAAAAATCTGACAGGAAACTTGAAAGTATAAAGAAAAGGCTTCTTGACAAAAAATAGAAGAAACAAATAGAATTTAGAAAAACTAAAGTTTTCATAGTAACCAAATTAAGAACTCTATGGATTATGGATTGGTTTTTTAAAAATATGTTTTTATTGATTTCAGAGAGAGAAAGGGAGAAGGAGAGAGAGAGAAACATCAATGAGAGAGAATCACTGATTGGCTGCCTCCTGCATGCCCCCTACTGGGGATCGAGCCCGCAACATGGGCATGGCCCTGACCAGAAATTGAACTGTGACATCCTGGTTCATAGGTTGACATTCAACCACTGAGTCACTTCAGCCGGGTTTAATAGATTGTTTTAATATAATACCAGGTTTAATAATATGCAAAATTAAAAATGCATAAAATAGCATGTGAGTAGGAAGAATGGTAATTAAAGTCAACCAGTTTTAAGATCCTTCTTTTAACCAAAGTGAATATAAAGATGATTTACATTAGACTATCATTTAATTTAAGGAAGCATACTATGATTTGTAATATAAACACAAAAAGACAGAAACAGAATAATTTCTAAACTAGAGGAAAATGTGGAATAAAAAATAATTCACACATAGTGGGTAAGACAATTTGAAGTAAAATTAAAATGTTATATATATTAATTTTAATTATATTAAATGCAAATGATTAAGAAGTTTAGTGAAAGACAAAGATGAAAATACCAGATTTAAAAAATATAAGGCAAAATCTAATTATACACTGTGTATAAAAGACATTGAAAACGTAAGTTTCAAATATTTAAAACATTAGCAAAAACACTGAAATTAAAAAGTGAAAAAATTCATGCCATATATAGTCTAGGGAAAAGAAACCTAGCATAGCTATATTAATATTATACAAAATAGAGTTTATGGACAAAAGAAAAAATTTTACAGTTCATGTAGATGAAAGGTGGAAAAATCTTTCAATCATGATGTTGAAATGATTTTGGCATAATATATAAAAAATATAAACAAATTTGGGTGCCCAAATTCCACTGTTCATAAAAATTAATTCCATGTAGATTTTAGGGTTATATATAAAAGGAAGAAGAAGAAAAGCATTTAAAAAAATAACATAAGGCCTGGCTGGTATGGCTTAGTTGGTTGAGCATGAGTCATCCCTTGCACCAAGAGATCACTAGTTCAATTCTGATAAGGTCACATGCCTGGGTGCTGGCTCAATCCCAGGTAGGGGGCGTGCAGGAGGCAGCTCATGTTTCTCATTGATGTTTCTATCTCTCCCTCTTTCTCTAAAATCAATAAAAACATATTTTAAAAAATACCTTCAAAATTTTGGAATAGGGATATTAAAAAATACTAGGAAAAGATTGACAAATTTTAGTATTTTAAAATAAGACACTATAAGACACTATTAAGTGTGTGAAAAAGCAAACCACATAAAAGACCCATTTATAATTGACAACAGGCTTGATCCAGAACATACAAATTTCTGCAAAGCATAAACAAAGGCAGAGGACCCAATGGAAAATGAACAAAAACTAGACACTTTAAAAGAGAAAATCCAAATGGCCAACACAAATATGAAAAAATGTGTACCCTCAGAACACACCAGGGAAATGAAACACAACTATAAATTACCAGGTTGACAAAAGTGGAAAAGTCTGAAAATCCTAAGTGATGATGAACATGTGAAAGAATGGAAACTCTCATAGGTGCAAGTATAAAATGAGACAAACTCTTCAGAAAACACCCTGGCATATCTAGTATGGGTGAAGAAACTATTCTATGACCCAGCAAATTCCAATCCTAGTAAATACCCTAAATAATAGTATAGGCATGCATACAGGATACATATAAAAGAATATATAGGGTTGCTACTTACAATAACAAAAGATCAAAAACCATTCAAGCGTCTATCAACAGAATGGGTAAATAAACTGATCTATATTCAGGTAATGGAATATCATCTACTAGAGGACCAATGCACGACATTCGTGCACTGGGGTAGGGGATGTCCTTCAGCCCAGCCTGCGCCCTCGCAGACCAGGACCCCTCAGGAGATGTCCGCCTGCTGGCTTAGGCCAGCTCCCCTATGTAGATTTGCATATTAGCCTTTTATTATATAGAATATATATAAAAGCCTACGTGACCATTATGACCGAATAACCGGTCGACCAGTCGCTATGATGTGCACTGATCACGAGGGGGCAGATGCTCAATGCAGGAGCTGCCCCCTGGTGGTCAGTGCGCTCCCTCAGCCAACCTCCCATGGCTGGCCAACCTCCTCCAGTCCCTCCCCCTGGCCAGTAGGCCCCTAGAGAGACTGGGTGAGATGGTCCCATCGGCCCTGATCACTGGCCAGGCCTAGGAACCTCATCCATGCATGAATTCGTGCACCAGGCCTCTAGTACAGAAATAAAATCACCGAATTATAGTACAATTTGTAACTTGCTTAAATATTAAAGACATAAAACTACACTATAATATTTAGGAATGCAAATGTAGATGGTAAAACTATAAATAAAATTAAGCAATTATTTCATTAGTCAGGTTAATGGGAGCTTGGTAAATAGTTGTGGTGGAGAAAAGCATGCCAAAGATTTCTAAAAGGCAGTCAATGTTCTATAGTCTGTCCTGAGTGGTGGCTACAAAGGTGAAAAAGAGTTTTATAATATTTTAACTTGTACATTAATGTTTCATGTACTTTTTCATGTGCAGTATATTTCACATAAAGAAAAGTTTTAAAAAGTCTATAAAATTGAGAATAGTAGTCACTTTGAGGGGAGAGATGGAGTGAATTGGGAGTGAAAGGAACTTCCAAAGTATTTGCAATGTTTTATTTCTGAAACTGGGTGGTACATATACTGCTGTTTCTTTTACTTTAATTGTACATATAGTTTATACTAGAGGTCCGGTGCACGAAATTTGTGCACTGGGGTGGGGAGGGATGTCCCTCAGCCCAGCCTGCACCCTCTCCAATCTCGGACATCCCTCTCACAATCTGGGACTGCTGGCTCCCAACTGCTCGCCTGCCTGCCTGCCTGATTGCCCCTAACCACTTCTGCCTGCCAGCCTGATCACCCCCTAACCACTTCCCTGCCAGCTTGATTGACACCTAACTGCTCCCCTGCTGGCCTGATTGCCCTCAGCTGCCCTCCCTTGCCAGCCTGGTCACCCCCAACTTCCCTCCCCTGACAGCTGGTCGCCCCCAACTGCCCTCCCCTACCAGCCCGGTTGCCCCTAACTGCCCTCCCCTCCCAGCCTGGTCACACCTAACTGCCCTCCCCTGCCAGCCTGGTTGCCCCTAACTGCTCTCCCCTGAAGGCCTGGTCGCCCCCAACTGCCCTCCCTCCCTTGCAGGCCTGGTCACCCCCAACTGCCCTTCCCTGCTGGCCTGATCGCCCACAACTGCCCTCCCCTGCCGGTCATCTTGTGGTGGCCATCTTGTGACCACACGGGGGTGGCCATCTTGTGTGAGCGTGTGATGGTCAATTTGCATATTACCTATTTATTATACAGGATATTATTTTGTATGTATAATATCAAAAGGACAAGTAATAGCCCTGACTGGTGTTGCTCAGTAGTTAAAGTGTTGGTGTGCACATCAAAGGTCTCGGGTTCGATTCCTGGTCAAGGGGCATGTACCTGGGTTGCAGGTTGGATCCCCAGCCCCAGCTGGGACGCATGCAGGAGGCAACCAATCAATGTCTTTCTCACATCTACATTTATCTTTCCCCCTTTCTCTCTCCCCTTCCTTCCCTCCCTTCCACTTTCTCTTTTTTTTTTTCACTTTCTCTTAAAAAAAAAAATCAATGGGAAAAAAATACCCTTGTAATAGGATTAACAAACAAAAAGTACAAGTAATAAAAAAAATTGATAAATTAGAATTTACAAAAATTTAAAAAATTTGCCCTTCAAATGACACCATCAAAAAAGTGAAAAGATAAGCCACAGAATGAGAGAAAATACTTGAAATCATATATAAGGGAGTTGTACCCAGAATATATAAAGAACTCTTTTAAGTCAGTAACAAAAAGAATAACACAATTTTAAAATGGCAAAGAATTTAATGGACTTTTTTCTAAATAAGATATTTGTTCAAAAAGATGTGCCAATAAGCAAATGAAAAGGTGCTCAACATTAGTAGATATTAGGAAAATGAAAATCAAAACCACAATGAGATGCCACTTCATACCCACTAAGGTGGCTATAAATAAGAAAAAAGTGTAGGTGAGAAACAGGAAACTTTTATTCATTGCTGGTGAGAATGTAAAATGGTGCAGCCACTGTGAAAAAGAGTTTAGAAATTTCTCAGAATGTTAACAGATGATGTGTTGTGCACCTGAAACTTGTATACTTTTGTTAATCAGTGTCAACCCAATAAATTCAATAAAGAGGGAAAAAGTAAAATGGATTAAAAAAATAGGCTATAAAATAAGCAACTTTCAAAAATTCTGAATGACAGAAAAGAGCTTTATACCATAACTCTGCAATAATTAGTACTTTTTAAAATAACTTGTAAAAGATAGATAATATTCTCAGAACCTTAACATTTCCACAAAATAAAGCTCAGAGTACTTCTGCATCAGTTAATACAACAAATAATCTTAGTTATTTAAGGGTACAAAAAAACTTCTGTAGGAGGGTTGTTTTTACCGTTGATGTGAGAATAAAACTGCCAGGCCTTGTTAGTTGAGGAACTGATGTTCCTGCAATTGCCATGGCAACTGTCTGGCTTATCATGCTTCCACTCTCACTTTCATAATCATCAGTGGCTATACAAACTGGTCTTCCTCGTTGATTGTGAGTTTCTGGGGGGGGGGGGGGAGAGAAAATCCAAAATAAATACATACATACATACATACATACATACATACATACATAAAACTTCTGAATAGCTTAATAAACAATTCTTAATACACATTAGGTACTCAGTAAATGTTTGTTTTTGTTTTGATTGAACTGGAAGTATTTTATCTAGTTAATGGCTAGTTTAAATGCAACCTACAGTGTTTTCTTTAGAGCAAGTGAAGGAATTCAATTTTAATTGAAAAGCAAGAGCAATAAAACTTTATAGGTCCTAATTTTTAAAAAGCAACAAAACTTCATCTTATTAACCCAATGTTAGCAATAAACCTAATTATTGATATTCAGGTGAATATTAATTTATATTACATTTATATGAATAAAATTGATACTGAGGGTAGTAGACAGTTTTCAGGTTTTCTTGTGTATTTTTTAGAGGAACAGTAAGTACACAAAAAATTTATTTTCTAACAAGTAGGAATAGAACTACTATATAATCATCACTTAAAATTTCATCATAAGAACTACTTACAGAAACCTTGCATTGGATTCTCTCACAGAGTCAAAAGATTTTCAGTAATATAATTATTTACAGTTTACTTATGCTAGTATACATTTCTTTATATTTCTTTTCCTAAAATAAGATCTTTAATCTTGAGAAATTGTCTAACACTTTTATTATATATTGTGATTTGTCATTAAAATCTGTCTTACATATACTGAGTACCTGTAAAATCATATAGCTGAGGAACAGTTTCCATGATAATGCCAATCAGAGGTAGATATAACATGGCCACCCGAGCCTTTATCTGGGGGTCAGAGTACCGTGGGTCTGAGTCATGACTGGATAGTAAATTGTGTACCATATTGATGACTTTCTTATGCAATCCAAACAGTCTATTTTAAAAGAAGATGGAGAAGAAGCAATAGGGTCACATATTAGTTAATACCTTTAAAGCAAACAGTAAGCAATGGTACTGAATCAATTTTGTTCAACTTCTTAATTTTGCCACATATTTGTATCTATTCCTATAAAAACACTTCTATTTTAAAATTAATAAATGTCTTTCTGTATAAGTAAAAATTGAGGGAAAAGAAATGCTATATAAATTCACTTAAGAGTAAACCTGAATATTTTTACATTAACTCCTTCTTAGTGCATTTTAATGTTAAATAACTTAAGAGCAGTTATGGTTATATTTTAAAGCAAACAAATAAAAAGTTACAGCTACATTTTAAGTAAACTTTCATTTCCTTTTTCCAAAAGAAAAATCCTCTACCTAATGGATTATGTCATTCACAGGCTGAGATTGCCTTTGACATCTATTTAAACAGAACTTCCTTGCTCATATACCTCATATGGGCCCTAACAACTTTTCTAGACTCCCAGTCGCCTGCATTTCAACTGAGATAATAAACTAGCAAGGGTCTCTCTCATCTTCATACTTTTGCCTCTCTTCTTAAATTGAAGGTGCTTTGACTGTGCAAACCATTCTAAATAAAAATTCATACAACTTTACCTGGTCCTTAATGCTGTAGCTGGTACCAGTTTCAGATCACATTATCTCTCCTTAAGCCTTTCACCATCAATATCAGTAAAAGACCTTACCTCCAATTTCTTTCTTTTAGGAAAGAAAGCCATTCCAAATTTGCTCTGGTCGCATCATTTTTTAAAAAATAAGGGAGGGGGATAGAAACATCAATGATGAGAGAGAATCATTGAATGGCTGCCTCCTGCATGTCTCCTATTGGGAATCAAGCTTACAACCTGGGCATGTGCCCTGACCAGGAATCAAACCGTGACTTCCTGGTTCAGGGGTTGATGCTCAACCACTGAACCACAATGGCCAGGCTGGTCACATCTTTTAACATATCTCCATCTATATAGCTATAGGATCATCTTTCCTGTTTCAGAGAAAGCTGTATCTTCTCTCAGAAAGTAATTTCTCCATATATTCAATAAACCCCATCTTTTTTCAATAGCCTAAAAGTCCCCTTCATTCTTCTTTCCTACCTTGAAAATATATGTTCACTTGAAACTAGTTTACTCTAACTTACACAGTATTTCACTTAGTAATAAACTATTACATAATGTCCCCAGTTATAAACTTCCTGAATGTTTTAAGTCTACACCAAGTGTTTCCACTTACTTCCTACTATTTACTTCCTTTGTTTGTAACTAACAGTATTTGAATGTTTATAATATGGTACTTACTAGCTTCATCATTTAATAACTAAATGATTTTTTGAAGATACTTAACCTCTGTTTCTTTATCTATGGATGAGGGTAATAACCTACCTAAGGTGGTTTGAAATTGAGTTATATAATTTATGCCAAATGCCTAATACAGTGCCTTGTATATTGCCTTCCTCAGTAAATAGTAACTTTTAAAAATTTTTTTGCATGAGAACGTTTATTAGGTAAATGACAGAGGTGGAAGTAATTCCTAGAAGAAATGGGCTTAGGAACGAGTTACAGAGGTAAAGGAAGGGCCCTTGGCACTTGGGAGTGAGGAAGCCACTGTGCCTGGGGGAGGGGAGGGGAGGGAGAGGAGAGAGAAGGGAAGGGAAAGGGATGAGCATGCTCCTGGGAGGGAGAGCACCAATAAATATTAATTTTTATCTCTTAAGATCATACAGATTTAAAAGCTGGGATCTGAAACAAAGTAGTCTTAACGCCAGAACCTTTATCTGCCATTTTATATAGCTGCCTATGAAACCTAGCTGGAGATTCTTCTCCCTTCCAGATATTTATTCAGAAAGTATATTTTTAAATATTGTCATGAACCACATCTAATGAACATATGTCAGATTTCATTCTCTAGATTTCTACTTGACACTGTCATCTTCTATGTTCTTTTCTCAATATTTTCTCCAAATAGTTCCTCCCCTTCTGGTCATTTGCTTTTTATGTCCCCCCTTTCTATTTCCTGTATCACCAGTAATGATTCCCAAACCTGATTGTCTATTCCTTATCTCTCAACAGCTCCCAATTCCAGACTTCAACCTATCTAAACTCAATTACACACAGTAATTAAATACACACTTATGCAGGACCTGCAATATCCTATTCTAGATGTTGGAGATAAGACATTGTCTCTGTTCTTAAACAGCTTGTTTTAGTAAGAGAGGAACAGACAGCAAAGTAATAATACAATGTTACAAATGCTATAATAAAGGCGTTAATCTTCTATACAACTATGTCTGTACTACAAAATTAGCATTTAATCATAGTATATTGTTTCAGTTTTAACTTTCTTCCTATAATGAGCGTTTCTAGAGAGCAAATCTCAGATCAGTATTAGAACATATTATTGTACTCAAGGAATTACTCTTGGTTACTTAGCAAGCTGATGGAATAAAAAGAAAAGCATTCCTCTCAAGTAGAAGAGTGGGAAAGATTAATCTTTTGATTCTTAGGAAGTTTAAGTGGGATACTTCTGTCCTGTCATCAAAATCAAGCTGATATTCTACAAGGCAAAAACTGGTCTACTCACCCTTCAGCCTCAGGGTCTAAAATGACAGCCAGCTCTGTTAATACAAGTCCTGCCAAATAATGCTGTTGGCGGAAAGGCACAGACAATTCAAACATATTTGCAATCTTCTGGTCCTGTACATTGGTAGAAAATCCAGAACTCTGTTTGGGAGTGAGGTAGAACAAACTATAATAGCTGTGCAACAAAAAATTCCACAGACACACATTACAATAAATAGAATGTGAGAATTATCTAAAAGCGAGATAAACTCTGCCTAGAATAATTTATTGCCTAAAGTTTATTACAGATAATTATTATTAAAACTAGAGGCCCAGTGCACAAATTTGTGCATGGGTGGGGTCCGGGCCGGCAGGGAGTATGGGCCACGGGTGGTTGGCTGGCCAGGGGGAAGGGCAGTGGGCAGTTGGGGCTGCAGTGCATGTCATAGTGACTGGTCATTCCAGTTGCTTGGTTTTTATATATATATAGACTAGTGGCCTGGTGCACGAAACTCATGCACCGGGGATGGGGGGTGGGTGGTGCGGTTCCCTCAGTGCAGCCTGCACCCTCTCCAATCGGACATCCCTCTTGCAATCTGGGACCACTGGCTCCTAACCGCTTACCTGCCTGCCTGCCTGATTGCCCCTAACTGCCTCTGCCTGCCTGCCTGATTGCCCCTAACCTCTCTACTTGCCTGCTTGATCGCCCCTAATTGCCCTCCCCTGCCAGCCTGATCTTGCCCCCAACTGCCCTCCTCTGTTGGCCTGATTGCCCCTAACCCCCTGCCGGCCTGATCTCGCCCCCAACTGCCCTCCCCTGACAGCCTGATTGCCCCTAACCCCCTGCTGGCCTGATCTCACCCCCAACTGCCCTCCCCTGCCAGCCTGATTGCCACTAACTGCCTCTGCCTTGGCCCCCACCACCATGGCTTTGTCCGGAAGGAAGTCAGACATCCGGAAGATGGCCGGTCAATCCGGTCTAATTAGCATATTACCCTTTTATTAGTATATATAGATTATGTAGGATAGGATTGCTTAAATGGGGGGGGGGGGAGCCTTTTTCAGCAGGAGGAGATGCTCTTGGCAGAAAAAAAATACATAATCCCTATATCTGGACTGATAGCCAGCCATATGCACTATACTGCCAAATCAGTCATTAAAAAATTGAACTGCTTTCTTACACCTTACACCAAACAGCTGTTGCCCTTAAAACCCCTCCTAAGCCCCCACCTTAGGTTTTGCCTTTGCAGTTCACCTAGATTAGGTTCTGATTGGTCGGTTTCTATGCCAGTCAGCGTCAAAAGCTCTGCCTCCTAGGCAGCCATTGGCTCCTCGCAGTTCACCCAGATTTGGTCCTGTTTGGTCGGTTTCTATGCTAGTCAGCGTCAAAAGCTCCGCCTCCTAGGCAGTCATTGGCTCCTCGCAGTTCACCCATATTTGGTTCTGATTGGTCGGTTTCTGTGCCAGTCAGCATCCCTGGGCATATCTCCGGGCCTGATCAGAGAGGCAGGGCTGATCAGCAGCTGCCCCAGGCTGCTGGCAAGGCACGGGGAGAGAGAGAGGCAAGGGCTGACTGGTCATTCCGGTTGCTTGGCTTTTATATATATAGACTAGTGACCCGGTGCACAAAACAGCCCTTGCCTCTCTCTCTCCGGGCCTTGCCAGCAGCCTGGGGCGGCTGCTGATCAGCCCCTCTCTTTCTCTCTGAGAGGTCAGGAGTTCAGCCCACTTGCCAGTCCCTGCCCACCAGAGCCTGCTGCGCATGCAGCCTGGCATTTGGTCGTCCCTTTGGTCGTTTTGGACGTTACGGACCCTGGCTCTTATATATATATATATATATATATATATATATATATATATATATATATATATATATATATATATAGATTGGAGAAAGTAACTACTCTTACTTTTGGTATAAAAACTATGATGAAATATACTTTCAATTATTTTCAATTTATTTTTTCTCATACTAAAAGTTTCCATCTGTTGTTCCCCTCCCCCCATCTGTTTTTTTCTTTATTCCTTTTTCTGGTTTGTTTTATCTTTATTGATGAAAGTGTTACAGATGTCCCCTTTGTTTGTTTTTTTCCCCCACTGACCCCATCCACCCTGCACCCGCCCCTCCCAGGCCTTCACCACTCTATTGTCTATATTTATGGGCTATGCATATATACATAAAGTTCCCCGGTTAATCACTCCCCCTAACCCCCAACCCCACCTTCCCTCTGAAATTTGTCAGTCTGTTCCATGCTTTTATGTCTCTAGATCTATTTTGTTCACCAGTTTATTTTGTTCATTAGATTCAACATATGAGTAAGATAATGTTTTAATATGATACTCTGAATGGAAAAAAAAGCATCTAAGTCCAAATAATATACAGGGTGGGGCAAAAGTAGATTTAGAGTTGTGAATATACAAAACATAGCTTATTCTTATATTATTATTTATTAATTATTGTGTTACTTCCCATACAAACTGTATACCTATCTTTGCCCCAAACTGTATTATGTACTCTTTGCTGAGTGTGCGGGAAATATTCATAGTCAAGGCTATTGGTTTCCAGGGAAATTTCAAATATGGGTAAAATTGTTTCTCAGACAAAATACTATCTCTAGAAAATCACTATAATTTTATGGTACACTTACTGAATTTTTGAAGTTTTTAATACTGCAAAATAGCAACCCCTAAGATATAGTTCAAAGCAAGAAGGTCCTCAACTTCATCCCCTAATCCATAATTCAAGATCATCTATGTGAGGTTTCTTAGAAGAACAATAGATTTCAGATTTCTCCATGGAGACATCATTTTCCTAATAACTATATAAAACTCCTCTTCCACACCCCCAAAAAAGTGATGTCTCTGTCATATATTAGAATCTGAAAATTATGCACTGTAGTTAGATGACAAGGTGGGGAACAAGATAATGCAAGAAATTCTGTGAATTTCTTTGCTGAATATGATATTCAGCAGGGTGTTAGGTGTAAACAAGTATGTTTCATTCAAGATTTTAGAACTGTACCTATGCTTTATTTGTATCTGTGTAGCCACATCTTTGGAAGAAGTTGGGCAAAGAACACAAAAGACTTAACTTCATTCATTACAGGAAGAATGTGTCCTAGCCAGGTAAAAGAGTGTGTGGAAAAAAGATGTTTCACAAAGGTAAAGTGAAAAGTTGTGGGTGCTCTCTGATGTTTTCCAATTTTTCTAAGTGAAGTTTAAATTTTTCTTTTATCAAGCATCTGACATTGATCTAGCCTACAGAATTACATTAAGGAGTTAAATATCTCAAAAATAAAATTGAGAAGAGTTAAAATCAACTTTGACTTCAGACATTAAGAGCTTAAGGAAGCAGTTTGTTTGCCTCAGGAATTATATAGCAGAAAGGATGTTTCACTAGGAGGGAAAAATCTAGGCTTCTTTGGTACTAAAACCACAAAATCCCTTAATCTCAATTGTATGGCAGGATACATAATAACTGCTATGATAACCCTTTTTCATCTTTAGAGAAACTACTAGCTGTTGAAGTCAAGTGCCTATAAACATCCATCTAGTTTCCTTTGGGTTTTCTGGATACAAGAGAGGTAGCAGGGCTCTGTCAGGCTTGCACTGCAGTTTTATAACAGAGCCTTTGTGATTTTAATGCCGCTAGTATTTTTGGCAGCTACGATTAAATTAGGATATAGGTATAAGCTTTTTATTTTTTATTATTTTTATTTTTTATTAGTCCTCACCCGAGGATATTTATCCATTAATTTTTAGGGAGAGTGGGAGAGAGGAAAAGAAAGTGAGAAATATCAATGTGAGAGAAACACATTGATTGGTTGCCTCCTGCATGAGCCCTGACCAGGGCCCGGACCAGGGAGAAGCCTGCACCAATGTACGTGCCCTTGACTGGAATCGAACCCAGGACCATTTGGTCCGTAGGCTGATGCTCTATCTACTGAGTCAAACCGGCTAGGGCTATAGGTATAAGCTTTAACTAAATGCTTTAATTCCTTTGGTTGTCAGGTAGCTTCTACTAAAAAATTGAGAAAGTATGTGAGTCATATTCTGACTGTACATTAAGTTCCAGGAGAAATGTCTAAAAGCATACTTTGCTTGAGATAACTGAAAAATATAGCTAGTTCAGCCCCAAATCAATGATAGCTTAGTGGCAAGAATCACAAGAAGTCAATTTTCTGCCTTTTACTTTAAAGATAATATCGCTGACACACAATTGTGAGATATTTTGCAGAATCTTGGTCCTTAAATGCTGCACCACTTGTCCTCACTATATAATTTTGTGGTGCTGATGTACTGTTTCTTTGTCAAGCAGGAGGACATAACTTCAGGGTCTCGAGGAGAATCTATGAGTTTGTTTTGTAGAAGAAAAGAATATCTTCAGGGTAGCTGCGACCAGCGGCTAATTCCAAGAAGTCTGATATGAAAAAGTGTTATCTGTGACTAAATAAACATGGTCTTCTGTCTCAGTTCCTGGAACTAACCCCAATCCCTACTTACATAAAACTGTCTACTTTTGCTTTTTGAGAGAGATGGATTTGAGAGAGCTTGTGCTCCCATCCTCCCAATCAAATAAGTCTTTCTGTCTCTGAGCACTGGTGTTTCACTGTTAGGGCCTACTAGTGCATTAGGTACACAAACCTGAATTTTGGAAGATAATTCTGTCACAGTTTGATTTCTTTTTCTGCTAAATTATGCTTCATCCCCATTCCTTTCACTAGTATTAATCCTTAACAAACATGTTATATCCCAAACTCAGTCTGTCTGCTTCAAAAAATCCTAATTTGTGAAAACATCTAAATAAGTGAGTTTATGTGGATGAATTCACTCACATGTGCACAATCTCTAAGAGGAGTAGAACATAGTGGTTAACAACTTAGGGTCTAAAATAAACCCAACATGCAAAGTACAGCATAAGGATTATAATCAGTAATATTGTAGCATCTATGTACAGTGTCAGATGGGTACCAGACTAACAGGGGTGAGGAATTCGTAAGGTATATAAATATCTAGTCACTATGTTGTATACCTGAAACTAATATATTACATGTCAACTATAACTGAAAAAGAAATTTAAAGTGATGTCAACATGTGACTTGGTTCAAAGTATAGCTGTGCCATTTAACTGTGTGACCTTGGGTAAGTTATTAACCTTACTGTGTTTCAGTTTTTTCATCTGTAAAATAGAGATAGTAATGGAATTTACCTCCTAGAGTTGCTCTGAGAATTAAATGATTAATACTTAAGAAGCACTTAATACAGAACCTATTATACAGCTTTTATTCAATAGTGTTACCTATAATTTTTCCCCAGTGTTTAAAATGCTTTTTCACAGATGTGGACTTTAAGGATATTTCTTTCTTACACTTTGCATACCTGAGATGTTGCAGAAGAAACAGAAGGTGATGGTGATGCAGGTGGAGTAAGCAGGCTACAGGGTAAGTTTAATGTAACATAGTGCTCATGGCTGCAGATGATTCGCAGAAAATCCAACCTCAAGGACACCAGGACACTTGGAATTGGTAATGAGTAAAGCTTTGAAGACACCTTGTAAGCATTGCATAAATAAGAGAAAACCAATCAAATATATCATTCTCTAATACCAACACCAGAATGACAGATTAAAGAATTAAAGAACAGTACTCAGTGGGCAGCTTTGGTTTTTGTGATTTAAGTAATAATATCAGCTGTCTCTAAAATTACTGTTAAAATACAAAATTTTGAACTACAAGATTTACTGTAGAATTCCACTGACTAGGCCAGTGATGGGCAACCTTTTGAACTTGGTGTGTCAAACTTCGCCAAAAAACTGAGCATAACTCGGGTAGTGTGTCACTTTGAGGAAAAAACTAACTCCAAGACTCTAGTCGCAAATGTTTCATCCTCAGGAGCAGCAAATGTTTCATCCTCGGCATGCGGCCGCGTGTCATCAGAAATGGCTACACGTGTCAGTGCTGACACGCGTGTCATAGGTTCGCCATCACTGGACTAGGCTAAAAGCCACATTCTTTTTTTAAAAAATATATTTTTATTGATTTCAGAGAGGAAGGGAGAGGAAGAGAGAGATAGAAATACCAATGAGAGAGAATCATTGATCGGCTGCCTCCTGCATGCCCCCGACTGGGGACAGAACCTGCAACCTGGGCATGTGCCCTTGACCAGAATTGAACCTGGGACCCTTCAGTTCGCAGGCCGACGCTCTATCCACTGAGCCAAACCGGCTAGGACAAAGCCACATTCTTGTATTTCCAATACAGCATTAATATTCCGCTTTTCAAAGATATACTTTATGAGGAAAAATACACCACCAAATTAACTTCATAAAAGAAAGTATCCATTCTTTTTACAGTACCTTGTGTTAACCTATTTTTATAATGATCTATTTGCCTATTTCCCCAGCTATACCATAAACTACTTGAGGACATATATGAACGGACTTAATAACTTCAGCAACCCTAGGATCTAGTTCAATGTTCAGCAAATGTAGGAGATTAATACTTGAAGAATAAAGACAGGAATAGGTTTTGGAAGCAGCAGTACATGAAATTTTTGGGATAGAGTAAAAATAATGCATACTATAGCAAATAATTATAAGTGGGTCATTGTCCACACATAGTTTTAACTTCTCTAATAAAAGAAACATACAGTAAAGGCATCCAATAGAACAGATCTTGAAAAGTCTAAACATTTCACTGCCAAATAGCATTCTTACCTAGTAGTTCCCCAAATCTAATCTGTGGCCCAGCTGGGAAGTGCTTCACAAGCACCGTGTCCCTCACTCCCTACGCCCACCATCAGGATTCAAACTCCTCAATAATACTGAGATGGGACCCAGAGGTCTATATATTTTTAAAGCTTCTTTAAAAGGGAACTTTAGGATGAGTTACTAGCTTACTAGCAAAACTGCCTATCGGGTCCAATACTAATGTTTTCCAAAAGTTAGGTTTCATTAATAAGTTGATAAAAATTTAAAAACAGAATCAGCTGTTTGTGGAAAAGTTCCAGAATGCTTTTAGTTTAGTAATAGCAAAATGAATGAAATTTGGGACTTGGGTAAACATCTGTCTACCATTCTAAACTCTACAATGTCCAAGGCTGTGTTAGGAGGAATACATAGCAAAATGCAGCTACTTTAAATATCAATGAAGACAAAAAGTGCAGTTAGTTCTTCATTTAGTATAAACATTATTGTTGAATGGAATTTCGGGGCTGCTTTACAGTTGGACTACTGACCTGGTGGTGTGCTCCAAAATGGGCCAGTGTAACCCAAGGAAAAGCCAGTTTTACTGATATCAGCTTGACACAGTCTTGTGTCCTGATTAACAAATGTAACTTACTTTTGTCTTACTAATAAAACTATGCTATTAAAAAAAAATCAGTATATGCATGTATATGAAGGTCTCTTAGCTCTGGCTATAAAAAGAGCAAACACTGTATTTAGGTTATTTGACTACTAATTATTACTAATTATGAATTACCTGTTTATAGAAGTTCTTTATAAGGCTAAAGACAAATCCTCTGTCCATAACAGACAACAGATCATTGAGAAAGAATGCAAGACTTGTGTTGAGTCTTTCAACCATTTCTGCATCCTGAGAAACGAAATCAAAAGCAAAAACAAATAAAAGTATGAGAGTTTAATGTGAGCTTGAAAAAGATTTAAAAAAAAAAAGTCATCATTACCTTCTGAAATCGTGAAACTATATCACTGGCAATTGTACTGACAAGAGCAGCAATGTCATCCATGAAACGCTCTGGAAAACGAGATTTCCTTGCTGCACTTAGTTTATCATTAAAGTATAAATGGTGCACCATGCTCTTCACCTGAAAAAATAAATAAGCCATTAGTTTAATTTCTTACAGATACAATTAATAGTTACAGAGACTCTAAACAGTAGGGTTATTTTTTTCAATATACCACGTGATTTATTACATAGCTGAAAGACTTTTAGCTCCTCAAATATTTTGGAAAGTTCACTATAATATTTTGTATATTCCAAAGAAATGTTAAAAAAAAAATGCAATCCAATCACAGGATCATCTTCATAAAATTACCCTGCTGTGAATAGGAAAAAAAGTGTATGTATGCAAAAGAAAAGAAAAAAAAAGCACTCTTTAAAATTGTTTTAAATTAAATCTAAGACTCAATAATTTTGCCATTTCTTATCCCCTGTGAGCTTTGAGAGATTAGAAACCTGGACTTCACTGTAGTGCCTCTGGTATCTAACACCTAGTATCAAATGGTGGATGTATATTAAATATGAATAACTAAATATTTTACCTAAATAAAATATTAGGTAAAAATTAACTAAGTGACTTAAGTTGATAAAATGTTTTTGGGTATAGATTCTTATCCCCGTGTGATAATGCTAAGAAATATTTTAGATTCAGGGAAATTGAAGCCAAAGTTCTACATTTAGTAAATAGCAGATCCAAGTCTTACACTATATAACCTTTTGACTAGTTTATATATAAGAAATCTAAACATACATTTACAACTATCAAAAAATAAGTCAAATTATAATTTTGAACTTATATTAAAAGTACATGAATTACAAATTTGGTGTTTATTTTCTAGGGAAAAAATGAGTTACCTATCATTTATGGATGGTCCCTTTTCACTTATTTGGTGAAGAAATGGCTTTCTATTCTCAATATCTGTAACATTCAATGCTGAGACTGACCCTATGATGTACTCTAGAAGCTCCTTTTGTGTTTCTTTTCTACCTTTCTGTTTTTGCTTTGATTTCCTTTGTTTCTTATTTATTTTTTACATACTGTTTTTTCGGAAGAAAAAGTTTCAATGATTTCAGCTTTCTAGAGGCTGAAGAGAAAGATCCCTAGTGCCAGAATGCCAGTGTTTGAAATTTATAAGCGGTGTATACTTAAGTTACTTAATCTCTCTGTGCCTTGGTAATATTTAGCCCATGGAGACAGTGCTACCACACTGTACACACCCGATAACACATATATACACAAAAGCAATAAACAATGATGTGTGTGCATAAATATTAAGCTCCTAATTGATTCCTTTGTTTTTAATATCATTTATTGAATGAAGCAAAAAAGTTTTTTTAATTGGCTTTAACTAGCATTTCCCTAAGAGCTTTCTAACCATAAAAGCAGTAAGTATCTATCTATAAAGCTCATTTTATCTATGTTCTGTATGAAATCTAAAATATTGCCATTACACAGCAGCGTATTCATAATAAGAAAAAATGTATCACAGGTGCTTTAAAAAAATAGCTGGCTTCTTTAACCATCCCTAAAAAAAATAAAATGAATTTTAGCATTCCAACTAAATTGTGCTGAGTGTTCACAATGTTTATTTAGGGATGAAATATATGTAATTTTGTCTTGGAGGAACATGTAAAACTGTAAGACAACAGAAAAAGATTTCTAGTATAAAATAATGAATTAACACAAAAGTGTTCACTAAGGAAAACAATATTTAAAAAATTTGTTTATTTTGCTCACCATTAACTCAAAAAAGAACCAGGCCTGTTGCAAAGCTGACTCCCGAACGCTGCCACTGCAAACAACCCACTGCAAAGCCAGCTCCTCATGAAAAAGCTATCCAGAAGTAAATCCAAAGTTATTATCAAAGTCAAGTCTGTTAATAACACAAACCAAATAATAATGCAACTGCAAATGAAGATATAATGAGAATAAGCAAAATAAGGCATGTGAACCATTCAATGATGCAGTGAGGACACCCATTAACGAAACGGCTATTTATACATGTAAGACAGTGGCATGTTGAATAGCTGGAAAAATTACATGTTATCTTGTGGCAAAATGTAATTTTTAAAAAACAGGTGGGAAATAGCCTCCTAAATTGTACCTGCAAACAGAAACTAGACCAAAAACTCAGTTACAAATAAAATTTTGATTGTGCCTTACATACATATTTCAACATATGCAAATACATTCGTGAACTTTGCTGGTACAATTTAGGAAATACCTTTAAAAATTTAAACTTTGACATAAGACATTAATTTTCAAATTTTCAGGTATTGAAAGTCTTTTTATAAAAATGGCAGAAATGTCCTGCCTTGCAATGGATATGCATACAAAGCATTTGCAAAGTAGTGTATATTAATAAGAAAAAGGACTAACAAAAACTGTGCATAAGGGAAGCAAATCAACATATCTTACTAAGAGTGATAATTTTTCTAACTCATCTTCCTTTTCCTGGAGATTTAAAACACAAAACAGAAGCAGTTACAGAAACAGAATTAAGAATTGATACATTTTTTGGCACTAAAATTTGATGATCAAATTTCAATTCACTGAAGTCCAAAAGGAGCCAGTCCCAAAGATACACATTAAAATAATGTAAAAGAGCCTACACTGGAAAGGCATGCCCCAAAAGACATCAGACAAGCAGAGCTTGCTCAAATGTGTTTTAAAATGCAATGGAAATTCTGCAACATCTCATATTGATTAGGTAAGTAAATCTTGTATCTATTTAATTGCTGAAATTATTTTCCCCCTATATGGATTGTCTTCATATGAATCTACCTTTTTAGTTGGTAAGCGTCCCGTTAATGTTTGTAAGAAACTTGACGTCTCTGTGTGCGAAGACATACGATTACAACTTCGATCCATAGCCTATGGAGTGAAGATGAATGATGACGAGATAACATTAAAGTCTGCTGTGGATGACTTTGCAGCTCAAGGAATACATAGAATTTTTTAAATAGTGTTTTATTGTGGTTTCAGCAACCATCTATTTTATTGCTCATCTTATTTTTACCATTTTAAGTTTTTTTAATGCCTTAGGTATATCAAAATGACTTCTAAAATGTTTAGTCTTAAAAAGATGAGTATTTTAATAATTATGTAAATTCAGAGTGCTGCAAAGAATGAAACTTTTATTTGTGTGACCTATACACATGCACATAACTAGTAAGAAAATGTAAAAACATACTTCTCAACTGGTCTCAGACAAAAAAAACCCACCAAACTTTTATATTCAATAAAAAATTATTAAAAGTTTAGAATGATTTTTTTCACTTTCCACTATTATCAAAAATAGTATTCAGGCTTGCCATATATTACATGAAATATAAATCAATTCTAATATTAAAATGTAATTAAATTGTTCCTACAAGAACAAAAACATTTTCCTCCAAAGTCAATAAACAGATGAGAAGTATATTTGAAGGTATCATGCAGTATTAGCTATCAAGCAATTAGACTTAAGTCAGCAAAACCTAATTCAACTAAGTTATAATATATTTCATACTTTGCAACACAGCACAAATTGAGAAAGTTTTTTGCTTCTGGTATTTAATCTTATAGGATGGGGAGCATACTGTATACTGTTAACATTTAATTTCTGCTTTATTACCAGTATTTTTAGTGATTATGAAAAAAATAACAAGATAGTAAATGCTAAACGATACAATAGCTACGCTTTAAACCAAAAGCAAATGGAAAACTGTCAGGTTTTTCCACACAAAATATTTTAAAATTCCTACTGAAGATATGCTACCCCTAAAGTAGAAACCGTTATCAAAGTCATCAATCGCATAAGCAACAGGAACTGATATAATGATAGAGTGTATAAGGTGGGAGGGAGAAGGAGAAGGAAATAGAAAAGCAGAACAATACTGGTGCAACTGGTGGTATTCATGCATAGTAGTTGAAAAATGTGCTAAGTAAACAAAAATACACACTTTTTAATAATTAAAAAAGCAAGCCACTGAAATCATAGTATATACTAAAAAGTAATATTCTAAAGGGAAACATCAGCAGCCAATAAAGAAACCTCTAATATAAACACCACCTGTGTTGATTCTGCACTTGGACTGGGGTTGGATCCCCATGGGGCAGCTTTTGGACCACCAGTGTTAACCCAGGAATTGGAGCGATCTAAACCCTAAGCATATAATAGAAAGCAGTTGGAAAGGAAAGAAATATTACACGTGGCATGCTGTAAATTATTCTTAAAGAAATCCAGAATTTCCAATGCAAACATTTTTTAAATTAGTACGGTTAAAGCAACCAAAAATTTTAGGCACCTATAGAGTATTATTAGTTCACCAAAGTTATCTTACTACATACATTTTTAAAAATCACCAAGAACATGAAGAATACCATTTAAAGGTGATTTCTCTTTATGTAAAGGGATCACCTTGAAGTACCAACAACTAAAGTTCCCAGGGCACACCCCCTCCCATTTTCTTTAAAGACGGTATGAGTTAGCAACAATTAATTTACTCCGAACATAACTAGGGTCTCAAAGGAAAAAATGGAAGAAAAAACACTCCATTCTTTTCTAAAAGAATTTAATTTCATTCCATATGTCATCACTGAAAACTTTTGTGCAGTAATACTCGATAATTCTACTTGATCCTGCCTCTTATTTTCTTTCAGGGACTGATAGGAGAAATTAAGTAAAAATTTTTTTTAAAAATACCTAATATTTGTTCCTTCCTAAAAATAATGGTAAATTTGGGGTTGTGCTCAGTTTTATTGTACTTATTGTAATTAAATCTAATGGGCTACTGTATATATTAAGAAAAAACATTCTGGAGCTATTTATAGTAATTATATCTTCATCATTACAATCAATAATTTAAAGTTAATTTAATATGCTACTAATGTGTATGTCCAGAAGTGAATTATGTCTATCTGTCTCTAAAAGAGGTCATTATGATGCCAGGTGAAGGAAACTGGGGCTTTAGTTCAATTTCATAAACCTGACTGATCATTAAAATTAATTGGGAAGGTTTATAAAATTCAGATTCTGGGCCCTACTCCCAAAAATCCTGATCCAGCAATCTGGGCCTGGGAATCTGCTAACAGAAGTGGAGCAAGTTATAACAAATTTTTTAGAGGATTGTTGGAGTAAGATTTATGAAGACAACCCAAGAGAAACTGACTACAAATATCAGGACATGAGTATGGACCTAAACCAGAAAACATCAAAAGAAGAACAGGTAAAAGAAAAGAAAGAGTAGTCACAATGTTAAGCAATTCTGTATAGACAGTATCACCTAGGGAAATGGATAGTCATCTATAGCACAGTATCAAGTATTCGGTAGTAATAGATGGTAATCGGCAGGTAGATGCAATGATAAAAGTTTACCAAAGTTTTCTTCTAATGGCTTCAATTTTCTCAATGAAGTAGAAGATAAAGTCAGAAGGAGGGTTGGTGAGGAGGTTTTATGAGGCTTGAAGTAACAAAAAATGGCATGAAACCTTTTTCTGGGAGAATGGGAAGGTAAATGAAATACAGAAATATATATAACTGCTTGATAACATTAGGGCTTTCTGAGGTTTATGGTCTTTAATTTCAAATGAGACCAGCCATCATGGTATTTCTCAAGTCTTATTCAGTGGCACAGGTGGTGACATGGCAAAGGCAGTCAACTGGGTTGAACTATGGTTTGAGGTTTGGTTAAGCAAGTAAAATGAAGTGAAAGAAGGATAAGGGAATTGAGGTTTGATTATAATGGGCATAATTAAAATGATTATGATATTTTAGCTGGCTAAATTGAAAGAAATAATATTAGGGGGGTAAGACACAGTATAAAGGTCACTGAATCAAGTAATTGGAGGTTGTAAAGAAATAAAGAAATTGTTAGAATTGGGGTACTAAAGAGAAAACTAGCAACTAATGGTTAAAGAACAAAATGCATGAAATTGAGATTAAGAGGATTAAAGTTATTGGTAATGAGAAGATCTAGGTTATGACCATGGCTGAGGCAAAGTGAAAGACAAAATCATTAAAGAAGAGTTACTTAAATGTCTAAGCCAATAAAATCAGACTAAATGAAAAGCAGCTATAAATAAACTTCAAGCTTCCTTACAATTTTTCAATAAAATAAAATTATATACTATTATAAGGGATTATGACTAAAGGATACTCCAAAATAAAGATAGCTAGCAAAAATTTTACAACAAAGAGAAAACATAAAAAGCATTTAAATAAAAATACATACAAGACTGTGTTGTCATAAAAAAATTCTCATCTTATGATGGCTTGCTCAAAAGTTGATGTTTATCATTTTATATCATCAAAAGTAAGTTTATGTCATATGTCCCATTTTATAAACTACTTGAAAAAAGGCAACTAATCATTGCAATATATGTAAATCTTGTTCTAAATCTTAGATGTTGTAAGTTATCAAATACATCATATAAAAGAAAACTCTAGAATCATGCTAAATGAGGCATAATGCAAATCTTACAGAAATAGACATTTTAAAAGTATATAGCCTTAAAGAAAATGGTGTCCATAGTTTAATAGGAGAATTTCTTATAATTCACAAATCAGATTCATTCTACAAAAGAATTGTATTTTATAAATATGTAAATAATGCTAAGTACTATCTCTATTACAATGAGATATAATAAAAAATAAAGACAAGGATAAAGTACTTGAGTATTTTTCCTAAACATGGAAATGTATGTGGGGTAAGGCTATAAAAGTATTTTTGATCTGTGAGAAATTACTTAAAAATTGTTTAAAAGTTATTTTATGCCCTAGCCAGTTTGGCTCAATGGATAGAGTGTTGGCCTGTGGACTCAAGGGTCCCGGGTTTGATTCTGGTCAAGAGCACATGCCCAGGTTGTAGGCTTGATACCCAGTAAGGGGCGTGCAGGAGGCAGCCAATCAATGGTTCTCTCTCATCACTGATGTTTCTATCTCTCCCATTCCCTTCCTCTCTGATATCAATAAAAATATATTTTTTAAAAAAGTTATTTTACAATGAACGATGCATAATGCTTCTGAAAATGTAAAATTTCTGTAACTATATGAATAGATATAAGTAATTCTGATTTTTTTAATCAATGTTCAAGTATTTCACCTAACAAACCCAAATCTTAAAAAAATATATATTCTATTGTAGTTCAGACTAAGTGTTAAACACAGACCCTAGAACATGTTTGGTAATTCTTCCTTTTATCATTATTACCAAGCTGAAATGCCAAAGAAAAGTTGCTATGATTCCATAACAATAACATCTTCCTCTTTTCCAACAGGAAATGTATTTACATTTGCAATGGTTTGGTCAAAACACAACATGACGTGATTTCTTGGCCTTACTGTTCTTTTGTCCAGCTTGTTTAAACTCTGAAATATTTCTGTACTTTAAATATAAAAAGGGAATTAACTATTTGTTCCTTAAGTATATTTCTTTGGGTAATAAAGATTAATGCTTTAAATAAAATATAGCTAGATCTTAGATTAGCTGGCATCTCCCTTATTATCTGGGGTAATCATTAACCATCATTAAATAAATCATATAATTCTAATCCTGGTGCATCTTACATAGAGTTTTTCATAAGAAATATAGCTCAATTACCAATCTAGATGTTTTTTTGGAGAAGGACTTACATTTTGTATCACTGATGATATAGTCCTTCTACCCAGCAGTCACATAGATCTGTTTTGAATCTATATAAAAATCATTTTTCACATGATGAAAGACAGACAAAAGTGAGTAATATATGACTGGTCATCCTGGACAAATTTTAGAATTTGGCAGATTTTTTTAGCAGAAGGCACAAACCAGTTTGCAATAGCAAGCATATTTAATAAAAACACAAAACACTTAGTGTTTACTGGCAAAATGGAAATGTACAATTTCTTGCTTATTACTAACTCAAATACATTTAAAAATTCAAAATAAATTAAAACATTTGGACATTTCTCATTTGTTCATGAACTGAAAATCAAATTTATAGGCGCTTATCTTCAGTTTACCTTACTGCCGATGATTGACCGTACTTCATCATCTGGTGACGTGGGAGTCCCAGATATATCTGGATTACTATTACTAAGGCTCCGAGAACGATTTAAATTAAGGCTCGCAGGTCTCACAGCAGATCTAGCCATTGTGGCATAATGCACTGATCCTCCTAAACCCCCAGGACCTAGAATTGAATATAAAACAGCACATAATTATACAAAGGAAATCAGTCAAGAAAGGACATGAAATTAATCTTTGTCACTTTACAGAATTTCACCAAGACCATGAATTGCTTTTGTTTCTGAGTGAAAAATACTATAAATAAGAAAAAGACTAAAGACTTAATAATAATAAATACACAAAGATATTCTATTTCACAGCAGTTGGCAATATCGTATGAATTATAAATACAATTCTCTTCAATGTTTCTATGATTATAGATTACGTGTACAATAAAACAAAATAGAAAACATCACATACATTACCTAGGTACACACAGTATAAGTATATCTAACACCCAAAATGCTTCAGCTTGTGTCTCTTCTTTTTCCTCTATCCCTCCTTGCTTTGCCCCTTGATACAATCAATAGAGAGACAGCCAATTTACTGTCAACATCTCTTAAAAGAGATTATGCTTTACTTCTCTATCTTCATCAGTGACAATCTGAACTATAACAAAATGGCACCTTTGTGATATCCATATAAAAAACCTAAAGAAAGCTCTTCTAAGTTCCCACCTTATATAAAAGAACCCTTTTCATCTAAAATCAAGTCTGACCATTACTCAACCATGTTCTATGAACATAAATATACCCAGCGATTGTATCCATAATTTATCTCCATTTTTCTTATTTAAAGAAATCTTTCTGAATGTCATATTTGCAAATAACAAATACCTGTCAACTAATTATAGGTCTTTCACATCAGCATATAAAAAATGTTTTGCATAATCTGTGGTATTCTAACAGATAGTGAATGAAAGAGTAAATGGAGGAGTATTATATATAGTCCACAATCACTTCCATACTCAGATCCTCAAATACTATAATTTTAAAAACCAAGAGAGGAAATTATGAACCATATGTGATATGAATCAGTTACTACTACTTTTGCAATTAAGAAAAACAAGGAGCTAAAATTCATGTACTGTTATGCTTAGTTTTCATAATGAATGCCATAATTAATTTTCACCATTATTAATGTTAACCTTGTCAATTGCTGGAAAGGGCACTTACCATTATCACTAGATATGAATGATGATTCACAGACAAATATATGAGCAAGTTGAAAGATATACATGATATATTCATTAACTAACTGAATATCTAATGAGTTATTCAAACTAACATACATCCACCACCTCCACCACCACTATCATAAAAAACAAATAGCTACTTTGGGCTCTAGTATTCTGAAAAGGTGTATTACTTTATTAATAATGGAGAAATCAGAACTTTTCTAGAAAATAATCTTTTATATTATTATAGGTTTCACACGGTTATCAGGGTTATTTCTTCTTTAAAGTCCAATAGGACTCCAATGATAAATACAACATTCTCTTTATCTTAACAGGAAATAAAATGCTTCCAGAGACAAGAAGTTATTTTCAGGGCTCATTTACAAGAATTAATTCAACCAAGATCTAACTAAAGGAAGCTGTGTAAATAATGGTGCTTTAAAACGTAACATTTATTTTATTCCAGCACTTAGTATAGTCCATGCCACTTAGTAGGCATTCAATAAATGTTTGCTGTTCATAGTAAAAAGAATAAAATACCTGGTGATGGTGAATTAGGGGAAGTATTTGGTAAGCGAAAAACATAATAGATATATGATGCAAGCAGACTGTTCCTGCCGTGCTGGTCATGATTTCCTTCCAGATTTTTGTGAAGCCGATTTATAATTGATGACATCGCTTCAAAAGATGCTTGACCTAGATTAACTTTTAAGAAGGAGGAAAATATTTTTGCATTAACTTTTTTAGACTATAACTTCCAAAAAGGACAAGGTTTTGTCATCTCTATATGCATTAAGTATAGTGATTATACATAGTAATTGTATAAAGATATTTGATGTTGATTTTTAAAATTTTTCAATTACAGTTGACATACAATAATATATTAGTTTCAGGTATACAACACAGTAATTAAACAATTTGATGTTGATGTTAAAGATTATCTTGTATTAGATAAACCAAATTATTTTTCTAAATAAAATGGAAAAAAAATAATTTTACTAATTTAACATGAAAATTGTATGGGTTTGTTTAGTCAAAAACAAAACATCATCCCACAGGTACCTAAATTTTGTAAACAATACAAAGCACATAGGAAAAAAATCTATCTTGGAGAAGTAAATTCTCATTTTATTCATTTATTTTATTATTTCATTTTTTTTAAATTTATCTTTATTGTTGAAAGTACTACAGATGTCCCCTTTGGTTTTTTTCCCCAATGAACCCCTCCACTTTGCACCTGCCCATCCCAAGCCTTCACCACACTAACCTATATATAGCACACAATGAGCATGTGACTTTTGTTTTAAAAAAATAAAAATATTAACAATGAAAGTAGATTATTAAAAATATCAACTTAACATAATAAGAAAAGAGAATAGTGAACAAGCAACTTGATAGAAATGAGTGAATTTATAAAAGGACTAGAGGCCCAGCGTGCAAAATAGCATGAGACCCAGAGTCCCGCCACGCTGTGGGACCCATCAACGCACCTCCTGGTGACTGGTCATTTGGTCATTCTGGCATTCCAGCCACTGGCCTTTTATATATTAGACTAGAGGCCCGGTGCACGAAATTCGTGCATGGGTGTGTGTGTGTGTGTGTGTGTGTGTGTGTGTGTGTCTCAGCCCAACCTGCACCCTCTCTAATCTGGGACCCCTTGGGGGATATCCGACTGCCTGTTTAGGATTGTGCCTAAACAGGCAGTCGGACATCCCTTTCACAATCTAGGACTGCTGGCTCCCAACTACTCGCTGCCTGCCTTCCTGATTGCCCCTAACCGCTATGCCTGCCAGCCTGATCACCCCCTAACCACTTCCCTGCCAGCCCCTGATACCCCGGTCACCCCCAAATGCCCTCCCTTGCATATTCCCTCTTTATTAGATAGGGTTTTTTCTTTAGCATATTGGACAGTCCTAACTGTTTTGGCTCAGCGGATGGATGAAGCATTGGCCTGCAGAATCAAGGGTCCCAGGTTCGATTCCGGTCAAGGGCATGTACCTTGATTAGGGGCACATACCCAGTGGGGAGTGTGCAGGAGGCAGCTGATCAATGTTTCTCTCTCATAGATGTTTCTAGCTCTCTATCCCTTTCCCTTCCTCTCTGTAAAAAATCAATAAAATATATATTATAAAAAAAGAAATATTTAAGATTCCTCCATATCTGCCTGGCTGGTGTGACTCAATGGTTGGGACCCCAGGCTGCCACCGCTGGCAGGGGATGGGGCCCTGGCCAGGCTGAGACCCCAGCCCAGGCTGCTGCCTCAGCCCAGCCAAGCTGAGACCCCTGCCCAGGCTGCCATCTCAGCCTGGCTGTGGATAGCCCGGTGGGGGTGTGCGTCTCCAGCCCAGGCTGCCTTCACTGGCCTGAAGATAGCTTGGTGGGGGTGCACCACCCTGCCGCTGCTGCTGGCTGGGTGATCATGCAGTTGGGTGCCCGGCCCTGCAGGAATGAGACCCCAGCCCGGGCAGCCGCCTCGGCCAGGGATCATGCGGCTTGGGTGCCAGGCCCTGCAGGTCTGAGACCCCAGCCCAAGCTGTCCTCATGGCCAGGGGATCCTGCAGCTTGGGTGCGGGGCCCTGGCGGTCTGAGACCCCAGCCCAAGCAGCTCGGCTTGGGGGCGTGGCCCTGGCGGCCTGAGACCCCAGCCCAAGCCGGTGCGGCTTGCGAGCCATCGCGCGACTTGCGAGCCATCGCGCGGCTTGGGGGCGTGGCCCTGGCGACCTGAGACCCCAGCCCAAGCCTGTGCGGCTTGCCAAGGATCACTCGTGTGGATTGGGGACGTGGCCCTGGCGGCCTGAGACCCCAGCCCAAGCCGGCGCGGCTTGCAAGCCATCGCGTGGCTGGGGGGCGAGGCCTGGTGGCTTGAGACCCCCCCAGCCCAAGCCTGTGAGGCTTGCCAGGGATCACTCGCAGGGATTGGGGGCGTGGCCTGGCGGCCTGACACCCCAGCCCAAACCGGCGCGGCTTGAGAGCCATCGCGCGGCTTGGGGGTGAGGCCTGGCGACCTGAGTTCCCCCAGCCCAAGCCGGTGCGGCTTGCCAGGGATCACTCACGTAGATTGGGGACGTGGCCCTGGCAGCCTGAGACCCCCAGCCCAAACCAGTGTGGCTTGCGAGCCATCGCACGGCTTGGGGGCGTGGCCTGGCAGCCTGAGACCCCAGCCCAAACCCGAGGGGCTTGAGAGCCATCGCGCTTGGGGGCGAGGCCCTGGCAGCCTGAGACACCCCAGCCCAAGCCGGCACGGCTTGCCAGGGATCACTCGGGAGTCTCCGCTCCCAGCTCCTCTTGCCAGCGGATTGGCACCCCAAGTCCCGCCCCCGCGCCTCCTGCTGGCCCAATCGTGGGCGTAGTGGAGTGATGGTTAATTTGCATACTTCCCTTTTATTATGTAGGATTAGGAGGGAAAAAGACTAGAAAACCAGGTTGAGGTAAGACTGTACAGCATTTTATATGTCATTCAACTCAGTATACAAGAAGAATTTTGCGCCCTGACCAGTTTGGCTCAGTAGATAAGAGCGTTGGCCTGCAGACTCAAGGGTCCCAGGTTCAATTCCGGTCAAGGGCATGTACCTTGGTTGCGGGCACATCTAGTAGGGGGTGTGTGTGCAGGAGGCAGCTGATTGATGTTTCTCTCTCATCGATGTTTCTAACTCTCTCTCCCTCTCCCTTCCTCTCTGTAAAAAATCAATAAAATATATTTACACACAAAAAAAGAAAATTTTGCAAAAACTAAGAAATACTGGTAGCACATTGAATAAATGGGTAAACCAAACAGCCATCTTAAGCAATAGAGTCTCAGATTCTTCTGTACAGCAAAGAAACCAGCACCAAAATGACAAGGGAACCCACTGTATGGGAGAACGTATTTGTCAATGATACATCTGATAAGGGGTTAATTTCCAACATATATGACATACTCATATAACTCTACAAAAGGACGACAAACAACCCAATTAAAAAATGGGCAGAGGACCTGAATTGACACTTCTCCAAAGAAGACATACAAATGGCCAAGAGACATATGAAAAAATGCTCCATGTCACTAATTATCAGAAAGATGCAAATTAAAAGGACAATGAGGTAGCACCTCACACCTGCCAGAATGGTGGCCATCAATAAATCAACAAGCAACAAGTGGTGGTGAGGATGTGGAGAAAAAGGTACCCTGGTAAACTCTACTGATTTGGCTCAGTGGATAGTGTCGGCCTGTGGACCAAAGGGTCCTGGGTCTGATTCCAGTTAAGGGCACATATCTTGGTTGCAGGCTCCTCCCTAGCTTGGTCCCAGGCCGGGGCTCATGCAGGAGGCAAACAGTTGATGTGTTTCTCTCACATCCATGTTTCTTTCTGTCTTTCCCTCTACCTTCCACTCTCCCTAAAAACCAATGGGAAAATATCCTCGGGCAAGGATTAACGAAAAGAAAAAAAAAAGATATCCTAGTAGACTGCTGGTGGAAATGCAGATTGGTACAACCACTATGGAAAACAGAATGAAGTCTCCTCAAAAAATTAAAAATGGAACTTCCATTTGACCCAATGATCCCACTTCTAGGAATATATCCTAAGAAGCCTGAAACACCAATCAGAAAGAATATATGCACCCTTATGTTCATAGCAGTGTTATTTGCAACCAGAGGACCAGTGCACAAATCCGTGCATGGTTGGGGTCCAGCCGGCCTGGCCCCAATTGGAGCAGATCGAGGCTGGGCCTGTAGGGAGGAGACGGCGGGAAGTTGGCCAGCTGGCCCGCCCCAATTGGGGCCCAATCAGGGCTGGGCCAGCTGGGGGGGAGGGGCCGTAAGCAGTAGCCTCCAGCCTTGCCCCTGATCAGAGTGGGGGGGGGGGGCGATTGGGAGTGGGGCTGGCTGGGGGAGGGGCCATGGGCCAATCGGGGTGGTGGGGGCTGATCAGGGTGAGGCCAGACAGGGGGAGGGACTGTGGGTGGTGGGCCAACTGGCCCCACCCCCAAATGGGGGGAGCTGATTGGGGGCTAGCAGCCGGGAGGAGGGGCCATGGGTGGTTGGCTGGCCGGCCCTGCCCCCAATTGGTGTGGGCGGGCTGACCAGGGGCGGGGCCAGCTGGGGGAAGGGACCGCAGGTGGTTGGCCAGCTGGCCCTGCCCCTGATTGGAGTGGGAGGGCCCATCAGGGCGGGGCCAGCCAGGGAGAGAGGCTGCAAGCTGATGGGGTGGGTGGGCTGATCTTGGGTGGGGGGAAGGGCTGCAGGAGGTTGGCTGGCCGGCCCCACCACCTATTGGGGTAAGAGGGGTTATAGGGGGATGAGATGGTCAGGGGGAGGGGCCGCAGGGGGGTTAGTCGTCCACTCCGCCCTTGATCGGAGTGGGGGGGCTGATTGGGGGTGGGGCCGGCCGGCCAACCTCCTGCAGCCCCTCCCCCTGCCCAACCCCACCCACAATAGGGCCTATTTGCTGGCCACAGTGGGAGTCATAGCGATTGGTCATTCTGGTCATTACAACGTTCTGGTTGCTGGCTTGATAGATAGATAGATAGATAGATAGATAGATAGATAGATAGATAGATAGATAGATAGATAAGATCTGGAACTAGCCCAAGTGCCCATCAGTAGTTGAATGGATTAAAAAACTGTGGTACATTTACACCATGGAATACTATGCAGCAGTTAAAAAAAAACAAACAAGGATCTCTTACCCTTTGTGACAGCATGGAGCAGGGGTGCTCAAACTACGGCCCGCAGGCCACATGCGGCCCGCCGAGGACATTTATCCGGCCCGCCGGGTGTTTTTGCCGCCGCTGCCTGTCCTGCTTAGCAGCCGACTTAGCAGTGTGCATAGGAATTTGTTCATAGTTTTTTTTTAAACTATAGTCTGGCCCTCCAACGGTATGAGGGACAGTGAACTGGCCCCCTGTTTAAAAAGTTTGAGGACCCCTGGCATGGAGGGACCTGGAGCATATTATGCTAAGTGAAATAAACTAGTCAGAGAAAGACAAGTAGTATATGATCTCACTTATATGTGGAATCTAATGAACAAAATAAACTGATGAACAAAATAGATCCAAAGGCATTGAAGCATGCAACAGACAAACATATTTCAGAGGGAAAGGGGGATGGGGTGTGCAGGATGGATTAACCAATGAACCTATATGCATAAATTCATAGCCCATGGGGAAGGCTTAGGGAGGGGGCAGGAATTGAGGGGAGGGATGGGGGCATCTGTAATACTTTCAACAATAAAGATAAACTTTCAAAAAGACAGAAAATTATGAACAGATAATGAGGACCATTAAGTTTCTTAAAAGTGGAATAATCAGATAAAGTGGTCATTTTAGGAAGATGTATCTATATATACTGAACTGGAAAAGAAAGAGACTAGAGAGAAACCTAAGCAATCCTACTTGTGTTCTGGTTAATTCTCTTTCCCCATAGTAGCTATTCCTATTCAAAATCATCAGAATCCTCTTCAAAACTCAGGTCCATCTACCTTCCTTCTCAGCAATCTTGCTTTTTATTTTTTATCTCTTAGCAGAAATGTATAAAGCCTGGAAGTCCTCAGGTTTTTCCTACAAATTTATCAGAATCAAAGCATTTTTACTTCTTTTCAAAGAAAGCAGCGTTCCTCTCCTACATAAGAATAATCTATCCACTTTCATTTTTGTCCTATAGGCTTGCTTAACCCTCTTGCACTCCTATATCTTAAATTCCACCCCCCCTCCATTTTCCTGCAAGTACTTCTCAAAGCATATAAACATGTTAAAATCTCTCCATTCTTATACCCTATTCAACCTTGTTTCCTCTTCTAACTAAATATCTTTAAAGACTAGTATACACTTTTTGTATTTCTTTCATCATCTACTGTTTACTACTTCATTCTCTGTAAGCTGGTTTCTACTTTCACTATTTGACTAAAACTATTCTTGTTAATTTCACCAGTGACGATTCTTAACAGCGAGTTTCAACCAACGTGCTGTGGCACACTGGTGTACTGCAAGAATTTTTAAAAACATGCAGTACCTGACTTAGGGGCACTGGCCTCTTTTCCCTTAGACCAATGGTCGGCAAACTGCAGCTCATGGCTCGCGAGCCACGGTTTGCTGCTCTGTTGACTAATGAGTTTGCCGACCACTGACCTAGACTCTCGATTCCAATAATTACAGGCTGTGGGACTCTGAAGTCATTTGCTTAGGTTTGAATCCTTAGGCAAATTGTTAAATTATGTTCATCACTTTACTCATTCATGAAATGGTGGCACTAATAATACCTTCACACAGAGTTGTGAAGATTTCATAAGGTATTATAAAGAAAGCACATAGCACTATTCCTGGTATATAGTAAGTACTATGCAAATGTTTGTTACTATTATTATTATTATTATTATTATTATTATTTTACTTATAGACTCTACAATGTTAACATCTTTTTCTTGAAACCTTCTCCAATGACTTCTGTAACAGTAGTCCACAACATCTCTTAACCCACCCTCTCTTCTCCATCTTACCATCACCTGTCTTTTATAGGACTCCATAGATTCTAAATAAAATACTACAGGATTCCCAACTTGTCTCCCTGACTCCAGATTTTCTCACTTTTAACCCATTTCCATACAACACAGTTATCTTTATAAAAGCCAAACTGGATCATGTTACTTCCCTAATTAAGACCAGACCCTTCAAAAGCTATTGATTCCTTACAGAATCACAGTTTCAGTTCCCTGAAATGTCATGGAAGACCCTACTTTATCTTCCACACCACCTATCATCTCTAATCACCAACCTTCTAATTTATCAGTAATCTATCCTATATAATAAAAGCCTAATATGCTAAGTGTCTGCTATGACATGCACTGACCACCAGGGGGCAGACACTCCATCCGGTAGGTTAGCTTCCTGCTGGGGTCTGGCAGATCGGGACTGGGCGAGATGGGCCAGACACGCCCTGGAGCCCTCCCGTGCTACCTCCCTGGCCTCAATTGTGCACCGGTCCTCTAGTATATAGAAAAGCCTAAGCAACCTTTCGACCTTTAGCCATGATGTGCACTGACCACCAGGGGGCAGATGCTCAAAGCACAGGCATGGAAACATGGAACAGACTGATGAATCTCAGAGAGAAGGGGAAAGGGGGGAGGGCGGGAAGAGATTAACCAAAGATCTTATATGCAGACCAGAGGCACAGTGCACGGATTCGTCATCGGTGGGGTTCCTAGGCCTGGCCTGCACCCTCTTGCAATCCGGGCCCCCTTGGGGGGTGTTGGACTGCCAGTTTCAGCCCAATCCCCACAGGCCAGGCCAAGTGACCCCACCAGTGCACAAATCCGTGCATCAGGCCTCTAGGTAATTATAATTCCCCAATATTTCCAGGTTCATCAGTGTACTATGCAACTGCTGTTTCATCTCCCTGAACTAATTATTTACCAGTCAGATTCCTACTCATCTTTAAATGCTCGACCTAAGAATTACCTCTAGTTACAAGTCTCCCCTAAAAAATCCCAAGCATTGAATTCTCCTCTCCAACTTAACACAATATTTCTATAACAAGTTAGCTAAAATTTCTTACAAGCTCAACTACTTTGCAGGATTTAGGAGCAAGATGTTAGCAAAAGTAGAGGAATAAATCTTGGGAAAAGGGTGGGAAATAAAAATACCTCTCCTTCTAGAGCAACATAGAAAAAATAAAGAATATAGAGATTTTGAGATAATGAAGGAAAGAACAGCTGAATTAAATAGAGACCAGGTGAGTGAAAATGTAGACTGGTATATGTCATATAAATGCAACATGGTTTTTGTTTGCCTGTTTTCCTAACTAGTCTGTGAAATCCTTAAAATCAGAAACAATATGTTGGACAGTGCCTGGGTACATAGTAAGTACTTAAAAGATATTGGGTGAGCCCTGGTCGGTGTGGCTCAGTTGGTTGGAGTGTCACCCGTACACTGAAGGTGGTGGGTTCGATTCCCAGTCAGGGCATGTATGGGAGGCAACTGATCAATGTTTCTCTCTCACATCGATGTTTCTGTTTCTCTCTCTCTCTCTCTCTCTCTCTCTCTCTCTTTCTCTGTCTCTCTCTCTTCCTCTCCCCCCCCTTCCTTTCCTCTTTCTAAAATCAATAAAAAACATGTCCTCGAGTAAGGATTAAAAAATAAATAAAATACTTGGTGAGTAAATTAATTTGTTTCCATAATTTGAGTAGAAGTCTATATGGCACATTTTATAAAAAACAAAAGGAAGTTATTTTTTGACATTTGAAACAAGTAAACAATAACCCTCACCCCCCAATTAAATGCATCCCTTATAAATAACAAACAGAAATCATGGTTCTACTTTGCAAAAGTTAGAAATACCAAATTATAAATTATATGATTCCCCAAACAAAAGTAAATTACCTATTTGGCCAGCAATGACTGGAGGTCTAACAACTAAAAGTATCAGTTTATCAAGCAGGAGATGAAGAAATCGGACCACTGGTTCCAACTGAGATGAATTCAATGCTGAAATACTGCTCTTCAATTCATTTTCTAAGTTATTTTCCATGATTCGCATGTCTCCAATTCGGACAGGGAACATGTGTTCATCCAGAGCATTGACCAGAGCAAAAAACTTGTCAAGATAAGGATCCTAAAACAAAGAATGAACAAAAGCACGAAGCAAGTATAGCTCTATAAATTCTCCAAACTATAAAACACTAATAAAACATCTCTTATTAACTAATAATACAAAAAAGTACATACCAGTATATATAAACATTGTTTCCAATTAAACACTAAATCTACAGGGTGGGGCATAAGTAGGTCTATAGTTGTTAATATAAAAAATAGCAATAGCCCAGCCAGCTGAACGTCGACCTATGAACCAGGAGGTCACAGGTGGATTCCCCATCAGGGAACATGCCCGGGTTCTGGACTTCATCCCCAGTAGGGGGCATGCAGGAGGCAGCTGAACAATGATTCTCTCATTATTGATGTTTCTATCTCTCTCCCTCTTCCTCCCTTTCTGAAAGAAAAAATACATTTTAAAAATACAATAATAAATAAAAGTACAAGAATAAACTCTGTGTTTTGTGTATTTACAACTATAAACCTATTTTTTGCCCCACCCTATATTTTCACTTATTATTGTAAAGTAGCCACTTCAAATACTACTAATTACTCAAGAAATATATTGATACTAATTCAGAATATTTTCCCCAGTGAGTCTGCCTTATTGTTTTAGAGCTCAATTATAGGGATAGATTTGTTAGTAAATTATCTGTGCCCATTACTAATTTACTAGAGGCCCGGTGCATGAAATTCATGCACGGGGGTGTGTGTCCCTCAGCCCAGCCCGCACCCTCTCCAATATGGGACCCCTAGAGGGATGTCTGACTGCCCGTTTAGGCCCGATCCCGATTCCTCCATCGCCAGGGGCAACTCAAGCCTCCTGCTCTCCAGCTCTGTGGCTGCCACCATTTTTGTTGGGATTCATTTATCTTCTATAATTAAAACTTTGTAGCCTTGAGTGGAGGCCTAGGCAGGCCAGGGTGTACAGAAAGCTTGGCTTCCTCCATTGCCGGAGAAACCCAAGCCTCCTGCTTGCTCCGTGGCTACAGCAGAGTGATGGTTAATTTGCATATTACTCTTTTATTAGCTAGGATTGCTTTCAGCTTCATCTACACCCACTATCTATTTACTCTATTATCTCCAATCCTGAACAGCAAACAAACTACAACTGCCTATACGACATTGTCATCTAAATTGCATAGGCATGTCAAACTCAACAAGCTAAAAAATAAACTCACTATAGCTTCACAACTGCTTCCCCTTAATGTGCTCCCAAATTTACTTCTCTCATGTTTCCTATATTTAGGTCAGAAATCACCATCTACCTGGACTCTAAACTCTAAAGCATTCAAGTTCCTTCATAATCTGTTACCAGCCTGGTCTTCCATCTTTATCTATCACAATTTCCCATGCATTTTACATTGCTTGCCCGTCCTTAAACAGATTACTGTCTCTTTGCCAGTTGAACGTCGTTTTTATCTTCTGAGTTGCCCACCTTCTCTCTGTATGGCAAATGCCTACTTATCAGTGAAACACCTCAGTTCCCAGCAAAACAGACAACTCTTCTGTACTTGATTTAGTTCATATGTCTAACATAGTACTAATTTTATTGTATTGTAATTATTTTTACATTTCCCCCTATTTTAAGGTCCTTGAAGGAAAGTCTCTTTTCTTGACAGGTAACGACATCCCTGACCTCATGAAGTTTACAGTCTAATGGGAAAAAGACAAATAAACAAATGCATATTATGTATGTATACATATGTACACGCAAACACACATGGACACACAGAAAGTGCCAGAGTGCATGAGAGCAAAAGGCAGTAGTAAGTGCAAGGTAAGATGACACAAAATAATGGGGCTGCTGTTTAAGTCACCAGAAAAGTCCTCTCTGACGTAAACAGAAGCCTTAATGAAGAGAGGTCAAATGAATGTCAGGAGGAAAAGCATTCCAGCTAGAGAAATAGTAAATGTAAAGGCTTTAAGGAGAACTTGGCATATTTGAGAAGTACAGTGAAGAATGTGGAGTAAGTGATCCCTAAGAACTTTTTCCATTTGAAATATCTAAGTCTATGAGAAATAAAATATGTTGGATGATGCTTTTTGAACTTTAAAGTATTGCCATGTACCAGAAACTTAGGGACAAAAATTACTTAATTGTTCAAAATGAAGTCAATAATATTTTGAAAAGTAAAATATTTGCTTTGGTTGACATTAACTTTTTGTTGATGAAAAGAAATTTATAAATCTATACATTTTTAACTGACTTATATCCCTAAGTCTAACAGCAGGCAACAAAACTGATTTAAGTACTAGACAATATGTTCAATTCATTCAAGTGAAATTTGATCATAAAAATTATTAACACTCACTTACTTGTGTATGAATAGATGAAACAGCAACAACTTCAACATTAAAAACACCTTTGTGGTTATCTACCCATTTCATGCCAGGTAGAGGAACCTATAAAACATAAAATACAATAATCACAGATGCTTAAGTTGGTTATGAACTCTGAAAACAAATTTTAAAATTATAATATCTTGATGAGAAAAAAATCTGTGAAATATATTTTTATGCACTGTAAATGAATGTAAAATTTATGCTTCTTTTTTAAAAAAATATATTTTATTGATTTTTTACAGGGAGTAAGGGAGAGGGATAGAGAGTTACAAACATCAATGAGAGAAAAACATCAATCAGCTGCCTCCTGCACACACCCCACTGGGGATGTGCCCGCAACCAAGGTACATGCCCTTGACCGGAATCGAACCTGGGACCTTTCAGTCCGCAGGCCGACGCTCTATCCACTGAGCCAAACCGGCCTCGGCTTATGCTTAATTCTTATTACAAAATCAATGTTTTCTAAATGAAGAGGCTCAAAAAGCCAAAAGCAGAAAATATACATTCAAAATTGTATCTTCCCAGAGACATATCCCTTTATATAATCCCAAGTCTTCCTCTAGGAAAATAAGTTTTATACACACCCTTACATAGGTGATATCAAAGATATTTTACAACCTGTTTTTCACATATTACATTGTGAATCTCTTTTCATGTCCACAGTATCATTTTAATGGTTTATAATATTCTATTTTTTTATTTTAAACACTCTTCTTATGTTTTAAGTGGGCTTTAAAATATTCATAAACCAAGGAATTCTATTTTATGGATGAGAAAACTTTTTCTTTGCTAGAAATTAATTAAAATTATGTAATAAAATCTTATTTTTAAAAGAGAATACATCTGTTCTCTCTATTTCTCCTGCTAAGTCCTGCCAAAAAATAGAAGCATGGATATAGGAATGCAGACAGACTAGAACCTCAAGAGGGGAGGAATTATAAGGTAGTGTTTCCTGGGTTTTATTTTTGCCTGATATATCCTGGACTAGGTGCTAGAGAAGCTGTCGAGCCAGAAACGTCAAAAGGAGCAAACAAAAAAAGCTTCAAGAAAGGTCTGCTCTCTCTCTCTTTTTTAAAATATCTTTTATTGATTTTTTAGAGAGGAAGGGAGAGGGATAGAGAGTTAGAAACAACAATGAGAGAGAAACATTGTCCAGCTGCCTCCTGCACACTCCCTACTGTGTATGTGCCCACAACCAAGGTACATGCCCTTGACCGGAATCGAACCTGGGACCCTTCAGTCCGAAGGGCGATGCTCTATCCACTGAGCCAAACCGGTTAGGGCAAGGTCTGCTCTCTTTAGTCAAAGCCAATACTTGCCCTACTTTGGCAAAAACAAATTGCAGTCCCATGCCACCTCCACAGGCTGAGTGGGGAGCCTGGGTCTTTACCCTCAGCTGGCTAGAGAAGGTGCACATCCCCATCTCTCCCCACACACAGTGGGTGGTATCAGAAAAGACAGCCCAGTGGTACCCCCACCAACCATGGTGTCAGTGGAGGCCAAGAGGAAAGCAGTAACAAGGTGCCCCTCCCCACTCATAGCCAGGGAGGTGTTAGCACAGCCTAGTGGGGAGCCTGAAATACAGGCCCTCACCCCAACACATTGCTAAGTGAGGAATGTGGAACTTTACCTAGTAACAGCTCCTTCCCCCACTATTAAAACACAAGACATAAATAAGATCTAGAGTCATAATCTAAAATGCTCATGATATAATAAAAATCATCCATCATAACAAGAACCAGGCCAATCTCAGCTTAAATGAGAAAAAGACAACTGATACCAATACTGAGATGATATCCATGTTGAACAGATTTGATAGAATTTTAAAGCAGCCATCATTAAAAAAAACACAGAACTACAACAAGCAATGATGAATACCTGTGAAACTAATGACAAAATTATACACTCAGAAATAAATAAATAAATTGGTTTCTTTTCCATGGTTTCATATTTTTATGTGCAGAAAATAAAATTAAATTAATTTCCTGTTAAATAATTCAACATAAATAGGTATAAATGCAATGTCTCTATTGAGGCAAATAATACAGATTTAGAAATATTTCTGGAAAAAAAAGAAAAAGCAGTGAATTTAAATGGCTCAAAGCAAAAATCAGTACTAGCTCTATCAACCCAAAATACTGTTTTCAGTTACCAAAAAAAAAAGGGGGGGGTGGGGGGAAACACACAAATAAAATGTGAACACATACTTCTTTAAAAATAGCGGTTCTCAAAGCTTGAACTAAGGATCAGCAACACAAACATCATCTGGGCACTTGTTTGAAATGTAAATAATTAACACCCATCCCAGATCTACTGCATCAGAAACTGGGGTGAGTGGGGGTGGAGGGAGTAAGGTTCAACAACTGGTGTTACAACAAACTCTCCAGGTGATTTTGATGCTTGCTAAAGTAAGAACTGCTGTCTTAAAAAATTCTAACAAGCAGTGTGGTAAAAGGAATGGTGTAATAGTAGCAAATATTACTTTAATACTTTTTATGTGCTTGACACCATTCTAAATGCTCTGCATACCATTAAATCATACAATCCTCAACACAACTCTTTATTATAAGCATTAATTACTCTCCTCAATTTGCAGATGAGAAAATTCAGACACAGAGAGTGTAGTGTCTTATCGAGGGTGCTATTATAAAACACCATATGCTGGGTGGCTTAAAACAACAGAAATTTATTTTGTCACAGTCTGGAGACCTCAAGTCCAAGATCAAGGAACCAACATGGTCAGTGTCTGGTGAGAACCTCCTCCTAGCATGCAGATGGCTACCGTCTCACTGTGTCCTCAAGAGAAAGCAAGCTCTTTGGTGTCTCCTTATAACTAATTCTATCAGAGGCCCCACCCTCATGACCTCATGTAAACTTAATCCCTCTCAAAAGGCAAATCTCTAAATACTATCACATGTGGGAGTTAGGGCTTCAAAATATGAGCCGGGAGTGGGGACCACAACTCAGTCCATAACAGAGAAATTAAGACACTTGCCCAAGATCACACAACTGAAAGTGGTGGAGCCAAGAATACTAATAAAACCCTGGTAATTACGCCACACTGACTTTCAAAGTATACGAGGTTTAAAACAACAAAAACTCTCACAATTCCACACCCCTTCAATAACTAACTTTGCTAAATTTGATGTATATTTTCCAAACTATTTCCCACACAATTACTGATGTATACCTACATACTAAGTTTGGTTGTCGCTATATTGTTTGTTTTTATGTTTTATTCTAAATATCCTATTGGGATATTGCAATCTATATCATTCCTCTTACTACTATACCATTCATTGTATGGATACACAAAAATTTAATTAAACATTAAACTCTTGGTCGACATCCAGGTAATTCCCATGTTTTGTTTTTTGCTAATACCAATAATTCTGTAATTTTTTTCTATTTAATTCATACAACAAATATTTACTAAAATCTCTACCTATTTTTCTAGGTTTTGAGGTTTCATGTTAAACATAAGGTCTACTCTCAGGCAGCTGACATATATAGAGAAAAACAAGTACATAATTTCAGATAGTGATAAGTATTAAGTAAATAAAATTGGATTAATATGATAGAGTATATCAGCAATGTGGAGGAGGAAAGGGTCGAAAGTTCATGAAGTGAAGAGAGACCTTTCTGAGGAGGTGCTATTTTATATACAATTCAGAGAATGATAAGGATCCAGCCATGTGAAGAACAGGAAGAGAAGTAAGATGATTCAAAGACTTGGAGGCAGGAAAAATTTTGGAAGAAACTCTAAGTACAGAGACAGGCTGCAGTTATGGTAAAAGACAATGCTAGAGAGGTAGGCACACCCTCAGATCATTCAGAGATTTGAAGATCATGGGGAAAAAATCTGGACTAAATTTTAAGGACAACAAAAGGCCACAGCAATATTTTATTTTAATCAAAAGAAATACTAAATGTTGGTAATATAATGCTGAATGGAAAAAGCAAGTTCCATCCTGGCTGGCATGGCTCAGTGGTTGAGCGTCGACCTATGAACCAGGAGGTCAAGGTTCGATTCCAGGTCAGGACACATGCCCGGGTTGCAGGTTCATCCCCAGTGTGGAGTGTGCAGGAGGCAGCCAATCAATGATTCTTTCGCATCGTTGATGTTTCTATCTCTCTCCCTTTCCCTTCCTCTCTGAAATCAATGAAATACTAGTATATTTAAAAACAGAAAAAAAAGAAAAGAAAAAGCAAGTCCCAGAGGAATACATACAAATAATAAATTTTGGTTTAATTCATAACATAAGCAAATTAAAAAAATGTATTCTTTAGTCACACACAAAGTTGTTTTATGAGGCTAGTTTTCAAGATAATATGAACATACTTAATGCCACAGAACTGCACACTTTAAAATGATAAATTTTATGTTATGTATATTTACCGCAATTTTAAAAAAAGAAAGCTAGTTTTTTATAGAGGGATAAAGAGTATGGGATGGGGAGGAACAAGTAAATGATTCAAGTTATTCTAGTTCTTGGATTGCATGGTGGATACATCATTGTTTATTATATTATTGAATAAAATAACAATAAATTGAAAATCGTAATTATCCATATATAGATTTAACCACTGCTAAGTTTAGAAATATGCTATCTGCGGATCTTTGCATACTTATGAAAATATATCTGTAGAATAAATATTTAGAAGTATAATTCGTGAGATAAAGGTTATGTATATTTTTCATTGTGACATATATCAGGCAAAAACAATCAAACAAAACTATTTTAAGGTCCAAGTGACTATGATGAGTGCTGAATACCATAATCCTACAGAGAAAAAAATCTGTTGACAGACTGCCATGCTGGTCTCTACTAGTATGTCTATCTTCCACGAATTTTGTAAATATGAATCTGCTTCCTAGAGCCCAATAAACACTGATCCTTAAAAGCTGATGACACTGAAGTGAGGTGAATTCCCCAAAGTACCATCAGTCTGTTGAGGTATATTGGTGGCCAAGGTTTTTCTCTCAGCATAAGGTTCCAAAAGTTATTTAACAAGAATAAATCTAATGTTAGGCATGTTATGCTTGAGGTATCTGTGGAATATCATGGTAAAGAAAAATAACTGGCAAAATATGGATGAGCAGAGATGCAGATTTAGGATTCATCAACTAACAGTAGGAGTCAAGAGCATCTTGATTTTTGTACAAGTTATACACTTTGGAAGTACTGTTCACATGAACTGCAGCCAGTGGTCCTGCCTAGGAAGAGTACAGGTTCAGAGTGAAAGGAACATGAAAACTTAAGGGGAAAATAGTTAACAATCAAGAAGAAGAGGCAAAACAAAGCCACATAAAGGTTCACCTTCCTTTCTACCCAGTATTAAAAAGAAAATGATCCACTGATCACTAGAAATGGTCAGTCAAATATCATAAAACAACAGTTCATTGGTTATAGAAATTAGTTTACCAGTATCTAAGCATGCATATATGGCAAGCCTCATATTCTAAGCCCAAAGAACTACTGGAGTTAGCACATATCAGAAGGTCTCTGACCTTCAAACAAAGCTCAACCTCAGCCAGGAAAGTAAATAAAAAATTGCATTAAGCAATGACCTATAAAAGTTCAATGTTGAAATACTTATCTCTCACATATTTTAAATTAAACACTAAAACCAGTAATATTTACTATTCTTTAAATAAAAGCTAAGAACATATACTGTTATTTTAATATAGTAATTAAATATGCAAAAGTGTAAGCACTTTTAATCAGGTGCTTTATCTCAGTATCAATCAGCCATACTACATGTCTATAGTCAAATCCAAACCATCACCATATTTTTTATATATGAGCATACACAACATAGCTAAAAGAAGCCACCAGCTTTGCTTTAGAAAGCTGACCTTGCATTTGCAAATCATAGAAAATCAAATACATAACTTTCATAAAATCATATTTTCTTTCAAAATATTTCCTTTTGAAATATAATGCACCCCTGGCAGAAGACTAACTTATTTACTAAAAAAATGTGTTCCTGAAAAACTAAATGACAGATTAGGGAAGGAGGGGGAGAGTCATATTTTTAATTTCTACTATCTTTATTCATTCATTTAATAAATATTGATTTCCTACTATGAGCCAAGCAGTATTCTAAGTACTTGTAGATACAGCAATGCACAAGAAAACTCCTACCCTCACAGAGTTTATAGCTTAGAGACAATAAATATATAAAGATACATAATCTATAAAGTCAGTAATAAGTATTATGAGAATATAGCAAAGTAATGGGATAAAAAGTGGTGGAGGCTGCTACTTGAAACAATTATCATAGACAACCTCTCTGAAGAGGTGGCAGTTAAGTGGCTATCTGAATGAAACGGAGAAGCAGGCCTTGTGATAACGCATTGCCAGCAGACAGAAGTGCAAAGGGCCTGGGATGAAATGCTCTTTTCTTGTTTGAGGAACAGCTAAAGTGACTGTGCTATGTGGCTAGAGCACAGTGAGATAATGGTGAAAAATGAGGTCAAAGTAGTAGCATTATATTGTTTCTTTTTCTGTTTTAAAAAATAAAAACAATACTAATTTACTTGTGAATACTTTCTGAGTTCTATTCTGAAAAAAATTCCACCAGGACAACATTAACAATACATATTTCAGATTAATGTTTATATTGATGGTCAAAGCATTAAGTGGATTGGTAATCATCATGTAGTAGTGCTCTCAAAGGGCACTTTGGTTTTTGAACAGTGGCTACTGATTCTTGAGTGAGATTTTTCCAATGTTTTTGTTTCTTTCAAGTCACATATAATCATCAAAGCTGCTAATGTCTCTTAAAATAAAGGAGTATGTTTATAGCATATTTATAGCCACTTTATTTTTACATATATGATCAGCAATTATAAAAAATTTCTTTAAAAATAATTTAAATCTGTTCTCCTCCCTCTAGCCTTTTAGTTAAATACTAGAGGCCCAGTGCATGAAAATTCATGCACTGGAGCGGGGGGGGGGGGGGGGGGGTCCCTCAGCCCCTCTCCAGTCCGGGAGCCCTCAGGGGCAGGAGGTGACCCTGAGATCAGGGGAAGGCGATGCCCCCCATCACACTTCTGCTGCTGCCACTGCTGGCAGCGCAAGCCTCAGCCGGCCCTGGTTACCCGAGCCTTGGATGGGCCCTGGGCGGCTGGGCAGCCACCATTCCAAGGCTTGCCTGCGCCTCAGCCAGCTCTGCTTGCCTGAGCCTGTCAGTGGGGGGTGCAGGAGGACCCGAGGACCCCAGCGGGGATGACAGGACTTCGGCGACCAGCGCACAGAGCAGCTGGCCCCACACGCACTGTGGGTGCTGCCATCTTATGATGGTCAATTTGGATATTACCTCTTTATAATATAGGATTATCTACTAAAAGAAAGATTATTTATTTAAAGAAACTTCTCATGCTATAATATAAAAATTTTCCAAATGTATCTTTTCTTTGAGTTTATATTTCATGTATTATTATTTTTAAATGAATAAGCTTACATTTTTTAAAATAGTATGAAAGATTCTTAGTATTCTATAATTTTAAGAGGAAAATAATATTATTATTTCATTATCAACATACTTATAGACAGAATCGCAAGGTCTTGTTTGAGAAAAACACCTTTGTAATGAAAACTCATTTCATTCAATCAGGAGAATTTCAACGTGATACTGACCTCAGGAGACAGTACAGAATAAGCCTGTGGTGGTTTTTCCAGTGAGACCGGTAGACAAAACTGCCCAGTCTTTAATCGTCCATTCTGAAGCATTGGTATCCACTTTTAAATAAAAAGAAAATAATATTCTTTTAAATATGTTTGTTACAAAAGTAATTGCATCTGTTTTAAGAACTGAATATGAGCCACATTTGTCTCACATCTCCAAACACCAAAGGGATTTAATTATGTAATTATGAGCTTTCATAATTTCTCCAAAGTTTCCCTGACGATATTTTATTAAGGATGATCTGTGGGATATTATTAGTACTAACTAACTATACAATTTTTATATCTATACAAGGTTCTTATTAGCTAAGGGAAAATTGGTAGTAGAAAAAGGTCACAGAGTATATCAATATTAAACTGGGGTAGCAGTGTCAATATAAGAAAAAAAAAGATTTGATTAGATATGACTGTTGAAAAGAAAATTTTAAAGTGTGAACATGTATTTATTTTCTTACATTTAGCAAAATTCATGTCACAAACTGCAAAAGACAAAAAAATAAATCAAATGTTGACTTTTCTCTTTTGGATGGAGGCATGAATTTTCTAACAAAGTAGTAATAGCATATTATGATGTCCTTCACTTTAGATTTGCTTTTGCAATTCAATCATAATGATTTTCAAAAAGTACTCAAGGGTTAATTGCCTTTAATTAAAGTAAAAATATATTTAATTGACAAAAGTCCTTTTTAATCATTTTACATTCAAATTACTCTTTTCTGAAGAACCTTAAAATTATATTTATATTGTACAGTTGGATAAACATAATAATCAGGCCCAACAACTAATGTTTAGACTTGTTAGTCAATTAATTACAATAATGAGCATTTTATTGTTACAGTGATCCTTCCTAACCAATGTGGGGAATCAGATAAGAATTATTATACCAACTACATATATCTTAAATATTGTACTAGTTTTAAGATCAAAGAGCTAACTATTTAACAAAAATATACTTACTGTATATCCAACAGGAGTTTCAAGAGGAGTATTTTGTTTTTGTTGACAACTAACATGATAAAAAGTAAAAAGCAAGTGATGATGGTCAGTTAAAGTAGCAGGGAGTTTAACCTTGATTTCTTCATGAAAATCAGGAGACCTTCATACAAAAACAACAAAACAGATCAATAGTCAGTAATTTGTTCAAAATAAAGAATTACTGCATTTGTATATTTGAGTAATTTTAAAATTAATTTCAGGATTCATGTTTAATTTTTCTTCTAGTCCAAATATTTCTTATTCCCAAATAAGTAACTAACTCCTACTTCCAGATGAGGGAACTGTTACTACTTCTAAAATTTCTCCTCCCATTTTTATTAATGGGCTGAGTAATCCTATTATTTGAAAATTCATTAATAATTACCACCTTGTTACTGAGACCTTCATTAGATTGGAAACTATAAAAGAGGAGACTAGGTTAAGGCTTTCTATTATATCTATACCAATTCTGATACACAGCACATAAAAATAACATAGAATTTTATAAGAGTATATTTTAAAACCATACCACAGAAAAACATTTTTCTGTTATAGGAGTACAGCTTCAAATTAAGACTAATTTGTATTACCCTTTTGTAAAAAAAAGAAAAAGGTATCTTTAGACAACTTAGTATCAAGTGGGGCTCTCTATGAAATGTCTGACATCAATTATCCCATTGCTAAAGAAATAAATGATGTGCCGAAACCGGTTTGGCTCAGTGGATAGAGCGTCGGTCTGTGGACTGAAAGGTCCCAGGTTCGATTCCGGTCAAGGGCATGTACATTGGTTGCGAGCACATCCCCGGTGGGGGGTGTGCAGGAGGCAGCTGGTCGATGTATCTCTCTCATCAATGTTTCTAGCTCTCTATCCCTCCCCCTTTCTCTCTGTGAAAAATCAATAAAATATATTAAAAAAAAAAAAGAAATAAATGATGTTACTAAAACATTGACTAACAGCTCAAAGAAAAGAAAAAAAAATCAGGGAATACCCACAAATTACATTTGTTCAACATTTTAGAAGTGTTTCCAATCACTATAAAGAATACAGCAAATATATTTGATCAAACCAATGGAATTTTCATCTCAATATCCATTGAGAATTTTTATAGGAAAGCATAGCTACTATTTATTATATATACTTGAAAGGGATAGAATCTTAGCATCCCAATCTTCCAGGTTGAGTTAGTATCTCTCAGATTTATCTTCAATGAAAATGCATCCAAACTATAGAGCTCCAACTACCTTTAAAGTGAAGGCTGTTCATCCAAAACCAATTAGGGTTTTTTTTCCTCTGACACTTATAAGTCAAATATTCTTTTCAGATAAGCCTCAAAATGCTAAGGGGTGTAGATTTGATCACAGAAATAGTAAGTGGAATGAGGCTTTTAATACCCATAAGAAAGATAGCCAATGCTAGCCATCTGAGAATTTGATGACTTTGGTGAGTAAAAAGATGCTACACATCTTATTACTGATCTTCCTAGTCATCACTGAATTAATGAGAAAGTTTAATTTACTAGAATGTTAGAATATACTGTCATTTAAATACTACTAATGATAAGAACAACAAAAATAAAGACTTAGCCATAAACTGAGATACTTCTAGAAATTACTACTTTCTTTATCAATATTTTTCCTTGTATGGAGTGTTTTAGTTAATGTCTTCCTTTAAATTGTATTATGTGAAGACTGTTACAAAAAATTAAACATCTTCCAATTATTCATCAGCGAGTGAATTGCCCACCTTTAGGTTAGGCATTGTATTGCTTTTGTGGTGGGTTTAAAGATGAACATAAAAAATAATTACCCTCAAAAATATATAATTTAGTAGAAATATAAATAGAGTGGGGGTTGGCAAACTATTGCACACAGACCAAATCCAGTCAACTGCCTGGTTTTGTTCAAACTATAAACTAAGAATGGTTTTTATATTTTTACACGGTTGAAAAAATCAAAAGAATACTGGTTCACTTTAAATATTATATGAAATTCAAATTTCAGTGCCCATAAATAAAATTTTATTGTAAGACAGTCATGCCCATTGATTTGCAACTTTACTTACTGGCTATCGCTGCTTTTGAACTAAAACAGCAAGACTGAGTAGTTGCAACAGAGACCACATGGCCCACAGGGCCTAATATATACTATTTGGCCCTTCGTGGAAAAAGTTTGCCAACTCCTGGGATAGAGCATATAAAGTTAAATGCTTTAAGAACGGAGTTCAACAGATTTCTTAAAATTTTAGGTCAGGGAATTGTATTTAGGAAGTGATATATAATATGGGCCTTAAAGAATGAGTAAAAGCTCAGTAGGTAGAGGGAATCTGTATATAATAGAAATAAAGATCCAAGAAAGGCCCAGAAATAGGACAGCACAGATTGTTTGGTGATGAGATAGGAAGAAAATCATCAAGATGTAAAAGAAAGATACTTGAATATTAGAGAAAAGAAGAAGGAAGGCAAGGATGTCATAAAGTTTGAGTCAAACTAACTGGAAAATTGGTGGTACTACTAAAAAAAATAAACAGACAGATAGGGTCAGGAAGAGGGCCAGGAGAAAATACATGGGAATTGAAAAAGCAGCAGAGAATCCAAATGAATATGCCCAAAAGGCCACCAAAAATACACATCAGAAAGAAGGTACTGGCTGAAAATAAAAGTTGTGAGCAGTCCACATAAAGGTAAAAGTAGTAGCATTTTCATTGAATGTAAGTCTGAGAAATACATAAAATTATTTAGGAAGAGAATGGTATAGTAATAGAGGGTTAAGAACAAAACCTTAGTGTTTTGTATGGAATGTCTGTACTTAAAAGAAAAGAAAAATTGAGAATAATTACTACAGAATAAAAAAGTGTTCCAAGAGATAGAAGGCCATAAAAAAGGTGAGAAAGAAAAAAGTTTTAAGGAGGTCAGGGGAAAACATGCTGTACAACAGCACTGCAGAAAGACTTGTTTTGTTTGTTTTTTTAAGAATAGGAAACTTAAGCTTCTTTTTGACAGTAAGAGAGGAGCTAATGAAACAGGAGATTGATGATGCAAGAGAAGGGATAACTGATGAAGTCATATTCTGGAAGAAGCTGGATAAGATTGAGAGCAGATTCACACTGAGCAGGATGTGGCTCATTACTGCCTTTGAAACAGAAGGAAGGCAGATCAGTGCAAAGATATTTGAGGTGAAGGGCAGAAAAGCTGATGGATCTCAAGTGGGATAAACTCAATCAACTTAATAAAATAGAAAAGCTAAGAGTAAAACCAAACAGAAAAGAGGTAGCAGCTAGAGGAAGGGGAAGAAAAATTTAAAATAGCTACTGCATAATGAGAGAGAGAGTAAAAAGTGATGACAAAAAAATTAACAAAAAGTTATCTTTTGGGGCCAAAAGAAGATAAAATAACCTATGATAGTACTGATTGGTACAATTTTTGCTTTTTCTCCAACAGCATTCAATTAAAAAAGAAAGAACAAGTCCTAACCGGTTTGGCTCAGTGGATAGAGCATCGGCCTGCGGACTCAAGGGTCCCAGGTTCGATTCCGGTCAAGGGCATGTACCTTGGTTGCGGGCACATACCCATAAGGAGTGTGCAGAAGGCAGCTGATCGATGTTTCTCTCTCATCAATGTTTGTAACTCTCAATCCCTCTCCCTTCCTCCCTGTAAAAAATCAATAAAATATATTTTTTTTTAAAAAGAAAAAGAACAAAGGCAAAAATTAAAGGTTATCCAAAGTTAATTTCTCAAAGAAGTAAAATGGAAAGGCACCAAATCAAAGGATTATTGGATGGTGAAAATATCAATTTAATTGACTAGTGGTTTCAAGCTTAGTAAAGAGTTAAATAAAGCTGCAAAATGTTAGGGGAACATAATAGGGAAAGACTGAAAAACCAGAAGCCACAAAGATAATCAATCATAATATAATAAAAATGAAAGGATCAGAGAATTTGATAGAAAAAAATGTTTTGTGTATAAAGTCTTATATTTGAGATGTATATAGAAAATATGGATCCACATGTTGAAAATTATCACTGTGATGTCAGCTGTCTTGAATTTGCACATTCAGTGCAGCAAAGCATTTGGGAAACACACTAACGTGAGTGCTAACAATGCCACTGAGAAGTGAGTAACTTTGAAAGAAATATTTGAATTCAGTACCTGTTATGATATACTACGGCTGTATAGGCTTCCTTTGAAAATTCTGAACAGCTAGATTTACCAAAGATTACCTGTAACAAATAACAGCATGTTGAAACTTCGTTGTAATAAATGTTGGATGTTTCATATCTATGTAAGAATTTGTCTGATTTAATAACTATTTGAGAACAATGGGCAAAATTAGCCCAATGAAGAACAATGTGCCTACTGACGATCATTAATAAGTTCAATTGCTTAATTCTAAATTTCTTTTCAACTATAGACCCATCTGACATTCAAACATTCAAAAAATTTCTATCCATTATATTTATATATATTGGGCAATAAGGTACATTTCTTTCTTTTTTTGAAAGAAGATAATTCATCTTAAAATCCGGATACAGCACATCATTTGAAATTTATATAAGAAATATGGTCCTAAAATGGTGGCATATATCTACTATACAAATTGGCGGCTTCGTCACTAAGACAGCAGTCATTCTGAAAGTCAAATATTTATTATTTATAAATGATATTTTAAAATCCTATTTTAGGTATCCTTTGCTTCCAGTACTTCCTGCAAGCTACTCTACAATGGAGGGGAGCTCCATTTTATATTCTTTTAAAATTTTATCTTTATTGTTGAAAGTAATACAGATCCATTTTATATTCTAACCTGTATTTTAAAAATCCACCATATAAAAAAAAATACAATACTACTTTTGAAGAAGTTTTAGCAGTAAAATAATAGTCTTATACATCTGCCTCTTGAATTCTAACAGTAAGTGGTGGTTAATTAGGGCAGCTGATTAGAACGTTGGCTTAATGATGTCAAGGTCACAGCTATGATTCCAGTGGGTGACAGGTAGGCTTGCAATGTTATCTAGCCACAAGTTAAACTCTTACGTCTGGCCAGCCATATGCATGAATAGGAATGCAGCACACTTTCATCAACAAAACTGGTAAAACAACTCAAATTTATTCCTATACAAAGGGACTAATTGGCACCATCCCCCCAAAAAAGAACATATTAACAGGTATTTTGTCTCTTTTTGCAGTATCTCAAGCAGGCCCTTTTATTTTAAGTGTAATAATTATGGCTCTCCTAGAAAACTCTAATTTAATCAATTTACTAAAAAAACTTCACTATATTTTTATAAAAGGTTGTTCCAGCCTTGGCCGTTGTGGCTCAAGTGGTTGGAGTGTCATTTTTATAAAAGGTTGTTCCAGCCTTGGCCGTTGTGGCTCAAGTGGTTGGAGTGTCTTCCCTTACACCAAAAGGTGGTGGGTTTGATTCCTGGTAAGGGCACATACCCAGGTTGCAGGTTCAATCCCCAACTGAGGGCATATTCAAGGCAACAGATTGATGTTTCTCTCTCACATTGATGTTTCTCTCTCTCTCTTCCTCTCTCTCTCAAATCAATAAAAACATATCCTTGGGTAAGGATTAAAAAACATTTTTTAAAGATTGTTCCAATGCCATAATTAGAGTTTATGGTTTTATCATATTGACATTATATGATCAAAAATTATCTTAGTCTTTATTTTTTTAAATAAGCGAACAAAATGTGTCTGTTCATATATTCTTTTAAAACAACCACTCACATAAACATAAAAAACATTATATTTTCATATGACTAATAATATACAAATAAAGGAATGTGGTACCTTTGTTTCCCCATTGAGAAGCTATCATTTTTTACAGAATAACTCATTTATTTTCATAACATGAATGATGTACAGTGGAATGAATGTGTTCCTTTTATGACCATCGACATGTATGTCATCAATATGAACGGAGCATCAATTTTGTACCAAGCACTAAGATAGGCATCAAGATATAATCATGAGTAAGACATGGTCCCTGCCCTCAAGGAGCTCACAGTCTAGTGGACATGATGAAGAAATCAACATATAGTCATAAAGGTATAAGGCCCATAACAGAAGAAGATGCTTTGGTAGCACAAAAAGGGAGAGGGGTCTAACTGCAATGTGGCTGGATGCAGTTAGGGTTCTATAGAGGAGGCCATACAGATGGTAAGACAAGGAAGAGTTTGTTAGGCAAACAATAAAACAGATTATTTTACATGTATTGCATTTGTCATAAACTCAAATGCATATGGCAATTCACATAAGATGCCAACACATCTATTTTTACAATCCAGTATCTTTTTATGAACTATGATAGCATGTTCATCCCTTCAGCAGAAATAAAGAGCTAGTAAAGAACATGAAATGCTAATTCGAATTTCAAAAATAAATTCTACATACTTAACAAATATTTATTCAATATGTATTATATGCAAGGATCTGAAACAGCTGCCACAGAATACAAAGATGAATAATTTGTGCTTCTGCTACCAAGTTCTAAAAATCCTGATGAAATTGAGGCAACAGGGAAGAAGAAAATATACAGCTTTCCTAGTTGGTAGAAAATAAGAACTTGATTCAAATGTCTGATACAGAAGGCTAAAATAAAATTGTTAACATTGCACCTATTCGTAGCTCATTTGCATTCCACTAGAGTTGTCAGAGGTTGAACATCTATAGTGACAGTTGTGCCCCTATTCTATATATTACTAACTTCAAGTTCAGTAAAAAATCTACTTGCATTTATTAGTGTTCCACATATACTAAGTCATAATTTGGTCAGTTTCCCCAGTCTGGCCTCAATCTACTATTTCTACCTTCCACTGCTCTTGGCTCATTGGCAACTCACCTCGGTTGAAGGATATTCTCCAACCTGAATTGCTTTCCTACCCCCACCATCGAGACCTATTGCCATTAACATTTCACCACCTTTAAGACATTCTCTCCTACCACTGAGCACCTATGCCTTTGAATCCCTATACCAATCTTCTATAATTAGCACAGACCTTGGTTCTCAATACTGGCTGCAAAATGTAATCCCATGGGCAGATTTTAAAATACTGACATCTGCCTGGTTCCCACACTCAGAGATTATAATTTAATTGGAATTAGATTCAGTCTGGGCATTGATATTTTTTAAAGCTCCCCAGGTAGGTATAATATGCAGCCAAGGTTGAGATCTATAGCCAGAGTTTCTAAAAAATAAAAATAAAAATAAAAATGGGAAGAACCATACATATTAAAATCAGCTGGAGAACATTTTTAAACTATACCACAACCCATTATCTCCACCTCGGTTGCCTGGCCTTTCATTCTAAAGGAGGAGAATAATCCAGATGCCAAGATAGAGGAAAGGTATCTGTGCTTTGTTAGAATAGCCGAAGTAAATATGATCTGACCCTCTTTTGAAAATCACTATTTTAGAATTTTATGTATTTGTCTTATGTCCTCCAGATTACAAGTCGTATTCATCTTTGTATCTCTGGGAGTGCCTTGCATATACCAAATCGACAAAAATTAAGACTGCAAATAAATTTATGATTATCTGGACAGGAAGTAATGCAGTTAGAAATTTGGTTTACAAGATCACATTAATTTCCAGGTTAGACCTGCCAACCAAGTGATACCCCAAAGGTGTCTATTTGAACTACATATGAAGAATAGGAAAAGTAAAGAACATTTATTACCGGCATGGCATTGCTTGGATCCTCCCCATACATAAACTGGACTTTCACTGTTATATTTCTGGCAGAACCTTGACGATTGGCAAAATTGAGGCTCTGAGGGTATACGTAGAGAAGATTTCTGTGAAGGCAATAGTGTACACAAAAGTGAATACATATCTAAAAACACTATCAAACATGTCACAAAACAGATAGAATTATTAATATTTGTTAGCCACTATGCTAAGTATTTTCACATACAATGTTTTATTTGGTCCTTAGAGCAATCATTCAAATAAATGTATCCCAATTTTGCAAATTGCGGCCCCAAAAAGTTAAGGAATTTTCATATACAACCAAGTATGTGGCAGAGCTGAAATCAGAATACAGTTCAGACTTCCAAACACATGTTCTTTCCCCTACAAGAGGCCTTTAGGAAATAAAGGAGTATGCACTGAAACATTAAGAAATTAAAAGGCAGTTCTAATATTCTCTTACGTTCTCCACGCAAATATAAATAGGATGACATTTTTAAATGCGGCTTTTGTATAAATGTGATCAAAGATTTGAGCTATAATATTCAATATTATTGTTAAAAACATATAAGACAATTATGGTAAGTATAACGAGCAGCAATAGGTAGTTACTATGAGATAATCACGCATTACTCTGCATTTGACTTCATGTCCAGTTTATGATCTTGTATCTCACACAATTTTAACAGTTCCTGCTATAAACACAGAGGAGAAATAATTCGCCAAAAGAAAGAGCTAAAAAAAAAAAATTAGAGATACTTTACATGAAGACTAGTGATGACAGCTGATAAACAAAACTTCAGTAATAATAAAACCCTACTAATGGACTGCTAGGGCAACAAAAACAGGTCTAAATTTTCTGGGAGGCGCTAGGGTAATATAGAAATTTTAAGTGAATACACCCTTTGATCCAACAAACCCACCTCTAGTCTAAGGAGAAAACTACACATTTGTACAAATGGGTGTGTTCAATAAAATTCACTATAACATTTCTTATAATAGGACATAGTTACAAATAATTATAAAGAAACTAGAGGCCCAGTGCACAAATTCATGCATGGGTGGGGTCTGGCCGGCCCCACCCCTGGCCGAACTCCCGGTCAAACTCCCAGTCAAGGAGACGAGGGGACAATCTGCATATTAGCCTTTTATTGTATAGGATATAATGCTCATCAGTCCTGGATAAATTAATACAGCATGACAATGTACAGTAGTATTTATTCATGTAGAAGGAGATATCCACCATGTTGGATGAAAAAACTCAGGTTCCAGAGCAGGATATAGCGGCATTAGCCTACTTGTAGAAATCTAGAGTGGGAGTTACAGAAATGAGTAAAAAGGATATTTCTGAAATATTCATAGTGGTTAATAGTGATGGGTCTAATTTATTTTTTATAATTTTATTTGAAAAATTTTTACAGTGAGAATATATGATCTTTATAATTAGAAAAAGCAATAAAGTAGTTTCCATGGTGGGAATATGGGTGTGTGTGACAATAAACATGCAATCTGAAAATCACTAAAGAAATGAAGAAGAGTCAGTTGTGCTCAAAATAGTCAAAAGTGCCCTGGCGGGGTTGCTCAGTTGGTTGGAGCGTCATCCCACACACCAAAATGTTAATAGAATTCAGGATTTTGTACTTTTTTGTTGTTAATCCTCACTGGAGGATATTTTTCCATTGATTTTTAGAGAGAGTGGAGGGAGGAAGAGAGAAAGAGAAACATGGATTGGCTGCCTCCCGCATGTACCCTGACAGGGCCGGGATGGCGCCCTTGACTAGAATCAAACCTGGGATCCCTCAGTTGGAGAGCTGATGCTCTACTCACTAAGCCAAACCAGCTAGGGCAGGAATTTTTACTTTTTACAGGTTTTTGAAATGTCTGAGTTTCCACAGTAAGTATTTTTAATATAAAACATTTAACATTTATTAATAGTGAAAGCAAGTAAGATAAATAAAATTATTCCTGGAAAAGTCACTCACCTTCTAGATCAGCACTGTCCAATAAAATAGTCTAGGACAGTGGTCAGCAAACTCATTAGTCAACAGAGCCAAATATCAATAGTACAACGATTGAAATTTCTTTTGAGAGCCAAATTTTTTAAACTTAAACTTCTTCTAATGACAATTTTTCAAAATAGACTCGCCTAGGCCATGGTATTTTGTGGAAGAGCAACACTCAAGGGGCCAAAGAGCCGCATGTGGCTCGTGAGCCGCAGTTTGCCGACCATGGGTATAGGAGACTATCAAGCACTTGATGTGTGCCTGTTCTAACTGAGATATCCTAAGAGATAAAATATACACCAGACTCAGTGTCTATTTGGGGGACTTAAATTAATTTCACTAGTTTCTTCTTAGCTTTTTTACATGTATAATTCACTATACTTGCACTGGACAATGCGAACAAAGAGAGGAAACGGGAGCTAATGAATTACTCTGGCATTATTCTTTAGTTAATATAAACATTTCTATTTATACATGTTTTTTCTCAGTTACTTTCAGATTCTTTCTACCAAATACATTAATTAAAAAACAAATTATCACATTTAAAAAGGGAGAAATTAACAGGATACTATATTCAAAAGATCCAAAATGCCTTGTATTTTATTCGGAAGTTGTATCTCCAGAAGATTACACAACCTGGGGGAGGATAAGAGACTTCCCTTTGCTTGGAATTCAAACAAGGCTTCTAAATGTACTAAATTTCTATGTTGCTAAAAATTTTGTATATTAGTTATTAGAAACTAGAAATCCTTAAATTGGGGCCTGATTTTGCTTAGTTCCTCTTATTTTCTTTGGCATAAAATTTTTAATTTTTATAACATTACTGGTTATATTTGATCAGGGCTCTATTTAAACAGGCACGAGTTCAAACAAAGTTTATATTCTGCCTTTAATAATGTATACTCAGGCAGGAGACACTGAAAGGTAAATAAAAAACCATTTATAAAATTACTACTTTCATCACATTTCCCACGTTGACACGCTTACACAGCTTGTAATTAGGCAAATTATTTAATTATATTCAATAATATGTCAAACTACTATTTAAAAAAATCCAAATATTTCTACCCCGAAACAATACATTCTAAAAAACAAGAATATGTGACATTGATTCCAATCTACCCGTTAGTGACACAAGGGAGGAAGTGTATAAATTGTGCAAAGGTTAATATTCTAGTACAATAACCCAAATGGAAGAAAATTCCTTCACACAACCTCTCTTTGGTATTAACGCTGTTACTTTTATGCACTGGATGGGGCTACTTTTTAAATTCCTTTCTCTAAAAAGAATGGAAAATTCTCATGTTATGACTTTATAATTCCCTTATTAATTCAGTACATATTTATTATTTCTCCAAAAAGTAAGGCTTTGTACTAACATGCTGTAAGGGATATATTAGTAAATTAAAGACAGATATAGATCTTGCTAATAACAGCTTATAATACAATAGAGATGAGAAGTTGGCCCATCTCAATTTCCCCTCAACTAGAAAGTAGATAAAATATCAGGGTCAATAGTTTTAAGCCAGAAAAGTAGACCAGCTTAGTTAAGAGAAATTTCGAAATATGCCCTTCATGACCAATAATGACAACACTAACTTTTCCTTTTAAAAAAAAGAGGGAGAAAATTCAAATTTCTTTACTACTTCAACATATGCTTTTATAATTTCATAATATGTACCACTGGTAAAGGTTAAGATGAATATAAAGTATAAGGAAATTTTTTTTGTTTTCCTTCTTCATTACTGGAAGTATTTGTATATTTTATTTAGTTGCATTCTTCATTTCTCTTAACAGAAATATTTACATGATTCTGTATTGGATACTTAGAAAAAGTATACACAGGCTAAACAAAAGACAATATAATTCCATGTACTACTAAAGTCCAAGAGAACAAAACTCCAAAAATCTAGATTCTGGCAAAATTTCCCAACTTATGTCTTAACATGAGATTAGATAATATTCAACAATAGAATAATACAGTATGTACATAAATGTATTGATTGTTTCTAACTACAAAAAAAACCCTAATATACTGTGTAATGTTTACTAAGCATCAGGTAGTGTTCTAGTGCTTTAAAAACATCAATTTTTAATCTTCATATAATTCAATGAAGTAGGTATTAACTTCACTTGACAGACAAGAAAACAGAGATACAGAAAACCTAAGTAATCTGACCAAGAGTCACACAGCTGCAGAATAGCAGAGCATTCCAATTCAGCCAGTCTCTCTCCATAATACTCAACCACTAAAGCATATACCTCTACTGTAAATATCATGTATCCAAAAGCCCTTAATTCTAAATAAATTAAAAAAGGTTCTCTATTTTATACCAGAAAGAGAGGCATTTCTAAGAGTAGAAATTTAGAAATGGTTCATTTTGTAAAGTGTTACTTGACAATTTACAATTTAAACTGAAATTCATTATGTTAAAGCTTTTTTCTATTTGCAAACAAAAGCCTTCATGCAAAATTTCTTTTAGGTAGGACTGATTTTACAGAAACACACAGGTTAAAAACTGTTTCATGAGATATAATGACTAACATTTTGAGTGTTCCTATTTGCCAGACACTGTCCTAAGTGCTTTTCACATATTACTTCTTTTAATTCTCATAATCCTATAATTATGTAGTATATGGAACTACTCTAATGTATAGTTGAGGAGACTGAGGTATGAAAAGGTTAAATAACTTGTCTAAGGCCAGACAGCAAGAGCTGGCTTTTGGACCCAGACCACAGTCTGATTCCAGAACCCACACCCTTAACAATTTTACTATATTAATTTGTCAAGATAAGGAATTTTTAAAGAATTATGACTTTCTTCAAGAGTTCTTAATATGAAGACTCAAGAAGGATAATTACTTATAATTTAACCAAAGTATTAAGTGTTTTTCCTTTTAACCCTAAGTTAGAAGAAGCACAGTGTAACATTAATTTTTGCACATAGCACTAATTGTTTTGGTTTTGTTAAATTTATATTATCAAAATTGTTACCAAGCTCACAAACTTCAGAAAAATTTATAATGAGCAAATCATTTCAGACACTGGAAGTATTTAACTCTGCTTTGACCTTAGAAGACCACAATCTATTGGTCTTTCAGTGGGTACACAGAAAACAAGCTAGAACATGGAGACAAAATATAAGGGGAATAAGGGATGAAGTGCCATTTAATGTATGGGATTTTGTGATAATATACAAATACATATGGTTAAGACAGATCATTTGAAGCAAATATGTATACTCACAAATTATTATAACAAGAAATATATAATCATTTGTTACGTTATACAGCATGTGAGTACAGCACTGAGAATCATAAGGATCACCCAAAAAAGTGGAGGAAGGCTTCACAGAGAAGGCATTTATTTTTGTAACAGGTCACTGTTTTCATAAAAACTAAAATATAATTTGGGAAAGTCATACTTAATTCATTAATGATGAATTTACCAGGCAAAAGAGTCTGGTGCTTACTTTTAAATCTCTAAATATCATGACAAATTAAAATTAGCTTTTAAAAACAGGTAAAAGTTAGTTGATTAAGTTAGTTGATCATGCCCTAGCCAGTTTGGCTCAAATGATAGAGCGTCGACCTGCAGACTAAAGGGTCCCAGTTTTGATTCCGGTCAAGGGCACATGCCCAGGTTGAAAGCTCGATCCCCAGTGGGGAGCGTGCAGGAGGCAGCCAATCAATGATTCTCTCACATCATTGATGTATCTATCTCTCTCTCCCTCTTCCTTCCTCTCTGAAATTAATAAGAATATAAAAATAATAAAATAAAAATAAAAACAGGTAGATCACATAACAATGAAAATGCAACTTATAGCAAAATTAAATACAGTTAACAATTTAGAATGAACTATTAAGTTAGTTGCTCATTTCTTTGATTTCATTTAGCATTGATCTGACTCATGTGGAAGGTTACATTCGTACAAGTTTACACAGTTTAATGATTAACTATATTCACCTGCCAACCTTATGGCTCATGTGGCAAATAGTGGTGTATATATAGAGTTCAGAAATCTAGGTCTGCTTACAAGAGAAAACTTGTCCCAAATTGCTTGAAATTGAATAATTAAGATAAAATGTACACGATTAAGCTCTTTCTTTTTATTATTCCTCTAGTTATCTCTTCCAAAATTGACCAAGATTTATATTCACCATTTGATTCTATATCTCCACAGCCAAAATCAAGATTTGCTATGTTAGATGATGTAAAAATTTTAGCCAATGGCCTTCTTCAATTAGGGCATGGTCTTAAAGACTTTGTCCATAAGACTAAGGGCCAAATTAATGACATATTTGAAAAACTTAATATATTTGATCAGTCTTTCTACGATCTATCACTGCAAACTAATGAAATAAAAGAAGAAGAAAAGAAACTTAGAACAACTACATCCAAACTGCAAGTCAAAAATGAAGAAGTGAAGAATATGTCCCTTGAACTCAACTCAAAACTTGAAAACGTCCTAGAAGAAAAAATTCTACTTCAACAAAAAGTGAGATATTTGGAAGAGCAATTAACCAATTTAATTAAAAATCAAACTGAAATTCAGGAACACCCAGAGGTAACTTCGCTTAAAGTAAGTAGAAACCAAAAAGTGTTCTTGATTATGTTTAAATGTGGATCTTTTTAAAAAATATTTAAGATAAGCTACTTTAAATACTCTGTTGCACAACTGAATTTTTTTTCCCAAGAAAAAAAGCCTCCAGGAAATAACATTTTCCATTACAATTTTGTTAGTTTTTGTTTCCCTAACATTATACATCATATATGAAAACAACTATACTACATTTCAAATGAAAATTATAACTTTACATTTAAATAATAAAATATAGGACACAGTATTGCACATTACTGGAGGCAAGAAAATGTTAAAGAAATATAACTTGAAACTATTCTTCCAGGTTTAAAATAAATAAAAGTAATACAGTAAATGGTAAAGATTTATTTCTACTAAAATACAGGATTTGGGGTTTTTTATTTTTTTATTTAATTGAAGTAGTTTAAAGTTCAGAAAATCAGATTTTAGAGATGGTACATTTAAAATGAAACATTTTAAAAAACATGTACTATTTGAAAGAAGCATACAAGAGTAAAATAATTACCTATATTCATTTTTCTAATCTACTACTAGCTTTAAAAATTATACTGTGATAATGTTATAAGAAATAAAAAAAGTAACTTAACTAAAATGAAAAAAGAAACTTCTAACCAACCTATAACCTATGTTCAGACTTTTGTAGAACAGCAAGATAACAGCATCAAAGACCTTCTCCAGACTGTGGAAGAGCAATATAGGCAATTAAACCAACAGCATAGTCAAATAAAAGAAATAGAAAATCAGGTAAGTCAATATTTTAATGGCATATATAATCTTTTACATAATTATAATTACAATAATTATAGCTGAAGAGTGAGTAAAAGGATCGTATCAGCATAATTGTTATGCTTGCAGGCTCTGAAGCTGATAAACTTACCAGGGTTTGAATCTTGAGTCTAAAATTTTTGTGTGACCTTCAATAAATTACTTAACCCCTCTGTCTCTCACTTTCCTATTATTATGGAGATAATAATAAAAAACTATGTTATAGGATTGTTATGAGAAAAAAAAAAAAGGATTGATTCATGTAAAGTATGTCCTCAATGTAACAGCCAAAGCGATTATTAAAATTTAAATGAGATCATGTCTCTCTGTTCAAAATCCTACAATGGGTCTCACAGGCCTGTGAGACCCCAGATGAGCCTTTACTATGTCACTGACTTCATCTCTTCTACTCTAGTCATACAAGTCTCTTCAATGTTACTGAAAAACTTCTAACATGCTGCCATCTCAGGGCCTCTGCCTTGCTGTTCCCTGCCTGGAGTGTTCTTCTCCCTGCTTCTGCATGGCCACTCTCATTTCCTTTAGGTCTTTCCAAATACAGGATTTTTAATGAAGTCTTCTCGGGTCACCTAAAAATTAGAATCCCCTACTCCCATCCTTGAAACCTGCCACCTCCTTAATTACTCTTTTTTTTTTTTTCTTAGTACCTACCTCTATTTAACATAATATATATTTTAGTTACTTATTTTGCCTGTCCCTGAACTAGTAGGTAAGCTCCATGAATACAGGAATTTTCTTCCATCTTTAAAATTGCTGTTGCCTCAGAAGATGGCACAGTCTGACACTTAATAAATATATGTTGAATTAATAAAGGTAACGACATAATCAACACAAAAAAATCAATAAAAACTTATTCTTATTAGAAACTGGGTACCTGATAATTAAGTTTAATTCCCAACAATAAAATTAATCTACAATGTAAACAACTGGCTAGGTATGGAAAAAATACCTATTTAGAATAAAGCTATCAGAATCTAAAAATCCTATCTAATAAATTAGTAATATGCAAATTGACCATCACTCCAACACACAAGATGGCTGCCCCCATGTGGTCAAAGATGGCTGCCATAAATGGCCAGCAGGGGAGGGCAGTTGGGAGGGACCAGGCCTGCAAGGGAGGGCAGTTGGGGGCAATCAAGCCTGTAGGGGAGGGCAGTTAAGGGGTGACCAGGCTGGCAGAGGAGGGAAGTTGGGGGTGACCGGGCCTGCAGGGAAGGGCAGTTGTGGGGGACCCAGGCCTGCAGGGAAGAGCAGTTGGGGGGACCAGGCCTGAAGGGGAGGGCAGTTGGGGGCGACCAGGCCTTCAGGGGAGGGCAGTTAGGGGCAATCAGGCTGGCAGGGGAGCAGTTAGGCATCAATCAGGCTGGCAGAAGAGTGGTTGGGGGGTGATCAGGCTGGCAGGCAGAAGCAGTTAGGGGCAATCAGGAAGGCAGACAGGCGAGCAGCTGGGAGCCAACAGTCCTAGATTGTGAGAGGGATCCCAGATTGGAGAGGGTGCAGGCTGGGCTGAGGGACACCCCCCCCCATGCACGAATTTCATGCACCGGGCCTCTAGTTCCAATATATAATACCACTAGAGGCCCAGATTCTTGCACCAGTGTTGTCCCTCGGCCTGGTCTGTGGGGATCGGGCCAAAATCAGCTCTCTGACATCCCCTGAGGGGTCCTAGATTGCAAGAGGGTGCAAGCCAGGCCATGTCCAGCCCATCTCACCCAGTCCAGACCCCAGCAGCAAGCTAACCTACCAGTTGAAGTGTCTGTTCCCTGGTGGTCAGTGCACATCATAGCGACTGATTGAATGGTCAGACACTTAGCATGTTAGGCTTTTATTATATAGGTTAGAAATATTAATTAATAATACTATTAAACAGTCATTCAAGAGGGTTCAAAAATAACAGACTTGGAGAAATGGATTAAAAATAGTTGCCAAGAATTATAGTACAAATATTATTACCAATTTCCAGTAAACGAACATATCACTATGTTTCAGTAATTATGTGACATTAATTTTAGTAGGTTATTTTTGCTAATTTATGAATCATAATTTAGATTATTTTTTACAAATTGTCCAAAAGTTTTTTTGATAAGTAGTTTTGATTTCCATAATTTCATTCTTATTTTGTTATTTTTCTAAATTATTTTCCTATATCTTTTATTATGACTAAATGAACCTGCTGACATAAAAAAACTAATACTAGTAACAGAAGATATTAATAAGAAAAGTTTTCAGCCTATAAATTGCAAACCTAGAACACGTTAAATAAGCTGTTATTGCTAAACTCACAGGACAATGAAATATTGAAAGTAAATAAATAAGCCTGCCAATTTGGTACCTTTATAGATATGTTTACATGTCAAAAACTATCAGGAAGCAGCCTTGTTCGAATTATATGCTATGTCTTTAAAGCAGGTCTGAGAAACAATAAAATCTGCAACTGAGAATTAATAAATTTAAAATCTGCCTTGCTAGTGATTACAACATATATTCTATTCAGATAAATAAATAGAACATATTAAAATATTTATGCAAAGTCTCTGACTTTGGTCTTGATGTCTCTTTGCCTTGCTTTTTCTCTACTTTGTAACTCATTAAATAATGTGCCTGATTAAATATTTTTAGAACATATCTGTATAATCTGTATAGCATCAATTATCCGTCTTAAAAATCAAAAGCAAAGTCTGGCCGGTGTGGCTCAGTGGTTGAGTGTCAACCTATGAACCAGAAGGTCACGGTTCAATTCCTGGTCAGGGCACATGCCGGGGTTGCAGGCTTCACCCCCAGTGGTGGGGAGGGGTGCAGGAGGCAGCCAATTTAATGATTCTCATCATGGATTGTTTATATCTCTTCCCCCTCTCCTTATCTCTAAAATCAATAAAATATATTTTTTAAAAACCAAAAGCAATAACAATTATGAATTAAAAGATACATACACGTTGTCCTTTTAATATCCTCACTCAGATTCCCCTAACTGTATATTCAGTATCATTTTTAAAAGTACATTTATATTCTTTTATCAGTTAAGAAGAACTGGTATTCAAGAATCCACAGAAAATTCTCTTTCTTCAAAACCAAGAGCACCCAGAACTACTCCCTCTCTTCACTTAAATGAAACAAAAAATGTAGAACATGATGGTAAGATAATTTGGTTTCCTTCCTGAAGCGATTATCAAATTCTCCTTCCATCACAAAATCTCTATTCTCAGGGCCTGTTCTAGACTAAAAGAGAGTAAAGAGACAAAGCTACCCAATACAATGTCAACCTAAATTGGATCCTGGTGTTTTTGTTTTTTTAACCCTATAAAATACATTCTTAAGATAATCAGGGATATATGAATATAGACTTGATACTAGATAATATTGAATTATTATTCATTTTCTTAGATGTAATAGTGGTATTGTAGTCATATAAAAGAATAATCTCATGGTAATAACTATTTTGACATTCTTTGCATAACATGCTATCTAATAAAAAGCTTTAGTATAAAGTACTTCTTCAGTAATACATTAATTTCAGTAATACATTACTGAAGAAGGCTCAAGGCTACATTCACTATAATTCCATAAAATGTCAAGATCTCAAGCTCTGAAAATATTGTTCTTATTACTATATCTTATGTAGTAACATTTTGTTGATTCTAGACATTCCTGCTGATTGTACCACCATTTATAACAAAGGTGAACATACAAGTGGCATCTATTCCATTAGACCCAGCGACTCTCAAGTTTTTAATGTCTACTGTGATGTTAAATCAGGTAAAATTAGCCTACAAAGACAACGGACAATAGTTAGTTCAGGTTACTTACTACCTATTAGTAATACTGATCTTGTCATTTTTATTCTGAATATATATCAAATGAAATATAGTATATAACATGAGTAATAGTTATATAGATCTAGTACTTATATTTGTCTTTTTTAATATATTTACTTATGCATATATTAAATATTTTCCATAAAATAATCTGAAGTTACTATTGTCAATAAGTTTATTAAGACAAACTCATTAGTTATCCTTTACTTAATGTCTAAGGACCATAATAAATAATAAAATGTTATTACTGCAACAGCATTAATAATTATCTTACACAGCCACCAATCAACCCAAACCAAGTAACAGTCTTTTGTTACATCTATCAGCATCAATCTACTAAAAATGCACTGTTGTCCACTGTATTCAGGTAGTTCGTGGACATTAATTCAACACCGAATAGATGGATCACAAAACTTCAATGAAACTTGGGAAAACTACAAATATGGTTTTGGGCAGCTTGATGGTAAGGTGACTTCATATTCATTCATTTACTTGTTAAAAATATTTATTTATTATGGACTGGGCATTAGGAATGTAACAATGAATGAGAACAGTCCCAGCCTTCATAGGACTTAACAATTACACATTTGTTAGTAATTACACTTATCATGTATTTATTTGAATTACACTACTCAAAACTAGATGTCTGCTCTTATCATAATTTAATTTGATGACTTCTAATAATTATAATTAAAAAAACAATTCTAATTAAATGCTACATATTTTGACACATGGTAAATGCTATGAATGATGAACAAAGACAACCATCCTTATTACTAGTCACTCTTTCTTATTAGCAACTTAGCTATCAATTATTTAAATATTATAAATGTATACTATAAGATTTGTGTTTAAAATAAATTAGTTAACTCCATACAAAGTATTATACTTTGATCACAGAATAAAATTATTAAACAAGATAAAAAATTAGTAAAATAAAGAGGTTTAAATCCAAAAAAACATGTTATAGAATCCATGAATGATGTACAAGTATACATTTATAAAATGGAAAATTTCATCATTTTATCAAATTTTTAAACACTCAATACTATTGGAGCATTAAAATTTTTTTGTATTCAAACTACCAGTTAAATCCCTAACTAAAAGGTATATTCAGTAATGTTTTGTAGCTTCAAATCTTCTTCTAAGAGTGAATGAACCCTAAAATAAAAGGCTGACAGTTAAGTTCAAAGTACTCATTTATTTTGGAAAGAAGATAAGCCACTTACAATGCATTCCAAAGTCTATACATGATTAAGTGCCTGATATAAGGCTCTGTTCATGTCTTTAAATTAGGTTTTCTTATATTAACTCACTGGAAGCACATAGGAAATCAGTTTTGGTACCAAATTTCTATTTCCCAAGTATGCCATTTTCCATCCATTGATGGTGGTTATTATTTATATGTTTGGTGTTAAAAAAGCCAACTTTTCCTTGCTTCCTGGTTCCTAGTCATAAGAAACATTGAGCGAACACTGTTGACAGTAATCTGAATGTTTAGCCTGTCTTTGTCAGCCTTCCCATTAAATTATGTTTGAGATTTTTAAAAAAAGAAAGTGAGCTATTTGTACTTGCAATTCTTAAAATGAACTCTCTTAGTAATTCAGTATCAACAGAAAATTTCGACATTTTCCTTAAATACTTTAGTAAAAAGCATTGTAATTATTAAAAAAGATCTATTTGTATTATGTTATGTTTTAATTTCAAATAAAAATAATTTTTCAATTATAGAGAAAAGTTATTAAAATTATACTCCTTAATTTTAAATGTTTTTAAATTTTTATTTTCTTCTTTTTCTACAAAAAACAACAACATATATACCAAGCAATTGTCAAAGGCCAAGATTATATTTGACAAAAATGACTGTTACCATCCAGGTCTCTGGAAATACTTAACAAATCTCTTCATAGTATATGGGTATTAATAAATAGCTGATAGTAAAGCCAGTACAGACAATATTTTACCAATGATCAGACCTAAAAATGCCTATAATAGCCTAATATGTTTAACCCATGAACTATAGTTCACAATATCCATTTGAGAAACAATAATCAGACTTAGGCAAGCCTATTAATATTTTTAACATTTTTGTACATGTAACTATCTTCAATAAAATTGTTTCAAAAAGAAATATTTTAAGAGACTCTAAAATAACTAAAGAATTTGAGACTAAAACAACTCATTTACTTACATTAGCAAAAAACTTTCTTGAAAAAAATAAAAAGTCAGTACCTAATCTGCAGTTAACAATCCACAGATTTTTACAACTTTTCTTTTCAGGAGAATTTTGGTTGGGTCTAGAGAAGATATACTCCATAGTAAAGCAATCTAATTACATTTTACGAATTGAACTAGAAGATTGGAAAGACACCAAGCATTATATTGAATATTCTTTTCACTTGGGAAATCATGAAACCAACTATAAACTACACCTAGTTGAGATTACCGGCAATGTACCCAGTGCACTCCTGGAAAACAAAGATTTGGTGTTTTCTACTTGGGATCACAGAGCAAAAGGACACTTCAATTGTCCAGAAAGTTATTCAGGTATTTTTTCCTAATATCAATACTTTGTTTTTCTATGTTGACACTATTTCCCAAAGTATCTACAATGCCAACTCTTTAAAAACTGAATCCCAAATAATCACTTTTCTACAGGTAAAACATATCTTAATATGTTAACATATGTGTTATTAACACATATAACATCTTAATACAAGTATTATATTAAGTGTTGTTTTAAATATTAATTTGTGTGTTTTTTACCTTTAACCTTGCTCAGATATTTTATTTTTGGTGGAGTATATCCTATATAATGAAAGGGTAATATGCAAATCAACCGAATGGTGGAACGACCGATTGCTATGATACACACTGACCATCAGGGGGCAGACGCTCAATGCAGGGCTGGCTAACGGCTGGCGAGCACAGCCGCTGGCGAGTGCAGCGGCGGTGGTGGGAGCCTCTCCTGCCTCCGTAGAGCGCTAAAGATGTCCCACTGCTGGCTTAGGCCCGCTCCCCTGAGGGCTCTAGGACTGCTAAAGGGTGCAGGATGGACTGAGGGACACCTCCCCACAAGTGCACAATGCCATGCACCGGGACTCTAGTTTAAAATAAAGATACATGCATACAACACTGTCATATTTATAAGAAATAAAAATATACTTCATGTGGAAATACATTAACAATAACTACATGAGTTTCTATTCATTAAATTGCATATCTATCTTCTTTAGGAGGCTGGTGGTGGCATGATGTATGTGAGGAAAACAACCTAAATGGTAAATATAACAAGCCAAGAGCAAAACCTAAGCCAGAGAGGAGAAGAGGAATATATTGGAAGTCTCAAAACGGAAGGTTATACTCCATCAAATCAACCAAAATGTTGATCCATCCAAGAGATTTATAAAGCTCTGACTGAACTAAGGCAAATTAAAAAGCCAATAAATTAAACATTAAAATCATCCCAAGTTACTGTGGTTTAATAATCTAGTATTAAATATAAAGCTTTAGAAAAAGATTATTTTAAAGCCACTGTTGATTTAAGATTAAACATATTATCACATCACCTAAAAGAATACCACTTACCTTCTTAATCAAATTCTTATATCATTTACTGATTTATTTTGTGATATGGAAATCAATTTTAACTAATAGGTGAATTTTTAAATAACTTTTTAAAATAAAAGCTTACAAAGAGACTTTTATTTTAAAAGTCATCATGTAGGCTACTTTCACAACCTCCCCAGTTAAAAAACACTAATTTTCTTAAAATTCTAAACTTGAATAAGTATAAAGGACTGATAATTGTATAGTTCTTAAATACTGTAATACTATTTATTACAAAACTAAAATCCACTCAGTTCATAGTACATGTAAAAATCTATAATATGAATTTTAAAACTGATACTTCATTTTGCTACAAAAGAGTTTGGAATATTTAAATGTTTGGTATGCTTTATTTATGAAGTGGGATGAAATACTGTATTGAAATAGGTACACTGTCTTAAATTCAGTAGATCATGATTACTAAGTCATATTGACTTTAATATTAGGTTCCACTGTACCTTAACCTATATTATCTAACTTATCTATAATGTATACATTTTATTTTATTATATATATATATACATATATATATATATATATATATATATATATATATATATATATTTAATTTTAAATTGATTTCAGAGAGGAAGAGGGAGGGAGAGAGAGAGAGAAACATCAATGATGAGAGAGAATCATTGATTGGCTGCCTTCTGTATACTCCACACCGGGGATCAAGCCTGCAACTGGTGCATATGCCCTGACCAAGAATGGAACAGTGACCTCCTGGATCATAGGTCAACGCTCAACCACTGAACCATGCCGGCCGGGCTAATGTATACATTTTACATATTTTAATACTTAATACTGTGAAAACAAAACATTTTAAGGTATCGTATCATCTATATATAAAAAAGTCTAAGCGACTGTTACAACCAAATGACCAGAACAACCGGTCAACCAGTCGCTATGACATGCACTGACCACCAGGGGGCAGACACTCAACCCAGGAGCTGCCCCCTGGTGGTCAGTGCGCTCCCACGGCCAGCCAATCTTCCCCGGTCCCTCCCATTGGCTGGCAAACCTCCCACCATCCCTCCCCTGTCCCTTCCCCCAGCTGGCAGCAGGCCCCAGCCAGCCCGGCCCTGATAGGAACTGGGCGAGAAGGCCCCGATAGGCCCTGATCACCGGCCAGGTCTAGGGACCCCACCCATGCACGAATTTCATGCACCGGGCCTCTAATCTATATAATAAAAGCCTAAGCGACTGTTAAGGCAGAACGACCAGAATGACTGGTCACTATGATGCGCATTGACCACCAGGAGGCAGACGCTCAATGCAGGAGCTGCCCCCTGGTGGTCAGTGCACTCCAACAAGGGGAGTGCTGCTCAGCCAGAAGCGGGGCTCATGACTGGCGAGCACAGCAGTGGTGGTGGGAGCCTCTCCTGCTTCCGTGGCAACACTAAGGAGCAGTGAGCCTAGTGTTAAGGAGCAGCGAGCAGTATGGAGCGAGGGGTCCCAGGCTGCTAGAGAGTGCAGGCCGGGCTGAGGGACCCCCACTCCCGCCTGGGTGCATGAATTTCATGCACCAGGCCTCTAGTAATACAAAAAGAATGAATGTATTTGTTCCCTAGCCAGTGTGGCTCAGTTGGTTGGACATCATCCCATGTACCGAGAGGTTCCAAGTTAAATTCCTGGACAGGGCATATGCCTGGTTTGCAGGCTTGATCCCGGTAGGGGGGGTGTGCAGGAGGCAACCGATCAATGTTTCTCTCTTTCTCCCTCCCCCACCTTCCAGTGTCTCTAAACATCAATAAAAATATATATTTTTTTTAAAGAATTAATGTATTTGTGACATCAACTTAAATAATGTATTCTCCCTGGACATGGTGTGAGTCTAATACCTATGTGTAGGTTTTCAAAAAGAATTCAAAATCATTCAAGTTACTGAATGTTTAAATAGCCTGAGTCATGTATATGTAAGTCTCCAAATTCAGTAGACTCAGTCCCCTAATTTATAGAAATTTAAATTCTTGTATATTTTTATTTACATCCAATAGAAGTACAATTGCTATTTCTAATTTAAATAATTTAAATTCTAAATCTTCCAGAATTATTAGATGTAAAACTTTTGACAATCATATCACTTGTCAGTATTCATTTTTAAATGTTTTTAAAGAAACTACCAAGGGGGAAGTAAAATTCTGAATTAAATCCAGTTTTCAAAGGATACAGTATCCAAGTTATATAGTGACTTACCTTAGCCAATAAATATTGAACATTATGTATTTCAAATTACCCAGTATATGTGTCATATATAAATAATATATGACATATATAAATATGTATGATCTATATGTATCCTACAGAAATATTTTATTCCAAAAAAGCACAAAAGAATATGGGGAAGAATAAGTTTCATTTTTCAGAACCACAGCCAAAGTGTCAAAATTGACTTTTTAGAGCCAGAACACCAAAATAGCTTTTCTAAAGAAAAAATTGAAAGCTTTCAAATGTGAAATAATGCATTATTTAACATACCAATTACTTTCTCTATTTGTTTTTCCTTTTTGTTGTTGTTAATCCTCACCCAAGGATATTTTTCCATTGATTTTTAAGGAGAGTAGAAGAGAGGGAAAGACAAAGAGAAACATCAATATGAGAGAAACATATCAATTGGTTGCCTCTTGCAGGAGCCCCTACCAGGGCCCCAGGGATAGGCCGGGGAGGTGCCTGCAACAAAGGTATGTGCCCTTGACCAGAATCGAAACCAGGACCCTTTTGGTCCACAGGTCAGGTGACCCTCTATCCACTGAGGCTAGGGCTATTTGTTTTTCAATTTTTAACAATTCTCAGACAATATGTTTCATTTTGTTCCCTTTGGGAGTACTATTAGTTTTTTTCTGCTTTAAATATAAAGCTCAAATTGAGAGATCATTCTGGTATAGAAAGAGAAGTAATTTTCTCCTTTATTATTCACAAAATCGAGTCTTCTATCCTCACTACTTTGCCAAAAGTGTTGTAATTTCATCACTAACTCACAATTGTCAAATCTAAAGGCCTTTACCCAGTCTGCATAATCTTTGATCTCCCTACTACTTATTAATAACAACATTTTTTTTCCAATTTGACCGTCATTTTGTTTCCATAATATTATTACACTCTCCGAGAATTATCCCTATCTTGAATCCATCTTTATAGCTCTATTCCCTGCTAGTATTTAGTATTGTGGACTAATGTCCAATCTTCAATTATCTCTTCTTCTCTGACCTTCCAGAAACTCAATCTACTCTCATAGACTCATTCATTTTCCATGAATAAAGTTCCAGAATCTGCATATTATTTCCAGCTCTCTCTCCAATTCCCCTACCTGCCATTTCTCCTTTCAATATCCTACAGTCTCCTCAAATTCAACATATCAAATAACAAATGCATCAATGCCTTACTGCCTCTGCCGGTCCTTCCTCCCTTCTTACCCTATCCCACTCTCCCCCTTACTTCATTATATCCTAATGGCACTACCATGCTTCTCAGTCACAGAAGTTTAAAACCCAAGAAACATCTCTGGCTTTTCACTGAACTTTGTAAACAACCTCTCTATCATAAGCCACTAAATCCATCACAATCTTCTTTTGCAGTCTCTTAACCTGATATGCTTTCTTCCCATTTCTACCAAGGACTGCCTTTAACCTGAGTCTTAAAATTATCTAAATAGTCTCCTGCCTGGGCTCCTAATTTTATGTCTTTTGCCCTTCAATCTTTGTAAAACAAATATGTAATGGCTGTATACTGCTTCAACCTGTGTCGCTCAAACTTGTCTACTAAAAGAGTATAACAACAAAGAAAAGATAATGAAAACATATTCTTACAGATTCTGCAGTTATAGGATAAAATGGCTTGATATAAGCAAAGATTTACTTTAGAATCGTAATAGGACTTTATCTTAAATTTTATGATCTTATCTTAAAATTACATGCAAATTATGTTTTCTACTCCACAAATCGATCTTTATATAAAAATAGTTATTTCCTCCCCAAATCTTCTAAGAAGTGATGTTCCTGGAAGATGTATCATGTTTATCCTATGAACTTGCATGTCCCATCTAGCTGTGCCCTCACAAGAACATGTACTCCAATTGAAAGAGCATAAACCTCAGAATGAAATCCAAATCTCTTCCAGGTACTCAAGGATTTTTATAATCTGGTTACCTCTTTAACCATTTCTTGCCCAACACAAACCCTCAGCTCCAATAAAAATTACCTACTTTTAAACATTCCCTATATACTTTCCTAATGACTTTCCACTTGCCTAGAATGCCTCCCAGACCTTTCTACTTGGCTAGGTTCTATTTATACTTCAAGTTACAGATAATGTCACTTTTCCACAAATATCTAGTAAATGGAGGCTCCTCCCTCTGCAACCTTGCAGCATTGCTATTTGTACCTTCAACTGACACTTAACAAATGAAGATAAGACAGAAAAGTAAATCTGACAAACATAATATAAATTGCGAGAAAAAGTAATAAAAACTCCAAGAGAAAGATAGTAGTCAATCTACTTGATTTTAGTGAATTACTATAATTCCCTCTTTTATCTGCAGTCTTGCTTTCCATGGTTTCAATTATTCATGCTCTACCATGGTCCAAAAATATTAGATGGAAATTTTCAGAAACAAACAATTCACAAGGGTTGTTTTTTTTTTAATTTACAAGTTTTAAATTGTGCACTCTCCTGAGTAGCATGATGAAATCTCGCATCGTCCCACTTCATCCTGTCCAAGATATGACTATCCCTTTGACCAACATCTCCAAGCTGTAGATGCTTCATACTCAATAGTCACTTAGTAGCTGCCTAGGTGATCAGATCAACTGTAGTAGATTACAGTGCTTCTGTTCAAGTAAATCTTATTTTGATTAAAATGGTCTCTAAAGCACAAGAATAGTGATGCAGGCAATTAGGATAAGCCAACGAGAAATCTTAAAGTGCTTCCTTTAAGTGAAAGATGAAAATTCTAGACTTACTAAGGAAAGAAAAAACATCATATTCTGAGGCTTCTAAATCTACAGTAAGAACAAATCTTCCATCCGTGAAATAGTGAAGAAGAAAAAAGAAGCTTGTGGTAGTTTTGCTGTCACACCTCAAAATGCCAAAGATACAGCCCAGTGCATAAGTGCTTAGATAAGATGGAAGGCATTATGCCCTAACGGGTTTGGCTCAATGGATGGAGCTTGGCTCAGTGGATAGAGCGTCGGCCTGAGGAGGACTCCGGTCAAGGGCATGTACCTTGGTTGCGGGCACATCCCCAGTTGGGGGTGTGCAGGAGGCAGCTGACTGATGTGTCTAATGTTTCTAATTCTCTCTCCCTCTCCCTTCCTCTCTGTAAAAAATCAATAAAATATATATTTTTTTAAAAGATGGAAGGCATTAAACTTGATGGTAGAAGACATGACATCATCATGTCTCGATGATCCTCCTGATGTACTGTCAGAAGGTCATTAGTAGCCTAACACTACATCACAATGCCTACATCATTCACCTCACTTCGTCTCATCACATAGACATTTGTATCATCTCACAACATCACAAAAGAGTGAGTACAGTACAGTAAGATATTTTGAAACAGAGATACCACATTCACATAACTTTTAATACAGTATATTGACATAATTATTCTATTTTATTATTAGTTGTTGTTAATCTCTTACTGTACTTAATTTATAAATTAAACTTTATAATAGGTATGTATGTATAGGAAAAAACATAGTACAATATAGCAGGTCCTCAAATAACATAATTTCATTCAACATCATTTCATTCTAACGCTGATGAGATGCTATAGAAACTTAACTCTTGTTTATATCTATTAGGCTATAGTAAAGTTGGTTTTGCTACATGTCATTTCACTTAAAGTCAAAGAACCTATCCATAACATTAAGTGAGGATTTTTAGTATATAGAGTTTGTCATTCCCAGGGATTTTAGGCATCCTTTGGGGTCTTGGAACATATCCCCTGCAAATACAGGGAGACTACTGTATTGCAAAATTTCTACACCAAAAGTTTACTCTGAATCAGTGTGAATTTTACTGAGAGCAAGTATACTCATTTCTTCTTTATCTTAGGATAAGCCAACGAGAAATCTTAAAGTGCTTCGTTTAAGTGAAAGATGAAAATTCTAGACTTACTAAGGAAAGAAAAAACATCATATTCTGAGGCTTCTAAATCTACAGTAAGAACAAATAGGATTACCTATTTCAGCACAATCTATTTACCCACTTTTTCTCATCCTAGAGTCAGCATGTTTTCATGCCTGTATCGTTCCTTCCTAATAGTATGACTCATGGAAATCACTCATTAACCAAAAATGTACTCATTAACCAGTATTTATTCAGTACCTCCCACTTGCCTCCTTTATGAAACCTATTCCAAATATGTATGGCTACATATTTCACCTTCTGTTATAGGATAATCAAATTTCCTTGATTATTTCCATCACTAACAACCACAAGCATTGCATGTAGGCATGTACCACCAAGTGACCATCCAACACAACAGTTTGGCCTTTTTATCAAAGTCCAAAGTGTTCTCATGGAAAATAGACTAGGTCAAAATTACTCAATCGGTGTGAAATGTGCAGTTCAAGGTCATGAAGGTAGGCTTAACTATCTCCCCCAATAACCTTTATAAAATAAGGTTTTAATGACCTTTTTAAAAATATAAAATCAAGGATTTAATCTTAAACATAAAAACTACTTTTATAAATTCATATCTGTAGACTTTAAATCCCACCCTTAGACCAGTGTCTAGTTTCCAGTTTCTTAATTCATTGAATAAATATTTATTATGTCCTTTTGGTGTGCTAGCACACTCATGTAGATGCTGAAGATAAAACAGTAAACAAAACAAACAAATCCCTGGCATTTTCAGTCATTAAATTCTAATAAGAAAGACAAAAATGATCCCATAACTATATATTATAATGTCAGATAATGATAAATACAATGAGGATAAAGAACTAGAGGAGGGAAGCAATGGATCATTTTAGGTAGGGTGATGAGAGTAAGCCTCTCTAAGAAGTGACCTTTAAGAGATACATGTTTGAGAAAGGAACCAAGCTATGCAGAAATCTGGGGGGAAACGACAGACAAAGAAAACAAATAGAATGCCTTACGCAGAATTGAATTTTGTTTGTACAGGATGAATAAAAAGGCCATTGAGGCTCAGATGAAATAAGCAAAGCAGAGATTAGATGGGCATGAAGTTAAAGAAAGGCAGAAGGCAGATATGTAGAGTCTTATAGACAATTATAAAAAAATTCATTCTTTTTTTGCTTATAATGAAAACAACTAGAGGGCTTTAGGAAGAGGAATGAATGATCTGATTTTTAATTTTTAAAAACCTCTCTGGCTGCAATGTTGAGAGTTGACTGAGGCAGGAGTAGAAATATGATCAAATTTGAAAGGTACAACAAAATTCAAGATTAGCAGCTAACCAAACATAATAGCCTCTAGTCCCATGTGGCTCTTTAGCATCTGAAATGAGAAGTGTTTTACTAGTAAAAGTAAAATACACCTCAGATTTTGAAGACTTTAATAGGAGAGAAAATAAGTAAAATATTTCAATAATTTTTACATTTAGTACATGTCAAAATGATATGTTAGGTATATAAGGTTAAACAACATATCATTAAAATTAATTTCACTTATTTCTTTTTATTTTTTTAATGTAACAACTATAGAATTTTAAATTACAAACGTGGTTAACATATTTCTATTTGATGATGCTGACCTACATGGTGACTTAGATTTTGAGTTTTAAAAGTGGAGGACAAAAGAAATACTAGATTTGGGATACATTTAAAAATTAAAGCCTATTGCCGAAACCGGTTTGGCTCAGTGGATAGAGCGTCGGTCTGCGGACTGAAAGGTCCCAGGTTCGATTCCGGTCAAGGGCATGTACATTGGTTGCGGGCACATCCCCGGTGGGGGGTGTGCAGGAGGCAGCTGTTCGATGTATCTCTCTCATCGATGTTTCTAGCTCTCTATCCCTCTCCCTTTCTCTCTGTGAAAAATCAATAAAATATATATTTTTTAAAAAATTAAAGCCTATAAAACTTGTTCCAGGAGTAAATGGAGGAGTAAGAAAAGAAGGGAAATCATTTTGATTCCCAAAATTTTGGCCCCAGGAACTGGGTAAATGGTGGTGAAATATGCTAAGATGGGGAAGTCTGCATTATAATCTTATATCTGAGTTGCCCTGTTGGATATCCCAACAGACTTATCAAGTCATGGTCTCAGCATTCACAAAATGTGGGGAGCATCATTTATAAAAAGTATATGTAAATGGTACCCGTGGAGTTACTAGTATGTAGTGTTCAGCCTAAATAGCTTATCCAATAACCTCATGTCAGATATTCTCTAAATAATAGATATTTACCAAATACTGTTGTTGTTAGAACATAGTGTAGGCACATAAACGTGATTCATGTGTAATACTAGATTCTGCTAATAAGAACATTTGAGAAAAAATAGGAACTAGGAGTTCAAATGTTTTAAACGAATAGCCCATGATTCAAGTGCTAGCTCCACCACACTCAAGTATACTTAACCTCTCCATCTCTCAGTTTATCCACTTCTAAAATGAAGGTAACACATACCTCAAGTTATGAGAATTAAGTAAGATAATGTATGTAAGATAATTAAGATTTTATCTGGCACACAGTAAAAGCTTCATACATTACAGCTATTAATACAGTCATGTGGTAAGAAATGGAACAAGTAACAAAGCTACAAAAGATTTTTGGAGAGTTTCATTTTAGTTCTATATTACTATTAGTATAGTATCTTATTTCAAAATTCTCCCAAATTAAAATGTATTACCTGTAAGTAGTGTTTGGAACATAAACATCCCTAGCAGGAAACTCCAAAATTTCTCTGGTAGGTCTAACTCTACTGTCAGGGTAAAGCTTCACCTGAAGCAGCTCCGGGGTTAGGCAATAATGAGGATTTTCAGGTGCCGGAGAAATGTCTATCTTCAGCTGAGCTGCATATAAAAATATATTGTTAAAACAACGTAAACATAATAAATAAAAACTTCATGTTAAAAATGGTTTTGAATGAATTTAGATAATATTTTTGCAAGAAGACTGGGAAGAAACCAAAATTATTATTGTCTCAGTCCTCTAAATCACGTCATTTTAGCAAGTCTCAAAGGTATAAATTCCTGAGACAGACATAAATACATGTAAAATACTGAATGAATGAATGGGAAGAAAGAAGCAAAAAAACAAACCAAACAAACAGAAATCTAGCACAGGAACAAGCTACCATTTCAAAGATTAAATGTTTAATTTAAACTTGGTAGGCTTAAAAGATAGTTGTACTCTGGAATGGTTTGCTCTGATCATAATATGAATCAGTTTCTAAAATTTTACCATTTCATGCATTTTTTCCTCTAGAAAATAATTTTAAGCCATGATATTATTCATCGCTCTCATTTCAGTACTTAAATTATCAAAGGTTCCTGCCTCCAAACTGTCAGACCACATGAGGGTAAAATGAGATGAAGAGTAAGGACAGGCATTGAACACAGACAGACATATGGGCCAAGTAAATGAAAAAGGAATACATATTACAAACAATACAATATATTTGTGATGATAACAGTTATAATTATTTCTAAATACCTGTAATAGGTCTTAGTCTCCGTAAAACAGAAGATGGCCTTCTCATATCAGCAAGGAATTTGTACAGATCTTCATCACTTAAGCGGTCTCCTTCCTGGTTTTGAAAACAAAGGAAAAATTATTTGATAAAATAAATATGGTAGATTTAAAATACTGCTTGTTAATAATCCTGCCCTTCTTCCTTCATTTGAGTCAGAGTGAAAAGTGAAATTAATATAATCGTGATTAAAAATCAATATGCTGACGTATTTCCTTTTTATGCTTTCAAATTTTATTGAGTTATGATATTGCTATCTGTTTTTAAATTTTATATATTTATTTATAGCCCATTTGTTTATAAGGTATTACAGGGAACTCTAAAATATGGAAAATCAATACAAATTAGAGATAGATGAAAAGGATAAAAAAATGAATATTGATATAAAACAGACATACATATAATGACAATCTTAAAAACTTATAACTCTTGAGTTTATATTTCTTTTCAACTTTATATCACCAAGTCTCTCAAATGCAAAATATACAGCATTGACTAAATTTACAAGAGGAAAGAATAACAAAAACTTCTCTTGAAATAAAGTATAACTATCTTGATATTAAACCAGAAAGAAAAAAATGCTGAAAAGACCTCCATCCTGGAAAGAGACAAACCAAACCAAACCATACCTAATTAATAAAATTTTTTCAATTTAATGTAATGTTTTGCAATTAAAATAGGTAGGGATTTTGTTTTTTAATTTAAGAGTTAGTTTTTAGTTTATTAATTTAAACCTCCTGCATTTAATATCTTAGTGGTTTTAAACATAGTTCATGTCATCTTTTTATCTTAAATAGATTTAAGGTTACTTTACTATTATGAGCTCACCCTGAGCTATATATTCCACCTGCTCACTGCTATGTTCTGAACAGGATACAGAATTGCTCATCTTTTATCCCACTATCTAGAAAAGTGATTTTTACTTTCTAAGAGGTTGGAGGTTTTTGTTGATACTTTTATAAATAGTTTTTAGTTTTATTGAGTTATGGTTAGCAAATTTGACTCTATGAAGATTTTTTCAGTGACCTAACATATAATTATTACAAATGTTCTATCAGTTGCTAAAACAGTATATTCTCTTCTTTTGAATACAAAATTACATATATCCTTAAATGGTTCTTATTTATAACTAGAGGCCTGGTGCACAAATTCATGCACACTGAAAGGAAATTAATTAGAAGAAATATTTTAGAGGCCAGGGAGGGACCACGGGAGGTTGGCTCCAGGGCACGTCCAGCCAGTCTCGCCCAGTCCTGATCCACCAGACCCCAGTAGCAAGCTAACCTACCAGTCAGAGCATCTGTAACCTGGTAGTCAGTGCACGTCATAGTGACTGGTCAAGCAGTCGACCGAATGGTTGACCAAACAGTCAAACACTTAGCATATTAGGCTTTTATATATATAGATACATTAAGATTATCTTTAGATTCAATTATTTCTGTCTACTTAACCTGTTAAATTGATTATATTATTGACCTCCATTCTTTACTCCATATCTGTTTCCATACCTTTCGTTAGGTGGGACGTTAACTCCCTCCCTAAGCTTGTTTTGGCCAATAAGCAAAGATGACGCAGAAACTTCAAAAACATTTGCACAACTAAGCTTGCCCTCCCTCTTGAACTTCTGCCACTGCTATGAGAACGTGACCAAGCTAGCCTGCTAGATGATGAGAGTACAAGTTGAGAAACATGAAGGAGGTCTGTTATTTCTGTCTTCCCAAAAGTCAGTCTAGATCAACTGACCCCAGTCAACCTCTAAACATGTGAATGAACCTAGCTGACAACCCCTTCTCCACACTGCAGGTTTACTGTTGTGTACTCCTAAAGCAACAACTTACACACATTTTAATAAATAGAAAAAATGCCCTTAAAACTAAAGTGTGAATTTGATTTTATTTTTAAATCTCCATGTATTTCTAATAACTTTAGCTTGTCACATTTAAAATCCCTACATAAGCACTGATTACTATATCCTAATCATGAGTAGTAATTGCTCATCAATTAAAACAAAAACACCTGCTTTCTGTATCTCATTTAGGAGAAAATTATGCCTTAAATTCTACTTTATTAAAATTATAATCTCTGCTTTTTACTTAATTTGCATTTGCCTGATATATAATACTAGTACAGAGCCCTACAAAGTCAAGTGTTAACGCTTTCCATTGCTCTATGTCTCCAGCAATAATTGATTTTTAAGTTTCACAAGTAGTTTGTGCTAGTTTCCAGTTACTAGTCTCCAGTACACGGTGAATACTCAATAAAGTACCTTTGTATAAATAGGTGGGCAGGTGGATGGATAACTTGTTGATTTGAGTTTACAATACCAGTTCAATGATAAAGCAGCTGAAGAAATGAAAAGAAGAGCTGTGAAAATAGCAGAAATGATGTAGCAGCTTTAGAAGCACAAAGAGAAAAATGTCATAGTTGTGAGGCTGTGTCATTGTATCGGGTAAATCTACCACTCTGTTTCCATAGCTGTACTTGGCTATCACCTCATCGAAGTAACATTGAGGCCTTTTCTAAACTCTTTCTTGTACTACAATCTATATATATATAAGTCTAAGCAACCATCCGACTGTCTGACTGGTAGCTATGATGCGCACTGACCACCAGGGGGCAGACGCTCAACATAGGAGCTGCAGAGCTGCGATGACTTGGCAGCTGTGGTTCTCGGATGACACACCCAGAACCAGAGAGGAGGGAGCCTGATTTCAGGGTGCATCACCCGAGAACCACCCTCTCGCAATCTGGGACCCCTCAGGGGATGTTGGAGAACCGGTTTCGGCCCGATCCCCACAGACCAGGCCAAGGGACTCCACCGGTCCAAGCACCACGGTCCTCGAATTCATAATAAAAAGACCCTTACCACTTCAGACACTTCTTACCTGCTTTATTTTCCATCCGAGTGTCTCAGAGCAGTTGCCTATGAATGCTATTGATAGATAACTGTGAAAGGCACTTCCAGTACATTGTTATCTGTCAACTCATGGCACATCCTACCCTAAGATCTAGCTCTCTCAAGTTACAAGGTATCAGAAGGTGAGGATTTCCTCCCTATATTTAGAATAACATCTCAAAAGGAGGAATTTTGAGAGAGTATTTTGCATTTTCCTTTAATCTGCTCTAAAATACGTGAATAGTTCTTTTCCAGTTTGTCACACTAATACAAATTTTCTTCCATTCTTACATGGTTCTGGTCATCTGCTTACTCAAGACAAAGGCTTTAAAATTTATCTGATCTTTGGTTCACATTATAAAACTAATTTTGCTTCAAAATCCAGTATGCATACACTCATAAAAAAACTAGGGTGAATAAAGCTCATTGAAGTAGTATTATATTTCTATTCTATCAGGGTTTGTTTTTATGCTGGGTATTATATACTAAATTTCTATTACCATTAATGGATCATGACCAGCATTTGAAAAATACTGATTTGACTCAAGATTTGAAGTGTAGGAAACATACTTGCAAAGAATAAAATCTCTTTAAGAACTTCTTGGACTTATAAATTCACCTTTAAAAATAGCAATGGCATTTTAGTACAGAGATGCACCACTAAGACCTGAAAGTTCTAGTCCATGTACCATGGATGTGATAGGTTAGGTAAAAACAAACAAACAAAAAAAAAAAAACACCTGGGTTGGGAGGACAAATATAACCACATAATCACTCTATGAAAATCCATAAACTATGAATACTTAAGAAAAGTTAAAATATTACAATTAAGAAATAGAATATAGATGTGGAGGATTGATTCTGATGCATTATTAGTCAATGTCACTATTTAAATAAAATGATAAAACATATATAACTTATTTTTATATATTTTATTTTTATTCTTAAATTTTTTTTAATTTCTTGAAATTACAATCAATTATTATATGTAAAAGTACTACATGTGCATATACATTCATGATTTTTCTGAAACCAAAAGAAATTTACGGACAAATAACTCCCTAGAAGTCCTACATGACAGAACAATACCTGCTTAAAAAAATTTGTCACTGTGAGCGTAGCAGGTCGAAAGCTGGTCAGGTTACAAGCATCATCTCCACTTGTTGTCCTTTCAAGTGACCGTCTGCCAACAATACTAGAATTCCTCCTCTCTGACCAAGACCCTTTTCGTTCTACAAAGGAAAAAAAAGTAAAATATTCATTTTTATAATATTTTAAAAAAATGTTTTAAAGCAGCTTTCCAAACACAGGATGGAAATCCACTGAGGTTGAAAATTAACCACTTAGCATATTGATTATAGTAGAAGAATTTCACTTCACTTCTGGGGAGATCAGTAAGGAAATATTACACCTAAATCTTCTGATTCTCTTTAAAATTCTCCAATGTAAAAAAAAAAAAAGGTAATTACCACACAAAGATTATGCATATGACCAAAAATGAGCTAAGATGATCAGGAACTATAAATTTTAGTCACGATATATGGTCCCTCAGTCTTATAGCACTTGAATATGAAACTTTCATTCAAATTTTTGCAAGATAACCCTATTATTGAAACCCAGTAAAATAATTATGTTGAAGACTTGAAACTATAAACAAACTAGACCTACCAGACATCTACAATATACTCCAGTAAGCAAAAGGCAAGTACATTCTTCTCAAGCACACATAAGACATTCTCCAAGACAGATTATATATAGGTGTATCTTGTTTTATTGCCCTTTGCTTTATTGCACTCTACAGATATTACATTTTTCACATATTAAAGATTTGTGTTGCCCTAACCGGTTTGGCTCAGTGGATGGAGCGTCGGCCTGTGGACTCAAGGGTCCCAGGTTCGATTCCGGTCAAGGGCATGTACCTTGGTTGCGGGCACATACCCAGTGGGGAGTGTGCAGGAGGCAGCTGATTGATGTTTCTCTCTCATCGATGTTTCTAGCTCTCTATCCCTCTCCCTTCCTCTCTGTAAAAAATCAATTAAAAATATATATTTAAAAAAAAAAAAAGATTTGTGGCAACCCTGCATTGAGCAACTCTATTGGTGCCATTTTCCAATAGTATTTGCTCAATTTGTCTCTGTTCACATTTTGGTAATTCTCATAATATTTCAAACTATTTTTTTATTTTAATCCTCACCTGAGGATATTTTTCCATTGATTTTTAGAGATAGTGGAAGAGAGAGTGAAAGACAGAAAGAAATATCAATGTGAGAGAAACATATCGATTGGTTGCCTCCTGCAGGTGCCATGATCGGGGCCCATGTCGAGGAGAAGCCTACAACCGAGGTACGTGCACTTGACTGGAATCAAACCCAGAACACTTTGTTCCGCAAGCCAACGCTCTATCTACTGAGCCAAAGCGGCTAGAGCTATTTCAAACTTTTTCACTGTTATTATATTTGTTATGGTAATCTGTCATCAGTGATCTCTGATGTTATTGTAATTGTTTTCGGGCACCACAAACTTAAGAGAGCAAACTTAATAAATGTGTGTTCTGATTGCTCCACTGATGGGTTGTTCCCCTATCTCTCTCCCTCTCCGAGAGACCCCAATTCCCTGAGACACAACAATACTGAAACTGGCCAAATAATAACCCTACAATGGCCTCCAAGTGTTCAAGTAAAAGAAAGAGTCCTATGTTCTCATTTTAAATCAAAAGCTACAAATGATTAAGCTTAGTGAGGAAGGAATGTTGAAAGCCAAGATATGCTGAAAGCTAGGCCTCTTGCACCAAAGAGTTGGCCAATTTGTAAATGCAAAGAAAAGTCCTTGAAAAAAATTTAAAAAGTGCTGCTCCAGTGATCACACCAAAGTTAAGAAGTGAAACAGCCTTACTGTTGGCTAGAGGCCCGGTGCACAAAATTCAAGCACAGCCGTAACCGGTTTAGCTCAGTGGATAGAGCATTGGCCTGCGGACTGAAGGGTCCCAGGTTTGATTCCGGTCAAGGGCATGTACCTTGGTTGCAGGCACATCCCCAGTAGGGGGTGTGCAGGAGGCAGCTGATTGATGTTTCTCTCTCATCGATGTTTCTAACTCTCTCTCCCTCTCCCTTCCTCTCTGTAAAAAATCAATAAAATACATTAAAAAAAAAAATTCAAGCACAGGTAGGGTCCCTAGGCCTGGCCAACAATCAGGACTGATTGGGGCCTTCTGGCCGCTGGCTGGGGCCTTCCTTCCAGCTGCAGGCTGGGGCCTTCCTTCGTTCTGCACTGCCCCCTGGTGGTCAGCACACATCATAGCAAGTGGGCGAACTCCAGGTCTGTCTAACCCCCGAGGGGACAATTTGCATATTAGCCTTTTATTATATAGGAGGATATGGAGAATGTTTTAGTGGTCTAGATAGAAGATCAAACCACCCACAACATTTCCTTCAGCCAAAGCCAAATCCAGAGCAAGATCCTAACTCTCTTCAATTCTATGAAGGCTGAGAGAAGTGAGGAAGATACCGATGAAGAGTATGAAGCTAGCAGAGGCTGGTTCATAGGTGTAAAGAAAGAAGTCGTGTTCATAACATAAAAGTGCAAGGTGAAGCAGCAAGTGCTGATATAAAAGCTGCAGCAAGTTATCCAGAAGATCTAGCTAAGATAACTAATGAAGGTGGCTACACTAAACAGATTCCCAGTAGAGGCAAAACAGCCTTATGTTAGCAGATGCTATCTAGGACTTTTATAGCTAGAGAGAAGTTAATGACTGGCTTCAAAGCTTAAAAACCTGACTCTCTTGTTAGGGGCTAAGGCAGCTGCTGACTTTACATAGAAGCCAGTGCTCATTTGCCATTCCAAAAATCCTAGGGTCCTAAGAATTATGCTAAATCTACTCTGCCTGTGCTCTATAAAAGGAACAGCAAAGTCTGGATGATAACACATATGCCTACATGATTCACTGAATATTTTAAGCCCACTCTTAAGACCTATTGCTCATTAAAAGATTCCTTTCAAAATATTACTACTCATTGACAATGCATCTGGTCACCCAAGAGATCTAAAGGAGATGTACAATATTAATGTTTTCATGCCTGCTAACACAACATCCATTCTGCAGCCCATGGATCAAGGAGTAATTTCAACTTTTAAGTCTTTTTATTGAAAAAATACATTTCATAAGGATATATCTGCCATAGTGATTCCTCTGATGGATCTGGGCAAGTAAATTGAAACTTTCTGGAAATGATTCACCATTCTAGATGTCATTAAGAATAACACTGATTCTTGTGAAGTGGTCAAAATACCAACATTAACAGGAGTTTGGAAAAAGTTGATTCCAACCCTCACTGATGACTTTGAGTGGTTGAAGATTTCAATGGAGGAATTAACTGCAGATGTGGTGGAAACAGCAAGAGAACGAGACTTAACAGTGGGACCTGAAGAAGTGACTGAATTGCTGCATCTCATGATAAAACATTAACAGATGAGGAATTGCTTCTTATAGTTGATCAGAGAAAGTGGTTTCTTGAGATAGAATTGACTCCTGATGAAGATGCTGTGACAATTGTTGAAATGACAACAAAGGATATAGAAATTATATAAACTTAGGTGATAAAGCAGCAGCAGGGTTTAAAAGAACTGACTCCAAATATGAAAGAAGTTCTATAGGTAAAATGCCATCAAACAGCATTACATGCTATAGAGAAATCATTGGCAAAAGAACGAGTCAATTAATGCAGCAAATGTCATTGCTGTTGTATTTTCAGATACTGCCACAGATACCCCAACCTTCAACCACCACCACTCTAATCAGTCAGCAGACGTTAACATTGAGGCAAGACTCTCCACCAGCAAAAAGATTACAACTCATTGAAGGCTCAGATGATGGTTAGCATATTTTAGCAAGAAAGCATTTTTAATTAAATTATGTACATTGTTTATTCAGATACTAGAGGCCTGGTGCACGTAATTCGTGCACAGGGAGGGGGGGTTGTCCCTCAGCCCAGCCTGCACCCTCTCCAATCTGGGACCCCTTGAGGGATATCTAACTGGGATCGGGCCTAAACTGGCAGCTGGACATCCCTCTCACAATCCAGGACTGCTGGCTCCAAACCGCTCACCTGCCTCTGCCTGATTGCCCCTAATTGCTTCTGCCTGCCAGCCTAATCACCCCCTAACCAGTCCCCTGCCAGCCTGAATGACGCCTAACTGCTCCTTGGGCAGCCCGATTGCCCCTAACTGCCCTCCCCTGCTGGCCTGGTCCCCCCCAACTGCCCTCCCCTGCTGGCCTGGTCACCCCTAACTGCCCTCCCCTGTAGGCCTGGGTCCCCCCCAACTGCCCTCCCCTGCAGGCCTGGTTCCCCGCAACTGCCCTCCCCTGCTGTTTTAAAAAAACACTGAATTATACACTTTAAATAGGTGAAATATATGGTAAGCAAATTACATCTCAAAAAAGCTGTTAAGGTTTTAACAAAAGGCAAAAAAAGAAACCTTTGTATGCCTCATCACATTGCAAAGTCTACACATAAAACAAGCTTATGTAAGAAAAAAGAAAAAAATTATATATTTAGAAACATTTTATATAAAACACTCTTACCTCCAGTACTAATTTCTACCTCTGTAGAATCTCTTTCCAAACTCCCAGCACTGCTAACAATATTCATTAAATGGATTGCAGTCCAAGCAAAAGGCATGCGATATTTCCCAAGTCTTTGGCAAAACTGATCAGCTTGACTTTTCAGCTTCTCCAATTTTTCCTTATTCTGCAAAACAAAACTTTATACATTATATGATTATGCTCAAAGAAATGAATTAAAGGCTATTTCATATTAAATAAAGACACAATTTGAGAATTCTCAATTTTCAACAAAGATGGAAAAACCATCTGTACCTTTCACAGATCAATTAACAGTGTGCTATCTTAACCATTGAACAATCTTAACCTGTCCTACAAATGTATGTATAGAATAAGTCTTTGACATTAGTTTGAAATTATCTCATCTCCGGAAAAAAGAAAAGAGAGCAAGTGTCAAACATGTTTATGTACTAGAAGCCCAGTACATGAAATCTCACAGCTCCGCCCACCTCCCCGCACCACCGTGCTCACAGCCCCACCCATCTGCACCAGTGTCAAGTCCTCGCCGGCGCCCGTACACTCAGCCTCCTGGTGACCAGTCTTTGCTCATGCCGTGACAGCGACATGACCACAGGGTTTTTATGATAGAGACTAGTGGCCCAGTGCATAAAATTCGTGCACAGCGGGTGTCCCTCAGCCTGGCCTGCACCCTCTCCAATCTGGGACATCCCTCTAGCAATCCGGGACCGCTGGCTCCTAACCAGTCACCTGCCTGCCTTCCTGATCACCCATAACACTGCCTGCCGGCCTACTCGCCCCTTACTGCGCCCCCCCCCCCCCCCGGCCGACCTTCTCACCCCCAACTAGAAGCTAGCAGAGGCTGGTTCATAGGTGTAAAGAAAGAAGTCGTGTTCCCCCCCGCCAGCCTGCTCACCCCCAACTGCCCCCCCACTGGCCTTCCCATCCCCAACTGCCCCACCTTGCTGCCTGATCGCCCCCAACTGCCCCCCCCCCCGCCGTCCTGCTTGCTCCCAACTGCCTCCCCCACCAGCCTGATTGCCCACAACTGCCCCCCACCCGCCAGCCTGATCACCCCCAACTACCCTCCCCTCCTGGCCTAATTGTCCCTAACCGCCTCTGCCTCATCCCCGCCACCATGGCTTTGTCCAGAAGGACATCCAGAAGGTCTCCCGGAAGGTCTCCTGGTCTAATTAGCATATTACCCTTTTATTAGTATAGAGATTGTAAGTACTATTTTATGAAACATTACCATGTTTCCAACTGCAAAGTAAAAAATATTCTAGGTTATGACTCATTAATTTGAAATATTCTAAAAAATACGGAAGCACTTGAGCCAATTTAAAATAGTTCCTAACTTAGAGCAACCATGAGGTGGGAGTGTAGGGCACAAATATGACAATAAATAAGCCCAGAGTAATAATAAATGAAGCAAAAAAAAAAAAAGTATTATGAGAGTACTAAATCCTGGAAAAAGACTAATGGTCCAAACAGTATATGCCTACTTAGAAGACATCCTGAGGCTGACTCAACTTTTAGGATATTCCTGAACAAACACTAAGGCGACCTATAATATCCAACCAATGGTCCAAGAGTGAAAACCCACACCAAATTCCTCACATATTCTTTCTATACAATATGTCTATTGGTGTGGTTTATTCTAATGACAGTTCCCTATCTGAAGACTCAGAATTGGGAAAAAAATGGAAGGATAGCTAAATGGCATCACTTTTACTGCTATACCTAGTATACTTTAAAAATAGGTTCTTGCTTTAAAAGCCTAGCTGTAAAATGTATTTAATTCTATCAGCTTATGTAAATACTAGAGGCCCGGTGCATGAAATTCGTGCACGGGGGCGAGGTGGTGTCCCTCAGCCCAGCCTGCACCCTCTCCAATCTGGGACCCCTCGAAGGATGTCCGACTGACCGTTTAGGCCCAAACCCATAAACGGGCAGTCGGACATCCCTCTCACAATCCAGGACTGCTGGCTCCCAACTGCTTGCCTGCCTGCCTTCTTGATTGCCCCTAACCACTTCTGCCTGCCAGCCTGATCACCCCCTAACCACTCCCATGCCAGCCTGATTGATGTCTAACTGCTCCCCTGCCAGCCTGTTTGCCCCCAACTTCCCTCCTCTGCCGGCCTCGTCACCCCTAACTGTCCTCCATTGCAGGGTTGATCACCTCCAACTGCCCTCCCTTGCAGGCCTGGTCCCTCTCAACTGCCCTCCCTTGCAGGCCTGGTGCCTTCCAACTGCCCTCCCCTGCTGGCCATCTTGTGTCCACATGGGGGCAGGATCTTTGACCACATGGGGGCAGCCATCTTGTGTGTTGGAGTGATGGTCAATCTGCATATTACTCTTTTATTAGATAGGATAGAGGCCTGGTGCACGGGTGGGGGGCAGCTGGTTTGCCCTGAAGGGTGTCCCGGATCAGGGTGGGGGTTCCCTTGGGGCGTGGGGCAGCCTGGGCGAGGGGCCTGTGGTGGTTTGCAGGCCGGCCACGCCCCCTGGCGTGGCCCTGGTATCTGGAATTTATTTACCTTCTACAATTGAAACTTTGTATCCTGGAACGGAGCCAAGCCTCCTGCTCACTCGTGGCCGGCAACCATTTCTGTTTGGATTTGTTTACCTTCTATAATTGAAACTTTGTAGCCTTGAGTGGAGGCTTAGGCGGCCAGGGCACACGGAAAGCATGGCTTCTTCTATCGCCTTGGAAACCCAAGCCTCCCTCCTACTTTCTCCGTGGCTGTAGCCATCTTGGTTGGGTTAATTTGCATACTTGCTCTGATTGACTTGTGGGCGTGACTTGTGGGTGTAGCAGAGTTAGGGTCAATTTGCATGTTACTCTTTTATTAGGTAGGATGTAAGAAGAAATGTGGAATAAGCTGCTATAATTACTTTGAGCTCCAAATAATAGAGCAAATTTAATTTGTAAAATGACAACCTAGGAAAGCCTGAATACTTTAACCCTGCTTTCAACCAGATAGCCAGGGATCAGAGATTATCATGTGTTCAGATCTACCTATAATAGCAGAAAGGCTCAGCTCTTGTTCTGAATCTCAGAAAAGTAGAAAGCAAAACATTTTCTAGTTTGTCAAGTATTTCTCAAGCATACCTCTCCTGGATGTTTCCAGTATTAACTGAAGTGTTCAAAGACCCAAGATCACCTGT